>NC_047085.1:311581502-312831502 GCF_902459505.1 Geotrypetes seraphini | reverse complement strand
CTTATGACAGCAACATATCCCTAGCCAAAATAATACAGGATGCTATTATATCATCCAGGCAACAGCAGGGTATCTCCGATGATGTATAAGTGCAAACAGTATGGGCCCTTGCAGGGGCAAAAGTTGCAAGCACCCCTGTAGTCGCAAAAACCTCTAGTACTGAAGATGTATTTTGTGTAGTGAATGCCCTTTCAAAAGGTGTGCTCCAAAAAATGAAGCAGAAGATCTGAGTAATGGAATTCATAGATATCTTTGCATTGTTATTTAGAGACCAGGATAAAATTAAAGGAAGGGGACAGGGAGCATACAGGACATGTCCGGGTAAATACCTAAGTTCCACATGGTCCGTAGAAATAAAATAAGAGAGACAGCATTGCACTACTTCTGTTAATACAAGCTAAGCTTTAGTAATAAGGCTCCTAAGTGATCCCTAAATAAGAGGTGTAAAAGTGTGTGTTTGCTTTCCGTGGGATAATTTTCAAAGGGAAACTAGGCAGATATTTTCCTTTCAAAAACTGATGTAACATATATCTGCCATACCATTTAGATGACTTTTCATAGCATTGCATTCCCTGGGAACAACAAACATAAGGCATGGAAATAAACCTGCTCAGCATTCCAACCCGAACAATTGGAACGTTTGATCTAATGCCAGCTTGTTGATATGGAATGTATTCTCAACTTTTCTCACTCACTGGAGTGTCTGGCAATTTACGCTTCACCAGAACCTTGTCATTTGTCTGGATTTGCAGCTGTTTGCTATTGATAATATATGTACACATTTCAGACCTGTGGAAGTGGTAATGTGCGCACTGGCCATTTGAATGATCCTTTGAAAAGAAACAATTGACTCAGGTCATAGGGAAATGGCAGAAAACATAAATATAAATGATTAGAAACTGCTTGGATTTATTCAAGTCTATTCCCTGCAGAATGTCTTTGAAATGTTTTTTTGCTGCGAGGCCAGAATTACTCCATCTTGCTCCTTCATTACTGGAGATGTTCATTTTTTCATATTTAGTGAAGACAGAGTATCTCTATCTCTATCTATCTGGGGTTACCCATACATGTCCTCTTTTTAAAGAACTGTCCGGGCTCCCAGATGGATTTTCCAAAACCCAGCATTTGTCCAGGTTTTGGAAAGCCTTGACAAGCTCTGGCCACATCTGGAGGGCCTCTGAGCATGCGTTGATGACGTCACACATATACACGCATGCTCCAGATCCTCCAGACATGACCAGAGCTCATTGGGGAAGAGAGGAGGCTTTGTGGGGGCAGGGCTGGGGCAGAACAGGGCGGGTCTGAGGTACAACAGGGTGGAGCTAGAGGTGGAATGGGACGGGGTTATGCATCTGGGGTTTTCCGGACTAAAATATGGTAATCCTATATCTATATGAGTAAGAAGAGTGCCCTGTACAGTACAACAGTTAAATCTAGGGCACTTTCAAATCCAGTAAGATTCTCATCAGAAACAAGTAAAAGGAGAAAGAAAAATCCGCAAATCAAAGCACATCTGTAAATTCATACAGACCAACTGATCCTGTTTGCTAAAAGCAAAGTCTGTGATAGCCAGGGCCTCCTGTTTTTCAGTGGAATGGGCCTGCGGAACTGCACTGCTTCCATTCCTGTCCTAACTGTGCTTCCAACATGTCTGGTGTGTAGTTCCCAAACAGGAGAAATAATATGCATTAAGGCTCCAATTCTATAAATGGTGCTTAAAACCTAGGTGCTCAGTAGTGTGGAACTTAAGCATGATTCTTTTTTTTTCTTTTCTTTCATTTCAATACATCCAAATACATAGATGTAAAAGGAAATGCAAAAGTATAACATCACTTAGCTATACAAACTAAGCACCAAGAAATAGAACAATGAAATGCTAATCATATACAGTCCACAATCTGACAAGAAGAAGCAAAATTAAGGAAAACCCCTCGGGAAAAGAGAATTCATATACAATGAAATAAAAAGAAAAAGGAGCAGCACTGTTTGTTAACCTACTCTTTTAAATAATCGGCGCACACATGTTTCAATCTGGCTGAGTTGAGATACCTTTACCCTGAAGAAAGAAACCTAATTGGGCAGGTTCAAAGAAAATATATTTACTCCCCTGATGGGAAACAAATCATTTACAAGGAAATCTCAATTGAAACACTGCCCCCAAGGCTATCACATTTGGACGCAATAATAGAAATTCTTTCCTCCTGGATTTTGTCCATTTTGAGACATCTGGAAATATATATACCCTTTCACCTAAATAGGTGACTTGTTTTAAATTAAAATATAACTCCAACAGCATTTCTTTATCCTGTAAGAATACAAGAGAGACCAACAATGTCGCCCGTCCCTGAATTTCAATATCAGAAGATTGCAATATAGCGGAAACATCTAATTGTGTATTTTCAGCTACTACAGTTTTCCCCTTTTGCATTTGTTTTTAAATAGTAAATTCTTTGTAATGGGGGAAGGCTTACATACAGGACCTTTTTTAAGTTGTTAGCATAAAATTCTTTAAGAGTTCATGTGATGACATAAACTTAGCAATCGGAAAATTCAGAATCCTTAAATTCAAACGCTTTTGTTGATTTTCTAAATTTTCAATCTTCCTCAAAAGCATCATTTTATCAGTCATTTGTTTAGTAACCAAATTCAAGGTCTCAGCTGTTAATTTCTCTAATTTATTCAAATCCTCCTGGTGCTATTGAACAGAAGTCTCTAATTTTAATAACTGGATTCTTTCATAGAACCCTATCCTTTCAGGCAGGACTTTGGAACAAAAGTTAGTAGTGGTTTGAAATTAAATTCTGCTTTTTACCAGGCCTTTAGAAGATCGATAAAAACTATTGCTGCTGTTTATTGTATACTGCAGATGTTACTGTAGTAGTATTGTTCTTATGATTGTCTGATGGATTGTTATCCTCTTTGCATTGCTTCATTAATAAAAATATTTTTTTTAAACTTATCTGTTTGATAAATATGTATAATCTAGATAAGTTAATAATTTCTTAATGTTATAGTTTATATATAATGTACTGTGTTTTCTGGTGTTTTAACAGTTCTTACCTCTTATTGTACACTGCACTGAACCGTGAGGTATTGCAGTATATAAATTTATTGCTATTATTATTTTGTGTCCTAACCTTAGGTACACTCTATTTATGCCGGGGTTTTCTTGGCCTAAATAAGTGCACCTAAGTTAGGCGCCTATCAGTGCCTAAGTCCAAAACAGGCGCCTACATAACAAACACGCCCACAATCCGCCCTCTAACCAAGCCTACTTTCTGGTAGGCCTTGGACTAGGCGCCTACCTTAAAGTAGTAGGCGCCTACCAAATTACGTGTCTACCATTCAATTAAGTGTAATTTACATCAATTACAAAGTGCTATTTGTTAATTATGAGTGCCGAATAAGCCTTGAGTGGCTAGGTGCGCCAATCTAGGTGCCTAACTTTAGGCATCATTTAAAGAATCTATGCCTAAGGGCTCCTTTTACAAAGCCACGCTAGAGCCTTAATGCGTGGAATAACGCGTGCTAAATTGCCGCTATGCGCTAGCCGCTACCGCCTCCTTTTGAGCAGGCGGTAGATTTTCGGCTAGCGCGCGCTAATCCGGTGCGTGCGCTAAAACCGCTAGCGCGGCTTCGTAAAAGGAGCCCTAAGTATGAGAGATAATAAAGTGACAGTGAGCAGCTTCTTAAAGTCACCTCCCTGCTTTGGCTGACACTTGATAGGTTCAGTGTTGCATGAGGCAATAGAAAGATTGTAAAGAAATAAGTTATTCAGAAGGCTGGCAACCAGTTCATTATTACTACTATTGTATTATCTTCCTGTTTTCTCTCCTTGTAATACGTTTATTGTAAACTGCTGTGGATCAAGCTTTGTTCCAGGAAAGTGGTATATAAAGAGAACATAACCAGCAAGGAAGATCAGAGGTTCATGAAGTCCCACGTTGATTGCCTAATGGCCCTCTCCATCTGCTAATCCAGGGGAAGGTGAAAAGCCTGCAGCCACCTCTCCAACAATGAAAACATTTCTTCCTAATCCCAAATTTGGTAACTAGCTCAGAAATGCTGAATTATCACTTTTGGCTTGTATGTGGGGTCAGTGCTTCCATCAGGTGAATTAGGTCTACTAGTGTTGATATTCATGTGGTGACAAATGGCAGCTCAGTAGCCCCTTTCCCAATCATGAGAGCTGACAGTAGCAGGCTGGTGGGGCCTCAACACGTGTGCTAAATCCCTTGCTGTGTCTCTGCCTAATCTGAAGAAGATTTTCTGTTATGGAGTGTACAGGAAATGTGGCAGCCTACAGCATATGCATATATGTTAAGGGTCCATGTCTTCTTGTTTAGCTGCTTGTCTACATACTAGCTGTTGTGTTCAGCCACTGTAGCAAGAGATGGTAGAATGAGAGAGGGGAGATGCTAGACCACCAGACAGGGGGAATATGAGATGCTGAACTGCTAGGAGGGAAGGGAAAGAGAAGTGAGAGAGAAAAAAACCAACCCTGTAGGTCCATGGGTAGGGGAGGAGGAACAGAAAGATGCTGGATTAGGCAGTGACGGATGCTAGACTATGGGGAGGGGAGAAAAGCTGGCCTGCTGTGAGGTGAGGGAGTAGAGGGGTAAAATAGTAGAAAGGGGAAAGGGCCCAGGGGAAGAGTGTGAGAGTAGAGGTTTTGCTTCAGGAGGGGTTCTTAAACTAGTTCTTGAGGAACCCCAAGCCAGTTAGGTTTTCAAGATCTCCACAATGAATATGCATGAGATAAACTTGCATGCACCACCTCTGTTATATGCAAATCTATCTCATCCATAGTCACTGTGGATATCCTGAAAAACCTGACTGGCTTGGGGTTTCCTGAGGACTGCTTCCCTGGTGGCTAGTAGTCATGCAGCTGCCCTGCTTGCATGTAGCTGTACAATCACACTATTATTTGTTTTCCCTCTACCATTGAACCACACATGTGTAGATCTTAAGCGAGTAACTTAACCTTCCTGTGCAAAAACTTAGATGGCAAGATCTTAGAGGAAAAATATTACACTGCAACCATGTGCTTATCTTGCACAGCACTCTGCATATTGCTAAGTGTCTGGAAATTGTAGCACATTAGCCTATATTAGAGATCATAATATTATAGCAATTGCTGGAGGTGAGGAGTAGCCTAGTGGTAGAGCTAATGTCTCAGCACCCGAGGTTGTGGGATCAAATCCCAATGCTTTTCCTTGTGTCTCTGGGCAAGTCAGGTAGGGCTAGATGAACAAAACATGGTCGTTAAGACCATGTGAGCTGCTGTTGGCTGATTTTTTGGCCAAATTTCAAGGTATGGGGAGGTTTGGGGGCTGGGGGGTGTTCAGGGGGGATCCAGTGTCAGGAGGTAGTGGATATCCCTCCTGCTTATTTATTTATTTTTTTAAATGAAGGGGAGCTGGGAAGAGGAGGGGATTGCTTGTTGGGGGGGGGGGGGTCCTGGTGCAGAGAGGGCATCCAGTGGCAGGAGGAAGTGGGCATCCCTCCTTCCAATTATGGCTGGCATGGGTTTTTTTCGTGGTGGCAGGAGGAAGTGGACATCCATTCCATCTCTCTGGGTGTGTCGCCGTCGCAGAGGCGGCCATCAACATTGGGATGGGGTGCGGCAGCTCATGTTTTTTTTTTTTTTAAAAAGTGGGGCAGATATTGTACATGTGTAACACATGCATGCCATCTATGCCCATTAAAAAAAAAATGTATGGTATGTTATATTAATTTCAGGGGCGGAACTATGGGTAAGACAGGTAAGCAATTGGTCTTGACCAGTTGCTTTTTTCGGATCGCTAAAAGTGATCACTTTTTTATGCATCGGGAAACCATAGTAGAGCATCAATTGCATTGCTAGTTTACATGGCATTTCAATATTAATGACCTTATGTCAGAGAATGAGTGATCGTGCACAAAACCACTCAGTGAGCCATTTTGTGCATCGGGACGGCAAATCCGATCGTCGCTAAACCAGTCAAAACCGGTTTAGCGACAATCGTTAGACAATTGCTGACTTTAGTGCATTTAGGCCCTAATCCTCCCTTTTGCAAAGCTGAACAACAGGGTTTAGATGGTTCTATGTGCTTATCTTTTAAAATATATATGTTCTTATGTTCTTATCAAAGTAACAGTTTCTCTCCACAGTCTCAAATCACTCATTACAGCATGTTACTGTGTATAGCTACAAACATATTCTAATCTGACTCTTGATTATGTTAGCAGTCAGAGCACTTTTCAGCACGGTTCAGAACTAATCCCATTAGACTTTGCACATTTTGATGGCTGTCACAAAGTATTATGTATTAACCATTATATCTGTTCCCAAAAGCCACATGTTACATTAAAGAAAGGCTTGAGGGCACCATCTTCTATAGTCTAATTAGTACCTGCACATTCTGGGTTATCTTCATTAAAGTTGACTGCAAAATCATGAGATACCTAAATAAAAACACAACAAGGAGAATAAACCTTAATTTCATTGTTTCTGTCCCACCTCCCTTTTAACAGCAATCTATATTGACTGCAACATCCTGAGAAACCTAGATAAAAACATAATATGACGCATAAACTTTAACTTCTTTGTTTTTGTACCACCTTCTTTTCATTAGCAATCCAAATCTTCTGCTTAAGACCCAGGCAGGAATCCTGAGATGCTGGATCGTTTAGCAATGCTCTCTAAGGGCCAGATTCACTAAACGCACCGATCGTGTCCCGACCAGTTTGCGATCGTTCCCCGACCCAATTCACTAACCTTGTGGTCGATCAACCTCCCACCCGATCCAATCCGCCCATGCATATGAGGGGAAATTGCATGTGTAAGTAGGAAGGCAGCGATTCACGAAACAGAAGAAGGAACACCTTGCTGATCTAAAATGAAGCGACTGCTGAGGACCAATCGCAACTGTCTTTGCTGACTCTCCTGCTCTCTGCCGCCAAATTATGCTCCATATTTCTGCAAAAAGCGCAGTGCAGTGCGAGTCTGTGGTTTTAACACGCAGGTTAAAAGCGTGTTCTATTCCATAAATAATCTGGCTGCACAAGGTGTCTATTCTGTCTGAAGAACCTGAGAATATTTCTAAAATATGTACATCTTGATTCCTTTGGCCCAGCAAGTACTACAGCCACCCCTCCCCCTTTGGTTTGACCTCGAAGACCAAGCACATGCGCGGATCGCATCTAGAGCTAACCAGAATAGTCTGCGTGTGTGTTGCGATCGCTCTGTAGCGATCTGTGGGGCGTGCATCCGATCAGATAATTTGCATGAGGACTCAGTAGTGAATCAGTCGCCCGGCAAGACTCGGCCGCGAATCGCCCAGATCGGTGAGTTCAGTGAATCTAGGCCTAAGAAAGCTGTTCTAAGCATCACTGACAATACCGCTTCTGAGGTCCACACACAATGCTTTCCTGTAATTCCCTGAACTCCACCTGTCATGACGCACAACAGATAGAAATAATGTTTTCCACATTTTGGTGCGCAGTGCTGCTGCCCCAAGTGGGACGAAACTTCTCGACATTCTCACTTTATATAGAAAATAATTCCTGAATGCAATCTGAGAATAAGAAATATTCAGTTTAGCTCCGAGGGAGTTGATCTCAGGAGTGCCCAACACAGTAAAAGAAAGTAAAAACTCTTGCATATCTACAATTAGATTTTGGTACTTTTTACATAAGGAAATTGAATATGTACAGGCAGTCCCCGGGTTAAGAACGAGTTATGTTTTTAAAGCTGCTCTTAAGTCGGATTTGAATGTAACTCTGAACTTGTAGATTTTAAGATTCTTACTGCTTACCTTTGCTCCCAGCTGTCCCTACCAGTGTTCCCTCTAAGGTACAGCATGTATATGGTTATCAGACATCCTGATTTACCAGGATGGCTTTTCAAATCCCGGCACTTTGTCTGGATTTTGAAAAGTTTCCACCTCGGGACCGTGGCGGGAGGGCATCGCGCATGAGCGGATGCAACGAGGTAATGTTCAGCACCAGGCACTCAATGCTGGGCCATGTCTGGGCTTCGGCATTAAATTTCTGGGTTTGTGGATCCAGCTAATGCGTAGCCAGTTCAATGGGATATTTATTACTTAACAGCTATTTGTCACCACACAAGGACAGGACTGATTTTTAGTCCCAAGCAAGCAATTTAACTAGCCAGGAGATATTTCCGGCTAGCTATTAAAATTTGGAATCCCGCAATTTACAACAGATCAATGTGGCTTACAAAACACAATAAAATCGGTTAAAACAAGAAAAGAACGCCATTATCAACAGGAAAGACCTAATCTAAATATTAAGGAGAAAAAAATACCCTATTTTTGTTGTGGTCTCGTGAATGCAATCTTTTCATGTCCATTGACAATCTAAAAATTACCTCAAATTAACCCCTCCCTTTACAAAACTGTGAAAGTGTTTTTTTAGTGCAGGCCGGTGCGCTGAATGCTCTGCGCTGCTCCTGACAATCAGAGTTCCTATGAGCATTGGGAGCAGCGCAGAGCATTCAGCGTGCCATCCTGCCCTAAAAACTGCTTTCGCGGTTTTATAGAAGAGAGAGGGGGGTATAAATGCCAAATTAAAAAAAATAATAATAATTTTCAACATAGACTTAAATTTTGGAAATGAAAGTTCACTTTAAATATATTTTTGAATATCAACCCAAATGTGTCTTTTCACTGGGTTTTCCCTTATACCAGGTTTCATCTCATCCATTACATTTTTGGAGAGTTATTTTGTCCCCAGACAGACAAAGAGAGAGACCTTTCTCATCTCTTTTTGTGTAACTCTTTGCATTTACACCCTGGTTAAAAATATAGATTATTGCACATTGAGGACAGCAAATCTCAAAATGTTGCAAGACACTGATCAAACCTATTGGGGAATCCTACATTCTCAGACATGAACAATGCCTCTGAATCACTTCTGTAGTGTTCCATTGTGATGTTACAGAAAATTTTGTAGGAGTCAGCTGATTACCTACTTTATAATCTGGAGGTATCCTGGCTCCAAATCCAAAGGCTGGAAACATTTTGTCACTGAAATCAAAATTGACAAAGTGGTTATTTTCTACTTCTTGAACTTATGAAGGCATCCACCCATATTGCACCCATATTGCACCAATAATAATCATGTTGCCTTTTCTTTCAGCAAACATAAAGCAGTCAATTTTCAACACACAGTGGTCAGCGTGTTTTAAAAATATTGACTAAACGAAACAAGGAAAGAGAAGAACTTGCCTAACGAATCAACAAAATGAACCAAACCAAAAAGGAGGGCGATGTTCTAATAACCAAATATCAATTTATTGATTAAAAGCGTTACATCCTAACAAGGATCCAATTTTTGGTATAAAACTTTGCCTTCCTCAGGGGACACTAAAACATATCACATAAACTTGTACTCATGATAAAACTTTAAAGACAATAAAACTGAAACCATATAACTTCAAATAAAATATGGAGATATATGTTTTTAGTGTCCTCTGATAAACATAGAAATATAATGGCAGATAAAGGCCAAATGGCCCATCTAGTCTGCCCATCTGCAGTAACCTGTTCGCTTTTCCCTCACTAAAATCGTGCCACCTGAAAAGATTCTTCGAAAGAACCTTCTCCTTTCAAGCGGCTAAACTAAATTCATGGCTCGCCCAAACTATACTTGATGCCTCTTCATATCTCAATTTTAGAAAGCAAATTAAAACTCAGCTATTCAACAGACTGAATCCTAACCATACCACATGACCTACCCCTCTCACGCTTCTAAGACTGTGGCTCCCTCCTTACGGCTTGCATACTTTTTCCTTATAGGCTCTCTCCTTATGGCATGTATACAGTTCTCCTTCTCTTAAACTGTATGCACGTACTTATTGTATCTATTACATGTATTTTGCTACATGTACTTACTGCTGCATGTACTACAGCATGTACTTATGCATGTCTTTATTCCTTGTACTTATTGTACTCTATTCTCTTTGTACATATTGCATGTATTTTTTTTGCTCCTTTTACTTAAATTGTAGATGTATAACCAGCATGTTACTGTTCATAACTGCTTTGCTCGTTTTGTTGTCAACTGCACTGTTTGTACTGAATCTATCTGTTGTGAACCGCCTAGAACTCCCTGGGAATGGCGGTATACAAAATAAAAATTATTATTATTAACATATCTCTTTCTCTCTCTGAGAGGCCCTTTTGAATTCAGAAGGACATTACTCTTAAGGCTGTGTTTCTGGTGGCCATTACTTCTGTGAGACGAGTTTCTGAACTGTAGGCCTTTTCGTATAGGCCTCCCTCCTTGGAGTTCTCTAGGGAGCGGGTCATGCTGTGCCCACTTCCCTCCTTTCTTTCTAAGGTCATCCCTCCGTTTCATGTCAACCAGTCTTTTGCTCTGCCAGATAGTCAGGAGGGCTCAGTGGAGCAGAGGCAGTTGCGCAAGTTGGATGTCTGTAGGGTCCTTCGGGCTTATGTTCAGTGGACCCAGGAGTTCCGTAAGTCAGATCATATTTTTGTTCTTCTCGCAGGTCATCGTAAGGGGGGACAGTGCATCTATTGCTGCCATTGCGTGCTGGATCAGATCACAGAGACTATCGTTTCAGCGTACCTTCTTCAGAAGAAATCTGTTTGGATTTCCTTAAAGCTCATTCCACTCGAGGTCAGGCAGCTTCTTGGGCTGAGTCTTCTTTTGTTTCTCTGTAAAGCTGCGGTCTGGTCTTCTCTCCATTTCTTTGTTCGCCACTACCGTGTGGACGTTCAGGAGTGTCGGGACATGGTGTTTGATGAGCATGTGCTTATGCTTGTGACAACCCTTCAGGGATCCTACCCATGATGGGAACTGCTTTGGTACGTCCCATCCATTTCTGTGCCAGTCTAGAGGGACGCTAAAGAAGATATTAGGTTCTTACCTGCTAATTTTCTTTTAGTCCCTTCAGACCGGCACAGAGCCCACCCTGTCGTTCTTGTTGCAGGTTTTTGGGGTTTTTTTTTTCGTAAAGAGTAACTTTTTTTCCTGCGGTTTTCGGTCAGTTTGTTTTGAGTTTTGGGGAGCATGTTTTATATGCATAACTGAATAATTGAATGAATAAGAGTAGCAACATTGGGTCAGCTGGTTTAGCTGGCGAACTATGGGGACATTGAAGGTTCTTCTATTGATCATTATCTAACAGAGTGGTTATGTCCCGTGGGGACAGATATTTATTCTCTGCCCTTTGGGGCATGGAGTTCTTCTTGTGCTTAGTTAATTCCTGCTTGGCTATTCGTCAAACTAATTATACATGGGACTGCACAGCCCACTTGTACTACAGACAAAAGTTATTATCTCAGTTTCCACCTGCAGGCAAAGGAACATAAACCCATCCAATCTGTGCCAGTCTAGGCATAGTTTTATGCCGAAACTCGGATCCTTGTTAGGACGTAACGCTTTTAATCAATAAATTGATATTTGGTTATTAGGACAACTCCCTTGCCTTTTTTGTTTGTTTGTTTTAAATATTGACTACCATGGGCAGAATTAGCACTGGAAATACCAGGCCTTATACATGTGCTGGCCACTAGAATTCATGCGGGTCCTGGTCAATATTCAGCGTAGAGCACCTACGACACTTATACGGGTCCTGGCTGAATATCAGCTGGGACCCATACAAGTTGAAGTGGGTTCCCTCATTCCCTCCAATTCCCCCTCCCTACTCTTTGATCTAGATTCCCCTTCCCTCTCTCCCCCGATGACAGAAAGCTCTGGACCTCAATAGTATCACAAGACTGCCACCAGAGCTCCAAGTGCCCATTTTGAGCAAGGAACAGTGGCAGGCAGGAGTGAGTGAGCATCATTTCCTCCTTTAGGATCCCCCCTAGACTACCAAGTATATATAAAGTATGCCTGGAAGGGGGGTGGGCTTGGGAGAACGATCTAGACCTTTCTGTTGTCAGGGATACAATGGAAGGGGAAGTTGGATCATGAGAGATGGAGGGGGCACCGGAATGCCTGATGCCGCTACCCAGAAGTTAACCAGATACCAGCCAATATTCAAACCGGTGTCCAGATAGCTTAGCAACTAAAATTAGGAATCCTTTTTTCTTATCTTAATTTTAGTTGCTTACTTAACTGGTTAGCAGAGAGAATATTGCTGCTAACTGGTAAAGTATTGGCTCCACCCACATTCTACCCAGCTCCGTCCTAGCACTAATCAGACAGTGCAGGGGCAGTTAGAGCTGATATTCAGTGGTACTGTCTGGTTAAGTGGAGAAGGATCTTCTACCTGGTTAAATCGCCTTGAATATTGAGCCAAAACTGTCTAATTGAACATGAAAACCCAGGCACATTACTTAAAATATGCATATCATTTTAATTTAGGATGCTGTGAAAGTTTGGTAATAGCTTGTATTGTAAGTAATGTTTCTTTGCTGTAAAACACATTTTGCTTAATAAGCACTGGGAAGAAAAATCTGAGATAAAGGTTATTAAACCAATTATACAGTGCCTTTTATTAGGTTATGCTGAGATTGGAGTCCTTTTACTTCAACCACTGATTCTTAATTGTAACATACATTTTCATGGTGTTTCAGTTCTTCTTTTTTAATTTAAAAGATAAATGCAATCAAAGACAAAATTTGAAAAGGTAAAGGCAGTAGATGAACTTCAACAAGATTAAATTCACAACTGACATTATCATCCCCCTCCTTTACATAGCTGTGCTCGCGGCGAGAGGCACGTCCTGTAGGAAGTCAGCCGGCGCAGATAATAATAATAATAATAATTTTATTTTTTCTATACCACCATAGTCGAATGACTTCTAGGCGGTTCACATTGAAAGAAGGCTGGACAATCAGCGAATTACAGAATGCAAGAAGAGAAATGTTACATAAGAAAATAGGAGTTACATAAGAAATCGCATCAAGGTTTGCAAAGGGGAGATATCATAGTGAGAGAAGGGCATCTGTTTAGGATATGAATTTCAGCAATTAAAGAGACTGACTCAAGTCAATTAAACCTCCAAAAAGAAGGAATCGTATGTACTCAAACTTAGCTCAGAGGCATGTAACTCTGAAGGGAGGGAGGTAACCCTCTCTTGGGAAAAAGAGTTGTTTATCCAATCATAGCATAGTAGTTTGTAAAAACGAGTCCAACTAATGAGAGTGTATATAAATTATGAACTGTATTCAGCACTTAATTGGAATGACTCACAAAATTTTCAAACGTGCAATAGTAATGATTGCATTCAGGATATGCTAAAAATTTTTTTACTTAGCTTGTATGCACAAAATACAACTTTCCAGGGTCCCGACGCGGCCCCATTTCGGCGTCTGCTTCAGGAGACCCCGCCAACCGAAAGTAGATGTTGTCAAAAAATCACACTGAGTAAAGTGCTTTAACTGTGCTCGATCAAAAATTGAAAAAGGTTGCATGGAACATCTACTTTCGGTTGGCGGGGTCTCCTGAAGCAGACGCCGAAATGGGGCCGCGTCGGGACCCTGGAAAGTTGTATTTTGTGCATACAAGCTAAGTAAAAAATTTTTTAGCATATCCTGAATGCAATCATTACTATTGCACGTTTGAAAATTTTGTGAGTCATTCCAATTAAGTGCTGAATACAGTTCATAATTTATATACACTCTCATTAGTTGGACTCGTTTTTACAAACTACTATGCTATGATTGGATAAACAACTCTTTTTTCCCAAGAGAGGGTTACCTCCCTCCCTTCAGAGTTACATGCCTCTGAGCTAAGTTTGAGTACATACGAGTCCTTCTTTTTGGAGGTTTAATTGACTTGAGTCAGTCTCTTTAATTGCAGTCTAGCTATTTTTCTGACTCTCATTGCTACATTGTCCCTGGTTATTGGAAACATAGGATATGAATTTGTCAAATAGAACGGTTTTAATTGATTTACGGAATGCGCCGGAGGTCTGACTCTCCTCCTAGCCGGCATCTTTCCTCTTCTCCCCACGAGTCCTGGATCCCTCTACCAAAGTGGGTTGCGGCCAGATGGGCATCCGTGCATGTGCGTACGTCGATGCGATGATGTCACGCGCACTTCCGGGTGCTTTCCGACTGAATTTAGTGTGCCGCCGGCTGGAAAGTTTGCGATTCACTGCTATAAAGAGATTCAGTGCAGCTAAAAAAGGTTAAATAATTGCACTACCGGAAGGTGGATTGTTCAAAAAGTTACTTCAAGTCAGGCCAGAGTGCAATATTACTGATGTCTTCTGACGTGGTCTGCAGGTATTGATCAAGGGAATCTCTGTCTGAAACACATGACTTCCATATAGCAAAGAGTACTTTATCATCGTTATTGTCATTATCATTTACATTAGAAGCAGTCTGGTCTAATTCATCACTTGCATCTTCTTCTTTATCTTCATTATCATTGTCATGCTCTCCAATTACAAAGAAGCTTTCACAAAGTTGGAATCATTAGCTGTTGTTCCAACAATTTTCCATCTGCTGGCAAACTCTGAATTAGAGAATGACACGCGGAAAAAAATCTGTCCCCGTCACTGCCCCATCCCCGCAACCACTGCTCCCGCCCTGTCCCAGCGATAACTGTCCCCCGCCCCGTCTCTGTGACTACTATCCCTGCAGCATCCATACAAGCCTCAGTACTGCAATATTTAGCTTATTCCTTCCTTATAAATCAAAGTTCTGGCTGCTGATCTAGAGAAAGAGATGTTTAACTGGCAGGGCTTTGTTTATACATTTTTATCACTACCAATAGGGATAAATATGAATCTATAATTGTGATAATATACTAAAGCACTACTATTTTTATCAGCACAACTAATATACTAAAAAAAAAGAAAATAGAATTTTTTATTCTACCTTTGTTGTCTGGTTTCTGCTTTCCTCATTTTCTCATTCAATTCCTTCTATCCAGTCTGCCTTTTCTCTGCATCTTCCATTTGCTCTGTTACTCTCCCTTCATCCCCCTCTCCCCCCCCACACACAATTGGTCTGGCACCCATCTTCTGCCCTCCGCTCCCCCCATAGTCTGGCATCTCTGTCTTTTTCCCTTCCAGTGTCTTCTCCCCCACTCTCTGTTCCCCATTTCCCTTCAGAATTTCTCCCCACTCTCTGTCTTCCCCATTTCCCTTCAGCCTCTCATCCCCACTCTCTGTTCCCCATTTCCTTTCAGCGTCTGTTCCTCTCCACCCCCCTTCAGCTCCTATTCCTTTCCTTTCCACCACCACCCTTCCCTCTTGCCACCTCATCGCCCTTTGGCACCCCTCGCACGGTCCAAGCATCTCCCTCCCCCTGGGCGGAAGCTTCTTCTCTGACGCAACCGGAATAAGGGTGGCTGGTGGTGAGGCCTATGATTGAAACTGTGAGCGACTAACGAAGTTGATGATAAAAGCACCTATTGGTGTAGACACTCTTAAGTCTGAGGCTATTGCTCCACCTAGAAGTTAGGTTGTAAGGTAACTAGATAAATTGAATATAAGGGTAGGTAATACAGTATTTTGTCCCTTCAATGGAAAAATAGTGATTCTAATAGTTTACAATATTGGTAGTAGCCATATAAACATACACTTCTCCTTCCGAATCCGTGGTTTAAGTATCCGTGAATTCGGTTATTCACAATTTTTTTTACAAAAACCCTATTTTCATTTTTTGGCTATTTTTAAGCCGTCCAAGCCTCCCCGGATCCTTACCTGGTGGTCTAATGGTGAAGCGTGGCAGCAGTGATCTTCCTATGCTCTTGCCCCATGCAGAGCCCTCATCAGAATGGATGCCATGAGTTTCCATTGTAGTTTCGAGACTACAACGGGAACTCCCAGCAGCCATTCTGATGACGGCTCTGCACGGGGGCAGGAGCATAGGAAAATCGCTCCTGCCCCGCTTCACCGCTAGATCACCAGATAAGGTTCTGGGGATGCAGATTCAGGTTCTCTGCCCTTTATTAACCCCCCACCCCGGCAAGCGCCTCTTACATGTATCCTCCTGCCGCCACCTCTTCGCTCCCCCAGCCCGACACCAAAGCGGGGAAAGAAGAGACTGAAGCACCCGCACTGGCCCACTGCAAACATGCAACACGCACGGAGGGAGGTGATTGGAGGAGGCGATCGGAGGCAGAGACCACCAGGTAAGTCCAGGGGTGGGTCAGAGCCGGCACAAAGTTATTCGCGATTTTTCACACTTCGCGGTCCGGCTCTGCCCCTAACTCCCGCGAATACCGAGGGAGAAGTGTATTTCAATGAAATATCGTGTGATGATTTTAAAGTAGATTCACTCTATTTAAATAAAACAGAAAATGGTACATTAATTGCAGAGGAATCTTCAAATTGTCCATCCTGAATAGAAGAAGCAGAACCTCCAGCCAAATCTTGCTGGGGGGTTTACAAGCTTACAACCCCCCCCACCCAGGCAAAATTTGGCTGGAGGTTCAATAAGCCATTATTAAAATGGATTTGGGGAAATCCACTGCTTATTCCTAGGATAAGCAGCATAAAATCTGTTTTATTCCTTGGGATGTTGCTAGCGAGAGTGGGAGGCACTTGGAATGGTGGCATTCGTGATCTCTTCTCCGCCCCCCCAACCATGTGCATGTGCCTTCTCTCCCCTGTATCTTTTTAACTATTCATTAATGCAAGCAGTCTCTCCAACCTGAGGAAGTATTGGGGGGGGGGGGGCGGAGAGGCAGAGAGGTGTCGGCATTCCCAGCAAGACATCTCCCAGGGCAGTCCATCCCCCTGCCCTCCCTTTCTGTTGCCAGATACTTGGGACCTGGGTTGGCCACTATTGGAAACAGGATACTGGGCTTGATGGATCTTCGGTCTTTCCCAGTATGGCAACTCTTATGTTCTTATCTCTACACTTCTCCCTCTGTATTCACGGTTTTGGCGTTCGTGGTTTTCATTATTCACTGTTTTTGGCTTGCTGGCTCCTCCCCCAAATGACATCATCCCAGAGTCATCCTTCAGCGTGCAAATATTTTAAAAAAAGCAATAAAACAGTCGCCCGGGTTGAGATCTGAGAGTGGGAAAGTGTGGAGTGTACACACACCTGGTGATCAGAGAGGAAACGTGCAGGACAGGGAGGAGCTGAATGCCCCGCGCTGCTCCCGACGCTCATAGGAACTCTATGAGCGTCGGGAGCAATGTGGGCCATTAAGTGCGGCTCTCCGCACTAGAAACTGCTAGTGCAGTTTAACAGAAGAGGCCCTGTATCTTTTAGGCCAGAATTTTATGTTTTATGATCGATTATTTTAAAAAAGAAGGATCATTAGTAAATTTCTGAAATAAATATGTCTTCAGAACTCCAATGAGCGAGAACTCCAATTATAGAAGGAAGGTTATTCCAAACGTTTACGAATATAAAAGAAAATGATCGACAAAATTGGCCATAGTTTTTATTCCTTTAACAGTGGGAAAGCCAAGTTTATATTTCTGAGAGCTCCTAGAATTAGAGATTTCTTGTGAATTAAATGAGACAAGAATCAAAGGAGAAAAAATACTATATAGGATTTTAAAAATTACAGTTGCACATTTAAATTGGATCCTCTTTACACATCCAGGGAGGGAGGGGAATAAATATTGATAGTGATATTTGGGTAACTTTATTCTTTATTTGTATTGTATATTAGGATATATTATGATATTATTATATGCAGGAAAATGAAATTATTGAATTATATTTATGTTACCTGTATAGATAATAGTGTAATATGTATAATATCTTTTGTTCTTTCATTTGTATGACATTGTTTTTGATTGTTTTTTAAAAATTAAAAATCAATAAAGAATTAAAAAAATACATAAATAAATAAATAAATTGGATCCTCCAGTAAACAGGAATTTTAACAGGAGTTAAATCACATTAATTCATGTTAGTAAATTAATTTATGAGTCTCTTTTTCAAAGGAACAATTCAAAGGTTGATCACTTTAATTTATAAAACTGCTCCAGTTTTTGGGGCCTGTGACATGAATGCTGGTTAGAAAATCATAGTGTTAGGCAGTTTTAGGCATCTGTCCGTGAGGACAGACGCGATTCTATATAGGACGCCTGTGTGCGATTCTCACAAGCAGCTTAGGCGGCTTCTGAGACTGGGCATCCTATACAGAATCCGGCCCTATGAGCTGGATGTTTTGGGGTTTTTTTTTTTTTAACTTAAGATATTTTTTTTAATGTCCCTGACAGCGACTCAAAGTTTCAGGAAATCCTCAACGGATAAAGAGATCTGTGAAATTGCAGTCGGACCTTGCATGACTGGGAGACTGGGCATCCAAATGGCAAATAAGACTTATTGTGATCAAGTGCACAGTAATGCACAAAGGGAACTAGAACCCAAATTATAGCTATATGATATTAGGATTCACCACAAAGGGAAAAATCTAAGCACCATCGTAGTAAAATCTTCTGTGCCATGTGTAGTGCTGGCCAGAAAAAGCCAGAAGAATATTAGGAACTATTAGGAGAGGAATAGAAATTAAGGGATTGTAATAAACAAAAAAAATATTGAAACATGATGGCAGATAAAGGCCAAATGGCCCATCCAGTCGGCCCATCCACAGTAACCATTATCTCTTCCTCTCTCCGAGAGATCCCACGTGCCTATCCCAGGCCCTCTTGACTTCAGACCAATTTCTGTCTCCACCACCTCTTTCGGGAGACTCTTCCACGCATCTACCACCCTTTCTGTAAAAAAGTATTTCCTTAGATCAGTGATTCCCAACCCTGTCCTGGAGGACCACCAGGCCAATCGGGTTTTCAGGCTAGCCCTAATGAATAGGCATGAGAGAGATTTGCATATGATGGAAGTGATAGGCATGCAAATTTGCTTCATGCATATTCATTAGGGCTAGCCTGAAAACCCGATTGGCCTGGTGTTCCTCCAGGACAGGGTTGGGAACCACTGCCTTAGATTACTCCGGAGCCTGTCACCTCTTAACTTCATCCTCTGCCCTCTCATTGCAGAGCTTCCTTTCAAATGGTTTGTGTGTATGGGATTTGGACACCCAGCACTGTTGAATAGCGTCACAGCCAGATGTGCAAGTAAATGATAATTGGTGCCATTTAGCATCAATAATTGGCTGTTAAGCCACCAATTGCTGAATATTAATAGCTCATTATCCAAGTAAGCTGTGCATGCATCTTGAATTGGAACTCAATTTGGGCACCACATGTAGAATCCTGGGCTATATGTGCTGTTAAGCAGGTGTAAAGCCAATATGGAACTTTTCCCCCACATACAGTACATGCATTTCTTACATGAAATGAGGAATACACATGTATTTAGTCCCAATCAACCCCACCCAAACCATGCCACTTTGAAATCTCTATCTAATGTGGTTTTCCACACGTAAATGGCAACTTTCTGAAACTGGTGGACATCACAAATAGAGCTTCTGATATAACCCACCACTTTGTAGAACTCTGTCATATCTCCTCTCAGTTGTCAATTCTCCAAACATGTGATGGGTTCTTCCATCCTCTTTTCCAGTTCTGCTATATCTTTTTTGGGATGCAGCTATCAAAATTGCACATAGTACTCACGCCGCCGTTGCAACAATGGAAGAATTAGGGACACTAAAATCGAATGCTAAGAAATGCAAGGTCGTGCATTTGGGCTGCAAAAACCCGAGGGAACGGTACAGTTTAGGGGGTGAAGAGCTTGTGTGCACGACAGAAGAGTGAGTCTTGGGTATGATTGTATGCGATAATTTTACGATAGCCAAACAGGTTGAAAAGGTGACGACGAAAGCTAGAAGGATGCTAGGTTGCATAGGGAGAGGTATGACCAGTAGGAAAAAGGAGGTATTGATGCCCCTGTATCAGACTATGGTGAGACTTCATTTAGAATATTGTGTACAATTCTGGAGGCCTCAGCTTCAAAAAGATATAAAAAGGATGGAGTCGGTCCAGAGGAAGGCTACTAAAATGGTGTGTGGTCTTCGTCATAAGGCTTATGGGGACAGACTTAAAGATCTCAATCTGTATACTTTGGAGGAAAGGCGGGAGAGGGGGAGATAAGATAGAGACATTTAAATTCCTACATAATTTAAATGTGCATGAGTTGAATCTCTTTCATTTGAAAGGAAACTGCAATGAGAGGGCATAGGATGAAGTTAAGAGGTGATAGGCTCCGGAGTAATCTAAGGAAATGCTTTTTTACAGAAAGGGTGGTAGATGCGTGGAACAGTCTCCCTGAAGAGGTGGTGGAGACAGAGACTGTGTCTGAATTCAAAAGGGCCTGGAATAGGCACATGGGATCTCTCGGTGGGAGAAAGAGATAATAGTTACTCCGGATGAGCAGAATAGATGGGCCATTTGGCCTTTATCTGCCATCATGTTTCTATGTTTCTGTAAAGGTGATATGATACATTAGCTTCTGCAGAGATGTTACCACAAGGAGTTGTGAGGTATAACAATACATGGGCTCTATACTGGTGTTACAGAGTTATTAATACTGGCATGGTTATGCCAATAATTCATCATTCTACTTATATGCACATGTTTATACCAAATCAGTTGTCCTATGTTTGTACACATGTAATACTAGGTTTACTATTGCCGCTAACTACACTATACATATTTACGTACCTCTTAAGGAGGTTGGCCATTTCAACTAAATATAATCTATTTATATGCATACCTGAAAGATCTGGTTTCCTCTCTCTGTCAACTTCATAGTTTCAGTTGAAGTAGTTTGAAAAAAGGAAAGTCTTTGTTCCTTTCTTGAATTTTCCAGTATTCTTTTCTAACATTAATTCCTTCGGTAGGGCATTCCACCACATTGGTGCCATTACCGAGAACATTCTTGCCCTGGTATAGTGAAGTGTTTTTCATTAGAGTCCAACTGATGGGGAATAGTGTAACGACTTTATTTTATAGTGTGGTAATGTAATATTTTTATATTGCATTTTTTATGTATGTTTGTATGATTATTTGTATGATCATATATTTGTATGGTTGTATTTTTTAAAATATGTATGTGCTTTGTAATCTGCTTTGTACAAAGCGGATTATAAATAAAAATTATAAATAAATAAACATAAACCATGCAAGATCTTTATGACCCAGATTGGATGCTGTTGGAAACTGAAAACTGAAAATTGGTGTGATGTGAATGCTCAAGTGAATGTTCCTCAAGGGGATGTAAACCAAAACCCAAGGGAATTTATAACCGGGCAACGCACAAACAACTTCAACTAGAGAGGTATGGGGAAGGGAAGGAATGGGAAGAGGCAGTGGGGGGAGGGGAGGGAGCAGAGAGGAGGAGAAGTGCCATCTTCGGGAATGATGTCACACAGTCATTTAAGAGAACACAAGGAAGTGCAGCTGTGGTGTGGTGAAGCCTAAACAGAAAGTGAAAACTAAAAATTTTTGTGATGTTAATCCTCAAGCGAATGTTCCTCGAGGAAATTTATATCCGGGCAACGCCGGGTGATCAGCTAGTACTGTATATATGAAAGTAGGATTTCTTGAGCATCTTATTGTACATGGTTATTTGAATGCAATTTTTCATTGAGCATACCTACACTTTGGTTTGAAATTTATCTTTTTTCCATCCTTAGTAATAGTAAGTCTGTATAGAAAGCACAAAAGAGCAAAGAGAAATCCAGTGCCACATGAAAGACAACTGTACTCTACTCATTAAAATGATCACATTATGCAGCATGAAACTACAGCTTAAGGTTTCTGCCTTTGATGCTAAACCCTGTTTGGAACCTGCTGCTCAGGAATATGCAGTTCATTGCTTTTTATCATATAATACATTTTGCAGTGTCAATGCTCTGAACTCAAGTTTTTCGTCTCTGATTGTAGCATATGGCAGTGCTCTAAAATTCTGCTGAGTGCCTGGCACCCAACTACATCATTTTTAGGAGTCTGCACTGAAAATATTTTGATTTTAGTTTTTCCTCTGTGGGGGTTGTTGTTTTTTTAAAAAAATTCTATTTTTCCGTTTCATTTCTGGATTATTTTGCTTCAGTTATTTTAATTGAAAAAATTTTTTTTTTAAATGAGAGAAAAAAATGGTTTTAGGTTTGAGCAGTTGCATACCTAGCATATGTGACCCAGGAACCATCATTTTTTGACCCCCCCCCCCCATCTGTATGAAAAACATGATTTTTAGTAACAATCCACACGTCACACAAGAGTGTACCTAGGAAAAGGCAGCATCTTACATACTGCAGTGAGCAGTATGTCAATAAACCCATTGTAAAGCTAAACAAGCCAGACTAGTACAGATCAATCCTACACAGTCAATCCTAACAGAAAACCATGTCTTTTCGAACGCACAAAAACACCTTCGCCTAGTATGTAATCACAAACTAACTCCTCCCCCTTTTACAAAACTGTAGTGTGGTTTTTAGCCACGGTGGTAACAGCTCAGATGCCAAAGCTAAAAAACGCTCTACAGTTTTGTAAATGGGGAGATAGAATAAAAATATGTAGACAAAGGTTAAACCGAAGCACCAAGAAGCTGGACTCTGCATACAATGCAACACCACAGAAACAGCGATGCATCTCCCCTAAAGCAAAATAAATTAAAAAAATATTTTTTTTTTTTCTACCTTGTCTTCTCTGGTTTCTGCTTTCCTCATCTTCTTGTCACTCTCTTCCTTTCATCCACTGTCTACCCTCTCTCTTCCCCTTCTATATGGCATCTTTTCTCCTTCTATTCCCCTTCCAGAAACTTTATGCGTCCCCCTTCCATCTCTCCCTTCACCCCCATTGGTCTGGCATCCATCTTTTTCCCTTCCCTCCTCCAATGGTCTGGCATCTCTCTCCTCTCCTTCCTTTCCCTCTCCCACACCCTCATGGTCTGGCATTTCACTCTCTCCTCTCCCTTCCCCCCTCTTCCATCAGCATCTGCCCCCTTTCTTTCCCTCCGACCCAATTCCATCCAGTATCCTTTCCCCTTATGTCTCTTTCCCCTTTCTCTGCACACCAATTCCATCAGCATCTGCCCCCTTTCTCTCCCTCCACTACGCTTCCATACCTCCCTGACCCCCTATTTCTCCTTCCACCACCCTGCTATGCTCCTTTCTCTCTCCATCCAAATCAGAAAGGTCCTGCGATGACTACTTCTGCTGCCTCTGTTCCGGAAGAGGTATGTGACGTCGGAGGGGGGTGGGCCGGCAGACGCAGGGAGTTGCAGCAAGGTCCCGCGATGACTGTGGCTGCCGGTCCACATCCCTTCCGACGTCACTTACCTCTTCCAGAGCAGAGGCTCCGGAAGTCATCGCGGGACCTTCCTGCACTTCAACGCAGCTGCCGACTCTGCTCTGGAATAAGTATGGCAACCGCACTGAGGTGCCATTTAGAGCAGCGTGGGAGGTTCCGGACTCAGCCGGCTGTGCACCCCTTTGAAGTGTGCATCCGAGGCAGTGGGCATACTGTCCCCCCTCTTGGTATGCCACTGGGTTTGAGCATCTATATTGTTCCCATCCCCCCTTTCCCCACAAACCTCCTCCTTATCTTAACCCAGGCCTACTCAATTTGGTTATAAGGTAAAATTCAGAGGGCGGGTGAAGAAGTAGTTTATGAAAATTTTTGCACATTCAATAGACAGGGGAAAGTTAATTTGTAAATAAAATGAAGCAAAAACAAAACAAAACTCTAAAACAGAAACAATTTAAGGTTTTGTTTGTTTATTTTTTTGGTTTACAAGACGAAAGGAAATGTCAATGTTTCCTATTTCATTATAAATGAAAGCATATCCCTAACATTTTTCTTGCTGTTTTACGGAAGGATGAAGTTGACATTCCTCTCACCAGCAGCAGCCTGAAACTATCATTTATATCAGTTGATGAATGCTTCCTTGGTGGGAAATTACAGTAATCTATTTGTGAGATTGCAATCCATTCAATATCCATTTCTGCACTAGAAACTTAATGATGCTAACAATCTCTTCAGTTTCTCCTGTCAAAAAATTGCCTCCTCCAACTCTTGCAGCATATCGACGCCTGCAAGAAAACCAAGATGGCACATTTCTACCCCTGTTTAATTGCTTTATAGATGTTATGGTATGTTTTCAATGGAGGCATCGAGAATTATTGAGATGCCTACAATGATGGATGAATATTTTTATTTTACTGTTGTATAGCTTTTGTAAGCTTCCCCTTATGCTAGATGAAGTCAGTTTCTTGTGAATTAATATTTTTAACTTTCAGATTTGGGGCTGATTTTTGAAGGCAAACTAAATGTTATTAAACATTGTACAGACTCTGGAACCTGTTTTCTTTGTACAGGTAGGATTTTAATAGAAAATAAGATACAAAGATGTGAAAACAGTCCTCTGGTGTTATTTTTTTTTTTTTTTTTATGTCCTCCCCAATGCAGCTGAATATGTGTGTCATGAAATCCTTTGTGCATTAGCTCTGAGCTATGTTCAGGTGATATGACCACAAAGGGCAAAAGGAAGGTGTTGGCCCACAAAACTTGCACCCCATCTGTTGTCTCCTCTGCTTGGCTGCAATGTAGTGGGTGGGGCAGGAATGCTGGGGGAAGGGGATGCCACATGAGGCATGTTTCCAGCTTAGGATGCTCCTAACTACCAGTATCTTCCAGGGCCAAATTTAAAACTCTGGGGTCCTCACTAAGGTGTGCTTATTGCAGGTTAAAAAACACTATCATAGAAACATGATGGCAGATAAAGGCCAAATGGCCCATCCAGTTTGCCCATCCACAGCATCCACTATCTCCTCCTCTCTCTAAGAGAACCCACATTCCTGTCTCACACTTTCTTGATTTCTGGCATAGTCTTTGTCTCCACTACTTCTACAGGGAGCCTATTCCATGCATCTACCACCCTTTCTGTAAAAAAAGTATTTTCTTAAATGACTCCAGAGTAGGGTTGCCAGATTTTACAATTCTAAAATCCAGATACACTAGACCTGCCTCCAGGCCCACCAATCTCTGCCCTCGCTCTGCCCCCCGTTGCCTGCTTTGGTCAGGCAGGAGGCAATCAATGCATGCGTGAATTGCCTCCTGCCCAACGCGAGTGAGAGGAGGTTTCTCAAAATCCAGACAAAGTGCTGGGTTTTGAAAAACCGTCTGGGAAAATCCAGATGTCTGGTAACCCTGCTCCTAAGCCTATCACCTTTTAACTTCCTATGCCCTCTCATTCTAGAGCAAGGGTGTCAAAGTACCCTTCTCGAGGGCCGCAATCCAGTTGGGTTTTCAGGATTTCCCCAATGAATGTGCATGAGATCTATTTGCATGCACTGCTTTCATTGTTTGCTAATAGATCTCATGCATATTCATTGGGGAAATCCTGAAAACCCAACTGAATTGCGGCCCTCGAGGGACTTTGACACCCCTGTTCTAAAGCTTCCTTTCAAATGAAAGAGACTTGCCTCACGCACATTTATGCCAATATTTTATGTATATTTTGTTACATTTCTAGAAGAAAGCTCCATACTATCAAAATGCAGGAAGGAGGTGCTTCTGTATCCCAGCTACTGCTCCCTCCTCCTGTAGCCTATGGGAATAAGTATCTATAACTTACAGCTAGAGGTACTTCCTGTCTCCCAATGTAGAGAGGAAAAGCTGCAGATATACACCAAGAAAAGAGTCATCTAAGTCCTTAGTCCTTTTGTTTTTTCCATATATGTTCTCTTTTCTGTATTTATTGTAGTTCTACCCCTATCCTTTTTGTTCTTATTACATTTACTTTGTGTCTTGTTCGTCTGAGTATATTTCGTCTGTTTAATACTGTTGTTCTTACCCCTATTTTATTGCTGTAATACGCGTGGTATTTTGATAAGCATTTAATCAAATTTACAATAAACTTGGAAACTTGGCATAATATTTTATGTTTGCTGTCAGGTTCCTGGATGGACTTTCCAAAACCCGGCAATTTGTCCAGATTTTGGAAAGCCCCGAGCTCCGGCCGCATCTGGAGGGCCTTCAACAAGCTTACGTGGATGACATCCCATGCATCTGCACATGCTGGAGGCCCTCCAGACGAGGCCTGGAGGTCGGCAAAAAAGATATGAGGCTTTTGTGGAGGCGGGGCTGGAGGCAAAAGGGGGCGGGTTGGAAGCGGAACAAGGCGGGGCTGGGGGCAGAATGGGGCGGGCCATGTGTCTGGGTTTTCTCATCCTTAATATGGTAACCCTAGGTAAAGATGGACATGGGTGACCCGGTCGACATCATATATCTAGATTTTCAGAAGGTGTTCGACAAGGTCCCGCATTAACGTCTACTTTGAAAAATTGCGAGCCATGGAATCGAGGGTGATATACTCACGTGGATTAAAAACTGGCTGGCGGATAGGAAACGGAGAGTGGGGATAAATGGATAATACTCAGACTACAAAAGCGTCACGAGTGGAGTGCCACAGGGTTCGGTGCTCGGGCCTGGGCTCTTCAACATATTTATAAATGACCTAGAAATTGGAACAATGAGTGAGGTGATTAAATATGCCGATGATACAAAGTTATTCAGAGTAGTGAGGACACAGAAGTATTTCAAAGACCTACAATGAGACATAAACACACTCGAGGAATGGGCTAGAAATGGCAAATGAGGTACAACGTGGATAAGTGCACGTTGATGCATGTCGGTAACAAAAATCATATGCACTAATACAGGATGTCCAGGTTATCATGCTGTTGTACCGGGCCATGGTATGCCCCCACTTGGAATACTGCATCCAACACTGGTACATGAAAAAGGACATAGTACTACTCAAAAGGGTCCAGAAAAGAGCGACAAAAATGTTTAAGGGGCTGGAGGAGTTGCCGTACAATGAGAGGCTAGAGAAACTGGGCCTTTTCTCCCTTGAAAAGAGGAGACTGAGAGGGGATATGATCGAAACATTCAAGATATTGAAGGGAATTTACTTAGTAGAGAAAGAGAGATTGTTCACCCTCTCCAAGGTGAAGAGAACGAGAGGGCACTCACTAAAGTTAAAAGGGAATAGATTGGTTGCTTCTGTTTTAAGGCTTTGTTTGGTTGAGCTCCCAAATATATAATTGAGCTTTTCTCTTTTGCAACAACAGACATAAGAAAAACTCACATCTAAATTTTGTTTTTCCGCCTGTTAGAGAACGTAAACTTTAAAAACATTAAAATCTTTTTACATATCAAGCAGTGTTATGGGGGTAAGGATTTAGAACAATTGCTTTTGCTTACTGACACTTATGGGGAATTTAGGAGACATCTAAAAACATATTTGTTTTTGAAGTATTTAGGCAGCTAATTCGTAAAAATTTTATTATACACTCTTTTGATCATTTTAGTGTCTCTAATTATTGGCTTTTAACTTTTTTAGTTCTATTCATTTTCTTTTATTGTTTTGTTTTGTTTTTTTAAACTATTGTAAACCGCATAGAACTTTATAGCCTTGCGGTATATAAACTGATTATTATTATTATTCCGTACAAACATAAGAAAGTTCTTCTTTACCCAGAGAGTGGTAGAAATCTGGAACGCTCTTCCAGAGGCTGTTATAGGGGAAAGCACCCTTAAGGGATTCAAGAAAAGGTTGGATAAGTTCCTGCTGAAACAGAACATAAGCAGGTAAGGCTAGACTCAAATAGGGCACAGGTCTTTGACCTAAGGGCCACCGCATGAGCAGACTGATGAGCACGATGGACCACTGGTTTGACTCAGCAGTGGCAAATCTTAAGTTCTTATGTTCTTAAAAGGGGTTGCTGGCAGGGGGAGAGCATTTTGCTGTTAAGAGCTGGAGATAGTAAAAAGCAGCTGGAAGGGGGAGGTTAGATAGTAGGGACAAAGACATGGAATGGAGCTGTTGGGAGAGGAATAGAGGGGCTATGAAGGGGCGGAGGGATTTGAAAGGGGTTACGAGCAGGGGGAGACTAAAGCTGTAAAGAGCTGGAGGTGGCAGAAAGCACTTATGAAGGGGAAGCCTTACAACTCTTCTGCTTGCAGGATATTTGAAATTTTGGCCTAGTGCTGCATGTATAATACAAAACTACAGAAATGCTAGAACCTCCCCCCCTAAATTTTCATTGCTGAGCTGCCAACAGTGAGGGAGCAGTGTAAACATAAATCTCGCTACAGTTCAAGGATAGCAGTCATTTTTCAGTACAAGAGCGGAACAACATTGCAAATACAAAATATTAAACTCATTGCATGCAAGTATGATAAATTCATAATGAAATTCATGTCAGACATTCATCATACTTTACTTAAAATGGTGATTAAAATGTTTTCATTAAAATCATTTCTTCCTGAAATATCTACCCGGAAAATGAGAATTTTATTTTATTTTTCTGAAGCATTTTCTAGACACTAAAGTGAATAAAAGTGCAGAGGGGAATGACTGTGGCAGCAGTTCTGACATACGTTCTAATAAAGTGAGCCTCAAGAATAACAGAATATGTACCTTAATCTGTAAAATTGGTATCACGATACATTTTTGGCTTGCTTGAGATGATTCCTAGTTGAGTACTGAAAGCTATCGTTGCAGCTACTGGACAAAGCCATTGCAAGAGAGGACTCTCAGCTTTAGGCCGCTGGCTCATAGATATAGAGAAGTGATTTTTTTAAGGCAATTTCCGGGCTAAAAGTGTTGTACCTGTGAAAAGCAGCTTTTATGCATAAGATTGTCTATCTGTGTTCAGGTATAAGTAGGCCATGTAGGGCCAGATATTATAAATAGCATCTAACTCGGCGTGCGCCATGAAAACGGCACCTACCGCATGTCAATCAAAGGTAGGTGCTATTTGTTGAATCATGATTAGGCAACAGTAGGTGTGAATTAGAGAATGACATGGGGGCAAATATGTCCCCATCCCCGCAGGAACTCAATTTCCCCGTCCCATCCCCGCAAGTTTTGCCGCTGTCCCCGTCCCATTCCTGCAAGCTCTGCCTTAACCGCACAAGCCTCGAACACTTATGATTTTAAAGTGTTTGAGGCCTGTGCAGATGAGGACAGAGCTTGCCGAAATGGAGCAGGGACAGGAAAGAACTTGCAGGGATGGGACGGAAAAATAAGTTCCCGTGGGGACAGGGAAAAATTTGTCCTCGTGTCATTCTCTAGTGTGAATAACTTAGGCGCCAGTCCGAATGACAAAATAAAAGATACCTCAATTTCCTTGAATGGCCAGATCTTTCCTATTACTGACACCATATAAATTCTGGGAGTGACGCTGGATCGCTACCTCACTCTAGATGCTCACACTGAGTTACTGGTTAGAAAAGGCTTCTCGACATTGTGGAAACTAAGAACCATCAGAAAATACTTTGATGCAGCATCATTCTGCTTACTGGTGCAATCTTCTATTTTAAGCCTGCTTGACTATTGCAGCATCATTTACCTAGGGTCCTTCAAGAAAACCATCCAAAGAATCATCCAAAGAATCATACAAAATTCGGCAGTTCAACTGATTTTTTGGTATAAAAAAATGGGAACATATAACCCCCTAGTACCAAAAACTTCACTGGCTGCCCCTGGAAACAAGAGTACTGTTCAAATTTGCCTGTCTATGTTTCAAATCCATTCAAGGTTTGGCCCCCATTTATCTGGTTTCCCACTTCAACTTGGACTGTTCCACCAGGCCTACTCGCAAGGTACACATGTTTAGCCACCCAACATTAAAGGTCTGCCGATTCAAGAGATATCTGGGCAGAACTCTTGCCTTCCAGGCAGGCCAACAGAACGGTTGGCTGGGTAACATCATTAAGCATGCCTCATCCTATCTTAACTTTAGAAAACTAGTTAAAACAAACCTGTTCAACTGATTTGTAACCAAGAACTCTTAATGCCTTACCACGTACGCTTCCTACATTTACACAACGCCTCTACTCTGTGTCTATCACTCTGACTTACTCCCACTCAAGTTGTATCAGCCCTCTCCACTTGTACTTGACGATGTCAACGTAATTATTTTTCGCTGATTGTCCAGCTCTTCTTGTTGTAAACCGCCTTGAACTACCATGGCTTTGGCGGTATATAAGAATAAATTATTATTATTATTATTCTATGTCCCCTCATTCCAGAGCTTCCTTTCAATTGAAAGTGGTTTGCTTTCTGTGCATTTATACCATGAAGATATTTAAATGTATCTATTATATTTCTTCTCTTCTGTCTTTTTTCCAAATATTGAGATCTTTAAGCCTGTTTTTGTACACTTTGATGAAGAGCACTGACCACTTTAGTAGATGCCCTCTGGACTGACTCCATCCTGTTTATATCTTTTTGAAGATGCAGTCTCTAGAACTGTATATTCTAAATGAGGTCTTAGCAGAGACTTCTACAAAGGCACAATCACATCCTTTTTCCTGATGAACATTCTTCTCCCTATGAACTAAAGCATCCTTCAGACTCCCTATGAACTAAAGCATCCTTCTCCCTATGAACTAAAGCATCCTTCAGGCTTTTGCTGCTGTTTGGCCTCCTTATGATCATCACATACAATCACACCCTAGTACGGATCCTCTTTCGATCCCCAAGGCACTCACCTTGCTTTTTTTTTTTTTTTTGAGTGAATTCCAGTTACCACCACCCTCCGTCATCTGTCAGTCAGTAAACCCAGTTTACCACTTGGGTCCTAGCTTCAGTTCCTTTGATTTATTTATAAGTTTCCTTTGAGGAACTGTAATAAAGGCCTTGCTGAAATTCAATTTAAATATATCTTGCACAGATGTACTTCACCCCCTATACTGTATCACTCCTTTGCTATATGACCCTGAATTTTTTCTCCACTAGATTCCTTATGTTATCAACAACATCAGGTCTCATCTAAAAAAAGAGGCAAACCTTACCACTCAGCTCTTATGCAATATGGGGCTCATAATCAAAACAGAAAAACGTCTAAAAACCGGCCTAAATTGGCACTTGGACAATCAGTAACAAAAAACTTCCAAGTGCCGATAATCGAACAGGATTTTAGATGTATTTAAAAATGACTTAGGCCTTCGCAGTGCTGCTGAACGACCAGAGCTAAAAGGGGCATTTTAGGAGGAGGGGTGAGGGCGGGATTTGGGTGGGATGTGGGACGTCCTAGACTTAGTAGTACTGCCTTGAGGTACACCATATTTAAGTGGTTTGGGTTGTGACATGTCAGATCCTCGTAGTACACTCGGCATTCTTTTGTCTAAAAAGGAGGAGAACCAATGTAATGCAGTGTCACAGATACCAATGTTGGCTAGTTTGGATAGGAGAAGAGTATGATCAATGGTGTCAAAGGCAGCACTTAGGCCTAAAAAGAACAAGCAAGCATCTTCTCTTTTGTTCAGGAATTTCCAACAGTCATCAATGATGTCTAATAAGACTATTTCAGTACTGTGGAATTTTCTGAACCCTAATTGTTAGACAAATAGAACTTTTTGGTTGTTGACAAATTCTTGCAATTGTAGGATGACTTTTTCCAAGATCTTTGATAAGAATCGAAGATTTGAGACTGGTCTAAAATTGCTTGGTTGATCAGGGTCTGAGTTAGGTTTTGGTAGGATAGCCTGGACCACCCGGTTTCCAACTCACCAGTACTTCTCTGGATTGTGGGGATTCATTGATTAGTGGAAGAATTGATTGTAGGAAGGCTTCTTTAACTGATATACGGTAAACAGATTTGTTGGACAGGGGTCTAGGGTTGAACATGAGGGATGTAGTGAGTCTACTGTTTTGCTCAGGTCAGCTAGGGGGATTGTTTTAAAGTGACAGAAGGTACCGGCCACTAGATTGGTACTCAGTGGCACAACGGTCAGAGTATTTTGCAATGATTTGACTTCTGAGCCTAGGCTAGAGCTGATTTTATGTATTTCCTCATGGAAAAAGGTGGTTAAACTCTTATAGACTACTAGTGCAAAGCTGCACTATGCAGCATGCCAAAATGTAGGTGCGCTTATGACACTTCAATGGCTGATTTAAGTTGGTGAGTTTAAGTGCACCATGCAATGCACACAACTGAGAGTATTCTATAATCTGTGCACGTCAGTTGGCGACAAGCCCATGATCTGGCCATTTTCCATCCATGTGTAGGCTCCCCTTGCAGTTACGCACATGTAACTTTGGAAAGTACTTTATGGAATAGTGCCTAGCACTTGCACGCGTAAATGCCAATTACTGGGGGTTGACGCACGTAAATGCCATTATTCTATACACCACGTGTCACACAAGGCACCTAATCGCAGGCACCAAGTTATAGAATGAAGAGGTTTGTGTTTGTGAGTCTCCAAGTAGTGAAACAGTGTGACAAGGTGGTGGCCAAAAGCAGAAGGATGCCCAACATAGAAAAGGAGGTGTTAATGCCCCTGTATGATTTGTTGGTGAGGACTCACTTAGGGCTCCTTTTACTAAGGTGCGCTAGTGTTTTTAGCACACATAGGATTTTAGCGCGCGCTAAACCTGCGCTACGCTTCTAGAACTAATGCCAGCTCAATGCTGGCATTAAGGTCTAGCGTGCGTGGCAATTTAGCGTGCTCTATTCTGCACGTTAAGGCCCTAACGCACCTTTGTAAAAGAAGCCCTTACAGAATTGTGTTCAGATTTGGAGGCCGTTATCTTGCTAAGGACATTAAAAAAAACCCCCAAAATTTGCAGCTGTTCAGAGGAAGGGGACAAAAAGAGAATGAAATTGGATCCAAAAGATATATGTAATTTAATGTAATTTATTTCTTATATACCGCTACATCCGTTAGGTTCTAAGCGGTTTACAGAAAATATACATTAAGATTAGAAATAAGAAAGGTACTTGAAAAATTCCCTTACTGTCCCGAAGGCTCACAATCTAACTAAAGTACCTGGAGGGTAATAGAGAAGTGAAAAATAGAGTTAGAGGAAAAATAAAAATAAAATAAACATTTTAACAAGACAGCATTGATCTAAATACTTTGGAAGGTAGAAGAGAGGAGAGAAAGGAATAGAAGCAGAAGGGGGAGCCGTTGAACAGTAGAATTCTGGAGAAATTTAAATGATAGAAATAGAACAAAACAAAGACAAAAGGCAAAACAATAGATAAGATTAAAGATAAATCATAAGCTGGAAAGAAAAATAAAATAAAACTTTGTCTTCAATCCACGGTTTCAGCGTCAGTGATGAAGTGGAGCAAGTAAGTTTAGGAGGAGCGATTGACGTTTCCAGAAAGGGCTTCTTCAGGGAAGAGACTTGGCAGACAGTCCCAGGATGCCTATGTCTCCTCCCCTGCGATGTTCTCCCATCCATGCATTCCCTCCCAGACACACTGCCCGTGCCCCAGCCGCTCCAAGGAGGCTGCCCCAGATGAGGCCCACGGTGAATGCACGATTCTCTCCTCTGCGGGAAAGCCGCCCGGAGCCGACAGTCTCCGAGAAGAGACTTGAATATGTATGGGAAAGGAAAGACAGGGGAGATATGATACGGATATTTAAATACAGGTATTAGTATGCAAACAAATCTTTTTCAGAGATGGAGAAGTGGTAGGACATGAATTGATGTTGCAGGGAAGTAAAATTGGGAATAATATCAAGAAATATTTTATTACAGAGAGAATGTGGATGGCTGGAGTACCCTCCTGCTGGAGGTAGTGGGCTCAAAGTGACAGAATTGAAAAAACATGTGGGATAAACACAGAGGATCCCTATATATAAAGAGGAGGGAATCTTAGCAAAGCTTAAATGACCTTCACTATATAAATGCAGGCATCTAGATTATAGAATTGCCAGAAAAAAATCTGTGTGGGGGTGGTAGAAGTACACAAACACATTTATTGCTTTTTCTCTTTGTGGTTTATACTATAAAATATTGATTATTTTTTTTCCTTCATTCTTCCTGAGTTTCTATGTGATATGCTCCTGGGTATTTGGCAGAACTTGAAAAAGCTAAAGAAAATAATAACTTTCATTTACTATTAAGACTTTCCATTCCTAATTGAATACTTAAAAAATTTACCATACTAGTGGACAAAAAGGTGCTTTGCCTTATTTTTCACAGATAGTTCTAAGAATGGCATTTAAAAATGGCAGGAAATCAAAACATATTTCACTTGGAATCCGTTGAAGAAAAGGCTCCAGTTTTGTTATGTCAGTTCTGAAGATCAATCACATCTACCACCAAAGTGCAATAAGAATAGAATCTATCGCAGGTCTTGGGATGACTTAATTTAATGCTACAGTAGTGCTTTAGCAAACTATCAAGGTTTCCTGATATCCTAATGCAGTATTACAATGACCTGTTATAGTGAGGTGAAGCTGATCACCACCACCACATCCCATAATGCAATATGACTGGCAAAGGTGATAAGAATTGTACAAGCATTACTGGTTATTGTGCAAACGATTTTGCAGGCAGCTCACAGTGATCCAATCACTAGCAACAGAAAGTGGCTGCTTTTGGTGAAAATGATCTCTCAACTGTAGTGCGAAAGGTGGATGTGCAGTGAAAATAAATTCTTGTGTTGCATCACAGCAAGCTGTGTGATTGGTTTGTGCAGGAAATTGAAACATTCAGAGTGAGGCATTCTTTCTAAGTGGATACGGTTTCTTGAAGGATGAGAAGACAGGGCCTCATATTTTGTCAGTGGGGATTTCTTGTCTGGTTATGCTGACCTGGAATCTTTTGCTTTGTTTTTGCCACTACAGATGGACTTGAAGGGGGGGGGGAGGGGGGAACTGCCTTGTTGGCCCTCATATTATTTTTTGAAAATTACCAAAGCTAGGGTTATCATTTGAAGAAGTAGAAACCCAAGATGCATGGCCCCGTCTCATTCTCCATCCAACCCACCCCGTTTCACCTCTAGCCCCACCCTGTTCTGTCTCTATCCCCACCCCAAAAGCCGCATTTCTTTTTTTTTTTTTTTTTTCTGACCTCTGGCCGCGTCCAGAGGGCCTCCAGCATGTGCGGATGTATACAACATCATCTATGCATGCTTATTGAAGGCTCTCCAGATGCAGGCGGAGCTTGTGGCTTTCCAAAACCCGAACAAACTTCTTTTCTTGGTGTATATCTGCTGCTTTTCCTCTCTACTTTGGGAGACAGGAAGTACCTCTGTCAGTAAGTTATAGATGCTTATTCTTCCCTCTACAGCCCATCAGTCAGGCACAGCTAGCCCACAGGCTGCAGCAGCTCCCTCTTCCTTCTACAGCCCATAGGCTGTTTCTCCAGCCTTTCCCCATCGTTCTCTCCTAATTTCCCTCTCTTTCTGGCCTCGCCCCTCCACTGTCTCTCATGTTTTCTCTAGCCTCTCTCTGCTTATCTCTCTTCAGAACTTCTCTACCAGTCTCTTTCTCTATTCTACCCAGTTCCTCCCCACCAATCTTTCTTATTTTTCTCCTCCTCCTGCTCACCTTTGGATCCACAGGCCTATAAGCACATTTTCAAATTAAAACTTCCTACACAAATTCCCTTTATAATGTCTGAGGCTGGAAGTGTTGTGGGTGCTTTAATAACGGCACATTATGCATGTGGCGATTTCAAAATTATCCTTCCTGTTTTTTCTGTTCGCCCATCCTCTGATTTGATCTCTGTCAGCCTTCATTTGTCCACATGCTCAAGATCCCTTTGTGATCATCTCTTCTTCCTGTCCTCTATCCACGGTCCCTTTCGGAGAGCTTTTTCCTTCTTCCCGTCCTCTTTGGCTCCTTATCTTCCTTATACCCCCATGACCCCTTCCTGAGTGCCTTTGCTCCACCTATGGCATTCATTCTGGTCTTCTCCAAACCGCTCTCCCTTTTTGACCCCTTCTTGAATGCCTTCCCCACCACCATTACACACACAGTCCTTGTCTACCTCCTTCTATCCACCCTCTGTGAAACCTTCCCAAATGTCTTCCCTTACGATTTCTCCCTTCATGGCCCTTTGTTCCATCCTTTCCCTTCTGCCTTCCAAACCTACCGGAATCCTACCCCCATGCCCTAATTCCCCCTTTCCTGATTACTTTCCCTTCTTCTAAGTTTCCAAGTTTATTCTGTGTTTGATATACCGGCCATCAACAAATATCTGGTTGGTTTACAATACTAAAATAGTAAAGTACTAAAATTTTTTTAAAAAATACATTTTTAAAAGAAAAAATGGGGTCATTTGCTAAAAAATAAACCAAACAAAAACCACCCAACCATAAATGACTGACAAGACATAGACAGACTTGGTATGGGAGGTACTGGGGTTAGGGCTAGGGAAAGAAAGGGGGAAGGGGAGTCGCTTTTCTCAAGAGCTATTCCCCCCCCCCATGGCTCCTTTTTGGTGGTTCACTCTACTTATCTCCTTCTCATGTCTTTACCACTTACTCTTTTAAGCCAGCAGAAGCCACAACATGTGGAGCAGCAGCTGACCTGTTAGTGATGGTGACAATCTGCCACACTGTCTTTCTAACTTTCAGTGCAAGATCAGGGTTCTCATGGTGGCAATGAGCCATTCTCTCTTTTATTCTTTCTTACCTGAACAAAGCTCCTTTTTTGTCAGCAGCAGCAATTGATCATGCACTTCCTCATGTCCTAATGCCATGAGATAAGGCTGTTGAAGGCAACATGATCCATTCTGCTCTTCCCTTTTCTCTTATTGAAGAACAAAGCTCTTAGTGGCAGAAATCCCCCACATTTCTCTCCTCCTTCCAGTGCAGGAGCAGACTTTTTTTTTTTTTAAGTAGGATCAGGCAGTCAGTAGCAAGGTAATGAATAAGTATAAAAATGAAATAAATGGGAATAGCAAAAGAATCCCTCACTGCGGGGAGCTATTAGTCTTAATTTATCGTTCTGGCATCCAGTACACAGTCAGCAGTGTAAAGCAAAGCAACTAGAACGAGGAAGTCTTTTTAGCTCAGGAAAATAAATCAATTAGTCCTTTCTATTTAGACTCGCAGTAAGAATGGTGTTTAATTGCCATGTAATTTAATAGAACTTAGAGCTCCTTCTACTAAACTGCAGTAGAGATTTTTTACCGTGGGCCGGTAAGGTAAATGCTCCGACACTCATTCAGTTCTTATGAGCATCATAGCATATCTGCCAGAATACATTTTAAATGCGCATGTCTAAATCTTGAAGATCTTATTCGGCATTTGTACTTTATTAATTCCACTGTCTTGGATCTCCATAAAATACAGACAGGCTAGAACTATGCAAAAACTTAAATTATCATTTCCCTCTTCGAAAGGCGTGGAGGGGCACAATCGAAAAAAAGGTCTAAGTCCCCTTTTGGCCTTAGCCCCTAAATGCTGAAAGTAGCAGCAGGGAAAATGCCCATTCTAAAAAAAACACCCGTCCAAAATGAGGGTTTTTTGAGAATGGCCTACCTCTACGTTCAGCAGTTTAATTGCTCAGACCACCACTATGTCTAACCTTAAAACACATAATCAGCCAAAAAATATCCCATCCCAAATGCCCAAAACAAGACCTTTTAGGTGAAGGAAGGGCCAGTCCTTCCCCTAACAGCTGGATTAACACCGGTTACAGAATCCCTCCCCCCTAATCTCTCCTGCCACAATCGCGATCCACCCCTAAAACTGCCGCATACTGAGGCAGAAGATATGCCCAATTTCTCCTGCCGGCATCCCCCCCAAAAAAACCAATACCAGCAGGAGAGATGCCCAATCTCTCCTGCCAAAGGCACCCCCCCTCAAATACCGACAGGCAGGATCCCAAGCCCTCCTGCCAGCATCCCAACCTTCCCGCGACTACCGGCAGTAGGGATCCCAAGCCCTCTTGCCGGCACCCCATCCCTCCCGTGAATACCGGCAGGAGGGAATCCAAACCCTCCTGCCGAGGCGCAGGCCCCCACCCCTTGAACACCCCCAAACACCCCACTCTGACAATACCAGCAGGAGGAAGCCTAAGCCCTCCTGCCCATGATGCACCCTCCACGACTTCCCTGATCGCTCCCCCAAACACCCGAACAGCCCCCCTAGTCCCACCAATTTACTTTAATGTTGGCCTGCCAGGTCACAAGCCCAGCCAGCAGGCCCGCCACCCTCCAAATGGCGGGCCAAGGACCTGATTGGGCCAGCCGCCTAAGGTCCCACCCATAGGAGGGGGCCTTAGGTGCCTGGGCCAACCGGAATTGGTCCAGTTGCAGTAGGCCCCTCCTGTGGGCGGGGCCTTAGGCACATGGGGGCAACCCATCCCATGTGCCTAAGGCCCTGCCAACAGGAATCCAATTCCGGTTGACCCAGGCATCTAAGGCCCTGTTATATGGCCGGGGCCTTAGGCACCTGACCCAATCAGGCCCTTGGCCCGCTATTTGGATTATGGCGGGCCTGCCGGCTGAGCTTGGGACCTGTCCGGCAAACATTAAAATAAATTGGGGGTTTCGGGGGTTGGGGGGGTGTCAGGGGTGGGGGCTGCTCGGGGGCGATCGGGGGTTTGGGGACGATAGGGGTTCATGGGGGGTGTGTCATAGGCAGGAGGGCCTGGGATCCCTCCTGCCCATATTTGAAGGGGTAGGGGGGCCTGTGCCTCCGCAGGAGTGCTTGGGTTCCCTCCTGCCGGTATTGTCCGGGGGGGGTGTTCGGGGGGGGGGGGGCGTGCGCCTCGGTAGGAGGGCTTGGGATCCCTCCTGCTGGTAGCCGCAGGAGGGTTGGGGTGCCAGCAGGAGAGATTGGGTATCTCTCCTGCCACGGTTCATGGCAGTTCGGGTGGGGTGGAAATCGCAATTGTGGCAGGAGAGGAGAGATTAGACATCTCTCCTGCCGCGATTGTTGCAGTGGGGGGTGGGCAGGTTGCCAGGAGTACTAGACTTTTGGTTCTACTTACAGTATGACTAAGTCTAGGTCGGTCCACTTTCCGCCCTTTCCCCTCCTCTAAAAACCCCTCTTTTTGCTCCAGGCGTTCAGAGGCAGGGTAAAGGCCTAAGCTGGTTTTAGATACATCTAAAACCAGCTTTGATTATCGGTACTTGGACGATCTGTCTTTTTGATCGTCCAAGTACCGATTTAGGTCACTTTTTGAACTTTTTTTTTTTAATTATTATTATGAGCCTCATAGTTTCTACTAGCAAATTGGGGAAGTCCCTCTCCTTCAAACTAACTGAACTATGGAATAATATTCCTTTGTGGCTTTGAGAACTGGATTCTCTTCAAATCTTCCATAAACATCTAAAAACCTGGTTATTCTTCAAATTGTAAATTTTGCTTTTTACTATTTTCCCCTTCACATTAAATGGTGTAAACCGAGTCGAGCTTTATTTTCATAAAGGTGACACGGTCTATAAATTTAAGTTTTAGTTTAGATTTACCTCATCTGCCCGCTGTAAAAAACTCTACTGTGGTTTAGTAAAAGCCAGTGTTAATGATTTTTAAAGGGACTACTTAAGCATGAATGTACATAGTACAACTTTATTTATTTTTTTACCTTTGATGTATGGTGTTAAACAACCTGATAAAGCCATAATAACAAATCAAAAGGGGGGGGGGGGAATTCCATAACCGGACTGTAGGGGTGTTTCCTTATTTTGCACCTGAAGGTTAGGCCTCTCTGTCATCATCAAGCCTGAACCATTGTCTGCAAGAAATCTTTCAAGCCTGAACCTAGCAAGAAGAGAAAGAAGAACACATCTTTGCTGTTTCTGCCTGATGCATTCTGGGTATGTACCAGAATGGTATTCCAGTCATGGACATCCATCTATGCCTTCATGCTTAGACTGTGAATCTTGGGGGAGTGATACTCTTATGCTGTGCTTATCTCTCGAATGGCGCCTGTGTCTCCCAGCCCGTATGAGACTTTATACAGAAAGGCTATTCATCTAAGTTCTGTTTCTGGATTGGTCCGAGGAAGTCATCTGAAGTGATCCAAGTGAAAAGGTGCTAATGATAATTAGTCTGTGCTGGGATGGAAGTGAACTGACATCTCATCACAGATGTTCTGCACGCATCTCTTTCATAATAATTAAGACCTGAACAGTTACTTCGTGTGACTCTCTGCCTGAGAAAGAGTGAATCAGACCTTAAACAGATCTGAATTCCATCACTTCAAGGAAACTTTTGCTGCCAATAAATTACAGCTTTACCAGTGGCTGACGAACATTTGTTCCTGTGACCAAAGGATTTCTACATCTGCTAAGCTGAGGAGACGTCTTCCATTTCACCTGATTTTGTGCCAAGGCCTAATTAGATGATAAGATAAGGAACTTATTATCTTTAAGCTGGGGTTAGATAAGTGCATCCGATTGTGATATAGGATAAGGCTTGTAAAGCTACTCTCGGTGATAATATGTAATAGATTGCTGCTAATCAGGGATTATTATTATTATAAGGAATTGTTTGGTGTGTATAAGAATTAGTCTTACTCATTTATCTAGTAAGTGTTGTAATCATTATGTACTGAGTTTCATATTTGTAATCGAATATTTTGTGAACAATATTTAGATATTGCTGCTGGCTTGTGAATTATATTTTTCTATTTTCATAATAAAAGTATTTCTCATTAGCCTGGGTCTTGTGTCATATAAATAGACAAAGAAATTTGGACCTGGCAGAGATATTATGGTATTCCCTAGAAAAACTATTTGTTTATGTAACTGATTAGTGGACCGTAAATCTTTCTACAGGACACTTTCATTTAGGTGCTGAGGAGGCGTGATAGAAGCCCATGAAACACAGGAACAGAGGCATTTAGGTTGCATTATAGAATTCTAGGATGACCATGTACTGACCTACCGAACATCTAGGTGCCCACACATACATCAGTCATGGAGCTGGCGTAAATGCATGAACCTAACTGCAGCAGGAAAGTGCGTAACTTAAAGAATTCTACAAGTTATATGCATAAGTGGGAGCTCCATCCCTGTATATACCTCCCTTGCAAATACATGCCATGTAAGTTAAGCTGGTCTTTGCAGAGCAGGGCTAAAGTTGAATTTTTGCACTTACATGTCAATATGCCATTATTCTAAACATTTACATGGGTAAATCAAAAAGTAAGGGCAAACTACATTTAACGACTTTAATCAAAATTACTGAGAGCAATTCAACATATCACTTTTCCACATAGCCCCATGCTAGGCGATTCATTTGTTCAATTAGCTTCTGCATTCCTGCAGAGAAGAAGTTTTTCAGCTGCTCCCAAAGCCAAGTGAGTACCGCTCCCTTCATCATGCTTTGTCTTTTGCTCTCCAGGTCGCAGTGATGCACCCATGTCTCGTTGCCGGTGACTATTCTCTACAGAATATTCAGATCTTCTTCATACTTTCTCAGGAACTGGGTTGCAACCTCCACACACTGTTGTTTGTGCAGTAAGCTGTTTGGGAACCCATTGTGCACAGACTTTCCTGTTTCCCAAGTCATCATGCATTATGGCAAATGCAGATCCACAGGTGACAGCCAAATATGCAGCCAGTTGAGACACCATTATCCGTTGGTCTTCTCTAATCAAGGCATTCGCCATGTCATTGTGCTCTTGTGTGTGCGATGTCGATGGGCGATCAAAATGACTTTCATCGGTTACACCTGTTCTTCCCATTTTATATCTTTTTATCCATTCATAAACCTTTCATTGATTCATGGTGTTATGTCCATACTGAGTCAATTTGCAGATGGTGAATTTCCACAGGTTTCACTCCCTCAGCCCAAAGAAAGCGCACTACTACATGTTGTTCTTCGATGGTGCAATCTTGCAATGGAGCGTCCCTGTTTCTGACCTCGTGGCTGCCACATGACTAAAGGCCAAGCACTGCACTGTACATTGAACTATTCAACAGGCAATGTATGAGTACATATGTTGCATTTTGCTAACTCTGTTCCAGTTATCACATAATCTAACAATTGACAAATTTTTATATATCCATAACCCATATGTAAATATGGGTACCTAGGTTATAGATTTGACTTTGAAACAATGAATAAAGTACACCAAAATAAAGGGCATAGCATTTAAAGGATTTATGTGCCTAATTTTGAGAGTTAAGCTCATAGAAATTGGCCTCTGAAAATTTTCTAGGGCAGAGTATATGGTAACAGGAGTGGATTTAGGGCGGGACAAAAGTTAGGAGCTTAGCACCAATTTTCACCCTTGACTCATAAATCGAGGCAAACAAATTGCAGGCCTAAATTAATGAGCATAAGTTTTACGCTTCTAAATCAAGATTAATTTTTAGCTGAAAAGTTACGTTCCTAAGTTTGGCTGAAAATAGGGCATACATTTAGGAGCTCAAATTTAAGAGCTCAGCGTATTCTGAATATTAGACCAAAGTTACTTAAAATGATTAAATTTTCAAACATTGACCACCAAGCCTTGTTATTTGGGCTTATTTTATGCTAGGACAATCCAGGTGGCTGACCTGGTACCTTTTAGCACTGCAAAGAGAAACAGATGAACAAACACATTCTGCAGAAAACAGAAGCAGTAAAAAGCCGAAAACAGCCAGTCTTCAAATACATTTATATATTGGTGTCCCTAGTTTTTGTTTATTCTTACAGCAATTACAACAACATGGGAGCTTTGAAGACTTTCTCTTTCAATATCATTTTGAATGGTGTAGAGGTATTTTGGTTAGATCAAACATGGGCCCCAGAACAGGGGGAACCATAGGTGCCCTGGCATCCCCAAATTTTGCTACCCTTCTCTCACCCTATGAGGCTTTTCTTACCTTTCATCTGTATATGATCAAGGTCGGTCAGCTGGCTTCCATCTCCTCCAAAACAGGAAGTTTAAAGGGGGTGAGAGCCAGCAGGCCTTGAAGACATCAGCCATATGATGTCTTCAACATTTATAGAGTTGCCACCCAAGGGAGCAAAGTAAGTGACTAAAAACCCTCCAACCTGATTCACTAACCTGTGTACTGATCCGATTCGTGTATGCAAATGAGGGTAAATGGTATGCAAAGTAGGTAAGGACGTGATTTGCTAAAAAAAGAAAAAAGAAAAAAAAGAAGGACAGCGCCTGGGCTGGGCTGAGCGATCCAAAATAAGTGACTGCTGAGGACCAGTCGCTGAGGTCCTTTCCGACTGCCCTGCCTTCTGCTGCCCTGCTCTCTGCCCTGCTTCTCTGCTCTCAGCCCCAGTCTACTGCCTGCCCCCATGACTCTCCTGCCCTTCCCCGCAGTGCAAGCCTGTGGTTTTAACCTGCAGGCTTAAAGCGGGTTAAAACCAAGGACTTGCAAAAAAAAAAAAAAAAGTTTCCTGCTGAGAGCATACACAGACCATCTACAGGCAAGAAAGATGGTCTGTACATGCTCAAGGATCGCTCTCTAGCGATCCGTGCAGTCGATGGGGGGGCATGCCAACGATTGCCCCCATTTGCATGCAGGCCTTTAGTGAATTTGTCAGCCTGCATGCAAACAGACATGGATCAAAGGTTAGTGAATCTAGCCCACAGTTTTTTGTTTATGTGTTTATGTGATAAGATTAAGAATGATTGATGGATGAATAGGATTTGTAATATTTCCTATAAAAGTAGCAGATATACCCTCTCCTTTACAAAGCTGCACTAGCGTTTTTAGCACTGGCCACAGCTCGGACATACATAGGAAACTGCTTAGATTTGTAAGTGGTATATAAATGTTTTAAATAAAAAAAATTTCTAAAATAAGATTTAAAGCAACATTTTATGTTTCTCAAATACAAAATTCACACCACAGTACCTTAATAGAAATATTACCTTAAGAGTATTCCAAAATGTCTGTAAGATCTAAACTGTCCTGAGGCATCAACACATCAATTTCCCTCATCCTCTTCTGAGACCCACTTCTTATTAGAAATATAATAACAATGCAATACTAGAAAATCTTCAGCATAAAATACGTCCTAAGAAGAACGTCTACTGACAACAATCTAGTACAAGGAAAATTCCATGGGAGTAACTTCCTAGCCCTCTACCTATTTTCAAGTAATTTTCATTTAAAATGTATAGACAGTGAGTCTTTTATAGAGAAAGTGGAGACTGCTTGTTCAGATGCATCCTTGAGTCCTACAGTATGCCTAAAGACATGTATCAATGATAGCCACAGTCCATGTTATTAAGCTCTGTTGCAGTGTCTTGTGTAAAATTAAATAATTTAGAAACAGACCCCTAGAGTATAAACTCCAGTGTCACAATAGCACATTACATATCAAATAGGCTTGTTTATTTTTTTATTAGAGTCCACCCCATAGTTCCTTCTCAAAATTTGGTATAGTCACAACTGAAAGCAAATATGTAAATTACATTGGCATAGATTTATCAGAAAATGGCATATAATAGTAATTATAATAGAAATAGAGGTGTCACATACAACTAAATCAGAAATGAAGAAAATGATGCATTTAATGGAGCTGAAAGATGCAGAGTCTGAGCTGGAGAGGAGGATATAAGTCCAGGTATAGTTAAAAAATACTTATCCATTGAATTTTTAAGGCCTACTGAAACAGAGGAAACGCCGTGGGAGGATTGGCTCCCAATTACACACAGAATTACATATAAAATCCTACTGCTCATCTTCAAGGCCAAAGTAACACACACTCCCGGATTTATAGACAGACTTCTCATTCCACATTGTCCAACTAGAACACTTCGATCCGGTAAACCAACACTTTCTAATTATTCCTTCCCTACAACACCTATTTTATGATACCACCAGAAGATTTTCTCTGTTACAGCCTCTACATTGTGGAAATCCTTACCCTCACATCTCTGAGAAGAAATGCCTATGGACAAATCTGAAGCTAACCTAAAGACCTTCCTTTTTAAGGATGCATATGACAAGTAATTCTCCAAACTTTTAAAAATTTATTTATTTATTAATAATTTCCAAATTAACATTTCAAGATTTAACTTGTAAAGAAAGTGATTTAAAGCAAAGAAATTTTTTCCCCAAATGTATAAAGAAAAATATTGCTTAATCAACTCAAGTCCACAATAAGATCCAAGATAATAAGAATAATTCATAAGAAGCGCAGCACACAGTTAACTGATATAGAGGCGTCTAATACACGTAATGCCCTCATTTCTTCCCCTTCTCTCTCTCACCTATCGCTAATTGTATTTCCCCCTCCCATCCCCCATGTTTCACTTACATCTGTTATTGTCTAATTGTGTTCCCCCTTGATTTTATTTGTTAAGACATTCTAATAATAATAATAATAATAATAATAACAGTTTATATACACCACTTAGACAATTTTTGGGTCAAAAAATGGGGGTCTCAGTTTATATTTGGTCAGCTCCCTTTCCCCTCCCCCCTCCTGAACCTGTTGCAGGCCTTTGCAGGGACTGCTATTAAGACCTGGTGGGCCAGGACAGGAGGAATTCCTCCCACCTCCTGTCCCAGCTGATTCTAAGGACTTTTTACCACCCTCTCACCTCCCTGGTGTATCTTTTAAATCCCTGATGGTCTAGCGGTGAACTGCTGCCCCTATGAGAGCCACTATCTGAATGGCTGCTGCGAGTTCTCATGGGAACTCGTGGCAGACACAATTGTGGAAGGTGCACAAAGTGTTCTGTCCTCATTTTTTTGTTGACATTTTCTCAGTTCTCGTATAATCGTGTATATGTGTTTATTCTAAAACTAGTCTTTAAGCCCGTTACATTAACGGGTGCTAGAATAGATGTGTCTGTCTGTGTTTCTTTATCTCTCTCTCCTTGGCCGCTGTCTGTGTCTTTCTGTCTTCCATGGAACACCATGGAGGAGCAATGCTGGGAAACTGAAGACACCACCAGAGAGAGCCACATCGCGGAACAAGTTAGGGAACTCGAGAAGTTCATTGAGGAGGCCTGCAGGATGATGGAGGCACGAGAACACCAACACACCAGGAGAGAACCGACAGTTGGACGACAGGAACCACCAGACACCATGGGAATAGGACCTTGCGGAGGACCTGGGCAGACAGAGGAGGAGGAGACCCATCAGAGCCAGGAGAATGGACTAGCGGACTGTGCAGATGACACAGACCTGAGACCAGGGGTGGAGACACAGCTGAACCCAGAGGACGGACAAATGGACTGCACATATGACACAGATCTGAGACCAGAGAGACAGTTGAAGAAGGGGAGATCAGCTATCGTGGTTGGAGACTCAATCCTGAGAGGAGTAGACAGTCACATAGCCGGAGGGAGAGAGGACCGACTGGTAACATGTCTCCCGGGGGCAAGAACAAAGGACATCATCAACAATATCGAGAGGATCCTGGAGGGAGCCGAGATGGAGGACACAGCAGTAGTGATCCACATCGGAACCAACGACATCAGCAGGAGAAGCTTCAACAGGACTACACTAACTGACCAGTTCAGGATCCTGGGGAGGAAACTGAGACTAAGGGCAAGGAGGATAGCCTTCTCAGAGATCCTGCCAGCACCGAGAGCGGACACAAGGAGACAGAGCGAACTACAAGCAATTAACGCTTGGCTGAGGAGATGGTGCGATGAGGAGGGTTTCCACTTTGTTAGGAACTGGACTACTTTCTTGGGGAAGAACAAGCTCTACAGAAGAGATGGACTGCACCTTAGCACAGCTGGGACGAGGATGCTGGCACGCAACGTCCAGAACGTCATAGACTTGGCTTTAAACTGAAGAGAAGGGGAAAGCCGATAGTCGATCTGACTTCGACACATCGGACATCAGTACCTGACAAGGATACTGACCTGGGACATTGTAAAGGAAGACTTGGGACTGAGTGTGTATGTTTTGAAAGAGGACATCGGACATCAGTACCTGACAAGGATACTGACCTGGGACATTGTAAAGGAGGACTTGGGACTGAGGGTGTATGTTTTGAAAAAGGACCTAAGGACGCATTGCAGGGACCGAGGGCACAAATGGAACTCGTAAGCGGCACCAACACAGAACAACAGGAGCCAGAGGGGCAAAGACTTTGTGAAATAGAGCCCAGAACTGAGTGGGAATTACGAGAACAAGAGGTGCAGGGGATACAGGCTGAGGACGTCACAGACACACAGCAGCAGGAGGAGGATGAAGCTCGGGGGCTGGCAAACCATGAGGAGGACTGCAGGAGTACCAAAACACGAGGAAAACAAAAAGAGAGGGCAAAAAACTGGGTCTTAAACTGCCTGTACACAAATGCTAGGAGCCTGAGGGCCAAAATGGGAGAACTAGAAATCACTGCCAGCAAAAAGGACCTAGACATAATTGGAGTCACAGAAACGAGGTGGACTGAGGAAAATCAATGGGATGTGGCCATACCAGGGTACAAACTATACAGGAGAGACAGGGCACATAAAAAGGGTGGAGGAATAGCGCTGTACATAAAAGACTCCATACCCTCAACCAGGATGGAAACAACAGTACGGGCGGATGGCTTGGAATCACTATGGGTTAAGCTACAGGGAGGAACTGGGGCAGACATTAAATTGGGTCTGTACTACCGCCCACCTGGACAACCTGAAGAAATCGACCAGGACCTGGAGGCAGAACTAAGGCAGGTATGCAGAAGCGGAAATGTGGTGGTGATGGGGGACTTCAACTATCCTGGGATAGACTGGAGTATTGGGCACTCAAACTGCGCAAGGGAGACCAATTTCCTAGAGGTCACGAGGGACTGTTTCATGGAGCAACTGGTCACGGAACCAACATGGGGTGACGCCACTCTTGACCTAATCTTCAACGGACTAGGGGGGCCAGCAAAGGAGATGACAGTATTAGCCCCGCTAGGTAACAGTGATCACAACACGATCCAGTGCAGGCTAGAAACTGGATCATCAAAGGGGAAAAGAACCACAACGACGGCACTCAACTTCAAAAAAGGAAATTATGATGCCATGAGGGAAATGGTGGGAAAGAAACTCAAAGGCAACATAGGGAAGATGGAATCCGTAGAAAAAGCCTGGACTTTACTCAAGGGAACTGTGCACGAAGCGCAAAACCTGTGCATCCCCAAGTTCAGGAAAGGGTGTAAAAAAAATAGAACAAAAAACCCAGTGTGGATAACAAATGCAGTGAAGAAGGCGATAAGCGACAAGAAAGCATCGTTCAGAAAATGGAAAAAAGACCAAACAGAGGAGAACCAAAAAGTGCACAAAGAACACCAGAAGGAGTGTCACCGAGTGGTTAGAAAAGCAAAAAGAGAATACGAAGAGAGACTGGCAGAGGAAGCAACAAACTTCAAGTCGTTATTCAGATACGTCAAGGGGAAGCAACCGGCAAGAGAAGAAGTGGGACCATTGGATGATGGAGATAGAAAGGGAGTAGTAAAAGAAGAGAAAGAGATAGCTGAAAGGTTAAATGAGTTCTTCACGTCAGTCTTCACGGTGGAGAATACAACCAACATTCCGGAACCCGAGGAGATCGCAATAGGAGACCAAGATGATAAACTGGTCAATTTAGAGGTAAGCCAAGAAGATGTACTCAGGCAGATAGACAGACTAAAGAGCGATAAATCGCCAGGTCCGGACGGCATTCACCCAAGGGTACTCAAGGAACTAAAAAACGAAATAGCGGAGCCACTTCGACAGATATACAGCCTATCCTTAAAAACTGGAGAGATCCCGGAGGATTGAAAAATAGCAAATGTTACGCCCATCTTCAAGAAGGGCTCAAGGGGCGACCCAGGAAACTACAGGCCAGTGAGCCTGACCTCAGTCCCGGGAAAGATGATGGAGGCACTAATTAAAGACAGCATCTGTGAACACACCGAAAAAAATTGGCAGCTAAAACCGAGTCAACATGGCTTCTGCAAGGGCAGGTCATGCCTCACCAACTTATTGTACTTCTTTGAGGGGGTGAACAAACCAGGTGGATAAAGGGGAATCTATAGACATCATTTACCTTGACTTCCAAAAAGCCTTCGACAAGGTACCACACGAAAGACTGCTTAAGAAGATATGGAACCACGGGGTTCAAGGGGAGGTCCACCGATGGATCAGAAACTGGCTGGCAAACAGGAAGCAGAGGGTTGGAGTAAAGGGCCATTACCCAGGCTGGAAAGGGGTCACGAGCGGAGTTCCATAGGGGTCGGTGCTAGGACCGCTCCTGTTCAATATTTACATAAATGACCTAGAGGCGGGAACCAAGTGTGAGGTCATTAAATTTGCAGATGACACCAAACTATACAGCAGGGCTCAAACCAGGGAAGACTGCGAAGATCTCCAAAAGGATCTAACGCAGCTGGAAAAGAGGGCCGAAAAATGGCAAATGAGCTTCAACATAGGGAAATGCAAGGTCATGCACGTGGGGAAAAAGAACCCGATGTTCACATACAGAATGGGGGGAACACCGCTAGGGGTCAGTAACCTGGAGAGAGACCTGGGAGTGATGGTAGACGCAACACTGAAGGCATCGGCGCAGTGCGCCACAGCCTCAAATAAAGCAAACAGAATATTGGGTATCATTAAGAAGGGTATTACAACCAGGACGAAGGAAGTCATCATGCCGCTGTATCGTGCAATGGTGCGGCCGCATCTGGAGTACTGTGTCCAGTACTGGTCGCCGTACCTCAAGAAGGACATGGCGGTACTTGAGGGAGTACAGAGAAGAGCAACTAAACTGATAAAGGGAATGGAAAATCTGCCATATACCGACAGATTGAAGCAGTTGGGACTTTTCTCACTAGAAAAGCGGAGACTTAGAGGAGACATGATAGAAACCTTCAAGATCCTGAAGGGCATAGAAAAAGTAGACAGGGACAGATTTTTCAAATTAAGGGGCACCACAAGTACAAGGGGGCACTCGGAGAAATTGAAAGGGGACAAGTTTAGAACAAACGCTAGGAAGTTCTTTTTCACTCAGAGGGTGGTGGATACATGGAACGCGCTTCCAGAGGCTGTTGTAGACAACAAAACATTAAATGGTTTCAAAGAAGGTTTGGATAGATTCCTAGAAGAAAAAGGGATTGAAGGGTATAGATAGGTATAGACCACTACTCAGGCGATGGGCCTGATGGGCCGCTGCGGGAGCGGACCGCTGGGCAGGATGGACCTATGGTCTGACTCAGCGGAGGCAACTTCTTATGTTCTTATGTTCCACCCCTCCCCCCGAGCAAAGCTGTCTGCCCCAGCACACACCTCCCCCCAAAGCAGCCCCCTTTCCCTCTCCCTAACTGTAGCTCCATGGCCCTCTTCTGTCTTCCCCCCCAGAGCAAAGCTGTCTGTCCCCAGAACACCTCCAAAGCAGCCCCCTTTCCCTCTCCCTATCTCTCCATGGCCCCTTCTGTCTCCCCCAGCACACCCCTCCCCCCAAAGCAGCCCCCTTTCCCTCTCCCTGTCTCTCCATGGCCCCTTCTGTCTTCCCCCCAGAGCAAAGCTGTTTGCCCCAAGCACACCCCTCCAAGCAGCCTCCTTTCCCTCTCTCTGTCTCTCCATGGCCCCTTCTGTCTTCCCCCCAGAGCAAAGCTGTCTGTCCCCAGCACGCCTCCCCCCCAAAGCAGCCCCCTTTTCCTCTCCCTATCTCTCCATCATACCCCTCCCCCCTAAGCAGCCACCTTTCCCTCTCCCCCTGGCTCCCTTTATTGATCCCCTTCTTACCCTCCCCCTCCATCCTGGCGCCTTCTGGCCTGCTCCTCCTCAAAGCAGCCTGCGATCGTGGTGGCCGGCTTTAGTGAACCTCGCAGGCCGCTCTCCAACTCGGTAGCGCATTCCCTCTGACATGATCCCGTGCCTCAGAGGGAACGTGCTACTGAGGTTGGAGAGCAGCCTGTGAGGTTCTTTAAAGCCGGCCACGATCGCCGGCTGCTCTGAAGAGGAGGATCAGCGGCGGCAGCGGCAGCGGTGAGCGAGGGCGGGAGGTCTGTTCCCTGCCGAGGACGCGGGCAGGGAGAGAGCTTGCCTGCACGTCTGGTTGGTGAATGAGGGCGGGAGTAGGGGAGTGGCCAGAATGTTCCCTGCCGCCGGGTTCTAAAATGGAACACGGCCACGGATCACATACCACAGTGGCAGGGATCACGCTGTTTTAACAGCGAATGCGCCGGTAAGCTTTTATTATATAGGATGTATAAGTAACATGAGCTCTATGGACTCAAATTCCCAGAAAGCTTTGCTTCTCCTAGATAGCCAGGCTGCAACCACAGAGCTTAAGCTTAAGCTTCTGGGAGAGAACAGTATCCATTTTGTAAGACTGCATGCAGTGGTGTAGTAAAGGAGGGGAGGGTGTTCCGCCCTGGGTGCCATCTTGGTGGGGGTGCCGCACCCTTCCTCCTCACTTCCCCCCGCTCCTTTCTGACCCCCCCTTGCCACACATGTACACCCCTTCCCTTCCCTTGTACCTCTTTAATTTTCCCGGTGCAAGCAGCATCACGAACTTGCTGCCTGCTTGCATAGGAAAATTAAAGAGGCATGGGGAAGGAAAGGGGGCATGCGCACGTAGCGGGGGGGGGGGGATGTCAGGAAGGAGCGGGGTGGGGCAGAGAAGTCCAATACAGCTTAAGTTCAATATCTAAGTCTGGAGCACAGTGTCATTTCCCATAAGGTGTGTGGACACACTCCCAGCTTCCTTTGACTAGGATGTGCTGGTAGAGTAAGAAGATTCTGTATCAGTTGTACTACCTTGAAATCTTCAAATTGTAAGTGTTTATTCTTTACTTCGTTATTAAAGAAAGTTGTTAAAAAAACTAGAGACTGGCTGATAACACTAAGGTTACAGAAGTAAGGGTTAACTCCTCAGAGTTAAGTTTATGTTTCAAGTATTGAAACCAAAATGAATGCTCTGAAATATGTATAACATGTTGTTGAGCCAAATAATCTGTAATTATTTCTCATTATAACACAAATCCAACACTATGACATGCACTTTGGCTGATGCTAGATTTTTTTGTAATTAATCTTTCAAAATCAATTGCACATGTCCTACTTAGTAAATATGATCCTGAATTAAAAGAATGACAAGAGATATTTATTTGAATGAATGATTAATTACTTAAATATCTCTGGACTCATTCTACACTTTATCTGCTTATATATATTTCCTCTTTCTTTTAGACACCTTGCCTCATGGTTAAAAAAAAAAAAACCCCAACAAGTTTCTTGTCTGTAAATAGAATTCTCCAGAAAGCAGTTCACCAGATGCACAAGTGTATTACATGAATGCACTTGACTGCTGAACAGCTAGAAATTTCCAGAGTTTTTCAGAAAGGCCTAAAGGCTCTTCCTTGGTCATGTGCAACTGCTCATTCCCTTGGCTCTGCTTGATTTCATGTAACAAAATTGACCATTAGGAAAAACAAATTAGAGAGCAGCTGTTATGGTAAGTAGTGTAGCTTTCGCTGAGGAAAAACCAGGTTTACCGTCACACAAATGGGATTCCCTAGCAATAATCTGTCTTCAGCAAAATGAAGAAACACAACAGCCATTGATGGGAATGAGGAATGGCCTGCTGGTTAGAACTGCTGCCTCAGCACCCTGAGGTTGCAGGTTTGATCCCAGAACCACTTCTTGTGACACTGAGCAAGTCGCTTAATCCTCCGTTGCCCCAGGTACCTTATTAGATAAGGAAAATACTTAAGAGTACACAATAGAAAAACAGGTGGGCCCAAAGTTATTCAGTGCTGGATTTTTCGCATCACTTTGCTTGTCTCCATCCATTTTCGGTTATCTGCTCAAAGACAAGTACACTGTTTTTAGTCTATTCTTCTATCTGTGTACCCTACATCATCTGGACCCCTGAGGAAGGCATGTTCGCTGAAACACGGACCGTGTAGGGTCCGGTTGGACTATTATATATGTACTATAGGCTTATATTTGCATTTTAATGTTTTTATTGTGAAGAGCGAATAATAAATCATCTTTCAGAATATCTATATCCACAGCTTTTTCTATCCAGTGTTGGACTAAAGGTGCCTGGATGTTCTCTGTAGCTATACGTGACTTGTGTTCATTTAATCTAATGTGCACTGGTCTACTACTTCTCCTCACATATATGAGCCCACATGGGCATATGAGGGCATAGACTACATTATGAAATTTGCATGTGGTTAGCATACAAGCTTGATAACTCTGTTGGGAGGATTCCACATGTTGCCCTCAATGGTTTTTGTGCATCTGACGTGATTGCCATCCTCTCGATCATAACTAGCTTCATCGTACCTATACTTTGAAAGGCGCTCTCCTAAATTCTGTCCTCTGTTGAAGGCGATCATAGGAACTTCTTCCTCAAAAGTTGGTATCAATTGAAGTATATGCCAATGTTGTCACAGGCTTTTAATTAAGCTTTAAGATAAAGAATAGTATGGAAGTATACATACCATCTTGTCTTCTATCGTCTGAGGTCCATTCTGGAACAGTAATTCGTGGTTGGCGTATTTCGCTCTGATAAAGGCTTTTTTTACACATTTCTTAGGGTAGCCTCTGAGAGTTATTCTATTCTCCAATGTCTTAGATTGTTTTAAGAATTCATTTTCATCAGTGCACAAACATCTCAGGTGCAGAAATTGTCCCATGGGGAGATTGAACTTTAGTTTTCGTGGATGGTGGCTGTGGAAGCGCAGCAATGTGTTCTTTTCTACTGGTATACGATATACTGTGGTTTTGAGCTTATTATGATCTTTATATACTACCATGTCTAAAAATTTCATCTTCTCGCTCATGTGGGCTCATATATGTGGGGAGAAGTAGTAGACCAGTGCACATTAGATGAAATGAACACAAGTCGCGTATAGCTACAGAGAACATCCAGGCACCTTTGGTCCAACACTGGATGGAAAAAGCTCACACCATAGACGATTTAAGATGGAGGGTCATAAATTGTGTAAAAGAAGGGTGGGAGGGTGGTTACATTGAGAACAGATTAAATTTCAAAGAACAACACTGGATATATACTCTGAATACGGTGCATCCAGGAGGATTAAATTTAGAAATAGAATGGATGACACTAGTCTAGGCTCCTCCCACTGAACTGATGTCATCAGTGAGGTAGTTAATGAGTCACCTGATTTAAACAGAACTAAAAAAATGCCACGGCTATCTTTACATAGAAGAACACACATCGGGATGCTGTGGAGCAAAACAAAAAGGGTAATTTTACTTTTAAAGTTATAACTGCTAAGACATTGAGGGATTAGTTTAAAGTTTTAGAACAATGAAATGGATGTATTTACCAGCTTTTGCCTCTTATTTGTAGGGGACCCATTCTTGAAAAAGCCTTTGGGCAAAACTTGTTGAACCTTACGGTCCTTCCCGAGGTTCAAAAAAGAATGAAGAAATAGCTAAAGCTAAGTACATAAGTTTTAAAGTTGTATAAGTAAAGGTTAATGAATGGCACAAAACATAGAGTATAGAGCACAAGCACTTTAAAAAACTAAGGTCTGATGATGAATAAAAGCCAGAAAAGAAAAACAAGCCTTCAAATAATTTGGCTGGTGGTTGACTGGAACTGAAGACCATAGAGGTAGTTAGTAATTTATCAAAAAAATTAGGTACTTTGAAGTTTACTAAATGCCGTTGTGGATTGATGGGGAACAGAATACCAAAGTCATACACACAGAACAGAAAAAGCCAAATACAGAATAAGTGACCACAAACTATAAACATAAATTATACAAAACTCCATGAAGCCAAAAGAGATGCATTTCTTCCTGCATTGTGCAAAATATAAAGATAGCACATGCCAGGGATGATATTAAGGGGGTGCTAGAACAACTGTTCTTGACCCCCTGGCCAGAGAAAGCCCCAAACCTGTCGAAACTTGAAGAAGGTCAGCCTAATGGAGGATTTAGGGGCCCTAGCCACATCTTATACCAGCTCTGGCAGAATGCAATTTCAAATCTGATACATTTTAATTGTAAAATAGAAATAAAATTATTTTTTTCTATCTTTTGTTGTTTAATCGCTTTTTTCAAATCATGCTGGTCCTAGGTTCTGGTTTCTGCTTCCCACTGTCTTAACTCACTTACCACTCACTCTCCTCTCCTGCCCCTCTCATCTCCCTTCTCTGTGTCCCTATACTATCCTGATCTGCATCTCCCCTGTGTTCATATCTCTGCCTCTATTATCACCTCTCTATGTCCCTATTCCCTCCCCCTGTGTCTAGCATCACTCCTGTATGATCCTATGCCCCCCCATGTCCAGTATCTCCCTTATGTGTTCCTATTCCCTCCCCCATATTTCCCCCCTGCCCATATCTCCCTTCTGTGTTCCTATTCCCTCCCCCCCACACACATATTTAGCATCTCCCCTCTGTACCTACCCCTCCTGTATTGGGCATTGTTCCTCTGTGTACATATACCATTCCTATGCAGCATCTTTCTTTGTGTCCCTATCTCTATGCTCCCCCATGCCCATCATCTCCCCTCTGTATCTGTATACCGCCCTGTGTCTAGATTCTCCTCTATCTTCCTCCTCCACACCATTGTGTCTATTACGTCTCTAACCCCACCCCTTCCAGCATTTGGCTCACCTGCTCACCCACTCTCCTTCACCTTGTGGATTCAATATTTGACTCCCTCATCCTTAATCCTCTTAGTCTGGCATCTTTCTTTCCTTTCCCTTCACCTCATTAATCCAGAACCTTTCCCCTTTCCCTCTAGCCCCTCCCTCCTCCCATGGGCCGAGCAACTTTCTCCCTTCTCTTCAGCCCCCCTTATCCTATGGGCACAGTACCTTTCTCCTTTATCTCCAGTCCTCTGCTTCCCATGGGTCTAGCAGCTCTATTTCTTCCTTCCCCCTCTGGGGGGAGGGGTCTGGAATATGATCTCTGCATCTTCCTTCGACCCCACTCCCCATTTTCATGCTGCTGAGTAGTAATTCACATAGGCTGGCTCTGGGGCCTTATTTTTGCCACATCCCGCCCTCTCTGATGCAACTTCATGTTTACGCTAGAGTGAGACATGGCAGAAGGAAAGCCCCAGAGCTGGCTTATGTGAATCTACAATATGAGAAAGGACTTGAAATCACTTAGTGTGAACACTGTAGCCCTCAGATACCTGTGCTGCACAGTGGTCCAAAGGAACACACCGAAACGCAGATTTTATCAGGTTGGCACGTTCTCTTTCATCGGGCTAACAGTGTGTTTTTTTTAATATTTTTTAACTGCACTTTTTTAATTTAAACTTTATATTGAACGTTTTGTGCTCAACTTATAGTGATAGCAAACAAAAAACCACAAAGTGAAAAACTCTTGACACTTATCTTTTGAAGTTTGAAAGATTGTTTGCTGAGCAAAGTAGCTTTGGCTTGAGCTAATGGCCCAACGGGACCCGTTTCGCCTAGTATGGCTTCTTCAGGGGTCAAATATCGTCAAGCTGCCAAAATGAAAAAGTGTCTTATTAAAAGTTATACATACGAATGTTTTAAAAGACTAAGTCTTAAAAATTCTCAGCGGTACTCACCGTGTATAGCGTAATCCGCCTTTGCAGATTTAAAAATGGCGTCGGCACGCTGCCGTTTCTGCGCATGTGTTAAATACACAAAGTATGTCTACGTCATACTATGATATCCTATTTTAACGTCATACTTTGATATCATATAGAAACCCAGTTTAACAAACTAAATGGACTAAATGAAATTAAGATGTTGTCAATGAATAAAGATGTTCTGAAAAAATGTTCAGAAAAAAGCATGCCAATCTATAGAACTATTTAAACCAGCCGGTTTCAAAGTTTTAAGATTGAAAATCCATTTACATTCTTTTTGATGGAGCAATTTTTGTCTATTGCCCCCTCGTGTAAGATGGTCAATTTTGTCGATACAGAAACTTTTTAAATCTTCAAAAACGTGTCCTACTTGTGTGCAGTGTTCAACGAGGGGTGCAGATAATCTTTTATGTTTTAAATTAGATTTATGTTCCGAAAGTCTTGTTTTAAAAGCTCTGGTGGACATTCCCACGTACCACATTCTGCATGGACATATTATTGTATAAATAATATGGTCAGAATTGCAAGTAAGAAAATGTTGTATTTTATGCACTTTGCCTGTATTTGGATTTGTGAATTGTTTTGTAGAGACGACAGAGTCACAAAAGCTGCATTTGCCACATTTAAAGAATCCTTGTGGTAACAGCTTTGAAGTGGATGAACTTTTTTGTGCAATTGCTGCTGGAGAAAGTATGTCTTTTAAATTTTGTTCTCTAGAAATGGTAAATTTTTCCTTCTCGCAATTCCTTAGAATAAGAAGAAATTGTTCTTCATTAAAGAATTTTAAAATTCAGTCTAAAAAGTTAAAATTAAAACTGAGCCAACGAGGATATCCAGTGCAAGTTTTGAAAAATGCACAAAAAAGAGCCAGGTATTACGATCGTGACATGCTTTTGGGTAATACCCCTTTAAAAAATCAAACAGAACAAGACGACATACAAACATGCACTTTACGCTATTCAGCACATGGTAATATTCCAGCAGCGATTTTGAGAACTAATTGGAAAATCGTACAATCACATCCACTGTTTCAAGAAACAGATTTGAGAATAGCTTTTTCTAGAGAACAAAATTTAAAAGACATACTTTCTCCAGCAGCAATTGCACAAAAAAGTTCATCCACTTCAAAGCTGTTACCACAAGGATTCTTTAAATGTGGCAAATGCAGCTTTTGTGACTCTGTCGTCTCTACAAAACAATTCACAAATCCAAATACAGGCAAAGTGCATAAAATACAACATTTTCTTACTTGCAATTCTGACCATATTATTTATACAATAATATGTCCATGCAGAATGTGGTACGTGGGAATGTCCACCAGAGCTTTTAAAACAAGACTTTCGGAACATAAATCTAATTTAAAACATAAAAGATTATCTGCACCCCTCGTTGAACACTGCACACAAGCAGGACACGTTTTTGAAGATTTAAAAAGTTTCTGTATCGACAAAATTGACCATCTTACACGAGGGGGCAATAGACAAAAATTGCTCCATCAAAAAGAATGTAAATGGATTTTCAATCTTAAAACTTTGAAACCGGCTGGTTTAAATAGTTCTATAGATTGGCATGCTTTTTTCTGAACATTTTTTCAGAACATCTTTATTCATTGACAACATCTTAATTTCATTTAGTCCATTTAGTTTGTTAAACTGGGTTTCTATATGATATCAAAGTATGACGTTAAAATAGGATATCATAGTATGACGTAGACATACTTTGTGTATTTAACACATGCGCAGAAACGGCAGCGTGCCGACGCCATTTTTAAATCTGCAAAGGCGGATTACGCTATACACGGTGAGTACCGCTGAGAATTTTTAAGACTTAGTCTTTTAAAACATTCGTATGTATAACTTTTAATAAGACACTTTTTCATTTTGGCAGCTTGACGATATTTGACCCCTGAAGAAGCCATACTAGGCGAAACGGGTCCCGTTGGGCCATTAGCTCAAGCCAAAGCTACTTTGCTCAGCAAACAATCTTTCAAACTTCAAAAGATAAGTGTCAAGAGTTTTTCACTTTGTGGTTTTTTGTTTGCTATCACTATAAGTTGAGCACAAAACGTTCAATATAAAGTTTAAATTAAAAAAGTGCAGTTAAAAAATATTAAAAAAACACACTGTTAGCCCGATGAAAGAGAACGTGCCAACCTGATAAAATCTGCGTTTCGGTGTGTTCCTTTGGACCACTGTGCAGCACAGGTATCTGAGGGCTACAGTGTTCACACTAAGTGATTTCAAGTCCTTTCTCATATTGTAGTTATACCTGTCTGGGACTTGTCACCATTGTTTTGAAATTATGTGAATCTACACCTGGTGGCACAAAAATGTAAGTTGGGAAGCGGGATGGAAGGAAGATACAGAGAACATATGCCAGACATGGGGGGGCATAAGGGCACGGAACCCCTCCTCCTCTCTGCACCCCCCACTCCTCTCCATGCTGCATGCACCCCTTGCCTTTCTTCGTATCTTTTTTACTTCCCTGGAGTGAGGTTACTACCTGCGTCGGCATCGGCACTCTGACATCACTTCTGGGACCTGCGCCTAGGAAGTGACGTCAGAGGATGAGCAGACACAAACATGGGCATGCAGCTCATGCCGGAGAAGTTAAAAAGGTATGGGGAAAGGGAAGTGGGCGGCGGGGGAGGGGCACCACAGCCCAGTGCGCTGCTCACCCTTCCTATGCCACTAACTTTATCTTCTGCTTGAGGACTTTATACTGCACCTGTTCCTGAAATGCTCATTACCTCACTTTTACACATCCAGCCTTATAATGCCTAAAGTGTTATTGGCTATAAAACACTCAGGTTGGGATTGATGGAGTGGCCTGAAAAACTTTAGGTTTATTCCTACCCACCAAGACTGAATAATATCAGAAGCTCACTCCCAACCCCCCTCCCTTGTGCATTAGGGCGTAATAGGCTTAAAAGCCGTGATGCTTTTCTGAGCAGCAAACAAACTTTCCTTGCAATTTCAAAAGGAACAATTTCATGAATTCTTTTACTCTGACCTGACCACTGCTCCCCAGTGTGTCCATTGGCAGCTTTGCCTCCTCAAAGTTTGGTACATCTCCTCAAGTTTGGTACATCTCTCAAAGCTTGGTACATCCCTCTGCCACATCACTGATGATGTCATCAGCAACACGGCACACGGAACGCCCTGGCAGGAGAAGGCCGCTAAGCAGCCTGTCTAGAATGCTGCTGCCGTTTGCAAGAAGGTATTTCAGGCTTGCGGTCGGTGGGGTTCAGATGGGAGGGAAAGATGGAAGGGTCAGTGGGGAGGGGGGTTGCGGCACAGGGGGGTGGATGGGAGGGAGGGGTACTGGTATGTATATGTAGGAATAAAGGCACAAGGGGATGATTGAATACCTCTGATATAAATGCACAGGAGTGAGGCATCCTTCAGTTAAAAAGGAAGTTCTGGAATGAGGGGCATTAGAATAAGGTAAAAGGGGAGACTCAGGAGTAAACTGGATAACGTGTTTCGCCGAAAATAAGACCTAGTGCATTTTTTGAGCCCAAAATTAATATGACAGTGTCTTATTTTCGGGGAAACACGGTAGCAGCTGTCTAAAAAAAAAAATTTAAAAAATCACCATTTGCATGTGTAGTCAAGCTACATATGTTAATAATGCTATATCACATGGAGACACTTCTAGAATGACCTCTTTGTTGTTCTATACATTGGGGAACTCTAGAGTATGCATTGGGTGGGAGAAAATGGGTTATGCATATTTGAGTTGAATGTGCTTTTGTTGATCAATTAAATATAATATATTTGTGTAATGCACTTTTGAAGTTTGAAAATCGAATAAAGAATTAAAAAAAAAAAAAAAAAATTCAGAACACACACACACACACAAAAAAAATCTATAAGGTGGCTGAATGAATGTAGAACCGCAATACATCTACAAAATTTCAAGAGGATTCTTCTGATTCTGGATGAGGAGAAATCCTCCTGAATGTTTAGCAGAATCATTATTCTATAGGAAACTAAAGTATCAGAAGCTTCCTGAGGGTTGATTAGAGAAACAGACGCAAACATTTTACCTGTCATAGTCCTGGCATATCTCACCAACAGCTACTAGCGCTTTCAGGTACTCATTGGGCTGGTAAGGATGGATGTAATGAAGGGAGCAACTGTTTCGGGGATCTCCATTTGATGCTGTAAAATCTATAGCTACCTAGAAAAGAACAAGAAGAAGTGCTTATTGACCAGTTATTTTTGAGCACAAAATGTTAACTATAATAACATTTGGCTCAACTTACTGAGTATTTGATTATAATAGATTAGATCAGCTGTAAATCATTTTGAGCATTTTATTTATTTTAAAATGTTTGGCAATCATCCATGGTGGTTTGTATACACATAATAAACAAATTAGAGCATAAGAACTTTTATAGCAAAAAATCCAATCAGCCAGCCACCAACAATACCAAATCACATTAATAAGTATAATATCATTTTTTTCAGTCCTCCTACCCCAGTGATGGGCATTACATATCACACAAACATAAACAGAAAATAATCCCCACATAGATTCAAATCCAATCAAACAACAAGGCAGGGATGAAAAGATGCTTCCACTAAGCCAATGATCTAGAAATGGGAATAACTAGTGAAATAATTAAACAGGATACTGGGCTTGATTGACGTTTGGTCTGTCCCAGTATTGCAACTATTATGTCCTTATATGTTCATTAACTTTTAAGCTGGGGCCATTTTGGATTTTAATGAGCTGAAGAAGAGTCGCCAAATATCTTCCCATGTGGGTCCTGACCAGTGTGTATGTATGTATTAGTGACTTCTATCCCTACCAGTCCCTGTTCAAATGTCACGGGGGCCCGGGGTTATCCTCATAGTTGTGAGCATTTCCAAATGCACACCTAGTGAGAAATGCCAAGTCTTTCATGGCCGGTATTGGACAGACTTGCACGGTCTGTGTCCCATATATAGTTATTCCGTGTAGGATGGGCTGGGGTGAGCATCAATGAGAACTCCACTAACTTGGAACATGAGGATGTTACTGGCCAGACTTTACAGTATATATATCCTACAAACAACAGGATGGTTGGATAGGCCAGAGTAAGCTTAGATGCCAACTTCAGCAGTTGGAACCTAGGTCAATTCCAGACTTTACAGTCTATGACCCAGAAATATCAAAGAAGAAACAAGTTAATCTAATCAAGTATTTTTTAATGGGTATAACTTATGGGCAGACTGGAGGGACCATTCAGGTCTTTATCTGCTGTCATTTACTACTATATGTGGTTCTTTTATCCCAATCCACTTTCCTCTTTCTGTCCAAAGTCTGGGTAGAAAGGCAGAGTTGCAGAATAAAACAGACATTCTGGACCTCCACAGAGGTCTCTGGGGGCCACGATTAGTCCCTGGGGCCTTGCATTGAAGAACACTCCACTAAGTGGTTAGTAACAGCTGCATGCCAAGGAGTTATTATTCTGTCTAATCGTACCGAAGGAAATCAGCCAATACTCCACAGTCTCCAGCTTATCCTAAAAGGTACAACATTAGACCCCTGAGAAGGGCATCTTGGATGCCGAAACACTGGCCATGTTGGTTCCTAGTTGGAGTGTGTTGCATTCTTCTATGAATAAATGCTGGTTTTGGAATATGAATCCCAAGTAGAAATGTCTTTTCATCCCTGTTTTTTTGTTTGATTGGACATTAATATCACCAACTGCAATCCTAAAAAACCTTACAGTTTCTTCCTAAAAGAAAGTGTTTATAATTAATTTATTTGTATCCTGTGAAACGACCAGGTCCCAATTTGCATTAGCCTCGTTCTGCTGTCCTCACTACAGATGCATCTGGGGACACCTCTTTAGAAAGAAATCACACATGCAGTTGTATGGCCAAAGAAATGTGTCCTTTATTCCAGTGTTCTTCAACCTTTTTACACCCGTGGACCGGCAGAAATAAAAGAATTATTTTGTGGACCAGCAAACTACTAGGACTAAAATTAAAAAACCCCGTTTACGCCCCATCTCCGCGAGCTCGGTCCCCGCAAACCATCTGATCCCATCTGCACAAGCCGCAATTATGATTTTATATTGAACGTATTTTATTAAAGTATAAAAATAAATAATATTCTGAACAATTGTGATTTTATAAATACAAATATACAGAGCATGGACCAGCAAAACCCCTGTCTCCCCTCCCCTTCACATATATCCCCTCTACTATCAAGAAAACTGAACAAGCCAAGTTATTATAGAATGCTACATAGAAATATTATGCTAACAATACTGCAGTCCCCAGTTATGTCTCTAGCAGGATATATATTTCAAATCTGATATATTCTAATGACAAAATAGAAATACAATTATTTTTTTCTACCTTTTGTTGTCTCTGGTTTCTGCTTTCATCTTCTTTTCACTCTTTTCCTTCCAGCATCTGCCCGTTCCATCCAATGTCTGCCCTCTCCCCCTTCCATATGTATCTGACTTCTTTCTATGCCCCTCTTTCCTGTCCATCCAGCCTGTTCCTCCTCTCTCCTTTTTACATCATTCATTCCAGCTTCACTGCCTTCTTCATTTTTATCTCTCCTACACCAGATCTAGCATCTTTATCCCTATTTCATTTCTCTGTTGACCCCTTTCCAGCATCAATGTCTCTCTACTTTCTCATTCCTCTCTCTCCCCTTTCCCTCATCTGATCTCTCCATTCCACCCTGACCCCCTTCCCCTCCTGTAATCTCCCTGCCAGCTGTTTCCTTCCTTTTTTCTTTCTCCCTTCCCTCCTTCCTTTTTTTTCCTTCTCCCTTCCCTCCTACCTCTATCCAACATTAACTCTCTTCCCATCCCTTTCCCTCCTCCCCTCCCAGCAGCATCTCTTCTTCTTCTCCCTTCCCTCCTCCCTCTATCCAACATTAACTCTCTTCCCATCCCTTTCCCTCATCCCCTTCCAGCAGCATCTCTCCTTCTTCTCCCTTCCCTCCTCCCTCTATCCAACATTAACTCTCTTCTCTTCCCATCCCTTTCCCTCCTCCCCTCCCAGCAGCATCTCTCCTTCTAACTCTCTCCAAGCCCAGTAACAGCTCTCCCTTTATACAGCAGCTTCCCTGCCTCCTACAGTGGCTGTCTCCCCTTCCAGCAGCTCTCAGTACTTGCCTGCAGGAAGTTGCCGGTAAATCACTGCCCTGGCAAGTAGGAGAGCTGGTGGGAGGGGAGGAAGTCACTGTGAAGGCTGCCCAGGATCTTGCTCGCACACACTGACCATCTCCCTCCACCTGCACCTGTATCTGCAGCTCTCTCCATTCTACTTGTAACTTCCCCGCGGCCCTCTTCAGCAACTCGGCAGAGGCGGTGATCAAGATAGGCTGCCGACGTCGGGATCTTCACTCTCTGAGTCCCGCCTATTTTGTTTCAACTTCCTGTTTCCGAACAGGCGAGACTCAGAGAGGGAAGGCCCCAACGTCGGCAGCCTATCTTAATCGCCTGAGGCTGGGAGGAACATTAATGAGCAGGAACCGCAGTCGGCAGGAAATTTAACTGCCGACTTGATCTCGCCGGCCCTGCGTGGACCGGCAGAAATTTTCTGCGGACCAACACCGGTCCGCGGACCAGCAGTTGAAGAACTGTGCTTTATTCAGAGCACTGACACATATTTATAGCATTTCACATGGGTCAGTTTTCTCAGCATATGACTGTAGAAAAGACCATATTTAGTAACAGGATACATAAAAGCAACTAGAAAGAGGTAGCAAACATAAAGGGGGGGGGGAATAGTGGGAAATTTCCATTATAGCATATAATACTGTCTTGTTTAAGGTCTAGCAATGTTTCTTTTTTAACAAATGTTTCTTATCAAAACAAGTCAACTACAGAACAAAATGAGGACACAGAGCTCAGAACACAAAAAGAAAAGACCTTGTGGTTTCTTGGCAAAATGATAACTGTTTCAGGAGTTCCTTTTACACAAGCAGGAATAAAAAAACTTACAAAGAATATATGTGCCCCTTCATCCCACATTTTCCAAGGCGGGTCATAGCAAATACATACATAATCATCATCATGACAACATATATTTAACAACAATTTCAAACAATAAAAAAATACTAAAGCAACCAGCGCTTCCTCACAATGTATGATACAAAAAAATTTTTAATTTTTTTATACAACTTTTTTTCATACTCAAACAAGTAAAACTACTTGAATACACTGAAGAGTAATGTTAGGAAATTCTTCATTATGAAGAGGGTGGTTGATGCCTGGAATGCTCTCCTGAGAGAGGTGGTGGAGAGGAAAATGGTGACAGAGTTCAAAAAAGCATGGGATGAACACAGAGGATCTCTAATCAGAAAATAATGGTATATATTGAAGAACTAAGGCCATTACAGGGCAGACTTGCACAGTCAGTGTCCCGTATATGGCCATTCATTTAAGGCTGGGCTGGGGAGGACTTTGATGGATGGGATGGTTTAGATGGGCTAAAGAGAGCTTTGATGGAGACTCCAGTAGATGAAACCTAATTATAGTACTGGACAGAGCTTTAGGTTTCTGTCCCAGAAATATCTAAGAAAAAGAAGAATTTAAATTAAATCATTAATTTATAGAGAGTGTATGGTTGAGCAAACTAGATGGACCATTCGGGTCTTTATCTGCGGTTGTAAGTAACATCGCAAAAGAAATCTACTGTAGGGGCATTTAATTTTCGAAAGGGCGACTATGATAAAATGAGGAAAATGGTTAAAAAGAAGCTAAAAGGATCAGTTGCAAATGCTAAGACTGTAAACCAGGTGTGGATGTTATTTAAAAATACCATCGTGGAATTCCAGACCAGATGTATTCCACGTATCAGCAAAGGAGGAAAGAAGAGGAAACGAGAGCCAGCGTGGTTAAAAGGTGAAGTTAAAAAGGCTATTAGAGCCAAAAAAACATCCTTTAAAGAATGAGAAAAAGATCCGAATGAAGAAAATAGGAAGAAACACAAGCACTGGCAAGTTAGATGCAAAGCATTGATAAAGACAGCTAAGAAAGAATATGAAGAGAAATTTACAAAAGAGGCAAAAACTCATAGCAATTTTTTTAGGTACATCAGAAGCAGAAAACCTGTGAGGGAATCTGTGGGACCATTGGATGATCAAGGAGCAAAAGGGGCGCTCAGGGAGGCTGAGGCCATAGCGGAAAGACTGAATGAATTCTTTGCTTCAGTCTTTACGTAAGAAGATGTAAGAGATCTACCTGAACTGGAAATGGTTTTCAAGGGTGATGATGCTGAGGAACTGAAAGAAATCTCGATGAATCTGGAAGATGTACTAAGTGAAATTGACAAGTTAAAAAGTGATAAATCCCAGGGTACTAAAAGAACTCAAACATGAAATTGCTGACCTGCTGTTAGTGATCTGTAACCTGCCACTAAAATCATTCGTAGTACCTGAAGATTGGAGGGTGGCCAATGTTATGCCAATTTTTAAAAAGGGCTCCAGGGGAGATCCAGGAAATTACAGACCGGTAAGCCTCACTTCCATGCCGGGCAAAATGGTAGAAACAATTATAAAAAATAAAATTGTGGAACACGTAGACAAACATGATTTAATGAGACGGAGTCAGCAGGGGTTCAGCCGAGGGAGATCTTGCCTTACAAATTTGCTTGACTTCTTTGAAGGTGCGAATAAATGTGTGGCTAAAGGTGAGCCGGTTGATATATTGTATCTAGATTTTCAGAAAGCTTTTGATAAAGTTCAGTTGTGGATTAGGAATTGGTTATCAGATAGAAAACAGAGGGTAGAGATAAATGGTCATTTTTCTCAATGGAGGAGAGTAAATAGTAGAGTGCCGCAGGGGTCTATACTGGGACCGGTGCTATTTAACTTATTTATAAATGATCTGGAAATTGGAATGACAAGTGAGGTGATTAAATTTGCAGATGACAATAAACTGTTCAAAGTTGTTAAAACGCATGCGGATTGTGAAAAATTGCAGGCGGACCTTAGGAAATTGGAAGACTGGGCGTCTAAATGGCAGATGAAATTTAACGTGGACAAATGCAAAGTGATGCACATTGGGAAGAATAACCTGAATCACAGTTACTGGATGCTAGGGTTCACCTTGGGGATTGGCACCCAAGAAAGGGATCTGGGTATCATCGTAGATAATACGATGAAATCTTCCGCCCAATGTGCGGTGGTGGCCAAAAAAGCAAACAGGATGCTAGGAATTATTAAAAAAGGGGTAGTTAACAAGACTAATAATGTTATAATGCCCCTGTATCGCTCCATGGTGTGACCTCATCTGGAGTATTGTGTTCAATTCTGGTCTCCTTATCTCAAGAAAGTGGCGCTAGAAAAGGTTCAAAGAAGAGCAACCAAAATGGTAAAGGGACTGGAACTCCTCTCATATAAGGAAAGACTAAAAAGGTTAGGGCTTTCAGCTTGGAAATAAGAGATGGCTGAGGGGAGATATGACTGAAGTCTACAAAATCCTGAGTGGAGTAGAATGGATACAAGTGAATCGATTTTTCATTCTATCAAAAATTACAAAGACTAGGGGACACTCGATGAAGTTACAGGGAAATACTTTTAAAAATAATAGGAGGAATTTTTTTTCACTCAGAGAATAGTTAAGCTCTGGAACGCGTTGCTAGAGGATGTGGTAAGAGCGGATAGCATAGCTGGTTTTAAGAAAGGTTTAGACAAGTTCCTGGAGGAAAAGTCCATATTCTGTTTTTGAGAAAGACATGGGGGAATCCACTGCTTGCCCTGTATCAGTAGCATGGAATTATTGCTACTCCTTGGGTTTTGGCCAGGTACTAGTGACCTGGATTGGCCACCATCAGAATGGGCTACTGGGCTTGATGGACCATTGGTCTGACCCAGTAAGGCTATTCTTATGTTCTTATGTCATTTACTATGTTACTATAAGAAGAAACATGAGCACCTACATAAAGATAAGTGCAGTTACATATATTGAGAACAGTTGGATTATTATTAATCTGATCTCAATATGTACTATGATTGAAAGAGGAGACACCTTATGGTGGGCTTGACCCATATGACGGTCTCATCATTTAAATCACCTCTGAGCACATTATTACTTTATCATTATGAACATATTTACATTTGGACAATATGTATGGTGGTGAATTGTTCTTTGTTTTCTGAGTGAACGCCTTTTGCACCAGTAGTGTTCAAAGTTATTCCCTTGTTTTTTAGGTATTGTGTACTAATGTCACCATTAGTATGTGCCCATTAACAAAAAAAAATCGTGTGTGAGCCTTTACTGCCACATATTTTCTGGAGATAAGGATTCCCGCACTAATCCTGTGCTGATCAGTTAGCGCATGTTAATGTAGCAGCACTAATTAGCATAGACATGCCTACTCCCCATCCAACCAGACACACCCCCTCAATGAAATATACATTTTATTTTTTAACAAGTTGGTAGGACGCGCACATAATAATAACTTTAATAACTTTATTTTTCTATACCGCCATAGTCAGGCGACTTCTAGGCGGTTTACATTGTAAGAAGGCTGGACATTCAGCGAATAACAAAAGGTCTTAATACAAAACAATAAGTCTACATACAATACAATACAGTACAGTACAGTACTATACAGTGAGTCTAAATACAATACAATACAATAAGACTAGATACAATACCATGCAATGTGTCTAATACAATATAATAGTCTAATGGGAAACTAACGTGCTAATTGGAGTTCTATGGGTAATGAATACCTGAATACTTTAGAGCTTACATATGAGTAGGATTTCTAAGAGTAGAGGATATCTGGATAGATGAGGAGCTTCTTGAGAGGAAGAAAAAGCGTTTACGGGGAGGGGAGTTCTAGTGAGGAAGGGGGCAGTTTTAGTCAATGAATTTTGCGAATAGGGCAGTTTTGATCGATTTATGGAATGCACTGTAAGACAGATTAGGTTTGTTTATGTAGTTTTTCAGCCAAACTTGCTGTCTGCTTGCTTGGAACTTAAAGGTTCTGTCCAGGAATGATTTGTATCTGCAGCCTGTAATCTTTGGGTATGCAAAGATGTTTTTGTTTCTGGTTGCTCGTGTGGGGTTGTGCAGGATGAAGTGAGTTTGCAGGTATGAAGGTGCTAGTCCCCAGGCTTGCCTGAAACAGGTGCAAGCAAATTTGAATAGTATTCGCGCTTCTATTGGAAGCCAATGCAGTTTTTTATAGTAGGGGCTGATGTGATCGTTTTTTCTTAATCCGAAAATTAGGCGAACGGCGGTGTTTTGTATTAATCTCAGTTTTTTAATTGTTTTTTGTGGGATGCCCAGGTAGATGATGTTGCAGTAGTCAAGAATGGATAGGATCAGTGCCTGTACCAGCAACCTGAATGAAGTTGGGTCAAAGTATTTTTTTATGGTCCTTAGTTTCCATAGCGTGTAAAAAACATTTTTTCACTAGTGAGTTTGTGTGGTCAGTCATAGTTAGATGAGTGTCTAGGGTGATACCGAGTATTTTTATGTTTTTGGCAAAAGCATGGCAAAAGCATTGCTGGACAGCTCAGCACACCCTGTAATACGCCACTTTAAGCAGGCAGTGTTTATTACAGCTTGGTAAAAGGGCCAACACAATGCAACACAACAATCCCATTTCACATTAAACAGACTTACAGTAAAAGCAGACCAGTTCTTGGTGGTAGCACTGAGGGGGTAATTTTATAACTGCTTTGGATTGGGGACAAGCACATTTCTGTTTTCCGCTCTGCAAACTCTTGCCAGATTTTTCAAAGCAAACGTATGTATTTATTTCCACTTTGAAAACTGTCCCCTCCCCTGAAAAACTATGTGCCCAAACAGAGCAGGATTAATTCGTCGAGGGCCCCTAGGCACACAAGTACACTGGGCCCCCCTGCCCCGCCCCACCATGCGTCCAGGTGTAAACAGGAAGCTGCATCAGAGGGAAGCTTTGGGCAAACAGCACCGCTTGCACAATTACAGTTCCCGTTGCCTTTTTACCCGTGTTGCTTGCTTGTCTTACTTTTCGTCGATGGGGGGGGGGCTGCGTTAACGATTGGGGTGGGGCCCGCGTTTCCGATCGATGCTGGAGGGACCCTTCACCGTTTGGAAAAAACAATGTTGATGCCCTCCTTCATCAGGCCCCCTGACCATTTCGGGCCCTAAGCATGTGCCTACTTCGCCTATTGGTTAATCCTGCCCTGTGCACAAATGTGTGCATCATATTTCTAAGATAATAATATATTTCTCCTTTTGTAGGGTTGCCATATTTTACGAAGGGCAAACCCAGGCGCATGGTCCTGCCTCATTCCGCCTCCAGTCCTGCCCCCACAAAAGCCTCATCTCATTTTTCCCAACCTCTCGGCTGCATTTGGAGGGCTTACAGCATGCACGAATGCATGTGATGTCATCCGTGCATGCTTGTTGAAGGCCCTGATGAAGCTCAGGTCAAACTGGTGGGTTTTGAAAAGTCTATCTGGGAACCCGGACAGCCCTCTAAAAACAGGCCATGTCCGGGTTTTGCTAGACGCCTGGTAACCCTATCTTTTTGAAATATAAAAGAATTCATGTGACTGGAAGCCAGGCCCAGCTCTGACTTTGGAAATGCAGGTGAACTTACACCCTTAACTTACAGCCTTATCTGTACTTAATGCAGGCTGTTTCTTAAAGCTCCATTTTACTGGGTAAACATAGAAACATGACGGCAGATAAAGACCAAATGGCCCATCTAGTCTGCCCATCCACAGTAACCATTATCTCTTTCTCTCTCTGAGAGATCCCACGTGCCTATCCCAGGCCCTCTTGACTTCAGACTAGAGAGTTGCACGGGGACAAAAATCCCACCCATCCCCGTGAGGAATCCCTCCATCCCTACCCGTCCCCGCGAGGAATCCCCCTCCGTCCCTGCTCGTTCCTATGAACTTCAGAAATAGTTATTTCATTTAATTATGCTACTGAATTAAAGGCTCTGGTAGAGACCCATTTATAAATAAGCAAAGACACTTTATTAATTTGGAAATATTAATTGGGAAGAATACATACTTTGTAAACAGGTTTCTACCAGAGCCTCTAATGTAAATATAAATACTCAGCTGATGAGAACCCCCAAGCTGTCAGCTGAGGACTTCCTCAGCAGTTGGCTGGGGGTCCCTTTTGCCAAGCTTGGCAGGCAGCAGTAGCGTCCCTGAGTCACAGATGCTGGCACCTCAGTGGCTCATGGATGTTGCCAGCGACTGCTGTGCTTGGTGGAGGGGAGTTCTGACCATCTCTAGAGGAGGTCCTCTGCTGGTGGTGCTTGGGGATCCCCACCAGCCACAGCAAGGGTCATCAAGTACTTCAACACTGTAGAAATAAAACCAGAAATGCATTTCCTTTTCTTTTGAACGCAATACAAAGACATCTGCCATATACATTTCTCAAAGCTAACATTTTAGTCAATAAATTCCGTTTTTTACTTTTGTTGTCTGTAGACTTATTTTTCCATAAAGTTGGTCCCAGTTTCTATTTTCCGCTTTCCCATCTTCTGTAAATTCTTCTGTTGCTGTCCATTGGTTCCTCCTACCATGGTCCAGCATTTATCCCTCTCTCATCCCCAGGACCATGTGCAGCATTTTTTGCCCCTGCCCATCAGCCCCATGCCCAACATTTCTCCTTTTATCACCCCTCTCCAGTACGACACATCTCTCCCTCCATTCCCTTCACCACTATGTCCAACATTCCTCCCTCTTGCATCCATTTCAATCTGTCCCACTGTTCCCTTTCCACCACAATATTTCTCCCTCTTATCTTTCTCTTCCTCTCATCTGTACCTCTCTCCCTCCCTATGGCCAAAAATTCTTTCTTCCATTCCCCATGTACACGACCATCTCTCTTTCCCTCTCACTGACACACCCACACCCTATTCTCCCTTTCCATTCCCTCCCCCACCTCAATATTTCTTTCCCTCCCTTCCTCCATCCTCTCTTCCAAGTTCATGCCTTGTGTCCAAAAACGCACTCCCTCCCCCCTTTTGTGTCCCACGTTTGCCTCCAATGTTTGACCCCTTTCTGTCCCGCATTTGCCTCCCACGGTCGACCCCCTTCTGTCCTGCGTTTGCCTCACACGTTCGTGTCCAGCCCTCATCTTCCAGCAAATTACTTTTCAGCAACTTTCTCTGAGAGGTAGCTCGAGCCGCGAGACTCATCTTCTATTTCCTGCCTGCTCTGCAGCACGTAGCCGGCCAGAAGCCTTCCCCCGTGGTCAGCGCTGATGTTGGATGGAAGGCTTTGCATCAGTCACGTGCAGCGTTCAGGGCTCGTTGCCCTACATGCTGGCATGTAACTGACGCAAAGTCCTCCCTCCAACGTCAGCGCTGACATTGCGGAAGACTTCCGGTCGGCTATGTGTGCTGATGCAGGGCAGGTAAGAAAAGAAGACAAGCCTCGCAGCTCGAGTTGCATCCAACCCCGTAGGATCCCCGAGACCATGAGGGGGGTCCCCAAGGGATCCGTGTGACCCAAAGGGGCGTCCCCACGGGATCCCCACGACCCGAAGGGGGAACCTGCGGTATCCCGCGGGTCCTGCGGGATTCCCGTCATCCCCGTTCCCGTGCAGTTCTCTAATTCAGACACAGTCTCTGATTGCACCACCTCTTCCGGGAGACTGTTACAGGCATCTACCACCCCTTCCGTAAAAAAGTATTTCCTGAGATTACTCTGGAGCCTATCACCTCTTAACTTCATCCTATGAGCAGTGCTTTAGCTGCTGAAATGGCTTTGAACATTACCCTCTCAAAGAGCTCCTTATTTTGAGTTCAGTGACAGATAAGGATTAACCAACGTCTGTCTGTCACTCAAAGTTATATCTCATATTTCTTAACAGCTCAACCAATTAACATGATATTACCGAGAAAATGTGCAGAACCATTCTTCCCCAGTTACGTTTCCTGGTCTACATTAATGAGCTCTAAAAATCATGTTAACAGATGCAGCTTCTTTTTCAAAGCCCAGGGAACACTGTAAGGGTTTTCATATCTCGCAGACTTGGATCTTTTGTCTGAAAACTACAAAGAGTGCAAAACTCAGATGTTCCTTAGCAACTGACAAGTCACAATTCAAATTCAGGTAAAAAGCTGTCTGTGAATTTCTACTGCTGGGTTACGGTGTTCTGTGTTTTAAATTGAATTGTACTGTTACAGTAATAGCTGGCTAAAATTGTCTTCGGGCAGTTCATTTGCAAATCTTCATTGCCGCCATTGTTGCTTTCTTGTATTCAATAGCTGGGAGTTGTCCAATTGCTTGAAGTGGTAGAGCAAAAAGCCATTTGGAAAATAGGACACCTTAAGCCACGGGTGCCCACACTTTTTGGGCTTGCGAGCTACTTTTAAAATGACCAAGTTAAAATAATCCACCAACAATAAAATTTGTAAAAAACACAAAGCAGTGAAAATGTTAATTATCATTTCTATTCCGGGGTTTTATCAAAGAGGTCAATGCAGATGACTCTATGCACTGTCACCTCAGTAACAACCATACAAAAATAGACAAATATACCCCCCTCTTTTATTACTAAACCGCGATAGCAGTTTTTAGCGCAGGGAGCTGTGCTGAATGCCCCGCGCTGCTCTCGAAGCTCATAGGCTCCCTGCGCTAAAATCCGCTACTGTGGTTTAGTAAAAGGGGGCCTTAGTGCAAAATATAGACAGCAGATATAAATTCTCAAAACGGACACATTTTGATCACTAAATTGAAAATAAAATCATTTTTCCTACCTTTGTTATCTGGTGATTTCATGAGTCTCTAGTTGCACTTTCTTCTTCTGACTGTGCATCCAATATTTCTTCCCTTCTTTCAGCCTGTATGCTTTTAGCCTGTATGCTTCCTCTCCTCCAGACTTCATTCCCTCTCCCAACTTTTTCTCCCTGCCTCCCTTTCTTTTTTTTCTCTTCATGCCCCCTTTCTTTATTTCTGTTTCCCTTCTTTCCTTCTGTCTCCCTGCCTGCCTCCTTTCTTTCTTTCTTTATCCCTGCCCTCCCCTAAGCTACTGCCACCGCTATCAGGGAACAGGCCCCCAAACTGCCACCACCATCGGGGAACAGGCCCCAAAGCCACCACCTCCCCAAGCTCTCCCTCTTTCCCTGCGTCGGGCCGACCAGCATTCCTCTACCCGACATCAATTTTGCCGTTGGAGAGGAAGTTCCGGGCCAACTAGGCAGCGATTGGCTGGCCTGGAACTTCCTCTCTGACGGCAGAATTGACGTCGGGGAGAGGAAGGCTGATTGGCCCGGTAGATTGTGAAGGCAACGCAAGTCTGTCACGGAGCCCGGGATGGGCTCCGCGATCGACTCACTTTACCTTCGCGATCTACCGGTCGATCGCGATCGACGTATTGGGCACCCCTGCCTTAAGCCTTCCACAGGCTTTTAAGCATTTAGGATGTATTTTATTTACTATCTCAGGGCTGCTTATCACTGCCCAGATTGCAGCTCTTAGGGACAGCATTCTCATTTCACAAGCTGTTTATGGAGCTACATAGTAGAAAGGATTACCAGCAGCTATAGAATCTATTCACCAGGTTCAGATATGTGCAGTTTTGTGATCATTTATCCTGCTAAGCGTATAGATAAATACAGTACGATAAAATAAATAGAGAAAGCTTCTAAGCAGGAAAAAAAGGAAAGGAATAACATAATAATTATAGTCTGTTATTGATAAAGACATAGGGGAAGCCATTGCTTGCCCTGTATCGGTAACATGGAATGTTGCTACTATTTGGAATTCTAGAATCTTGTTACTCTCTGGGATTCCGGAATCTTGCTATTCTTTGAGATTCTGTATGGAATGTTGCTACTCCTTGGGTTTTGGCCAGGTACTAGTGACCTGGATTGGCCACCGTGAGGACAGGCTTGATGGACCATTGGTCTGACCCAGTAAGGCTATTCTTATGTTCTTATGTCACCCAGCTAGAAAACAAGGCTTGTGTGGGTCACAGAGAGTTACCAGAACAGATAGGGTTACCAGATGTCTGGGTTTCCCCAGACATGTCCTCTTGGGCGTCTGGGCAACTTTTTCAATCTGCCTTTTTAGTCCGTTTTTTGCCATTTTGGGGGGAGGGAGGGGGCGGTGGTATCACTGAAAAAGAAATCATCCCAGCTGTGGTGGGCGTTGTGCTCTGGAGCTCTTTCCTCTCTCTTCCACCTACAACCTCACCCCATTCTCCACGGTCCTCTTCGGCAAATCGGTGGTGGCAGCGATTAAGGCAGGCTGCCAGTGTCGGGGTCTTCCCTCTGCGAGTTTTGTCTATGCAGAAACAGGAAGTTGAAACAAAGTAGGCAGGACTTTGAAAGGGAAGGCCCCGAAGCTGGCAGACTGTCTTGATCACCGCCATTGCCGAGTCGCCGAAGAGGGCCACTGGGAAGGGGATGCAGGACTAGTGTGTGAGGAGAGAGAGAGCTGGGCCAGAGTGGAGGGAGGGTGGAAAGATGCTGGCTACAGGTGTAGGATCAAAGGAAGAGAGGGGATAAGCTTAAAATTGAGTCAAAGAGTGACAAAGAGAAGAGAAGGGGCAAGCAGGAACTATAAGGATAGGAATACAGAGGGATAGATGGATTTACAGAGAGAGGCAATGCTGAAAGAGGCTATATTGGCACACAGAGGGGGATAATACTGGTAATGGAGGGTTGATGGGAAATGCTGAAAAGGGGAAGAGGCGGGGCCGGGGCTGGGGACAGAACAGGGAGGAGCTGGAGGTGTGGCTGGGGGCAGAATGGGGGAGGGCCAGGTTTCTTTGGTTTTTTTTAAAGAGGAAATCTGGCAAGCCTAATCAAAGCAGTTTACATATACTATATGCAGATACTTTTTTCCTGTCCCTAGTGAGCTCCTAATCTAAGTTCTGTACCTAGGGCAATGGAGTGTTAAGTGACTTGCCCAGTGTCACAAGGAGCTGCGGTGAGAATTGAACTTAGCTCCCCGGGTTCTCAGCCCAGGGCATTAGGCCAGTGTATCGCAAACTGTGTGCCTCGGCAGATTCCAGGTGTGCTGCAAGATGCTGGCGAGGAGGAGAAGCGCTGGCGCCATTTGACTGCTTAAAGGACGTGCTTCTCGCGGCTCTCCGACTCGCTGGCGCCTCTGCTCCTTCTCCTCACCTCTCCTTCTAAAGCACCCCCCCCCACACACACACACACACACACATACACACTGGCGGTAATAGGAGGCTCAGGGCCACAGCTGGAAGACATCCACACATGCCCGGATGTTGACATGATGATATCAATGCATCAACTTCCGTGCATTTCTGGGTGCCCTTCAGCCACACCTTAAAAAAATTGGCGACACACTGCTTTAACCATTAGAATACTCATCCACTTCTTTTCACAGGCGACGCCTACTCTCTTCCCCCCTGACCTGCCCCTAACACTGGAAACTGAAGTTTACTTTTTAGCATGTGAGAAGCGCATGCACATGCAAAAATTAACGCGGGACACCTCAGCACGGCCTACAGTAAGCACTTTTTTTTGCTGCAATAAGCACACCTTAGGCATTACTGCTTACCACAGATTAAGAAACGAAATCTCCTAGTATTTCCAGCTCTTATTGTTTTCACTGCTCCCTGTCCCAGTCTCCTCGTAGAGTAAATTATTTGCAAATCTTACTTACTGTAAACTGGATTTGGCATCCACCCATGATGTAGTCTAAGAAAGAATGCATCTTGTGGATCTTCAAATAAAAAACAAAAATCAAAGAAACAAGCGATTACTTTATCTTTTGCAATGTCAGTATCACACTTAGGGGTACATGTACTAAAGGGCATTAAGATTTGGGGGTTTCTTTTACTAAGCCGCGTTAGGGCTTTAAGGCGCGGAATAGCGTGCGCTACATTGCCCCGCGCACTAGACCTTAACGCCAGCACTGAGCCGGCGTTAGTTCTAGAAGTGCGGTGCGCGGTGTAGCGCGCGGTAATTTCCTGCGTGTGCTAAAAACGCTAGCGTACCTTAGTAAAAGGAGCCCTTGGAGTTAACGTGGATTTTAGTTCGTTTTAAAAACAACAGTGTTAGATTTCCAGTTAAGGGTATTTTTATGCAGGCCTGTGTGCTCATGTAGTCGCTAGTACAGGGTACCTGCTAGGGATTAACGCAGGATCACTTAGCATCTCCTATGTAGGTTGCTCTCAGTGATCATACATTAACTCAGCATTATCCAGTAAGTGCACATTACCTATAACACACTAGCTGGATAATGCTTTCATGCCAATGCCCTACCTTCTCACAGAAAAGTTCCGCAATGCAAGGGTTCCTGCACACTAATGGGTATATTACTGCAGAATGCTTTAACACAGTCATGAGGTACTCCTGTTAGTGCACATTTAGGATTTAACATTCTTTAGTCAACGTACCCCCTAGTCGCTTAAGCCAGAGAAAAGAGAATTGAAGGAGTGATATCATAAACACTATTTTGTGCTTCTCTGCGCTACTCTATACTTGTTCTTCAGCCCAGCAATTTTTTTATTCCTCTTAGTGAGTCAATTTGTAAACGTTGACCTGCTGGGTTTAGGCACAAAAAAAGGCCTTTTAAAAGTCTGCAGTGCCATTCGTGTGCATATAAAGACACACCACTAAGAGATCACATATACCGATGTGTGTGCTCCAAGGGGTATAGTTTTGGCAATGTGGAAGCAGAGTTACTATTCATATTGACTTCATCACAGCACTACTTTTTCAGAAAAGTGGATCTTTTTTGAATTGTTAAACGCAATGTATAAATCCAAACAGTTGCAATGACTGAAGAGTGAATATCAGCCTTTCAAGTGTTCGGGAAGTTCCGGCGTTTGGTCTGACTAACTCTGAGCACTGTTTGTGAACACACTGGTGAATGTCTGTATGAGTGATAGAGAAATTTATAAAGCCACTTCTTTTTGCTCTATTTGGTCATTGCTGATTTTTTTTAGAAGTTGGCGATATCTAGTTTTTTGTTTTCTCCTATATCGTGTGGATTTCCTGCTTTATAAAATACACAGGTCCATGTAAGGAGTGCCTGCACATTCACACCAGATGTGGAGCAGGTCAGTGGCGTAATAACAGTGAGAGGCGCCTGGGGCGGTGACTGCCCTGCCTGCCATGTGCACCCCCCTCTTCCCTTTCCTTTTTAAACTTCTCCACGTCGGTGTCTGCTCGCCCTTTGACGTCACATCCTAGGCACAGGTCCTGAAAGTGACATCAGAGAGAGCGCCGATGCCGATGTGGGCACATGTGCGCATTAAGGAGAGGAGCACGGAGGGAGGGGGGGAGTGATCTAATCAAAGAATTTATTAAACTTGAAACTTGAGGAGTGGTGCCGTGCCCTTAGCAAGACCACGCCCGGGGTGGATTGCCTCCCCGCATCCCCTTACTACGCCATTGGAGCAGGTACAGATTTATGCATTTCAATTTGCTGCTTTGAGGCTGGTTTTAAGAGCTGCTTTATGGAGGCGTATAGGCTTCTATGTTGTTTTTATAAAATGGGTACCTGGAAGGACCTTGACATAGCTCTCACATTACAAAATTACTACTTCAATGGCTAATGTAAAGCTGTCACTGGACAGTAACTTAATAGGCATATATTTGATAGTATTGGGGGGGGCAGTTATTATTGTGGGACCTATGCTAAAATAGTACAAATTAATAATAAAATAAAGCAAAGCTACTTACCTGTAGTAGCTGTTCTCTGAGAACAGCAGGCATGTGACATCACATGTTGGTGATGTCATCCATGGAACCTGGTATAGACACCACCTAGTGTACTGTCACTTTAAATTTTCTGGCAGTGCCCATACCACATGTGTGCTGGTGCCTTCCCGCCTGATGTCGGCTAGTGGGACATCAGTTCAGTATTAGAACTAAGAAGTCAACTAGGAGAGGTGGGCAAGTTGTGTGAATATATGCCTGCTGTCCTCAGAGAACACCTGCTACAGGTAAGTATCTGCTTTCTCTGAGGACAAGCAGGCATTACATTCTCACATATGGGACACCGAAGTTGCCAGGATCATGATTCTGGATTAGGATAATGGATATATAAACATGAGCCTGGTGAAACTCAAGTAGGTTGAAGGGAAAGTTGGTGTTCAGGAGGTAAAAAGATTCTACAGAACTCCTTGTCCAAACCCACTGTCTCTTCTGGAGTTTTATTCCAAACAGAAGTAAAGCTATGGATTGAGGACCAAGTGGCCACTTTGCAAATGTCCTCAGTGGATGCAGAGCGGAAATGAGCTATCGAAGCAGCTATAGCTTAGATATTGTGGGCTGTTATACAGCTCTGGAACATCAGCACAACCTTAGTATACGCAAAGGAGATACATTCTGCCAGCCAAATTGAGATGTTCTCTTGGAAACAGGAACTCCAAGTCTGTTAGGGTCAAAAGTCACAAAGAGCTGGGAGGATCCTCTATGAGGTTCAGTGCATTCTAGGTAGAATGCCAGAATACGTTTACAGTTCATGGTGTGGAGTGCTGCCTCTCTAGGATGCAAATTAGGCTTTGGAAAGAAAACTTGGAAAACTATGGATTGGTTGAGGTGAAATTCCTAGACGACCTTGGGTAGAAATTTTGGATGAATGCGAAGTACTAGTTTGTTTGTCTTGGTAGAATCTTGTGTAGGGAGAATTTGGCATAAAAGCTTAAAGTTCACTCACACAGCATAAGGGCATTGAGGAAAACATCTTTCTAAGTGAGACATTTGAGAAAGCAAGATGTAAGCGGCTCACAGGGAGACGTCTTAAGAGCAGATAATACCACATTAAGATCCCAAGCAACGGGTGGAGGCTTGACAGGTGGTTTTGTGTGGAATAGTTCTTTCATGAAATGGGTTACCAAGGGAAGAACAGCTAGAAGTTTCTTGTCCAAGGGAGAATGAAATGCACCGATAGCACTGAGATATACTTGAACTGAATTGGTTTTTAGATCTGAGTTGGAGAGGTGGAGAAGGTAGTCCAGTGTGGATAGAAGTGGACATATGACCAGTTTCAGAGAATTCAATGTACACCAGGTCCATTTGAAGTGGTAAAAGTGCTGAGTCAGAGGATTTCTGGACACTTCAATGATACCAGATACCGCAGTCGAGAAGCAGAAAGCATTTACTTGCTTGAAAGAAACCATGCTGTTAGTGCTAATAAGGGTTCAGATGAAGAAGGGATTTCTAGTTCTGCACAGTTTCTTAGACAAAAGCTTTAGGAGGAGTGGAAACCAAACCTAATCCTGACCAATGAGGTGCTATGAGGATCATGATGCCTCGATCTTGGTGGTTTGAGTAGAGGTAAATGAAGGAAAATGCGTGATGAATCTGTCCCCCCTCAATGAATGAGGAAGACATTTGACACAATGTGACTGGAGGTCTAGAGTCTAGAGCAGAATTGTGGAAATTTGTTGTTGTGGGAGGAAGTGATCTATGTCCAGTGTCCCCCATGTGGAAAAAATCTGATATAAAATGGTTGTGCTGAGAGACCATTCATGTGGCTGAAGAAATCTGCCCAGTTTGTCTATCAACATATTTTGCTTTACCGTTAAGTAAACCACTTTGAGAAGAATCCTGTGAGCAATTGCCCAATTCCAAATCTGGATCAATTCCATGCAAAGGGGATAAGAACCTATGCCCCCTTGTTTATTCAGATAAAACATGACAACTTAGTTGAAGGAGATGGCTCTGGAATGTTTTTAGAGTGTTGACTATTGCTCATAGTTCGAGAAGATTGATATGGAGGGTTTGTTCATGGTGAGACCATAATCATTGAATGTGTAGGGCATCTAGATAAGCACCTCATCCAAACATCAGGGGGCTAAAAGGGGAGATCTTGAGTAAGATTATGAGGAACCATCCACCAGTGGAGAGAATGACAGAGGTCTGAATCAATTTGAAGTAGAGCAAACAGATGTCCCATGGCTTGAGACCATTAGGTCAATAGGATTCATTGTGGAACTGCAGGAATATCCCTGCTTTACCTTCTGGAGGCTTGAGGCCTGACTTAGGCCATTAACCACCTTTTCTCTTCTGGAGCATTATGGACTTGTTTACAAGATGTGTATGTTCACAGCCAAGGTCATCTTTCAGCTCTGGGCCTCTCTTCCTGTGTGAAGATGTGTGAAAGAGTGAGCTTTGCCGGCTATGTTATGAACTGTGTTTTGTGCTCTTATCATCTTGGCAAAACATGCTATTTGACCAGTGGATTCTACAAGAAGTCTATTCACTATTCTTCTATGTGTCCAACAGTACCCTTCTGGACAGGTCCCAATTGGTCCCTGCTGAGTATTCTGGCAAGTCTTCTCTGCTAGGCGAGTCAGGGGGTGTGCATCAAGGAGTGTCAACTGTGCATCAAAGTGCTTCAAGATGGAGGTCGATGATCTGAGGCAGGATATAATTCCTCTACCAATGATGAAGCATGGGTCAAGTGGGCCCATGATGACTCTGAAACTTGATGGCAAGCAGGAATATCGATGCTTCAATGTATTCTGGGTCTGGGCTGAGGCAGGCATGGTAGCCATTTAAACCTGTGAAGACTGTGACTGCAGTAACCCCAAAAGTTCTTGTCCGAGTATAGCCCAGTTTTCCTCCTAGAGAGACGGTACCAATACCAGAAGAGACATCGGCATGGAAGCAGTCTGCTCTATCAGTTGTTGGGGCATGGAAGACCTCTATGTCAAGGCATGCTTATGAAGAGACATCATCTGGAAGGAAGAAGAACAATCTTTGGTGCGTTAATGGTTACTATGCATTGAGGAAGATGTTTGGGAGGATGCAGTGGTATGCCAAGAAGGGGGAAGAATGTTTGTGCTTCTTAGCTTTCTTACTTGACATGTCCCCCAATGCTCAAGGTATAGATGCACAGTAGATGATGTAGAGTCTTGCCTCTGTAAGGAGTCCAACGTCCGATGTTCTGGATGTGATGTCGATGCACTCAGCGCCGATACTGATGACTGAGTCATGGAATGCTGATGGTCGGGTTCTAAGTCTATTGTCATGCTTGATGTCAATGCTGACATGGTACGAAAAAGTTTTTTTGAACTTAAGTTTTCAGGCTTTGAGTGACTTCTTTTGCATACAGAGCAGATGACTCAGCTAATGTCCCAATATTCAAGGCCCAGACACTGGAAACATCAATTATTTGGGTCAGAGTCTGAAAAGGTCTGATTAAAAAATTGAGAACATTTCTTAAAGCCACTCAGTACCCTCTGTGACAAGAAGGGGAAAACGGTCAATGCAAAATCAAAGGTCTCAATGGCCCAGAGAGCTCAAGTAACTGGGATGCTGAAAACAAATCGAAGCTCTCATTGGCAAAAAAGGGCCCCTAGTAGCCCAAAGGCCAAAAAAATTAAGAACTCATGGTCCCGCAAACCGACATTAGGCAAGAAGGCACTAGCACGTGCGCAGTATGGGCACTGCCAAAAAATTTAAAGTGACAGTGCATTTGGTAGTGTCCATATCGAGTTCCATGGATGACATCACCCGCATGTGAGAATATAATGCCTGCTTGTCCTCAGAAAACACATCTTAACAGTAGCTCATGTTGACAACTGTGCCCCAAGATATGTTATTTTACAATGAGCCCTTGCTATTTTAGCATTGGTCCCATTTTATGTAATGACACCTACTTGCTAATAATGGAGGTTAACAGTATAATCCCTAAGTGATTTAGACAACAACTAATGTTTAAAAAAAAGCTTCTTTTTCTGTTTTACAGTACCATTATAGCCTTAAAATGTATATGTTGACTGGGGTGGGGGGAGAGGTAATGACATGGCCACTTTCCCATTGTGACCCTGGCAGATCATTTAACCCTCCACTGCCTAAGATACAAAACTTTGATTGTGACCCTCACTAGGGACAGAGAAAGTACCTCTACAAATATGCGAACCACTTTGTTGTACCGCAGACACCTTATTGAGAAAAAGAAACACAACAATGTCATTTTAAAGAATACCTTGCAGTGGTTGAGAATAACTATGCCTGAGTTCTTGTAATTCTTTTTCTTTACTTTATATTTGGGGTTTATACACTCCCACTGAATCTGCAGAAAAAAAAACACACCACAAACCATTCTGTTACAAATCAATAAATATAATATGACAGAAAAAAATCCCCTAAACACCAAAACATACACACAAAACAGAGCATCAAGGCCTATCAGTACAAGAAAACAGCATTAGTACTTCACTGCATCATTTTAGAGCCATTCTTTTCAGGAAATTGATTGTTTATCTGGGTCAAATGCCCTGGATCAGTGGAATGTAATGTTGCTACTATTTGGGTTTCTGCCAGGTATTTGTGACCTGGATTGGCCACTGATGGAGACAGGATACTGGGCTATACTTATGTTTTTACTCGTACATCATTTATATCTTCTTTGAAACTGGTGCAAACTTTTTCAATAGAATTTGCGCACTATTAGGAATAGTTAAGGGAACTAAAATATCAACGGTGGGCCACATGTACTATTTTGAGGCTCTCGGCATGTTCATCATAATCACAAAAGTAAAATAAAACAGTTTCTTTAGCTATAAATGACAATATTATTATTAAGACTTAGCCAAAAGGAAAGATTTATAAACTATAAAGAGTTTTTTACCTCATGCAAAATTGTCATTTCTTTAATAAGACATTAACTTTTTTTTCCGAGGCCCTCCAAGTACCTACAAATCCAAAATGTGGCCCTGCAAAGGGTTTGAGTATGAAACCACTGGTCTAAGAAGTGACATTATTAAAGATGTGTTCAAATAAGAATGTTCTGAATAAGAGGTATGTCCCTAGTTTGCTTAGTTAAAAGCAGCTCCTGATTGGTGAGGCCCGACTTTAGTACAGGAAGAGGTGGGCAGAGCATACCGTGAGTGATTTCCTTCACTCATCGGCGCTCCAGCTGCCCTCTCCTGTCTTCCCCGCTAAAAAACGTATTCGTGGTTTTTCAACATTCGCAGGGGTTCCTGGAATGGAACCCCTGCGAATATCGGGAGAGTACTGTTCTTTGGAAATAAGCAAAACATGGCAGGGTGCGTACGAAAGGATTCCCACGGTTCTCTCGACACTGATGGCAGGCAGATGTAGACACCTGTTAATTGTGAGCAAAAATTACATTTTGCTTTTAAAATCAATAAAATCCAGCTTCAAGAACACATTAAAATGTCTTCAGACCTTTTAGCAATGTGGAATGTTCACAATCTGTGCAATGTTCATTAAAGGATTTCACTGCATAGTCACAAATCAGACTGACTGAGTTTTCTCAATTCTATTTAAAATAAAATAAAGTGTGTGTGTGTGGGGGGGGGGGGGGCGGGGGAAGGGTCAAAATAATTCTTTCTAACATGCACCAGCGAAGTGGCAATGAGTTAATTTTCACTTTCTGATCCCAGCTCTATTTTAATTCAACTCATATACATAAAAATATTCGCTGAGAAAAGATTACTCAAACAGCAAAAATATTTGCAAAGTGAATAAAAAAATAAATAAATCAGTAATATAAATATTTTGAGAAGACTGACGATAAAATGATTGATACCTTCTGCAAAGATACACAAAAGTGAATTTCTTGCTTCCCTACAGTATTTAATAAAACAGAATGTCATTGAAATTGATAGTAATGAATGACTTACAGGACCATTAAATCTGCCGATGTTCCCTACTGAATATGAGGATGCAAAAATCATTCATCAAAATCCTTTGGAAGTTTTCCCAAAAGGCAGAGAATCCATTGATATCATGCATGGAAGAAACTGAAGTGTACAGTGAGTTTTAGACAAAATAATCATGAAAGAAACGGAACGTGTATAAGTTGCTTCCTATAACCTGGGATGTATAATTAAGATGAAGGGGGAAAAGATGCAGTCTCTGCTTTTGAAACAAAGGGCTCCTTTTACGAAGCCGCGTTAACGGCTTTAGCGCCCGTGACTTTTAATCATGTGCTAACCCCCGCACTAGCCGAAAAACTATCGCCTGCTCAAGAGGAGGCGGTAGCAGCTAGCATGGCTGGCGGTTTTAGCACGCGCTATTACATGCGTTAAACCGCTAACGCGCCTTCATAAAAGGAGCCCAAAATCTCTCAGACTGTCTTTCATTGGTATTTTGGTTACATAATCCTGTTCTTCTACAGTGCTGGCCACCTAAAGCTGCAGACAATCATTGTACTGCTAAGAACAAATACAGTCACATTTTCGACAGCTCTTAATCCCTTCCCTAATGCTGTTCCCCATTTAAGTGCTTTTCTAGAAAATTGTAGTTCTTCTTGTTTTTTTCCTCCCCAATAAGTTTGACTTTGGGTAGTGTCTGTCGTCTCTATGTTTTAAGATGTCTATTTTTCACATTGTAAATCGCTTAGAAATTTCTTATAAGCGTTTTTATCAAATTTTAATTAAACTTGAAACAATCCATAACAGTGTGCCAGTAAAACAGGCTGGCATTGTGGCCCTGATTCTATAAAAGGCACCTAAATGTAGGCGCTTATATTGGTGTGCCTAGCTGATCTAGGTATAATGTGACCATATGTCCCGTTTTTAGATCGCCTGACCCGTTGTCCCCACGCACAGCTTCGGGACGCCGAAATGTCCCGTTTTCAGAGACGGCGTCCCGAAGCTGTGTGTGGAGAAAACGGGACAGGCGATCGCAGAGAATGGGCTCTCTCCCTGCTTCCCCGCCCGCCGCTGCAACCACAGGAAAGGAAGGTCTAGGCACTGACCCACAAGCCTTCTCCCCGATGTCAATTCTGACATCGGAGAGGAAGTTCCGGGCCAGCCAGGCAACGATTGGTTGGCCCGGAACTTCCTCTCCGACGTCAGGGAGAAGGCTTGTGGGCCGGCACCTGGACCTTCCTTTCCTGCGGTTGCAGCGGCGGGCAGGGATATTGCATATTTTAAAGTCATTTGCCTTGACATCTTTGAAAAAAATCCGAAACTCTGCGTACAGTGTGCTTTGTGGGTTTTTTTACATTTTATGTTTGCCATTATGAAATAATAAGATATTGTGTGTACATGAAAAATGAATGGAAGAAATTGGGGACGGGGCTAGGGCTGGATTGGGGGCAGGACTGAAAATTAATAGATGTCCCGTTTTGATGAAAAAAATAAATGGTCACGTTATCTAGGTACCTATCTTACCCCCATCTTTTACAAAGCTGCGTGGCAAAAGTTCCGCAGCCCTTTCAATCCCTATGGGCTGTGGTGCAGTTACAGCTGCTTGTGCAGCTTTGCAAAAAGGTACGTGTGGGAGGGTGGTGGTAATGATTTAAAAAGCTTACCCCTCTTTTACAAAGCCATATGGCAACACCATTCCCAAGTAAGTTTTGGTGCAATTACTGAGGGCCGCCGCACTAATCAGCTTAGTAAAAGGGAGGGTTAATTAGCACCAATAACACCTCATAATTGGCTTAAATTAATTGGGTATTAGGTGCCTATCTTGGTAGGCCCCTAGCATTTTCAGGTACTATTCTAAGGTATCTTCCAGAGCAGGGGTAGGGAACTCCGGTCCTCGAGGGCCGGAATCCAGTCGGGTTTTCAGGATTTCCCCAATGAATATGCATTGAAAGCAGTGCATGCACATAGATCTCATGCATAGTCATTGGGGGAAATCCTGAAAACACGACTGGATTATGGCCCTCGAGGACCGGAGTTCCCTACCCCTGTTCCAGAGAGTGGGCATGCTTAGGGGCGGGTCAAGGTTGGATCTTGGGTGCATTTTGCATGTAGGGACTTAAAGTGGACTTAGGTGCCAGTATTTAGGCCAAGAAAACCCTGACATAAATAGGGAGTGACTAAGTTTAGGGCACCTGCCCGGCACCTAAGTCTAATTTAGGCAGCACTAGGTCTGATTATATAATGGCGCCTAACGTAAGATTGGCATGTGATAAGCGCTGTGTTCCTCAGCGCCTGTGTTAGGCACCATTTATAGAACTGGGGGGGCCTGTATGTTTTATGCAAAAGGATTATACAGTATTATGTTTTCAAAAGGCGCGAGGGGGGGGGAGGGGAGGAATAAACCTGCATCTGAAAAGTATGCTAGGCAGACTGCATAAACCATTTTAGTCGTTATCTGCCATCATTTACTACATTACATATAGATTTATACTTGAGAAACTGGCTTTGAAAAGGCATGCTCTTATGATGTTCTTTTTTTTTTTTTATTAGTGCAGTTGAATGAGGAGTTGAAATCCCATCATTTTTCCCTCTGATCTTCGATTCTTCTCCGTTACCTGAAAGTAATCTTTGCCTGCTCTGGCAATCGACCCTTTCATTATCTCAGTTTTACTTTGCATTCGCTCAACCTTCTCCCAGACCACTGTTGTATTATTTCATTGTACAGTATTGTCTCTCAATGACTGTAAAGCATTTTAAAGACACATTTGTAAAATAGATGCTTCACAAACCAAATTGATATTGTGGTTTTTAGAATAATAATTGTGAAATGGCACAAGGCCTTCTATAATCAGAGATCAGAAGGGCAGAGATTCAGAAGTAGTACAGTTCTGGCATGAATCATGCATTCCACCAGTGATTAACAGCAGAAGGTAGCTAGATTGTCATCATTTAAAAACTGCCGGCCTTTCCTTTAAAAGTTAAGAAAACTGACAGCATCATAATAGAAAATTATTGGAAAGGGCAGTTACATGAATTAAAAGTGTCACATCTCGTTTCATCTCTGTTAATTACTTGAAGCTTCAACTTGGTGGAATCATGTTCAAATTAACAGTAGACAGACTCGTACATTACTAAGCCAGTTTTCCCTTAGATCCTGCTAAAGTGCTGATTGTTTAAAACAGTGTCTCTCAAACTTTTTTTTAGCGTCCATCAAGCCCAGTAGCCCGTTCTTACGGTAACCAATCTAGGTCACTAGTACCTGGCCAAAACCCAAGGACTAGCAATATTCCATACTACGATCCAAAGCAAGCAGTGGCTTTCTCCATGTCTCTCTCAATAACAGACTATGGACTTTTCCTCCAGGAACTTGTCTAAACTTTTCTTAAAACCAGCTACGCTATCTCCTCTTATCACATCCTCTGGCAACACGTTCCAGAACTTAACTATTCTCTGAGTTAAAAAAAATTTCCTCCTATTGGTTTTAAAAGTATTTCCCTGTAACTTCAAGTGACCCCTAGTCTTTGTAATTTTTGACGGAGCGAAAAATCGATCCACTTGTACCCGTTCTACTCCACTCAGGATTTTGTAGACTTCAATCATATCTCCCCTCAGCCGTCTCTTTTCCAAGCTGAGGAGCCCTAACCATTTTAGTCTTTCCTCATACGAGAGGAGTTCCATCCCCTTTATCATCTTGGCTGCTCTTCTTTGAACCTTTTCTAGCGCCACTATATCCTTCATGAGATAAGGAGACCAGAATTGAACACAGTACTTCAGATGAGGTCGCACCAAGGAGCGATGCACGGGCATTATAACATTCTTAGTCTTCTTAACCATCCCTTTTTTAATAATTCCCAGCATCTTATTTGCTTTTATGGCTGCTGCCACACATTGGACAGAAGGTTTCATTGTATTGTCTACAATGATACCCAGATCCTTTTCTTGGCGCTAACCCCCAAGGTGGACCCCAGCATCCGGTAACTGTGATTCAGGTTATTCTTCCCAATGTGCATCACTAAAATAGATAGAATAGAATTGCTAATCAATGAGATGGATGTGCTTGTTTTGAGTGCAAATTAACTCAAAATGTGGCTTGATAGTCGACAAGCAAACACGCATATTTCATCATCTACCAACTGGAGTCATATTCTTTTTATCGATTTAATTTCCGTCAGAGCTGAAAATCCAAGTTCGTGAAGATAAGACGATCCAAATGGTAATAAAGTTTCAATTGCTTTGTTGCTCAAGCTAGGATAACTACTGCATAAAAAATAAAAATATTTGCCATCAATTTTCACAGACCAGTCACGTCAGAGAATAATGCTTGTCTGGGTGGTTGTGTCCTTACGCACGCAGATGCTCATAACATGTACAGACTCTTGCGTACACAACATATATGTCATCTATTCTAATGTGTACTTATGCAGGGAATTTTAAAAAATAAATCCCCTCCTTTACAAAGCCGCGCTAGTGTTTTTAGCGCCAGCCGCCTCAGTAACAGCTCCGATGCTCATAGAATTCCTGTGAGCATCCGGAACTGTTACCGCTGCGGCCAGCGCTAAAAACGCTGGCGCAGCTTTGTAAAATTCTGGACACTCTCGTGGCACAGCTGGAATCTCTTCAGGGCACACTATCGTGCCTTGGCACACAGTTTGAAAGACTCTGGTTTAAAACATCCATTGGGTTTTACAATCAGAGTGGTCAGAGGTAAATAATTTTGAGCCAGCAGTTTCCTTTTTCTCTTTTAAACTCCCAGCACAAATTGGAGCCAGAGCTGGAATCTGGCACCATTTGATATGATTTCATTTTTAAAAAGTAAAAAAAAACAGACAACTAACTTAGAGTTACCAGACGTTCAGGAAAACCTGAACACATCCTCTTTTTAGAGGATTGTCCAGGTATCCGGAGGGATTTCCAAAACCCGGCAGTTTGGTTTTTTTGAAGCCCTAAGCACGGGGCTGTATCTGAATGTCCTTTGCGCATGCACCCCCAATTCTCCATTCCCCTATCCTGAATGTATCTTACTCTGTGGCTTTCTAGATGTTCATACAGGGCTGGATGATCTTCTGTTGCTCCTGCCACTGCTATTTTTCAAAATGGCACTGGATGACCCAAGGCAGGCATCATTTTCCTCTATGTCTACTTGAAAAATAGTAACAGCAGAGCAGGAGTAACTGGGGATTAATCTTGCCACATGGACTCCTAGAGTCTAAAGCAGTGTATTGGAAACAGTGTGCCACGGCACACCAGTGTGTCTCCTGAGATTTCTGGCAAAGAGGAGAGTCATCCACACCAGCTGCCTGCCTGCCTACAGATGTACCTCTCGCGGCGAGAGGCACGTCCTGTAGGAAGTCAGCCAGCATCTTTCTTCTCCCCTGAAAACGAAAAATAAGCTAGAGTCTCTATGGGTCAAAATTCCGGGAACGAATGGAATGGAAACGAAGATCGGCATCTACTACCGACCCCGAGGGAAGTCCGAAGAAATTGATGGAGAAACGACGGATGAGATTAAACGCAACTGCAAGGGAGGCAACGCAGTTATCGTGGGTGACTTCAATTATCTGGGGATAGACTGGAATCTAGGCACCTCCAGTTGCGGTAGGAAGACCATGTTCCTGGAAGCTGTAGGCGATTGCTTCCTGGAACAACTTGTCAAGGAAAATACAAGAGGAAATGCGATTCTGGACTTAATTCTAAATGGACTAAAAGAACCGGCGCAAGGTGTAGAAGTAGAAGGGACGCTGGGAAGCAGTGATCACAATATGATCCGCTTCAACCTGGACACAGGGGCAAAACATCGATCCAAAATGATGGCCACGGCACTGAACTTCCGGAAAAGGAATTATGAAGGGATGAGACTCATGGTGGGGAAGAAGATTAAGAAGAGGATAAGCACTGTAGAAACCCTAGAGCAAGCATGGTCCCTTTTTAAGGACATAGTCACCAAGGCACAAAATCTATATATACCACGTATCAACAAGTGATCCAAGAGGAAAAAGAACAAGGAACCGTCGTGGCTCATTGTAGAGGTGAAGGAAGTGATCAGAGACATGAAGAATTTGTTTAAGGAATGGAAAAGGTCAAAAATGGATGAAAACTGGAAAAAGCACAAACATCATCAAAGCAGGTGCCATAAGGTGGTAAGAGGGGCCAAAAGAGACTACGAGGAAAAAATAATCAAGGAGGTGAAAAACTTCAAGCCGGTCTTTCGATATATCAAGGGGAAACGTCTCGCGAAGGAAGCGGTGGGGCCGTTGGATGACCATGGAATAAAGGGAGCTCTAAAGGATGACAAAACCATTGCTGACAAACTGAACACATTTTTTGCATCTGTATTTACCGAAGAGAATATACACAACATACCGGAAGCTGACAGGCTATGCGCGGGAAACGAAGACGGGAAACTGACTGGGTTGACGGTCAGTCTAGAAGAGGCATGCAGGCAGACTGATAGGCTTAAAAACGATAAATCCCGGGACCAGATGGCATCCATCTGAGAGTAATAAGGAACTGAAAGGAACTATAGCTGAATAGCTTCAACTAATAGCCAATCTGTCGATCAAATTGAGAAGGATTCCGGAAGACTGGAAGGTGGCGAATGTTACGTCGATCTTCATGAAAGGTTCAAGGGGAGATCTGGGAAACTACAGACCAGTCAGTGTGACCTCAGTATCCAGAAAGATGGTAGAAGCGCTGATATAAGATCACAGTCTGATGAAGACCAGCCAGCACGGCTTCAGCAAAGGAAGATCTTGCTTGACGAACTTGCTGCACTACTTTGAGGGAGTATACAAGCAGATAGACAAGGGTGACCTGGTCGACATTGTATATTTGGATTTTCAGAAGGTATTTGACAAGGTTCCGCAAGAACGACTACTTTGAAAAATTGTGAGCCATGGAATCGAGGGTGAAATACATGGATTAAAAACTGGCTGGCGGGTAGGAAACAGAGAGTGGGGGTAAATGGACAATACTCGGTCTGGAAAAACATCACAAGTGGAGTGCTGCAGGGTTCGGTGCTTGGACCCGTGCTCAACATATTTATAAACAACCTGAAATTGGTACAACGAGTGAGGTGATTAAATTTGCAGACGATACGAAGTTATTCAGAGTAGTGAAGATGTGCAACGTGACATATACAAACTCGAGAAATGGACCGTGACATGGCAAATGAGGTTTAATGTAGATAAGTGTAAGGTGATGCATGTCAGTAACAATAATTTTATACATGCCTACAGGATGTCCGGTGCTGTAATTGGAGAGACCACCCAGGAAAGAGACTTGGGAGTGCTGGTCGACAAGTCGATGAAGCCGTCCGCGCAATGTGTGGCGGCGGTGAAAATGGTGAACAGAATGCTAGGAATGATTAAGAAAGAGATTATGAACAGATCGGAGAAGGTTATCATGCCGCTGTACCGGGCCATGGTACACCCTAACCTGGAATACTGTGTCCAGCACTGGTCACCGTACATGAAGTAGACACAGTACTACTCAAAAGGGTCCAGAGAAGAGCAACTAAAATGGTTAAGGGGCTGGAGGAGTTGCCATACAGTGAGAGATTAGAGAAACTGGGCCTCTTCTCCCTTGAAAAGAGGAGACTGAGAGGGGACATGATCGAAACATTCATGATAATGAAGGGAATAGACTTAGTAGATAAAGACAGGTTGTTCACCCTCTCCAAGGTAGAAAGAATGAGAGGGGAGGGCACTCTCTAAAGTTAAAAGGGGATAGATTCCGTACAAACATAAGGAAATCCTTCTGCACCCAGAGAGTGGTGGAAAGCTGGAACACTCTTCCTGAGGTTGTTATAGGAGAAAACACCCTCCAGGGATTCAAGACAAAGTTAGACAAGTTCCTGCTACACTGGAATGCACACAGGTAGGGCTAGTCTTAGTTAGGGCACTGGTCTTTGACCTAGAGGCCGCCACCTGAGCGGACTGCAGGGCACAATGGACCACTGGTCTGACCCAGCAGCAGCAATTCTTATGTTCAGCTTTGATTCTTGCTGTGGGACATTCTGCTAAAACTGCTCTAAAAACACATCTATTGTTTAAATCGCAGAGAGTGTGAGGAGCAGTGGATCTAGGCTGCCATTCTGTATACTGCAGGCCCCGCCCCTGAAAAAATCAGATTTTTATGTAATCAGTGGCTTTAAGGGATACCAGGATGGGCTTACAAAATTTTTAAAAAAATTATTCTCTGATCAAGCACAATCAAATTCACAGGACAAACTTCAATTCACACAGTTTTTATAACTTAAGTTTTTTTGGACAACCGTAATACACTGTTATAAAAAAACAATGGATCCATGCAGAACTTAAACACATGTATTTGGGCCTAGTTTTCATTGGCCAAAATGGGTGTGCCTAAATGACAGTTATACGTTTGGGTGCTAAGCATGATTCTATATAGAATCGCGATAAATGCCGTTCTGATTGGCCCTCATCTTTTAAGTGCCATATGTATGTTTATGTTTTATTAATCTTTGAAATACCACTTAAACATATTACAGATCCAAGCAGTTACAATAAATAAAATATAGAATAAAAAATTGGGGGGTTAATTTATGGAGTAGGGGCATACATCAGGTACATGTACAAATGCTAATCAGTGTCAATTTGTTAATGACAATTATTGGTACTTGTCTCCAATTAAGTGGCAATTTATCTTCATTGTATTTCTATATCATGTATTCTGTAATGGAATGTAAATGTAAAATATGCAATAAAAAACCAGCAACTTAAGAAATTAGTTTATTGGTGTACAAGTGTTTGAGTTGAATTTGTGTAAGGAAGAAAAGGGATCTGAGGAGGAATTGTGAGGTAGGATATTTTTCTTTTCCAACACTGTGCCAGGTAGTTCAAATTATTAGGGGCTTTCATCCCACTTTTAGTCAAGCTGACCCTTGTTTTGCAGGTATTTTGAGTTACTTCTTGAAGATACGTAGACAGTCCAACAAATTGAACGGAAATCTTGGCAAAAGAGTTAGGAGGAAAACAAGAAAAGCAGAAACTGGGCCCAACATATTTAGATAAAGTAAATGACCAGACAATAAAGGTAGAAAAAAATGAATTTTATTTTTAGTGTAGGATAAAGTAGTGTGGTAGCTGTGTTTTATCAAGGCACCATATTCCTTTATAAAGCTTAACGCCGCTGTGACCGACCACTGAAACATGTTGGTGCTATAAATCCCTGAAAGTATGACCACAAGTTGTAAGCTAAGTATTTAAATTATTTATACACTAAGGTGGGAAAAAGTATTTATAAATTTAATAGTAAAGTATGGAAAATCTGGTAAGGAAGTAGTACATAAAGCCTGACACAATGAATTTGTAGGAGTGCTAGGTGGTACGTCTGAGGATCTATAAACGTTGTATTATTTACTGCAAAGAGAGTTAGGAGGGGTAAGAGAATATACACCCTTCCAATCTGAAGTTTGGGCTATAGTCTCACAGAAAATTTAACTTGAACTATTGTGCTGTTTGGTCACTTGCTATAGGCCCGGCATGTTTCCCCAAGATGGAGGAAGAAGTTGCTTAGGTGTATTTCTCCAAAATTGTTTTCTATAAATCACACAAATGCAATGGTAAGTATCAGGAAGAGAAAAAATTTATTTATTCCTTACTGTGGTTCAAGGAAACAAACATATGCTCCCAAACTTTTCAACAAAAATGTGGTCAGAATGACTTTTCAATAATGGCCCAAGACCTTGGCCTAGCAGGGTCTCCAGGCTGCATACTCCAAGTCATTAAAGCTTCCCTCTCATAGCAGTGAAGCTTTAACACACATTCAGTTCCAATATCAGCCTCTTCACAGAAGGAAAAACAAGAAAAAAACAGTTCCCAAAACAGTCCAAACAAAGCAGAAAACTATAGGGCTTCTAAAGTTCCAAACTTATTTCTTTATGGCTTTTTCCTCAGCTGCACCAAAAATCACCATGTAGCTTGACCTTCAGCTCAAGAGAGCTGCAAGAGGGAGAATCAGCAAATTCACCTTTTTATCCAGCACTAGTCAAAATGCTGCCCACATTCTCTCACCAGAGAAGACTGGTGAATTCTCCCCAGTCCTCTCTAGTCTCCTGGGTGTTTTACCAAATAGAAACAAAATGTAACTGCCAAAACAAATTTTTAACAACAACAAAAAAAAAAACAACTAACAAAATAGTCCAGTAGCCAGCTTTCTTCTTGTACTGGCTCCGCCCTGGTCCTTCTCAGACTTTTTCCTTAGCAGCCATATTGTGTACTGTTCCAACACACAAGGAAAAAGAAGAAAAAAAAAAACCCCCAAAAACACTTTTGCAGCAGGAAATCCAAACTTTCTTCCAACAAACTGGCCTGACTCTGAGCCACAACCTGTCAGTTAGCTTTACACTTCCGTTATGTCCATATTCTTTATCACAGGCATTCAGCTTTTCAAACAATATCCAAGAGAAGCCTTAAAAGAAACCAAAACAGCAACACAAAAGAGCTCCTGATTTTTAAACAAAAAAAAAGAAATGCAACTCACTTCCATGCACTCATCAGACAGTGGCCCAAGAGAATTCAGAATCTCCATAGGTTCCTCAGCACTCAGTAGTAAATCCTCAGGCTCCTGCATGATTATATGCTCAGGCGCTTCACCAAGTATGTCTGCTTCCTTTGCCGCCCTCTCCTCCAACTGAGGCTACCAGGTTTCAAGTTGCCTTTGTGCTTTAGAGAATGACACAGGGAAAAAATTTGTCTCCGTCACCGCCCCGTCCCTGCGACCACCATCCCAGTCACCGCCATGTCACTGTGACCACTGTCCCCGCCCCGTCTCCGTGACCACTGTGCTTGTCCCGTCCCCATGACTACTGTCTACTCCCTCCTTCCTAATGTGAGGGAACATGCGCGATCACGGATCGCGCGGTCCAGAAGCCCACTCCTGCCCGATCGCCGTGTCCTGCCATCTCCCTCCATCCACCTCACCTTAGGTGCCTGCTGAGTCCGACTTTAATTCTTCTCCCAGCCGCACGCTTTCAATAAGCCACATGCGTGGCTGCTTGAGCTGTTGAATCTTCTCCTCTGACCCAACTTCCTGTTTCCGGTTGCGTCAGAGGAAGAGATTCAACAATTCAAGGAACCGCGCAGGTGCGGCTTATTGAAAGCGTGCTGGCTGGGAGAAGAATTAAAGTTGGATTCGGCAGGCACCTAAGGTGAGGTGGAGGGAGGGAGATGGCAGGACGTGGGATGCGACTATTGGGTGGGGATGCTCGACCACGCAATCCGTGCTGGCTTCACTGCGGAGACAAGACCATTCACCGATCCACAGGCGGTGAATGGCCTTGTCCCCGTCCCTGCAGCGACCACTAATTTTTCTCTTCCCGTTTCAGTGGGTTACCTGCGGGTAACAACCACTGTGTCATTCTCTAGTGTGCTTACTGGCCCAGCCTAGTTCTAAATGGGGAGCTCTGGTCTGCAGTGCTCATCCCCTGCTTAGCCAGCAACTTAAGCAGGGAAGTATTTAAAGGGGCCAAACCCTGTTTTCTGTGTGCGTGCCTAAATAGGTTCCCTGGCATTCCCTTAGAAACAGAACTACTCTTCTGCTCAGAATAAGAGTTAAAATCTGGGGTATACGTGTCAGCTCAAGTTAGCTTTACAGGTGTGGTTTTGATGTTTTTAACTGGCACAAGACTGGTACTGGTGCCGAACTTGTGATAGTGTGCAGACCCAGAAGTTAACCAGGCACAAGCCAGTGCCCGATTAAAAGCGCTTTTAATGTCCTAAATTTATTCACTTAGCTGGTTAACGGACTGAATATCACCACTAGCTAGCTAAGTTGTGGCTCTGCCAATACTCCACCCTTGGACCGCTTCTAATCTGATTAGTGGAGATTATTCAGTGCCACTGAATATTGGTGGCTAGTCAGCTCTTCTGGGAGAATGGTATAGAAAATTTAATGAATAAATAAGTATAAAGTAGCATTACCCCTTCATTTATTTTATGGCATTTAAAAGTTGCTTACGTCGCCTGAAACAGGCAATTTACAGCATCAAATATAAATAAACAGCAATTTGCTATATTATCCAACCTCATTCACTCTATTGCCGTCTCTGCACACTCACACATATATGGACAGATTATATCATTATATATAAGCAGATAGAAACGTGTTCTTTGTTTATGAATATTTTTGCTACTTCATATAGAGTAATTTATAAAATGTATCTGGCTGTGAGCATTCAAAGAAAAAGCAGGATGTAAAGATGCCAGGATGAGGTGGATGTGAAAGTCTAAAGAAGAAAGATTTGGAGCCTGAAAGGTTTGGAAAATGTCTCTCAGGCAAGCTATAATACTAGCGATTGACTGAAATTGGAATTAAATGATAGCTATCCAAATAAGCAATTTCTAGAGAAACGCTGCCTGTGAATAGCTAGATACCAGTCTTCCCATTTTGCTCTCATTCGTGAATGACAGTCACTTTTCATAGAAAGAAAACTCTTCCTCTGGTGTGTAATTGCTGGCACTACAGTACCTGTCTTCCATCCATTGCTCCTTGCATTTCTTTGAAGGTTGAGCTGAATTCTCCAATGAAGTCATGTTTGCCATTAGAGTCCCAGTCCCACACTATGCACTGGGGAAACACAAACAAGAACACAAGCACCATCAAGATTCAAACAAAACACAGGCTCTTCTACTGCTTATCAAAATGTTACCCTGGAAATTTCATAGAGGACAGGGCCCGGCTGATAATTCAGAATTACAATGATATTGTATAATATGAACCCAGGTTATCTGTAGAGACCACAGAACAGAATATGTGTAGTAAAAGAAAATAAATGTCAGCTTTTATTAGAGGAATAAATTGAACTTATCTTGGGAGAAAAAGAGTGCCCTATACTCTGCTACCATTGCATTTTATCAGAATGAAAAGAGGATCATTTGGAGGGTAATTTTCAAAAGCTTTTACCCAAATAAAATATCCATGAGTGAAAAATATTGTCCACCAATGTGTCTGAAAGTATGCACTCATTCCATATCATATATCCTTTTAGCTGCATTAGAAGGAGGTACAGTATTCCCCCCAAATTCACGGGGGTTCCGTTCCAGGAACCCCCCCCCACCACCAATTGTGAAAAACCGTGAATGCGTTTTTTAGGCAGGAGAGGGCAGCTGGGGCGCCGGCAGGTGAAGGAAATCACTAGCGGTCTGCTCCGACCGCCTCTTCCTGTAGTATAGTTGGGCTACACCAATCAGGAACTGCTTTGACACGCAGCTCCTGATTGGTGTAGCCCGCCTTTACTATAGGAAGAGGTGGTCGGAGCAGACCGCGTATGACCGGGTCCGTGATTCGCAAATTCACGGGGGAACACTGTATTCCTATAGGCCTGCTTGGATTGAGGAAGTAAAATACTATAGCGTGTATAAAAGTGATTTTTAAATACTTACATGCTGTTTTACCCTCACCCACCCACTGCCTGCACATATAGCTAGCACAAAGTACATGAACTCTTTCAGGGCACATAATTTGCAGCTACTGATTTTCAAAGAGAGATTGCACAAGTTGTTTTCATTTGAAAATCTGAGTATGGTATGTGTATTAAAAGCACTCATATTTTGGAACTACATGGTCTATTTGAAAATTGATTCCTTGAAAATCTGCAAGAATCTCAATAGTACAAACACAGAGAAAGGCTTCAAAATACAGCTGTGGTTTAGACCAGTGTTTTTCAACCTTTTTACACTATGGACCGGCAGAAATAAAAGAATTATTCTGTGGACCGGCATCGGTCTGTGGACCGGCGGTTGAAGAACATGGGGCTAAGTTGTGGGCCAGACCCTGCCCATCTCTACCCATTCTCCACCCCAGACCCTGCCCCCATAATAGTACTAATTGCACCTTGCACGTCCTGTGCCTCATCTGGAAGCCTTCCCTCTGATGTTGCAACGTCAGAAAGAAGGCTTCCGGCTCAGGTGCAGGATGCCCGTAGGAGCCACTGCCCGTGGCTTTATGCACTGAATCAGTGAGGAAGAGGGAGCTGGCTCAAGATAACACCGCATCGATCGCACCGTGGACCGGCGGTTGAAGAACACTATTTTGGGCCTGATGCACGTGCTGGCCTTGTGGACCGGCAGGAAATTTCTGTGGCCCGGCACTGGCACATGGACCGGTGGTTGAAGAACACTGGTTTAGACAGTGGCATAGGAAGGAATTCAATAAACAGCGCTAAAACTTGAGCATCAAAAAAATTCAGTGCTAAGCACCATTCTAAAAAGGTGTGCATGCTTCAGAGAATAGTGTTTAGCACAAACCTTGTGCCTAACATTTGGCTACCGGACTTCTGCCTGCTGAATTCTGGTATATTGCTGACACCCAAGTTAGGCGTACTTAGATATTACTAACGTTTCATCCAACCTAAGTTCAGAGAATGCAATTCTTTCTACTCGTGTCAAATTGTGTTGTGGAGCAGACAGAGATTGTTCCAGGGTTTCAACGTCAGACAATCAGGGCAGGATTAGTTCGGCAATGGCCCCTTAGGCACACAAGTATACTGGGCCCCCTGCCCCACCCCCATGTATTTACCCATTTTCTTATTTACTTCTTTTTCCACTTTTATTTTAAAATTTAAAACAAACAACAAAGATTACCATACCAGTGCCAGTGTACAGTTTTTCTTCTATGCAACCTCCAAACATCTCTGAACAAATCCCCCCTTCTTTCCTAGATTAAGAGATCTTCAGCTGGCATATGGGTAGGAGGCATGGGGCATGGCGGAAAGAAAATTTAGTGCTCATCATTTTATTGGACTAATACATTTTTCACTTAGCTCTCAGAGGTTAAAACCTCTTTCTTCAGATCAATAAGCTATACTGCTGTTACAGTATCCCTATCCTGACCTGAAGAAAGGAGTTATGGTCTCTGAATTAGTAAAAAATGTATTAAAATTAGTTCAATAAACAGTATCATCTTATTTCCATTTTCTATTAATAAACTAATTAATAAATGATAATCAATACAGCTACAATAATACCTTATCCTAAAGAAAAAATAAATAAATAAAACAAATAGAATTTTTTTCTACCTTTGTTGTCTGGTTTCTGCTTTCCTCATCTTCTCATCATTCTCTTCCTTCCATCCACTGTCTGCCCTCTCTCTGCCTCTTCCATATGGCATCTGCTCTCTTTCTATTCCTCTTCCAGAAATTGTCTGCCTCTCCATTCCATCTCTCTCCCCCTCCCCCCCCCCCCCCGCACTGGTGTGGTATCCATCTTCTTCCCTTCCCTCCTCCAATGGTCTGGCATCTCTCTCCTCTCCTTCCCTTCCCTCTCCCACACCCCCGTGGTCTGGCATTTAACTCTTCTCTCTTCCCCCCACTTCCATCAGCATCTGCCCCCTTTCCCTGCAACCCAATTCCATCCAGTATCCTTCCCCCTTATGTTTCTCTTCCCTTTCCTTGCAGACCAATTCCATCAGCATCTGCCCCCTTTCTCTCCCTCCACTACCCTTCCATACCATCATTCTCACAACCCTTCCATACCACCCTTCCCCCTTTCTCTCCCTCCACCACCCTTCTACACCACCCTGCCCCCTTTCTATCCCTCCACCACCCTTCCATGTTCCTTTCTCTTTCCCCCTCCAAACATTGCAGCTGCCTGCTCTGCCCTCTGAGCTCCTTTGCAAAAGGCATCCCAAAAGCAGAATTAGAACAGCTGATGGCAATGGGTTACCCCTCCCCCCATATCAACGACAACGGGCCCCTCCCTGCATCAATGGCAATGGGCTCCACCCCCACATCAATGGCAATGGGCCCACCTGCATCAATGGCAACAGGCCCCACCCCCAGCACCAGAGTCTCCGAAACCGGGCTTGGTAGAACCTCATGTGGCAGCGGGTTTTGTAGCCCTGTCCTTATCTTCCGGACCATGTCTTCAAGCTCAGTCTGCTATTTTGATCTAGGAGTCGGTTGGGGGACTTTCAGTGTGACCCACTCTGTCTTCATATTTGAACTTTAAATTTGTGATTTACTTTATCACTGCATTAGTTTTCTCACTAATTATTGAGTTGAACACACAAGAGGGATTCAGTGATGGTGTGCAGGTGGAGTTTATTATATCTTCACCAGTATGTGTAAGCGCTGGAGAATATTCTCTCCTCGCTTTTCCTTCACACTGAGAAACCCTCTCACACATTTACTATTATAATTATCATTCATTTGAGTGCTTGAGTCAGACTGGGTCACTCGGAAAGTCCATTAGACTTTTTTTTTTTTTTACTGCTTTTTATGGTTATTAAAGAAATGACAATTTTGCATTTACTCTTTATTGTTTATAAATCTTTCCTTTTGGCTAAGTCTTAATGATAATATTGTAATTTATAGCTAGAGAAATATGATCAAGAAACTGTTTTATTTTACTTTTGTGATTATGATAAGCATACCGAGGGCCTCAAAATAGTACCTGGCGGGCCGCATGTGGTCCCCGGGCCACAAGTTTGAGACCACTGTCATAGATGTATTGTATGAGAGGACACCTACACAGCCACTTCCTATGCTGTGCCTTTTCTGTGGATAAGCAGAGGATTTTTTATTTTTAGTACTATTAGCATGACCAATAGTGTAGTAAGGGGGGCACTCTGGGTGCCATCTTTACAGGGGGCATCAGCACCTCTCCTGACTTCACTTCCTGGTCACGGGAGTGGGATGCAATGTCAGAAGGGACCTGAGGCCAGCAGGAACAGCAAGTGGAAGATGCCGCTCGTGCTGGTGAACCTTTCCAGAGATACATGGGTGAGGGAGGGCGCCCAAGAGGCAGGAAGTGGGGGGGTGCCACAATGTGGCGATGCTGGGCGCCACCCTTCCTCGCTACGCCACTAAGCGTGACACTTTGGCACAACCACCAATAGGCATTCTTTTTGTTACAAATTGTAGGCATGCACCCCTTCCGCTTCCTCTTCCAATTTGCTTGCAGATGAAAAGAAAAAGATCTGGTGTCGAAAGAGAGGATGGAGAAATCTCAGACTGTGCTTAGTTCAATATAGACAACTACAGTACATTTAAATTCTTACTGTATGAGTACATAATTTATGTTCCTTTCCAGTGCAATGGATTTCTAGGTAGAGGTGTTATTTTTAATCAAGCTTATCTGTACACTTCAGCCACATTCTTACATACATTCATTTGGGAAGCCTCCAGAGACAACAAATGTTTTCCATCCACTTTGTTGTGTTTATATTTTTGCTCAGATTCACAACCCACAGAGCAGGTATGTGAGCTGTGCAGAAATTAGCCTTCCACGCTAGTGGATTGTGCTGCTCCTGCAGCCGCCTGAGACTGTTTTCCATCGCACTTGTTTTCTGTCCTCATTTTTAGCTCTTCTGGCCTTATGAACCCATATTTTCCTGATAAAGCCGCCGATAATGTATGAGCAGGGGATTTATGTAGGAAAAGGGATAATCAGGCCGGGACATTCATCTTACTCCAGTGTTTTGTAATAGGCTCTGTGAACACAAAGCCATATGTAGAATATGTGTGAGGATGCTGGCGAGTACATGAGTATTTACCAACATATACAGTGGGATTAGCAATTATGCCAAAACTATATGTAGAAAACAGGAGCAGAATCACATGGCAGCTTCCAGGTCTATCTGTTGGCACTTATATGTATAGGGAATGATTATACTATATTACTGAGCACATCCAAGGAATAGGAACATATTCTATAAAGGAACTTAGGCATCTAGGTGCCATCTATCATAATAAAACCCTTAGCGCGCATGCGCACTTCAAACTGTGTGATCCCTGTCTCCGTGATATGTGCTTCCATGTCACACATGCGCAGTAGAAGGAGCCAGCGGCGGTTTCCCCATCGCCCTCCATCGGCGATGCTGGCTCCTTAAGCACGGACGCAAGGAGGTGGCGACCATGGTGGCGACTCCCCCCTCCCACCCTCACTCCGTCTAACAGGACCAAGGAGAGCACAACAATAATGGAAGCAGGCATACCGACGCTCAGCATCCAGACTGTGGTTGGCGTTTGTTCAGGCTGGGGAGGAGGCATAAGGAGTGATCTAAGGGTAGGTGGGAGAAGGGGGCTGGAGCTGAAGTGTCTCAGCGCATGAGAACAAAAGACAGACTCACAGAAAGACAGCAGGCAGGGAGAGAGACAAAGAAAGACAGACAGGGGGCCAGAGAGAGAGATAGACAGATAGAAAGAAAGACAGACCGACAAAGGTGGCCAGGGAGAGAGATAGACAGAAAGAAATAAAGACAGACAGGGGGCCAGGAAGAGAGACAGACAGAAAGAAATAAAGACAGACAGGGGGCCAGGGAGAGAGACAGACAGAAAGAAAGACAGGGGACCAGGGAGAGAGACAGACAGAAAGACAGACAGATGGGGGCCGAAAGAAAGACAGACAGACAGGGGGCCAGGGAGAGAGACAGACAGAAAGAAAGACAGACAGACAAAGAAGGCCAGGGAGAGAGACAGGCAGAAAGAAAGACAGACAGACAAAGAGGGCCAGGGAGAGAGATAGGCAGAAAGAAAGACAGACAGACGAGGGCCAGGGAGAGAGACAGACAGAAAGAAAGACAGACAGACAACGGACAGGGAGAGAGACAGACAGAAAGAAAGACAGACAGACAAGAGGCCAGGGAGAGAGACAGAAAGAAAAGACAGACAGACAGGGGGCCAAGGAGAGAGACAGACAGACAAAGAGGGCCAGGGAGAGAGACAGGCAGAAAGAAAGACAGACAGACAGGGGGTCATGGAAAGAGACAGAAAGAAAGAAAGACAGACAGCGGGCAGGGAGAAAGATAGACAGGAAGATAGATAGACAGTGGGAGGGAGAAAGATAGAAAGAAAGAAAGAAAGATAGACAGCGGGAGGGAGAAAGATAGAAAGAAAGATAGACAGCGGGAGGGAGAGAGACAGAAAGAAAGGAAGAAAGAGACAGGAGCAGGGAGAGAGACAGAAAGAAAGACAGACAGACATATATTCTAGCACCCATTACGGGCTTAAACACTAGTTATAGAATAATAACATGTCACAGTGTTGACAGTTATAGCAGTTGTAGAGCTAGTATAAATATGATTGCCTAAATGTGCCATCCATTTACATAATTTACAGTATATCATTAATTGCCCAAGCTTGCCCCCTTTGTATATCCCTCTTGCAAATACATACTAAGTGGGCATTTTCAGAATAGCACTTAGGCGGCAGGTCAGTATATATGCACCTAAGTACACAGTAAACATATATAAGTTCATATTCTAAATATTTATGGGCATAACATATATGTAGCTGAGAGGACCTTGGTTATGGAATTGTCCTCATAAATGCCTGTTTCACAAAACTTTGGGGTCCATATTCAGTTAGAAGCTGACCCCTAGTGGCAGAACTGAGACACAACAGCTAGAGATTGCAACAGCCATTTTTGATCTGGAGCTGCTAGAGGCAGGCACAAGTGTGTTTTCCTCCTGCCCTATGACCATTAGACCACCAGGCCTGGCAAAGTAGACCGGGCGTGAGAAGGGGTGCAGTGGGCCTGCTGGGGTGAAGTATAGCCTAGGAGGCCTTTTCCAGAGTGAGGGTTTCACGAGGGTGGTCAGGCATGTAGAAGGACCTTCTTATGTTAGGTGTGGGGAAGGAGGGGGATTGGAATCATTGAGGGGGGCAGGAAGAATGAACAATCCCTTTCTGTAGGTCCTGGGTAATGTTTGTCTGGGACCCGCATAAGTAGCTTACCAATACAGGGCAAGAAGTGGCTCCCCACATGTCTTTCTCAATAACAGACTATGGACTTTTCCTCCAGGAACTTGTTCAAACCTTTCTTAAAACCAGCTACGCTATCTGCTCTTACCACATCCTCTGGCAACGCGTTCCAGGGTTTAACTATTCTCTGAGTGAAAAAATTTTCCTCCTAGAAATCAATAAAAATATTTTGAACAGAAAAAAAAAGTATTTCCTTGTTAACTGCATCGAGTGGCCCTTAGTCTTTATAATTTTTGACGGAGCGCAAAATCGATCCACTTGTACCCGTTCTACTCTACTCAAGATTTTGTAGACTTCAATCATATTTCCCCTCAACCGTCTCTTTATAAGCTGAAGAGCCCTAACCATTTTAGTCTTTCCTTATACGAGAGGAGTTCCATCCCTTTACCATCTTGGCCGCTCTTCTTTGAACCTTTTCTAGTGCCGCTATATCTTTCTTGAGATAAGGAGACCAGAATTGAACACAATACTACAGATGAGGTCGCACCATGGAGCGATACAGGGGCATTATCACATTCTTAGTCTTGTTAACCATCCCTTTTTTAATAATTCCAAGCATCTTGTTTGCTTTTTTGCGGCCGCCGCACATTGGGCGGAAGGATTCATCGTATTGTCTACAATGACACCCAGATCCTTTTTTTGGCGCTAACCCCCAAGGTGGACCCTAGGATCCGATAACTGTGATTCAGGTTATTCTTCCCAATGTGCATCACTTTGCATTTGTCCACATTAAATTTCATCTGCCATTTGGACGCCCAGTCTTCCAATTTCCTAAGGTCCGTCTGCAATTTTTCACAATCCGCATGCGTTTTCAACTTTGAACAGTTTAGTGTTATCTGCAAACTGTGTTATTTATTTTGCACAATCTGTTTTAATGGATTTGCATGCTTCACATCTCATTTTATTTAACATGTGTTGCAGTTGAAAATCCCATGTTAAGTTATGGACTTGGCAAATGTTGCATGCTATTGCTAATTGGTAAATAACATACATTATTGCCATATCACAACTTATTAAAAAGGCCCTTTGGGACGTAACTTGTCTTGAGCTACTAATGAAAAGGCTTGAGCTAAATATAAATAATGTATATATTTATTTATGAGGTTTGTACCATTTTTAAATGTCAAGTCATACATAAATGTGTAACAGAGTAATGAAAAATCAAGTGAGAACCCTTAGAATAATAAAGCCAGAAACAAAAGATAAAGACATATGATTAAACAATGGAGGACAAGAAAATGTCCAATCCCTTCTGAAGCATTGGATTTGCTGCCCTGTGTATTCATAGGCTTGGCAATATACAGTACTTCTTGCATCTTTGCACTGTAGGTCCACCCCTACCAGATTCCTAATATGGCTCCAATGAAGCCATAGATCCCTGATGCTTCCCTGTGCAAGTAGCACCAGTTATAAATTATCCTTTACAGAGAGAATACCTTTATAAATTTAAAAAATTGCTATTTACCTATGTAAACATCAGGCAAACCCTGTAAAATAAATCTCATTAATACAGAATAGTTCATGAATTCATGGAAGATGTCAGCAATTAAAGATCATTAGGTCTATCTAGTTTGTTCAATTCAATTTCTAGCGACATGACGTAGAGTAGACTACAGCCAACCTCTGGCTTTCTCCTCCCATTTTTGCTATTGAGGAGCCCGTCCTAGGCTTCTTGATTTCTATTTTTGGTCTCCATTCTATCATTTCCACTGAGAAGTCACACCTTGTATCCCCCCCCCCCTTTCTAAATATAAACATGTTTTCATGTGCTCCAGAGTTACTCTCTTTGAACCTCACACTATAATCTTTTATTCTAAGGATTCTTCTGCATAAATACTTGCTTCTTGTATCTTAACTATCCCCTCCTTTTACTAAATCGCATCAGCGGTTATTAGTGCAGAGAGCTGCGCTGCTCCCGATGCTCATAGAGTTCCTATGAACGTCAGAAGCAACGTGGAACATTCAATTCGGCTCCCTGTGCTAATGACTGCTATCGCGGTTTAGTAAAAGAGTGGGGGGAAGGGGAGAGGGTTATAATTTTAAGGCATTTGAATATCTGTTTTACCTGCCCTGTGTATCTACTCCTTTAGGGTGCACATATTTGGGTCCTAATATCTCGTCTCATATGGCTTTTGGTATGTCCCTGCACCATTCTGTTAGGGGTGAGGAAAATGTTGTTCCATTTCTTATTTTATTTAATTATACAGTCAAACCTTGGTTTGCGAGCATAATTGGTTCCACGATTCGTTCCACAACCCAAAAACTTTAGTACAAAATACTCTACGTACGTGTATTGCAAGACCTCGCTCATTTAGAACAGTCCCTACACTCCCGCAGCGTCAGAGAGAGAAGAACCATCGGCTCAGTTGTGATGTGTGTATACTGTATGTACTTGTATTGCAAGACCTTGCTTGTATATCAAGTTAACATTTAATCAAATGTTTTGCTTGTCTTGCAAAACACTTGCAAACCAAGTTACTTGCAATCCAAGGTTTTACTGTATTTACTTCATTATCTCTGATTTTGTTTTCTTTCTCCCTGTTTTGCTTGTTGTCATTTAGCACATGTTAAAACAATTTAGCGTGTGCTAAACCTGAAGTGGCATAAGGAATATGCATTCAGAGCGCCCCTGTCATACTGATTAAAGGAGCAGTAAACCCTGAATACAACCACTTCTCCCCCCAACACTCCCCTACCTATATATGGAATGCAATGCCATTTATCTCCGCAACAAAAATTCCCTAAATAAATTTAAAACAAATCTCAAAACATTTCTTTTTAAAGATGCCTATCAATAAGTGAAAAAAAAGCTTTTAAGAAGTGACATCCCCATTTCCCTCTTGTTACTCCCCATCCCGCTACCCTTCCTTTTATTTTTATTCATCATTGTAATTAAAACTTCCCTATCTCCTAAAACCTCTCATTTCTAATCAGTCTTAATTCGTCATAGTTTTAGGTTTACCCTCTTTTTATTTTCTCTCACCTAAATCAAAAATTTTATTAGACTTTTCTAATTTTTAACATTGTAAATCTCCCAGATACATGTGACGGTCGGTATATCCAGGGCAGGATTAATCAATAGGCCCAGTAGGCAGTGCCTACGGCCCGAAACTGTGAGGGGGGCCTGCTGAAGGAAGATGACTCACCTTGCCATTTTTTTTTAAACAGCAATGGCCCCCTCCTGGCATCAATGATAATGCCCCCCCCCCGCATCAACAGCTCCCTCCCGCATTAACGGCAACGGGCTTTCCCCACCCCCCCCACCGATGCCATCGGTGGGGGGGGGTGGGGAAAGCCCGTTGCCGTTAATGCGGGAGGGAGCTGTTGATGCGGGGGGGGGGCATTATCATTGATGCCAGGAGGGGGCCATTGCTGTTTAAAAAAAAATGGCAAGGTGAGTCATCTTCCTTCAGCAGGCCCCCCTCACAGTTTCGGGCCGTAGGCACTGCCTACTGGGCCTATTGATTAATCCTGCCCTGGATATACCGACCGTCACATGTATCTGGGAGATTTACAATTTTTGTTGCTCTGTTACAGGAAGGTCCCACGATGACTGCGTCTGCTGGTCCATCCCCCTCCAACGCGGGGCCTTCTGTAACAGATCTGGCCACGTTGCCGTTGATGAGGAGGGGAGACCCGTTGCCGTTGATGCGGTGGGGGGGGGGGGCGTTGCCATATAAGAAAATGGGTAAATACACGGAGGTGGGATGGGGGTAGGGTGTGGCAGGGGGCCCAGTGTACTTGTGTGCCTAGGGGCCCTCGACGAATTAATCCTGCCCTGGGTATATCAAGCCATGAATAAACTTGAAACTATATGAGAACCTGCTATCGATATCTCACCTCTGATTGAGAAGAGCTTCCGTATATTTCTACAATATGTTTGCACTGAATCTTCACTCCTGAGCACTCAACTATAACTCGAGATGCCCTTATACTTTGTTATACTCCTTTGAACTAATTCAGAAGCAGATTTCTTCTGTGTGATTTATAATACTGATAAATACAGTATTGGCTAATGTAATCAGTACATCTTGTGATGAGAACAGTATGAGGTCTTCAAACTGCTAAGAAACAGAATTGTGTCTTTGACTTTTAGCACTCTCTCTCATCCAATTTAGATCTGTGTACAGCACACGAGGGCTAGACAGAATATTCTTTCTTGACAAGATCTATAATTTGCAAAGGTCTGATGCCATTATCACAGCACTGCTGTACACCTTTAGTTGAGAAGTTCCTCATCCCCCTCATCATCAACCAAGGGTCTGACAAATTTCATGAGACATCACCACAGGTATCACCCAACTAACTAGTAAGCACAAGAAACTTGATGTATACAAGAGGAAGTGGCAGGGAGCCTTCTGCCCGCACTTGCCCAGGGCTCCCAGCTCTACCCGACAACCAGCTCAGTCATGTTATCCTTTATTCCTGCATGGATAAACTGCAGCATTTTGTAACTTCAGTTGTAATCCATTACAAGCCATTACTGCTGATGTCTTCCTAAAGTTCCTGAATGCCAGCTGTTTTCAACAATCCAGCACACTGTATGTACAACTTGCAAGACATTATCATCCCTTCTGTCGTGCCTGCTGCCTGGGACGGGAAAACATACGGACAGCTGTAGAGAGGAAAACAAATCGATCTTCATTCATTTTACCTGATGGATTAAATAGTGGATTGCCATGCTGAAAATGATCCAATCTTACTTAAAATTGACTTGAAGCTGATTTCATACTTTCCTTAATACAAAATATATATATATCTATATAATAAAACCGTAGGCGGCGCATGCGCAGTCTTATCAGCGTGCTTCCATGATCCGTATGTCCGTGGCCGCCAAGACTGCAGCATGCCCCGCGCTTACTACGGCCCCACGCGCAGCTCAGTTCGGCACGGCGGTTTCCCCAGATAGGGGAAGCCGAAAAACTCAAGCCCGACTCATGGTCCTGCCGCCGCTCACGAATTCCCCCCCCCCCCCAATCCTCCTGCAACAGCCGCTACCGCTCCTGTTCAAAGCGGCTTGCTGAGGTTCGCGGCCGCTGTAACGAACCTCGCAGGCCGCTCTCCACATGGTAGCACGTTCCCTCTGACGCAATCGCGTCAGAGGGAACATGCTACCGAGTTGGAGAGCGGCCTGCGAGGTTCGTTACAGCGGCCGCGAACCTCAGCAGGCCGTTTTGAACAGGAGCGGTTGCGGGAGGAGGAGGGGGGGGAGTTTTAACAGGAGGAGTCGCCGAAAAAAACCTTCAGCCGCAGCAGGCCAGCACACGGGAAGGGAAGGGGGAGGGGCCGAACGGAGCAGGGCAGCTCAAGGTAAGAAGGGAATGGGGGGTGGGGGAAAATGTTTCTACTACTCAGCAGGGACCTGGAGGGGAAGGGAAAACCGCTGCTGCTTCTGCAAAGGAAAGTGGTGGTAGGGGAGAGAAGGGAATGGGGGGTGGGTGGGGGAAAATGCTGCTACTACTTCACAGGGATCTGGAGGGGAAGGGAAATATCACAGCTGCTTCTGCAAAATAAAGTGGGGGGGGGAGAGAAGGGAATGGGGGGTGGGGGAAAATGCTGCTACTGCTTCAGCAAGGACCTGGAGGGAAAGAGAAATACCGCTGCTGCTTCTGCAAAGGAAAGTGGGGGGGGGGGGGGAGAGAAGGTAATGGGGGGGTGGGTGGGGGGAAATGCTGCTACTACTTCACAGGGATCTGGAGGGGAAGGGAAATAGCACTGCTGCTTCTGCAAAGGAAAGTGGGGGGGGGGGAGAGAAGGGAATGGGGGGTGGGTGGGGGGGAAATGCTGCTACTACTTCTCAGAGATCTGGAGGGGAAGGGAAATATCACAGCTGCTTCTGCAAAATAAAGTGGGGGGGAGAGAAGGGAATGGGGGGTGGGGGAAAATGCTGCTACTGCTTCAGCAAGGACCTGGAGGGAAAGAGAAACACCGCTGCTGCTTCTGCAAAGGAAAGTGGGGGGGGGAGAGAAGGGAATGGGGGGTGGGTGGGGGGAAATGCTGCTACTACTTCACAGGGATCTGGAGGGGAAGGGAAATAGCACTGCTGCTTCTGCAAAGGAAAGTGGGGGGGGGGGGGGAGACACAGAAAGAAATACAGACAGACAAAGGAGGCTAGGGAGAGAGACAGACAGAAATAAAGACAGACAGGGGACCAGAGAGACACAGAAATAAAGACAGACAGGCAAAGGGTGCCAGGGAGAGAGAGAAAAAAATTGCAGGAGGGAGAAAGACAGAAAGAAAGGAAGAAAGAAACAGGAGCAGGGAGAGAGACATAAAGAAAGAAAGACAGACAGCCATATATTCTAGCACCTGTTAATGTAACGGGCTTAAACACTAGTATATATATATATATATATTATATAATACACATCTATATATAAAATCGGATGTATGTATGTATGTGCCGCGCTCACGCAAAAACGGCTTGACCGATTTGAACGAAACTTGGTATGCAGATCCCTCACTACCCGGGATGATATGTTCTGGGGGTCTCGTATCCCACCTGCACACGTGGGCGGAACTACTAACTGAAAATCAGATTTCACCCATTCATGTCAATGACAAAACTGTAAAAAGCTGCCAACGCATAAACGGCTTGCCCGATTTGACCGAAACTTGGTATGCAGATCCCTAACTACCTGGGGTGATATGTTCTGGGGGTCTCTCGGCCCACCTGCACACGTGGGCGGAGCAACAAACAAAATCTGATATCACCCATTCATGTCAATGGAAAAAATGTAAAGAGCTGCCAACGCAAAAACGGCTTGCCCAATTTGAACGAAACTTGGTATGCAGATCCCTCACTACCTGGGGTGATATGTTCTGGGGGTATCGCAGCCAATCTGCACACCTGGGCGGAGCTACAAACAGAAAATCAGATTTCACCCATTCATGTCAATGGAAAAAATGTAAAAACTGCCTCCGCAAAACCGGCTTGCCCGATTTGAACGAAACTTGGTATGCGGATCCCTCACTACCCGGGATGATATGTTCTGGGGGTCTCGCGGCCCAACTGCACACGTGGGCGGAGCTACAAACATAACTTCAGATTTCACCCATTCAAGTCAATGGGAAAAATGTAAAAAAAACTGCCATTCTCACAGTAATTCCAACTACCTGGGGTGATATGTTCTGGGGGTCTCGCGGCCCACCTGCACACGTGGGCGGAGCTACAAACAGAACATCAGATTTCACCCATTCATGTCAATGGAAAAAATGTAAAAAGCTGCCAACGCAAAAACGGCTTGACCGATTTGAACGAAACTTGGTATGCTGATCCCTCACTATCTGGGGTGATATGTTCTGGGGGTCTCGCATCCCACCTGCACACGTGGGCGGAACTACTAACTGAAAATCAGATTTCACCCATTCATGTCAATGACAAAACTGTAAAAAGCTGCCAACGCATAAACGGCTTGCCCGATTTGACCGAAACTTGGTATGCAGATCCCTCACTACCTGGGGTGATATGTTCTGGGGGTCTCTCGGCCCACCTGCACACGTGGGCGGAGCAACAAACAGAAAATCTGATATCACCCATTCATGTCAATGGAAAAAATGTAAACAGCTGCCATTCTCACAGTAAATCAAATACGGCTTTACCGATTTGAACGAAACTTGGTATGCAGATCCCTCACTACCTGGGGTGATATGTTTTGGGGGTCTTGCGGCCCACCTGCACACGTGGGCGAAGCTACAAACATAAAATCAGATTTCACCCATTCATGTCAATGGAAAAAATGTAAAAAGCTGCCATTCTCACAGTAATTCCAAATACCTGGGGTGATATGTTCTGGGGGTCTCGCGGCCCACCTGCACACGTGGGCGGAGCTACAAACAGAAAATCAGATTTCACCCATTCATGTCAATGGAAAAAATGTAAACAGCTGCCATTCTCACAGTAAATCAAATACGGCCTTACCGATTTGAACGAAACTTGGTATGCAGATCCCTCACTACCTGGGGTGATATGCTCTGGGGGTCTCGCGGCCCACCTGCACACATGGGCGGAGCTACAAACATAAAATCAGATTTCACCCATTCATGTCAATGGAAAAACAGTAAAAAGCTGCCATTCTCACAGTGCTTCAAAAACGGCTTGACCGATTTGAACGAAACTTGGTATGCAGATCCCTTACTACCTGGGGTGATATGTTCTGGGGGTCTCGCGGCCCACCTGCACATGTGGGTGGAGCTACAAACAGAAAATCAGATTTCACCCATTCATGTCAATGAAAAAAATGTACTCAGCTGCCATTCTCACAGTAAATAATAAACGGCTTGACCGATTTGATCGAAACTTGGTATGCAGATCCCTCACTACCTGGGGTGATATGTTCTGGGGGTCTCTTCACCCAAGAATTTATATGTTCTTGCTCCTGGAGGTGAAACTAAAAATGTTGTTTATAATCAAGTTTTGTGTTTGTTGTATTGTATTCATTTTGTCAAATATTTCGCATTATAATTTGATTATTGTACTTTTTATAAAGCTGTAAAAATATAATTTCATTCACCACTATAAAGTATCTTTATTTGAATCCATTTACTGTGTTATTGCTATAATTAAATACCCGTGCAACGCCGGGTCATCAGCTAGTAAGTATATAATAAACATATTATATAATATACATAAGTATATAATATACATACAGTATATAATATACAGTATATAATGCATATACATATGCAGATTCTGATTGTGAATGCATCGTACTGTATATAGTGCAATCTTATTTCCATTTTGATATCTTTTGATACATGGCAGTACTTCCCTCAATCACCTTTCTCCAGAACTTTCAATAATTAAAAAAACAAGCAACAAATCCTATGTTTCATACAATTGCAGTACAGATCTGCCAAACTCAGGAATAAAGAGACAGCATCATGCAATCTTGCAAACAATGATTCATTTGAAATCTTCAACCTGGGCATTCAACTACTATACTGCTATTATTAATTATTTCTATAGAGCTACCAGGGGCATGCAGCGCTCCAGAATCACAAAGAATAAGAAAACAATCCCTGCTCGCAAGAGCTTACAATCTAAACAGGCAAGACAAACAGGATGTCGTGGATACAGTTAAGGAGAACGGTTAATCTGCAGGCTGGGTTAGAGGGCAGAGGAGTAGGGTTAAGGATTGAAAGCTATATCAAAAAGGTGGGTTTTCAGTCTGCTTTTAAACAAGGGAAGGGGCTTGATGGACAAATTTGGGTAATTTATCCAGGCATAAAGGGCAGCTAGATGAAAGGAACGAAGTCTGGAATTGGCAGTGGAGGAGAAGGGTAACATTAAGGGTGACTTATCTGAGGAACGGACTTTTCTAGGAGGTGTATCAGGAGAGAGAAGCGAGGAGAGATATTGAGGGGCAGCAGAATGAACACACTTGTAGATCAGCAATAAGATCTTGAACTGTACAGTATACGAAGGCAGATAGGGAGCCAGTGAAGTGACTTAAGGAGAGGGGTAACATGAGCGTAGTGAGGTTGGTAGAAGATGAGTCGTTCAGCAGAGTTTTGCCCAGATTGCAAGGGGGAGAGGCGACACTGAGGGATACCAGTTAGGAGTAGATTGCTGTAATCTAAGCGTGAGGTTACGAGAGCTTGGACAAGGGTCCGAGTAGTGTGCTCAGAAAGGGAGGGGTGAATTTTGGTGATACTGAAGAGATAGAAACGACAGGTCTTAGCAACTTGTTGGATATGCATAGAAAATGAGAGGTCAGAATCGAAGACCACTCCAAGGCTGCGAGCAGAGTAGACTGGAACAATGACAGTATTATTTACCAAGATGGAGAAAGGAGGAGGAGAAGCAGAAGGTTTAGGAGGAAAGAGGAGCAGCTCAGTCTTGAACATATTTAGTTTCAGATGACGGCAGGACATCCAGGCAATAATGTCAGCCAAATAAGCAGAGACTTTTTTCCTGGACTTTAGGTGAAATTTCAGGTGTAGAGGGGTAGATCTGGGAGTCATCAGCATATATGTGATATATAGGTTCAGCATATAGGTTCTCAAATTATACCCACATTCAGGGGCGCTATCTGTTTAGATGGCACTGCAGAATATTCACGAACCATCCAAATTGCACATTTCAACTTATATCTGCTATTTGTTTGGCCTGCTTGGTCATCTTAGACACACAAAATCATTCATCTTTCGGAACCACACTACCTAACACCCAGACTGCACAACCATATGCCAACACGCGTCTTGCGATCGAACTAAGAATACCTACTGGAAATACCCTCCTACAGAGGCATCAAGTACAAAAGCGTCAGGAAAAGAATGTTCTCAGTAATGGCTCCAATATGGTTGAACTCCCTTCCAAAGGAATTAAAACTAGAAAAAGACACCAGAAAGTTCAAGAAAGGAATGAAGACCATCCTTTTCATAGACCACTTTAACTAATAAACTTTAGAAGTGGGGGGGGGGGGGGAACAATGGCCAAACCCCACTTGGAACATGGCAGGACGAAAACAGGAAATTCACACGCAAAGAAAAATATTTGATAAATAAAACACAGACAATAGAAGCATGGAGGGGCATAATCAAAAGATATGTCTAAGTCCGATTTGGATGTAGGGCGCTAGTCGCCAAAGGTCGGCAGCAGCAAAATGCCCATTCTCGAAAAGTACATCAAAAAAAATTTTTTCCCAAAAATTGTCTATCTGTACGCCATTAAGTCTATCTTTATACCACATTCTTGACCAAAAATTAATCCAAGTCCCAAATGCCCAGAACCACACCTTTTGGATGTGGGAGGGGGCAGCATTGTGATGGACTGGCCAACCAGATATGGCAACAGAGCAATGGGACACCTTACAGAGCACTGCTGTGAACTTCACAAAAAGGATGCCACATAAACATCTCATCAGAACTCGCTTACAGGTTATGGTGAGCCCCCCAAAACCCACTATGGGCCTGTTTTACAAAGCTGAGCTAGCGGCTGCCGCGTGGCAACAGCCCCAAAGCCCTTTAAATCTCTATGGACTTCGGGGTTGTTACCACGCAGCAGCCACTAGTGCGGCTTTGTAAAACAGGCCCCATATGGTTCATAGTTAAAACCATGCGAGACAATCACGCGCAGACAAAGCTGGACCGACAATCGTGCGCATAACAATGCGCCGGATTTAAACTCAATTTGAAAGTGTTTCGAGGGAGTTGGGGGGAGGGGGGGAAGAACTACCGCACTTAACTTAGTAGTGTTGGCACTTCTGTTGGGGAACGGTGTTGTGGGGGGAACCCCCCCATTATAGAGGAAACAGGCTTTTTCCCTATTTTTTAGGGAAAAAGTTCAGTTTTCTCTGTAATGTGTGTATGGGGGGAGGTTTCCCCACACCCCCCACCCCCACGGCAGCACCAACCCCCCTCGGAGCGCTTTCAAATTGAGTTTAAATCTGGCGCGCTGATGTCCTGTGTGCGATTGTCAGCCCGGCATTGCCTGCGTGCGATTGTCTCATGCGATTTTGATGTGTCACCCACTATACCCACCTGTTCACAACCCCAATAGCTCTTATGGCTGCAGGTACCATCTATATGGCAGTACATTAGGGTTTTGGGGGGGGCTCACATTTTTCCACCATGAATGTAGTGGTTAGAATGGCTTAGGGGCCTGGGTCCTCCTCTCTATGGTTCACTAACCTACCCCCCAGACTACTTAAAACACCTGTGTGTAGCTCTACAAGGCTTTCCTATGCCAGGTACTGATGTTCTGGAGGCAGGTATATATGTTTTTGTTCAGAACTTTGTGGAGGTTTGAGGAGGTCAGTGAACATGGGGGGAGTGTGTGTGGGTCTTTACTTTGCCCCTGCAGTGGTTATCTGCTCACTTTGGATACCTTTTTGGCATTTATACCTGCCTTCTTCAACCGCCGGTCCGCGGACTGGTGCCGGTCTGCAGACCGGTGCCATTCCGCAGGAAATTTCTGCCGGTCTGCGCAGGGCCGGCAAGATTAAGGTGACCATAGGTCCCGTTTTCAGACCTCCAGTCCTGTTGTCCCGAAGCTGTGCTCGGGGACAACGGGACAGGCGATCATTTCCTGTCCCTACCTGTCACGCAAAAAAAAAAAAAAAGCCTCCCTCCTTCCTTTCCCCCGGTCTGCTGCTATCTTACCGCCCTGCTGCTGCTGCTAAAGCCGACAGGAAGTCTTCTTTCCGATGTCAATTCTGACGTCGGAGAGGACGTTCTGGGCCAGCCAATCACTGCCTGGCTGGCCCAGAATGTCCTCTCCGACGTCAGAATTGACGTCGGAAAGAAGACTTTGTTTCGGCTTTAGCAGTAGCAGCAGCAGTAAGATAGCAGCGGACCGGGTGAAAGGAAGGAGGGAGGCTTTTTTTTTTTTTTGCGGCAGGGAGGGAAGGAGGTAGGCTACCAAGCAGGCTGGCTTTGGCCAGGGAGGGAGGGAGAGAGGTAGACAGGCAGGCAGGCTGGCTTCGGGGGTGGGGGTGGGACAAAGTGTGGAACACAGTGAGAGGGACATAGGAAAGAGGCACTGGGGGCACTAAAGACATGGGAAGGATGCACTGGGGGCACTAAACACAGGAAGGGGCACTAAGAACATGGGAAGGAAGCACTGGGGGCACTAAAGACTTGGGAAGGAGGCTCTGGGGGCACTAAAGACATGGGAAGGATGCACTGGGGGCACTAAAGACAGGAAGGGGCACTAAGAACATGGGAAGGAGGCATTGGGGGCACTAAAGGCATGGGAAGGAGGCACTGGGGGCACTAAAGACATGGGAAGGATGCACTGGGGGCACTAAAAACAGGAAGGGGCACTAAGTACATGGGAAGGGGCACTGGGGGCACTAAAGACTTGGGAAGGAGGCACTGGGGGCACTAAAGACATGGGAAGGATGCACTGGGGGCACTGAGAACATGGGAAGGAAGCACTGGGTGCACTAAAGACATGGGAAGGATACACTGGGGGCACTAAAGACAGGAAGGGGCACTAAGAACATGGGAAGGAGGCATTGGGGGCACTAAAGGCATGGGAAGGAGGCACTGGGGCAATAAAGACAGGAAGGAGCACTAAGGACATGGGAAGGAGGCACTGGGGCACTAAAGACATGGGAAGGATGCACGGGGGCACTAAAGATAGGAAGGGGCACTAAGGACATGGGAAGGAGGCACTGGGGTACTAAAGACATGGGAAGGATGCACGGGGGCACTAAAGACAGGAAGGGGCACTAAGGACATGGGAAGGATGCACTGGGGGCACTAAAGACATGGGAAGGATGCACGGGGGCACTAAGGACATAGGAAGGAAAGAGGGAGGGAATAGAAAGGGACAATTCTTGGGCTTGAGTGCAGAAAGAAAGAAATGAAAGAAAGGATACACAGACAGAAGGAAACGCAACCAGAGACTCATGAAATCACCAGACAGCAAAGGTAGGAAAAATGATTTTATTTTCAATTTAGTGATCAAAACGTGTCAGTTTTGAGAATTTATATCTGCTGTCTATATTTTGCACTATATTTGTCTGTTTTTCTGTAGTTACTGAGGTGACCGAGCTCGCAGAGATGGGGCAGAAACAAGGTTTTTAAATTTTAGTCCTAGTAGTTTGACGGTCCACAAAATAATTATTTTATTTCTGCCGGTCTACGGGTGTAAAAAGGTTGAAAAACACTGGTCTAACTCACAACGTATAAGTTTTGTGTAGGCAGTCTCATACGAAAAGTCATTAGCTGAAAGCTCTGCTGTAATTTCTAATTATAAGTCAGTTTGGGCTCCTTTAGTTCAATATTGCAGTTCCTAATCATATAGTATTTTCATCTGGTAAATATCGTATGTATTTGATTACTAATATACCTATTCTCAGATTTTATTGGGTGTTTGTATAACTCTTACCTTGTTTATTAATACCTTGTACACATGACATGTATGATCATAACTGGACTGTACACCATGAGGATTATTGTATCAAACGTGTATTCTACTTTGTACGTTTGTTGTTGGAAAGTTTAATAAAAATATTGAAACAAAAAAAACCCCAAAAAAACCCCATTTGATTATCACTGCAGGACAACTAAGTCTAGGTCGGGCCACATCCCGCCCTAACCACTCTTCCAAAAATGTTCCTTTCAGCTCTGGGCATACAGCGGGATTCAGAGGCCTAAAATGTCCCTGGATATGTTCAAAAAACCGTTTTGATCAGCACTTGGATAACCTGTCTTTTAGATTGTCCAAGTGCCAACTTGGGCGAGTTTGCCCCATAATGTATATACATAAAATGAATATACTATGGTATAAATATAGAAAATGTACATATAGGGCAATGTTCCCTCTAAGCTGCACACCTTTCATCATACAGAACACCAGCTACTGATTGCCACTCACACGAGAGAGCTCTGCACATCCACAAATCAGAGAGACAGAGCTCCTAATTGGCCATTAAGCTCCAGCTCTTTCTCCCTGATTGGTGAATGTAAGAGCTCTCCCAGTAATGAGCCTTGGTTGAGACCTCCCCCTCAAGAATCCTGTCGGTGTCAGGTCAAAAGCGCGCCGGGACAAAGGCGCGCGGGGTTGTCTATGAACCCTGTCGGTGTCAGGTCAAAAGCGCGCCGGGACAAAGGCGCGCGCAGACAATTGAGCGCAGCGTGGAGGCACGCCGCAGAAAATTACTGTTTTTAGGGCTCTGACGGGGGGGGGCATGGGGGGAACCCCCCACTTTACTTAATAGAGATCGCGCCGCGTTGTGGGGGCGTTGTGGAGGGTTTGGGGGGTTGTAACCCCCACATTTTACTGAAAACTACTTTTTCCCTGTTTTTAGGGAAAAAGTTAAGTTTATAGTAAAATGTGGAGGGTTACAACCCCCCAAACCCCCCCACAACGCCGGCGCAATCTCTATTAAGTAAACTGGGGGGCTCCCCAACAAAAACCCCGTCGGAGCCCCTAAAAACTGTAATTTTCTTCGGCGCGCACCTCCATCTTGCGCTCAGTTGTCGGTGCGCGCCTTTGTCTTTCGCGGGGTTGTCTATGAACCATCCTGTCGGCTCAAGCCTGCCACCACTCACTGCAGCTGTGCAGAAGATACAGCACAGGAGAGACAGGGCGACATAAATCTGCAGCTAAGGAGCTGGTAAAACTGCCTCAGCACTGCCGATACCTACCACCATTAAATATATAATTTAAAAAAAAAAAAGATTCTGTTTATTCTGCGGGGAGGAACGGGGGCAGTCCCCCTAAGTTGCAGCACATAAGGGGGTCCTGTGCTCCAATGACTTGTCAGAAACTTTTTCGGAAACACAACGTTGACAACTCGCTGCTCTTGTCAACTTTGGGCCTTCCTCTCTGCTGGATCCTTCCTTCGCATAAACAGAAATTAGGCGGGACCCGGCAGAGAGGAAGGCCCAAAGCTGACAAGAGCAGCGAGTTGTGAATGCTGTGCTGTCAAACTTGGATTGTGACAAAGAAGGGGAGGGAGGAGAGTATGGGGAGAGAATTGTTGCACCTGACTTCAGAGAGGGAGGGAAAAGGGAGACTAGGGAGAGGAGAGGGAGGGAGGGAGGGAAATGAAGGAAGGAAAGGAGATGGGAGGGAGGGAGAGATACCAGGGCATGGAAGAAAAGGAAGGAGACAGAGATGCCAGACCAAGGGTTGCTGATCCCCCTCCCTCCCCCAAATGTGAAACTGGCAAGGGTTACCAGGGTCAGTGAAAGCTTCAGGAACTTTGGACATTCATGTTACTAAAATCTTTTTTTAAATTACCAGTAATTTCTTAATAGACTTCCAGGTGGAGTTGAGGACTAGAACAAGGGGTTGACAGCCAGGAGACCCATGTTTGAATCCTACTTCAGCTATTTGTGATTTTTGTTTTCAGTTGTGAGCCCTCCAGGGACACAGAAACACCTACTATACTTGAATGTACACCTTTTTAGTAGCCTTCGGGCTTGCATGTGGTACATAAGAAACCTACAGGCTTGAAGACTATTGAAGTGGTATTTTTTATACCTGGGCTCACAATTTTAACAAACACCTGAAGTAGGATTTGAACCTGAGCTCCCTGGTTCTTAGTCCATTGCTTTAAAAACTAGGCTACTTTTCCAGTAGACTGTTTCACGCATCTACCACCTTTTCTGTTAAAAAGTATTTCCTTAGATTACTCCTGAGCCTATTACCTCTTAATTTCATCCTATGCCCTCTCATTCCAGAGCTTCCTTTCAAATGAAAGAGACTCGACTCATGCACATTTACGTAACGTAGGTATTTAAACGTCTCTATCATATCTCCCCTGTATTGCCTTTCCTCCAAAGTATACTTAGAGATCTTTAAGTCTGTCCCCATACACCTTATGACGAAGACCACGCACCATTTTAGTAGCCTCTCTCTGGACCGACTCCATCCTTTTTATATCTTTTAGAAGGTGCGACCGCCAGAATTGTACACAATATTCTAAATGAGGTCTCACCAAAGTCTTATACAGGGGCATCAATACCTCCTTTTCCCCACTGTACCAGTACGTTTCTTAGGCACTACGTTAATTGCTTTTATCACATCCTCTGGCAATGAGTTCCAGAGCTTAACTGTACACCAAGTGAAAAAATATTTTTTCCTATTTGTTTTAAATGTATTTCTGTGGTCTCCTATTACAAAGCTGAGGTGGCGATTCTTGGCGCAGCAAATGCGATGCAGCCCATAGGAATTGAATGAGCTGCATCACATTTACCACGCAGGACTTGCCACCACAGCTTTATAAAAGGGTCCCTATGTAATTTCATGGCATGTTCCCTGCACTTTTTGAAAAAGCAAATAACTGATTTATGTTTATTCATTCTAATCCACTCATGATGTTCTCTCATAGGCCTCCTCAGCTGTCTTTTCTCTATATGAAGAGCCTAACCTCTTTAGTTATCATCATAAGGGAGTCTTTTCCTTTATAATTTTGATCACTTTTTTCCAAAATGTTGTTCATTATTATAACTTTATAATTATTCACTGAGAGCAAATTCAGGTACATGTCAGAAAACATAAAGATATATAAAACCACATCCATCAACATCAAGTCTATATCAAGAGGAATGCATGGTAATGAACTCCCCTCCCCCCCCCAAAAAAAAGAACAAATTGGGATTAATCAGAGGTGTATAAAACAAAAATTATGACCCACTTATATATATTCCCACCCCTTCAAGAAGTCCTAAAACATAAATTTGAAAATTAACTGACAGATGTTTTAATAATAATACTTTTCAGTTGCATAGGGTCAAAGAAAACAGCAATTCTCAGCATGTCTCTCCAGGCATTTACAGGGAGATTTAAAAATAAATTGGTTCACACAATTAAAACATGAAGCCTTAGCTTTAGGAATACCTTCCTACATAGCTGCTAATTTTCAGCCAATAAAAAAGTACTTTGTTTTGCAAAATATAACTTTAAAATTGACAGTTTTCTATCTCAGAACAAAATATGACTAACAGAGAAGCACATGTTGATAAATTATCTTGTGAAGACTCAAGAAAACCTGGCAACTATAAGCTATGTGATTCAACACACCCTTTCCCTCCATCTCCATTTTGATTCTTCAGAGATGGTAGTAGATGTTAGCCAGAGCCTCTACTTGACAATATAACAAAACGTCTCCGACATGCTTCTCTGTGTATTTCAAAGACATCTATTTCCTTGCTAATTGTGAAGTGTTATCTGATTTCTTCTAAGATAAAATCTGTAAGATATGAGCTGGATTAGATGTACAGTGTGGTAAGCCTGTTGAGGATGGTTCATCTTCTTTGTTGTCCAACCAATCTATTAATGGCGATCAAGACAATTCAATGAATATATTTAATGAAGTTTCTGTAATGAATTTGGTGTATTAGTCAGTTCTCTTTGTCCCTGTGCTTATTTCATCCATGTCCTTCAAACTCCTTGATGAGCATCAAGGAAGCTGCAGTTCAATCTTTTTTTTTCCTCATTGATTAATGAATATTTGAGACTTGAGTCTTTTCCAACAGATTGTAAAATCGCAAGTTGTTCATCACAGTCTTAAAAAAAGCTACACTGAAGTGTGCCTGGAAATTATAGATCTGTATCGAATTTACCTTTTATCTAAGACCGTGGAGAAAGTTGTACTTAATTGCTTGATTTTGTAGAAGGCTACAATGTGCTGCCTGACTTTCGATCAGGTTTTAGAAAATTCCATAGTACTGAGAAAGATATCATTGATGATTTCTGGAGATATCTTGATAAAGGAACTGATGTTCTCCTGATGTTATAGAACTTAAGTGCTGCTTTTGACACCTTAGACCAGGGGTAGGGAACTCCGGTCCTCGAGAGCCGTATTCCAGTCGGGTTTTCAGGACTTCCCCAATGAATTTGCATGAGATCTATTTGCATGCACTGCTTTCAATGCATATTCATTGGGAAAATCCTAAAAACCCAACTGGAATACGGCTCTCGATGACCGGAGTTCCCTACCCCTGCCTTAGACCATACTATTTTACTGCATAGACTATCTGAAATGAGGGTTTGTTATACTGTATGCCCTGGAATGCCCTCCCGATGGAAGTGATGGAGAGGAAAACGGTGATGGAAAACAGAAAAGGGTGGGATAAACATAGAGGATCTCTAATTAGAAAACAAAGAATCCAAATTAAAGAGCTAAGGCCAGTACTAGTCAGACATGCATGGTCTGTGTCCCATATGTGATGATTTGGTATAGGATTGGGCTGGGGAGAGCATCAGTGGGAACTCCACTAACTTGGAAAATGAGGATATTACTGGCCAGACTTTTTATGGTAGATATCCTGCAAACAGGATGGTTGGATAGGCTGGAGTGAGCTTAGACGGCAACTTCAGCATTTCGAACCTAGGACAGCGCCAGGTGGACTTTACAGTCTATGACCCAGAAATATCAAAGAAGAGACAAGTTAATTTAATCATGTATTTTTAATGGGTATAACTAATGGGCGGACTGGATGGACCGGTCAGGTCTTTATCTGCTGTCATTTACTATGTTACTATATATTACTTTGGTTAAAATTTATTGTAGAAGACAGATATTAGTAGGTTCTTGTGGGATCTGAACTTTCCCACATGCATCACTTTGCAGTTGCTCACATTAAACCTAATTTGCGATTTTGATGCCCAGTTTCACAAGGTCCTTTTGCAATTTTTCACAATCCTCTTGCAATTTAACAACTTTGAACAACTTTGTGTCATCAGCAAATTTTCTCTCACTAGTTATTCCCATCTCTAGATCATTGATAAATATGTTGAAAAGCAGCGGTCCCAGCACAGACCCAGGGAACCCCAGTATTTAAAACAAACTATAAACCCCTATATCACAAATCCATGAAAGGGTTTCTAGAAAAAAATACTCAAAGAAGAGGAGGAAAAGTCTCAGACTCTAATTTGTTGAGTTTCAAGTTGCATTATATTGCTGTATACGTTAACAGATTATTAAAGGGAGAAACCTCATAGGCATTAAACTTTTTCTACGTTTTAAAATTTTTCTAATCATTCAAAAATCTAAACTTTCTAAAGATTTAGTGAAGCATTGGGCACCAAATAAGTGCTCTCAAAAGGCTTAAGAAAATATCCATTTAACTCTACTGGATGCCCAATGTGATCTTCGTAACAAACTTCCAAACTTTTAACATACAGGCGTTGTCCAGCCGACGATGGCAGCCAGCAAGATTATGGCGGAATAGAAAAATAAAGTTATTATTATTATTATCATTTCGCTGAAGCTGCATCAGGACTAAGAACCAAGAATGTATCAGCTCTTCGTCTACGTGCTCATTTGGCATTACTGAGATATGATTTTGCTTTTGATGTGAGGGCAAGCTGTTAATGCAGCTGGGAAAAATTAAATATGAATATAATAAGCTAGTCGGTGAGAGAGCAGAATGGAGGTTTTGTCAGTGGAGGATCATATTCATTTTTTTCTACGTCATGTGCTACACACGTACCATAATCAATAACATGTGGGATGGCATTGGAGAAAGTATGTCCAACTCAAAATAAGGAAATCTAGGCCAGTGCATGGCAGATGGTGGGTAGGAGTGGCCTAGTGGCTAGAGCTGCTGCCCCAGCACCCTATGTCCATGGGCTCAATCCTAGTGCCACTCCCTGTGGCCCTGAGCAAGTTATTTAACCTCCTATTGTTCCAGGTACCACAGTTAGACTGCAGGCCCACTGGGGCATAGGGAAAGTACCGAGAGTATCTGATTACTGTAAACCACTTGGGAGAGTTGGAATGGAACTTGATGTACCACTTTCTCTATGTGGCTTACATGGGGCAATGAAGTGTTAAGTGACTTTCCCAAGGTCACAAGGAGCTGCAGTGGGAATTGAACTCACAATCTCAGGGTGCTGAGACAGCTGCTCTACCCACTAGGCCACTCCTTAAGATATATAAGTGGTATATAAATTTATTATTAATAATAATAATAATTTTAGAACAGGATTTTCTATTGCACAGCTTGTTCTGAAATACATGAAAAATGGATGTGGTTATGACAACCAGCACGAACATCTGTTTTGCAAACGGAAACATCCAAATTATGAACAGGATGGGACAAGGAATGTGGAAGTCATTATGGCAGCATAGGGAGGAATGTCCATTGTATGAAATAGCCATATAGCAGTCCATATGGAGTGAAGAGTTGGTGGAGACAGAGACTGTGTCGGATGGGCAGACTGGATGTGCCATTTGGCCTTTATCTGCCATTACATTTCTATGTTTCTAAGTTATGTGTAATAAGAGCTTGGACAAATTCTTGAACGTAAAGTCCATAAATCATTAATGTAGACCTGGGGAAACCCTCTCATTATCCTGGAAGTAGGTAGCACGGAATCTTGCTGCTGTTTGGGATTCTAGCAGGTGATTGTGATCTGGATTGGCTGCTGTTAGAAAAAGAATACTGGGCTTGACGGACATTTTATCTGATCCAGTATGGCAAATCTCATGTTTATAGATGGAGTAATAAAACAAGTTAGCTCAAAGTCTGCAGTAGTGTGATTCTCTGTGACAGATCATGAAGATAAAAGATTAGGGTTCAATAAGGAATTGCTGCCCTTATCTGTATGTACAATAATACTGTAGATAACAGCATCCACAAAAAGAAATATATCTACCCTGGTGATTCAGTACAACATAACAGATGTCAGGGCTTGGTTTTATTCGATGCACACATATGGCAGCTGAACAACGTTGGATATTTGAAATAGGAGGCACGTGGACACACTTTATGTAATCTCCCTCACCCTGACTGTACTCATGACAAGTAGCTAGATAATATGATTGATTGCACTGTAATATTTTTTTTAGCAATCAGTCAAGAAATTAATTGCATTTTATTCTGGGGCACAGTTTTAAGTAATGGTATTGTGCACAGCACTAAGTTTAATGGTGCTTAACTTTCAGCTATTAAGTCAATGACACAGCTGTATCAGTATTGATGAAGGTAGAACACCTTGGCTACAAGCAATTTATACAACTTAACCGTAATGCATTATTCTAGTCATAGTTTTGCTGAGGCATTATTCATAATTATATAGTTTAATCAACCAATGTCAAGTACATTTTTAATAACATATTATCCACCACGTTTACAGCTCTTTAAAAGCTGAACCCAGCAGTGGGGGGAAGGAGGGGCAAGAAGTGGGGACCATAACTGCTCACACTAACAGACATAGTTCATTGCTGTTTATACACAGGAAGATATTTGCCAGAGTTATTTAGTTTAGAGAGGTTTGTGCCTGCAGAGGGTAATTTTATAACAGGTCACCTGTGAGTAAAGGCCAACTAGGTGTTGATTTGGGGGCTATTTTATAAAGACAACATAGATGTGTTAGAGGGCTACTGAGGGCTTTTGTGAAGGGGTACTCAGGGGTACTGAGTAGTGCTGCCTGATTCAGGGAAAAAATTTTCAATTTGATTTGGCCTATTGAATTGATTGTGTCAAATGGCCTGGAGGGTTTATTTTTGTAGCCTCTCCAACCTCATGGTGGTGCTTTGGTGTAAATAAAACAAAAAAGACTTTTCTTCTCTGTTAGGTCCTGGCTCACACTCACTGTCTTGGATACAAACAGAAGAAACAGCCTTCACACCAGTGAAAAGCAAATAAAACAACAAAGGTGACCAATTCGTGTTCAGTCTCTTATTGAAATGGACTCGACACGACACGATCGTGTTTTTAGCCCACAAGGGCCTGCCACAGGAGTCTTGTAATAAATCAATTTGTGTAATTTCATAAGCCTTTCAACACATGCTAAAATCAACTGCAGCTCTCGTGAGCGGCGTCTGCTGTAAATGTGTTTAAGTCTCTTTTATTGAAATGGGCTGGACACGATCATGTTTCGGCCCAGTTGATTATTGCATGTGTTGAAAGGCTTTAAGAAATTACACAAATTGATTTATTACAAGACTCATTAGGCAGGCCCTTGTGGGCTGAAACACGATCGTGTCGAGCCCATTTCAGTAAGAGACTGAACACCAACTGGTCACCTTTGTTGTTTTATTTGCTGTCACACTCACTGTCTAACACCAGTTCTGGCAGTATACACATTTCAAATCTGAAATATTGTAATCACAAAACAGAAAATAAAATTATTTTTTCTACCTTTTGTTGTCTGGTCATTTTATTAATCAAATCATGTTGGTCCCAGGCTCTGGTTTCTGTTTGTCTTCTGTTAAGTCTACTATTCTCCTTCATGCTTCATCTCTCCTTTTTTCCCCGCCATTATCTTTATCTCTCCCCTGCACCATCTCTCCCTGCCCTCCACCCTATGTCCAACATTACTCTCTCTTCTCCATGCATGTTTCCCTCCCCTCCACCATATGCAAGATTTCTTCCTCTCATGCTTCCTACCTTTGTTGCATCTCTCCCTTCATCTCCTCCACCCCATGTCCAACAATTATTCTTTTCTCCTCTCTCCCCCCATGTGCAGCAGTCTTCTATCCCTCCTATCCCCCTGTGCAGCACTTCCTGATTGAACTCCCCCCCATCCACTTACACACACACACACACACACACACACAATGTAAGACCTCAACTTTCAGGCCTCCCAAAGCAGCAGCAGCGGTGAACAGGCTGCTCGCAGCCAGCCTATTAGGGCTTCCCTCTGCTGCATCATCACTGATGTCATCAGTGACACAGCAGAGGGAAGGCCCTGGCAAGGCAGGCCAGGAGCAGCTTGTTCAGAGTACTGCCTCTGCCCACTGGACACCGCCATTGCTGCTGCTGCTTTAGGAGGCATGGAGATATTGTCAGGACTCACTGAGTTTGATTTTTCCAGCAAACAAATCAATTCAAATTGATTCACTGAAGTGAATTGGTGAATCGATTTGAATCGGTGAATTGGGCAGCACCATTTCCTTTGCTTGATAAAAATGACCCATGGTCCCCAAGTATTAATAAAAAAGCTCAGATTATGCATTATGCATGGATTTTTGTGGCTGTTTGCAGAGGGTCTGGCTTCTGTGGAGTGGATCCCTCAGTTATTACCCCACTTCAAAAGAAAGGCCCGGTATCTGAGTACCAATACCTTTTTTAACTAGTAAAAATACACTGGGACTACCAGCTGAAATCTGTTGAAATTTTTACTTTGCACCCCTGGATATGTTTGCACCCCTGGATTCTATAAAGGGCGCCCAAGTATCCATTCTCAAATTTGGGTGTGATCTCAAGATGCGTGTGCAATGTAATTGATTAGTAAGCCAATTAACATCAGTAACTAGATGCTAAGAATTATTTATGTTAATTGCCATCAGGGATTGCACATACATTTGGCTGCATGCTGTTCTATAATCCTGGATGCCCAAATGCATAGTGCATAACCCAAAAGGGGGTGTGATTTTGAGAGGATCATGGGTGGGTCAGGAACATGCTCAAAAGATGCAAACAGTTTTACTTATGCATTGGCTCAGTTGCATTCATAGTTATTTTGCAGATGAACAGTACTGATGACTCACACAAGCTTTATTATTGAGACTGTTAGATTGTTGTAATATCATTTATCTGGGCACAGTGGTTAAAAGCTACAGCCTCAGCACCCTTAGGTTGGGGGTTCAAACCCACGCTGCTCCTTGTGATCCTGGGCAAGTCACTTAATCCTCCCATTGCCCCAGATACATCAGACAGATTATGAGCTCGCCAGGACAGTCGGAAAAATGCTTGAATGCCTGAATAAATTCATGTAAACCGTTCTGAGCTCCCTTAGGAGAATAGTATAGAAGACTGAATAAATAAATAAATACTTAGATGGTTGAGAATATGGCCTTGTGTTTAATTTTTTCCTTGAGAAAGACAGATCTAATTTCCTTCTTCTATATTAAAATTCATCGGTTACCTGTGCGGGCTAGAGTTTTGTTTGCCTGTCTGTTGTATCACGTATTGTATGGAATGGCTCTGTCTTATTTTGCTAGTCATTTTGAATTTGCTCCTTTTGTAAGGTCTAAGAGAAATACCAATCATTTTGTTTTCCCCTCACTTAGGGGTAAAACACAGTTACATTATAGGCTTCTTTTACTAAGCTGCACTAGCGGTTTTAGTGTGCGCTTAGCGTGCACTGCAATGCCACGTGCGCTAGACGCTAATGCCTCCATTGAGCTGGCATTAGTTTTTGGCGCTTAGCACGGGGCTAGCGCGTGCAGCAATGTAGCAGGTGCTAAAAACGCTAGCGCACCTTAGTAAAAGGAGCCCTATGTGGAGAAGTTGTTTTCCTTTCAGGCTGCAAATTTGGGCAATGATATTTCTTCTATGCTTCTGTATTCTAAGAATTATGGGCAATTTAGGTATCATATGAAAACTTGCATTATAGATTTTTAATAAATCAGGTTTAAAACTATTCTGGTCTGTTAGTTTTATTGAATGGATGTTATGTACTTTGTGCTTCCTGGAAATGGTATGGAGTTGATTCTGGATTCTCTTTTTGTTGTATTTTTTTTTGTTTTTGATATTGGGATTTATTTTGCAGAATACAATTTTTTAAGTAAATAAATGGTCAGCTCTTGTATTGTGATTTGCATTGAACTGAAAGGTTATATTGGAATATAAATAAAATGCTATGATAATTCTGGGAACGTGTGTCTAACTTGTGAGTTGGCATGAAGTCCTCACACCCAAAGTTGGTCATGGGAATCCCTACTAGGCTCTGTTCTGTAAAGGACACTCATCCTGGTACGCTGATTTACCCTGACACCAATTTTTGGCCCCATTTACTGAATCTGGCTCTCAAGGGAAAAACTTTGCATGGTAGTGTTTATGAAAGAAGCATGAAAAATGACTTGCTGGATTTATAGCTTGGGGGGGGGGTTGAGAAAATTATTCTTTTGGAAACATGAATCAAATATGGTATTCCGCAGGGGGCTCTGCTATCCCCCCCTATTATTCAATCTCTATATTAGGCCAATCCTAGACATAGCCCACAAATATCAAATACAGATTCACTCCTTTGCAGACAACATCCAACTACACCTACCACTAGGAGAAAACTGCGATGCCCAGATTGCAGAACTCCTAAAATGCTTCTCGGAAACCAAAAACTGGATGACCGCCAACAAATTGCAACTAAATGCCTCCAAAACAGAACTTCTTTGGAGCCACAAAGACCATTGCAAATGCGCCCGTCCCTCACAATGCTGGGACTTGACTACCTTAACTGCAATGGGGCAACACGCATATCTTACTCATTTTACTACTTATGCCAACTCCCCAAAATAAGGAACTGCTTCTCTGAATCTGACTTCACCCAAACTACTTTATGCCTTAGTCCTTTTCCGCATGTACTACTGCAACGCCACGCCTTAATCAATGGTCTCACAGCAAACAACATACGACATCTCCAGCATGTGCAAAATGTGGCAATCAGACTTCTAAAAAATCTCCGTGCCCGTGACCCTGACTCTCAGGCTCTATTGTCGGCTCACTGGCTGCCCGTGGCCAAAGGTTGTGTCTTCAAGGGCTTGATGCTAGCGTTCAAATCTTTGCACGACATGGCGCTGAACTACGTGATGGCAAAGCTTCCTCCGTACGTGCCGAACAGATTTCTGACCTTGTGGCTGCCATAAGACTACAAGCTGAGCGCTGCACTGTACATGAATGAACTAGCCACGAGGCAATGTGTGAATACATATGCTGCATTTTTCTAGCTCTGTTTCGGTTATTGCATAATTTAACAATAGCCTTTAATTTTTGATTTGCCCTTGTACAAAGCAATAAACCGAAAGATAACACAGGAGTTTACTGTGAAAGAAAGACCCACGCTCTTTGTAAAGCAATGCTTATCAAACCTCTCCTGGAGGCACAGCTAGTCAGTTGGGTTTTCAGAAATTATTACAATGAAAACTAATGCATCTCATGCATAGTCATTGTAGTGATCCTGAAAACCCAACTGACTAGTACAGCGGTCTCAAACTCAAACCTTTTGTAGGGCCACATTTTGGATTTGTAGGTAAAAATAGTTAATGTCTTATTAAAGAAATGGCAATTTTGCATGAGGTAAAACTCTTTATAGTTTATAAATCTTTCCTTTTGGCTAAGTCTTGATAATAATATTGTAATTTATAGCTAAAGAGACAGTTTTATTTTACTTTTGTGATTATGACAAACATACTGAGGGCCTCAAAATAGTACCTGGTGGGCCGCATGTGGTCCCTGGGCCATGAGTTTGAGACCACTGGACTACTAGTACTGATGGAATGCTAGCATTACCAGGGTGCTATTTTAACACAATCACCACTGAATGGGAGATAGGAAGGAGAGAGCGCCAACTGGAGGATAAAGAGAGTAAACGGAGGCAGAAGAAGAAAACAGAGCAGGGAAGGGAAAAGATGAGACAGAAGAAAGAGAACAAAAGAAAAAAAAAAGAGAATAAAGTGGGGGGAAAAAAGAAGTCATAGTACTGTCCAGGAAAGAGGAAGAAAAGCACAAGTAGACCACAAAAGGTAAGAAAAATGCGTAAGTGGAAAGAAAAGAGGAGAGGTAGACTGAATGTAATGAGCAGTGGCGAAGCGAGGGGCCCCGCCTTCTTTACCATCCCCCACCGCACGTGCCTTTCTTTTCCCCCATATCTCTTTATCGCTTTTCTGGCATGAGCAGCATCTCCAACCTGCTGCCCATGCCAGCTTTGGATCTCCCTCTGATGTCTGGTAACCCTACTCCCCCCCCCCCCCACTATTCCACTGGTAATGAGGGAGGGGAAAGGAAGAAGTAGAGGAAGGAAACTCTGAAGGAAAAAGCAGAACATATTTAGCATTTCCTGGTCCATATGATAATGCAAAAAAACCACACCAAAAAACCCCAAAAAACCAAACTGCTTTATGGGTGCTGATACATCTTTTCAGAACAGATGGCAGCAATACAGTGTCTTTCTGTTCTTTCAATTATCCTTGTTGGTAGCTCCTATCTGTTTCAAGTCACCCTCCACCCACTCATCAACTCCCTCCCCAAATCTTGAGATCCACTAATCTCAAGGTGAGCAAAACCTCAACCTTTTCAGATATTAATATGAAACACTTGATTAGGTTCTTCATTAAGAATGGTGAGTCACAGAGGAAAAAACACACACACATTGGTATGAAAGGTCTATTAAAAGCAGCCAGATTACAAGAATGTGATTTCCTCTGTGGCATGTGTTTCATCTCTCCAATGCGTCTTCTCAAGTGGCTTGCCTGCATGGTTATATACTGTTTCTGTAAAGGATTTGCTCTGCACGCCTGATTACAATCTATACAGTTGTCAGTTATTCTCACCTAGTTAAATAGCCAATCAGAACTTTTCCACCGAAACATGTCCAGGTAGCAGCAGACAGTAAGAGTTGCAAATCTAAATATAACTGTGATAGAGGTGGGCAGCGTGTTCCAGAGAAGGGTTGCACAGACAGACAGACACACTCTGGGCATTCAAGAAAAACTCTTTAATTAAACAGTAGTGCAGAGTCTGTTTCTTCACAGGCTCCTATAAGTTTGTGTTCTTCCAAAAAACCAAGTAGGCTTTTCCCCAGTCTTTTCCCAAACATAAGTCCCAATCTCCATAGGGCTTGACACATCCCAAACAGTTTTTATTTTAGGTGCAGGAAACAGCTAGGCAGCATTTGGCCCCAGGTCTTAGCAGGCACTATAACAAAGGCAGGGTTTTTAAATGCAGTAGAGTCTTTCCTCCTACAAACTCTGTCCATGCCAAGCCCTTCTCCAGCTCCTATGTTCCCTCTAGCACACCTCCTCTCCTCCTACATCTGGATCGGCCTTTTAAGTTTCCCTGAGTCACTTCCTGGTTTCCTCCTTTTCTCCCCTCCCCCCTCCCTGGGAGAAACTCTCAGTGCTGCTGTGGTTATGAGCCAATTTAGCCAGGAGGGGGAGGGCCGGGTTTTCTTGAGGTTTATTTTGAGTCTGAGCAGCATTGTCACGCAGGAGAAGTGGCAGGGTTCCATACACTCTGTCACAATAATATCAGCTAGGCCTGTACTCTTCAGTGGCTCTGGTGAGTCTTTTAGAACCATTCTAAGATATTTTTTGTTTGCTTACTGTTGTCATCTAGACCTTCATTATTTGTCTTCACTAAAATCAGAGCTCCCATGAACAGAAAACATTGGATGCAATTTAGTGGCGTAATGAGGGTAAGAGGTACCTGGGGCGGTGGCACCCCTCCCCTCTTCTCCGCTCCCCGCTCCTTCCCTGCCCCCCTGCCATGCGCGTGCATTCACTTCCCTCCCACCGTACCTGTAGATCTTTGCCAGCTCAAGTAGCAACTCCAACCTGCAGCTCACAGGGTCAGCTCTCCCTCTGATGTCACTTCCTAGGAGCGGGACCTGGAAGTGACATCAGAGGGAGAGCCAATGCTGGTATGAATAGCTGGTTGAAGTTGTTTCTTGTGCTAGCGAAGAAATAAAGGTACGGGGGGCACGGGGGGAGTGAAGGTGCGCATAAGGTGGGGGAAAGAGTAGAAAGGAGCGGGGGCAGGGAGAAGGAGGAGTGCCAGTGTCCCCACCAAGATGGCACCCAGGATGAATTACCACGTCCCCCTTACTGTGCCAATGATGCAATTCTATATTTGGCTCCTACAGTTAAGCTCCACTTATGTGCTTTCCTGCAGAAAAAACTGGTATTTAGGCAAGTAAGTGCACTACAGGTCTTTGTCACTGGGTTGGTGCATAAGTGCTAGAGAGCATGCCAATAGACAGAGCATAGGTAGGGTGTTAATTGACTTGCACATCTTACAGAATTGTGTATGTTACACATGCCCTTGCTGTGCTAACACCCCAACAGTTGCACTATGGTACTTATTTTCAAAGCATGTGGTTATCTCAAAATGCCCAGTTGGTCTAATAGATGCTGGAACTGTCATCATGATGTAGGGACACTGGATCATTTGTTGTACTATTGTCCCTTGATACTCAACTTCTGGAAATCGATATGGACACAAGTTAATTTGATACTGGGAACTAGGATTCTGTTGTCCTATGAGGTGGTTATTTGTGGGACATTATTGTATGCTAAACCTGCGTTGGACAGATATAAATGCAGACTTTTGATTATAATGACAGGGATTGCCATACAGATGATTATTAAAAATTGGAAAAACTGGGACCGCCTTAATTCTTCCTTTTGGTGGGAGTCCTTGTGTCTATGGTATAAATTTGAAAAAATGTATTCAGAAAGAGTGGGACATAACAAAATTTTTAAATTAACATGGAGCCCATTAATTGAGTTTATGAGATCTGATTAAGAGGAAGAACCCTAAATTCCTATAAGATTCCAATACACATCCAGGGAGGGGGTATATACTTTATATTATTCCTGTTTGGTTGTAAGTGCTATTTATTATGTTATTTGTTTAATAATTTTCTGCACTATGTACGCATGTTGAAAATTAATAAAGTTTATTTAAAAAAAAAAATGCCCAGTTGGACGTACATGTGCTTGAAATGCCCAAATCCCAATTTTACAAAGGCAGAAAAGGGATGTGAAACACAGCCGCTCCCCCCTCATATAGAATTGACACTCAACAGGTGCCAATAATATGCCCAAATGGGCACGCAGATTAAAAAATTACCTCCACAGTAGGATCTCCAATTTCAATGCTTCCTTAACGGAGTTTCAATTGAAGTTCTTTTGAGTTCCAAATGTATTTAAGTAGATTGCTTTCAAACACAACTTGATTACTTTAAGTTCTCCTATGTGCTGTACCTTCTATGTACAGTATATGGTTTTTAGCTCTTTCAATATTATTTAGCAAGAGAACACTTACTTTCTCATCTCCAGCGAATGTTACAGGAGTGCATAAACTGAATGCAAGAATTTAACCCACAGCAAATTGACCTGTTAATGGAGAATATTTATTTACTGATTTTTAATAGACTTCCATCTATATGTTTTGCATAATTGTTTTCAGCAGCTCATTACGAATAACAAACTGGGAAGACAGGGACAATCTAGGAATATACATTAAACCATAGATTCAACTGCAGTTAACGAAAGAAAACCCATATAATAGTCTGAAAGTATACATTAAGCTGCAATAGATAAGCTTCAAGATGTGAACAGAGATTCACAAAACAATACTGTCTTTGCCCCTTTCGTAAACCATAAATAATTAGGGCTAGATTCACTAAGCCTACCGATCATTTTTACGATCGTGTACCTACCCGATTTTCCGCCGATCATCCTCCAATCTGATCTAATCTGCGCATGCAAATGATGGGGAACGGCATGCTAAGTAGGAAGGACATGATTCACAAAACAATTTCAGGAACACCGACTGGGCTGCCCGATCAAAAAACAAGCGACTGCTGAGGACCAGTAACTTGTGCAAAAACCCTGCTCTCTGCCCCGATTCTGATTCTCCTGCTCTCTTCCCCGACTCCATGGTTTTAACCTGCAGTGCAGCCCCGCTTTCAACCCGCAGGTTAAAACCACGGGCTTGCAAAAGTTTCCAACTCTAAAAAAAAAAAAAAATGTTTCCAGCTCTTCCTCCGCGGTGAGCATGCGCAGACCATCTACGGGCAAAGAAGATGGTCTGCGCATGCTCAAGGATCGCTCTCCAGCGATCTGAGTGGTTGGTGGGGGGCGTGCCTCCGATCGCCCTCATTTGCATCACCCCCATTTGTGAATTAGTCGGCCTGCCTTGGATCGGCCACGGATCGGACAGGATCAGGCAGGCTAGTGAATCTAGGCTTTAGTTGGCTGTCTAGTAGAAAGGGGAAGAGAATTCCAAACCCTAGCAGCCTGATAGGTAAAAGAAGAGGGGACTGATTTTAAAAGTTCTGATCTTATTAACAGCACTCAATGTACACTCGGTATACTTAATGCAATTATATATACAGTAACAATGACTGGGAATTAGAGCTACCTTGAATCAACATTAAGAAATGGTTGATAAAAGGCAAAGGGAGAAGTTTTCTGGAACGGTTCTGCAGGATTAGGCAACCCCAACATCTTCATATATGTGAGAGAGGGAGACGCACATTATTGTTTTAAAGAGGGTTCCTCTAATGCACATGAAAGAAGCAAGAGGCTTTCTGGGAAAACAGCCAGAGAACACCACTATTTTTGTAATGCCTCAGGTAATTTATCACAAAGCAGGCTCAAAAACTATCATCTTCAATGCATCTGGTAGAACTATCCTTTTGAGGCCATAAAGTTCCGGTTCTGAAATTCAGGTTCTTTAGCATCTATGATTAATGATGTTAGTCTGGACATTGCTCTGATATATAATGAGCTGTCACCATTCTGTCAGGCCTGTTAACTTATCATATACGCAAAGAAAACTATGCCCATTAAAGAAAATCAGAGCAATTTCACTTAATCATCCTTAATGATGATGAAGTTATTTTTATCTGACTAGCTCTGCTCAACAGTTCATTTAAAGTCAATCATAGGGCTCAAAATTTTTCCCAGGCTATGTCTAGAGAGAATCTAATCCTTATTGTGGGATTTCACCTTCTCATTGACTCAAAAATATAATTTTTCTATTTTTTTATCTTCCTAATGAGCAAGCCCAAGAGCTAGTCTCAATGGGCACAAGTGACATTGGGTGGATGGCCTGTGTTTGATCAACCACTGGGAAGGAGATAGGAAGTCTAGGAAGGAGAAGGGGAGCAGGCTCCAGGAGATAAGGTGCGGAGTAGGGGACAGGGTGTAGGAGATGAAAGGGAACAACTTTAATTCTGATGTTTCCGCCTAAGGTGAGGCAGTTTGGGAAGTGGACTGGCTGGAAGAGTATTTAAAAGAACAGCTCCTGGGGACGCAGGTCTTTTCCCCTTTCCATCAGAGGCAGATCGCTACCCAACCACACACCCTAGCTGGCGTGAAGGGTTATAAGTCGCGGCCTGTGGCATTCCAAAGCTACAAAGTTATGTGCTTACCGCCCGATGAGCGATATTGGGTCTTAAAGCTCGCTGAGCAGTATTTTGAGGGTCAGGTGATGCATAATAGTATGGAGGTCCATGCCAACCTCAGGTCCTAACTGTCAGGGTGGGGCACAGGGTGGGGCAGATCAAAATGCAATGTGTAGTTGTAGCTCAGGAGGTGGGGGGGGGGGGGAACTATATAGTGTTGTTTCCGGTCAATAAACAAAGTTGCGGCCTAGTTTTACACCCAGCAAGAATGTGTCAGTAATTAATTCTGATGTCAAACGAGTACTATGAAGGAGTAAATGGGGGGTGGCAGGTTGAGGGAGGGAAGGGAGTGGCAGCAGGGCCAATCCAGATCCAGCTGTTAAGATCTTCCCCTCTCAACTGCATTTCAGCAGAAGTTTCGTATATCTTTCTGTTTTTTACTTCCAAACTTTCCTCTGGTGAGCTTTCAGATACTGGTATGCATGAACCAGATTCATCCACAACATTTTCTCTTCCTCTTGTTAGACACCCAAATCCAATTGAAGGAAAACTGACTATTATAGTATTCAGTGATTCTGTACTCTGGGCTGAATGTGAATCAACAGTATCTTAGCCAACTTTATAACACCATGAGAAATGTGATAAAGGGGATGGAACTAAAGACTAAAAAGATTAGGGCTCTTCAGCTTAGAAAAGAGATGGCTGAGTGGAGATATGATTGAAGTCTATAAAATCCTGAGTGAAGTAGAACAGGTACAAGAGGATCGATTTTTCATTATGTCAAAAATTACAAAGACTAGGGGGACATTCGAAGTTACAGGAAAATACATTTAAAACCAATAGGATAAATTTTTTTTTTTTCACTCAAAGAGTAGTTAAGCTCTGGAACGCATTGTCAGAGGTGGTAAGAGAGGATAGTGCAGCTGGTTTTAAGAAGGTTTGGACAATTTCCTGGAGGAAAAGTCTATAGTCTGTTATTGAGAGAGACATGGAGGAAGCCACTGCTTGCCCTGGATCGGTAGCATAGAATGTTGCTACTCCCTGGGTTTGGCCAGGTACTAATGCCCTGGATTGGCCACCGTGAGAACAGGCTACTGGGCTTGATGGACCATTGGTCTGACCCAGTAAGGCTATTGTTTTGTTCTTAATATTGAAGGTCTAACTGCCTGATATTCAGTGATATTTAACCAGCCAGGAACTGGTCAGTTACTGTAAATAGATCTGAGCTGCCTAAGCACTAATATTCAGTACACAATGTCCACTGAATATTATCATTTAACGGCTAGCAGAGTCAGCTATGTCACGAAATTTAATGCACTTGCCAGCTATGTTTAGCAGACAAATGTTTGGCCTTATAAGCTTGGAAAAGAGATGGCAGAGAAGACATATGATTGAAGTCTATAAAATCCTGAGTGGTGTAGAACGGGTACAAGTGGATCAGTTTTTTACTCCATCAAAAATTACAAAGACTAACAGACACTCAATGACGTTACAGGGAAATACTTTTAAAACCAATAGGAAGAAATATTTTTTCACTCAGAAAATAGTCAAGCTATGGAAATCATTGCTTTAATTCTGTTATAAGGGACAATATCTATCATCATTAAAGGTTAGTATTTAATTCATCAATCATCAAATCAACATCAATTTATTCAAGGTAGTAAATATGTTTTCTGGTTATTTAGTAAATAAATCAGCCTTAAATGTACTTCTGACTAATTTGGTTGATGTAGAATATTTCATTTTCTTTACAGTATAGTCCATTAAAAGATTAAAGTTGCCAATCAGCGCTATAGAAATGCTAAATAGTAATACTAGTAACCAGAAAATGATCAGACCAGATGAAAGAAGAAACTGCAACATGAGAAATAAATAATCTCAAAAATATTTGTACCAAATAAACCATCTAATATATGGCCAACAGTATGAGTATGAGAAGTAGGCCACCAAGTTAAGTCCAAGGAGGGAATAAAATCTGTAGAATGTCTCACTAGTGAGTCATTAATGAACTCTAAATGTAAATTAAAATCACCTAAAATGAGAACTTTCTTAAAATCATCAGATATTGTCCTAGTTAAATTTCATTTGCCATCTGGATGCCCAATCTTCCAGTCTTGCAAGGTCCTTCTGCAATTTCCCAAAGTCTCTATGTGATTTAACAACTTTGAATAATTTTGTGTTGTATGGAAATGAGATCACTTCACTCATTGTTTTCCTTTGCAGTTCATTTATAAATATCCTAAAATCCACCAGACCTAGTACAAATCCTCGGATCATACCACTGCTCACACTTCTCCCTCTAAGCTGCATGGCCACATGGGCGTGCATCTCTTTTCAATCTGCCACCCAGCAGAAGCAGCAGGACCTTCTTCGCCTTCCTCCTGCTAATGCTTCTCCAAATGAGCAGGCACAGCAGCAAGAGAGCATAATTCCCTTGCAGAGTCGCAGCCTCTATCTGCGTAGCTGTTGACCCCCCCCGTCCTCTCTGACATCACTTTCTTCTTCTGAGGCACAGCTGGCAGCTGTGTCTATATAGGCTGAGTGAATTATGCTCTCTTGGTGTTGCTGGTTAAACTTTGAACACAACTCAAGATAAGAGCTTTTAAAAAAATACATATACAAAATATTTGGAAAAACAAGTGAAAGGTTTTTGAGAAATAAAATGAAGGATCAATGAGGACGTGCGCTGTAAAGGAGTAATATACTCCAGCAGTGATCTGAAGATCCTAACTAAATAAATTATTGAATTAGCTGTTTCACTGAATCAATTTAGCCACGGATATAACAAACAGTCTGGTTTACAGAAGCAATGGTTGGGGTGTCTGGGTTAGGGGGAAAAGGGGAGGGAGACAAAGAAAGAGGAAAGAGCTACTGATGGGGGGAAGGAAGATGATAATAGGAAAGGGGAGGAGGAAAGAGAGAGGTAGGTGCTACATGAAAGGGGGAGACAGGGAGAGACAGACAGGAGGGAGATAGTAATGATGGAACAAGAGCGAGGGAGATACTGAATGCAAAGAAGAAAAGAAAAACAGCAAATGCTGGATGGAAGTGAGGTAAGAAAGAGACCAAATGCTGAATGGATGGGGGAGAGAAAAAGAGTATACAGTATAGTCAATGAAAGTGGGAACAAGGGGAAGTGGACAATGAGAGCTGGGGTGAGGGAAAGAGATAAAAGCTAGGGAAAGAGATGAAAGCTGTAGGTAGACTGAAAAAAAGGGAAATTGAAGACTGGATAGTAAGAATGAGTGAAGCATAAAAGTAAATTGAAGAGAACTGGAAGGAAAAGGAAGGAAAAATGGCATGAATTTTCCAGCTCTGGTTTTGCTAAGGAAGGAGGAATGTGTTTAAGGAAGACTGGAGTTCACTTAAATACTTTGTCATAGTGTTGTTGAATACAACTATTCAAATGGTCATCAGGAAAGTGCCAGACTAGATTGGGGGTGGGGTGGGGGGAGGACAAACTAGGGAGGACAAACTAGGGTTGATTGGGAGTCAAGCATTAAAGTACCTGCATATACTGTACCTGAAAACACTGTCTGGTCGATATTCAACACTATTTAACCGGCAAGAAATAGTGCTTAACCAGTTAAATGTGAATATTCTGCTCAAGACAACCAGTTATCTCCGTTGAATATTCATGGTTATTGGCTAATAGTTAACTAGTTATGGTGGGAATTCATGAATGGGCATTACATGCATAAGAGTACGCAATCGTGTTAGCACACGCTAACCGTGAAAGGCGCTCTTTCATGAATTCCCTCCTAAATCACATGATAACCAGCAATTTTCAATACTGAGCGGCTAAGTTTAGTGGCTAAAATCAGACCGCGTACTTTGGCCACTACAAACTTAATCGGTCAGCACTGAATATTGACTTAGCTGGTTAATTTTTAGTGGCCAACCCCTCCCCCTCCCACCGTATATTCAGTGCTTGTCACTGGAAAGGGCCTGGCATTGAACATCCACAGTCAGTTATCTCAGGTACCTTTATGGGGTCACAGCCACACAGATATAGAGTTCTTCTGCATATAAGTGTCCCAATGTCCCTTTAGGGTAGTGGACAATAGCTATGTTAGCAGTAAAGATTTAAACTGTCTTTCCCCACCCCTCCTCACCCTAGCCTTGCCCCACTTTAGCCTCTTCAAACTACTGAGTTATCAATCATCAATAAATAGATTTGGAGTTCCCCTCCCTCCCCCCAAATATACTTCCTTGTACACCAGACTGTGATAAAGAGGAGGATGCTGCTTTCAAAGGAGCTACTTATTCTATTTTTTGGCCAACCAATCCCCATCTTCATATTAGTTGTACTTCATTTTGCAATCTGGAGTCCTGTTAGCCTTCCTTGTGTGTGTGTGTTCAAGCTCATTTAATTCCCCTATTGCCCCCGGCTGCATTAGATAGATTGTGAGCCTACTGGGGCAGACAGGGAAAAATTATTGAGTACCTGAATAAATTAATGTAAACCATTTTGAGCTTTCTTAAGAGGACAGTGTAGAAAAATAAATAAAAATGAATGATGTAAATAGCTAAAAACTTAGGAAACAGCTGGATCCTAAATGCCAAGTTTGTTTGTTTTATTCTCAATCAGTGAGCATGCAGATCAGAATGAAAAAAAGCACCCCACTGTAAATCAATGTGTTTGCCTGGATCTATTATTGTTGCCTTGCTGTTTAATGATTCTATATTGATGTCTGTAAAGAGGAAATGGCACAGAAACAGAATTATAGGATGGTGTTTCTAAATGACTAAATAGCTTTGCTTCAGGCGGTATCTGATCGCTTTTGGAAAATCAAGATGACCATAGTAGTGAGGCAGGCCTGTATCAAAGCATCAATTAAAAAGGCCAAGCTCCATTAATTTCAATATGAGAAACACTTTTCTGGTTTCAAATTCAGCGTTTTTATAGTCATTGACCATTTTCACCAGCGTTAATTCATATTTTCACCTTGTAAATAACAGTTGAGTATGACACATAATTTGTAAAAACATTTTCTAAAACTCAATAGTCTAAGGGCTCCATTTATCAAGCCACGCTAGTGGGGTTAGCGCGTGCGTGACTTTTAATCACTGGCAAAAAAAACTACCGCCTGCTCAAGGCAGGCATTAGCGGCTAGCAAGGCCGGCAGTTTAACGTGCGCTATTACGCGCGTTAAACCATTAGCGCGGCTTGATAAAAGGAGCCCTAATTTTGGGGCTGCAGAATGATCTCAGTATACAACAGTATGTTTTAATAGCATGTCTGCCTTAGCAGATCTACAGACCAACAAAATTATTTTAAGATATTTAGGAAAGGCATTTCCAGTCTATTCCAAAAGAAACATATTTGTCTGCCTTTCGTATTGTATGGTATGTGGAATCCTGTACAGAGCAGTACATTTGTGGAAAACAATGGAAGAAAAGGCCAAAAAAGGGAAAAGTCCCAAACCCGTATATCCAATTTAGAACCAAATACAATGGTTTATTCATTTTTGTTCAGCAGAAATAAGCTGTTAGCAATGTTCTCTGTTGAAGAGTTTTCACTAGTGTGGCATCTAGCCTGCCCAGAACTAACCATTTTTGGAGATTACCAAGTTTGTAAGGAGAAACCTAAAAGCCTGGTTATTTGACCAGACTTAGGGCTCCTTTTATCAAGGTGCGCTACGGGGGTTAGCGCGTCAGACATTTCATCATGCGCTAACCCCCACGGCAAGCCAAAAACCTAACGCCTCGTCAATGGAGGCATTAGCGACTAGCGCGGCAGGCAGTTGAACGCGCGGTATTCTGCGCGTTAACCACCTACTGCACCTTGATAAAAGGAGCCCTTAATTATAACCAGGCTTTTTGTTCATGTCATAAGTACTCATGCTATAAATAATAAAACTTTTTATAATATATATTAAGGGCTCCTTTTACAAAGGTGCACTAGGGCCTTAACGCACCCATGCGCGCTAGCCACTACCGCCTCCTTTTTAGGAGGCGGTAGATTTTCAGCTATAGCATGCGGTATGCGCTATAGCATGCGGTAATTTTGTGCGTGCACTAAAAACCCTAGTGCACCTTCGTAAAAGAAGCCCTAAGTACGTTAAAGGCATTTTAGATTCATTTTATTGGTTTTATTAAACTGATTTTTTATATTTGTTTTTAAATGCGGGAGACCGATGCAGATACTGCTCCGTGTAGCTCACCAGAGAGGATCTCCAATTCTCAGTTAAAATTTAAGTCTGTTTGCGAGTGTGCTACTGGATATATACTGAATAACATATATTTTTTAAAAATACGTTGTTTGAATCACACAGAGATGGAGTTAATGCTGGGTTTTGTTTTCATTGTTTTGATTGATTGACTTGCATTTTGAAAATACTGGACTCATATACGATTGATTAAAAAAAAGGCAGCGAAACCACCCAGAGCATGACTATCAGCATAGTGTAAAGCCAAGAAGCACAAATTTCTTTACCTACTCACACATCTGAAGGGACCTGCTAAGCCCTTAGCACTTATTACTAGCCACAGAACAGGGATAATATTGTTTGGGCTATATCTCATGGAATGAGCAACAGAGAGGAGGGAAGCTTCTAAAAAGAACAGAGTGCTCTGGGCTGGGAATGAGTGAGAATCCTGGCCCAGGGAAGCAGACACATAAATAAGAGTAATTCCTGACTTATTTTTCCAGCAGCAGTCTGAAGATTAATGCAGCAATTTGTTGTGAATTGGAGAGAGAAAAAAAAAAAACACCCTACTTTGACTAGCACAGTTAGTAAGTTTCAAGTTTATTTAAATTGTACTGTCTCCCCCATCAGTCAAACTATCTGAATGGTGTACAGACTTAAAATTCTATAAAAAGGTCAACAGATGGCGGAAGATAAGCACAAAAGGATAAAGGCTGGAGAGCAGGGCAGCAGGAGAGAAGCGAGGAGTGATCACTGCCCAGGGAGAGTCGGGAGGCAGGAGAACCCAGGGCAGAGGAGAGCCGCGAGGCAGAGGGAGAAGGCAGGAGACAGTGAGGGGCAGCGGCGAGAGTTAGCTCCGCCCACCCCTCCGACGTCACCAGAGCAGGATCGGAGCTCCTCCTTAAAAGGGGAGGGGCCAACGGCGATCACTGCAGGGAGAGCAGGGCAGCAGGAGAGAAGCGAGGAGTGATCACTGCCCAGGGAGAGTCGGGAGGCAGGAGAACCCAGGGCAGAGGAGAGCCGCGAGGCAGAGGGAGAAGGCAGGAGACAGTGAGGGGCAGCGGCGAGAGTTAGCTCTGCCCACCCCTCCGACATCACCAGAGCAGGATCGGAGCTCCTTCTTAAAAGGGGAGGGGCCAACGGCGCACAGCCGTTCACCTTAGCGAGAGCGCCTTTGCGAAGGAGCCTTGTGAAGGAGCCCAGGCAGCCCAGCAGCAAATCTAACTTCTAACTTCTAAAAAAAAAAAAAAAATTTTTAAAACCAAGGTACTTTTATTATCTTCTCATTCTTTTCTCTCTCTCTGCTTTTTCAGCTAGCTGCAAGCCAGGCACCACTCTCAATCACCGAGGAGCAAGGATAAAGAAATGGAGGCTACAGGAACCCAGGGGAGCTACCCAGTATACTGCATCGAATGTCATATGTATGACTACCTCCCCTCCGGGAGGCAGGCGTACATATGCAGTCGATGTCAGGAACTGGATAGCCTGAAGAAGGAGGTCGGGAGACTGCAGGTTCGAGTACAGGAACTGGAGGGACTTTGCACCATGGAGGAACAGTGCTGGGCAACTGAGGACACCGCCAGAGAGGACCACATCATGGAACAAGTTAGAGAGCTCTAGAAATTCATCGAGGAGGCCTGCAGGATGGTGGAGGCACAGGACCACCAGCACATCAGGAGAGAACTAACAGTCGGACGACAAAATCCACCAGACACCACGGGAGTAGGACCTTGCGGAGAATCTGGACAGGCAGATGAGGAGGAGACCCAACAGAACCTGGAGGAAGGACTAGAGGACACAGACCTGAGACCAAAGAGACAGCTGAGGAAGGGGAAATCTGCTATCGTAGTGGGAGACTCAATCCTGAGAGGAGTGGACAGTCACATAGCTGGAGGGAGAGAGGGCCGACTAGTGACATGTCTCCCGGGGGCAAGAACGAAGGACGTCATCGACAGAATTGAGAGGATCCTGGAAGGGGCCGAGATGGAGGAGACAGCTGTAGTAATCCATGTTGGAACCAACGACGTCAGCAGGAGTAGCTACAACAGGACTGCACTAACTGATCAGTTCAGGATCCTGGGGAGGAAACTGAAACTGAGGGCAAGGAAGATAGCCTTCTCAGAGATCCTGCCAGTACCGAGAGCGGATGCAAGGAGGCAGAGTGAACTACAAGCAATAAACGGTTGGCTCAGGAGATGGTGCGAAGAGGAGGGTTTCCTTTTTGTTCGGAACTGGACAACTTTCTTGGGAAAGAATAAGCTCTACAGGAGAGACGGACTGCACCTGAGCACGATTGGGACGAGGATGCTGGCACACAACGTCCAGAGCGTCATAGATTTGGCTTTAAACTAAGGAAGAGGGGAAAGCCGACAGTCGATCTGACACATCGGACAAAAGTATCCAATGAGGATACTGAGAAAGGACATTGTAAAAGAGGGCTCGGGACTGAGAAAGGACATTGCAAAGGAGGGCTCGGGACTGAGTGGAAATTTTTGGAAAAAGGACCTAAGGATGCAATACAGGGGTCCAGGGCCAAGGACATTGAGCAAGGACATTGTAAAAAAGGGATCGGGACTGAGTGGGAAATTTTGGGACAAGGACCTAAGGATGCAAAACAGGGGTCCAGGGCCAAGGACATTGAGTAAGGACATTGTAAAAAAGGGATCGGGACTGAGTGAGAAATTTTGGAACAAGGACCTAAGGACGCAATGCAGATGCTCAGGGCCAAGGACATTGAACAAGGACACTGTAAAGGAGGGCTCAGGACTGAGTGGGAATTTTTTGAAGAAGGACCTAAGGACAAATTGCAGGGGTCTAGGGCACAAATGATATTGGCAAACAGGACTAACAGAGAACAACGGAACCCAGAAGGACAACCAAAAATGGGGAAGCAGGCTGAGGACGAAACAGACACACCACAGGAGGAGGATGACCGAGACGAGGCTTGGGGACTGGCAACTCACGAGGGGGGTCGCCAGGAGCGCCAAACCACGAGGAAAACCAGCAAGAAAGGAGAACAACCGGGACTTACATTGCCTATACACAAATGCTAGGAGCCTAAGGGCTAAAATGGGAGAGTTGGAAGTCCTAGCCAACAAAAAGGGCCTGGACATAATCAGAGTCACAGAAACGTGGTGGACCCATGAAAATAAATGGGATGTGGCTTTACCAGGGTTCAAACTCTACAGGAGAGATAGGCCACGCAAAAAAGGTGGAGGAATAGCGCTATATAAAGGATTCCATACCTTCAACCAGGATGGAAACAACAGCAAGGGTGGATGACTTGGAATCACTATGGGTTAAGCTATCCGGAGGAACTGGAGCAGACATAAAATTGGGTCTGTACTATCGCCCACCGGGACAAACGGAAGAAATCGACCAGGATCTGGAGGCTGAACTGGGGCAGGTATGCAAAAGCGGAAGTGTGGTGGTGATGGGGGACTTCAACTACCTGGGAATAGACTGGAATATAGGGCACTCAAACTGCATGAGGGAGACCAAATTCCTGGAGGTCACGAGGGACTGTTTCATGGAACAACTGGTCACGGAGCCAACACGGGGAGATGCCACTCTTGACCTAATCTTTACCGGACATGGGGGACCCGCTAAAGAGGTTGCGGTACTAGCCCCACTAGGAAACAGCGATCACAATACGATCCAGTACAGGCTAGAAATTGGAACATCAAAGGTGAAAAGAACTACAACGACAGCACTGAACTTCAAAAAAGGGAATTATGACGCCATGAGGAAAATGGTGGGAAAGAAACTCAACGACACTGCAAGGAAGATGGAGTCCGTAGAAAAAGCCTGGACCTTACTCAAGGGCACGGTGCACGAAGCACAAAACCTGTGCGTCCCCAAGTTCAGAAAAGGGTGCAAAAAAATAGAACAAAAAACCCAGTGTGGATAACAAATGCAGTGAAAAAGGCGATAAGTGACAAGAAGGCATCATTCAAAAAATGGAAAAAGGACAAATCAGAGGTCAACCAAAAGGAGCACAAAAAACACCAAAAGGAGTGTCACCGAGTGGTTAGGAAAGCAAAAAGAGATTATGAAGAGAGACTGGCGGGGGAAGCAACAAACTTTAAATCATTCTTCAGGTACGTCAAGGGGAAGCAACCAGCTAGGGAGGAAGTGGGACCCTTGGATGATGGAGACAGAAAGGGAGTGGTAAAAGAAGAAAAGGAGATAGCTGACAGGCTAAATGAGTTCTTCACTTCAGTTTTCACGAGGGAGGACACAACCAACATTCCGGAACCCGAGGAGATCGTAAAAGGAGATCAGGATGAAAATCTGGTCCAACTAGAGGTGAGCAAAGTGGATGTCCTCAGGCAGATAGACAGGCTAAAGAGCGACAAATCGCCAGGTCCGGACGGCATTCACCCAAGGGTACTCAAGGAACTAAGGAACGAAATAGCTGAGCCACTTAGACATATATGCAACCTATCCTTAAAAACTGGAGAGATTCCGGAAGACTGGAAAATAGCAAATGTCACGCCCATCTTCAAGAAAGGCTCAAGGGGAGACCCAGGAAACTACAGGCCGGTGAGCTTGACCTCGGTCCCGGGAAAGATGATGGAAGTGCTGATTAAAGACAGCGTCTGGGAACACATCGAAAACACTGGGCAGCTAAAGCCGAGCCAGCATGGCTTCATGCCTCACTAACTTATTATACTTCTTTGAGGGGGTAAACAGCTAGGTGGATAAAGGGGAATCAATAGACATCATTTACCTTGACTTCCAAAAAGCCTTTGACAAGGTACCACATGAAAGACTGCTAAGGAAGCTATGGAACCACGGGGTGCAAGGGGAGGTCCACCAATGGATCAAAAACTGGCTGGCGGACAGGAAACAGAGGGTTGGAATAAAGGGCCATTACTCAGACTGGCAATGGGTCACGAGCGGAGTTCCACAGGGGTCGGTGCTGGGACCGCTCCTGTTCAATATATTTATTAATGACCTGGAGGCAGGAACCAAATGTGAGGTTATTAAATTTGCGGATGACACCAAACTATACAGCAGGGTTGAAAACAAGGAGGACTGCATAAATCTCCAAAAAGATCTGACAGCGCTGGAAGAATGGGCCAAAAAGTGGCAAATGAGCTTCAACATAGGGAAATGCAAGGTCATGCATGTAGGGAAAAAGAACCCGATGTTCACTTACAAAATGGGGGGATCACCGCTAGGAGTGAGTAACCTTGAAAGAGACCTGGAAGTGATGGTAGACTCATCATTGAAGGCGTCGGCGCAGTGCGCCACAGCCTCAAGGAAGGCAAACAGAATGTTGGGTATCATTAAGAAGGGTATCACGACCAGGACGAAGGAAGTCATCCTGCCACTGTATCGTGCAATGGTGCGCCCGCACCTGGAGTACTGTGTTCAGTACTGGTCGCCGTACCTCAAGAAGGACATGGCGGTACTTGAGAGAGTCCAGAGAAGAGCAACTAAGCTAATAAAGAGTATGGAAGACCTCTCATATACTGACAGACTGAAGAAGCTGGGGCTTTTCTCCCTGGAAAAGCGGAGGCTTAGAGGAGACATGATAGAAACCTTCAAGATCATGAAGGGCATAGAAAGAGTAGACAGGGACAGATTTTTCAAATTATGGGGAACCACAAGTACAAGGGGACACTCAGAGAAATTGAAAGGGGAAAGGTTTAGAACAAATGCCAGGAAGTTCTTTTTCACCCAGAGGGTGGTGGATACATGGAACGCGCTACCGGAGGATGTGATAAGCAGAAGCACGCTACAGGGATTCAAAGAAGGTCTGGACAGGTACCTGGAGGACAAAGGGATTGAGGGGTACAGATAGGAGTAGAGGTAGGAAATAGGGATAGGATTAGAGGCAGTTACAAAATTAGTCAGGGACACTGTTCAGGCAATTAGGCCTGAGGGGCCGCCGCGGGAGCGGACTGCTGGACAGGATGGACCTCTGGTCTGCCTCAGCGGAGGCAACTTCTTATGTTCTGTGTTGCCAGGGTCTTGCTTCTGGTCAAGAAAGAGTTAGCAGGGTTAAGGGAAGGCAACTTTGAAAAGAAATGTCTTAACATGAGCCATGAAATGTTCAAGGGAGGATTGCTTTCTGAGGTACCCAGGCAGCATATTCTAGAGTTTGAACACAAAAAAACACAGAAAAAAAGGGGAAGGAACCAAGATCTCCACAAAATATATAAAAAAACACGAGGAGTCTTGTGTCAATCGTGGTAGTCAAGAGTGGTATTCTTGAAAATTGAAGCTTTGTTGATATGACCTGACAGAGTCCGTGTTTCGGCTTCAGGGGTCATGTGGTCAATACAACTACAAACAAAACATAATTTAAAAACAATGTATGTATATTGTCTTGTAAGTTGATTAAAAAGATGAAAGACGTGTGCCAGTGTGTGGCGCAGTGGTTAAAGCTACAGCCTCAGCACCCTGAGGTTGTGGATTTAAACCCACACTGCTCCTTGTGACCCTGGGGAAGTTACTTGATCCCCCCCATTGCCCCAGGTACATTAGATAGATTGTGAACCCACAGGGACAGACAGGGAAAAATACTTGAGTACCTGAATAAATTCATGTAAACTGTTCTGAGCCCCTCTGGAAGAATGGTATAGAAAACTAAATAAATAAATAGTGTGAAAAGCTTCAGCCTCTGATAACCAGAGCTGGTATTGTGACATCATAATGCCTCATTCCACCAATGCCTAAGAGCCAACCTCATCAATGTCACAATGGCTTGATTGTCCTAGACTTGGCTCACTTTTACTACATTTTGATTTCTAGAGTGGTGCAGTGGTTAAATCTACAGCCTCAGCACCCTGAGGTTGTGGGTTCAAGCTCACGCTGCTCTTTGTGACCCAGGGCAAGTTACTTAATCCTCCCATTGCTCCAGGTACATTAGATAGATTGTGAGCCCGTCGAGACAGATAAGGAAAAATGCTTGAGTACCTGAATAAATTCATGTAAACCATTCTGAGCTCCCCTGGGAGAATGGTATAGAAAATTGAATAAATAAATAAATATTTATTTATTTATTTGAAAAACACTATAGTAATTAAGGAACAAAATGATGAATGAAAAAGTCTTCTGTGAAAACAATGTGCTGATGAGAATGAAGATAGTACCTGTAAAACAAGAAGGAAAAACAGCACTAGCCCCAAAATGTGAGGGTTTCGTGAATAAGAAAATGTGATGAAATAAGGGTTATCAATAAAATACATATATATATGCTCCGGTGTATGGTGGTTGATGTTAAAATGAAATTACAATGCAAAGATGAAAATGGAGTTTAAACTTGCCTAAGTGAACTAGATAAGAATTTAATTATGAGGTTATATTTTAAAAATAAAATAACAAAATTCTGTGGGGATAATGTTCTGATATTTCCAGATGTTGCCAGAGCAACTCAGATGCGAAGGAAGGCATTTTTTATTGTTAAAACCTAGGGCTCCTTTTACTAAGCTGCGATAGCGGTTTTAGCGCAGGCTTAGCGCACGCTGAATTGCCACGCGTGCTAGACCTTAACGCCAGCACTGAGCTGGCGTTAGTTCTAACCGTGTAGCGCAGGTTTAGCGCGTGCTAAAATCCTGCTTGCGCTAAAAACGCTATTGTAGCTTAATAAAAGGAGCCCCTAGAGATTTGGCTCTGGCAGCTACATTTTTCTTAAAATTTCCATGTAAGTGTATTATTAAATTACAGGAGAGAGAATTTATCTTTTGGGATCCTACACAGCTTCAGCAATTTTTAAGCTTTCGTGAACAGGGAAAAGATGTAGAGAAATAGTTTGAGAACAGGTCTTTATTGAGAGTCAAAAAAAGATAGAGAAAGCACTAAAGATGATCTAACGCAGGGGTGTCAAAGTCCCTCCTCGAGGGCCACAATCCAGTCGGGTTTTCAGGATTTCCCCAATGAATAGGCATGAGATCTATTTGCATGCACTGCTTTCATTGTATGCTAATAGATCTCATGCATATTCATTGGGGAAATCCTGAAGACCCGACTGGATTGCGGCCCTCGAGGAGGGACTTTGACACCCCTGATCTAACGAGTTTTCTCAAGTTAATTTTGGTTTTTTTTCCCTATATTTTGAGATGTAATTATGGTAGCTCCCCAAAATTAATGTGGGCTAGAAAGACTTGTGTTAGAATAATTTTTTTCCTTTTTAGGTATGATGTATATCTTTATCCTTTACTGTTCTGAAAGAATTGTACGTTAAAAAATTTTTTGAGTAAAAAAAGAAAAGATAATGGAGTTTAAATGAACATACCCAATACAAATAAAATGTTAACGATGTCGCAGTTTTGGACCAATTGAGAAAATTATCACTCTGAAATTGAATTGAATGTGGAATTCATTTACTAACCCCCTCCTTCACTAATGCATAGCGCGGGTTTTAGCTCCGGCAGTGGCGGTAACTGCTCCGACGCTCGTAGATTTCCTACGAGCATCGGGGTAGTTCCCACCACTGCCGGCGCTAAAACCCACGCTACATGGTAGTAAAGGAGGGGGTAACTGTAAACGTGAAAATTCAATGACATCTTTAATATTTATGTACTTGAGCAAAGGGAAAAGAAGAATAAGGAGCAGTGTTTAGATTGCTACTTACATACTTGACCATTTTGAAATTATAAAGGCATAAATAAGTGAACTGTCTACCAAAAAAACGGATCTGAGCAACGTGTTTGGTAGACAGTGTGATGACGTGAATGTGTGCCAGTGTGCTAAAGCTTATTCCATTTAAAATGCAAAAGTATACATAAATGAATTCATTTGCAGGTGTTGAGGGCAGGTATGTTATCGTGTAGAGGCCCACAGGCATGGAATGAGATCCCTCTATACATCCGGGAGCAGGGAAATGTATGCAATTTTAAGAAATTACTGAAAAAGTATTTGCTTTGTAAGATGAAATATGGGAATTGAAGCTTTAATATATTTTTAGGCGCTGGTCGCTGAAATGTTTTTTTTTTTGTTAGATTTGTTAATTGTATATGATGTGATAATATTATATATGTATTTTGGAACCCGCTTTGTATAAAGCGGGATATAAATCAATAAACTATAAACTAGCGGTCTCTTTTACAAAGCCACGCTAGTGGCCCCTAAAGCCCATAGAGATCTAAAGGGCTTCGGGGCTGTTGCCACACGGCAGCCACTAGCGTGACTTTGTAAAAGAGGCCGTAGGTCTTAGATAGGCATCTTGATGACATAAACGTACCGATCTTTACATTGTTTATAAATAATTGTTTAAAAGTGCCAATAAGTAAATAGATGCTGAACGCCGTCCTTGATACACGCTTGGGTCAAAAAAAAATCACGCGAGTCTGAACGGTGTCTTGAACAGACGGCGTAATAACGTAAGCATGCCTTTCTAATTTATAGTTATAAGCACTGCTCTCAATCCAAATTTAGGCGCAATGATTGACATTTTTTGTTTAGACACGATGAAAAAAAGTAACGTACTTTAGAATTGCATGAACCTTTAGAATACAATAAATATTGTAAGTTGTTTGCCAGCCGGCCCGAAGATTACATTTCAGTGGAGCCAGAGGTAGGTGGGCGACGGGAAAGAAAACCAGAAAAAGGGTGAAAGCTTTCCAGATACCTGGACAGTCCTCTAAAAAGAAGTGTCTGAGTAAATCTGGATGTCTGATATCCTTAAGGTACCATGCACCCAAGGGATGTTGACAGGAGATGACGGATATACTGTGTGGAAACCCAGCTTTTTGGGAAATTGAAGGAATGTTTCTGTACAGATATGGTTTGACAGAGATCATTTCTTCTAAGGGTTTGATATAGTAGAGTGCTGGCCAGATATTTGCTGCAGCTTGGCACTGCTGATCTCAAGATGTTATGCAAATGCATGGGACCTACATTTTGCATATAGATTAGTTAACCTGGAGGCATTTGTATTATCAAAAAAGCTTTGCTACAAGTCAAATGAAGTTCTCACTAACTGATGCTTAAATGGCCCAAGTCAGCTGAAGAAAGCTCTTTGGAGATCAGTTTGATTTTTCATGGCAGGATATGTTTTACATTAGAGGTTATAGTAATACAGTAAATGATGGCAGATAAAGACCCGAGTGGTCCATCCAGTCTGCCCAACCATACACGCTCTATAGATTAATCATTTAATTTAAATGGTCCTTTTTCCTAGATATTTCTGGGCCAGAAACCCAGAGCTCTGCCCAGTAATGTGCTTAAATTCTATCTACTGGAAAGTTCTTTTTATTATATAGACTTATACCAAAAAAGCACTACAATTCAATACATTACAAAGTGACAGCAGCAAATATCATACAAATAATACAAACATAAACTGACATTTTACTATCCCCACACCAAACCTGTACATATGAAACTAAACATCCCCAAACCCTGTACACAAAATGACTAGAAACCCCCCTCCCTCCCAGCAATAAATAAACATAAATACAAAAACTCAGATAAAACAAAAACTGTAACACGCGTCAGGGAGGCTGAAGCCGCACCCCCTTCCACAATAAACGCCACTGCTGTTCACTCCTCCTTTTTCTCTCTGCTTCTGCAACTTGGCACACTGCCCGCACCACATCCATCGCCACTATGTCCGGTGCCAGCTGTCGCTGCCTCAGCGATATCTGGCAACGTGCCATCCAAATGAAATACTTCAGTATGGATAAAATAATAAAAAAAGTTTCACCATACACCCTCTTCCCCCCACCACCCCCATAAACCCAATCCGCATAACTCAGACTTTCAAACAAACCCACCTGAAACCCCAAATCCCTGGCCACCCTCCTCCCCACCTCAACTGAAAAGGGGCAAAAACACAAAAAATGTTCCATTGTCTCTAACACTCCCTGGCACTCCCCCCTTGGACACTCCCTGTCAGTCACAGGTCTACACTTTAGATTCGCCCGGACATACATCTTGCCATGCAGTGCCAGCCATGCCACATCGAAGTACTTAGAGGGCAGGCGTGGCATCGCCACATAACGGAGTGCCTGCTGTTGACGTATCCCCGGGCAATCCTTCAGCAGAGGTTCCACCGCATAACACCGGTGCAGCACTCTTTCCATCCATGTCTTCCTCCCCTCCACCACTTCATCCACCGTGACCCTCCAACTCCTAACTAAACGGGCCATGTCCGCCTGACCCGGCACCCCTGCCAAAACCCCTACCACCCGCTTCTTCCCTATTTCCACTCCCCCCAACCAGTCTTTCCAAAACACTGTACCCCACGTTAGAACACTTTCTACCCATGCCACCCTTTCCTGCTGTCCCCTCACCAACCCCCCCAAATGGAACTGGAGGAAGAGGGAGGAGAAAAAAAGAATGGGGTTCACCATCCCCAAGCCCCCTTGTTCTTTTGCCAAATACGTTACCCCCCTCTTTATTGGATTTAAGCGGTTACCCCAGAGGCACTGAAAAAAAAGACTATACATCGTAGCGTGCAACCCCTGCGGGAGCAAACACACATAACTAAGGAATAAGAACAAAGGAACCAAATATACTTTCATTAGACGCACCCGTTCCAGAAATGTCAGCTTCCACTGCTTCCAGGCTTCCACCTTCTGCCGCCCTTCCTGGATTTTTCCCTTCCAGTTCTCCATTTGATACGTCTCATCCCCACTGAAGACAACCCCCAGCACCCTAACCCTCCCCTCTGGAGGCAAGAACCCACTTGTACTCTCCACCTCCCATGCCGGATCCCCGAGTTTCAACAAATGACTCTTTTCCTGGTTAATGCACGCCCCTGTGGCACCTGAATACTCTCCCAGTTTTTCCTCCATCCACCTAAACTCTCTATTTGAAGACACAAACACAGAGATGTCATCGGCATATGCCACCACCCTGACCTTTGTGCCTTCCCCCATATCTATCCCTGTTAAACCCCCACCCTTCTCCAGCCGCTGCAGCAATGGATCGATGGCAAATACATATAGCAATGGACTTAAGGGACAGCCCTGTCTCACCCCTTTCCCAATGGAGAAACGCTCCCCCCTCCACCCATTTACCAAGGGAAAGGTTGCTGCCTCCCTATACAGAGTCTTCAACCCCTCCACAAACTGCACAGGAATCCCATACTTTGTAAGAACCCCCCACAAATATTTGTATGGCACCCTATCAAAGGCTGTGGCTTGGTCCAAACTAACAAGCACCCGCCCCCCCTGGGCCCTCCGACCCCTCTCAACTGCCTCTCTTACTGTTACCGCTGCTTCTATCGCCCCCCTCCCCTGCACGCCACACATCTGTGCTGGTGCCAGTACTGATGCCGCCACCTCTCCCAGTCTTGCGCACATCATCTTTGCTAAAATTTTCCTATCTGTATTAAGCAAAGAAATCGGCCTCCAATTTCCCACCCTTGACCCTTCCTTCCCTGGCTTCGCAATCAAAACCAGTACCGCCTCCCTCACGGACCTCGGCAGAACAGGCTGACAGCTAAGCTCCATAAACAGCCGCACCAAGAAAGATATCATCTGCTCACAAAATGTCTTAAAAAACTCGGCTGTCAACCCATCTGGACCGGGTGATTTCCCTCTGGTCAGGCCGGCTATCGCCCGTCTTACCTCCTCCACTGTCCAAGGGCCATTCAGCGCTTCTGCCTGCTCCTCTGTTAACCCTCCCCCCACCCCCGGGGTCCCCTCTATATATTCCTCCCACCCCTCCCTTTCCTCTTGCCCAACTTCAAAGAGCCCCCCAAAATGCTCTCCCACCACCCTCAATATCCCTTCTCGTGACTCCTGCTCTATCCCCTCATTGTCCCACAAACTCCCCACCTTCCGCCGCCTGACCCTCTCTTTGCATGCCCTGAAAGGGTCCGGTGAGATGAAATGCCCATAGTCCCTCTCCCACATTAAGGACCTATATCTATCGTACTGTAGTGCTTCAATTTTTCCCTTGAGTACCTGAATCCCCTCCCCCTTTTCACCCCCTTCCATCCTCCAATTTAATTCCTTCCTCAGGGCTACCAGCCTCCCCTCCCTATTTTGTGATGCCCTCCTACTTATTTTCTTGAAAAAACCCTTGATCCTACCCTTCACAACCTCCCACCATCCCCCCAATGACCCGTACGCGCTTACAGTAGACAGCTGGTCTGTCCAGAACTCCCTAAAGGCCTCCTGTACACTCTCCTCCTGGAGCCATGCATTGTTGAGCCTCCACAGACCCCTACCCATAACTGGGTTCTTCCCCCCTACCTGTATGCTCACCAAAGCGTGATCTGTAAATTCAACATGCTGCACTTGGGGAGGGTCCTGACAGTCTTCCCTCCTTACAAAAAACCTGTCGATACGACTGCGGCATTTCCCCCTGCCAAACGTAAACCCCCCTTGCTTCCCAAAAACTGTATAAATATCAACCAGCCCTGCCCCCTCCCCCACTTGTTTCAAAAATAATTCATCATATCCTAAAGAAAATTTCCTCCCTTCCCTATCCTCCTGCCTCACCACTGCATTAAAATCCCCTCCCCACACCACCCTCCTGGCCGTGTATAAATATGGTCTGATCCGGGAGATTAGAGCTTTACGCTCCCACTTCCTCTGAGGACCGTAGATGTTCACCAACCTTACCTCCTCTCCCTCCACCCTTACATCCAATATCTGCCCCCTCCCCCCACCCAATTCCACCACCCTATGCACTTCCACCGCCCTGGAGTTAAACAGAATTGCCACCCCCCCATAAGCCTCCTGGGCTAATACCCAGTATGACGGCCCCCATTTCCAGTCCCTTTTAGCTTTCCACAATAAACTTGGGTGGTCAACCCTTGTTTCTTGCAACATGATAACATCCAATTGTTTGGAAGCCAGGAACTCATATACCAGAAACCGCTTTCTCTCCGTTCGGAGACTAGCAACATTCAAAGTTGCAATATTCAAACCGGGACCCCCCATCATGACACTAATTTAGATTTCTTCCCCCCCTTCTCTCCGCTCCCTTCTTCCATTCCCCTCTTCACCACCACCCCTGGCGGGACCGCCTCACCCTCCGCCAGAATCAACTCTTCCCCAATTCCTTCCCTTTCCTTATCTTCCCCTTCCTTAATCACATCCCTCCCAACCAGCAAAACATCCCCTCCATCTACTTCCATACCCTCCTTCCCACCCACCTCTGTATTTAGAAAAGCCCCTCCCCCATCCCCTTCCTCTCCCACTGTCTCAACCCGCAACCTCTCCAGAATCACCGCCGGGTATTCCTGCTGCCCTCCCTCCCGACCTTTCTTCCCTTTCCTCTTCTGGGACACCCCACCTCCATCCTCTTCCTCCTGTGCCAATACACTAAACCTATTAGTATCCTCAACCCTATCTCCCCTTCTTTTCCTCTGGTGTTTCCCCACCTTCTTACTACGTACCTTTTCCCATGTACCCTCATCCCCACCCCCACCCTCTCTCTCCCCCTCTGCTTCCTGCACCAGCCCTTCACCCTGCCTCACCCTTTCCTGGCTATCTTCCTGACCACCCTCCTGATCCCGTTCCTCCTCCTGGGCCCGCTCCTGCGGTTCCTCCCCTCCCCCATCATTTTCCTCTCGCCACTTGTTATGTGCAGCCCTCGGACACTTGCTGAATGGGTGCCCCAGACATCCACACAAGTTGCACCGAATGAGGTCACACTCCTCCCCAATATGCCCCTTCCCTCCACATTTTACACACATCAGGGTAGGACACACCATACTTAGATGCCTAAACGATCCACATCGAAAACATACCCTGGGCTGCCCCTTGTAAAAACATTGGATGCGCTCTCTCCCAATGTATGCCACTGGTGGAACATGCTGTATCACATTACCCACTTGACTTAGCTTCATGCTGGCCGTCCATCCACCAGCCCAGACCCTACTCGGGTCCATGATCTTCACTAATGGAGTCCGAAGCACCCCATACCGATTCAACCAGTATGTCAGGTCTGAACTGGGGATGGACTCATTTCTCACCAACACTGTCACTTGCACAAGGTCAGGCTTACTCACAGGTATGGCTTTAAATTCTGCCCACTGCTCCCTCCCCCTCACCCCCTCATATTTTTCCCAAAATAACTCTAAACCCCTCTGTCTCTGGAAACTGATGTCATACTCCGGAACCATTACCGGATGAATACAGGCATACAGGTCCTCAGGGATGAAGCCCAACCCCAGAACCATTCTCAACACCCTGTCCCTTGATGGCATATTCCCCACCCCCACCCACTTCAACTGAACCACATTTCTTCTCTTGAAAATACCCCCCTCTCCCCCTCCCCCGCTACCCCACCCCCCACCACCATTCCCATTCCCTCCACCATCCTCTCTCCTCCCCCCACTCTCCCCTTGCACATTCCCCCTGCCCCGATTCCTACCCCCCTGTCCCGATCCCCCAGCCACCACATCTGCAAAAGATATTCCCCGTTTAACCCCTTTCCAGGCACCATGCCCACCACCAACAGATCCCCCACCCTCTCCCACCCCCTCCCCCTCCCCAACACCCCCATTCACATCCATAGGGATCTTTCCTGCATTCAGTTCTTTCAACTGCAGTTCTTTAGAACAAGGCAAAACTTGCTTTGTCCATTGCTGCCGTTGTGGCAGCACAGCTTCATCACCTACAGCCACCTCCTGCTGTATTTCTCTCTGTAGATTCTCAGGTTCCAGCTCCTGACTCCACTCCACTCCTTCCAACACACTGGAAACACCTCTTTGCTGTACTCTGCACTTTGAATTAGGCTGAGTTCCCTCAGCACAGCTCAGAGAAGACTCCACCCCTTTCTCAGTCACATTCTCAGTCACATAAAAGATTCCACCCACCAGTTCTTGGGAACTCCTCCCCTGAGCTGCATTCTGGGATTTTCCTTGCTGATGGAACTCAGGTGTTTCCAATCCAGGCTGCTGATCAATCACTTTCAAATCACATTCCTCTTCCTCCAAGAATTTTAGCAAGTTACTGGGCAAACTAGTCTCAGCTGCCTGCTGTTCCAGCACTCTCTCAGGTGCTTTTATTAAAGTTTGTGGTAGCTCAATTTCTGTTTGTGGTTTCTCAGTCCCTGCTAATACTTGCTCAAACTCTGTATGAAGTTTTTCAGTCCCTGCTTGTTCCAGGTAGTTCACTCTTTGTGTGGCTTTCTTCTTCCTGCGCTCCTTTGTCCGCCCCTCCTCCACTCTGGTTTCTGCTGTGTCTGCACTCTTTTCCCAGTTGTACCAATTCAGGCTGTCTCCCAACTTTTCTCCAGTAGCCTCTGTGGTAGCTTTTTCTTCCACTGCTGTGGGAGTTTCCTGCACTTCTTCCAACTGTCCTGCTTCTGCACAAGGTTCTTCTGCAGAAACTGCTGCCTGTAATTTCCCCTGGTGTCCCTGCAGCCCTGCCATTCTCTCTCTGTTCCGATACACTTCAGCCATGGGGTTAGACACATCTTTTGTAATACCAGCCATCTCTGTTATGCAGTTCTCCACCTGCCGCTGAAGGTATTGCTGTTCTTTCTTATACTTTTTCTTTTGCTTCTCTGGAGCCAGCTTATACAGAGTGGACACCATACGTTGTTTCTTTTGTAAGTCCTGCAGCTTTTTCTCCAGTCCAGCCATCCCCTTAACTGTTAATATGGCTCTTGTGGCCAAATCCATGTCCTTTTCCACCTCCTCCTCCCCACTGAAAATATCCTCCTCTGACCCTTGCGAGTCCTCCATATCCTCCACCCCTGTAACAGCCTGGGCTTTCTTCCTGCCCATCTCTACCTCCAACTCCCAGGCCCTGCCAGACCCCTGTTGTACCTTCATGCTCCTTGGTATCAATTCTGGAACAGGAACCCTTCCTCTAGGAGCTCTGGGGTCTGGCTCTTCTGGCCTCCTCCAGCCTGATGGCCCAGGCTTTTCACCATCTGGTTCCCTCCTTCCTTCCATAGTAGGCCCTCCAATCCAGGACCTTCCCTGGGAAGGGACCCCAGGCTTCATAGCTCTGCCTGGGGCACAGAGCTAGGCCCAGCTCCAACCTTCCACAGGCCTCTGGTTCTCAGTTGCAGCTCTCTCTTCAGCTCCTCTCACAACCACAGTCACACACAGACTGGTTCCAACTACTGAAGTCTCCGTCATAGCTCATGCCAGCCCATTTAAACCATCACAACCATCTAAACCCTCCCCAGCCTGTCAACTGAATGTCCATATATGGGACACAGACCGTTACAAGTCTGCCCAGTACTGGCCTTAGTCCCTTTAATATACTGTATACCCATTATTTTCTAATTAAAGATCCTCTGTGTTCATCCCACGCTTGTATGAACTCTGTCACCGTTTTCCTCTCCACCACCTCCCTCGGGAGCGCATTCCATGCACCAACCACCCTTTCCGTAAAGAAGAATTTCCAAACATTACTCTTGAGTCTACCACCCCTCAACCTCAAATTATGCCCTCTGGTTTTACCATTTTCCTTTCTCTGGAAAAGATTTTGTTCTACATTAATACCTATAATCCTCTAAATATTTTGTGATTCACACTAAACTTACATAAACTTTTGGCCAAAGCACAAGTTGATGTATCCCACTAATTATAAGAGAGAACTTTGAACGATCTCAAGTGCTCACAGCTACCAGCCTGATGTATATTTCAGGCTAATAACCACACGGTGAGCTATCATTGATCTTATTTTGTTCTCTTTTTTAATTTTTCTCAATTTTTTGAGCATTTATGTATTTTTTTTTTTTTTTTTAAATCTTATTCATTTACTGGTCTTCATGTCTTATTCTTTTTTACTGATCTTCATTAAGTTTATAGCAGTATTTCTTTTTGAAAATAAACCCTAAGAAGTGCTTAGCTTCAAAACGACGACGGAAGATCTCCGTTTCGCTCATTCATTTAAAGGAGCTTCGTCAGGACACCGCCAGCAAACATACTATAAGAAGACACAACATTGTTTTAATATAAAATCTAATAAATATTTACTTAATTAAATATATGCTCGGTATTTTAACCTAGCTTGCACTTATATGTGAGAGCACTATGACATTACTTCGGGCTACTAAATTTAGGGCCCGAATATCATTTGGAAGTTATTCACCTTTAAGATACTGCAACATTAACTAATAGTGTAACCGTTCTACATAGACAAGGAAACCCAGCCTATTCCCAAATAGCCTTTAACTATCTTATCATTTAATTTAACAAACCTCTTAATACTGACGGCTGCAAAGACAAACTTTCGGCTGCAAAGATAAACTTTCAGAAAGCAACCTGAAGCCTAGGAAATTCCAAAATCGTCTGCCTAACGATATTCACACCGGCAAACATACCCGTCATCAGATCTCGATTTAAGTAGTATGAAGGCGACTGACGTCATATCCGGTAGCGTCATTGCACTAAAGAGACAGAGTATACTTCGGAAAGGGTTTTAAAACCCCCCGGGATCAGTCCAGTCAAAGAACTCACCTTCAAACACCATACCAAAAATTTTTTTACAGATGGTAAAAAATTATATTTACAAACAAAAGGGGTAGCGATGGGCGCCACATGCGCCCCGTCAATCGCATGTTTGTATATGAAGCATTATGAGGAAACATACCTTACTAGTCATCAATGGAGTCATTACATTTTAGGGTGGAAACGTTACATAGATGATATTTTCATGATCTGGCAAGGTTCAAGTGATCAATTATTAGAGTTTACAAAATGGTTGGATACCAATGATAACCACATTCAGTTTACTAAAAATCAATCTTTTACTGGTATCAATTTTCTAGACACTTGGGTCAGTATTAATGATAATCATCTTGAAACCAAACTTTACATCAAACCTACAGACACCACCAGTCTCTTACACTATGATAGTTGTCACCCTACTCCTCTTAAAAAGAGTTTACCGCTAGCTCAATTTTTACGTTTTAGGCGGATTTGTTCACATACTTCTGATTTTAAATCTTCAGCCAACAGATTAGCAAGTAACTTAAGACACAAAGGGTATCCTGAGAAAATATTAAAGAAATCATATCGTAGGGCTAAATATAATCATCAGGAATGGTTGTTAGGTTCAATAGGTACTGATAGTCTTTCTAATATTCATACCACAAATAATGATGCTGATTTAGAGCAGACTGAAGAGTTCCAGACTTTTGTACTAAGATATAACGTAGAGTCTGAACACATAGCAAGGATTGTTCGAAACCATTGGAGGATTGTCCAAAATAATCTTTGTTTTGAAAATTCCAAAGTACGGTTGACCTATTCTAGATCTCGTAACTTAAAAGAATATTTGAGAATAAAACCAGAATTAACACAACAAGATAATAGAAACAAGAAAGGATTTCATTCAAGTTGTGGTAAATGTCAAATTTGCTCTCTTAACATGTCAGGCGCAGTGTTTGTAAATCCTTTAGATAATCAAAAGTACGAGTTTAGGCATATTACAACATGCAAATCAGATTATGTAGTTTATTTGATTATATGTCCATGCCAAAAAATTTATGTTGGCAAAACTACCAGACAATTCAACATTCGTATGGCGGAACATAAATCATGTTTAAAGCTCAAAAGAAAAGAAGCTCCGCTAGTAGCTCATTGTTTAGAACACAACCATACGTTTGGGGAACTAAAATGTATGATTATAGATAAAATCGAGGCTTCAATAAGAGGAGGGTTAGGGGGAAAAAATTGTTGCAATCCGAGCAAAAATGGATTGACCGCCTGCATAGTTTGCAACCGCAGGGTTTAAACATAGCCATAAATTGGCAAGTATTCTTCTGAAAATGTAAGATGGGTTGTTTTGTGTTGTATGAGTAGGGTTATTTTCGTTGGGTTGGTTGAATCAACTGCTGCATTAATTGCCGTGTAAATGACTAGGTACGGTGTTAAGCCGTATGGATGTTTGTGATCTGTATGAGTGAGTTAACGGAAGCATAGAGATTGTGTATCTGTGATCGTTTTGTAGTCATGAGTGAGTAAACGGAAAGACATAAAGATTAAGTTGGTATGGTGTTTGAAGGTGAGTTCTTTGACTGGACTGATCCCGGGGGGTTTTAAAACCCTTTCCGAAGTATACTCTGTCTCTTTAGTGCGATGACGCTACCGGATATGACGTCAGTCGCCTTCATACAACTTAAATCGAGATCTGATGACGGGTATGTTTGCCGGTGTGAATATCGTTAGGCAGACGATTTTGGAATTTCCTAGGCTTCAGGTTGCTTTCTGAAAGTTTATCTTTGCAGCCGAAAGTTTGTCTTTGCAGCCGTCAGTATTAAGAGGTTTGTTAAATTAAATGATAAGATAGTTAAAGGCTATTTGGGAATAGGCTGGGTTTCCTTGTCTATGTAGAACGGTTACACTATTAGTTAATGTTGCAGTATCTTAAAGGTGAATAACTTCCAAATGATATTCGGGCCCTAAATTTAGTAGCCCGAAGTAATGTCATAGTGCTCTCACATATAAGTGCAAGCTAGGTTAAAATACCGAGCATATATTTAATTAAGTAAATATTTATTAGATTTTATATTAAAACAATGTTGTGCCTTCTTATAGTATGTTTGCTGGCGGTGTCCTGACGAAGCTCCTTTAAATGCATGAGCGAAACGGAGATCTTCTGTCGTCGTTTTGAAGCTAAGCACTTCTTAGGGTTTATTTTCAAAAAGAAATACTGCTATAAACTTAATGAAGATCAGTAAAAAAGAATAAGACATGAAGACCAGTAAATGAATAAGATAAAAAAAAAATAAAAAATACATAAATGCTCAAAAAATTGAGAAAAATTAAAAAAAGAGAACAAAATAAGATCAATGATAGCTCATCGTGTGGTTATTAGCCTGAAATATACATCAGGCTGGTAGCTGTGAGCACTTGAGATCGTTCAAAGTTCTCTCTTATAATTAGTGGGATACATCAACTTGTGCTTTGGCCAAAACTACATTAATACCTTTCAAGTATTTGAATGCATTTTTTTTTTTAAAAACAACAAGAACCACCACAACAAAAAGATACTAGACTGTGACCAGCAATAACCTCCACCCTCCACTTCACCTGTGGTTCAGCACAGTTCCTGTGTAGCACCCTGGCATAACCTGACAGAAATAAACACTATTCAAATTATTGTAATGTGGCACTATCCTGACTAAACCTGACTGAAATAGTTCCTACTACTTGCCATTATTTATATTAACAGCTACATATAGTACATCATTAGTGGATCCTGATAATTCATCTATTCCCATTTCCCAAGGGGATGCGTTAATACATCTTTAATCCTATGGAAGTATTAAGAAATCCTCAGAAGGGTTCATTTGGCATGCATAGTCAATTTGCATATCCTAAAAGGATATTCCAGAAGGTTAAAATGAAAGCACAGCAATTAAAGATATGAATAAATGATTTTAATTATGCAGTACATACCTTAAATATTTATAACACATCTTTAAAGGTCTTCTAATGCACACTGAGCAGTGCTACTATCTTGTTGCACACATTTTCAAGCAGAAATACTGTATGTTTGACAGTCAAACCCCCCCATTATCATACAGTTGCCCCCTACTTTAAAGGTAAGCCATCTCAATTTGGAGGAATTTTTTTTAAGGGGGAGAGAGCATAATGCTTTCCCTATTGCCCCCAATAATAAATACTAAGAAGATGGAAGAAATTGACTTCCAAGGATAATTCTTGGAACTGGATTTGTACTATTTGGAACTGCTTTGACTATAACAAAAATGTAAATAATGGTGATAGATTTGAAGACTTGAATTTTTGACTCTCAAAAATTGTAGTTTTACAGAGCGCTGATCAAATGGTTACAAATCAAATCTGACAGGAGACAGAAGTTGATGATAATTGAGGATATTACCTGCTGTGGTAATAACTTAGGGCTCTTTTTTTTACAAAGGTCATGGTAGCAAGTCTCCTGCGGCAAATGCACCGAAGCTCATTCTCTTGTTGTTTTACACAAAAAAGGTATCATTTCACACAATGACGGTACAATTTAAAGGGTTCGAATGACTAGCTTCAGAAGCCCCCTGAATCCTCTCTCCAGGAGGCCTCCACTCCTGGGTCAACCAGCAGTCCACACCCGTCTCAAGCCTTGTTGTGGAGAATATATGAATATAGAAAGGGTTCCCTCAGGAAGACTGCAAGGCATTGGTGGTCTATCTGCCACCCAGGGCAAGATGCACAAAGCTCTGACACCATGGTAAAAAATACCACGGTGGGAGCAATTTTTTTTTTTTACTGGCAATGCTCAGCTCAATAGCATGCAAATTCTATGCATGCTATTCATGCAGTAATACACCAATATAGGACTGGATAATAAATTGTTTCACAAATTTACAAATGGATAAATGTGAACACCTCAGTCCCACCACTCCACCGCTGTTTCATTTTCCAACCGCGGGAAGAAATTATGTGGTGACCTTCATCATTGGCTGTTCTGCATTCACCAATTGTTAAACCATTAGCTGTGATAACTCCAATATATTGTTTAACCTTTATCTGTCGTGCTTGTTTTATTCAACAATGTTATAGTGCACATATCTTTGCATCCGCCAAAACCTGGGAGCCAGACCCGACATGTTTCGCGCTATGGCGCTTTTTCAAGGGTCTCCCGAGGTAGCTGCTGTCATCCGACTCCAACTGTAAACTTATAGGAGGATTACTTTTGTACTTTTTGGACGGATATTAAGGGCAATACACCATAGCCTTATTGTAGAGTGCTATTCATGCAGAGCAGCACCAGCAAAATAGATAGGAACCGTGCCTGGTGCCTGCTCAGAAGAGCACATTGCTAGGTGCAGCTCCTCCTCCCATCTGTCATTCCCGTAAAACGTGCATGCTTTCTTCATGTTGGCAACCTGACTTAATTTTGCAATCCTTAATGATGTATTTTGCTCTCTCTGAAGCAGGAAAAGGGCACAATCTCCCCTTTCCTCCGGTTTTTGAGAAGGATACATCTTCTCCCTTTTAGCGTGTTTTTCTCTGTGGAGCATGAATGAACCCCCATGTATCAATCCCTGTTAACCCACCCCCAGTCCCACCCATTCCTAGACACCGCAATCCTGAACACTGGCAAGGGGCAGGAGAGATCTGCCCCTGCTCCCACTGGTACCATACATGATTGGAGCTGGTGGATGGGCCTGGGCTCCAGCCCCAGCTCTTGGATGCTGCCCTCCAGTGCACTATGGAATAGAAGTGGAGATTATGCAGTGAAAAGCTGGCCCTAAAGTATGGCAGGATGCACAATTTAATTGGCCGAGCATCCTGGAACCCTTGAAAAAGCCACATGAGTGACAAAATGGGTCCCCATCAGGCGTATCAGCAACTCTGCATCTTTAAGATAAGTAATTTCTGGCTGAGAATAAAAATATTCATTTAAGAAATCAGTAAGAAAAAAGTTAATAAAAAATAGAAGGAGGAGGTCAGAGGGTCAGTGATGGAAACAACCATTGAAACTTGGTATTGGGTGTAATTCCTTACCAAGTTGATTTCAGAGACCTCTTATCCTCTATTTTCTTGATAGCTCCCTGTAGTGGGATTTCTATGTGTATTTGAGAGTTGTGCTTGCATCTTCCTCAAGTTCTTGTTCAGTGAAGCGGCCCCAGGCTCCTCCTTTCTGCTGGGCATCTGCGATGCGATCCCTGGCGCCAGGGTCTACCATTGAAGGTAAGGGTACGTCCGGCTATTGGGGACAGAGGGAGCCTTAAGCTTTTTCTGCAAGAGGGTGAATGGGAGGCTAGCTGCAGACTGGTTTATTTATTTAGATTGGGCACAGCTGTTGTGCGTGTGTTATGTGAATACATAACAGTTACTAGTAGCTCCAGAGCGGCTGGAAAATTTCAATCGTTAAAGGAGGGGGGGGGGGTGCATGAGGCAACACCACTCCCCCAAAAAATCATACAATAAAAGAAGATGAAATAAACCACCAAAACTACCAGATATCCAAAAGAAGTTTATAGAAAAAATGATAAAGTGCTACGTTGAAGGAAAGGATCTCAGAAATCCACGCCAAAAAATCATGCAATCTCTTAAAGGCTTCAATGTGAATGTGGATTTCATTCATCGATCCAAAAACCTTCAATTTTAATTGTGCATTAATTTAGCAATCTTTATTTTGATTTTCCACCCTTTTTTTACTTTGCTGTGTTTCTAATTTGCAATTGTTAATTAAATCTCATCAGACAGTATGTAAAATTTCTCTCAATAAGAGTATCATAAATATAGTGGTACCTTTGTTTCCGAGCATAATTCGTTCCAGAAGCATGCTCGTAAACCAAATTACTCGTATATCAAAGCGAGTTTCCCCATAGAAAGTAAGTGAAACTCGCTTGATTCGTTCCCACTCCCAAGAACCGGCATTGCTCTCCCCCACTCACGAAGCCCCCCCCCCGCTTGAACTGCCATCCCCCCCGCGATCTGGAATCCCCTCCCCCCGCTCGCATCACCCCCTCGGAGAATCTCGGAGAGAGCAGGAACTAAGGCCTTGAACATGCACAGATGCTCAAGGTCCAGCAAACAGGAGGACAGATCTTCGGGCACCGGCAACGGCATGTCCTGTGCATTGGTGCCGGTGCCGGGTGCCAGATGGGGGGTAAGTGATGTGTTCGGGTCGGTGATGGGTACGGGGAGGATGTCAGATCGCGGCGGGGGGTCGATGTGAGCGGGGGGGGGGGGGGCCGGATCGCTGGGGGAGGCGCTCGTACATCGAGGCAAGCTTGGTTTCCGAGGCACCGATTTTGCAAATGTTTTGCTCGTTTTGCAAAACACTCGCAAACCGGTGCACTCGTAAACCGAGGTACCACTGTACTTAAAATACTTTATTAAGGGGTCCTTTTACTAAGGTGCACTAAACGCTAACGTGTCCATTATGTTCTATGGATGTGTTAGCGTTTAGCACACGCTAATATTTAGCTTGCGCTAAATCGGCTAGCGCACCTTAGTAAAAGAGGGGATAATTCAACAAACCACTTATCTTATTTGCAGCATGGAGAAGTCCTTGTTTTTCTCCTCCTGCCGAACATTTAAATTCCTATGCACCGCTGCAATTGCACAGCTCACTGTGCCATATGCGTGCTGACGGGGCCCATTTTGCCCTTAAACATTGGGCTTTCTCAAGGCAAAGATTTATCAACTTTAAATGATATAGGAAAGAAACAGAGAGAAGTGCGGTGGATTTACAGATTGGGATCTATACTAGAGAATGACACGGTGAAAAAATTGGTCCCCGTCACCGCCCCGTCCCCGTCTCACCATCCCCGTCACCGCCCCGTCCCCGTCTCACCATCCCCGTCACCGCCCCGTCCCCGTCTCACCATCCTCTTCACCGCCCCGTCACCGCCACTGCCACCCCATTCACCGCCCCGTCACCGCCACTGCAATCCCATTCACTTTTCTTTATTTACGTATAAAGGAAACATTCTTTAAAACTTTAAAACTTAGTTAAATATTAGTTAATAACTATACAAAAACAAAACACGCAGAGAAAAAATTAATTAATAAAAATTCTCAAAACTGACACATTTTGATCACTAAATTTAAAATAGTTATTTTTCATACAGTTTTTCAATCACTAATCTTCCACCACCCCTGGGGCTAGCAATGCAAAAACAAACACGACATGTACTTTAAATGCTGCCGTGATTAGCATAGTGACCGCGGCTACGGCTGCAAGTCTCCCCTCCCCCCAGCGATCACGGCAGGAGGGCACCCAACCCCTCCTGTAGACCCCCCCAACGGCCCTCCCGACAATCGCAGCAGAAGGGTACCCAACCCCTCCTGCCGGTCCTCCCAATGGCCTCCCCTAAGATCGCCGGCAGGAGGGTACCCAACCCCTCCTGCTGGACCCCCCCCCAACGAACCCTCCCACCCCGGAACCCCCTTAGTCTTACTTTCCAAGTTGGACCGGACGGCTCCTCACACGTATGGCCAGCAGGCTTGCCTCCGTCCAAATGAGGCGGGCCCGCCCCTACCCTGCCCAACCCACAGGATCCTAGGGCCTGATTGGTCTAGGCACCTAAAGCCACTCCCGCTATAGGAGGGGCCTTAGGTGCTTGGGCCAATCAGGCCCTAGGATCCTGTGGGTTAGGCAGGGGAGGGGAGGGGCGGGCCCGCCTCATTTGGACGGAGGCAGGCCTGCTGGCCAGACGAGCGAGGAGCTGTCCGGTCCAACTTGGAAAGTAAGACTAAGGGGGTTCCGGGGTGGGAGGGTTCGTTGGGGGGGGGTCCAGCAGGAGGGGTTGGGTACCCTCCTGCCGGCGATCTTAGGGGAGGCCATTGGGAGGCAGGGGAGGGGAGGGGCGGGCCCGCCTCATTTGGACGGAGGCAGGCCTGCTGGCCAGACGAGCGAGGAGCTGTCCGGTCCAACTTGGAAAGTAAGACTAAGGGGGTTCCGGGGTGGGAGGGTTCGTTGGGGTGGGGGGGTCCAGCAGGAGGGGTTGGGTACCCTCCTGCCGGCGATCTTAGGGGAGGCCATTGGGAGGCAGGGGAGGGGAGGGGCGGGCCCGCCTCATTTGGACGGAGGCAGGCCTGCTGGCCAGACGAGCGAGGAGCTGTCCGGTCCAACTTGGAAAGTAAGACTAAGGGGGTTCCGGGGTGGGAGGGTTCGTTGGGGGGGGGTCCAGCAGGAGGGGTTGGGTACCCTCCTGCCGGCGATCTTAAGGGAGGCCATTGGGAGGACCGGCAGGAGGGGTTGGGTACCCTTCTGCTGCGATTGTCGGAAGGGCCGTTGGGGGGGTCTACAGGAGGGGTTGATCTGACAAATGAGGAGCACGGTGAAACACAGGTAAATAGCGGTTCCTAGAAGGGGGTACATTGGCCCGCGGGGACAAACCTGTTCACCGTTTCCGTGGTCGGTGAATGGCCTTGTCCCCGTCACCGCAGCGACTGCTAGTTTTCTTCCCCGTTTTCGGCGGTGACCCGCGGCTTAAATGCGGTGGCCGCGGGTAAACCGTCACCGTGTCATTCTCTAATCTATACATCCAAATGGACTGAATAGCCAATTGGATCGGTCTGTGTTTATTTAGGTTTTGTTTAACTTTTTTTTTTTTTTTTTAGTTCAGAAATGTTTTATTAAATTTTACAAAACCACAAACAAAACAAAACATATGGTGCAGTCCATCAAATACACACGCTCAATGTACATTTCAGAAAATAGCACAACAATACATTGTGATAGGACGATGAATACGATTACGTAAACATTTATAATTGCTGGAGATGTGTCTGTGTTGCACTTATGCACTCTCCACCCATGAGGTTTTCCTGCTACTGGCCTTTCATGGGCCTGTACGGATCTGTTGCATGTCTGGAGGTTTTGTTTAACTTCTTTTGATATTTTGGTTACGTTCAGTATGAGTGATTACTATTCATTGATCTACAGAGAAAATAATACAGTTAAAAAAAACAAACACGGGGAGGGGGGAGGGGTGTATCATAGCCATAAATCTCATTTATACCATGCAATTCCTTATAATGGTGTCTGGAATCTCTGCCATTCGGCAGTTGTTTAATGAGTAGCATGGTTGAGATCCAATTGGAATAGAACAGGTCAGAAAATGTAGACCATGCACTGGCATCCTTACATGTCCACAGTACCATATTTGATTATGTGAGAGTTTGACAGATGCTATGCTTTACAGGGTGAGTTCTTCCTTTTGACTGATTTTTAGACTTAAAAATCAGCCTATGTAATATACCAACTTAGAATCCAAAAACGTTTGCTATTGATTTATTAAATACCATGCAGCAGTGAATACACTGCCATTCAAAAGAACCTGATTTCATTCTGTGTAAATAACAGAGAATGTAAGGTGAAATAAACATTCAACAAACACAACATAGTGAAAAACTTTTAATTTGAAAGGAATGTTATATATTTAAATACAGAAATGCCAGTGTTTATAAAAGCATGTAGCGCTATGTTTTAACACTGCGAGATTCCGATAGCCTGTGAGTTGTGAGTAGGGAATATCTTTATCTTTTGCATTCTTTAAAGATTAAGCTTGTGGTCTTAAATTAAGGAACATCTAACACTGTTGCTGATTTGCAGAAAATCAAGCTAACAGTTTAACATCGCATTATTTATGATAGTCAAGTTAAAATGAGTAGCGTGTCTCATTGAAGTTATAACAACTTAACCACACAAAAGTATTGGATAAAAAGAAAGTTAAATCGGAGGAAAAATTTGCACCTAAAATTTATTTCCTATATCATTTAAGTTGATAATTCTTTGCCTTGAGAAAGCCCTAGGTTTAAGGGCGAATCGGGCCCTGTCGGCAGGCATATGGCATAGTTGAGATTTTTGGTAATATTGTGTGTTTTGTCCTTTCTCAAGGGTCCACTCTTAGTTCCGTCTTCTTATGTTTACTTGTACAGGGCTGCACGCATCTAGTAGCACGTTAGAAGGGATACGTAATACAGTATACTATTTTGTATTTCCTAGAAACTCTGGTATGCACTTTACAAAATGTCTCTTATATATGTCTTCCTTTATGATTAATAGGGATGGGATGAGGAAAGGGACTAGTTAGTTTTTGTTATTAATGGATTTAATTTTCTCTCTTTGTTTCACAAAGAGTCTAATTCAATTCTAAATCCTCTTGTAAAGCTAGTAAACATTTTTTGATTAAAAAAAAAAATCCCATCTAGACTACGCACCTGAAATTGTGCTTAGTTTTCTCAGAGCATGTAACCAAGGATAAGAAATTCATTCTTTAAGGGATAAACTGGGCGTACTGTAGTTAAATATGTAATATAATTCACAAAGCTATATTTGAGGCCTTTTCTGCTCATGGAGAACCAATCCATATGTGAATAATTAGAGACATAGAAACATGATGGCAGATAAAGGCCAAATGGACCATCCAGTCTGCCACTATCTCCTCCTCTCCCTAAGAGATCCCACATGCCCACATGCTTGTCCCATGCTTTCTTGAATTCAGACACAGGCTTTGTCTCCATCACCTCTACCAGGAGACCATTTCATTCATCTACCACCCTTTCTGTAAAAAAAAAAAAAAAAATTTCCTTAGATTACCCCTGAGCCTATCACCTGATGATTCCTCCTGGCTGTGACAGCAGCGGTCATCCATGCTGTTTGCCAGCTGCTGGGAAGAGGAGGGAGTAAGGAGTCAGCATCATATACTGATTGCCATCAGCCCTGCCTTTGGTCCTGGTCCCACTAAACCAACTAGCAATAATGAAGACAGAAGCTGTGGGGTTTTCCCTCTTACTTACATTGCTATAAGCTCTGCTGGTCTCAATCCTGACCTCCTCTGAAGTTACTTCCTGTTTTTGAAGGGTGGGATCGAGACCGGCAGAGCCTATGGTGATGCAGGAAAAGAGAAGACTCCACAGCTTTTGTCTTCATTATTACCATCCAGTTTAGTGGGACCACAGCCACAGGGAGTGCTGATGGCAGCTGAGTGCTGAAAGAGGCACAGAGGGTGATCTTGGATGGAGGTGGTGAGAGAGAGAGTTGAGGTGCTGGAGGAAAGAGGGGAGAGGATATGGTGATAGAAGGGGCAAGAGAGAAGATAACATAACATAATATTTTATTTGTAGACCGCACAATGCCTTTCGGCTCTAGGTGGTTAGAGAAGGAAGACAGAAATTAACAATACTGGTTAAAAAAGTGAAAATAGAAGGGAGAAGAGAGAGAAAGAGAAGATCCTGGAAGGGGAGAGAGAGGGGAGAGTTATCAAAAAACTGGAGAATAATAGGATGAGGGAGATGGAAAGCTGTAAGCAGAAGCAGATAGAGATGCAGAAAAATAAATGGAGGAAAATTGAAAGGAAAAGATTAGTCAGAGATGGATGTAGAAGAGAAAGGAAAGAAGAAAGGAAGGAGAGAAATGGCAGCTAGACTGAAGACCTCGGAAAGAAAATTAAGACAGAAGAAAGCAAAAACTGGAAACTGGGATAGACATAAATAAAATGGCCAGACAACAAGAATTTTATTTTTAATTTCTTGAACAGAAAATTAAGGGCTCCTTTTATGAAGGTGCGTTAGCGGTTTTATCGCATGCACCGGATTAGCGCACGCTATAGCGCGGGCTTCCCGAAAAACTACCGCCTGCTCAGGAAGAGGCGGTAGCGGCTAGCGCGCGTGGCAATTTAGTGCGTGCTATTCCGCGCGTTAAGCCCTTAGCGCACCTTCGTAAAAGGAGCCCTCAGTTTTACAGTAAATTTACACTGCTTTCTTTTTATTTTTTAAAGTACAGAGTGCTGTTTCTATGTCTCTTTCTCTGGTGTTGCACTGCATACAGCGTATGGCTTAATTTTTGTCAACATTTATTTATATTATTTTACTAAGGGCTCCTTTTACAAAGGTGCATTAGGGCCTTAACGTGCAGAATAGCACGCGCTAAAATGCAGCATGTGCTAGCCGCTACCGCCTCCTCTTGAGCAGCTGGTTTTTCAGGTAGCACGCACTAATCTGATGCGTGCACTAAAAACGCTAGCGCACCTTTGTAAAAGGAGCCCTAAGATACGCTGGCGGTTTTAGCGCATGCTTAGTGCGCGCTACAATGCCGCACACGCTAGATGCTAACGCCTCCATTGAGCTTGCGTTAATATTTTTTGTTTAGCATGGGGTTTGCGTGCGCTAATCTTCAGCGTACGTTAATCTTCAGTGCACGCTAAAAACACTAGCGCACCTTAGTAAAAGGAGCCCTAAGTGTATGTGCTTGTAGTTGTGTTTTCCTATGTAGGGGCCTTGTTGTGAATATATTAACTTTGGGATGACTTGCATCACAGATCTTTTGATTATGTTTAGTGACTTACAAGAGTTAGGGGTGCAGAGTGGTAGCCTGCAGCCTTGGGTAGTGTTGGGGATATTCAGCTTCATGGAGTGTTGGGGGTTTGGTGGGGGTGGGGTGGCATGAAGGGGTGGGCATCCCTCCTGCTTGAGCAAAATCAGTGAAGACCTTAAACGAGTGTTCAAAAACAAAAATCCTTAGATTGACATAAACGATATAGAATACTGCAGTGATAAATAGTGCATAATAATATCAAAACAGAGGAAAAAGACCTCAAAAAACCCTTGGAGTCCGATCAATAGAAGGACACCAATTTATGGCTAGGATATCATCATAGAGCAACACCTCTGTTAAGATTCATTCAATAATTTAATCTATTTTTAAAGTAATTTTTAAATATTTTTTATATTTTTTATATATTTGATTGTTTTGCCTACATAGATCTTTCCACAGGGACACAGGATGGAAGATCATGCAGACTCATGATATTTTTAAGTCTAAAATTTTAAGAAGTGCATATTCTCGAGGTAGAAGCCTTAAAGAGTTATTGAGCCCTTCTACTATAAGATCTTCTCCATCTTCAAAATTAAGTCTAACAGGACATTACAAATGCAGCCGTTGTCAAAATTGTGATATTATGTTGCAATCTGACAATTTTACGAATCCTAATGATGGCAAAAAACATAAAATTGATTTTGTTTTTCAGCAATTGTAATAGTACTTACATTGTTTACCTCATCCTGTGTCTCTGTGGAAAGATCTATGTGGGCAAAACAATCAGAAGTTTAAGAATCAGATTAAATGAACACAGGTTGAATTTAAAAAGGATGAAAATCGAAGCTCTTTTAGTAGTCCTTTGGCATTGCAGCATAAGTTCAGCCATTTTAAATGCTGGGCCTTTGATACTATAAATAAATTACTATAAATTTGATACTATAAATAAATCAGTGAGAAGGGGAGACCATGACAAGTTGCTCTTACAACGTGAGGAACTATGGATTTCTAGACTTAATTTACTTGAACCCCATTGGTTAAATAACCAGATCGAATGACACGTGTTTTTTTAAACATTCAGCTTCCGGTCTGTTGTTTCATTTATATATTTATACGTCATGGACATATAAGTTATTTTTCAGTTGTTTCCGAGTTATAGTCGCCATTTTTCATTAATATGAATAACAGGCTCCATTTTAACATTCAATAATAAAAAATAAATTTCAATTTCAATCATTTGTGACGTCAACAGCTTTTTTCAGCTCTGATTGGTCACTTATTTTATCAGTGTCTTGTTTAAATCCAGATGCCATTTTGTAAGTGTTATGAGAGCTTGGTGGTGGCGACTATGTAACAAGTAAGCTGTGTTCTTTGACTCTATTCTTTGTTAATGTTTAAACTATTTAAATAAGAGTCACGATTTAAAAAAATAATTAGATATAATGCATTTTCTCTTTCTCTCTTATTTTGAAGCTAACTGAGCAACTGTTTATCAATTGATACTGGCGTTAAAACAAGCTTCAGCATTTCCCCTGAAGAAGCCCGTTGGTGTGAAACGGATTTGGCCTCCATTGGGTCTAAAAGGTAGTGCTTGTTGCCAGTTTGACTACAGTGTGCCAGATTCAATGCTGTGTTTTGTTACATTCTGATGGTTGCCAGCTCTTTATTCTCTACTTAAATATGGGAGAAATCTAAATTTGATTTAAAAATATTTATAAATATAAAATATTTAAATAGTAATTTAAAAATAGATTAAATTATTGAATGAATCTTAACAGAGGTGTTGACCTATGATGATACCCTAACCCTAAATTGATGTCCTTCTATTGATCGGACTCCAAGGGTTTTTTGAGGTCTTTTTCCTCTGTTTTGATATTATTATGCACTATATATCACTGCAGTGTTCTACATTGTTTATGTCATCCCTCCTGCCTGGCATACTGGAGGGGAGGGGTTCATGGACAGGAGGGAGTTGGCATCCCACCTGCCTGCTATACTGTGGGGTTCAGGGGCAGGAGGGAGTGGGCATCCCTCCTGCCTGCCGTACTGTGTGTGTGTTTGGGGGGGGGGTGATTTCTTGCTGTTGCTGCTGCCATTCATTTAATCATGCATTAAAGAGGCATACAGGGACATATATAAATACTAGTCAGTGAAGTAATTGTGAATCAGTGAAGCAGTACAGATTGTTCACAACGCATTATATAAGTGAGTTTTTTGCGCTGTGACTGATAAAATATTTGTTGTAAATTTCAGATCATCTCTTGGAAAGATACAATTATACAAGTGTGTAGTATTGGGTCTCCTGAAGCAGATTTTCGAAACGGGGCCACGTTGAGACCCCAGAGCCCTTACATCCACAAACTTTAAAGTCTGCACAGATAAGTGCATGGTATTATTTCTTTCATTAAGCAAGAGATTTTCTTGTGTATGACAATTTTGAACATTTTTGTCGATTAAGCAACTTTATTTAAACAATTGAAGTTTTTACCGATGGTCAGAGAGTGATGTTTCACAAAGTAAATGCAATGATTGGATGGTAAACTCTTTTACCAAGGGGAGGTATTCACCCCCCTTCAGAGTTTCACTTTTTCTGAGCGTTTTTCTAGGCGGCATTTGCTCTCTCCCCACTGGTATTTATTACTATAGTCAGTCTCCTACCTATCATTCATTTAATCATGGCAGGGGAATTCCCTTGCCATGATCAGCTGATTGCAAGGGCTCCCTCGGCGATTCTCTAAGCAGCGCCTGTGACATGGGCACTGGTTAGAGAATCAGCGTGGTTAGGCAGGGTTAGGCATCTGTCCCTTAGGGACATGGGCACTGGTTAGAGAATCAGCGTGGTTAGGCAGGGTTAGGCATCTGTCCCTTAGGGCAGACGCGATTCTGTCTAGGACGCCATTGTGTGATTCTCAGCTGCTTCTTAGGCGGCTCCCGAGACTGCCATCCTATACAGAATTTCTCCCTAACAGTCTACCCAGCACAATCCTTGTGGTTCCAAATTACTGGAGTTTCAGTCTATCCTAAACTGAACTGCTATATATGGGACAGAGACTCTGCAAGTCTGCCCTGTATCAGCCTTAGTTCTTCATTTTATACCATTTTCATTCTATGCATTTTATACCATTTTCATCTCCACCACCTCCCTCAGCAATGCATTCTAAGTATCAACCACCCTCTCCGTGACAAAGAATTTCCTAGTATTACTCCTAACTCTACCACCCTACAGCCTCAATTCATGCCCACTAGTTTTACCATTTTCCCACAAATATACCACCTTTCAAACTAGAGCTGATCTTTTCAAATCTGAACATAAGCTTTGTATCATCCTTCATTTTTCAAAATGATTGACTTGATTTGTCAGCTGTAAAGAGAAGTTCTACATGGTTCCCTCTGGGCCCTACCAACCTGTTAATATATCATTTTAGCAAATATGTAATGAAAAAGATTACTGAACTTGAGAGAAAGAGAATGTAAAGATGAGATTAGGGCTATCCAAACATTAGCTCAGAAACAAAATATAGGGCCCCTTTTACAAAGCCGTGGTAATTCTCCTGCGGCAAATGCAACTGAATAGCGACTTTGTAAAAGGGGCCCATATTAATCAAGCCAACTGATAAAGGCAGTGATATATAGTTATTTATTTTATTTTAATTTAATTTTCTATACTGTTCTCCCAGCCGAGTTCATAATGGTTTACATGAATTTGTTCAGGTACTCAAACGTTTTCCCCTGTCTGTCCCAGCGGGCTCACAATCTTTCTAATGTACCTGGGGCAATGGGGGGGGGGGGGGGGGGATTAAGTAACTTGCCCAGGGTCACAAGGAGCAGCGTGGCAGAGGCTGTAGCTTTAACCACTGCGCCTAACGCTCTATCATAAATAGAGAAAACTATTTTAAGAAAATTGAGAGACACATTCTTTAAGATCTGAAATAGCGATTTCATTGAAGATTGAGTCAGTTGGGAAGACTTATTATAAAAGGACACAGACAACAGCAATTTCAGTTGCAGGTCCACGCTTGTGGAACCAGTTGCCGGGTCATTTGAGATTATGTAGCGAGTTAAACTCTTTTAAAAAGGAATTGAGAACTTAAGGGCAAATTCTATAAGACGCGCCCAAAAATTAGGCGCCTAATTAGACACTGTTCAGCGCGATTCAAGTAAAATTGGGTGCTGTTTAGTGAATCGCGCTGAGCGGCACCTATTTGGGCACCTATTTTGGAGGCGCCCATTAAATAGGCCAGCTCTAGGCACAACTAAAAGTTAGGCGCCCATGCGAGCGCTTAAGCACGCTTAAGAACAGCGATTCTGTAAGAAGGCGCCTAACACGTAGCCATGCCCAAGCCTAACATGCATAGTGCCTATTTTTTTGGAAGGCCGCCTAAATTTTTAGAGGTGCTTTCTTACAGAATCGCGCTTTCTTGATAGACGCCTATGTTTCAATCAGTGCTGATTAAAAAGCTTAATTGAGCTTGTTCTTCAATTTAGATAGGCGTCTTATCTAGTTGGGCGCCTCCAAAATAGGTTCCTCACTTTGGGCATTGGTTACAGAATTTGGGCCTTAGTTATTTGTGCGAGCTTTTATCTAGAGCAAAATGTTGTGGAATATTCCTTTTTGACTGAAATGTCTTTGTGAGATTTTATATTTGAAATTTTAGAAGAGGGAATGATGTAGTAGGGTTACTTGTTGCAGTTTGTTTTATTGTGAAGATTATGTGAAATATTCTGTTTGTTTTATTGTAATCTGCCTAGGTTGTAAGCGGAAAATAAATTTTTTAAATAAATAAATAAATGACAAAGAATATTACCCTCCCCCTTTTCAAAAGATCCCACACAGGAAATGATTAAAGAGATCTTAGAAGTGGAACTCTATAAGCATCGGGAGCAGTGCAGGCCATTCAGCGAGGCTCTCTGCGCTTAAAACTGCTAGCAGTTTAATAGAAGAAGGGGTTGTTTTTTTAGCAGGGTATATTAACGTAAAAGAGACTAAAAAAAAAAAGATTAGTCTGTAAATAGTTTTGCAATTGTTTTACAGGCTCTCTTGCAAGAGAAAATATCACACAACATAGAGAGCAAGTTTAGAAAACCTGTCCCCATAGGGATTGGGCTATAAATATGCAATCAAGTCTGGTAGGTTCATAGATGAAAGCACGCAGGACAATCGAGCATGGACAAATGAGCTGAGACAAATATGCGCAGGACGTCAGCACGCCAGATTAAAAGTTAAATTTAAAGCGCTCTGAGGGGGCATTTCAGGGGGAACCCCCCAGTTTACTTGGAAGTGTTGGCACTGCCATTGTGGGTTTGGGGGGGTAACTCCCCCATTATTGAGGAAAGTGTAATTTTTCCCTGTTTTAGGGAAAAATTGCAGTTTCCTCTGTAAGTGGGGGAAGGGGGGTTCCTCCCCATCCCACCACCAATGATAGTGCCAACACTTCTAAGTAAAGTGTGTGTGTGGCGGGGTTCCACACACACACACACCCTCGGAGTGCTTTAAATTTAACTTTTAATCCGGCACACTGATGTCCTGTGCGTATTTGTCCGCGCGCGATTGTCTGGCATGCTTTAGTCCCGTCATCGGCCTGGCATAGGTCCCTTGCAGTGCAGACAAAAAAAAGGTATAATCATGCTCTCTAGCATTCCACTCTCACCATACATCAAGTAGACCCAAAGCTCTAACCATCTCTCACAATGCTCCAGAAGTTGAATTCTCATCACTTGTTTTGCCATGGGTGGAATCCTGAAAGAGGTACATACGGCATTAAAATTACTTCCCCCAATTTTTCCTGACCATATAGTGCATAACAGCCTAAAAGGATCTAGGCGGTTTACAATATATAGTTCACATTCATCAAGAAAAGAACTCCATTTAAAAATAGAAAAGGAAATTTTAAGAACAAAAGTTTAAAAAAAATTTCTCCATAAAATATTATAACAAACAACATCCCAATAATAACAATTCTAATGGTAAAACAATAAAATAATCAAATCTCAATGAAATACATACTGCTAAAAAAATTTTATTACAAAATTAATCATTACATAAACACATCACAGTCCCAGGCTCTATTCCAAGTTTAGAAAGCCAATTGGAAAAATGTGCTTTTAAATGTCTTTTAAAATTTATATATGATTCTTTTTAAGTCTATGGACAAGTTATTCCATAACCGCGGAGCTAAATAAAAAAATGCACAATCTCTAGCTGACGCAAGATGTGCCTTCGAGATGTGAGGAACGACTACCCTATTGTCATTCAGAGATCGTAATAAACGTCTTGGGGCGTAAAATAGCACCAAGTTAGAAAGATATGAAGGCTGTAACTGAAATAATGCTCTATGTGCTAACATTAGGATCTTAAATTTGATCCTAAATTCCATTGGTAACCAATGGAATTTTAAATACAAAGGTGTCATGTGATCACGAATATATGCATGGCCTAATAATCTAATTGCAGGGGGCGGAGCTTGGCCGCGTAAGAAAATGGATGTGTGAATCAGTTGCTCCCCTCTGCCTTGCAGTATTGGTTGATTAAAACTGGTTTTTCACTGCATTTTTCCCTTCAAAGTACATAATTTCAATATAGGTTGGCTTCAGGTAAATAACAAACAAAGTCGGATGTGAATATGGGGTCTGGAGGTACAGCAAAAAGATTAAAACATGACCCACAGACACCATCGAAGGTGCCTTTGCCTAAAGACACAACGGAACTTTTAGAACAAGTGATTACAGATCTCTCTGCCATCAAAGATATGCTGTGTCAAACTACTTCAAAGCAGATCTCTCTTCAGTTAGAACTTTGGAACAAGGCCTATACTGGCAAAACAAGGTGGGCTGCTGCCTTCATACCCAGCTTCCACACTAGATTTATAGTGACTTTATTGCTGTAATTCAAACTCAAACAGAGGAAAACCAAGCTCAGGAGCATGATCACAACTTATGAGATCCAAAGAAGGATAGATGGCGAGAGTAGAGTTTATTGTATGACTGGGATCCCAAGTTCCCTCAAGCTACTGCCATCTACGAAGATGATATTACTTCTTCCTTCACGCCTACTTTTATGTGATTGGTCTGGAGGTGTTCCTAGGGAAGGAGCTAGGATGGAAAACAGGTAGAATCAGGATGTATGGCCATATTTATACATTATGAGGTTCATAATCAAAAAAAATAACAACAAAAAAACCCAAACCATCTAAAAAGTGGCCTAAATGGGTACTTGGACGATCAAAAAGCTTTATCATCCAAGTACTCATAATCAAAGCTGGTTTAAGACATATTTAAAACCAGCTTAGGCCTTTCCCCTGCCTCTAAACGCATAGAGCAAAAAGACATTTTTAGAGGAGGGGAATGGGCGGGAGGTGGGCCAATCTAGACATAGGCGTACAGCAGGTATAACCAAAAGTTTAGGCAGGTTGCCTAGTCGGCACTAATACGTTTTGACTTAGACCAAGTCAAAACAGGTATAAGGGCCGAAAGAGGGGCCGCTGAGCTGATGGCGGCCAGCGCGATCAGCTCAGCGGCCCGGCAATCTACACCCCCCCCTACCACAACCATCGGGGCAAGAGAGATGCATCATCTCCCCTGCTGAAATAGCGATACCACCAAGTGCTGCCAAACGCGGCACTTGGCATCACTAAAGCGGCAGGAGAGATGACCCATCTCTCCTGCTGCGATCCAGCCCTCCCCCCAATCTGATTGGGCCAAGAGAGAGCCCAAGCCCTCCTGCCCCCGCTGGCAATGATTGGGTCAGGAGAGAGCCCAAGCCCTCCTGGCCCCACCGACAACGATCGGGCCAGAAGAGAGCCAAAGCCCTCCTGGCCCCGCCAACCACGATCGGGCCAGGAGAGAGCCCAAGCCCAATCCTTCTAGCATATTTCAAGGGTACTTAGCTTTTCACTGGGGTCTTCTTTTCTCCTATTTCCCTGGAAATAAGACCACAATTAAAAGCTAAGTACCCTTCAAATATGCTAGAAGGGTTGTTAAATAAAAATTTAAAAGTAAAATTTGTTAGTAAAAGTTGATAGTGGCTCCAGTGAGGAGGTAGTACATTAAGCCTATGGCAGTGAAACTTTTGAGCCCAGGTGGTACTTCTGAGGAGCTGGGGATTATACATTGGAGGTGAGGAGTTTGAGATTCATACTGAGCTTGGTATATATCTTGGTGAGAGTCTCTATAAACTAGCCACAAAATAGGCAATTACTTGGATTACACATATAGGCAAAGAGTAATAAAAATATACATTGAACTTCGGCAAAGGATTCATACAACAGCTTGAAGCAAATTCTTACTTTATATCATTCTCAAACTTAGAAAATAGTCTTCATGGTACGAGGCACTGCAGAACATCTCATTTACATATCTGACAGTTCTTCTGGCTGTATTTTGACAGTTCTTCTGTCCCGAGTGCTGACTCTGAATGTGTGCTGTCTGATGTTGTCAGATTATTCTTAGCACAGATTTTGCCTAATGAATATTATTTTAGCAAATATAGGTGTTTGATAGTTTCTAGAATCATTCTTGTTCTTTCTAAGCATACAGTATATCAACATAATTCTTTTTTAGAAACAGGAGGAAAAAACCCCAGAATATCACCGATCAAGTTTCACTGGATGAACATCATGCTAATTCTTCACATTCTGCAAGGGTATAAGCTACGGTTTAATGAATAACTCTGGACAACCTGATTTTGTTTCCATAATGATATTTGATGTTTCTGATAGATTTTTGGATGCTTATCAGAAATGAAATGAAAAATTTTCTCTAACATATGGTTTTCCAGAAATTTACAGAAACGTGTTATAACACATTTGTGTCAACACAACATAACCAGTAAATAAATGCCATGTCGTAAATATGTCATTTAATCCTATTTTTAATGCCTTGCTTCTAGGAGAAATTGGTGAATAGCTTGGTCTGATGGTTAATTAAACTGAAATGTCACAGAAATGTATTAAATAGTTTACCCTTTCTGACTTGTACATTTACAGAGAGCTTTGTCTAAAGGCCTATGAACTGTATTTGGATATAAAATTGGTGATCAAGACTAAAGCTGGGCAACACAGGGCAGGATTAATTCGTCGAGGGTCCCTAGGCACACAAGTACACTGGGCCTCCTGCCCCGCCCCACCATGCGCCTAGGCGGAAACAGGAAGCTGCGTCAGAGGGAAGCTTTGGGCAAGCAGCACAGCTTGCAAAATTACAGTTCCCATTGCCTTTCTTACCCGCGTTGCTTGCTTGTCTTATTTTCCGTCGAGGGGGGGGGCTGCATTGCCAATCGGTGTGGAGCACATGTTGCTGATCAGGGGGGGGCCGCGTTGCCGATCGATGCTAGAGGGGCCCATCGCCATTTGGAAAACACAATGTTGATGCCCTCCTTCATCAGGCCCCCATAACCATTTTGGGCCCTAGGCACGTGCCTACTTAGCCTATTGGTTAATCCTGCCCTGGCTCCTCATATTTGTTGGGTATCATGAGCAGTTAGAGAGCTTAGTTCAAAAGTTCACAGCCAACCGTGTCATTTGCAGTCCCAATGTTATGGAGATAGCAGAAAGGTTCATGTTGCAGACCTGAATTTCCCAAGTTGGTCCTGGAATATCCCCTTGCCAATCAGGTTTTGAAGATACCCTAAATGACTATAATGTGCATGAGATTGATTTGCATATACTACCTTCATTGGATGCAAATCTCTTTCATGCATAATCATTGGGAAATACCGCTATAGATTGTTGTTTTTGTCTGAAAAATGTTTTGAGCTTTTCTTCTAAAAGTAAAATGTCAAATTCATATCCTAATCTGCAATCGACTTTAACACCTGTGCCACATGACATGATTTTATGTGGTCAGTGAAAGTACATATTTCAGCCAAATTCCATGAGATTATATTCTGATTCAGGGTTGTAAATTCTATTAGCTTAATCAAAATTTATTGAAGAAACAGATTTTTCTTAAAATTTTGTTCTGCAGTGTAAATAGTCAGTCCTCAGGTTACTTTTATACAGTAGTACTCTCTGGGCCGAATTTCTAAGACATTCTTTCTTTCTGTGCATATACTATGTCTCAACTGTTTATTAGTTTCATAACGTCATACAGAAAATGCATAAAATTTAATATAATAAAATCCATAAAAGCACTTCAACTCTACATATGAAACATTAAGTCCCTTTCCTCCCACCCACCCTCCCTCCCTCCCAACTCCACCCTCTCATTTTTACTCTGGATACGATTTCGGAATTTGAAAGTTGACAGGATCATATAAACCTTATTTAAAGATCTTTTATATAACGTTCCAATGGTCCCCAAATCTCCTTAAATTTCCTGGAATCACCTAGTTCCTCTGCTAATATTTTCTCATATTGATAGTACAAACAAAGAGTCTCCCACCAGAAAAGTAAATTTAATCAATCCCATTATTTCCAATTCCTCATAATCATTTGTAAAGCAAATCCAATCATAATAAGGAGAAGCTGATCCTTATGTTTTTTTAAGTGGACTCTTATTCATGATTAAAGTTCCAAACAGTATATCTGTGCATATACTAACTACAGGACAATAATATTACATTACATTTATTGTTTTATATTTTGCAATGACCTCATAGTTCTAAGTGGATAAACTGAAGATACTTACCTGTAGCAGGAATTCACCAAGGACAGCAGGCATATATTCTCACATGTGGGTTATGTCATCAACGGAACCTAGTATAGACACTGCCAAGTGCACTGTCACTTTAAATCTTCAGTCTGTGTCCACACTCCATGTATGCAGGTACCTTTCTGCCATACATGGAACCAACACTTCAGTAAAAAGCTAAGAAGCCAACTAGGGGAGGATTGGCGGTTTGTGAGAATATATATTGTATCTGCTACAGGTAAATCTTTGTTTTCTCTGAGGACAAGCAGGCATAATATTATTACATATAGGACTCCCAAGCTGCCAGGATCATATCTCTGGAAGAGGTTAACATTGAATAAACCGGAGCTCCTTCCCCCCCACAGTCTCCTATAATTCCTTGACCTCTATTGATCTCAACCCTACCTCACCTGTATCCACTCCCATCCCTGCCGACAGATCCTGGACCTCCTTCGAGCTTGTCTCCGAACCACAAGTCTCCAAACTCTGCCTCAAATTAAAAACTTGTACCTGCTCGCTGGACCCTTTCCCCTCCTACTTATTCGAGAATATCCCTACACAGGCCATCGCTTCCCTCACTGAACTTATTAACTCTGCCCTAACATCGGGCCTTTTCTCCCCCGACATGGGACACATTTCATTGTCCCCTTTACTGAAAAAGGCCGACCTTGATCCCTCCATTCCATCAAATTACCGCCCTATAGCAAATATCCCTCTCCTAACCAAGCTATTAGAATCTATCATATCCACCCAACTCTCTTCCTACCTAGAAAGATTCTCTATCCTCCTACCCCACCAATTCGGCTTCAGACCCAACTTCAGCACCGAATCCCTCCTGGCCTCACTAATCTCTAAAGTGCAACAACTCCAATCGCGTAACAAATCTGCTGTTCTTCTTCAATTCGACCTCTCCGCAGCCTTCGATGTCGTTCACCACGACATCCTAATCTTCCAACTCTCCGAAATAGGCATAAGCTCCACTGTCCTAGACTGGTTCTCGAAATTCCTACGCTTCCGCTCCTACACCGTAAACACAAACGGTACCTCATCCCCCCCCTGGAAGCCGAAATGTGGAGTCCCGCAAGGCTCCCCCCTCTCCCCTATCCTTTTCAACATCTACATGTCCTCTCTGAAACTACTTCATCTATCCCCCCTAGAAACTCTCTACTCCTACGCTGACGACATCCTCATCCTCCTTGAGACCGACTCGAACCTCTCTAACCTCACCGAAAACATATCCTCATGTATCACGAACCTCCAATCCTGGGCCCAATCTGTACAAATGAAACTAAATGAGTCCAAAACAAAACTACTTTGGCTCGGCCCTATTTCAGACCATTTACCCTCCTCCATTCCACTACCTTCCGGCCCCACTCTCCAGCTCGAGTTTTCAAGCAAAGTCCTAGGCTTCATCCTAGACTCCTCCCTCTCCTTCAGTGATCACCTCAACTCCCTGGTAAAAAAATGCTTCTTTAGCCTCCATATGTTGAGGAAAGTAAGATCCTACTTTCACCATTCTCATTTCGCCATCCTCGTTCAATCCACCATCCTCTCCAGACTGGACTACTGCAACTCCCTCTATATATGCCTAACTAAGAAAAACCTCCACAGACTTCAACTAATTCAGAACGCCGCGGCCAAGCTTATTTTCACAAAGGGCAAGTTTGATCACGTCTCCCCTCTCCTCTCCAAGCTTCACTGGCTCCCAGTATACTCCAGAGTCCTCTACAAATGTGCCTGCTTATCCTTCAAGATTCTACATGGCATCCTACCCCCCGTTATCCCACTCCTTTGGAATTCCTCTAACCCACTCTCCTCTAGATCCTCCCAAAAACTGAAACTATCTTTCCCATCTACAAAAGGTATATCCCGCGCGGGAAAACTTGGAACATCCCTCCCTTTTAGAACCACAGAACTCTGGAACAACCTCCCATCCCCGCTCAGAAATGTTAGCTCCTTCCAATCCTTCCGTAAACATCTGAAAACTTGGCTCTTTTCAAAAATATAATCACCCCTCGTTCTCTAGTACCCTGTTCCCTCCCTATCTTCTTATTCCCTCTCCCATATCCATCTTTGTAGTTTCCTTTTCCTCCTAACCTCTGTAAACCGTGCCGAGCTCTGCGCTTGCGGAGATGATGCGGTATACAAACCTAAGGTTTAGTTTAGTTTAGTTTAGCTTAGATCTAACAGGACTGGAGGGAAAGTTGGCTTTTAGATAGCAAAAAGATTCTGCAGAACTGCTTGCTCAAACTGACTCTCTCTTTAGGAGTTGTGTTCCAAACCGTTAATGAGAGGTAAATGTAAGTACTGAGGACCAAGTAGCTGCTTTGCAGATGTCTTTCAGTAGATGCAGAGTGGAAATGAGCCAGTAAGGCAGCCGTAGCCCTCACATTGTGGGCTATTACATGGCCTTGCAGCATTAGCCCATCCAGAGTATAGGTAGAGACACAGTCTGCTAGCCAAATGGCGATGGTTCTTTCGGAAACAGGAACTCCTAGTCTGTTAGGGTCAAGAGCCACACAAAGCTGGGAGGACATCTTATGAGGTTTAGTGAGGTCCAGGTAATATGCCAGAGCACACTTGCAGTCCAAGGTATGAAGCGCTGATTTTCCAGGATGGATGATCTATGGTTTGGTTAAGGTGGAATTCCAAGATAACTTTAGGGAGGAATTTAGGATGTGTCTGGAGGATTACCCTGTCATGATAGAATCTTGTGTAGAAAGGATCCGAAACAAGAGCTTGAAGTTCACTCACACAACATGCAGACCAACTTTCAAGTTTATTTAAAATTTTTTATACTGCTTAATCAAACTTCTAGGCGGTGTACAATGAAAGATACCATAAAAACAAATTAAAAAATTAGAGATGCTAAACAATACCAGGGTAAATTAATAAAACACATGACATGAGATATAGACTTACTTCAAACAAATGGGAAAAAGAAGGCAAGTACTACAATCTTTGGAGAAAAGAGCACAAAAAGAGGAAAAAACAATAGGAGAGGGTAAAAACTATGAAGCTTTGTTTTAGTCCTTAAAAGGACAGTTATTGTCCAAAATCATCCTGGAACAAGAATGTTTTTAACGTAGATTTAAATTAATTTAATGCGGATTCGATGCGCAAGTGATTGGGCATCGAGTTCCAGAGAGAGGGTGCAGTGGCAGCAAAATTATTAGATCTCAACGTGTTGATTGGCTTTAAAGATGGTACAAGGGACATAGAACAAAGCGATTTAGGACAATGAGGAAAATGACCTACCCACGTGATAAGTTTGAATGAACAAGATGTAAGTGGTTTGAAGGAAGGCTTCATGAGTACAGGAAGAACAACATTGAGATCTCAAGCAACAGGTGGAGGTTTGAGAGGTGGCTTTATGTGAAAACAGTCCTTTCATGAAACGGACTATCAAGGGATTGACAGATAAAAACTTTTTGTCAAGAAGTGAGTAGAATGCACTGTTAGCACTAAGATGAACTCCGAGTTGGTTTTTAGACCAGAGTTAGAGAGATATAGTAGGTAGTCTAAAATTGATGGAAGCAGACAAGTGATAGGTTCCAGAGAATGTAATGCACACCGGGAAGAGAACTGCATCCACTTAAAGCGGTGACATCGCTGAGTGGAAGGCTTCCTAGCAGTGGCGTATAAAGGGTGGGTGGTGTCACACCTGCGCCCCTGAAATGCGCAGCGAGCTCACAAGACAAAACCTCTGACCCAGCGTGTCCCTTACTACTAAGGGACCCTTCAGGACTTTATTCTGGCAAGGTAACTGCCTAGTAGTGCATGCAGGTAATGAGTTCAAGTCAGAAATGGCAAAATAATCACTTTATTCCGGCCATTGGCCCAGTAAACCAAAAATACAGGCTTCAGCCTTGCAGTTGCAGGAAAAACATACATTCCATGAAATCATACAAAAACAAAACATCAAAATCACAGTGCTCAAGTTTGTCAGCAATGGTTTAAGGGTAGTAGTCCCTTGCTTCTGGGCTTTAATAGTGTAATATACCTCAGTCCTCTTCACCAGAGCAGATATATTTTAGGCTTGCCACGTTTTATCCCACAGTCCATTCAAAGAGCACTAACAGCACTTGGTTAGTTAATGAACAACAACAACAACAAAAAAACCTCCCAGCAGACTGAGAAGTAAAGCAGGCAGTCATTTCACAGGGTTTTTTCTTTAGCAAATATTTTCTGTGAATAAGCTGTTTTCCTATGAACAGCATTAATGCTCAGAACCATAAGTACTGCAAAACTTAACCCTGCCTTGTATATAGGGAAGTTTTCGTTCAAAACACTGTCCTGGTTAAATGCAAGTATTATACATTCGTTTCCCTCTGAAATGTTGCTGCAGTAACCACCCACAGCTGAGAGAGAGAGCAGCGTAATTATCCAGCTTGGCAACAAGCCAGGAAACCATGCACACATTTGTTGGAAACAAACACTTCAATGCTTTAAGGTAAGATTCAGAATAGAGAATGACACAGGGAAAAAAATCTGTCCCCGTCACTGCCCTGTCACCGGACCACCGTCCCCTTCACCGCCCCATCCCCACTGTCTCCTTCACTGCCCCGTCCCCAAACCCACCGTCCCCTTCACCACCCTGTACCCGTCCCCGCCGTCCCCTTCACCGAAGCATCCACCCTTCCCTCTTGCCACCTCACTGCTATTCAGTGGCCCGAGAATCTCCCTCCCTCCTCCTTACCTTTGCGGCGTAAAGAAACTTAAGGGAGGGAAGGCGAATGGTCACTGATCACGCGCCCTCCCCCTTACCTTTGTGGCGCTTTAGAAAAGAAACTGATGAAGGTGAAGCCTGCCTGTGCCGCCCTGCAGTCACATGTGTGTGGGTGGAAGCTTCTCCTCTGACAATTGTCATTTTGTAAACACAAATAAAACAGAGCAAGGTTCAACAAAACCCATCTCCCCTCCCTTTCACAATATCTCCTTCACTATTGTGAAAACTGAACAAACCAAATTACTACAGAATGCTATATAGAAAAATCAAGCTAACAGAATACTTTCGTCACACATGGCAAGAATAATGTTAGGGGAGTGCAACTAGGGCAACTGCCCCCTGGTCAGAGAGAGAGCCCTAAGCCAGCTGGAAGCTAAAGAAGCACAGCCTGGACTTTGCGGTCCCCAGTTACGTCTAATACCAGCTCTAGCAGGATACATATTTTCAAATCTGAAATATTCTAATCACAAAATATAAAATAAATTTATTTTTTTTTCTTTTTGTTGTCTGGTAATTTTATTCTTCAAATCACATTGGTCTCAGGCTTTGGTTTTAGGTTCCTTCTGTCTTCATCGTAGTATGGCTGGCTCCTGAAGGTAAAATAGGCGCAAGAGGAGCTGGGGAGAAGATACCGAGTCTGACATGGGTTCAATTTTTTTATCACAGGAGTAAGACTTTTCACTGCTCCCATGGGGCAGTAAAAGGTCTTGCCCCCACTCCCGCGGGGCGGTGAAAGGTCTTGTCCCCATTCCTGTGGTAAACCAGTTGCAAATGTCTCCATTCCTGCGGATTTATTGCGGTGACCTGCAGTTTACCGCAGTAAACGGTCCCTGTGTCATTCTCTAATTCAGAGTTCAGTTTTCAAGGAGAGGTACTAAACTCTCTTAAAAAATATATATATATAATATATAATAATAATACAGTTTAACTGGAAGCGCAGAGACTGAAGCAGCAAACAAAACTCTTATGCTTCACTGCATTTCCATGGCTATTGGACAAGACTCAGCTCCTACCAGGCTTTCTTGAATGTCCATGGCTTCTCCCTGATCCTGCTCCCAAAGCTCAGAGGAAGAAGACATCTCCTCTGCATCAGACATTTGCCTGTCTGTATCACCAGCCTCCTCTGGCTGGGGAGAGAGGAACTTATTCTCCTCTTGGCTCAGTTCAGCTCCAGTTGACCTCTGTCCTGCTTGTCTTGCTCCCGTTTGCCTCTCTCCTGGTTGCCTCTCTCCTCTTCCTGTCCTGAAGAGACTCATTTTAAGCTGTGGAGAACCACTCCCCCTGAGTCTGGGTGGGGAAGGGCTTTCCACACACTAGCCTGCTCCCTTTGATTATAGGCAGGATTCTTTCTAGCCGTGGCTCTAACAGGGACAGGCTGCTGGAAAGGTATCAAACCTCTAGCAGTGGCAGGAACAGGTTTAAACTGAGTAAGGCTTTCCTGCCTATCTTTTTCCTGCCATGGCTCATCTGACACAATATAGCTAAGCAGTAGTCAGCTAATTCTGTAGATTGGCATTCTACCTGATCAGCTCTCTTATTGGGGCTCAATGTATTTTCTCACTATCTCTGGGACAAAACATGGGCTGGACTTGGGTTTGTTATATATAAAACCCGAAACGGAATTGGGTTTGTCACAGTGGGGGGTGGTCCACCCTGGTCACTGTCTTGGTGGGGGGTGCCACCACATGCGCACCTTCACCTGTAGCTTTTTGCCAGCGTGAGCAGCAACTCCAATCTGCTGCTCACACTAGTGTTGGCTCTCCCTCTGATGTTACTTCCGGGTCCGGTGCCTAGGAAGTTCCCCAATCCTGGTGAAGTTCTTCTTTTGTATTCATTTTAATGCGTAAAGCCTAACCCATTATTTTCTTACAAAGCCAATAAGAGATATGCTTTCAGGTGGATATTTACACCTTTGAGGTGGTGGAGAAGGATCAGAAAGTATGCTACAGGATTCTTCTGCTAACAAGTCTGGCAGTTCCTTAGATAAGTGGATGGAGATATCTGAATCAGACTCCTCATAATATCTGCTCCTAGGTGAACCAGGAAGTGTGCATGTGTCGAGAAGAGTGTCAAATGTGCTTCGAGGAGCATTGAGGCAGAATTCAATGCTCTGACCCAGGAGATAGCTCCTCTGCTAATGACTCATGCATGGAATGGGTCCATGCTGACACTGATGCTTGACATCAAGTGGGGGTATGTGTCCTCATCCTCGATTGGTGCCTTAACGTATCCTTGGGCTGGGCTGAGGCAGGCAAGAACACCTTAAAGCCTGTGAAGACTGCATCTGCAGTAGCCCTGAGAGCTCTTGTTTGAGCTTTGCCTGTATCTTCTTCTGGAGAGTTGGCATGTGCACCAGAAGAGACATCAGTGTGGAAGTAATCTGTGAAGCTAGTTGTCTGGGCATTGGAGACCTTGAAGCCAAGGTACATCTAGGAGGAGACATGATCTGCAGCGATGAAGAGCAATCCTCAGTGCATCAATGCTTTCTATGCATTGAGGAGGTGGACATCTAGCAAAATGCTGTGCCAAGTCTAGAAGGGGGAGGGAAGGAATGTTTTTGCTTCTTAGTTTTCATACGTGAAGTGTTCCTCAATGCATGAGGCATGGGTGAAAACAATGTTGAGTCTTGTCTATGAAGAGAGCTTGATGGTTTATGCTTGCTCTGAGAGACATCAGTGCACATGGTGTGGATACTGATGCTGGTATCAATGCAGGTTGAGTATCAGGTCCCGAATCCCCTGCCATGCTCAAAGCCAATGCATAACTGAACATTATATCACACTGAATCTTTCGGGCTTTTGGTGACCTCTTTTGCATTCACAGACAGAGAGGACCCAGATGCCGAATACATTAATTATTTGGGTCAGAGCCTGAAATGATCCAATTAACTCAAGTTCATTTCTTGACGCCACTTGGCATCCTTTTGGAGATGGAGGGAAAAACATTTGATGTGAAATCAAAAGGCTCGATGGCCTGCGAGCTCAAGTGAAAAGTATACCAAAAAATGTTGATGCTCTAAGGGAGGAAAAAGGCCTCATGTGGGCCGAAGGCCAAAAATTCAAAACATTACCAAATTTGATTAAACTCAATAAAAGTTCTGATGAATGGGGAAAAAAATGAAGAATTATGAAGAAAACAATAAGAAAATACAACTGGGAAGGCATTTAAAAAATCTTCAAAAGTTTGATGAGCTGAGGAGAGATTGAAAACACAGGTTCTCAGCTTTGTACAAAACCCCCAGAATCAGCCTTGCCATTCCCTACTCCCCCACTCCTCTCTGTAGCAGAGCATCAGCTTAGCCCTACCTTTCTTTACCCCTCTCCATAGTATCTCCCGCACCATGGTATCAGCACCTCCCAACAGAAACATACCAGCATAAAACATTAAAAAAAAAAAAAATTAAAACCATCCTGGTCAGACTGGGATGCCGGCACTGTTTAGGGGGTTGCTGAGAAAGGAGGGTCGTGTGATGCTCTGGAAGAGCTTGTCTAGTTTCGGTAGCCTTTTTATGGCCTCAACCCATTCCTGAGCCTGTCAGAGTCTGAACTGCTACTGCTGCCGTAAGCAGTGAAGTAACCTACAGCAGGGGTGCCCACACTTTTTTGGCTTGCGAGCTACTTTTAAAATGACCAAGTCAAAATGATCTACCAACAATAAAAAATTTTAAAAACACAAAGCGCACTGTATGCACAGAAAATGTTAATTATCATTTATATTAGGGGGTTTTTCACAGAGGTCAAGACAGATGACTTTAAAATATACAATGTCACCTCAGTAACAACTATAGAAAAATAGACAAATATAGTGCAAAATATAGACAGCAGATATAAATTCTCAAAACTGACACATTTCGATCACTAAATTGAAAATAAAATCATTTTCCTACCTTTGTTGTCTGGTAATTTCATTAGTCTCTGGTTGCACTTCCTTCAGACTGTGCATTCAATATTTCTTTCTTTTTTTCTGCCACCTGCATGCTTCCTCTCCTCCAGACCTCATTCCATTCCCCAACCAACATCTATCTCTGTCCCTCCATGAGTCCAACTTTTTCTTCCTCTCTCCCTGCCACCCAACACACTCCATTCCCTCCCCCAACTTAAAATCTTTTCTACCTTTCTCCCTGCCCTTCCCTTTTCTTTATTTCTCTCTCTCTGCCCCTCTTTCTTTCTTTTTCTCTCCCTGCCCCCCCCCCAAAAAAAAAATAAAAAATAAAAAAGACCTTCTTTAAGTAGATGCCCAATCTCCTAGGTTGGCAAATTAAATCCTATGTAATGGAGAGGACTCTATCTCTTAAGATGAAGTCCCACCCAGTTCACTGAGTTGTCAGACTAGTATCATGCAACAGTTACATACTTGGATCACTCAGTAATTTGAAAGGCATTTCTAGTTACCCCTGAATAAATGAGGCAACCAACAATACGGTTACAAGTTGGGAGAATCTGAGCCCAAATCAAGAAGGAAGCGATAAAATGTCATTTAGTTTGATTGAAGGCATCCACCAGGGTGACTCCTCAAGAGGCCATGCTTTTAGGAAATAACTGGGGCCCAAGTAAAAGCACTAGCCCAAACCTATCCTAGAGTTCCTCTATACATAGGTAAAGCCAGTATCATTTCTGTATCTTCTCTTTCTTTCTCTTTCTCTGCCGCCCCCCCCTCTCCCGCCGCCACCACCGATTTCTCCAAGCCACTGACGCTGATTTCTCCCAACACCAATGCAGCAACAGGCCAGGTTCATGCAGCAACTGCACAAGCCTCCCCCCCCCCCCCCGACAGCAATTCTGACATCAGAGAGGAAATTCCTGGCCAGCCAATCGCTGCCTGTGTGGCCTGGAACTGCCTCTTTAATGTCAAAATTGACGTCAGTCGGGTAGAGGGGGAAGGCTTGTGCAGTCGCTGTATTGGCGTCGGGGAACCAGGGAGAAAGCTGACGACCACCGCTCAAAGGCAAGGGGGCCCCTTGAAGCTGCCCTTTTTGCTCCCCTCTAATGCAGGCCCTGTGTGCACTGTATACACATATATGTTCCAGCATTCTATAACATGTGCTCATAAGAAGTGCCTAACTTTAGGCACCTTGTTATTGAATGAGGGAGGTTAACCATTGCCTCAGGTACATAGATTGTAAGCCCTCCTGGTTCAGAGGAATGCCTACTATACCTGAATGTAACTCACCTTGAGTTACTATTGGAAAATGGATGACCTAGATCTAAATAAATATGCATTTGATTTGGTTAGCTTTCTAACACTTTCCCCTAGCTTGTAGGTCTTAATTGTGTGGCTTCATTCTAAGAATCTCTACCGAATTAGCCAAATTTGAGGAATGCGTAAAGGAAGAGGCTGAGGACTGTGGCAGCATCAGTGGTAATTCTGTATTTCTTTTTTTCCCCATAAATAATTTAATGAAATTTTAAACAAATAAACACACACACACAACCCCCCCCAACAACAACACAAATACCAGCAAGCCTAAAAGTATACAAATAACAATACTTATAAGAACTTCTGTTATATAAATCTTTATTGATTTTTAAGACCAACAAAAGTGCAATAACCATATATTTACATTACATTACATTAGGGATTTCTATTCCGCCTGTGCCTTGTGGTTCTAGGCGGATTACAATAAAGATGATATCTGGGCATTTCCAGTAGAATTACATTACAGGAGAAGAGTAGATTACAAGTAACAGTGAAGAGTTACAATACATTCAATATCGCAGCAGATGTAACATAGCCACGGATTACAATAAAGAAGATATCTGGGTATTTCCAGTAGAATTACATTACAGGAGAAGTGTTAATTTCAGGTAATAGTGAAGAATTACAGTACATTCAATATCACAGGAGATGTTACATAGCAACTGAGTCAATTTACAACTGGTGGAGAATAAGAATTACAATATGTTCTAGATTACAAAAGATGTTACATGAGCTGAATCAAGTTTCTTCGGATGGAGAGTAGCATCATTTGCCTATAAGTGGAGGTGTATTTATTGTTTTGATGATTGCATGATGTTGGTTAATTAATGTTGATGATATGGACAGTAGGGGTGTTTAGTTTGGGTTGGATAAAGAGATTCTAATTCCCAATGGAATTGGTTGGGAACTCATTAGGTGGCGGTTTAGATTGATGGGAGATATTTTTTGAACAGTAGTGTTTTTATTTCTTTTCGGAATTCTTTTATGTCTGTAATTTCGATCAGTAATTTTGAGATGTCGGAGTCAATATTAGCTGCCTGTGTTCCTAGTAGGTTGTCATAAAGTTTCTTACGTCAAGTACCATTGAGAGGAGGGTAGGTGAAAATGTTCTGTGTTCTCCTTCTTCTGGATAAGAGATAGTAGTGAAAACGGTTGTTTAGGTAGCTGGGTGCTGCGCCGTGGGTTACTTTGAATAGGAGACAGTAGAGTTTGAATTGTGTTCTTGCTTTTATTGGTAGCCAGTGAGATTCTATGTATGCTTTGGTAATGTGGTCGTATTTGCTGAGTGAGTATATGAGTCTGAGGGCTGTGTTCTGGACGGTCTGTAGTTTTTTTATTGTGTTGATTGGGCAAGGTAGGTAAAGGCTGTTGCAGTAGTCTACCATACTTAGCACGAGGGATTGGACAATGATCCTGAATTGGTCTTTATTAAAGAATTTTCTTATTTTTCTCAGATTTCACATTGTGAAGAATGCTTTTTGGATGATTTTATGGATTTGTGTTTGCATAGTGCAGCATCTGTCTAGTTGTATTCCCAGGATTTTGAGGGAACTCTGTATTGGGTACTTGGTTGAGTTTACTTCCAGTTCTGTTAGGGATGGTTTTTTGTCCTTCTCTAGTAGTAGGAAATTAGTTTTGTCCGTGTTCAGCTTCAACTTATGATTTGTCATCCATTTTTCTACTGTTTCCATTGTAGTTTTCAGGCGTCCTGTGGAGATGGGGTCGTGGATGTCGAATGGAAGGAGGATGGTTATGTCGTCCGCATAGCTGAATGAAGTTATGTTTAGGGCATCTAGGGTGCTGCCTAGGGAAGCAATGAATAGGTTGAAAAGTGTGGGAGAGAGGGGAGAGCCTTGTGGCACTCCGCAGGGGTTAGACCATGGTTCTGATAGTGTTTCTTTTGACTTGACTCTATATGTTCTTGTTTTAAGGAAGCCTTGGAACCAGTTGTGCACTTTACCTGAGATTCCTATTGCGTCTAGAATCTGGAGAAGTATGGAATGGTCCACTAGATCGAAAGCCGCTGAGAGATCAAGTTGGATGATTAGCAATCTGTTTCCTTGGCTGAGGTGTCTTCGGGCTATATCTAGTAAAGATACCAGGAGCGTTTCTGTACTGTGGTTAGTTCTGAATCCAGATTGGGATGGATGTAGGATGTTGTGGGCTTCTAGGTACATGGATAGCTGTTGTGCCACTAGACCTTCTATTATTTTGACGTATGTAGGGATAGAAGCGATTGGCCTGTAATTTGACGGGTTATTTATTAGACCTTTGGGGTCTTTCAGTAAAGGGGTTATTATGATTTCTCCAAGGTCTGGTGGGAACTGGCCTTCCCTGAGTGTGGTTTGCAACCACAACATGTAGTTAGCTTTGAAGTTGGTGGAAGCTGTTGCTAGTAGGTATGATGGGCAGTTGTTCAGGTCGCATGAGGACTTGCAGTATTTTTTATATAGCCTGTCCAGTTCTGACCATTGGGTTGTAGGGAAGTTGGTCCAGGACCTGTCTGCTGAGATGGCTTCATCTGTTGTGGGTTTTATTAGAATATCTTCTATGTTGTATTGTGAGTTATTGAATGTTGTTCTGATTGTGATGATTTTATTTTTGAAGTGATCTGCTAATTGAGAGGCTGTTGGTGTTAGGTTTCCCTGGGTGGCTAGGCATGGTTTGGTATCGGTGAGGTTTCTTACTAGGTTGAAAAGTTTTTTTGTGTCTGGTTTGTCAGTGCCAATGAGATTGGAGTAATAGTTTTTTCGTTTTTACATTAATCAACAAGTTAAACACTTAGAGGGGCATAATTTAAAAAAACGTCTAAGTCCCCTTTTGGCCTAAGGCCTTAAACGTTGAAAGTAGAAGCACGGAAAATGTCCATTATCAAAAAAAAACAAAAAACGTCCAAAAGGAGGTTTTTTTAAATAATGGCCTGTCTCTATGTTCAGCTGTTTAAACACCCAAAAAAAAGCCTAAGTCCCAAACGTCCAAAACAAAGGCTTTTAGGCAAAGGAGAAGCTAGTCCTTTGCCTAACAGCTGAATTCTGTAACCTGTGTCTGTCAAAAACAACATCGGTTACAGAATCCCCCCCCTAACGATCGGGGCAGGAGGGAGCCCAAGCCCTCCTGCCCCACGGCACCCCTGAACCCCCGATGAAGATCGGGGCAAGAGGGAGCCCAAACCCTCTTGCCCCGCGGCACCCCCAAACCCCCCCAACACGATTGGGCAGGAGTGAGCCCAAGCCCTCCTGCCCTCGACGCAAGGGCCCCCCCAAACCCCCGATCGCCCCCTCGCTGACCTGCGACCCCCCACCCTCCCACAGGAGGGGCCTAAGCCTATTGGGCCTATTCCAATTGGCCCAGTTGTCTCAGGCCCCACCTGTGGGTGGGATTTGAGCTGCCTGGGCCAATCAGGTCCTAAGGCCAGACATTCAACGGATGGATGGCCTGTCAGACGGATGGGCTTGGCACCCATCCGTCCAACCAACGTTTTTGAAGGTACGGGGAGGGGAGGTGGGGGTGCGGGTGTCGTGGGGTCGGCTGAGGGGGTCACGGGTCAGCAGGAGGGCGATCGAGGGTTCAGGGGGCCCTTGCGTCAAGGGCAGGAGGGCTTGGGCTCCCTCTTGCCCCGATCTTCATCGGGGGTTCAGGGGTGCCACGGGGCAGGAGGGCTTGGGCTCCCTCCTGCCCTGATAGTGTCGGGGAGTTCGGGGGTGCCGCGGGGCAGGAGAGCTTGCGCTCCCTTCTGCCCCAATAGTGTCGGGGAGTTTGGGGGTGCCGCAGGGCAGGAGGGCTTGGGCTCCCTCCTACCCTGATGGTTGGGGGGAAGGGGGGATCACGGCAGGGGAGATGAGCCATCTCTCCTGCCGCAATCATTGCTGTAGGGGGTAGGCAAGTTGCTGGGGCCGCTGAGTTGATCGCAGCAGCCACGATCAGCTCAGCGGCCCCTTTTCATTACTTATACCTGTTTTGACTTGGTCTAAGTCAAAACGTATAAGTGCCGATTAGGCATACTGCCTAAAGTTTTGGTTATACCTGCTGCACGCCTAGGTCTAGATTCGCCCACCTCCCGCCCATTCCCCTCCTCTAAAAATGTCTTTTTGCTCTATGCGTTTAGAGGCAGGGGAAAGGCCTAAGCTGGTTGTAGATACGTCTAAAACCAGCTTTGACTATGGGTTCTTGGACGATCAGGCTTTTTGATCGTCCAAGTACCCATTTAGGCCACTTTTTAGATTTTTTTTTAAAAATTATTATGAGCCCCTTATAATCATAATCAATCAATAACACTGCATACAGAATAAATCCCCCCTTTCCTTCTATTACATTTCATCAAGGATTAAGACAAAGCAAAGAAATAACCTCCCCCCCCCTTCTAATTAGTCCTGGAAAGTTGCATTTACTCTCAAATAACGCAATCTAATATAATAAAATGCTAAGCGCGCATGCACACTCCTACCTACGTGTTCCATGATCCGTATGTCTGTGGCCGGAAGGAATGTGCATGCGCGCCTAAAACTGCCCCACACTCGTGGCCCTCCAATGCAGCGGAGCCGGAGGGAAGGGGGGTGGGAGGCAAGAAGTTCGGCAGCAGAGACACCATCCCTTCTTTGTTTGCAGTTCTGAGCTGCTGAGGACTCTCCTGAAGGCCCTGGTGGAGGGTCGGCTGCTGCCCCTGCGCGGGACTGGTGAGCTGAAGGTGGTCCGGACGGCGGCCGGCAGCATCTCAAACCTGCGCAGGCAAAAATCCCTCTCCAACCTCTCCTGCCTCACCGATGCCGAAAAGAAGCCCCGCCGCACATCCTTGACACCCGCCCTGGCCCCGCTATCGCGCTCCCTCTCGTGAAAAGTTCGCAAGAGGGTTCCGGAGACTGTGGGAGCAGAAGAGGGAGGAGGAGGAAAGGAAGAGAAGAGAGCCACAGACCCATCTTCCTCCTCTTCTGCACTGCCCCAGTGCCGTAATACCTGCTGCCTCACTGTGGGGCCCTACCTCGGTGGTCAGGTAACCTGCTGTCACTGACGCCTACACCCTAGGCCCGTGGCAATTGAATTCTGCGTGAGGTGGTTTCCAAGTCTCAACAGGATGGCTTGCGCCGATCCCCTTCTCAAATAAGCCTGTTTGGGGAAGTGAAATATTTTGCTTTAATTTGGGTGGTGTGTGTGCTGGGGAATCTGTGAACGATCTTACATTACTTTAGGTAAAGGGGGGGTGTTGGGAAAGGGGGAAGGAAACAATCTTGCTTCCATTTGGGAAGAGGGGTGTGATTTGTTGGGGACAGGAAACGATCTTGCTTTGATTTGGGGGGAGGGTTTTAATTGGTTGAGAACAATAAACTATCTTGGTTTTCTTTGGGAGGAGGGGTGTGATTGGGAAAAAGGGTACTGCTGGACAGGGGACATGGGGGGTAAAAGGAAGGGGGAAGATACAGAAAGAAAGACTGACAGACAGCCAGGGAGACAGACAGTAAGACGGAGGGGGGAGGGGAGGGCAGGGAACAGACAGACAGAGACACACAGGGGGACAGAGACAGAAAGAAAGAAAGGGGGGCAGGGAGAGAGAACAAAAACAAAGTAAGAAAGAAAGAAACGCCTCAGCAACCCATTGTGCTAAAAGTCTACACATATATTCTAGCACCCGTTAATGTAACGGGCTTAAACACAAGTCAGATAAATATATGTATATTACAAACATACCACAATTAATTACCATACCAATTCTGTATTTCTGAGTGTTAGCTTCTTTCCCCAAGCTAATGGACATTATGGGGTCCTTTTACTAAGGCGCACTAAACTATAATGGACACGTTAGCGTTTAGCACACGCTAATATTTAGCGTGCGCTAAAATGGCTAGCGCGCCTTAGTAAAAGGACCCCTATGTTTTTGTTCTCATAACTTCCGCTCCCTTATCCACCAGCAACAACCACCTCGCTTGCAAATCCCCCCTTCTCTATTGCTATTTATAACTTGTGCTGTAGTCCATATAAAAGCAGAGAGCAGGATTTAATGTGTTTTACTAGTTTGTGACCGCATTTGAATCACAAAGCAAGTTGACGTAGTAGTTTAAAGTAGAAATTGAATTATGAATTACTTGAAAGGTCAGTGGTTAAGGATGAAGTCTTGATGATTCCTGTAATTGAATGTAGCAGTCATATGAGGCCAAGTGAGTGAAATTCTTTTTCTTGCTTTCAACGTTCAGGCCACTCCCCCCCTGTTTATTGACAGATTTTTGATCCTGTACGATACTTCACAGTGACTAAGATCATCTCAGGAACACCTTCTTACAGTTCCATCTGATCAACAGTTATTTTATGACTCAACACGTAAAACCATTTATTCTGTAGTCGAACCCACACTATGGAATGCCCTCCAAATAACTCTAAGACGGGAGATTAATTCTAATAATTTCAAATCTAACCTTAAAATCTGAATGAGTGTTATACACATCCAGGGAGGGTGGGTGGGAGGGGGGGGAGTGATATGCATGTCTCTTATTATTTGATTGTAATGAGTGCTGTTTATTGTACCAATTGTTTATAAATCTGTTGCACTTTGTGTTGGCTTTTAAAACAAATAAAGAATTGGAGAAAAAAAAATCTAACCTTAAAACCTCTCTCTTTAAGGATGCATTTGAGATTTAGATAAAAGGGTTCATTTGAGTCTTTTCCTTTTCCATATCGTTCTGTCCATTACCTTCACATTTTAAGAATTGTAATTCTTCCCATTTCCCTCCTGTTCCATGTCTTGCCAACTGAATTTTTGGGTCTATATGTCCTTCCCCCTATTTTGTTTTAAAATTTTGTATGATGTAAGCCGCTTTGGTATTTGAAGCAGTATATCAAGCTATAATAAACTTGAAATTTGAAAGGGAAGGAGCTTCACTGGGGAGGGGGGGGGGGCAGTATTTGCTTCCTGCACTGTGCATGCTACACTAAGGTTTCTAATTTGGAAGTTCTTCCCAAGAAAAATTACTTTTGAATAATTTCATGTTTTCACTTCCTGTTATCTGTCTTTTCTCTTTCTCTCTGTGTTTGCTCATCTCTATCAAAACCAAAACTAACCAAATATAGGGAGCCCGATTGTCCCCTCTCTTATTTAACCTCTACCTTAAACCCATCCTAGATATAGCGCACAAACACCAAATCTGGAACCATTCCTTCGCTAATGACATCCAACTATACCTTCCTTTAGGCAGTGGCGTACTTAGGGTATGTGGCACCCGGGGCCCATCATTTTTTGACACCCCCCCCCCATGTAAAAAAATATTTTTTGTAATGACCATGAAACGGAATAAATGGTCAGAATAGAAACAGGCAGTGAAAATTTTCTTATATTCCAAACATAACATAAATTATGTCTGAATTGTCATGACATCAGAAGTACATATGGAGTAGTTGCAGGTGATGCTTGGGACAGTTCTGATTGTGTTAGTTCGGTTTTATGTGTTTTTTGAATAGAAGGGTTTTTATTTCTTTTTGAAGGTTTTGCAGTATGTGGTCGATGTCAATTGGTTGTAGGGTTGGGGGTCGAGTGTTGCAGCTCGAATGGCTAGGAGGTTGTCGAACAGTTTTTTTTCTTTCGACGTTTTTGGTTGGAGGGTGTGTGAATGGTGCGTGAGTTCTCCTATGTCTTTTGAAGTGGATTGAATTATTTAGCTGAAGAAATTAGTTACCCCCTCATCCCACACACATTAATTCTTTTCCATTTTTGTTCCCATTATAAAAACACTGATAAGTTCCCAGAAAAAAAATACATTAAAATAAGAAGTGAAAACAAAGGCCCCTACAGATGAGAACATAACATAAGAATAGCCTAACTGGGTCAGACCAATGGTCCATCATGCCCAGTAGCCCATTCTCATGGTAGCCAATCCAGGACACTAATACCTGGTCAAAACCCAAAGAGTAGCAACATTCCATGCTACCGATCCAGGGCAAGCAGACACTTCCCCCATGTCTTAATAACAGATTATGGACTTTTCCTCCAGGAATTTGTCCAAATCTTTCTTAAAACCAGCTACACTATCTGCTTTTACCATAACTTCTGGCCACTTCATTTTTAAGTTTAGATCTTTCCTTTCAAACAGAGACCTTGCTAGATGTCAAATACAGCACAAGGTACCTTCACATGGACTTAGCTGTGCAGGAAATGTGAATCTCCTCATACACCCACCATATAGTGCAAAAATGTGCAAAGGTCTGTTTTTTTCTTTCGATCACTACATAGCCTAATGCCACACAAGCAGCGCTGTTACAAACATATTCTGTAGGTCAATGCTAAGGATAACAAAGTTTCCTTCCTTGGACCAGAAGGAGATACTGATAAACCACTGGAAGAGATCCCAACATAACACCCAAAGACCCACTCAGTGTGTGAACCAATTGAGTGGAGTGGACTAACTGGGGGGTGGAAATGGGCCCGGAGTTTGCTCAGCAGAATTTCCCAGACCATCTCTTCCTCTCAACACATTGACACGCTGCCACCACCACCACTAGAAACACCTCATTGGGTAGGCCAGCTATGCTATAAACTTTATAAAACACATTATTATATTTTCTTATAAAGCACATATTTTAATTGAACTCTCTGACATCCTCAGCCTTTCCATTCACAAAAATAGAAGGAAGAAAAGTTCACATTTCCTGCTGTTTCATGTCCCCGGCCTATACAATATTTTTTTTCTGCAGACCCTTCAAAAGTCTGACCAAATCCTCGTTTCACTTGCATTATAAAGTACTGAGGATGCCATCTCTCCCCAATCCCAGGTCCTAAAGTCTAAGACAGTAGCGCAAACTAATGCTGCCAGATTCAGGAAAAAAAATTTCGATTCGATTCAGCCTATTGAATTGGTTTTTCAATTCGATTTTCCTGCCCAGTTGGGTGATTTTTTTCAAAACTCCGGGTGGGTTTTATAGCTTTTTCACCCCCTTTGGCTTCTCCTAACCACACTGGCGCTGTGGTGTAAATAAAATAAAGAAACAAAAAGGACTTTTCCTCTCTCTGTTAAATCCTAGCTCACGTTTGCAGTCCAACACCAGCTCTGTCAGGATACACATTTCAAATCTGACATATTATAATCACAAAACAGAAAATAAAATTAATTTTTCTACCTTTTGTTGTCTGGTTATATTTCAAATCTTGTTGGTCCAAGGCTCTGGTTTTCTTCTGATAACTTGCTTGCCAGGGTCTCCTTCTTTCTTCTTACTGCCATTTTGCCATTCTTCTTTCTGCTAACCATCCATCTGCCAACTCTGTCCTCCCTTTCCATTTCCCTTCCCTCCCCAGGAAGTCTGGTATCTTTCCTTTTTTTCATCTCCCTCCACAGATCCACCTTTTCTTAACTACCCTTTCATCCAGCATCTCTCCCTCCTTCCCCACCACCCAGAGTCCACCGTCTCTCCCTTTTTTTTCCCAATTATCCTCCTATCCAGTATCTCTATCCCTCCTCCACACCATCCCTTGTGTCCAATTTCTCTCCCTTTCAGTTCCTTCCCTCCCTAAATCCCATGGTCCATCATTTCTCTCCCTCTCCTCTATTTTCAGACCCATTATTTCTTCATCCCCCCCCCCCAAAGTTTGGCATATGCACGTCTCTTTGAACACCCCTTTCCCTCCGTGTACTTCTAAACCAGGGTCCCCCCAAAGGCCTGTCCCCCCTTAAAGGTCTGCCTGTCCCCCCTTGAAGGCCTGCACCCCCCTTGAAGGCCTGTCCCACCCCCTTGTAGGCCTGTCCCCCCCCTTGTAGGCCTGTCCCCCCACCTTGAAGACCTGCCTGCCTGTCCCCCCCTTGAAGGCCTGTCCCCCCCTTGAAGGTCTGCACACCCCCCCAAAGGCCTGCACCCCCCTGAAGGCCTGTCCCACCCCCTTGTAGGCCTGTCCCCCCCCCTTGTAGGCCTGTCCCCCCCTTGAAGGCCTGCCTGCCTGTCCCTGCCTTGAAGGCCTGTCCCCCCTTGAAGGCCTGCACCCCCCCTGAAGTCCTGCACCCCCCCTGAAGACCTGCACCCCCCCTGAAGGCCTGTCCCACCCCCTTGAAGGCCTGCCTGCCTGTCACCCCCCTCCCCCTTGAATGCCCGCCTGCCTGCCCACCCGCCCCACCCTGAAGGACCGCCCGCCCCCCCGCAGCACCTATGAAGCAGCACTACCTATGCTCCCGGCCTTGCCGTTCAGTCCCCACCACCCCCGAAGGACCGCTCGCCCCACTGACCTTCCTGCACACCTATGAAGCAGCCGCAGCAGGATCGCGACGTCAGCTATCCCTGCGCTGCTTAGGCGCTGCTTCCTGCGCCGCATTCCCACCCCTCCTCTGACGTCAGAGGAGGGGCGGGACCGCGGCGCAGGAAGCAGCGCCCAAGCAGCTCAGGGATAGCTGACCTCGCGATCCTGCTGCTTGCTGCTTCACAGGTGGTGCAGGAAGGTCAGTGGGGCGAGCGGTCCTTCGGGGGTGTGGGGGGACTGAACGGCAAGGCTGGGAGCACCCCTTCAGGGCTGGCACCCGGGGCGGATCGCCCCTCCCGCCCCCCCCTTGGTACGCCACTGCCTTTAGGGAAGAGGCATGACTCCCAGATTGCATAACTCCTCAACTGTCTAACGGAAATCAAAACCTGGATGTCTATAAATAACTAAATGCCTCAAAACAGAACTCCTTTGGATCCATAAAGAGCAGTGCACCTATACCCGTCCCTCTCTTATCTGGGAAACCACTACCCTAACTTCAAAAGACCAAGTACGCAGCCTGGTAATACTTCTTGACACAAACCTTTCAGTCTCTTGTCACATCTCTCAGGTAGCCTCCTCCTCATTCTACTGTCGCCGACAGCTCAGGAAAATAAGAAGCGACTTCTCCGAAACTGGCTTCACCTAACTTCTCCTGTGCTTTCGTCCTGTCCCGCTTGGACTACTATAACGCACTATTCAATGGATTGACAGAAAAAAAAAATCTCTAGTGCCTATAATGTGTACAACATGTGGCAATTAGACTCCAGAAAACCTCCACGCCCACAACTCCATCTCAGAAGCACTATCAACAGCCCATTGGCTACCAATTACCAAATGTTGTATCTTCAAGGGCCTAGTAATAACATACCAAACAACATTTAACTGGCCAGGAGTTGTTCCTGACTGATTAAATAGTTTTGAATATCAGCCAGTGTTCTGGGGACAGGGGGAAACCTATTTTACCTGAATTAAACTTACTTTGTTTTTTTATTCAGACTTGCATATTTTTAGATATCTAAATGGAGTAAATCATGAAATAAATGTACATGTAAAGCCAATATAGGACAGACAAATTTACAATGGATGCGTTTACCCATAAGTGCCTTTATATATCCAGTATCTCAATCTATCTAAACACCTGTAAATATTACACTCAGAAGATGGCACTGGGAAAGAACCTCACTCAGCTTCCTAGCAGAAAGTAAAGACAACACAAAAAATGCTCTTTGATTCAATTATGTTCTTTGATGTTATATCGTGGGTATCACTCACTTCTTAAAACAGAAAGTTCTCCAATTTACCTGTCGAAATCCAGCAAGAGAAATGATGTACAGCCAGAGCACCTTTCCTAATCAAATCTAGTGAGAAACAAGCCAAAACTGAATTAAAAATAAAATGGATTTTTCATACTTTTAATTGCTTTTTTTTGTTTTGCCAGAGGTGTGACTGCCTGTGATATTGCTGGTTTTCGTGTTAGGTCTATTGCTTTGATGATATTAAAGAACTTGGCTTTCTACTTTAAAGATCAATGAGCAATATTCATCTGAAAACCTAATATAAGGTCTCTTTGCCTCACCCTCTACAAAAGAACAAGAAGCAAGAATACAAAACCAATATAAAAATGTGTACTGCTAATACCCTAAAGGAGATATCATCCTAAGGATGATTTTAGATAAGATCAATGCTTAGTTCAGGTGATTTAGACACAGTAGCCTTCATTCCTTTATAAAAGATAGTGGGCCTGATATTCAGACTGCAGAAGCCAGCAGTGCTGAATCCCGCAGTTGGCGCTGATCCCAAATATTCAAATGACCGGCATTCAATATCCGGTCTATTTTGGGCCACTAAAACCCTAGAGGGCCATGTTGATATTCAGAGTTGGCTGGCTAGGTTAATAGCAGCAGAAGATACACCAGCTATTTAAGTGGCTCGATTTGGCCACTCAACTTTGCTGGTCAGTGGTCTAAATTTCATAGATATCCTGCTAACATTCAGCGGTCATCTCACATTGAATATTGCTTAGGTGACTATGTGCTGTTTATACAATGATATGCTCCACTAGTCACAATATCGAGTCACATACTTTCCTCAGATTGCCACACCGATGTATGGTATGGTAACATATCCTCATAGGAAACTTCTCTTTATGTGACGTTTAGACTAAGTTTAAAATATTTAACTCGCTATAATATATTATTCATAATTTATAAAGTGATTAAGTGCTATAAAGGTGACTTATCTTTTACACCGGGTCTGCTTCATTCCCCACCGACGCGTTTCAGAATTTTCTTCAGGGTCGGGGACATGACGTCATACACCAAGCTTACACTCGAGCCAGATATGCCCATAGGAGGCTTTTGATTCAATATAACCAAAAACCACCGAAGATAACAACATAGTATGTGTTCAGCTATTCTCTCCCTTAGCGCTCAGCATAAAACATAGCATTCTTCGTCACTGGCATATAGTCAAATTAATTTTAGAGTCTGACTCTCCTACATTTGCATATAAAAGATCAAAAAATTTAGGACAATTAATTACTCCTTACATTGAACATCCTGATTATACCTTAAGAGGACACTCGACCTGTGGACATTCCCAGTGGTGCAAATTTGCCCTGACTGGAGAGAGTTGGGAACACCCCCAAACAGGGCAGATTTATCATGCTAAACATCAAACTGATTGCAATTCGACACATGTAATCTATAGGATTACATGTCCTTGCCCAAAGATTTACATCGGCCGCACCACTAGAGCTATGAAAATACGTTTAAATGAACATAAGTCTAGGGTCAACACAGATGCCGAAACTGCTCCTCTGGTCCGCCACTGGACATTATTCAAACATAACATCACTGATTTAAGGTGGCGTATCATAGATCAAGTTCATGTCGGGTGGGAGGGAGGTAACATAGAACACATACTTACCATCAAGGAATTACGGTGGATGTTTATATTGAATACAATGAGTCCACACGGCCTCAATCTTACGAGTGATTGGCTGACATCGGCCATTTAAACACACTGTTTTTTGATACATCGGCATTTTTTCTGACATTTTGTCATTCTTTTGTAATATTAGCTTGTCCTTCACTTTGTATCTCCGATTAGTTTAATCAGCTGGTCCATAGTTTGTATTTCATTGGACATCGTGGGTCACATGGTAGGGGGAGCTTTGTTCATTAGCTCCACCTTGAACACCGTGGCCATTTTGTAGCCCCGGATATTATATGCTGGATTAGCGTTATACTGTTTCCCGGATACGTCTGGTAAATATAATTTGATATAGTCATGTTTAGGTGCTTTCTTACTCCGGTTTGCTGACTTAATGATTTATCCATTAATTCACAGTTGTTCATGTCCCCGACCCTGAAGAAAATTCTGAAATGCGTTGGTGGGGAATGAAGCAGACCCGGTGTAAAAGATAAGTCACCTTTATAGCACTTAATCACTTTATAAATTATGAATAATATATTATAGCGAGTTAAATATTTTAAACTTAGTCTAAACATCACATAAAGAGAAGTTTCTTATGAGGATATGTTACCATACCATACATCGGTGTGGCAATCTGAGGAAAGTATGTGACTCGATATTGTGACTAGTGGAGCATATCATTGTATTGACAGTATAGTATTCAGTGCCGTTTTTTGTTTTGTATGTGCTGTTTAGCCAGCCAGAAGCTGTTCCTGGCTGGCTAAATAGCTCTGAATATCAGCGGCGTATGTCCTGTGAACTGTGCTATCATTCCAAGTCAATTGTCTTTGCAATCATAAACTAAAAGGCTACAGATATTGTAACCAGGTCTGTTTTCTAATGTGCAGAATATAGTCATGATACAAGAAGCAACAGTTATCATCATCTGTCATTGTCATTTTGAGGGGTTCTTTTCACTTCCAGTGGCATTTTGAAGAAAGACAGGAGGTGGGCCACACAGTGGTATAGTAAGGGGGGGGGAGCAGACCACCCTGGGCACTGTCTCAGTGGGGGCACTGGCACCTCTCCATCCCCCCCATGCCACGCTCATGTCCTCCCTTCCCCAACCCCTGTACCTCTTTAAAATCTTTGCCAGCGTGAGCAACTACTCTGGCCTGGCTCCCTCTGAAATCACTTCCGGGTTGCAGGGCCAGGAAATGAAGTCAGAGGGAAAGCCAGCGTGAGCAGCAGGTGGAGAAACTGCTCACGCTGGCGAAGATTTAGAGGTACGTGGGTGGGAAGGGATGGTGCGAGTGTGGAATGAGGGCATGGAAGGAGCAGGGGGCAGAGAGGAAGGTGCAGGGGGCACAGAAGGAGGAGGAGCGTAGTGGAGGGAGCAGGAGGGCACCATCACCCTGGGAACCTCCCACCCTCGCTACACTACTGGGGCTATGGCTCCTAAGTGCCAGCTTGAGGAAGCAGAATGCAGAAGGAGAAGCCATAGCAAATCCAGTGCTGAGACATGGAAAAAAATGCAACAGCACAGCAAGTAAGTGTGGGGCTTCTGAGCAAATGTGTGTGTTCAACATGCTTTAAAAATTAGAAAGTATAAAGGGGATGAATTTGATTATACCCGTGGATACATATACCCTTGAATGGACAAAAATCATAGACAATGACGAAATAGAGTGGTTGGCAAAAAGGTGGCTTTTCATTTGTTCTCCAGTGAATCGTCAATGGATGAAGGTCCAGAAAAACCTATGGAAAGACCTACTAAGGGAGACTGTTCCAATTCTACACTGTTGGATTCTTTTTTATGTTTGCCTCAACAACAAGCACCGACAATGGATCCACCACTACAGGAAACCAGACCCACGCAAACCAAGAATGTATGCAAATGACTGGGATATTCAACCTGTCTTCCCTATACTTGTCTCTGGAGGAAGAGCGCGTTGCAATTAGGTATGTCCTTTGTTCCATCTACATAGTATGATAGCTATGACACTTTTTCAGGTCACTTCAGTTAAAAACATATTTTCAACACAATTTGTCTAGTGATGCGAATGTACTTGTTTATGATAAGTACAAATCGACATGGGTGCCGCCAGGATCCCCGGATTCATCAGTGTTGGCCTTTGAAAGGGCTGTTTTATTTTTAAAAAAATCTTTATTTAGTTTTCATAGCCAACAAAAAGTGCAATACAATATACATACAATTAATAATAATCAGATAAGCACTTATAATCAATCAGTATCAATACAAAAATAAAACTCCCTCTCCCATTCAATATTTTCCATCAGAGAATAATACCAAACAAAAGATATACTCCCTCCCCTCTCCCTGGATGTGTGGGAGCTAAAACAACGGGAAATGAAGGGCTGTTTTGGATAAAGTAGCATCACTGAAAAAGCAAAGTTTTAAAAATTATCCAAATTTGACTATTCAAAGAAAGATTCTTCAGTCTTTGAAAAACGACACGAGCATAGTCATCAGGCGTGCGGACAACGGAAGGGGGCATAGTGGTCTTTAATTTAGAGTTTTATAGGCAAATTTATCAGGTTCCAACTCAGTCTACAGCAAGAGGTGGATGATTTGTTATTTTAGAAACATAGAAACATGATGGCAGATAAAGGCCAAATGGCCCATCCAGTCTGCCCATCCACAGTAACTATTATCTCTTCCTCTCTCTAAGAGATCCCACTGCCTGTCCCAGGCTTTCTTGAACTGAGCAAATTATGCTGACATTACAACTCATAGGGAATATAAATATCTGTTTCAACAGTTTCCCAGCATTTACTTCAGCCCCAAGATTCATAAGTCTATGAACAGACTTCCAGGATGCCCCATTGTCCCAAGCAGGAGATCTTTGTTAGAGCAAAAATATATATGCCTACTCTTTTCTTTTAACTCTAAATTATTCCAATTTCAATTGCAGTACCTTGACTTTTATACTTTAAACAAGGAGGAAAAAGCCTCAGATCCCTGTCTTCAGTCAGAATAAATCTTGCTGAAACACTAGAAAGGGTAAATACCTCACTGGCTTATAAAAAACCTCATTGTGCTATGTTGGTTTACGCACTTTGAATCTCTTGTATTATGGTGGTTAGACACAGGCTTTAAATCAAACACAGTTCTATGTTGAGAAATTCAGCCATAATAAACAACTTTAGGCTACAGCTACTTATCTTTGCATGGTGAACCCAGGAGTTTCCAAATCAAACAGCTTTACAAGAACTGTGTGAAGCGTCCCGAGTGCCTTCCTCCTCTGATGGTGGTAACCAGTGTTTCGTTATTGGCTGTGTCAGGGGGGTAGGAGGATAGGACGTATTCTTTGCAAATTGGCATCAACTAAAATGCTCAGTTCAGCTGCAAAGGAGTGTGTTGCTTTCGCGGAGCTCCAGGGTGTTTTAAATGCCTCAGACGCCATTGTTTTCACTTCCTCCTGCATTAGTTTGATTACGCTAAGCTGTGGCAGGTTGGTTTTTACAGGATTTATTGTTCCTTGTCTTCACTGAATGGGCGGGCTGCTTCCTTGTCTTATCAGCACTTACTTGTCTCCGCTCCTGACGAAGATTCCAAAACGGGGCTCTGTCAAGTGGCGAAAGAAATTCGATTGGGATTCAACCAAATAGAACCGTATTAACGGTCATAGCTTTTCAATGATTTTCTGTGTCACTAAACTAATCTTTATTGAATTGATTTTTGAGATAATTTGGGGGTTTTAGAGCAGCCAAAATTCTTTTTCCTCCCGCTTTGAATTTACACCAAGCGTTTTTTTAGTTACTATTTTTCCATTGATATTTGGAGATTTCAGGACACAATGATGTACGGGGCAGGGCTTATTTAGACTTTTTAGGCTGGTGCCAGTCACCTATGAGTTCTTGCTTAGGGCCAAATGTTGATCGAAGGGTTGGTTGTGCCCGTACTGATGGCTTATTAATATTTACTTGACATTTGGATGCCGGTGTCTGTTCTCATTGGGAACTAAAAGTTATTGCCAATTGTTTTTGTTTAGTTATCTTTATTATTGAGTTTTTTTGGTTCTTTTTGAAGCATTCTTTCTTCATGCCCACTCTCCATCTGTTTTTTTTATCTGTCCTATCCAGCATATCCTCTCTGTGTCCTTGTTCCTTTTCTCCCCATATTCAGAATCTGCCCTGAGTCTCTATCTCTCCCTCTGTGATCAGTAAATATTGTCTTTATGCTCCCTCCATGCCCAGAATCCTCTTCGTACACCTTCTTCCCTCTCTCTTCCCCTTCTGCCCCCCCCCAAAAAAAAAACCAAACAAAAATAAGGGCTAATATCTTTCCCTCTCTATTCCTTGCTCTCCTCTACAATCCAGTGTCTCTCTCATTCTCTTAACCTGACACAGTCTTTCTTTCCTTCTTCATTGCCTCTCAATTCAGTCTCTCTCTCCTCTCCCCCTATATCCAGCAGCACATCTCCCTCTTCCTCCCTCAGCTCAGCAGCACCTCTCCTTCTCAGCTCCCCCAACCCAGATCCAGCAACATCTTTCAAATTTCAAGTTTAATAAAAATTTGTTTACTACCTATCAGTCTTCTAAGCGGTTTGTACATAATAAAATAGGGTAACATATCTTTCCCTCTCCCATTTCAGCAACACCTCTCATTCTGCTCCCCAGATCCAGCAGCACTCCCTCTCTCACATCCAGAAGCACCCCTCCTACTCACCTTCCCTCCCAGGTCCAGAAGCACCCTTCACTCTTCTCTCCATTTCTAGCAGCACTTCCTCCCTCTTGCCTCCCACTCCTTCTCCAGGGCCAGCAGCATCCTTCCCTCTTCTGTCCCCAGGGCCAACAGTACCTTTCCCTCTCACCTCCTTTCCCAGTTCCTGCAGCACCTCTCCCTCTCATCCTTCTTACAGATTCAGCAATACCCCTCTCTCTCCTGTCCCCAGGGTCGGCAGCACAGCATCTCTCCCAATTCAGAATCACCCTTCTGTCTTATCCCGCACCATCACCGGGACTAGAGTTTTGTCTAGGACGTGCCCCACCTCCTCTTTGCAGCTTCCTATTTCCTCGAAGGTAGGGGTGCAGCCTAGCCAAAGGTCGTGAGTCTGCGTGTAGGAATAGCTGAGCTTCTACTATCTGCAGCGATCTAGGACGGTGAGAAAACTGAATGGAAGCGGTAGTGTCAACTAAGGGACAGAAGAAAGGAGGGTTGGTTGGGAGAGCTGGTCCTGGAGCTAGAAGAGGGATAGATGCTACTGGATAAGAGAGGGTGGCTGCTAGTCCCGGTGGGGGGTGGGGGTGGGGAGCGGGGGATGAGAGAGATAGTGCTGGCTCAGGTTAGGGGGAGAAGGAAGAAGAACTGCTCGCATTGCAGTAGATGACGTGATATCATTGGAGCAGTGCATTGGATCCCCTTGACCTTCTCGGGCCAAAAGCATGTGCATACTGGGCCTACCCTTTAATCCAGCCCTGACTAGGACTTCCTATTTGTTGGAGTTTAAACACGTGGGGACCCAATGCATTACTCTGGCTTGCCTGGAAGAGACCTGTGTCAAGGTTTTAACAACAGAATAAGACTCGGCATACAGTCAGAAATATAGTATATAGCTGGGGCTTAAAAAACCGAGTTTCAAAATGGTTTTAAAAGCGATACCACTGTATACAGAGCCAGCAGGCTGCAGTGAAAAGAAGAAACATTGAGGTATGACATTTCAATTCCTTTGTAGTGCACTGTATAGAACGCGTGCGTTCTTTTTTTGCCTTCCCAAAGAAATCAAACTCTGCATGTGGCAGAAAGATCAGTACAAGATATTACATATGCTCTTCAGCAGGATTTCACGATCCTCTCCAATTGTGTTTTTTATGATTGCCACAATGAATATTCACAGGATACAGAGTACTTGCATGAATTAGAGCCCTGGAATATGCAATCAAAGTGTAAAGAGTTACCAAACACACCTGCCTAAATCAGAATACCTCTTAATGAAGCTAGGAAATAAGGGGCCAATGTGGCTGCTTCTGTTTTAACCGAGCACTCCACAACACCACATTTGTGCAAGAACTCCTAGATTTGGTGGCAGGTAACATTGAGGCCCAAATTCTGTAACCAGCGCCTCTCTAAATTGAATAACAAGCTCGATTAAGCTTTTTAATCAGCACTGATTGAAAGTGCGATTCTGTAACAAGGCGCCTCTAAAAATTTAGGTGACCTTCAAAAAAATAGGCGCTCTGCATGTTAGGTATGGGAGTGGCTACGTGTTAGGCGCCTTCTTACAGAATCACTGCTCTTAAGCGTACGTAAGCGCTCGCATGGGCGGCTAACTTTTAGTCGTGCCTAGAGCTGGCCTATTTAATGGGCGCCTCCAAAATAGGTGCCACTCAGCGTGATTCACTAAACAGCACCCAATTTTACTTGAATCGCACTGAACAGTGCCTAAATCAGCGCCTAACTTTTGGGCGCGTCTTACAGAATTTGCTCTTGAGTTTCCCTAGATTAAGTTACATTATATAGATTTTTCCATTCCACCTTTACCTAATTAGTTCATGGACAGATAACAATAATAAAGAACTGAACCAACTTGTCCGGGAATTACAACAATGAAATAAAGACTTATATTGCAATAATTAAGTGCTGTCTTGGTGGGGACGCAGGCACCCGTCCTCCTCTCTGCCCCCCTTCTCCTTCCCTTCTCCCCCACTACCATACGTGTGTGCCGTTTCCCTTCCCCGTATCTCTAATGTTCCTGGCGCAAGCAGCAACCCCCAACCTGCTATTGTGCCAGTGTGAGTTCTTCCTCTGATGTCACTTCCTGGACCTGTGCCTAGGAAGTGATGTCAGAGAAAGATGATGCTGGCATGACAGCAGGTTGGGGATTGCTGCTTGTGCCAGGAACGTCACATAGGTACAGGGAAGGGAAGCAGTGAGCACATGGCAGAAGGGGGTGGGGAAGGAGCATGTGGAAGTGGGGATGGGGTAGAGAAGAGGGCGGGGGAGGGATGCCACTATCCCAGGCGCCTCTCGCCCTCGCTAAGCTACTGGGTAAGAGCTAGCAGAGTTACTTTCCAACAGACAACAACCACAATTTACTTCATGTTTCCCTCCTACAGTATAAAAGAGATTTCTGATTTCTACAAAAAGTGAACACTACCATAAACCAATTCAAGTTAGTCCCTAAATATAGTCTGAAATGTGCCAAATCTCTATCACAGCTCCTAAGTGATAAATTACCAGAAGAGATTTTTCTGAAACAAAGCACTTTTCTGACAGGATTTTCAAGGCATTTTTTAGCATAAATCATGACTAACCACGTAAAAATTTACAAGACATGCACAGGTGCACTGTTACCTAATTAAATTATAAACCAAAGTTTTTCCTAGCGAAATATCAGCGAGCTCAACATTTCCAAACACAGATACAAGAGGGCATGTTTAAAAATAGTATTTCACTGGGGCATGAGTTAAAATGCTATACATCAATCAAGCGCTAAACTGTTAATATAAGAAATGTCAATTGAATTAATATTATAAAGTAAACAGAGCAAATAGAAGCTCCTAGTTAGATCTCAAAGGCGGCAAAGAAATGTCTCTTAACTTCTCCAGTTCTCATAATCCAAAGACAGAGTGGAGGATAGCAGTGGTTAGAGCAGAGAAACCAGGGTGTGAATCCCACTGATACTCCTTGTGGTCTTGGTTAAGTCACTTTACCCTCCACTGCTTTGATAACAAACTTAGGGGTCTTTATATGGCAGCTTAAAATGGCTTACCACAGGATGCCCTTAGGCAACCTACGGCAACTGTGAAATTGACATGCGCAAAAGCATGCATTAAAAATTGGGTTTTTAAAAATCTGTATGGAGGGAATGTGTTGGGGTGGGAGTGGGGGCTGACATAGGCAGCAGAATGTTGTCTTGTTTGGGGGAGGCCCGTAAGTTCTGCCCTAACCCCAGCAGGATCCTGCAACACAACCTCTCACCAGCTCCTGACTTCCCCATCCACCTCCTCCTGGTGTTGTACTTTTAAATCTTTAGGTAGCTGGTGCGCAGCGTCAAAGAGCACGCCTACCCCCGGAAGTAGAATGAAGGGTTCCGGGACAGGCCTGCTCATTGTCGCTGTGCATCAGCTGCCCAAAGATTAAAAATACAGCCCTGGTAGAAGGTGGGTGAGGGCGTAGAGGCAAAACCAACCGGCAACCGCCGATTTTGGGGGAGGCCATGTCCCCTGTATCCTCCCCCCCGTTCCGACACCTATGGAGTAGATAGACATTTCTGTTCTAATCAATTGGTGTAGCTACATTACCGTGTGCTAACTGATTAGCAATGGATTACCACGTGAGCTCTTACCACCTACAAAATAGGTATCTGTAAGTGCTAACCTTGGGGAAAAAATTTTAATGGTCATGTACATTAAGCTATATGAATTAGAAACTGACTCGGAACATAAATTCATATGAGCTGATTGATTGCGTTATAGCTTACGAGTATAAATAATTATATAAAATTGACCATCTTAGGAAGAACATGCACTAATGGTGGCATTAGCGCATACACTACTAGGGAGATAATGAGTAATATTCTGTGATGAATTACTATAAATACTTTATTATATCACAGCTCTCATTTCACAATTTACAAAACATTGCATTAAAAACAAAATTATCCTTGCATATTCTGATTCAGTGTTCGTAACGCGCTGGAAACACTCTTAGGGCTAGAATATGTTATTAGCCGTATCGTCCCAATACCCCTGCCACAGTCCAAAAAATGGCAGGGAAATATCGCTATAAGAGTCCAGCGGAAAATAAAATCTAGTGCAAAGATGTGCAATTTGTGCAAAAAGCATTTGGTGCAAGTAGTGCAGTAAAGTGCCAAATATCACATTTGTTCAATGCCTGGCATTAGCGCATAGCCATTAACACAACAAAGATAAAATTGGCATTTTACTGCTGCAGGAAAAGTGGCCTTAATGTAATGTAATGTAATGTAATTTATTTCTTATATACCGCTAAACTCCGTTAGGATTCTAAGCGGTTTACAGAAAAATAGACAATAGGGTGCATTAAAATTATAAGTAAAATAGGTACTTAGAAATTCCCTTACTGTCCCGAAGGCTCACAATCTAACTAAAGTACCTTGAAAAATGACAATTAGAAGAGTAATAAAGAAAGAAAATAGAGATAGAGGAGAAAAATAAGAAAATAAACATACTAATAAGATTACAATGATCTAAAGGAATTTGAAAGGTTAAAAAGAGGGGAGATAAGAATAGATGCAGAGAGAGAACCGTTGAAGCAATAGAATGTGCGTGAAAAACCTGTATAAGGGCATGCTTAGGCCACTTTATACCACAGCCTAATAATAGGACCCCATAAGATTGTAAGCTTTCTGGGGACACGGAAATACTTACTGTATCTGAATGTAACTTGCCTTGAACTATCACTAGAAAGATGCGAGCTAAAATAAAAAAGATGGCCACATCCTCTGTCTTGTGCTTATCGTGACATAATCCACCACATAATAAAGAAGAGGAAAAGAGAATGTAGACTTTGCTGCTCTGTTAAAGAGCCACTCTAGTACTCCAGCTGGGTGAAATGCCATTAGATGTGGCCCTCTTATACATATTTGTAATTAACATTTTATTGAAACCAAAAGTTGAAATACAGCAAATCAAGCATGTACACAATACTAAACACGCAATAGTACAAAACAACCAAGAGATGCACTCAATATATCCCATAAACACCCCCATATTCCAACTCCCCATGCACAAACAAGCAGAGTAATCAAGCCCACTCCCCCCACCCCACCCCCACTACCCACTCTGACATAAGTAAGGAGCTCAAAAGGCATCAACATCTAGCAATACGCCAAAGCTCAAACGAGCGCCATTGTCTCTCAGACCTTCCCCATTTATGATGTTTCAGTGCAATCAATTTATATAACAAATGCCAGTCTCTCAATTTATGAACCAGCATGTCACAAGATTTGTGAATGCCAAAATTGCGCCGCCACCACTCGAGCAGCTGCCAAAAGAACAGTAAAACTTGGATTGCAAGCAACTTGGTATGCAAGTGTTTTGCAAGACAAGTAAAACATTTGATTAAATTTTAACTTGATAGACAAGCAAAGTCTTGCAATACAAGTACATACAGTATACACACAACTGAGCCAATGGTTCTTCTCTCTCTGACATTACGGGAGTATAGGGACTGTTCTAAATGAGTGAGGTCTTACAAGTACATATTGTACCATGTTTCCCTGAAAATAAGACCTACCCCGAAAATAAGACCTAGCATAATTTTTGGGGTAGGTCTTAATATAAGCCCTATCCCTGAAAATAAGCCCTAGTTGCTGCCCACCGCCGCACAGCTGAACCCCCGCTGATTCTCCATCCTTCCCTCCCATCCAAACCCTGCCGACCATGAGCCATAAATACCATCCTCCAGAGCAGCATTGGGCCAGCAGAACTCTAAACAGGCTCCTTCTCTGCCTTCTCGCTGGGGCCTTCTGTGTGCATCAGTGATGCGTCAGAGGGAATTCACCAGCGAGAGGCCATGAAGCAGCCTGTTTAGAGTGCTGCTGGCCTGATGCTGCTCTGGAGGAAGGTATTTATGGCTTGCGGTCAGCGAGGTTTGGATGGGAGGGAAGGATGGAGGGTCAGTGGAGATTCAGCGGTTCGGCTGTGTGGTGGGGGCAGCAGTGGGTGCTCAAGGGTTTTGCTGCACAAGGGATGAGAGGGAGGGAAGGAAGGATGGAAGCTGGCCAAGAGTTCTGCTGCACAGGGGGATGGGAGGGATGGAGGGATAGAAAGATGCTGCAGAGGGAAGGCATAAGGGGATGGGTGAGAGGGGAGGAAAGATGTTGCACATGTGGGGGAGAGAAAGGAAAGAGGAATAATTGGGGTGACGGAGAGGAAGGGAGAGATGATCATGTACATGAAAAAAAAATTAGCCCTACCCAAAAATAAGACCTAGTGTGTTTTTTGGGCCCCAAATGAATATAAGACACTGCCTTATTTTCGGGGAAACACGGTATTTTGTATTAAAGTTTTGGGGTTGTGTTTGGGTTTCCATTATTTCTTATGGGGAAATTTGCTTTGATATACGAGTGCTTTGGATTACAAGCATGTTTTCGGAACAAATTATGCTCGTAAACCAAGGTTTTACTGTAATTTGGAAAAAGCCTCTTATACATTTTTAACTGAGCTGAAGTTCTCTACATAAAATAAACACAAATAGAAAGGCAAAACAAAAAAAAAAAGTCACCAAGATGTTCCACAGGAAAATGGAGAAACCAAACAAAAAGCAAAGCCGTGGAACCGATGCTCTTGAGGTCAAAATTTTTAATAAGGTCTTCACAATAAAAACAATGTAATTCAATAAAAGTCTTCACAGATAATACAATTCCTCCCTGCCCCTTCTAGTGCGCTCCTCTCAGCTTAGGCTGAAACTTTCCTAGCTTGCCCTTCCCCTTCTGGCTCTGGAAATTCTCTGCTCCAGCCTAGGCTTCCTGGGAGTTGTAGTTTTCTCCCCCTTTTTCCTTAAAGGGAAATAACATTTCCTCTAAAATCAAACACCTAGGGTTCTGCAGCTCCCCTCCATGATCCCTTTGTGATAGGATGGGATCTGAACTTGTTACAATAGGCATCCATAACCATATTCAACTCCAAAATTTGTATAAAATGCATCACAAGTGGAAAACCGGTTTTAAAAGGCTTCTGTGTTGGAAAGTATATAATGCAAATAATTTGCTTAGATAAAATTTAAAATTATAGTAGTTCCATAAATATTTATACCATGCCTTGCTTTAATTGGTTTTAGTAACATGCATAATATCCCTGTTTCCCACTGTGATAAAAAGGCCAAATAGCTACCATCATCAAATTTAGTAGAACCAAGCAGTCAATAGTTTGCAGAGAAACAAAGCTGATGATTGGAAGCAAGAAGTTAGAAAAAAAAATTGTACCACACTTCCTCATGTGAAAAAAAATGATTAGATAAAATATTTCTTTGCATGAATGTCTTTTTCAGACATACCGGATGGATCTCTGGGTACTGAGGCAGGCTTTATTTTAAGCAAGCTGTCTTACCTTTAGTCTGCGGTCCTGATCCCCACTGCACAGAGAATTTAAAGATACTTTGAATGATTTCCACAAAGGATTTAAGTTATTCATTACAACCTAAGAGAGAGAGAAAGGTAGAGAATAATTAATTTTGTTATGCCTTAACACAAATTCTGTTATTTATTGCAGTACTGACTGGATTCACAGAAAAGTGAGGAAGGGGCACAGGACAGACAGTTTATGGAAGAGGCATAAAAAGAGGGAAGATGCCATATGGAAGGGGGAGAGGGTAGACATCAGATGGAAGGGATAGAGAGGGCAGACAGTGGATGGAAGGGGCAGAGAAAAAGGTCAGGTACTGCATGGAAGAGAGAGGACAGAGTGCTGGATGGAAAGAAGAGAGTAAAGAGAAGATGAGGAAAGCAGAAAAAATATTGTTTTTTGTTGCTTTAGAATAAAGTAGTATTGAAAAGCGTTTATAAACAGAAAATAGAAATAAGATAATCTTTTTGTTGGACTAATTTTAATACATTTTTTGCTAACTTTCAAATACCAAAACCCCCTTCCTCAGGTCAGAACAGGATACCGTGACCTGAGCAAAGAGGTTTTGACCTCTGAAAGCTAATTGAAAAATGGATTAATCCAATAAAATGGTATTTTCCATTTTTAAAAAAAAATTTGTTAATTTGTAAAGTGGGGATTGTTATTTGTCATTTTTTTCAAATTTACATCTGCTTTCTTTATATTTTGCACAGTATTAGGGGACATTGTGTCATTGTTTCTATGGAGTTGCATTGTATACAAAGTCTGGCTTCTTGGTGGTTCAGTTTAACTTTTGTCTACATATTTCTATTTTTAATTTGTGATTACTTATTCCATACTTGGTGAGGGTGTATCTGTGCTCTGTGTTTATAAAAAGGTGCCTATCACATGGCGCTTAGCGGTGCCTAACGCCTAAGTAGGCATTTTTATGGGTGGAATGTGACTTAGGATCCACTAAGCGCGATTCTCCAAAAACTTAAGTGCCTGAAAGGTAGGCCTTTAAAACTTTGGCCTACATTTCAGGCGCCTAAGTTTTGCATAGGTGCCACTAGCCATGATTCTATAAACGGCGCCTACATGTGATTGACACGCAACCAGCATCTATTTTTAGGCACCAGCTGATTTAGGTGTCATTTATGAAATCAGCCCCACAGTTACTGTCGTTAATTGCTTTCTTGCAGTAATCAACAAAGTAATTAGCTACTTATTCACTATCCTAGTAAATGTAGCTAACTACTTTTGAAGAGAAACTAGCACATGACATAGCAGAGGATGTGGTTGGCATGAGTTGGTAAAACCTTCTTGAAATAAGCCTCAAGAGATGAAGTTATGCAGTATTTACATTGGAGTTGTACTTAGGGTTACCAGATGTCCGGGAAAACTTGGACATGTTCTCTTTTTAGAGGACTATCCGGGAACCCAGAGGGATTTCCAAAATTTGGCACTTTATCCGGATTTTGGAACTCCTGAGCTCAGAGGCTGCGTCTGGAAGCCTTTACGCATGTGTGGATGTCATCGTGATGTCATATGCCCGCACACGTGTGTGACATTATTGTGTCAAGGTCTGCAAATGTGTGAAGGCTTCCAAAGCTTGGGGAGGTTCGTGTGAGGGCAGGGCAAGGCGTCCTCTTTTTTTCAAAGAGGAAATCTGGCAACCCTAGTTATACTGTATATAAGATGGATATTGTACCTCTTCACATACCATAAGGCTTTTACCATAAGTATTCTTGTATGTGGTATCGCCTCCAGTTAATTCAAAACACAGCCATTAAAATCATCACTAACACTAAGAAATATGATCATGTCACTCTCCTTTTAAAGAAAACTCATTGGCTACCGATACCACACAGAATAACTTAAGATCTACCACCCAACATCTATTCCACGTGCCCTCATTAAAGATTATTAGCACTCGTTGGGCTACTACTTTCTCAGTAACTGCCACCATGTTCTGGTGGAACTCACTACCAACTAATATTAGGGCAGAGTATAATCTGGACAAATTCAAAGGAGGATTAAAATGATTCCTTTTTAAAGACGCCTTTGAATATTGCAGAAGCACAAACAAAAGGTTGACCCTTGGTACTCCACAGAACCAGAAGTCTGACGAGAACAAAAACACTGTGGAGAAGATGATGTGCAGGATGCAGGTTTTATTGAAAATACAGTCCGATGGTCCACATGAAGAGATACCTAGGACCCAAGTGGATCAAAGGCTAAAACCCATGGATCAAAGGCTAAAAACAATCCTGGGCGAAAACTCTGCCTTTGATCCACGTGTTTTTGCAATAGGACCTTCAGGGGCCTCTGAGGAAGACATTTTTGTCAAAACACAGACCGTGTTGGGTCCATAGTTCCCAATCACTTGGGACCTAGGTATCTCTTCATGTGGACCATTGGACTGTATTTTCAATAAAGCCTGCATCCTGAACATCATCTTCTCCACTGTGTTTTTGTTCTCATCAGCTTTTGAATATTGACCATTTCATCTCAACTTTTGTTTTTTCCTCCTTTCCCTCCTATTCCTCCCTCCTTTTGTTTTTTTCCTTCATTGTCTACTTTACTTAACATATTGTAGTTCTCCCCACTTACCTCTCATTCAATTGTACGTCAATATTATGTCCTGTTTATATTAGTCCTTTGAATTGTGTTCCCTCTTATTATTGTAAAACGCCTAAAATTCCTGATAGGCGTTTAATCAAATTTTAATAAAACTTGGTAAACTTAGTAAAGGAAAAGCAATTAGTTACTCTAAGAATGTAACTGCAATAGTAAATCGATTACTTTCATAAATAATTTAATTGTAACTAATTACTATAAGCTGAGAAAAAACTAATAACTGTAAATAATTACTTTTAAAGAGTAATTAGCACAATACTATGTACACATCTTTAGTTACATGTCTTTCATTCAATCATCTAACATGACAATCCAACTTCAGATCTCGAGGGCTGCAAATAAGCCAGGTTTTCAGGAGATCTCTAATGAATATGCATGAGAAAGATTTGCATGCTCACTACATCCATTGTGTGTGTCTCATGCATATTCATTAGATATCTCCTGAAAATGTAGTCTGCTTGCAGCCCTTGAGGACTTAACTTGGATAAGCCTGCCCTAGAATCACACGGCATTGGTAGGGTCTCGTTTCCCTAATGCTCCAAAATACCAAGTACTGTACCAGAAAGTGATATATTACAGTATGCCTCTGAAAGAAACCAGTGAACAGACTTTTATTGAAGAGATTTTTATACCTCTGTTCTGTGCACAAGCTGCTGGGTACCATCATCATTCATTCGAAAAGTTTCCAGAAATGGATCAGATTTGCTGAAAAAATCCTGCAACAAAATGTAACAAATGATTCACTCCAGTAGTTGGTCTTAATTTACAAGAGTATCCCCCTGTTCTTGTCCTAGTTAAAGATAACATGAATTGCACAAGGTTATGGTAGCAGATGGCTATCTCTAGATACCAGGGTAAATATATATATATATATATATATATATATATATTTTTTTTTTTTTTTTTTTAATAAAGCATTTTTCTTTTAAACCGTAGGAACAAAAACACCAGTGATGTGTTAGTTTCATTGATGGGTTACTTCACTTGAAGCAAAGCTTGATAACTGTTAAGAGGTCCCTTAGACTTTGAAACAGGTTTACAGTACTATATGACAGAATTCTCTCAGTTCTTTGAAATCTCCCCAGTAGAAAGAATTAAAGAGAAAAGCCTGTGATTAATTAAGCACCACAATAATAAACAGTGGTAAAGATGCTTATGGACTACAGAAGGGTGAATGTGGTCCTTTCTCCAGAAGAAGTAGGGAACCAAGGGCCGGTAAGTCAGACTTCTGTGGAAAGTAAATTAATGGAAACACTTTTAAAACAGAGAATAGTGATGTTTCTGGAATCCAGTGTCTTACAAGACCCAAGGCAACATAGATTTACTAGAGGCAGGTCTTGTCAAACAAATCTATCAATTTCTTTGACTTGATGACCAGAGAATTGGATCAAGGGAGTGCGCTAGATGTGGTGTATTTAGATTTTAGCAAAGCCTTTGACGGTGTTCCACACAGGCATCTAACATATAATAAATTGAGTGCCCTCAGGATGGGCCACAAAGTGACAGACTGGGTCAGGAACTGGTTTAGTGGAAGATGACAGAGGGTAGTGGTCAATGGAGATCTCGCTGAGGAAAGGGATGTTACCAGTAATGTGCTTCAAGGTTCATCGAGTTGGGCCTATTCTTTTTAGCAAATTATATAAGTGATATTGCTGAAGAGCTGTCAGGTAAGATTTGCCTCTTTGCAGATGATACCAAAATCTGAAATAGAGTAGACACACTGATGGTGTGAATAACATGATAAAGGACTCAGCAAAGCTTAAAGAATGGTCTGAAATTTGACAGCAAATATTTAATGCTAAGAAATGCAAGATCTTGCATTTGGGCTGCAAAACTCCAAGGGAGCGGTACAGTTTAGGAGGTGAAGAACTTTTGTGCACGAAAGAGGAGTGGGACTTGGGTGTGATTATATGTGATGATCTAAAGGTGGCCAAACAGGTTGAAAAGGCAATGGAAAAGCTAGAAAGATGATATGGTGCATAGGGAGTGAGGTATGGCCAGTAGGAAAAAGAAAATACTGATGCTCCTATATAAGACTCTGGTGAAACCTCATTTAGAATATTGTGTACAATTCTGGAGACTGCACTTTCAGAAAGATATAAACAGAATGGAGTCAGTCCTGAGGAAGGCTACTAAAATGGTGCGTGGTCTTTGTCATAAGGTGTATGGGGGGACAGTCTTAAAGATCTCAATATATATACTTTAGAGGAAAGATGGGAGAGGGGAGATATGATAGAGCCGTTTAAATACCTACTTGGCGTAAATGCGCTTGAGTAGAGTCTCTTTCTTTTGAAAGGAAGCTCCGGAATGAGAGGGCATAGGATGAAGAGGTGATAGGCTCAAGAGCAGTGGCGTACCTAGGGTATGTGGCACCCGGGGCCCATCATTTTTTGACACCCCCCCCCCCCTCATGGAAAAATTTTTTTTTTTTTTTTTTTTGCAATAACCATGAAATGGAATAAATGGTCAGAATAGAAACAGGCAGTGAAAATTTTCTTTTATTGAACCTCATTTATGTAACCATTATTCCAAACATAACATAACATAAATTATGTCGGAATTGTCATGACATCAGAAGTACATATGGAGTAGTTGCAGGTGATGCTTGGGACAGTTCTGATTATGTTAGTTTGGTTTTATGTGTTTTTTGAATAGAAGGGTTTTTATTTCTTTTTTTAAGGTTTTGTAGTTTGTGGTCGAGGTCAATAGGTTGTAGAGTTGGGGGTCAAGTGTTGCAGCTCGAATGGCTAGGAGGTTGTCGAACAGTTTTTTTCTTTTGACGTTTTTGGTTGGAGGGTGTGTGAATGGTGCGTGAGTTCTCCTATGTCTGTTTGAAGTGGATTGAATTATTTAGCTGAAGAAATTAGTTACTCCACACACATTAATTCTCTTCCATTTTTGTTCCCATTATAAAAAAACACTGATAAGTTCCCAGGAAAAAAATACATTAAAATAAGAAGTGAAAACAAAGGCCCCTACAGATGAGAACATAACATAAGAATAGCCTAACTGGGTCACACCAATGGTCCATCATGCCCAGTAGCCCATTCTCATGGTAGCCAATAGTGCTGCCCGATTCAGAGAAAAATATTTCATTCGATTCGATTCACCCTGTTGAATCGATTTTTCGATTAGATTCACTGTTAATGACACCGCTTTTTAAGTTTAAACAAAGTATAACAATAAATTTCACAACAACAATAAATTTCACAAAGTACTTAAAAAAAAAAATCACATTTTTCCATTAAAGCAGTTCTGGAGACATTTGCTTGAACAGTCTTTTTTCCCAGTCCATAAGCAAGCAATATGAAAAAGATTTACTTAATTATCTACTCAAACATTTTTGCTATTTACTTTCATTGTACCTAGACTATTATTCAGTAGAAAAAATTTAGTTTGTTCAATCAAGCAGAACATTCACTCATAGAAGTCCAATGTCCACACAGGATTTGATTGAACAAACCATATTTTTTCTACTGAATAATAGTTTAGGTATACTGAATAGCAAAAATGTTAAAGCCACACAGAAAAGCAGTAAAAGTCAATAGGTTCTCCAAGTGGGAACAACCTGATGTCTCAGCACTTGAGGAAAAGACCACGTAATAATGTTTATAAGATAAATCATATAAATGATTATACTGAAGCAGGGTGTCCTCAGCGTGAGAGGTAAGCGAGAGGAGAGAATTCTCCAGTGCTTTACACAATAAGGCTCCTCTGCCTGCAGTGCACACCATCATAGGACACCTCAGGTGTGCTCAAATTAATCAATGTGATAAATTAAACAGTGATAAACAATTGGTCAATCACAAGAGTGCAAGATCAAACAGGTTGTTCCCACTCAGAGAACCTATTGACTTTACTGCTTTTCTGTGTGAGTAGATAATTAAGCAAATTTCTGATAGCCTACAGAACTGATTCTCACCTTCCATCCCCAGCCCACAAGACTTACCAGACCCCCCCTGCCGATGCATTTACTTACTGCCTGAACTGGATATTAAATCGTGGGGAAGAGAGGAGAAATGCGGGGAAAGAGCCAGCCAAAACTAGTATTTGTTGCTGCTGAGTGCACCAATCCAGGGCAAGCAGACGCTTCCCCCATGTCTTAATAACAGACAATGGACTTTTCCTCCAGGAATTTGTCCAAACCTTTCTTAAAACCAGCTACGCTATCTACTTTTAACATAACTTCTGGCCACTTCATTTTTAAGCTTAGATCTTTCCTTCCAAACAGAGACCTTGCTAGATGTCAAATACAGCACAAGGTAACTTCACATGGACTTAACTGTGCAGGAAATGAATCTCCTCATACACCCACCATATAGTGCAAAAATGTGCAAAGGTCTGTTTTTTTCTTTCGATCACTACATAGCCTAATGCCACACAAGCAGCGCTGTTACAAACATATTCTGAAGGTCAATGCTAAGGTTGACAAAGTTTCCTTCCTTGGACCAGAAGGAGATACTGACAAACCACTGGAAGAGATTCTAAAACAACTACCCAGAAATAACACCCAAAGACCCACTCAGTGTGTGAACCAGTTGAGTGGAGTGGACTAACTGGGGGTGGAAATGGGCCCAGAGTTTGCTCAGCAGAATTTCCCAGACTACCTCTTCCTCTCAACACACTGACATGCTACCACCACCACCAACACTAGGAACACCTCACCGAGTATGCCAGCAATGCTTATAAACTTTATAAAACACATTATTATATTTTCTTATAAAGCATATATTTTAACTGAACTCAGCCTTGCCATTCACAAAAATAGAAAAGTTCCCATTTCAAGCTGTCTCATGTACACTTTTCAAATCTAACATATTGTAATCACAAAACAGAAAATAAAATTATTTTTTCTACCTTTTGTTCTCTGATCAATATTCAAATCTTGTTGGTCCCAGGCTCTTGTTGTCTTGCTTGCCAGGGTCTCCTTTCTCCGTGCTAACCATCCGTCTGCCATCTCTGTTCTCCCCTTCCGTTTCCCTTCCCTCTCCCGGAGATCTGGCATCTTTCCTTTTTTTTGTCTCCATCCACAGATTCACCTTTTCTCAACTCCCCACCACCCCAGGATCCACCATCTCTCCCTTTCTGTTCCCAACTATCCTCCTATCCAGTATCTCTATCCCCCCTCCACACCATCCCCTGTTTCCAAGTTCTCTCCCTTTCTGTTCCTTCCCTCCCTAAATCCCATTATGCACCATCTCTCTCCCACTCCTCTGTTTTTAGACCCATTATTTCTAACCCCCAAAGTCTGGCATATGCACGTATCTTTGAACCCCCCCTTCCCTCTCTCCCTCTGTGTACTTTTACACCAGGACCCCCCTCCCCCGAAGGTCTGTCCCCCCTCAGAAGGGCTACACCCCACCCCTGAAGACCTGCACCCCCCGAAGGACTTTACCTCCCACCCGAAGGTCTGTCCCCCTCTGAACGCCTAAACCCCACCCCTGAAGGCCTGCTTGTCCCCCCTTGAAGGCCTATCCCCCCTTAAAGGTCTGCCTGTCCCACCCCCTTGTAGGCCTGTCCCCCCTTAAAGGTCTGCCTGTCCCACCCCCTTGTAGGCCTGTCCCCCCCTTGAAGGCCTGACCCCCCCTTGAAGGCCTGCCTGCTTGTCCCCCCTTGAAGGCCTGTCCCCCCCTTGAAGGTTGGCACCCCCCCAAAGGCCTGCACCCCCTTGAAGGCCTGTCCCACCCCCTTGTAGGCCTGTCCCCCCCTTGAAGGCCTGCCTGCTTGTCCCCCCTTGAAGGCCTGTCCCCCCCTTGAAGGCCTGCACCCCCCCTTGAAGGTTGGCACCCCCCCAAAGGCCTGCACCCCCTTGAAGGCCTGTCCCACCCCCTTGTAGGCCTGTCCCCCCCTTGAAGGCCTGCACCCCCTTGAAGGTCTGCACCCCCCCCCCGAAGGCCTGCACCCCCCCGAAGGCCTGTCCCCCCACTTGAAGGCCTGCCTGCCTGTCCCCCCCTTGAAGGCCTGCACCCCCTTGAAGGTCGGCACCCCCCCTGAAGGCATGCACCCCCCCTGAAGGCCTGTCCCCCCTTGAAGGCCTGTCCCCCCCCCTTGTAGGCCTGCACCCCCTTGTAGGCCTGTCCCCCCCCCCTTGTAGGCCTGTCCCCCCCTTGAAGGCCTGCCTGCCTGTCCCCCCCTCGAAGGCCTGCACCCCCTTGAAGGTCTGCACCCCCCCCCCGAAGACCTGCACCCCCCCTTGAAGGCCTGCCTGCCTGCCTGTCACCCCCCTCCCCCTTGAAAGTCTGCCTGCCCGCCCGCCCGCCCCACCCTGAAGGCCTGATGCCCCGACCCACCCCGAAGGACCATTCGCCCCCCTGGCCTCCCCGCACTACCTATGAAGCAGCCGCAGCAGGATCGCGACGTCAGCTATCTTTGCGCTGCTTAGGAGCTGCTTCCTGCGCCGGGCTACCTTAAGCTACTGCCCCCCCCACGCCCGAAGGACCGCTCGCCCCACTGACCTTCCAGCACACCTATGAAGCAGCCCGCAGCAGGATCGCGACGTCAGCAATCCCTCAGCTGCTTGGGCGCTGCTTCCTGCGCCGCGGTCCCGCCCCCTCCTCTGACGTCAGAGGAGGGACGGGACCGCGGCGCAGGAAGCAGCGCCCAAGCAGCTGAGGGATTGCTGACGTCGCGATCCTGCTGCGGGCTGCTTCATAGGTGTGCTGGAAGGTCAGTGGGGCGAGCGGTCCTTCGGGCGTGGGGGGGGACTGAGCGGCAAGGCCGGGAACACCCCCTCAGGGCTGGTACCCGGGGCGGCCCGCCCCCCCCTAGGTACGCCACTGCTCAAGAGTAATCTAAGGAAATACATTTTTACAGAAAGGGCGGTAGATGCATGGAATAGTCTCCCAGTAGAAGTGGTGGAGATAAAGACTGTGGTTGAATTCAAGAAAGTGTGGGACAGACATGTGGGAACTCTTAGGGAGAGGAGAAGATAGTGGATGCTGCGGATGGGCAGATTGGATGATCCATTTAGCCTTTATCTGCCATCATGTTTCTATGATGTAATGGCAGGAACATGAATTTCACAGCATGGTGTGTCATTACTCTAAAAGGATCTTTGAATAAATGGCTTCTCCCTTTAGCTTATCTGGATAAAATCTCTAATTATAGACCAGTGGCCTCTATTCTATTATCAGTGAAAATAATGGAGGGATTAGTAATGAAACAGTTATTGAAGTATTTAGAAACTGTAAATATCCTCCACAAAACTCATTGAGGCTTTAGAAGAGGGTTTAGTAGATTCTGTATTGGATGGTTTGATGTCATAAATTAGATTGTATATTAGTCTTAATAAAGGGGGCAATTCTATATATTGGTGCTTCAGTCTAGGTGCCCAAATACCATGTGTTTAGTGCCAATTTAGAGCTCACTATTATCCTTTACTAGTTGACGTTCACACCAAATGGAATAACTTCTTTGCCTTTTCTAAATTGGTCTTTATTTTGGACATAAAACAACTTCCTGCTGCTTTCTACCAGAATGTCTCAAGCCCTCTATTTCTTCATGTGGAATGCCATCCTAAACTCCCTATCATATGTGGAAAGCTAAATTGTTACCCAATGACACTTGCTGGCACTACAATTCAGCTTCTGGTACATTACAACATATGATTTTTGGATGTTCCAAAATCCACCCTTTTTGGATTAAAATTTGGGAAACTACTCCTACTGCAAACCATCAAAGACAGGCTTGTGCGGTTAAGGCAGAGTTTGCAGGAATGGGGCAGGAACAAGGACAGAACTCATGGAGAAGGGACTGGAATATTGAGATCTTGTGGGGGCGGGGACAAATTTGTCCTTGTGTCATTCTCTTGAATGTGCTCTGCCAAAGCTCTCACATGTTTACATTCCTTTGGACACATGCACTATAGAGATTAGGTCAGTATTTACAGAATAGAGCTTGGATGGAATATTGGCACATACAGTTACATATATAATGCCATTTTTCTAAAGATTTAGGCATACAATCAGTGTGTTAATAATAGCACCAGTGTCATACAATTATCTCCATCATGGGTACGAAAAGCACATGAAAATCAGTAAAGTTTTATTGAAAAGGAAGACTAATTGACTGCTTTCCTGGGATCATGCATACCCCTGCTGAAAATGTTTTCCATGTTGTATTAGCTTATTTTAAAAGAGTTTAAATAAAACATAATAAAAAACAACAACACACCTTTATTTTCATCTTAATTAAAGGTTCAATATTTCTTTATTTCTTGTATAGCACATCAGCCTTATCTCTCATGAATGTTGAAAAGCAGTTGCTGATTCAGTAGGTGTGACAGCTTCATTTAGTTATGGTAAATGAACTAATTATGAATGCTGTATTCCCCTTGGGATGTCACACCTTGGCATCAAACGGCTCACCCTAGTACTTTTGGTATGCAGATTCTATATGTTAATTGGGTCTGTTATAATCAGTGCAACATGAAAACTAGGCTAAGTAATGCACAGATTGCTCGGAAAGACTTTACCGCCTGACTGTGGGACAGGAAAGTACACTGTGGCCCTGCAGGAGCATGCCACCCAAGAATATTGCTATGGTGCAGACCAGTTTTCTGTTTGACTTTTCCCTCCACCTGTGAACGGAAAAGGACTCATACCCGATACTTATAATAAATTGTGTTTTCTTATACCTGCACCTGTTGTGTGGCTCTAGTTTGCCCTGGCTCCAGGCCTGCCCTCATTCGCATTACCCTGGACAGATAAACCATTTGAGAATTCAAAGCAAACGTATACGCATACGAGGGTGGTTTGAAATGTTTGGTTTAAAAAGCAAGTTAAACAATGCAGTCTCCATTGAGGGCTCTACACTTAGTCCAGTGAGTTTCAGTTTTTTCGTATTAGGAAAAATAGCTCATGAAAAAACCTGGAAACTCGCTGGGCTAAGTGTAGAGTGTATGTTGTTTAACTTACTTTTTACCAAACTTTTCAAACCGCCCTCATACTTCCATTTTGAAAATAATGCCTTTCCGGCTATGTGTTATATTTGCACCTGATTTTTAGATGTATAAAAATTTCTGCACTTACATGCTTACTGCAAAATTTTCTAAGGAACAAGTATTTGTGCAAAGCCTACCCTAACCCTGAATGGAAATGGATTGTCATAAAATCGCTCACCCAATAGATGAATAACCCCCCCCCCCTCTTTTTATGAAGCCGCATTAGGGTTTATCGCCAGCTGCAGCGGTAAAAGCTACATTGCTCATGAGCGTCAGAGCTTTTACTGCTGTGGCTGGCAATAAAAAACCCTAATGCAGCTTCATAAAAAGGGGGGGGGGATAAATTTATAATAAGTTATTTTTCTATGGAAATCACTGCTTTTCCTAAGGAAATTCCATTGACAATTATCTTTTTATTTATAAACATTTGATATTTATAATCCAAGGGGCTCATAATCGAGAGAAAAATGTCCAAAAACTGGCCTAAGCCGGCACTTGGGACGAAAATTTCCCAAATACGCCCAAGTGCCGATAATAAAAACGGGGTTTGGACGTATTTCTAAATGACCTAGGCCTTCATAATGCCGTTGAATGACCAAAGCTAAACGGGGCGTTTTGGGAGGAATGTCGAGGGTGGGAGTTGGGCGGGATGTGGGATGGCTTAGACTTAGTCGTACATCATGTATAACCAAAAGTTATACAGGCTGGGATCGATAGAACTTGGACGTTGTGACTTATACCATGTAAAACCCACCTAAACTCACAAGATAAGCACTGCAAACATATAAATCAGACCCCCACACACTACCCCAGTGATCACCCCCATAAAAATATTAATCACACCTTTAAAATTCAGCCTCCAGACCATCATCACCTGGCCGCCTGGCATAGGAAAGCCTAGTCGTCCAGAACAGAGGCGGCTCAAGTTGTCTTCAGGGTGTGTTAGGGACCCATAGAGAGGAGGACCCATGCCCATAAGCCCCTGTAATCACTGCATTGATACTTAAACATGTGCACTCCCCTATACACCCCCAAAACCCTTTTTTACTGGCATATAAGTGGCTCCTGCAGCCATAAGGGCTATTAGGGTGGTAGATAAGTGGGTTTGGGGATTCTGGAGGTAGTTTGGGGGGCTCACCATGACCTATAAGGAAGCTGTAGTGAGAAGAAGACATGACACCCTTTTTGTGAAGTTCACAGCAGTGCCCTGTAAGGTACCCCACTATTTAGGTGTCATGTCTGGGTGTTCAGTCCATCACTTTGCAGACCCCTCCCACGTCCAACAGGGCTTGTTCTAGGCGTTTTTGACTTGGACGAAAAGTTGGATGAAAATGTGGTATAAAGATGGATGCTTTAGTGACTTGGATGATCAGATCGGCAGGATGTATAGTTAGACGATTTTCGAAAGAAAAAAAATATTGGACAACTTGTGACTTAGAAGAAAACGGACTTAGACGTCCCTTTCGATTATGCCCCTCCACTTCTATAAATGGTGCTCAAAACTGCAAGTGAAAATTTGGGAAAGTATCCAATTTCTGTGCCCAATTTAATTAAATAAACAGCTAGCAGGCAGCAATAATTGGGAGCTAATAATCAGTTACCGATATTAATTGGCATCAATTAAACTTTACACGCATATTTTTAGGCTGGTCCAAAAAGGGCGCATGATCATGAGAGGGCTGTGGGCGGATCGGGAGCATTTCTGTAATTTTTGCATGCTGCTATGGAATAAGGGGAATCGGCACCTAATTTAGGCACTAGGAATTACACCAGGGTTTAGTTGGTGTAAATCTTTGCACCTAAAGTTAGGCATGGATCCTGACACAAAGTCCTAGTCTATGAATGGCACCTAACTCAATGTCGTTTATAGAATAGTGCTTAGCACGGTTTTTAGTCTGTGCTGATTTTTCAATATTATTTATAGAACTGAGGCCTATGTGTGTGTGTGTATGGGGGGGGGGGGGATATACTACATCCCAGAGGGGGAAGGGAAGGAGACCAGTGAGGGGCAAGAGGTATTTGGCATGGTATTGGAAGCTGAAGGAGGTAGAGGGTGTGGAGACAGAAGGGTTTCAGATGACAGACTTGGATAGACAGAAATAGCAACCAGGCTCACAGATTCTCCCTCTCATACAGTCAGTACTAATGCAGTCACAGGGACAGTTAGGGCCTGTTTTACAAAGCTGCACTAGCGGCTGCCACATGGCAACAGCCCCGAAGCCCTTTAAATCTCTATGGGCTTCGGGGCCGTTACCGCGCTGCAGCCGCTAGCATGGCTTTGTAAAACAGGCTCTTAGTATTTATACACTGTCTAAAGCCTAAGTGGCTTACATTCAAGTACTCAGGTATTTCTCCCCATCTGTCATGGTGGGCTCACAATCTAACTAATGTACCTAGGGCAATGAAGCACTAAGTGACATGCTCAGGGTCACAAGGAGCAGTGCTGGGCTTGAACTTGCAACCTGTGGTGGACTTTATTCATGATATAAAAGCGGTCTAATTCCTGCCATTCGCCTGCCATTGGATGCATGTTGGCGAGCTATCAGGAATAAGGGATATATGTTGTCAACACACTACCACCTTTGATATTCCCCCATACTACCCCGGCCCATACCACCACTAGCCTTATACGTTTTTTGGCTTAAACATTTTGTCCTGCCCTTTTCTAAAATACTGACTTATATGTTTTGGCCACAGAAAATGTGTAAGTGCCAGGATCGAGAGGTTTCAAGTGCAACTAGTGCACGCAAAATGGCCACCAAGATATGGATAAGATTTAGTAAATGGTGCCCAAATTTGGACACCCCAAAAATCTGAATTAAGCTCTATATTGTAAGTTGTGAACTGTTTATAATATGAGGGCAAATCAAAAATCAAAGGCAATTGTTAAATTGCACAATAACCAGAACAGTGTTAGTGAAATTCAACACATGTACTCGTACATTGCCTGTTGGATAGTACGTCCACGCACAGTACAGTGCTCAGCCTTTAGTCATGTGGCAGCCTGAAATCAGAAACATGGATGCTCCATTGCAAGATTACACCATGGAAGAACAACATGCAGTAGTGTGCTTTCTTTGGGTAGAGGGAGTGAAACCTATGGAAATTCACTACTGGATATTGACTCGGTATGGATAAAGCACCATGAATCAACGAAAGGTTTATGAGTAGGTAGAAAGGTTTAAATTGGGAAGAACAGCTGTAATCAACAAAGGTCGTTCTGGTCGCCCATCAACATCGCGCAACATCAACAGGGTAGATGCCTTGATTAGAGAAGACCGACAGATAACGGCGTCTCAATTGGCTGCATAGTTGGATATCAGCTATGGATCTGCATTTGCTAAAATGCATGATGTCACACCCACGCTCCTGTAAGGCGCAGCGAGCCCACGGGGACGTGACCAAAACCTCAGATCCAGCGTGTCCCCTACTACCAAGGGATCCTTCAGGTCTTAATTCAGGCAGAGTATTTGCCTCATGAGCATGCAAGGTAAAGAGTCTAAGACAGAAATGGCAAAACAACATAGCTTTATTTCAGCCACTGGTAAAATAAAACAAAATACAGGCTTCAGCCTTGCAGTTCAGAATAAACATATTTCATGGAATTATAACAAAAAGAAAAGGTTCCAACAACACTCTCAGGATGTTCAAGTTTGGTCAGCACTTAATTGAGTACAGTCCTCTGCTTCTGGACTTTAACAAGGTAAGTAACAGTCCTCTTCACCAGAGCAGTTATACTTTGGCTTTACCGGCTTGACACACACAGTTCTTACAAAAACAAAGGTCAGCAGTACTTAGTTTCTTCATGAACAGAAAAACAAACTTACAACAGACTGTGCAGTGCAGCAAGTAGATCTTTCACATGGTTTTACTGAGCTATACTATGCATGAGAGGGAAGGCAACGTAATTACTCAGCTTCATATCAATCCAGGAAACTATACACACATATGCTGGTAACCCACACGTCACTGCTGTAAATGAAGCCTCCAAGTTTAGCTTTCAAAGTGAGATCCTAACTTACTTCAAAGAAGGATTATAGTTTAGCTGGTAGCTCAGAGATATAAGCAGCAAACCCAACTGTTATGCTCACTGTACTTCCATGGCTATGGGATCGGTCTCAGTTCCTACCTGGATTTCCTGCACCTCCATGGCTTCTTCTTCTGGCTGCTCCCAAGGATTCCAAGTAGGAGACAACTCCTCTGCCTCTACCATATGCCAGTCTGTATTATCAGACTCCTCCGGGTGGAGTGAGAGTGAATGACTCTCCCCAGGTTTCCTCTCTCCTGTTTGCCTCCCTCCCCTTCCTGTTCTGAGGAGCCATGTTTTATCCTGTGTAGAGCCACTCTCCCTCTGAATAGGTGAAGGAAGGGTTTTCCACACCAGTCTACTCCCTATTATTACAGGCAGGCTTTTTCTAGTCCTAATTCTTCTAGGCACATGTTGCTCAAAAGGTATCAAACTTCTGACAGTGGCAGGGACAAGTTTGCACTGGGTACATCTTTCCGGCCTAACCTTTTCCTGCCCTGCCTCTTCTGACTCCACGTCATTGTCTGAGCAGTAGTCAGCTAGATCTATTAATTGGCTGGCCACCTGGTCAGCTCTCCTACACCTAGGCTCAGTGTGTTTTCTCCTGATCCTTGGGGCAAAACCCAGGACGGATTCAGGTTTGTTATGGGCAAAACCTGAAACAGCCTTGGGTTTGTCACAATGACGACTTGGGATACAGGAAAGTCTGTACACGATGTATTCCCAAAAGGCTTACTGATCTGCACAAGCAACAGTGTGTGGAGGTTGCGACCCAGTTCCTGGGTATGAAGAAGATCTGAGTATTCTGGAGAGAATTGTCACCGATGAGAGGACATGGGTGCATTACTGCAACCCGGAGAGCAAACATCAAAGCATGATGAAGTAAATGAAACAGTGCTCACCTGGCTTCGGGAGCAGCCAAAAAACATTTTCTCCGCAGGAATGCAGAAGCTAGTTGAACGATATAACAAATGCGTCATCTTGCATAGGGACTAAGTGTAAAGTAATATGTTCAATTGCTCACAATTACTTCTACTGAAGCTGTTAAATGTGTTTTGCCTTTAATTTTTGATTTACCTTCGTATAAGACTTAGAGACAATTTATTTATTTTTAGTATTTATATGCCATTTATAGCCTAAGTGGTTTACATCCAGGTACTCAAGCATTTTTTTCCTATCTGTCCAAGTGGGCTCACACTCTACCAGGGGCAATGGGGGATTAAGTGACTTAACACTCCAAACACCTAGGGGATATACTCACTTGTTCCCTACTCAAAAGGAATTAAATTTCAATTTAATTTTATACTATAATTTTCATTCAGCTCAAAGGGACCATAAGGAAGGGAAGAAAGAGCCTTTTGAGCACGGAGTCATGTGCCGATAGTAGTCTCATTGACCTGACACAGCATAGTGAAACGCTGACAGGCCATCGTCGGCTTTTGGGCTTAGCAGACTTGCCACTTTTGAATAACAGTGTGGAATAAAGAAGATTTCTTGAATTGCAAGGCAGAGAGATAAGTGTTGTAGCTTAAAACTTTTGTGCACATTTTATACTAACCGACCGCTGTTCTAACATACTAGCGGGAAGTGATTTTAGGGTCACTCCTGAGTTCCGCAGTTATGCCCCTCCAATCTTATGGTAGTTTGGATTGTAGGGTTTGGCTCCGAGGAGTTTTTAACATAAAACATATTTAAAGAATTATAAAATAATTATTAATTTAAAAATATTTAGTAAAAATTATAAAATCAACTAATTGTTTAAAAAATACTAACAGAGAATCATTGGGAGGAGGAGGTTTTTGAGCCAATGAGGTAGCTCACATATATAGCCTGCTTGAAAACTAATAAGCAGTGGCAGGCTGGAGTCTGAGGCTCTTTCCTCCCTTCCTTATGGTACCGTTTGAGCTGAATGGAAATTATAGGTTAAAATTAAATTGAAATTTAATTCCTTTTGAGTAGGGTCAAGCAAGTATATCCCCTAGGTGTTTGGAGTTTTGAATAATTAGTTTCCTTGGGGTTGTGTGATTGTGGAGTGTTTCACTTGGTAATTTGGATTAAGTGACTTACCCAGGGTCACAATGAGCAAAGTGGTATTTAAACCCACAACCTCAGGGTGCTGAGGTTGTAGCTCACTGTGCCACACACTCATTTCCATGCCAAACTTTGGGTGCAAGTATGTGTACCAACTAAAATTCGGTGTGAATTCTGGCATGTATTCCCAGTATTCCATAATACCGCATTCGTCTAATGCCTGGCAACTAAAATTCAATGCAAAGAAATGCAGAGTAATGCATTTTGGGATTAATAATCAGAAGGAGCCGTATATGCTGAGAGGTGAGAAGCTGATATGCATGGACGGGGAGCGGGACCTTGGGGTGATAGTGTCCTAAGATCTAAAGGCAAAAAAACAGTGTGACAAGGCGGTGGCTGCTGCCAGAAGGATTCTGGGCTGTATAAAGAGAGGCATAGCCAGTAGAAGGAAGAAGGTGTTGATGCCCCTGTACAGGTCGTTGGTGAGACCGTATCTGGCAAAAGACGTAAGAAGACTTGAAGCGGTCCAGAGGAGGGCGACGAAAATGATAGGAGGCTTGCACCAGAAGACATATGAGGAGAGACTGGAAGCCCTGAATATGTATACCCTAGAGGAAAGGAGGGACAGGGGAGATATGATTCAGACGTTCAAATACTTGAAGGGTATTAACATAGAATAAAATCTTTTCCAGAGAAAGGAAAATGGTAAAACCAGAGGACATAATTTAAAGTTGAGGGGTGGTAAATTCAAGAGCAATGTTAGGAAATTCTACTTTACGGAGAGGGTGGTGGATGCCTGGAATGCGCTCCCGAGAGAAGTGGTGGAGAGGAAAACGGTGACTGAGTTCAAAGAAGGATGGGATGAACACAGAGGATCTAGAATCAGAAAATAATTTTAAATATTGAACTAAGGCCAGTACTGGGCAGATTTGCACGGTCTGTGTCTGTATATGGCCATTTGGTGGAGGATGGGCTGGGGAAGGCTTCAATGGCTGGGAGGGTTTAGATGGGCTGGAGTAGGTTTTAACGGAGATTTCGGCAATTGGAACCCAAGCACAGTACCGGGTAGAGCTTTGGATTCTTGCCCAGAAATAGCTAAGAAGAAAAAATTTAAAAAATTTAAATTGAATCAGGTTGGGCAGATTGGATGGACCATTCGGGCATTTATCTGCCGTCATCTACTATGTCACTATGAACACCCCTGACCTGCTCATGACCCTCCCATGGCCATGCTCTTTTTGAATTGCATGCCAAAAAAAAAAAAAAAAATGCACGTAGATTGTTACAGAATAGCACTTAGCAAGATGTATGTACAAATCCCAATTGTTGCCAATTACCTCCAGTATTTGATTGTTAGCACTCAATTATAAGAACCAATTGGCTTCTTAGCCAATTTCATTTTGCAAACATCGCAGGATCATGCAATAATGTGTGCACTATTTATAGAATCGGGGGATATATGTCGGTCTGCCTCATTAGTCTATTAAGTGTATGTAGAGCAAGGCCCTTAGAATTTTTTCCCATGCAACAAATATGTATTTGTATTTTTGTTGCTATTCTATTCATGCCATCTGAGATTCTGTTTCGGGTTTTCTGTTTGTATTACTTGTTCATGGTCACTAAAATAGAAGTTGGCTAAAACTTCTTGAACTGATGGGGTGGGAAGCGAGAACAGCTTATCATTTTCGCAGAAGTTGAGATTTTGTACAAGTTTGGATGCCGTACTTGAATATCTTGGCTCCAAGAAGCCATAGTCAAGTCTTGTATAGACTATAATTGTATTTACACCTACCTGGAGACATTGTACCTTGATACCTAATTTGTGTTGGGAAGGGATAGGGGAGGGGGGTGAAGATTCTGGAGGGGGAACAGAAATGTTTGTAACATGAGGGAGCTATGAGTAAAGTCCCCCATTGATCACAGAATAATTTGGAAAAGTATTGAATTATGTCATGTCTGTATAAGTTGTGTTTGCTTTTAATAAAAAAGAGTTTTACATAAAATGATATTGCATTACACCAACTCTCATAAAAAAAAAACACTGGCTACCATTACAATATTGTATCAAATAATTTACAGAACAGTGCATTGGTATTTAACATAGGTACTGAGGAGGTACCAGCACGCTCATTGAGATCAGATACGGCAATGAGATTGAATTGAAAGCTTATTTATTTGGACATGCATTCTTTTTGAGCAGGGGTAGGGAACTCCGGTCCTCGAGAGCCGTATTCCAGTCGGGTTTTCAGGATTTCCCTAATAAATATGCATGAGATCTATTTGCATGCACTGCTTTCAATGCATATTCATTGGGGAAATCCTGAAAACCTGACTGGAATACGGCTCTCGAGGACCGAAGTTCCCTACCCCTGTTAGAGTGAAATGTTCTGAGAGACTTTTGTACTTAGATAGTTGAAAGAGAGAGTGACGATGTGCAGATTGCTGATGTAGTTTTGTCATTGTTATGAAGATCAAGAATCATATTTTATGCTTGTTTTATTGTAATCCGCTTAGGCCTTAAGCAGAATAAAAATGTTTAAAATAAATAAATAAAAATTTTAAATCCTCCCCATGATTCACAAAGTCCTCTACTCTGGTCTCCTCAGTTTTTTCTCTTTGTTCATTGAACAGAGAGAAAACCATAGTTTTGTTAATAAGATTATCTAATCACATTTGAAAACCAAATAAATCCATACTATTTTACCCCCATATAAAATCGTTTTCAAGAGCATCCTTTCTAACTTGGCTATCTGTACATCTACCAAGGAAGCCAACAGGAAGAGGAAGGCAATTTTCAGGTAAACCTCTAGCTAAATAGATTGTAAAAGCTTAATGGGACTTATTTTCCTCTACTTGCTGTAAATTTTCAAACTACAAAAACCCAGTTCTGGTTAGTGCAACAGTTCCACTCTCTATGACGTGCAGCTTTTCTGCTAAGACAGAAGTATGAAAGTTTCACATTCAGCAAGGACTGTATGACAGCTGCGCAATGCGGCTTCTTAATTCACCTAATGGAGACAGATAGTTATCCACCACAAAATCAAGAGAAAATGACATCTAATTTCATCCCTTATGTATTGTAAGTACACCTGCCTTGTATATATATATTCATTACTTATTTGATGGCCAGGATTGTATGTTTCAGGCATTTTAAAAGTACATAATCTTTTCTTTTGAAATGAGGAATAAAGTAATGGGTTACTGTGTTAGTCCTCTTTCTGCATTTATTAGGAACTGGGCTAACAATAAAAATTGTTAAAAAAAAATGTTCCAGAAAGCATAATGGCTACAGTTCTAGTGCATCAAAATCTGCAAAGAAAATCTAGAATACCAGCTATGAAAAATGGAATAAAAAATACAAAAGAAACCATATATATTTCACAACTAAAAAGTCAAAATATCATTTATTTACAATATCTGTAGTCCGTATATTAAAATATCTATGCAGCTTACAATAGAACATCCATAATCAACATAGACAAATTATAAATATTTTTATAGCACAATAAAAAACATTATAAAATGAAATCATACAGCCATTTTCTGCAATTGTTTGATCTCATTTAGGGGTCCTTTTACTAAGCTGCAGTAAGCACTAATATGTGCTTGCTTACCGCAGCTTAAAATGTCTTCTCACAGAACATGCTCAGGTGTCCCATGGTAATTTTGGCATCTGTGTGCTCTAAAAAGATTTTATTTTTTAGCATTGCGGGCAGGTCAGGGGGTGGAGAGTAGGTGTGCACTGTGCTAATCAATTAAGACAACTACATCACTGCACATTAACCGATTAGCATGTGGTTGGTTAGTGAGCCCTTATGGCCATATTCTATAAACAGTGCCCTAAGTCTGGCAGACTTACCCCCCTTTTACAAAACTGTGCAAGAGATTTTTAGCACCTGCATGCAAGCTGATTGCTCTGCGCTGCTCCGACAGTCATAGAGTTCCTTTGAACGTCAGAGGAGCGCAGAGCATTCAGCGCGCCAGTCGGTGCTAAAAACCTCTTGTGCGGTTTTGTAAAACTAGGGGGGAGGGGTTAATTTTTTTTTTTAATGGCATGATTGGCGTGGTAATTGACTCGGACTGGGACACTGTGCTACCGGGATGCAAGCTATACCGCAAAGACAGAGTAGGTAAAAAATGTGGGGGTATTGCCCTATACGTCAAAGAGGGAATTGAGTCTACCGGAGAAAACATGCCAGAAATAAAAAATAAGGTAGAATCTCTATGGGTCAAAATTCCAGGAACAAATGGAATGGAAATGAAGATCGGCATCTACTACTGACCCCCAGGGCAGTCCAAAGGAATTGATGGAGAGATGACGGACAAGATTAAACTGCAAGGGAGGTAACGCAGTTATCATGGGTGACTTCAATTATCCGGGGATAGATTGGAACCTAGGCACCTCCAGCTGCGGTAGGGAGACCAAATTCCTGGATGCTGTAGGCAATTGCTTCCTGGAACAACTTGTCAAGGAAAATATGAGAGGAAATGCAATTCTGGACTTAATTCTAAATGGACTATGACAGGGGTGTCCAATGTCGGTCCTCGAGGGCCGCAATCCAGTTGGGTTTTCAGGATTTCCCCAATGAATATGCATTGAAAGCAGTGCATGCACACAGATCTCATGCATATTCATTGGGGAAATCCTGAATACCCGACTGGATTGCGGCCCTCGAGGACCGACATTGGACACCCCTGGACTATGAGAATCGGTGCAAGGTATAGAAGTAGAAGGGATGCTGGGAAGCAGTGATCACAATATGATCCGCTTCAACCTAGACACAAGGGCAAAACATCGATCCAGAATGACGGCCATGGCACTGAACTTCCGAAAAGGGAATTACAAAGAGATGTGCAGGCAGATTGATAGGCTTAAAAACAATAAATACCCGGGACCAGATGGCATCCATCCGAGGGTAATAAAGGAACTGAAAGGGGCTATAGTTGAACTGCTTTAACTAATAGCCAATCTGTCGATCAAATCAGGAAGGATTCCGGAAGACTGGAAAATGGTGAATGTTAAGCCGATCTTCAAGAAAGGTTTGAGGGGAAATCCGGGAAACTACAGACTGGTGAGTCTGACCTCGGTACCGGGAAAGATGGTAGAGGCACTGATAAAGGACCGCATCATTGATCACCTTGACGGACACAATCTGATGAGGACCAGCCAGCACGGCTTCAGCAAATGAAGATATTCCTTGACAAACTTGCTGCACTTCTTCGAGGGAGTAAATAGGCAAATAGGCAAGGGTGACCCAGTTGACATTGTATATCTGGATTTTCAGAAGGCGTTTGACAAGGTTCCGCATGAACGACTACTTCGAAAAATTGAGAGCCATGGAATCGAGGGCGAAATACTCACGTGGATTAAAAACTGGCTGTCGAATAGGAAACAGAGAGTGGGGGTAAATGGACAATGCTTGAACTGGAAAAGCATTACAAATGGACAATGCTCGAACTGGAAAAGCGTCACAAGTGGAGTGCCACAAGGTTCGGTGCTTAGACCCGTGCTCTTCAACATATTTATAAATGACCTGGAAATTGGTATGACGAGTGAGATGATTAAATTTGCAGATGATATGAAGTTATTCAGAGTAGTGAAGTCGCAGGAGGATTGTGAAGACCTGAAACATAACATAAACATGCTTGAGAAATGGGCCGTGACATGGTAAATGAGGTTTAACATGAATAAGTGTAAGGTGATGCATGTCGGTAACAAAAATGTTATACATGAATACAGGATGTCCAGTGCAGTACTTGGAGAGAGCCCCCAAGGAAAAAGACTTGGGAGTACTGTTCGACAAATCAATGAAGCCATCCGCACAATGTGTGGTGGCGGCGAAAAGGGCAAACAGAATGCTAGGATTGATTAAGAAGGGGATCTGAACAGATAGGAGATGGCTATCATGCCGCTGTACGCCTTCACATAGAATACTGCATCCAGCACTGGTTGCCATACATGAAGAAGGACACAGTACTACACGAAAGGGTCCAGAGAAGAGCGACTAAAATGGTTAAGGGGCTGGAGGAGTTGCCATACAGTGAGAGATTAGAGAAACTGGGCCTCTTCTCCATTGAAAAGAGGAGACTGAGAGGGGACATGATCAAAACATTCAAGATATTGAAAGAAATAGACTTAGTAGATAAAGACAGGTTGTTCACCCTCTCCAAGGTAGGAAGAACGAGAGGACACTCTCTTAAAGTTAAAAGGGAATAGATTCCGTACAAATGTAAGGAAGTTCTTCTTCACCCAGAGAGTGTTACAAAACTAGAACACTCTTCCGGAGACTGTTATAGGGGAAAACACCCTCCAGGGATTCAAGACAAAGTTAGACAAGTTTCTGCTGAACCAGAATGTACGCAGTTAGGACACTGGTCTTTGACCTAAGAACTGCCGCATAAGCGGACTGCTGGGCATGGTGGAACACTAGTCTGACCCAGCAGCGGCAATTCTTATGTTCTTATGACAGTTTTCAGCCAATCAAAAAATAAAAAAAGCAATTTAAGGGTTCGGTGCCAAATTCTTAGAATGCCTAGCAATGCCTAGAGACGCATAATGATGCCTATATTAAAAAAGTAGGCATCATTATGGGCAGAGAAAAGACGTGGTTGACTTAGGCACCGCCAAATTAGGCGAGTGAAAAGCTGGCCTAATGGACTGGCACCTATGTCTAGGATGCCTAGCGAAGCCTAAGTCCGCTTAGTTGCCACTAGGTATGATTTTATAAATGGCGCTATTTTTTGATTGACAACTGTGCTGAGCAGCTTGACGCCATTTATAGAATGTGGCCCTTACTGCCTTCAAACTAGGTGGTGGTAGGGGCGCATGTGTTTATGTCCCGTGCTAGTGGGAAAATTAGCACATGGGCATTAAGTCAAAAAAGTAGACAACCTGGCCATTTTAGCCACGTGGTAAAAATGGACTAAGTGTGCAGGAATGACCTGTGTAAGCACAAGCTAAGGCCACTTTTTACCACAGTTTGGTAATAGGGCCCCTTAATAAGGTATTGCCTTATCTTCAATTGATAGAGATGTGCATGGAAAAAAATTCTGGTTCGTTTTTTTCAGACCATTTCCCTGATTTCTGGACATATTTTTTTCAGTTTGATTCCTTCGTTTGTTTTTTAATTTAAAAAAATACACCAAAGGAGAATAGTGCACAGTAATTGACTTAAGATGATTAAGGAAGGCAATGGCAAACCATCTCACTAACAGTCTGCCAAGTAACCATCATATAAGTGACGGTCCCACAAGTCATTAGTGACTTGATATGTATGTATAAGGGACTACCTTTACCTTTAATTGACTTAATACGTGTTAATTAATAGGTTAATATGCATTGATTTAATGTATTCATATATTTTTAGACATGCTAAAAAAACTGAATGCATGCTAATTAATGCATGCTAATGGCCAACATCTCTAACAACAGTGCTTAATAAATACACAGTTCTCTGTAATAGCAAGAGAGAAGAGGAAGCAAATGGAAAGAAAAGAAAGGAGAGAAGGGAGAAGAGAGGAGGAGAGTGCAGATTCCCTCTCTTATTTGTCAGATAACTTGTCTTCACAATGGCAATATTAAACTTTACATTAAGACTCTACCTGGGAATATTTCAACATAGATTTACTTGCCACTCCTCACTTATCAAGTACTTCTGATCCATGGCATTTTTAAACAAACGAGGTTCCCTGCGTAATTAAATTGTCTGGGCTTTAATTACATTGCCTTGTTTTCTTTTTAATTACTTCACATCGGGAGAAAGGACCCTTTGCGAGCATTGATCTGGAATCTCTGATCATTTAGCAGCATCAAACAGGAAAAAAAAGGCCGGAGGACAAAATCTTATTAAATCATATCCAGCAGCTTTATTACATTTTTTTCAAAAAGGCTATTGACAAACGTTTTTACCTTGTCATCTAATTTCCGTGCGCTGAATGAAAGTTCAACATAGTCATCATTGCCGGATAATTCTTCTGCAATCACCTAAATGAAAATACACATTTAAGTTGTGCATGAAAGGGGAAAAATATTGCTCAAAAATATTACTTTTGTGATGTGTCTAAGGAAAATGGAAAACAAGCAGCCGCCTTCCAGGAAACTGGACTCCTTCTAGTGAGCAGAATTATTGTAATAAGGCAAGGTCGTTACTGGCCAGTGATTTCTTATGTACTAAGTATCAGACTACCTAGATATGCTAAGGACAACATAATTTTATTGGATACATGGAAAACAATTACATTTATTAACAAACTAACAGAGGTTCCTATAATGAAATCTACTTTACAGTCCTTATGGTTAAACTCCAAGATTAAAATAGGCGGTGCTGGGATTGCCTGGAAGAATTGGATGCAGGCAGGTATTCGGAATGAAAAACTACTTGATTTTTCAGGGCTGCAACAATCATTTGGCATTTTAAAGTCTCAACAATATAGGTGGTTGCAGTTGAAGCAGGCTATTCAGAGTGGGTTCCCTGAATGGAAAAGCTTAAAAACTTAAGAACATAAGAACATAAGCAGTGCCTCTGCCGGGTCAGACCATAGGTCCATCCTGCCCAGCAGTCCGCTCTCGCAGCGGCCCAAACAGGTCACGACCTGTCTGAATAACCAGAAGGGGCCCCCTTGCCACCTTGGTTTCCCATCGAAGTCCTATCTTCCCATCGAAGTCCTAATCCTCCGGTCTTGCACATTCACAACTTGGTTGGGTTTCCATACTTATTACCTGGTTAGTTTTCTATACTTGTATTACATCCCAGCACCTCTCTCAGTATCCCACGATCCCTTTATCCCTCAGGAATCCATCCAATCCCTGTTTGAATCCCTGTACTGTACTCTGCCTGATCACTTCCTCCGGTAGCGCATTCCAAGTGTCCACGACCCTTTGGGTGAAAAAAAACTTCCTTGCATTTGTTTTGAACCTATCTCCCTTCAGTTTCTCCGAATGCCCCCTCGTACCTGTTGTCCCCTTCAGTCTGAAGAATCTGTCCTTATCCACCCTCTCTATGCCCCTCATGATCTTGAAGGTCTCTATCATATCTCCCCTGAGCCTCCTCTTTTCCAGAGAGAAGAGCCCCAGCCTATCCAACCTCTCGGCGTATGGGCAGTGTTCCAGCCCTTTTACCAGTTTCGTTGCTCTCCTTTGGACTCTCTCAAGTACCGCCATGTCCTTCTTGAGGTGTGGCGACCAATACTGAACGCAGTATTCCAGATGTGGACGCACCATCGCTCGATACAATGGCATGATGACTTCCCGCGTCCTGGTTGTTATGCCCCTCTTTATGATGCCCAGCATCCTGTTGGCTTTTTTCGAGGCTGCTGCGCACTGTGCAGATGGCTTCAGTGATGCATCCACCAGCACACCCAAGTCTCTCTCAAGTCTGCTGTCTCCCAACAATGCCCCCCCCCAATTTGTAGTTGAACAACGGGTTCTTTTTCCCTATATGCATGACCTTGCATTTTTCCACGTTAAAGCGCATTTGCCATTTGTTTGCCCAGTCTTCCAGCTTGTCCAGGTCCCTTTGCAGGTCCTCACACTCCTCCCTGGACCTAACTCTACCGCACAGTTTGGTATCGTCTGCAAATTTTATAACCTCGCACTTTGCCTCCTTTTCCAGGTCATTGATAAATATGTTGAAGAGTAACGGCCCCAGCACCGATCCCTGTGGCACACTTATTATGGCTTGCAGATCCTTTGCTACCAGACAGATCTAGTAGGACATCAGCAGGGCAGGATTAATTCATTGAGGGCCCCTAGGCACACAAGTACACTGGGCACCCTGCCCTGCCCCACCTCACTATGCACCCAGGCGGAAACAGGAAGCTGCGTCAGAGGGAAGCTTTGGGCAAGCAGCACCGCTTGTAAAATTACAGTTCTTGTTGCCTTTCTTACCCGTGTTGCTTGCTTGTCTTACTTTCCGTCGATGGGTGGGGGGTGCATTGCTGATCGGGGGGGGGGCTGCATTGCTAATCGATGCTGGAGGGGCCATCGCCGTTTGGAAAAAACAATGCTGATGCCCTCCTTCATTGGACCCCCCTGACCATTTTGGGCCCTAGGCAAGTGCCTACCGGGCCTATTGGCTAATCCTGTTTAGGACATCATGCCGCCCAGTAGTACAAATTGATTTCTGAATTTTTAAATAAGAAGCCAAAAAATAGTCTTAGAGATATTTGGAGCATCGAGATAAAACAGTATATTTCTGTGTCTCGGTCACGAATTTGGACTTGGAGGTTAAGATGTACAGTGTCAGCATCTATGAGACAAACATGATTATTTTTATTGCATAGGATATTTTGGACCCCAGTTCGATTACAAAAAATAGATAATTCTAAATCTAATAGATGCTGGCATTGTCATATTAATATAGGGACTTTGGATCATCTGTTATATTTTTGTCCATTGATACTTGGTTTCTGGAAGTCAATTTGGGGGCAAATTAATCTCATTCTTGAAGCAGCTATTCCCTTATCATATGAAGCTGTAATTTGTGGTATGTTACTACATATTAAGCCTACTTTAGATAAGTACAAAAGTCACCTTTTCCTGATTATGACGAGAATAGCTTGAATCTTCAGGCAGCACAGACTCTATGGCCTAAATATCTAATGGCTTCTAAACTGTAGATGTTTTCTCTGATTGCCGAACCGGGGACTCCACAAACCAGTCTCTCAAGGGCTGGGTGAATTTGAGCTTGTAACCACTCTGAATGGTCTCTAGTACCCAACGGTCTAACAAGCTCTATGCCCAGGCCTCCGAACAGTCCAAGAGCCATCCCCCTATCTTCAGAAGAACCACTCTGGACCTGGCATCATTGTGCTTTCTTGGAGGTTGTGGCAGAACAAGAACTGGAGGCCTTGTTCCACCTGGGACCTGAGAATTTCTGTCTGGATCCCTGGAAGGATCTATGAGAGGTGACTCCTCCTAAGAACTGCTGAAAACACCTGAAGTCACAAAAATTAGACCACCCAGAGCCTCTAGAGGTTCACAGTTTACTATCAGGTAGATATTTTGGCCAACGATCTGCCATGCTGGTCATGAGATAGTCTAGCTCCTTTCTGAACAACATTTGTCCCTTGAAAGGAAGTCTACTGAGGGTAGCCTTAGAGGCAGAACTTTCTGCATATTGCCTGATCCAGATCATTCTGCAGTCTGAGATCGAATAAGCTGAAACTTTGCTCATGACTCCAATGATCTTATATAGAGTATTGGCTACATAATCCACTCCAGCTAATAGGAGCTGGGGGTAAAGGCTTGCCTTCTACCAGCTCAAGACTCCGTAACCTGGAATGACAGCTGCATGTCATAAAGAAACTCTTGCAGCTGCTTTGATTCCCAAGACCTGCGCTTCAAATTATCTTTTAAGGATCTCATCTATTCTATAATCCTGAATACCATGCCTCTTTCACTTGGTAGGGATGTGCATACCAAGGAACAGCTGCTGACTCTCCTGTGCCGTCAGATACAGCTGAACCATTGTCTTGGCTACTTTAAGGGACCCTTCTGGAGCATCCCAATGTTCCGTGACCAATACATTGAAATTAGGATGTGAAGGAAACGAAGAAGACCGGGCTCTCACTCCACTCATTATAAAGCAGGGAGCAGAGGGTTAGGGTTAGGGAGCAGAGAGTCCTACAGAGAGTCAGCAATAAGTTCTAACAGAACCGAGGGTCTGAACAGCTGATGGACTGTGGGGTCATCTCCTTGTTCAAGGGCCACCACTGTATCTAGAGCACATGCACTTTCCTGTGACCCCACATCTCCCAACAGGAAGGGTTCGCTCTGTGACAGAAATAGGGACTACTGTGACTATAGTGTCTTATGAAATGGGCATAATAGTAACACTCAAACCCAGTTTCTCATAAAACTAGTTTATTTCTCTGCTGTGCTCTACTTTGAATTCATGCTACCACTATGTTATTTTTGATCTCTAAGGGCTCCTTTTATCAAACCACAGAAGAGCTTTTTACTGGGGGCCAGCAAAGCAAATGCTCCGATGCTCACAGGAATTGAATGAGTATCGGAGCATTTACCTCTCTGGCCTGCAATAAAAAGCTCTACCACAGTTTGATAAAAGGGGCCCTAAATCAGGTATCTTCATATATTGAAATCGTGTCAACTTATTTTCCTCACAAAAAAACAAGCTTATTTTTTACCATGCTCTGTTTTGAAATTAGGGTGCTATTGCTGTAAATTACTTGTCATCAGTAATTAAACATTTCCTAATATTACTTGTCATCAGTAGTTAACTATTTTCTCACTATTTTTCTCACTATTTTAATGACAAAAACAATATGCAAGACAGCACTGCTTTCAGATTTACTAGGAATCGTATGTGTTATTTATTTTTTTAAAAATTTAATACATATTTAGAACATAAGAACTGCCATCTCCGGATCAGACCCATGGTCCATCGAGTCCGGCGATCCGCACACGCGGAGGCCCAGTCAGGTATACACCTGATGTAGTTTGAGGTTGGTTTTAGAACATTTACTATATATTCTTTTATGTCTAGGACCATTTGGTGTATGAATTAGGAACATTGTCAGATCTGTGTTTAGATGCCACAGACTTTATGTGGTAGGATTCTATTGCATACCATAACATTTTTTCATATTATCTTTTCTATATTGGTTTTATTATGTTTTTAAATTACTGTTTGGTTAACTATTTATTAATTATTTTTTAGTTTTATTAAAACATAACATTTTAATTTCTTCAATTCTAGAAGATTGATTTCATTGCTTTTACCATTTTATATATTGCAATATCTTTTGATAACGCAAACACTTTAATTTTCTGGTTGACCATTCACAACAAAGTCGTTTATTGTTTGATCATACAAAATCACTTAGGATTCTACAACCGGCACCTCCAAAACCGATGCCAGTCGTGTGTCAATCAAGTACTGATGCCAGTTACAGAATCAGGGTCACATGTAAAGTAGGCACCAGAAATGTAGGTCAAGGCCTACATTTCTGGAGCCTACCTTTCTCGTGAATCGCACCTACGGATGTGCTTTATGATATCTAATACCATTTCTGGTATTAGCCATGCCTATAGTGGTGTTAGGCATGAAAAAATGCCTCCGTAGGCATGATTCCAGCACTGTTTTTTTAGACAGCTACATTTTCTTTTTAAAAGCTTTTTCTTTTTTTTTTTAATAGTGCTTTCATCTTAGGTTAGGCACCGATCTTAAGGCACCATTGAAAGAATCTGGGCCTTATTGTTTAATCATATAAATAATGTGTTTTTATGCTATCATTTCTTGACAATTTGGTCAATTTATTTGTGTTTGATTGTGTTAGCTCTTAATGGATATTGGTTCAATGACCCCTGATGCAGACTTGTAGAGCCGAAACATGGACCGTGTCGGGTCAAAAAGTTTTATAGCAATAAAGTTTGCCTAGAAGAAACTTATCCTGGTTGGTTCTCATTTCATCTCTACTTCTTAGTTTTTGCTTTGCTCTTGTGGAGGATCGGTTCCTGTTGTTTTGTTGTTAGTTTGAATATTGACACTATTTGTCACTGTATAACTCTACTTCTTATTGAAAGATCATTTAAGTTATTTGGAGTTATGCTAAATTTGGCCCTAACAATTTCAGATTAAATATCTTATTCAGAAAACATTTTTTCAAAAGAAACAATTGGAATTAATATACAATTCCTTCCTAGTCTTTTTAAGATTCTGATGTAGTCACTAATTATGTCTCAATTAGACAATTGTAATTTGTTATGTGTGGGTATTATATAAGACCTACCCCAAAAACAAGCCCTAGCATGATTTTCAGGGTAGATCTTAATATAAGCCCTACCCCCGAAAATAAGCCCTAGTCGTAAGCAGCCGAACTTCCCACACCCTGCCCACACCACACAGTCGAACCGCCGAACACCCGCTGACCCTCCATCCTTCCCTCCCAACCGATCCTTGCCGACCGTGATCATAAATACCTTGCTACAGAGGAGTGTCGGGCCAGCAGCACTCACAGGCTGCTTCGCGGCCTTCTTGTTGGGGCTGTCTGTGTACTGATGACATCACCCCCTGAGGATTTTAACTCCTCCCACTTTAGCCCTATCCTAGCCTTGCCTCACTTTATCATTCCCAAATAGATAAGCCACTGATCACCTGTCTGAACAAGCTCAACAAGTACTTCCAAATCCAAGAAGGAGGAGATTATTTTCAGTGGTCCTAAATTAGTTATTTTCTGCCTTACTTAAGAGCTCTGCTTTCTTCCATTTGTAAATGACTTACCGTTATAGAAGATTTCCCTGCTGTGTTCCCATGCTTCAATAAGGATTTTGAAAGTTTTCTCTGTGATACGATCTGTATAAAAGAGTAAATACAGGAAAAAAATTAAAAATAGAGTTTTGGAAATTTTCCCTTTCTGGTCCACGTAACAGACAAGATGAGGACTTGTGAAAGTTGTAATTCAGTGATTCCCAAACTGGATGCCTCAAACTAGAGAATGACATAGGGACAAATTTGTCCCCGTCCCTGAAGGATCTCGTATCTCCATCCGCATCCCGTCCCTGCGAGTTTAGTCCCTGTCTCTGTTCCATCCGTTCAAGTTCTGTTTTCTTCTGTACAAGCCTTGAACATGGGGATAGGAACAAATTTGTCCCATGTTATTCTCTGCCTCAATTTCTCTTCAGGGTTTCCACAAGAAATTAGACTGTAGAATCTATTTGGATGAACATATATATGTTTACATAAATTGAGGGTTTCTCGGTGTATGAAAAAATATTTTAGGGATTCTGCCATAGTAAAAAGTTTGGGAATCACTGGCGTAAAACGGATCACAACCAGGAGATTTACAAAAGGACCTTTTATAGGGTTAAGTGAAATGCTGTTCATTGATATAAGAATACAATTAAATGATATAAAGACTGCATTTCTGGGCAGTTAATGCTGACAGGAGGAGAACAGGACCTAAGATGATATCAAGAATCCTTAGCATAGAAGGAAATTGATAGCAAATGACTAAATCTGCAAGTCACTACAAATACAATCATATATTTCACATTTTTGAAACTGAGTTAAAAACAAAAGGATATGTATTTTAATCTTAAAACCTTTGGAACTTATCTAAAAACACCGTGACTGATTTGTTACTGTTTGGAAATGGAAAAACGTTTTTTCAGAAAAATTTTCTACACTTGATGAATAAAAATAAAGGAATCATGTTTCAAATGAGCATCCCTAGACATACAGTTTTAGGTTTGTCCCATTTTCCAGCATGTAATGTACCATCAGCTCCATTATAATGCGTATGAATTTCAGTGCTCCTTTTTACTCAAAATTGTTCCTTTTTGACTCCAATTAAAGCAAAACTTAAATGACCTCATAACTGGAGTGAGCTTTGATGCCAGTGTCAGAGGTTGGGAACTATGAGCAATGCCGGGCAGACTTCTACAATCTGTGCCCCACAATTGGCAGGGAGAGGCAGAGACAGGGGCAGCTCAAGGCAATCTGCCTAAGGCAAGGGATAGGCTGGTGCCCTCCTCCCTCCCAAGAAGGGCCAGTTTTAGACATGCTGGGGCCCAGGGCAGAAATTAAGGAAGGGGCCCCCTGTACCATCCCCCCCCCCCGATATCCCCACCTCCCATTACTATCACACATAAGACAACTTTAAACGGCTTCTTTCCACACAAAACACAGACCTTTACCATATACAGAACAAGGGACACAAATAGAAATAGAAACTGAACTGGGAACCCCCCAAAATTAAACTCAGCAAGTATTACAACACTGGAGAAATAAAAACAGAAGAGATATGCACTGAACTTTTGTACTGAACATACAGGGGGCCTAGGTCCACCGTAAATTAGCCACCTCCCTAGCTGTGCCTGGTGGAGATCCCAAACCCTGCCAGTTGAAGACCACATCCTTTGGTCTCGCAGCCAGAAATCTCCAAGCTCTGTAGCTATCCCATTTTTGGGAAATTTGTTATATCTTTAATTTTTTATTAACCTTTTCCTATCGTAATAAATTTTACGTTATGCTGGTTCCAATCGTAATTATTTTAGCAAAGTTTTATATTATTCACCGTTATAATTTACGGCTATTGTAAACATAATGTAAATAAGTCATAAGTCTGCAAATTCAAATATTTTGTGTTCCTGTCGTATACTGTATGTCCCATGCCAAGGGACATACGATAGCAACGACATTTTTAGAATGTCCCATCAGCCGGGACACACGATAGGAAAAGGTTAATTGTTTACTCAGGTACTTTAGCTAGTTTGTGAGTCTTCAGGTCAGATAGGGAAGTTCTAAGTACCTAATTTTATTTTATTGTAACCCGTTCTGGGCTTCTGGGGAGGCTGGGCTATAAAAATGAATAAATAAATAAATCCCTGACCTGCCACCAGCTAAAACTTGAATAGTTTTGACTGCTGGACTGGAAGAAGAAGTTTTCAGCTGGCAGGGCTTTGGGAAGCCCAACAACTTAGGTATTTATATTTTGTATTTGGGCAGAAGGCATGGGGCATGGTGGAAAGAAAATTTAGTGCCAACAATCACAACCCTCACTTATTTGGGTCAATGACAGGACGGCAAGAGAGCTAACCAAGCCATGAATCCAGCTTTGGCTCATCTAATTGTCTCCTCTTTAGATGCAGATTGCTTGTCTATTGCTGTATTTCTTACTATTTCTTTTCAAAAAATAAATACTATCCTATATTATGCACCAGGGTATATATTGGGTCCTCCCAGAGCTCATTGAAAATATCCCAGATTGGTTATGGTTGGAATGGCGACTCATGTTTCCTCTGCGATTGTGCCATGTTCTCAGTATCAAAATGCCTAGATTATATAAAGATAATAGAATATTAATAGACACATGGAAAACATTAAGATATGTGAGTAATTTAACACCTATTCCAATTCACAAATCAACAAATCAAGCTATATGGCTGAACTCCAAGATTCAAATTGGTGGATTTAAGGTCATCTGGATGGAAGTATTGGATGATAGCAGAAATACGTGTATTAGATGATGTTATTTCTAAAGGTAAGCTGCTTGATTTTTCACAGTTGCAACATAAATATGGCCTCAATAAATCACAAAGTTTTAGATGGATGCAATTGAAGCAGGCCATTCAGGTGGGGTTCCCTGAATGGAAATATCTTAATAATCAATATAGTTTAGAGTTCTTATGCTTTCAGGTGGACTTCCTGGGGCACCAGGCCTCCCAGTGATATAAATTGTTAACTGGATTTATTAAAAAGAAACCAAAAAACGGTCTGAGAGACATTTGGAACATTGAGATTAAGCATCAAATTTCTGCGTCTCAATGGCCACGAATTTGGACTTGGAGGATGAGATGTACAGTATCTGCATCTATGAGACAAACTTGTTTTTTTTCTGTTACATAGAGCATTATGGACCCCTGTTTGGTTACAAAAGTGTGTGGCGCAGTGGTTGAAACTACAGCCTCAGCACCCTGGGGTTGTGGGTTCAAACCCCGTGCTGCTCCTTGTGATCCTGGCCAAGTCACTTAATCCTCCATAACCCCAGGTACGTTAGATAGATTGTGAGCCTGCCGGGACAGATAGGGAAAATGCTTGAGTACCTGATTGTAAAACCGCTTAGATAACCTTGATAGGCGGTATATAAAATCCTAATAAAACTTGAAACTTGATAGCTCTAAGTCTAATAGATGTTGGCATTGTCATCTTGAAGCAGGGACTTTAGATCATTTATTGTTCTATTGTCCATTTATTATGGCTTTTTGGAAATCAATTTGGGGCCAAATTAATTGTTTATTAGAAAACCCAGTGAGATATCTCACCAAGAAAGAATTTCGGTTCTTGAATGTGCTGCATCCAAAAATTCCAATTTTCTATTTGCTCCCCAAGATACATAAATCTTGTACTATGCCTCAGGGGAGACCCATTGTTTCCAACCGGGGAGCGCTGCTGGAGGCCTCCTCTATATACGTTGATAAGTTTCTTCAACCTTATGTTAAACAAACTAAATCATATCTAAAAGATACCACCGATTTTTTGAAAAAATTAGAGGGTTTGAGCCCTGATCCTTATTCGCTGCTTGTTACCATCGATGTGTGCTCTTTGTACACAATAATTCCACAAAAGGAAGCATTGGCCATAATACAACAAACCTTAGAGGGTAGGGTGAACCCAAAAGTACCCACTGAGTTTATTTGTAAGTTAGCTGATATTGTACTCCATGAGAGTTTTTTTATGTTTGAAGATCATCTTTTTCATCAAAGATCAGGAATCGCGATGGGTATTACCATGGCTCCTTCTGTCGCTAACTTATTTATGAATAAATTCGAACTAGATTGGGTGTACGGGTCCACCTTTTTCAAGGATGTAAAAATGTGGCTGAGATATATAGATGACATTTTCCTCCTTTGGAATGGTGGGTTGGACACCTTATTGGAGTTTTTTTCCTATTTAAATTGCTGTCATCCTAAAGTTAAGTTCACCCACGTATATAGCCCTGTCCAAATCTCATTTTTGGATGTAATATTGTGGTTAAAAATGGAACCTTTTGCACTGAAGTTTACATTAAACCTGACCGACTGTAATTCAGTCTTGCACTTTTCTAGTGCTCATCCTACTTCCCTTAAAAAAAGTCTTCCTTATTCTCAGTTCCTGAGAATCAGGAGAATATGTTCCTCTACGACTGATTTTAAGATGCAGGCTAATGAGTTGAAAAGTAAGTTTCTGCAAAGAGGATATCCCCCCAAAATAGTTTCTACAGCGTATAAGTGAGCTCTGTATTGTCAGCGGGATGCCCTGTTTGCCCCTAAACGGTCAGTAGCTCAACAGTTGGGTGAACAGTGCATGACATGTGTGGTTACTTACTCTAGTAACAGTTACCAGTTGGTTAAATCCCTTAGAAAACACTGGGATATCCTTAAGATATCGGGGACTTTTAAGGATCACCACCTTAGGGTGGCATATCGGAGGAACCGGAATTTAAGGGAGATTTTGTGCCCCTCAATCTTGCCCACTGCCAATTCGACTGAAGAGGTAGTATATTTAGGTCATCAGAAATGTGGGTCTTGCCAAATGTGCATGGTTATGATTTGTACTGGGATGTTCTGTAACCCTCGTGATGGGAAGCAATATATCCTCAAACATGATTCTGATTGTAAAACATCTGGGGTTATCTACATTATACAGTGCCCTTGTGGTAAACTCTATGTAGGACAAACTTCTAGAAAATTAAACACTCGTCTTACCGAACACAAAAGCAATATTAAAAATCGGAACCTAGGGGCTCCCCTTGCAAAGCATTGTGTGGACTTTTGACCATCAATTTGTATCTTTAAAGGTGGTGGTCATTGAAGTTTTATCCCCGGGGGCACGAGGGGGTGACTTTAGGCGTTTTTTGGCTCAACATGAGCAGCGATGGATCCATAGGTTGGATACGCTGAGCCCTAGGGGTCTCAATAAAAACATAGAGTGGCAGCATTTTTATTGATAAATATAGTCTGTTCTTTTTAAAATATCTCTCTAAAAACTTCCCTTTAAGATTGCTATGTATGTTAAAGTGGGAGGTGCCTTGTGATGAGGCATGTGACGTTGGGTGGTCATGTGATAGATTTGTATAAATACCAGCCTCTGGTGCCATTTTAGTTTGGTTTGAAAAATTTGACGTTGGAACTGAATGCTGTAAGTAACATCTTACTGAACTAATTGGTTTAGTGTTTTAGTAAAAAACTAATGTAGTTCTTTATTTTTAGAATTGAATGCCGCAGTGCTGGCCCTGAAGCAGCGGACAAACAGTGAGTCCGCGAAACGCTGGCTGCGTCGGCTTGTGCAATACTGGCTTGTGCAACTATTTGAGCACTGCTGAAAAAAACATATCCAGAGACAAGCGCCGTTTAAAGATAAGTAGCTTGTCATTTTTTCAAATCCTTAATAGTGCATACAAAGTGGGCAAATTTGCACCGATAGTGAGGTTTTCTATAAAATGAATTAAATAAATGAACTAAATAAAATGAACTAAAAGTATATATATTAAAAAAAGTTTTCTACAAGAAATATTTTAAGATTAAATTATTAAAGTTTATATGTTTTAAAACCTAAGCGGTCAATGATTGGAGCAGGGAGCTAAATTACTACGCTGATCACTCGAGTTTGTGATATAAATACTTGCGTAGGCTCCAGTTCTGAGACCGTGGTAGAAGAGTGTGATGCACTTCATGGTTATAGTGGTATGCTAGCTTGTTTCCATTTATTATTTACTACCACTTGGGATACTTGTTTATAGATTGTACACTAGTACTTTTCCCTGATTTTTTTTACTATAATGGCCCAACAGGCTTGGCAAAGCGGTTTAAGTTTCAGCGCTGATTTTATTAGTTCAGTGCTGGATTCTTCCACAACAATGAACTGGGAACAATCCAATATGAATAATTCCCTTTTGTGGGATGAAATGACTATTCTATCAAAAAAATATATTCGGGCTGAACTCCATGGTGCTACACTTACAGAATATTGCAAGAAGGAGTTTATCCCTAGAGGGTTAAGAGTATATAAAGAGCCACGTATGTTTAGTGAGGATGCTGAATTTAATTTGAAGTGGATTTCTATCTTAAACAAATGCTCATTGGACCTAATGGTCCTGATTATTGATAGAACACGTAAGGCTATGACCACCATTAAGGGTGAGATTGAAGAAAAATTGAAAGCTTTAAAAGAAAATACGACTGAAATAGAGTTTAAACAACACCAAGATGAGTTGAAACATAAAGTGGATGGATTTAGAGCGGATATACAGAAGGACAAATTTAAGAAATTTAAACGAGATGAACAGGACTATATACAGCAGAAAGTAGTATCCGTGGTTAAAATCAAATGGTTATGGTAATCCTTCCACTGAAAAGAAAGTTACTTTTGATCAATCTTCTGAGTCATCAAATTTGAGCTCCACTTCTGATGATGATTTTTTAGGCCCCAAACCACGCCAGCCCCGTCGCGGAAGATGGCAGGAGAGGAAATGGTCGAGGCCAAGGTCAACATCTAAATCAGTACCAGTATCAAAACCAAAATCAAAACTACAGACCTCAGACCCGATCACAACTGAGGGCAGAGATACCCATAGCTATACAGTCAAATGTTGAAAGCCATGTAGTGAAGACGGTGGTGAATATTCCGATCGTCAATTTATCAAATCACCAAATAAAAACGGAAGAACATAATTTGCTTTCACTGGGGTTTATCTTTTGTACCAACTATCCCTGTAGATGATTTCCAAACGAAAGTTGATCTGGAGAAATTCTACAGATTATTGAGGATTAAGTCATTTTTTGCTAAAGATCATCTTGAAGCTGCCAATGAGGAAGTGGCCACTGTTACCCCGAAATCCACATGGGTTCCGCCCAGGCCCGGTGGATCCGGTAATAGAGACTTTTCATAAATTAGTTATGTCTGACATTGAAAACAACATGTATGGGTTTGGCAGCCGGAAACAATACTACAATAGAGTAAAGCGGAGAAATCTGCTATACAATCCCTTTTGTCAGATAAGGAGCTTATTATTCGAAAAGCTGACAAAGGAGGCAGGATAGTTTTACTCAGTAGAGATATGTATCTAAAGGAAGCACATAAACAACTGTTTAGTGATGACTATGATGTTCTTTCCATGGATCCTACAGAATTTCTTCAATCAAGGATTAATGCTTTAGCTAAACAAGCAATGGATAAGGGATATCTCACCAAGAAAGAATTTCGGTTCTTGAACAACTTAGTACAGGGAAAAAAATGCTTCTCATACAACTGGACCTAACGGCGGCATTCGACTTAGTAGACCACAACATCCTTCTACAGATCTTAGATGCAATAGGCATCTCAGATAAAGTATACTCTTGGTTTGAAGGATTCCTAAAACTCAGAACCTACAGTGTAAAATCAAACAAAGAAAAGTCAGAATCCTGGTCAAACCCCTGCGGCGTACCACAAGGATCTCCACTATCCCCTACCCTCTTCAATCTCTACACTGCCTCTTTAGGAACGCATCTGGACAATCTGGGCATAACCACCTATAGTTATGCGGATGACATCACCATCCTCATCCCATACGATCATTCTAAACCGACCATGACAGACAAACTTCACCAAACACTTGAAACAGTCACAACCTGGATGAAAAATCACAAACTTAAACTCAACCAAGACAAAACCAAATTCATCCTCCTCGAAAATGACAAGATCCAAACCACAACCAACCTAGATATAAACGCAATCAAATATCCCATCCAAACCACCATAAAACTACTTGGCATGACCATAGACAGATGCTGCACTATGCAACCGCAAATAAATAAAACAATTCAGAAATCATTCGCAGTCATGAGAAATCTGAGACAAGTCCGAAAATTCTTTGAAAGAACACAATTCCAACTTATAGTACAATCCCTAATACTAGGTATATTGGACTACTGTAACATCCTCTTCCTTCCTTGCCCTGCAACTACGATAAGACAACTCCAAACAATCCAAAATACAGCTTTGAGACTCATCTACTCATTGAAAAAACATGACCACATCACTGAAGCCTTCATCAACTCACATTGGCTCCCAATCCAAGAAAGAATCCAATTCAAATTCTACTGCATATTATTTAAAACCCTACACGGAGACAGCCCATCATACCTGAACAATCGCCTCATCCAAGCACCCACTACCAGACACAGAAAAACGCACTCCCCATTCATACCCCCCCCAATCAAGGAAGTAAAAAGAACAAAACTACACGACGGCCTCCTAGCCACTCAAGCCGCAAGGCTGGACAACCAGATCTCCAACCTTCTGATGACCACCCCAGACTATAGGACGTTCAGAAAAGAAATAAAAACCACACTTTTCAAGAAATTCCTGAAGCAGCAATAACACCACGACCTCTTAGTAACTCTAAAACTGACATTTGATCTACCCATTACTGCACTAATAATAACAAAAGAATCTCCACTATGACCACCTATTAACTCTCTTACAAACCACCCCACCCTCAACAACCCGCTAAATGTTCATAAGATCTACAACTTACCTCTCTAGCTAATCATTGTAACTCTGTTTTTTAATTTAACCTTTTGTAATCCGCCTTGAACCGCAAGGTAATGGCGGAATAGAAATCCCTAATGTAATGTAATGTAATGTAATGTAATGTGCTGCATCCAAAAATTCCAATTTTCTATTTGCTCCCCAAGATACATAAATCTTGTACTATGCCTCAGGGGAGACCCATTGTTTCCAACCGGGGAGCGCTGCTGGAGGCCTCCTCTATATACGTTGATAAGTTTCTTCAACCTTATGTTAAACAAACTAAATCATATCTAAAAGATACCACCGATTTTTTGAAAAAATTAGAGGGTTTGAGCCCTGATCCTTATTCGCTGCTTGTTACCATCGATGTGTGCTCTTTGTACACAATAATTCCACAAAAGGAAGCATTGGCCATAATACAACAAACCTTAGAGGGTAGGGTGAACCCAAAAGTACCCACTGAGTTTATTTGTAAGTTAGCTGATATTGTACTCCATGAGAGTTTTTTTATGTTTGAAGATCATCTTTTTCATCAAAGATCAGGAATCGCGATGGGTATTACCATGGCTCCTTCTGTCGCTAACTTATTTATGAATAAATTCGAACTAGATTGGGTGTACGGGTCCACCTTTTTCAAGGATGTAAAAATGTGGCTGAGATATATAGATGACATTTTCCTCCTTTGGAATGGTGGGTTGGACACCTTATTGGAGTTTTTTTCCTATTTAAATTGCTGTCATCCTAAAGTTAAGTTCACCCACGTATATAGCCCTGTCCAAATCTCATTTTTGGATGTTAATATTGTGGTTAAAAATGGAACCTTTTGCACTGAAGTTTACATTAAACCGACCGACTGTAATTCAGTCTTGCACTTTTCTAGTGCTCATCCTACTTCCCTTAAAAAAAGTCTTCCTTATTCTCAGTTCCTGAGAATCAGGAGAATATGTTCCTCTACGACTGATTTTAAGATGCAGGCTAATGAGTTGAAAAGTAAGTTTCTGCAAAGAGGATATCCCCCCAAAATAGTTTCTACAGCGTATAAGCGAGCTCTATATTGTCAGCGGGATGCCCTGTTTGCCCCTAAACGGTCGGTAGCTCAACAGTTGGGTGAACAGTGCATGACATGTGTGGTTACTTACTCTAGTAACAGTTACCAGTTGGTTAAATCCCTTAGAAAACACTGGGATATCCTTAAGATATCGGGGACTTTTAAGGATTACCACCTTAGGGTGGCATATCGGAGGAACCGGAATTTAAGGGAGATTTTGTGCCCCTCAATCTTGCCCACTGCCAATTCGACTGAAGAGGTAGTATATTTAGGTCATCAGAAATGTGGGTCTTGCCAAATGTGCATGGTTATGATTTGTACTGGGATGTTCTGTAACCCTCGTGATGGGAAGCAATATATCCTCAAACATGATTCTGATTGTAAAACATCTGGGGTTATCTACATTATACAGTGCCCTTGTGGTAAACTCTATGTAGGACAAACTTCTAGAAAATTAAACACTCGTCTTACCGAACACAAAAGCAATATTAAAAATCGGAACCTAGGGGCTCCCCTTGCAAAGCATTGTGTGGACTTTGACCATCAATTTGTATCTTTAAAGGTGGTGGTCATTGAAGTTTTATCCCCGGGGGCACGAGGGGGTGACTTTAGGCGTTTTTTGGCTCAACATGAGCAGCGATGGATCCATAGGTTGGATACGCTGAGCCCTAGGGGTCTCAATAAAAACATAGAGTGGCAGCATTTTTATTGATAAATATAGTCTGTTCTTTTTAAAATATCTCTCTAAAAACTTCCCTTTAAGATTGCTATGTATGTTAAAGTGGGAGGTGCCTTGTGATGAGGCATGTGACGTTGGGTGGTCATGTGATAGATTTGTATAAATACCAGCCTCTGGTGCCATTTTAGTTTGGTTTGAAAAATTTGACGTTGGAACTGAATGCTGTAAGTAACATCTTACTGAAACTAATTGGTTTAGTGTTTTAGTAAAAAACTAATGTAGTTCTTTATTTTTAGAATTGAATGCCGCAGTGCTGGCCCTGAAGCAGCGGACAAACAGTGAGTCCGCGAAACGCTGGCCGCGTCGGCTTGTGCAATACTGGCTTGTGCAACTATTTGAGCACTGCTGAAAAAAACATATCCAGAGACAAGCGCCGTTTAAAGATAAGTAGCTTGTCATTTTTTCAAATCCTTAATAGTGCATACAAAGTGGGCAAATTTGCACCGATAGTGAGGTTTTCTATAAAATGAATTAAAATAAAATGAACTAAATAAAATGAACTAAAAGTATATATATTAAAAAAAGTTTTCTACAAGAAATATTTTAAGATTAAATTATTAAAGTTTATATGTTTTAAAACCTAAGCGGTCAATGATTGGAGCAGGGAGCTAAATTACTACGCTGATCACTCGAGTTTGTGATATAAATACTTGCGTAGGCTCCAGTTCTGAGACCGTGGTAGAAGAGTGTGATGCACTTCATGGTTATAGTGGTATGCTAGCTTGTTTCCATTTATTATTTACTACCACTTGGGATACTTGTTTATAGATTGTACACTAGTACTTTTCCCGATTTTTTTACTATAATGGCCCAACAGGCTTGGCAAAGCGGTTTAAGTTTCAGCGCTGATTTTATTAGTTCAGTGCTGGATTCTTCCACAACAATGAACTGGGAACAATCCAATATGAATAATTCCCTTTTGTGGGATGAAATGACTATTCTATCAAAAAAATATATTCGGGCTGAACTCCATGGTGCTACACTTATAGAATATTGCAAGAAGGAGTTTATCCCTAGAGGGTTAAGAGTATATAAAGAGCCACGTATGTTTAGTGAGGATGCTGAATTTAATTTGAAGTGGATTTCTATCTTAAACAAATGCTCATTGGACCTAATGGTCCTGATTATTGATAGAACACGTAAGGCTATGACCACCATTAAGGGTGAGATTGAAGAAAAATTGAAAGCTTTAAAAGAAAATACGACTGAAATAGAGTTTAAACAACACCAAGATGAGTTGAAACATAAAGTGGATGGATTTAGAGCGGATATACAGAAGGACAAATTTAAGAAATTTAAACGAGATGAACAGGACTATATACAGCAGAAAGTGGATCCGTGGTTAAAATCAAATGGTTATGGTAATCCTTCCACTGAAAAGAAAGTTACTTTTGATCAATCTTCTGAGTCATCAAATTTGAGCTCCACTTCTGATGATGATTTTTTAGGCCCCAAACCACGCCAGCCCCGTCGCGGAAGATGGCGGAGAGGAAATGGTCGAGGCCAAGGTCAACATCTAAATCAGTACAAGTATCAAAACCAAAATCAAAACTACAGACCTCAGACCCGATCACAACGAGGGCAGAGATACCCATAGCTATACAGTCAAATGTTGAAAGCCATGTAGTGAAGACGGTGGTGAATATTCCGATCGTCAATTTATCAAATCACCAAATAAAAACGGAAGAACATAATTTGCTTTCACGGGGTTTATCTTTTGTACCAACTATCCCTGTAGATGATTTCCAAACGAAAGTTGATCTGGAGAAATTCTACAGATTATTGAGGATTAAGTCATTTTTTGCTAAAGATCATCTTGAAGCTGCCAATGAGGAAGTGGCCACTGTTACCCCGAAATCCACATGGGTTCCGCCCAGCCCGGTGGATCCGGTAATAGAGACTTTTCATAAATTAGTTATGTCTGACATTGAAAACAACATGTATGGGTTTGGCAGCCGGAAACAATACTACAATAGAGTAAAGCGGAGAAATCTGCTATACAATCCCTTTTGTCAGATAAGGAGCTTATTATTCGAAAAGCTGACAAAGGAGGCAGGATAGTTTTACTCAGTAGAGATATGTATCTAAAGGAAGCACATAAACAACTGTTTAGTGATGACTATGATGTTCTTTCCATGGATCCTACAGAATTTCTTCAATCAAGGATTAATGCTTTAACTAAACAAGCAATGGATAAGGGATATCTCACCAAGAAAGAATTTCGGTTCTTGAACAACTTAGTACAGGGAAAAAAAATGCTTCTCATACAACTGGACCTAACGGCGGCATTCGACTTAGTAGACCACAACATCCTTCTACAGATCTTAGATGCAATAGGCATCTCAGATAAAGTATACTCTTGGTTTGAAGGATTCCTAAAACTCAGAACCTACAGTGTAAAATCAAACAAAGAAAAGTCAGAATCCTGGTCAAACCCCTGCGGCGTACCACAAGGATCTCCACTATCCCCTACCCTCTTCAATCTCTACACTGCCTCTTTAGGAACGCATCTGGACAATCTGGGCATAACCACCTATAGTTATGCGGATGACATCACCATCCTCATCCCATACGATCATTCTAAACCGACCATGACAGACAAACTTCACCAAACACTTGAAACAGTCACAACCTGGATGAAAAATCACAAACTTAAACTCAACCAAGACAAAACCAAATTCATCCTCCTCGAAAATGACAAGATCCAAACCACAACCAACCTAGATATAAACGCAATCAAATATCCCATCCAAACCACCATAAAACTACTTGGCATGACCATAGACAGATGCTGCACTATGCAACCGCAAATAAATAAAACAATTCAGAAATCATTCGCAGTCATGAGAAATCTGAGACAAGTCCGAAAATTCTTTGAAAGAACACAATTCCAACTTATAGTACAATCCCTAATACTAGGTATATTGGACTACTGTAACATCCTCTTCCTTCCTTGCCCTGCAACTACGATAAGACAACTCCAAACAATCCAAAATACAGCTTTGAGACTCATCTACTCATTGAAAAAACATGACCACATCACTGAAGCCTTCATCAACTCACATTGGCTCCCAATCCAAGAAAGAATCCAATTCAAATTCTACTGCATATTATTTAAAACCCTACACGGAGACAGCCCATCATACCTGAACAATCGCCTCATCCAAGCACCCACTACCAGACACAGAAAAACGCACTCCCCATTCATACCCCCCCCAATCAAGGAAGTAAAAAGAACAAAACTACACGACGGCCTCCTAGCCACTCAAGCCGCAAGGCTGGACAACCAGATCTCCAACCTTCTGATGACCACCCCAGACTATAGGACGTTCAGAAAAGAAATAAAAACCACACTTTTCAAGAAATTCCTGAAGCAGCAATAACACCACGACCTCTTAGTAACTCTAAAACTGACATTTGATCTACCCATTACTGCACTAATAATAACAAAAGAATCTCCACTATGACCACCTATTAACTCTCTTACAAACCACCCCACCCTCAACAACCCGCTAAATGTTCATAAGATCTACAACTTACCTCTCTAGCTAATCATTGTAACTCTGTTTTTTAATTTAACCTTTTGTAATCCGCCTTGAACCGCAAGGTAATGGCGGAATAGAAATCCCTAATGTAATGTAATGTAATGTAATGTAATGTGCTGCATCCAAAAATTCCAATTTTCTATTTGCTCCCCAAGATACATAAATCTTGTACTATGCCTCAGGGGAGACCCATTGTTTCCAACCGGGGAGCGCTGCTGGAGGCCTCCTCTATATACGTTGATAAGTTTCTTCAACCTTATGTTAAACAAACTAAATCATATCTAAAAGATACCACCGATTTTTTGAAAAAATTAGAGGGTTTGAGCCCTGATCCTCATTCGCTGCTTGTTACCATCGATGTGTGCTCTTTGTACACAATAATTCCACAAAAGGAAGCATTGGCCATAATACAACAAACCTTAGAGGGTAGGGTGAACCCAAAAGTACCCACTGAGTTTATTTGTAAGTTAGCTGATATTGTACTCCATGAGAGTTTTTTTATGTTTGAAGATCATCTTTTTCATCAAAGATCAGGAATCGCGATGGGTATTACCATGGCTCCTTCTGTCGCTAACTTATTTATGAATAAATTCGAACTAGATTGGGTGTACGGGTCCACCTTTTTCAAGGATGTAAAAATGTGGCTGAGATATATAGATGACATTTTCCTCCTTTGGAATGGTGGGTTGGACACCTTATTGGAGTTTTTTTCCTATTTAAATTGCTGTCATCCTAAAGTTAAGTTCACCCACGTATATAGCCCTGTCCAAATCTCATTTTTGGATGTTAATATTGTGGTTAAAAATGGAACCTTTTGCACTGAAGTTTACATTAAACCGACCGACTGTAATTCAGTCTTGCACTTTTCTAGTGCTCATCCTACTTCCCTTAAAAAAAGTCTTCCTTATTCTCAGTTCCTGAGAATCAGGAGAATATGTTCCTCTACGACTGATTTTAAGATGCAGGCTAATGAGTTGAAAAGTAAGTTTCTGCAAAGAGGATATCCCCCCAAAATAGTTTCTACAGCGTATAAGCGAGCTCTATATTGTCAGCGGGATGCCCTGTTTGCCCCTAAACGGTCGGTAGCTCAACAGTTGGGTGAACAGTGCATGACATGTGTGGTTACTTACTCTAGTAACAGTTACCAGTTGGTTAAATCCCTTAGAAAACACTGGGATATCCTTAAGATATCGGGGACTTTTAAGGATTACCACCTTAGGGTGGCATATCGGAGGAACCGGAATTTAAGGGAGATTTTGTGCCCCTCAATCTTGCCCACTGCCAATTCGACTGAAGAGGTAGTATATTTAGGTCATCAGAAATGTGGGTCTTGCCAAATGTGCATGGTTATGATTTGTACTGGGATGTTCTGTAACCCTCGTGATGGGAAGCAATATATCCTCAAACATGATTCTGATTGTAAAACATCTGGGGTTATCTACATTATACAGTGCCCTTGTGGTAAACTCTATGTAGGACAAACTTCTAGAAAATTAAACACTCGTCTTACCGAACACAAAAGCAATATTAAAAATCGGAACCTAGGGGCTCCCCTTGCAAAGCATTGTGTGGACTTTGACCATCAATTTGTATCTTTAAAGGTGGTGGTCATTGAAGTTTTATCCCCGGGGGCACGAGGGGGTGACTTTAGGCGTTTTTTGGCTCAACATGAGCAGCGATGGATCCATAGGTTGGATACGCTGAGCCCTAGGGGTCTCAATAAAAACATAGAGTGGCAGCATTTTTATTGATAAATATAGTCTGTTCTTTTTAAAATATCTCTCTAAAAACTTCCCTTTAAGATTGCTATGTATGTTAAAGTGGGAGGTGCCTTGTGATGAGGCATGTGACGTTGGGTGGTCATGTGATAGATTTGTATAAATACCAGCCTCTGGTGCCATTTTAGTTTGGTTTGAAAAATTTGACGTTGGAACTGAATGCTGTAAATAACATCTTACTGAACTAATTGGTTTAGTGTTTTAGTAAAAAACTAATGTAGTTCTTTATTTTTAGAATTGAATGCCGCAGTGCTGGCCCTGAAGCAGCGGACAAACAGTGAGTCCGCGAAACGCTGGCCGCGTCGGCTTGTGCAATACTGGCTTGTGCAACTATTTGAGCACTGCTGAAAAAAACATATCCAGAGACAAGCGCCGTTTAAAGATAAGTAGCTTGTCATTTTTTCAAATCCTTAATAGTGCATACAAAGTGGGCAAATTTGCACCGATAGTGAGGTTTTCTATAAAATGAATTAAAATAAAATGAACTAAATAAAATGAACTAAAAGTATATATATTAAAAAAAGTTTTCTACAAGAAATATTTTAAGATTAAATTATTAAAGTTTATATGTTTTAAAACCTAAGCGGTCAATGATTGGAGCAGGGAGCTAAATTACTACGCTGATCACTCGAGTTTGTGATATAAATACTTGCGTAGGCTCCAGTTCTGAGACCGTGGTAGAAGAGTGTGATGCACTTCATGGTTATAGTGGTATGCTAGCTTGTTTCCATTTATTATTTACTACCACTTGGGATACTTGTTTATAGATTGTACACTAGTACTTTTCCCGATTTTTTTACTATAATGGCCCAACAGGCTTGGCAAAGCGGTTTAAGTTTCAGCGCTGATTTTATTAGTTCAGTGCTGGATTCTTCCACAACAATGAACTGGGAACAATCCAATATGAATAATTCCCTTTTGTGGGATGAAATGACTATTCTATCAAAAAAATATATTCGGGCTGAACTCCATGGTGCTACACTTATAGAATATTGCAAGAAGGAGTTTATCCCTAGAGGGTTAAGAGTATATAAAGAGCCACGTATGTTTAGTGAGGATGCTGAATTTAATTTGAAGTGGATTTCTATCTTAAACAAATGCTCATTGGACCTAATGGTCCTGATTATTGATAGAACACGTAAGGCTATGACCACCATTAAGGGTGAGATTGAAGAAAAATTGAAAGCTTTAAAAGAAAATACGACTGAAATAGAGTTTAAACAACACCAAGATGAGTTGAAACATAAAGTGGATGGATTTAGAGCGGATATACAGAAGGACAAATTTAAGAAATTTAAACGAGATGAACAGGACTATATACAGCAGAAAGTGGATCCGTGGTTAAAATCAAATGGTTATGGTAATCCTTCCACTGAAAAGAAAGTTACTTTTGATCAATCTTCTGAGTCATCAAATTTGAGCTCCACTTCTGATGATGATTTTTTAGGCCCCAAACCACGCCAGCCCCGTCGCGGAAGATGGCGGAGAGGAAATGGTCGAGGCCAAGGTCAACATCTAAATCAGTACAAGTATCAAAACCAAAATCAAAACTACAGACCTCAGACCCGATCACAACGAGGGCAGAGATACCCATAGCTATACAGTCAAATGTTGAAAGCCATGTAGTGAAGACGGTGGTGAATATTCCGATCGTCAATTTATCAAATCACCAAATAAAAACGGAAGAACATAATTTGCTTTCACGGGGTTTATCTTTTGTACCAACTATCCCTGTAGATGATTTCCAAACGAAAGTTGATCTGGAGAAATTCTACAGATTATTGAGGATTAAGTCATTTTTTGCTAAAGATCATCTTGAAGCTGCCAATGAGGAAGTGGCCACTGTTACCCCGAAATCCACATGGGTTCCGCCCAGCCCGGTGGATCCGGTAATAGAGACTTTTCATAAATTAGTTATGTCTGACATTGAAAACAACATGTATGGGTTTGGCAGCCGGAAACAATACTACAATAGAGTAAAGCGGAGAAATCTGCTATACAATCCCTTTTGTCAGATAAGGAGCTTATTATTCGAAAAGCTGACAAAGGAGGCAGGATAGTTTTACTCAGTAGAGATATGTATCTAAAGGAAGCACATAAACAACTGTTTAGTGATGACTATGATGTTCTTTCCATGGATCCTACAGAATTTCTTCAATCAAGGATTAATGCTTTAACTAAACAAGCAATGGATAAGGGATATCTCACCAAGAAAGAATTTCGGTTCTTGAATGTGCTGCATCCAAAAATTCCAATTTTCTATTTGCTCCCCAAGATACATAAATCTTGTACTATGCCTCAGGGGAGACCCATTGTTTCCAACCGGGGAGCGCTGCTGGAGGCCTCCTCTATATACGTTGATAAGTTTCTTCAACCTTATGTTAAACAAACTAAATCATATCTAAAAGATACCACCGATTTTTTGAAAAAATTAGAGGGTTTGAGCCCTGATCCTCATTCGCTGCTTGTTACCATCGATGTGTGCTCTTTGTACACAATAATTCCACAAAAGGAAGCATTGGCCATAATACAACAAACCTTAGAGGGTAGGGTGAACCCAAAAGTACCCACTGAGTTTATTTGTAAGTTAGCTGATATTGTACTCCATGAGAGTTTTTTTATGTTTGAAGATCATCTTTTTCATCAAAGATCAGGAATCGCGATGGGTATTACCATGGCTCCTTCTGTCGCTAACTTATTTATGAATAAATTCGAACGAGATTGGGTGTACGGGTCCACCTTTTTCAAGGATGTAAAAATGTGGCTGAGATATATAGATGACATTTTCCTCCTTTGGAATGGTGGGTTGGACACCTTATTGGAGTTTTTTTCCTATTTAAATTGCTGTCATCCTAAAGTTAAGTTCACCCACGTATATAGCCCTGTCCAAATCTCATTTTTGGATGTTAATATTGTGGTTAAAAATGGAACCTTTTGCACTGAAGTTTACATTAAACCGACCGACTGTAATTCAGTCTTGCACTTTTCTAGTGCTCATCCTACTTCCCTTAAAAAAAGTCTTCCTTATTCTCAGTTCCTGAGAATCAGGAGAATATGTTCCTCTACGACTGATTTTAAGATGCAGGCTAATGAGTTGAAAAGTAAGTTTCTGCAAAGAGGATATCCCCCCAAAATAGTTTCTACAGCGTATAAGCGAGCTCTGTATTGTCAGCGGGATGCCCTCTTTGCCCCTAAACGGTCGGTAGCTCAACAGTTGGGTGAATAGTGCATGACATGTGTGGTTATTTACTCTAGTAACAGTTACCAGTTGGTTAAATCCCTTAGAAAACACTGGGATATCCTTAAGATATCGGGGACTTTTAAGGATTACCACCTTAGGGTGGCATATCGGAGGAACCGGAATTTAAGGGAGATTTTGTGCCCCTCAATCTTGCCCACTGCCAATTCGACTGAAGAGGTAGTATATTTAGGTCATCAGAAATGTGGGTCTTGCCAAATGTGCATGGTTATGATTTGTACTGGGATGTTCTGTAACCCTCGTGATGGGAAGCAATATATCCTCAAACATGATTCTGATTGTAAAACATCTGGGGTTATCTACATTATACAGTGCCCTTGTGGTAAACTCTATGTAGGACAAACTTCTAGAAAATTAAACACTCGTCTTACCGAACACAAAAGCAATATTAAAAATCGGAACCTAGGGGCTCCCCTTGCAAAGCATTGTGTGAACTTTGACCATCAATTTGTATCTTTAAAGGTGGTGGTCATTGAAGTTTTATCCCCGGGGGCACGAGGGGGTGACTTTAGGCGTTTTTTGGCTCAACATGAGCAGCGATGGATCCATAGGTTGGATACGCTGAGCCCTAGGGGTCTCAATAAAAACATAGAGTGGCAGCATTTTTATTGATAAATATAGTCTGTTCTTTTTAAAATATCTCTCTAAAAACTTCCCTTTAAGATTGCTATGTATGTTAAAGTGGGAGGTGCCTTGTGATGAGGCATGTGACGTTGGGTGGTCATGTGATAGATTTGTATAAATACCAGCCTCTGGTGCCATTTTAATTTGGTTTGAAAAATTTGACGTTGGAACTGAATGCTGTAAGTAACATCTTACTGAACTAATTGGTTTAGTGTTTTAGTAAAAAACTAATGTAGTTCTTTATTTTTAGAATTGAATGCCGCAGTGCTGGCCCTGAAGCAGCGGACAAAAAGTGAGTCCGCGAAACGCTGGCCGCGTCGGCTTGTGCAATACTGGCTTGTGCAACTATTTGAGCACTGCTGAAAAAAACATATCCAGAGACAAGCGCCGTTTAAAGATAAGTAGCTTGTCATTTTTTCAAATCCTTAATAGTGCATACAAAGTGGGCAAATTTGCACCGATAGTGAGGTTTTCTATAAAATGAATTAAAATAAAATGAACTAAATAAAATGAACTAAAAGTATATATATTAAAAAAAGTTTTCTACAAGAAATATTTTAAGATTAAATTATTAAAGTTTATATGTTTTAAAAACCTAAGCGGTCAATGATTGGAGCAGGGAGCTAAATTACTACGCTGATCACTCGACTTTTTGATATAAATACCTTGCGTAGGCTCCAGTTCTGAGACCGTGGTAGAAGAGTGTGATGCACTTCATGGTTATAGTGGTATGCTAGCTTGTTTCCATCTACAAAGTTAATCACTTCACTCATCGTTCCAATTTTCAGATCATTTATAAATAAGTTAAATAGCACTCCACTGTTTACTCTCACACAAGTGCACACAAGTGCACTACCTGCCCCCACTCCGCCCACATTTATCTGTTTTCTTATTTACTTCTTTATTTCCACTTGTGTTTCTTTTAAATTCAAAACAAAGATTAGCATACCAGTGTACAGTTTTTCTTCTATGCAACCCCCAAACATCTCTGAACAAATCCCCCTTCCTTCCCTTCCCACCAACTTACCCAGAATTTTAACTCTGAACCCTTTCCATACATATATAAATGTGTTCAAATATATTGTAAAGCAGGAATACTATCCAAAATATAAGTCTTTATTAATAACCAAGTTTACAACGCCTCTCAACTGCCTCACTCTACGAGGGATCTCAAAGTCCCTCCTTGAGGGCCGCAATCCTGTCAGGTTTTCAGGATTTCCCCAATAAATATGCATTGAAAGTAGTGCATGCACATAGATCTCATGCATTTTAAATTGGGGAAATCCTGAAAACCCGACTGGATTGCTGCCCTCAAGGAGGGACTTTGAGACCCCTACTCTACGTCAACCAACTGTAACTCCTCTAGTACGTTCCACTCCGTGTATGTTAACTTGTAACGAAACAACAAGGCAAGCAGTCCACCAAAGAATCCAACATGAAACAAAAGAAGATTGGCAGAAAATAAGGAGTTTCAAATCAGGTTTATTCAAGGTGCTCCCAAGAACCATGCCCGATGCATTTCGCCAAACAAGGCTAGTCAACGCTATCAGAAAACGTCGTCTTTCATACACACAAAACACAGATACACCCTCACCCAGTATGAAATAAGTAATCACAAACTAAAAATAGAAATATGTAGATAAAGGCTAAACTGAACCGCCAAGAAGCAAAACTGCATACAGTGAAACACTACAGAAACAATGACACATAGCTCCTAATACTCTGCAAAATATAAATATAGCAGATGTAAATTTGAAGAAACTGACAAACAATCACCACTTTACAAATTAACAAATAGAAATCAAACAAAAATTGAAAATAAGAATATACCATTTTATTGGACTAATATTAATCCATTTTTCAAATAACTTTCAGAGGCCAAAGCCTCCTTCAGGTCAATATAATATACTGCTGTTACATTATACTGTCCTGACCTGGAAAAGGGGGTTTTAGTCTCTAAAAGTTAGTAAAAAATATATTAAAATTAGTCCAATAAAAAGATTACCTTATGTTTTGTTTATAAAAGTTTTATCAATACAACTACAATACTATTTTATTCTAAAGCAACAAAAAAATATTTTTTCTACCTTTTGTCATTTCTGCTTTAATCATCTTGTCTTCACTCTCTTTTTTCTAGCCAGCATCTGTCCTCTCTCTGTCTTCCATGCAGCATCAGCCTCTTCCATCCACTATCTGCCCTCTCTCTCTCTCTGCCTCTTCCATCCACTGTTTGTCCTCTCCCCATTCCATATGGTATCTTCCCTCTTTCTATGTTCCTTCCATAAACTGTCTATCCTGTGCCCTTTCTCTCCTTTGTACATGATTCATTTCAACTTCACCCCCCTCACCCTCTCTCCATTTTTCTGTCTCCACCCCCTCTCCCATGGTCTGGCATCTCTATCTCCTTCCCTTCCCTCCCCCATGCACTGGCATCTCTCTCCCTCCATGCTCTGGTACCTCTGCTCCCTCCTTTCCCTCTGGTTTGGCATTTGTCTCCTTAGTTTCCCTTCCCTCCCCCCATGCCCTGGCATCACTCTTCTCTCCTTCCAACTCCCCCTCCCCTCCATTATCTAGCATCTCCTCTCCTTCCTTCCTTCCTTCCTTCCTTTCCCCTAGACTAGCATCTGTCTCTTTCTCTCCCCCATGCCCTGGCATCTCTCTCTCCCCCTCCATGGTCTGGTATCTCCTTTCATTCCCCTCCCTTCCATGGACTTGGCATCTCTCATTCCTCTCCATTTTCCTTCTCCCTCCTTCCTTCTCTTTCCCCCAATTGGGTGCAGCAGCAGCATTTCTCTTCCCCACTCCCCTGTGCAGCAGAAGAATTTCTTCTGCACCCCTTATGCAGCAGCAGCATTTCTTCCCCTCCTCTGTGCAGCAGCAGCATTTCTCCCCCTCCCCTCCCCTGTGCAACATCAGCAGCATTTCTCCCCCCACTTCCCCTTCCCTGTGCAGCAGCAGCATTTCTCCCCCTCCCCCCGTGCAGCAGCAGCATTTCTTCTGTGCCTCCCTCCAGCAGGTGTTTTGCTTCTGGCCAGCTCCCTTGCTGCCTGCACTCGCTTTTCTGTTCAAAGCCACAGGCGTCGGCTCCTCGTGCGAACCGTGGCTGCGTCGGAAGCATTCCCTCTGATGTCATGATGTCAGAAAGGCTTCCGATGCAGCCGTGGATCATGCGAAGAGTTGACACCCATGGCTTTGAACAGAAAAGCAGGCAGTAAGGGAGCTAGCCAGAAGCAAAATACCCACTGGAGGGAGGCGGTCGTGTTGGGACTCAAAAGGGAGCACAAGCTGGGCCATGGGTTGAACACCCTTGATTCAAATGTTACTGCCGCTGGTTAAGGAAAGCCACAGAAGCAGAATAGGGAGGGTGGTTCCAGCAGCGGGCCCCCTGACCTTTTCAGGCCCTAGGCCCATGCCTACTGGGCCTACCCTTTAATCTGGCCCTGTACGCAATTCCCAGCTTCCTATTCCCTTCTAACTTTCATCTACATACTCATTACATTTCTACATTTTCTTCTGGGTACATGAAGTTGCATCATGGGAGGGGAGACAGACTGCAGCCATGGGAAAGCTTCGGGACAGCCGTTGGCAGCTTGTGAAAATGTCTGCCACGTTGGGGGCCCCTCTGAAAAGGAAAAATTTGATTCTAAATGACCATGTAGGTGAGGGGAAGGGAGGGAGGTAGGCCAAGAAGGGGAAGAGATGTCTGGAACTGTGGGGCCCAGGCAGCTTCCCTGTTTGCCCTCCCCTAACGCCGGCCCTGCTCCCAAGCATCCAAAATGGGGGTGGGAAAGGGCTGCCCCAACTATTAGGCAAGACTAGCCAGCTGCCTATGGCGGAAGCTTCTTAGAGGGTAGTAGCTTCAGTAGCACAGTAAATGACAGCAGAGCCTCAAGAATCACTCTGTTTAGGCCCAGTTCCCAATGTTTAAAAGCAAAACAATAGATCCTGCCAAACTCAAAAGAACCATGTTTCTCACCACACATACTTTAACCTGCTTTTCAGCAAAAACACAAATGAGATAGTTGATGCTCAAACAACAAGGAGCAAAATGAGAAAGAAAGCAAAAGAAAAACTCAGTTTAACACACCATAATAAAATTAGTTATATGGGAAATGATATTCTACCTCCTCACAATATACAGATCAGAACTAGAACATTTCTCCATGGAAGTCACCATACAAAAAAAATCCTGATTTAGCAATAGCAACGCAAAGCTCTCTACTACCAGACACATTGTAAAATACAAAACCTGAAAAGGGGCTCCATATTTTATACTGAATATAGTACAAAGCCATCTGCAATTAATATTTCCCAAAGCTAATATATTTCAATTAATTCATTCCAAATAAAACACTTTATTCTACCTTTGTTTTCTGGGTGGTTTCAAGTTCTATTAAGCTGGTTACAGTTACTTGTCTGCTTTCCTGTCTTCTGTTTCCAGTGGTTGTTATCTATTTTTAATTCTCCTCTATCCTCCTGTCTTGTTCCCTCAATATATAGTATCTATCTCTGACATACTGATTTTTCCTTTTTAGCTCTTTTCTTTTTTGTGTTTTTTGCCCCTATCCAATCAAATTTCAGCCTATTCCTTTCTACTTTTCACCTACCTATCAACTTTATCTCTTTCTCTTACCCCCTAGCTCTCCCATTTCCCATCTTGCCCCTTCCTTAGCCTCCTATTCCCATCTCTCTCTCTCCCCATTTCCCCTCTCCACCAAGTCCAACTCTCTATCTCCATTTTTCCCCCTCCACCAAATCCATCTCTCTCTCCCCCCCATTTTCTCCCTCCACCAAGTCTCTCTCACCCCATTTTCTCTCTCCACCAAGTCCATCTCTTTCTCTCCCCCATTTTCTCCTCCAAGTTCATCCCTCCATTTCCTCCTTTCACACCCTCTACCATCTCTCCCTGACCCCCTTTCACCCCTTTTGCCATCTTTCCCTCTCCTGCCCCCTCCATTTTCTACAAAGTTTATCCCCCTTTTATCCCTCTCTGCCATCTCTCCCTGTCCCCCTTCTAGCCTCTTTGTCCACCACATTTATCTCCCAAATCTGTCCCTCCCTCCCTATCCTTGAGTCTATCTTTCCCTCCTTTCCTCACTTGAGTCCAACATCTCTCCCTTCTCCCTCTCCCCTCCCATCTAAATATCTATCTTTAGGCGACACTGCTGAGGGAGCGGCATCTTGCTGCCAGCCCTCTCTGCCTCTCCTTCCTGGCATCTAATACCTTCACCCTCCTCCCCACAATCATCATTTTCCACATCTACATTTCATTTTCTGTAAAAGTTGCCGGGCGGCAGTAGCGATTCCCTGCCGCCAGTCCCTGCGTCGTCTCTCCACTGTGGCCTGCCCTCTCTGACAACATCCTGTTTCCACTGTTTCTACAACATCCTCTTTCCAGTGGAAAGAAGACGCATGGACTGGTGGCAGGGAATCGCTACTGCCGCCCGGCAACTTTTACAGAAAACTAAAGGTAGATGCAGTGGCGGGGAGTAGAATGGGAAAAATGCTAATTGTGGGGAGAAGGGTGAAAGCATAAGATGCAGGGCAGGGGAGCGACAGAGAAGACCGGAAGCAAAATGCCTCTCCCTCAAGAGTGCCGCCTGAGCTTGCCGCCTCAGTTGGCCTCATTATAGGGCTGCCCCTGGGCAGAGATTATGTATACCAGTGTTTAATCATGAAATGGAAGCTGTGCAGAGTGTCAGATTCAACTGACCAGACTGGACGGACTGACATTTACTACGTAACTCTTCTGACATCAGTAACCTCTGAAAACCGATTAAGAAAGTGCATAGAGTATATCTACTCTGTTCTTGCTGCCCAAATATAGATTTAACTAAACTCTTGTTCAACTTCACTCACAAAAATAGGCTGATTCTTAAGTTACAAAGTATTCATTGGAAGAAACAAAGCTGAAAATGCTGATTTTACTGGTAGATAAATCAGACAAGAATATCTAGAATAAATCATTTTCAACTGTTTCACAGATGAATTGAGACCTTGTTCAAACACCCACCCGAAGAAGGTAAAAAGACTCTTACCTTATTCAATACTGCAATCATGATATGCTAATAGTACAAAACATTCCTCCATTTCCCATTAGGTTAGAAAACATCAACCAATATGGCATAACCCCCCTCCTAACATTAGTCATCTCTTTCTATACCTATATCCAGAAAACATGTTTTTCATGTATTCTGATTATGGCATTTAAATTTCTATACCCAAGTGATTATCAGGGTTAGATTATTTAAGATTATTTATATTATAATGGAATATATGGTAGGGAAGGGTGGGAAGGGGGAGGGATAAGAATTTATATAATATGCAAATGATAGCATGTAAGTGATATATTTATTGTTAATATGATTGAATATATGTAACACTTAATGTAATTTTGAAAATGAATAAAGAATTAAAAAAAAAAAGGGTTAGATTATTTTAGGGAAAATGTATTCATAAATGATTTCAGCACTCACCAGGAACACTGAAAACTGTAATCATCATAAAAAAAAAGTCTTAAATGTTGCATATACATGTGCCTTTGTAAGAATAAATATTATAGAAATAGCATAGGCAATGAAAGTTTGGATGTTTCATACTCACAGTGACAGTATGAGTGTACATGATTAAAACACCGGCATTTACATACATTCTTAGCACCTAAAAATAGGCTGCTCCTTATAAAATTACCCCTTATGGGGACTGGCCATCTAAGGAATAAATATACGAGGGTTCTTCAAAACGTTTCCACACTTTCATATTTTTGCACTCAACCAAAAACATTCTTTTCTGATGGGATTCTGAAATTAGTAGGACGCTAGGAAAAATGTATCGCAAAACAGGGTGATTATATAGAAAAGTGATATAATGGAAGATACCTTCTTTCTGTTAGCCCCTGGAGGATTTCATATGCTAGAGGTTCAATCACAACCCGCAGTCCGGATGTTGCAGAAATCTACATATTTTCTGAACATACGCTCCACCCCCTTAGCCTGAAAGTTAGCAGACAATCCCAGTTAAGTCCCAAAGCCAAGCACATACCTGCAAATCCAGGACTAAGGGTATACAGGGGAGAATCCCCATCAACAGAAGTAATTCATGAACTGGTTTGTTACTATTTTTGCTCTGCAAAATATTAACAAGTGATAACAGGCACAAAGGCAACTCAGAAAAAACTGAGGAACAGCACTAACCTGCAGTGGGCAGAGAGCAACCTAAGAAAGGCCTTCAGTAATGTGTATACTCACGGAAAACTCCCCACAGGATCTGCCAACTGACTGGAAAAGCTTCAAACCTGTAATGAGAGTGACCGAGGCAGAAAGGAGCAGGCTACTCCAAACAACTGAGTGAAGACAGAGAGGGTGGAATCCTCCAGGAACTAATAGAAGATCATCGAAGGTATAAACCTAATCTTCCATTCTTGTTACATCCCTTCCGGATTCCATATACTAGGTGACGTACCAAAGCCACTGTAGCTAGGGAGGGACTGAAGAGCCTGCCCTCAAATCTGAGGTCCCGAAAATGGCATCAGAACGCACTGCCACAACTTGGTAAAACCATGCAAAAGTATAAGAACATAAGAACTGCCATCTCCGGATCAGACCTTCGGTCCATCAAGTCCGGAGGCCCAGCCAGGTGTACACCCTTATCCCTCTATGCCTCTTGTAAGGAGATGTGCATCTAGTTTGCTTTTAAATCCTAGAATGGTGGATTCCGCAATAACCTCCTCTGGGAGAGCATTCCAGGTGTCCACTACTCATTTTGTGAAGCAGAACTTCCTGATATTTGTCCTGGACTTGTCCCCCCTTAGCTTCAGTCCATGTCCTCTTGTCCGTGTCACATTGGACATTGTAAATAATTTTTTTTCTTGCTTAATTTTGTTGATTCCTTTCAGTATTTTGAAAATCTCAATCATATCCCCTCGCAGTCTCCTTTTCTCAAGGGAGAACAATCCCAGTCTCTTAAGTCGTTCATCGTATTCCAAGTTCTCCATACCTTTTATTAGCTTTGTTGCTCATCTCTGCACCCTTTCCAGCAGTTTTATATCCTTCTTTAGGTTAGGAGACCAATGTTGGACACAGTATTCCAAGTGTGGTCTAACCAAGAAGCTGCCCCGCAAAATTCATCTAGATGAATCACGCGAGATTCTTCCCACGACATAGCCACCTATCTCATCGAATGGGCTTGAAGCAAGATCGGCAGCTGCTTGCCACGGGTGAAGAAAGTCGCAGAAATGGCCATTCTAATCCTTTGAGTGATCGAGGACTTGGACGCCGACCTACCATGATGAGGTGCAGCAGTGAGAAAAAAAAGTGATCAGACAGCCTGAACTCAATAGTCTTCCAAATAAAGGAGCAAGACCATCTGGTCATCTAATTTGCGTAAGATCTGATCTTTGTGCTCTGAATCTGTTGGATGAAATGCAGACAACCTAATCTCCTGGTGGACATGGAAAGTCGAGACCACCTTCGGCAAGATGGAAGGTACAGCCCAGAGGAAAAACACCTGCATCCATAATACAGAGAAAGAGTTCCGTGCACAAAAGAGCATAAGCTCCAAAACACATCGTGCTGAGACAAAGGTGACCAGAAAAAAAATATCTTGATCATTAGGTCCAGAAGAAATTCATCCTTTAGTTGTTCAAAAGGGCCTCACCAAGGCCCTGCAAAATGATTTTAAGACTCCACAAAGAGAAAGGAAGACACCAGGGTGGATGCAGAGGAAGTTCCCCCTTCATACACCTGGTCACATCTTGAAGAACAGTAAACGAACTAGCGCCTATGTGCGCTTGAAAACATGAAAAACCTGCAACCTGACCAGTTTAGGGAGGCCACTGCCATGGATCTAGATTTTCATTCCAGAAAATCTGGTATCCCTAGTATAGCTATTACGTTTTCAATAGTGGGAGGGTGGGGGGAGACACACAAGCTCTGTCAGACACCAGGAAACCTGCCTGTTCCTAGCAACTGAAAACACAATATTGAAGCATCGCCCCCTAGTGTTAGCAATGCAGTTGGAAGACACCTGCTCAGCTTAGAGTGAACAGCGCTGAAGAAGGGCTTGGGATCAGGGTCCTGCTGGCTAAGAGGCTACAATATTACCACAGATTAATCTATATTAGTAATAAGCCTCAATCACCGTAATGTAACCTGTGTTAAAATCAGCCATTAATGCACATTAAAAAGGTGAGTTAGAGCAGCTCAGATTTTAGCGTGCCTTAGTAAATCAGTCTTAGAGTCTGCATTCCTTACAGAGCCAGCCTTCTGAACTATTCACTTTTGAATATCAATAGAAAAACAGGAATATAGATTAATCAGACATTTGATTAGCACATCACTCATGCCCAGCTTTATGATGGCATGCATCTGCAACCTTAGGGGATTAAAAAGCTCCATGATCAAATATCGCACCAACTTGTTTTTGTAATCAAGGTAGAGTTCAATTGAGACATCATAAATATTCTATATTGCACTGCCTTGGTATTACACTGGGATCAAAGGACTGCTGCAGATTGTTATTTAGGATGGATGTTCTTGCTTTGCAGAAGCAACTTTATAGGTAATATAACAGTTTCCTTCTGTGCTACCAATCCCATTTCTACTATAAGCAGTATATTGAAATCTATGGCTCCCATCTGCTGAGTGTGTAAATTTACTTAGTAATAGATAACCCACTAAAGTTCTAGCCTGAGAACACATAAGTTATTTGACAAGGACATTTAGAGCTGTCAAGTTTAGATAAATAAAGAAAGAAGAGAGAGGGATTGTGGGAAGCCAGCACTAGCAAAACTGCAAATAGACCAGGGGTGTCAAAGTCCCTCCTCGAGGGCTGCAATCCAGTTGGGTTTTCAGGATTTCCCAAATGAATATGCATGAGATCTATTTGCATGCACTGCTTTCATTGTATGCTAATAGATCTCATGCATATTCATTGAGGAAATCCTGAAAACCCAACTGGACTGTGGCCCTCGAGAAGGGACTTTGACACCCCTGAAATACACCAAGACTGGGGATGAATAAGACATATCCTACTCACAGGGTCTGAGTAGGGTTTGCGGTATGTAGCCTGGGGGCTGCTGTGTCTGTGGCCAGAAAAGTGGGGAAAACAGGGAAAATGTTCTGTTCAAGTTCAGGCACTTTTAGGCTTGGTCCCTTTAAAAAGAGTTTTGATTGCAATTCCCAGAAGGTTATATATTCTGAAATAGAGAGCTGCAAAGAACAGGGTTTTTGGGAATCCCTTGCAACAGAGAATTATCAACCTTGGTTTCTACTCCTTACTGGGGAGAACTTTCCTTCCCCTTTGAGCTGACAGGGTTGATCCATGTCCTGCCCTATGCCTTAGAGAGCCCTCTCCCAGAGCCTCTCTGTAATCCTGGAGTGCTGCTCTTCCTCTTGGACATGTACATGGAATCCGTAAAAATTGATGAATTGGTAACGATGTTTCCAACTTGGTCGGATGGCAACTTGTTCCTCTCTGTTGGTTTATGAAAAACTGCAGTGTGCAACCTAGTGCCTTCTTTATATACAGTACACAAGTATCTTTTTAAAAAAAAACCAACCCACTGAGTTCACCTCAATATTCCTGTGAATTTAAGATTGGAATTTAAAGTGTTCAACCAATCCACAAACAAACCCAGTTCCTCAGAAGAGGCTGTCCATATACAAAAGATGTCATCTATAAATTACAGTACAACAGTACACTCAAAAAAGACTAAATGGTTATCTATTAATTAAATAAAATATCAAAAAAATAGACTAAATTCAACAAGAACTGCAGAAAATTTTTAACTTTTTAACTTAATTGTCATTTAGGCAAACAGGAACAAGCCTCAGACTATGGTGTAAATTTTCCCATTCTTTTATGTTTCTAAACTTGAGATCTCGATACAAAGTGGCTTTCCTCAAATTCTGTCATAAATAGATATGCTATACTGGGAGCCGCTGCCCTGCCAATGGCCAAAACCATTTTTTTTTCCCAACAATATCAAGGTGTGGTCATGGGGACGGGCGGTGCACAGTATGGTGGGGGTGGAGAAGAGCAAAGGTGTACACAGTACGGCAATGCCAAGCACCACCACCCCAGGTGCCACTCTCCTCCCCAGCTACGCCACTGTCTGCATATAATGTTTACAGCACTACGCATGTCTACTATCTACTATAATAAAACCCTAAGCACACATGCGCACTTCCAACTTCGTGTTCTCTGTGTCCGTGATCCGTAGCTCCGTGGCAGACCTACTGCGCATGCGGAGTTTTAAATGGCCACGGACACAAGGAGGCGGAGAACACACCGGCGACTCCCCCTCCTGCCCTCACTCACTCTAAGGCCTGCAGGGTGTTCAAAATTGGCCTGCCAGACAACAAGCCGCTGCTGCTCTTCATTGGCCTCTTCAAAGCAGCCTGCTGAGGATCGCCGGCCAGCTGTAGTAAACCTCGCAGGCTGCTCTCTACCTCGGGAGCATGTTCCCTCTGACACGATCCCGTATGTCAGAGGAGGGGCGGGATTGCGTCAGAGGGAGAGAAAGAAAGAAATAAAGATAGACAGAAAACGGCCAAGGAGAGGGAGAGAGAGAAAGAAAGACAGACAGACAGACACACACATCTATTCTCTAGCACTAGGCTTAAAGACTAGTCACTATAGAAATGATCAGTAACAGTTGTTGGAAATACAAGAGCAGCAGGGAGCTACAAGCACAGGCTTTGAAATCCTGAGATCCCACCTGCATATGCAATCCTTGATGCTGGTGTGTCTGTATGCAAAATGCCCCATTATGCTCTCTGTATTCAGGGGGTGCTGATTGCTGTAGCCAATCGAGAATGAAAATATGTTTATCACAGGTGTGCAAGTATTTTCTACTGATAAGAGAAATATGCTGCCAAAAATAAAAAAAATAAAAAAGCTTTCCTGCACCTGGCTGGGAAATCTTTTTCTAGTGACGAACTAGCCATGATTTTTTCAGCCTACATCTATAGTGATCCTGAAAAAACAAGGATATTTTGAAAACTGCGATACCTCTTATTGGATCAGTGTACAAATAATTAATTGACATCTGATGAAAGGAAGACTGTGTCAGAAACTAATCACTAAGGGGCTCATAATCGAAAGTTAAATATGTCTGAAAACCAGCCCAAGTCAGCACTTGGACGATCTAAAAGACAGGACGTCCAAGTGCCGATAATCGAAATGGCTTTTTGGACATATCCAGGGACTTTTTAGGCCTCTGAATTCCACTGTGCACCCAGAGCTGAAAGGAGAATTTTTGGAGGAGTGATTAGGGCAGGATGTGGGCCAACCTAGACTTAGGGCTCCTTTTATCAAGGTGCGGTAGGGGTTTAACACGAGGAATACCGCACGTTAAACCGCCTGCCGCGCTAGTCGCTAACGCCTCCATTGACGAGGCGTTAGTTTTTTGGCTTGCCGCGGGAGTTAGCACGTAATGAAATGTCCGACACGCTAACCCTGCTAGCGCACCTCGATAAAAGGAGCCCTTAGTCGCCCTGCAGGGATAATTGAAAGTTTGATGAGACTGCCTAGATGGAACTTATATGTTGTGAGATAAGACGATGTAAAGACATGTATAAGTGTCCAAAAGATATCCAAAGTGACCAGAGAACCACTGCAGGGACAAAGTAAAGACACCTCCTCCCATCGGTGTTCATTGACCCTGTTGCACCCCCACAAAGTTCAGAATAAAAACGTATATACCTGCCTCCAGAACATCAGGATTCAGCATAGGAAAGAATAATAGAGCTTCACAGAGTTTGATTAAGTAGTTTGGGGGTGGGCTAGTGAACCATAGAGAGGAGGACCCAGGCCCATAAGCCACTCTAACCACTACATTCATGGTGGAACATGAACTCTACTCCACTACCATATAGATGCCACCTACAGCCATAAGGGCTATTGGGGTAGTAGACAGGTGGGTATAGTGGGTTTTGGGAGTTCTGGTGAGATGATTATGTGACACCCTTTTTGTGAAGTTCACAGCAATGCCCTGTAAGGTGCCCCACTGCTCTCTTGCCATGTCTGAGTGGTCTGTCCATCACAATGCTGGCCCCTCCCATATCCAAAAGGTCTTCAGTTACGTAAAGGGGAAGCAACCAGTGAGAGAGGAGGTGGGGCCATTGGACGATGGGGATATGAAGGGAGTGATTAAGGAGAATAAAGAGGTAGCTGAGAGGTTGAACACGTTCTTCTCGTCGGTCTTCACGAGCGAAGACACGTCCAATATACCGGACTCAGAGGAGCTCATGAGTGGGGAACAGGCCAAAAGATTGGGGCATATAGAGGTAAGTCGGGAGGATGTCCTCAAGCAGATTGACAGACTGAAAAGCGGCAAATCACCGGGACCGGACGGGATCCACCCAAGGGTTCTAAAGGAACTAAGTCAGGAAATAGCGGGCGCAATCCAGCATGTTTGCAACCTATCCTTGAAAACTGGAGAGGTACCAGAGGACTGGAAACTGGCGAATGTCACACCTATCTTTAAGAAGGGATCGAGAGGTGACCCCGGGAACTACAGGCCGGTGAGCCTGACTTCAGTTATAGGGAAGATGGTGGAAGCAATGATCAAGGACAGCATTTGCGAGCACATCGAGAAAAATGGCCTACTGCGGACAAGCCAGCACGGATTCTGTAAGGGAAGGTCGTACCTGACAAACCTTCTGTACTTCTTTGAGGGAATAAGCAGTCAGGTGGACAAAGGGGAACCCATAGACATCATTTACCTCGATTTTCAAAAGGCCTTTGACAAGGTGCCACATGAAAGGCTGCTTAGGAAGCTGTGGAACCACGGGGTGGGCGGGGATGTACACAGATGGATCAAGCACTGGCTGTCAGGTAGATTACAGAGGGTCGGAGTAAAGGGCCAATATTCTGACTGGCGGGGAGTCACGAGCGGTGTGCCGCAGGGATCGGTGCTGGGGCCGCTACTCTTCAACATATTTATCAATGACCTGGAAACGGAGGCAAAGTGTGAGGTTATAAAATTTGCAGATGATACCAAGCTCTGCGCCAGAGTTAGGACCAGGGAGGAGTGTGAGGAACTGCAAAGGGACCTCGATAAGCTGGAGGACTGGGCAAACAAATGGCAAATGCGCTTTAATGTAGATAAATGCAAGGTCATGCACATAGGGAAAAAGAACCCGTTGTTCGAGTATAAAATGGGGGGGAGATTGCTGGAAGACACCGGACTTGAGAGAGACTTGGGTGTGCTAGTGGATCCATCCATGAAACCATCCGCACAGTGTGCAGCAGCCTCGAAGAAAGCCAACAGGATGCTGGGCATCATCAAGAGGGGCATATCAACCAGGACGCGGGAAGTCATCATGCCGCTGTATCGAGCGATGGTGCGCCCACATCTGGAATACTGCGTTCAATATTGGTCGCCGCACCTCAAGAAGGACATGGCAGTTCTTGAGAGAGTCCAAAGGAGGGCAACGAAACTGGTAAGAGGGCTGGAAAACTTCCCATATGCTGAGAGGCTGGATAAACTGGGGCTCTTCTCTCTGGAAAAGAGGAGGCTCAGGGGGGATATGATAGAGACCTTCAAAATACTTAGGGGCATAGAGAGGGTGGACAGGGACAGGTTCTTCAGACTAAAAGGGACGACAGGTACGAGGGGGCACTCAGAGAAACTGAAGGGAGATAGGTTCAAATCAAATGCAAGGAAGTTTTTCTTCACCCAAAGGGTCGTGGACAAATGGAATGCGCTCCCGGAGGAAGTGATCCGGCAGAGTACAGTACAGGGATTCAAACAGGGATTGGACAGATTCCTGAGGGAAAAGGGGATCGTGGGGTACTGAGGGAGGTGCTAGGGTGTTGCATAAGTATAGACAGCTCACCAGGTCGTGCAGGTGCAAGGCCGGAGGGTTAGGACATTGATGGGAAGATAGGACTTCGATGAGAAACCTAGGGGGCAAGGGGGCCCCTTCTGGTGATTAAGGCAGGTCATGACCTGTTGGGCCGCCGCGGGGGCGGACTGCTGGGCGGGATGGACATCTGGTCTGACCCGGCAGAGGCACTGCTTATGTTCTTATGTTCTTATGTCTTGTTCTAGGTGTTTGGGACTTGGACAAATTTTTGGTCGAGAATGTGGTATAAAGATAGATGTGGCGGTCTGGATGATCAAACACCTGGATGTAGAGAGAGACGATTTTCGGGGGGAAAAAAAATTGGATGTACTTTTCAAAAATGGACATTTTGCTGCTGCCGACATTGGGTGACTAGCACCCTATGTCCAAATCATACTTAGATGTTTCTTTTGATTATGCCCCTCTATTCAACTGGCCTAATTAAAGGTATTCCCAATTTCTGATGTTTTTTTCATATTTGAAGACTTTCTTATACATGAAAAAGACTTTTTATAGCATTGTGCAATTGTATATCCCCATATACTGTAAGTATGTGTGCTGAGAAGAAGGTTTGCACTTATATAAGTACTAGTCTGTAAGCCCGTTACATTAACGGGTGCTAGAATATATGTCTGTCTGTCTTTCTTTCGGTCTCTCTCCCTGCCTCTGTGTCTTTCTTCCTTTCTTTCTGTCTCCCTCCCACTGCCTGCTGTCTTACTTTCTATCTGTCTCTCTCCCCCCACTTCCCTGTGCAGCAGCAGCATTCCCCTCCCCCTCTATTTCCCTGTGCAGCAGCATTTCCCTCCCCCACCTCACTTCCCTGTGCAGCAGCAGCATTTCCCTCCCCCCCTACTTCCCTGTGCAGCAGCAGCATTTTCCTCCCCCCCCCCCAGTGAATAAACAGGAAAATAACAGATTTCACTTCTCCGTTGTTATAACTGTGGTGCTAAATGTTGAGGGTGTGACCTAATAATAACCATCCAGCTAGCAGAGAAAGGACCTTGGACTCGGTGCACCAGTGGTCTGACCTTTACAGGGATGCAATGGAAATCTTGGTGCATAAGAAAGGTCCCCTTTAAATTGCTTAGAACGTGTAGAGATGCAGAATCTGTGGGGAATAAGCAGAAATCCAATGAAGGGGGGATACATGACCAAACTTAAGATTTTGCAGTGGCAGTTTTTAAAAGTCAGAGCAGCTAAGCTAATGTGCGTCTTCCCCGACCCTGTGGAAGAATAAGGAAATACGGCGGTGAGGGAACGATTGAACACAAAGTTAAGTTATAAAAACCACATTATTATTTACCTTTTGTTCAAATTCACTCTTACATCACAGAAGAAAAGCAATGAATCAGGAAATTCTATTTGAATTCATCAGCAGGAACTATTTTGTAACAGGGAGCCGATTGCCATTCAGTGTGGAGCTGCAAACTGTTTTAGAAAACCTAATCAGGCACCCAGCTAAAGTGGTCGCCTAGTCACGTAGGGGCAGCGTGTTCGCGTACCCTTTGGCGCATGCTCGGCAGGGTGAGAAGCCATGGCTGTAACCAGGTTACAGGGTAATCGGGAAGCTGTTTAGCGGGCTAGTGGGTGTGAGGAGCAGCCGGGATCGCGAGGAATTGCCGATTTCTGTCTCCGACTGTTACAATTGGGGCCTCTGGAGACATGACTCCCTTAGTTGTGGTGGAAGTTATTTTTATGTTCAAAGCCATCGCTGCGGCTCATCTCACGATCCCCGCCTGCGTCGGAAGCCTTCACCGACGCAGGTGAGACTTGTGAGAGGAGCCGCGGCGGCTTTGAACTTAAAAATAACTTTAGCCAGAACATTAACTTGGGGTCCGATGAACTTACAAATAACTTCTACGTGTCATTTTTCCTTCCAAGCTAATAGAACCTTAAGCGCACATGCGCTCTCCTGCCTGCCATGGACATACAGATCACGGAACACGCAGGTAGGAGTGCGTATGCGCACTTAGTATTTTATTATAGTAGATGCTAAGTGTAGGGAGGAGGAACAAAGAGAAAGTTATTATGTAGCCACTTAGATAATACTTGAGTACATGTTTGCAGTACACAAACACATTTACACCCTCTTTAAAAAAACATACTTTTTTTGCAAGCAAATTGCTAGTAGAGTACTAAACCCCGTGCCCTCTTTGCATGTCTCATATGCTGCTCAAGACGATGGAAAAAACTCTTTGTACAGACTCATTCAGCCCTTACAACTTGCCCCCCTCCCACTCACTTATCTCGCCTCCTTCTTTTGGGTCTTCATATCTATATCTGTACCGATATTCAAAAGCTGTTCATTTACTTGAGTTCTTTTCACATTACATTACCATACTTGTATTTGACTCTGACCTTGTCATGATCCAATATTATTTGTACTTGTATCCAGACCTATCATGGGGGAAGCCACTGCTTACAATCAGTAATACCCCTCTGTGCTCTCTTTTAATGCTTTAAAGTAGAGACCAGTGGTAAGTGTTCTTCCATCTGAACTTATCTCCAACAATCTTCAATCTTCACACGATATACTTTATAAGGGGAGTGGCCTCAGATCCCCGTGCGCTGTCAGCCAGTTAACTAAACAGCTGCACCAGAAAGGGAAAAACCTCATCGGCCCTTCTCCCCCCTCCTGCCTTTGCCGTATTGAGCGTGATTAGAATCGCCGAGAGGCGGGAGCGGACCAGCAAAGACAGCAAGAAAGAATTCCAACATTTGAATATTTGAATAACCATCCCTGCCAGACAGGGCCAGATTTAGATGAAAAGAGGCCCCTAGGCTATTCCACTTATGAGGCCCTTTCACCTCCCATTTTTAAGTTTGTAAATTACATGAGAGATAATAAAATACATCATTACTGTGATATATATCAATATGTTAAATGAAACATGTTATTGGTACTAACCTCTATAAAAAATGTGACACGGATAATAAATAAAAAAAAGTCGAGAACACTTATTTGGACATTTATTCTCAGCACCATATATAGTACTTGTAACAATAACTAATCAAATGTAACACACAACATTGCCCCTTCCTATGTCCATAGTGCCCCCAGTGCGTCCTTCCTTACCTCCCCCCTCCCCCTCCGATGCCCACCTGCCTCCCATCCCCCTTCCACTGAACCCCCCCCCCCCCACCACCACCACCACCACCAGTCTGGGCCGCCCTGTCTTGACGGATCCACATTTTGCCTCTCTCCCCGCGGGGCTGGGCTTTACCCAGCTGTTTCCGGACTGATGTCTTTCCCTCCCCGATCCTCCTCTCAGGGCGAGAAAAAGAAAGGGAGAAGCCGAGTTGACACCCCGTTGCGGCCGGAGCCGGTTCCGATCCCGAAGCGTAGAATTTCTCCTTATTTTCAGTTCAGTGTTTTAGTGTTCACTGTTTTTAGAATAGTGTAATTTTAATTTTGCTAACAATTTGAATGTAGGCCCCTCTTGATCTTGAGGCCCTAGGCTGAAGCCTAGTTAGCCTATAGGAAAATCCGGCCCTGCTGCCAGAGCTAAGTTTTTCTTGTTCCTTTTTTGGATTATAGACTCAATAGAACGCTAGGCAGGAGGGGGGAGAAGGGCCGATGAGGTTGTTTCCCTTTCTAGTGCAGCTGTTTAGTTAACTGGCTGATAGCGCACGGGGCTCTGAGGCCACTCCCCTTATAAAGTATATCGTGTGAAGATTGAAGATTGTTGGAGATAAGTTCAAATGGAAGAACACTTACCACTGGTCTCTACTTTAAAGCATTAAAAGAGAGCACAGAGGGGTATTATCGATTGTATTCAGATTAGTTTGATTCACGGAAGCCACTGCTTACCCTGGATCGGTAGCGTGGGATGTTGCTACTCCTTGGGTTTTGGTCAGGTTTTAGGGACCTAGATTGGCTACCGTGAGAATGGGCTACTGGGCTTGATTGACGTGGGATCTCTCGGATAGAGAAAGAGATAATGGTTACTACGGATGGGCAGACTAGATGGGCCATTTGGCCTTTATCTGCCGTCATGTTTCTATTGGTCTGACCCAGTAAGGATATTCTTATGTTCATGTACGAACTTCACAGTGTATTGCAGTATACAAATAAAACTTTGTTATGTTTAATCAAACTTTTTGCATGTCTGCTTTAGTTAGGAAACTCCGAAATAGTATTTAACAGTCTGTTTTCATATGGATAAAGTATAGGTTTGATACAGTTTTTTGTTTCAACTTCAGTTTGAATCACTACTCCAAATCATATGTATAATCAAGCAGGCCAGTATTCAGTCACAGCAAATCCACCTAAAGATATCTGGATAACTTATCTGGATATCTTCATATGAATTTTTAATATCTGCATATCTCTGAGACACTTAGGTCCTCTTCTATCTAATTGTGATAGCAGTTTTTAGCACAGGTAGTTCCTATGAGCGTCAGGAGCAGTGCGGGCCATTCAGTAAAAACTGCTATCACAGTTTGATAGAAGAGGGCCTTAATATTGTGACTCAAATAAGATACAGATATGTTATCTGGGTATCTTCAGGCTGCTGTTATTGTGACCAGGATATCTGGTTAAATTTAGTCAGACAGAAGCGAATACTGCTGCTTTCCATTGACTATAAACTCTACACCAAAATAGCTATTATGCTTTAATGGAGCTTGCCTTGAGCTACTACTGAATAGAGGTGAACTAAATAATAATAATAAAAAAGGATAAATAACTGTCCATGGCCCTGCCTCATCTTATGCACTTAAGTTCTGGCTGGATATTAAATTGATGGCCTAAATTTATCTATTTAGTAGCTGGAAATTATGAAAACACAGGCCTTATCTGAGTGACTTCCACAGTTATCCAAATATATTACTTTGGATATTTGCAACGATGTTTCAAAACCTGACAACATCTAGTACTGAACTACACAATACTTTCCCTTCCTAAACTAATATACAGGATGATTTTCTGTATTATAGTTAGTTATTAATTTTATGCAGCTCTTTCACAGTCTGCTACTGAAATGTTGAAAACAAGGTCATCTCAACTACTAACTGTATCCAAGCATGAATAAATGCAAGGCAGATGTGTAGCTTGAGACTTCCTCATGCGTATTCTTTGAAAAAAGTGTCAAGAGCAGAGGAATGAACAAAAACACAAACACAGTAACAATTTCCAAGGTAACTTAAAACAAGGTAACCACTATCGACAACTCTACATGAGAATATTTGAAGGCAAGTCCATTTAGTATATAATATTTAGAGGGGTAAATTTTCAGCCAGCAAGGTCAGCAAATGAAGTTAAACACTGGTGCTGGCGTTTAACTTAATCTGTATTTTCTGTGCCACTAACTGGATTGGTAGTAGAGCTGAATATATGCATAGGTTGGTGCCACTGTTCCCTCTAAGCAGAGTGGGAGCCCTCTACTTACACTCCTACCAGTGACGAGTGCTAGTTCACTATCATAGAAACATAGAAGACAATGACACGGTGACATAATTTGTCACCATCCCTGCGGATAACTGCAGGAAACCATTCCGTGTCATTCTTTAGTGCCTATCTCAACCTCAGTCCTTCTACACCAGCATTCTTCAATGCAAGGCTTGAGGGCCAGTGGCTGTGCCCAGTCATACTCTGATTCTTATGTGAGCCAACTATAGAATGATGAACCCATTGTGACATCTCTACTACTACTACATCACTGATGAGATTGGCTCTTATGCATTGGTGGAATGAGGCACTATGACACCACAATATCTGCTCTGTATGCCAGAGACTGTCATTCTTTGGTGTCTATCTCAACCTCAGTCTTTCTACACCAGCATTCTTCAATGCAAGGCTTGAGGGTCAGTGGCTGTGCCCATTCATACCCTGATTCTTCCCTCTCTCCTTAAAACAGTGTCTCACATACTTTGTCAAGCTGTGGCACACTAAACATGGTGGCCATGGCTCGAGGCATACGGAAGTGCACGAATGTAAATGTGATGACATCACATGCATGCGTGACATCATGTCAATGCATGCGCGAAGGCCCTCTAGATGGGCCCTGAGCCGCCAGTAGGGGGTGCTGGAAGGAAAGAGGTACAGAGAGAAGGAGAGGCGCCGGTTGACTACCTTCAGGACGTGCCTCTCGCCACAAGAGGCATGTCCTGTAGTCAGTCAGCTAGTGTCTCTCCTCCTCCCCAGCGTCTTGTGGCACACCTGAAATTTTGGGTGGCACACAGTTTGTGATACACTGCCTTAAAGAATGAAACGGGGATGGTTTCCCACAGGGACGAGGTCAGTGTAGAAACATAGAAATATGATGGCAGATAAAGGCCAAATGGCCCATCCAGTCTACTCATCTGCAGCATCCACTATCTCCTCCTCTCCCTAAGAGATCCCACTTGTCTGTCCCACGCTCTCTTGAATTCAGACACAGTCTCGCTCCACCACCATCATATTTTCAATAGTGAAAGACAGGCAAGCTTCTATAGGACTCCAGGGAACCTCTCTGTCCCTAACCATTCAAAACACAATATTGAAGCAGCACCCCCTGCTGGCAGCAATGCAGTGAAACGACTCTTGCTCAGTTTAAAGAGAACGGTGGTTGGTTATCTCACCTAGGGCTGGCAACCTTCAGCTTATGCCCCCACCATTATTCAAGTTAATAGGCCGCCCCAACAATCATGATCACCTCAATACTACCCCTCCCAGAACAAGCAGGGTAAATGGGCTCTTTGAAAATTGTTCATCATTCCTACTGGTACAAAAAAGAACCATCTCAGTTTTACTTTGAGTTTGTGTAACTGTCAGGATCTATTGTTTTGCCTTAACTGTAGCTGCTTTTTGGTACCCCCCTCCCTAATAATTGAGGCAGTCCTGACATATCAGCACCATCCATTTAGGGCTCGATTCAGTAAACGGTGCCCACATATGGACACCAAAGCAATTGGCATCGAAAATCAGCTTCCAGCCCTATTCTGTGAAGGACACTCCAGGATGAGCCCCCTTTACAGAATAGCACTGGGCACTGAATTCCACACCCAGAGGACTTGCACCAGATGAAACTTGGTGCAAATCCCGGAGGGTATGGTGCGTCTTTAATGATCTGCCCATGCCCCTCCCATGGCCCCCTTTGAGTTGCATGCGATATGATTTGCACGTGGATAGTTATAGAATAGTGCTTATCAAGATGCACATGCAAATCCAAATTGTTACCAATTAATGCCAATAATTGCTGGTACCCAATTATTGGTGATAATTGGCTTGTTAGCCAATTTAGTTACATGCGCATCTCAGACCAGCATGCAGTTTTGTTCATGGAACTTTTCATGCCACTTATAGAAGCTGGGGATTACTCTACAGCAGCAAAATGGGTTGGCCACCGCTGGAAACAGGATACTGGGCTTGGTGGTCCTTTGGTCTGTCCCAGTATGGCAATTCTTACACTCTTATGTGAGCCAAGAATAGGACAATCAAGCCATTGTGACATCACTGAGGAAGTTGGCTCTTAGGCATTGGTGGAATGAGACATTATGACATCACAGTCTGAGCTCTGGAATGTTGCTACTATTTGGGTTTCTGCCAGGTACTTGGGATCTGGTTTGGCCACTGCTAGAAACAGGATACTGGGCTTGATGGACCTTTGGTGTGTCCCAGTATGGCAACTCTTCTGTTCTTAACATATTTGTATTTATTTCTTTATTTACTGCATACTTGCATACCGCTATAAACTGTGAAGACAGAACTACGCATTTCACAGACTAATAAACGCTGGCTTTTACAAAGCTGTGGTCGAGGTTTCCACTGCGGGCTGGTGAGGTATATGTGACACTCATAGAATTCCTAAGAGCTTTGGAGCAATAACCTTGCTGGCCCACGGTAGAAACTTCTGCAGCAGCTTTGTAAAAGGAGCCCAACATGAGGATAAGAACGCCATTTATTTTGATAGGAAAGAACTGTAAAGAGTCCTTGCGATCATAATCAACTTGAGTCTAAGTAGAGGAGCAGCCAAGCTATTTGCACTGTATGAGCACGAGTCACTTTAAGCACCAATCACATAGAAGCAAAAGAAAATTAAAAAAAAACCACATATATCCTGCTGGACCGCCTAGAAGCCACATTCTTCAATACGACTAGCTTCATCAAGATACAGCAGATAAGTGTTATGAATTTTAAATTCACAAAGAATATACTAGTAGTGTTTTGTGCTGTTATAGAAACATCCAGCACAAGATTGTACATCTGATGGGACGGAAAGGTGGCATGATGGTCCCATATTTGATCTCTTAGCGGTTTCAACTGTGCAGGAGACAAAGGGCACTGACCACTTTTCATTTTAAGAATAATTTATTGAATTTTCTATTTTAAACCAATTATTTATTGAAATAATATGCTGGCAAAGTGATTAATATTTATTGAAGAGCATATTAGATATTTTTCTATATACTCCTATTAGTATTGCAAATTGCAGTTCTACTCTCTCGAGGAGCGTAGGGAAAGGGGAGACATGATCGAGACATTTAAGTACATCACGGGACGGGTTGAGGTGGAAGATGATATCTTTCTCCTGAAGGGACCCTCGACCACAAGAGGTCATCCGCTCAAACTCAGGGGAGGGAAGTTTCATGGAGACACCAGGAAACACTTCTTCACGGAGAGAGTGATTGAGCACTGGAACAAGCTTCCAATGCAGGTGATCGAGGCACGCAGCGTCCCAGACTTCAAGAATAAATGGGATACCTATGTGGGATCCCTACGAGGGTCAGCCAAAGGATAGGATCACTAGGGTATAGACTTGAAAGAGCGGGTCAGTAGAATGGCAGTATTACAATTAGACTTAAAAGGGAGGGTCGATGGTGTGGGCAGACTTTATGGGCTGTAGCCCTTATCTGCCGTCATCTTTCTATGTTTCTATTCAGTAAAACTAAACAGGCCAGATTAGTACGAGTTCAGATCGATCCATAACAGTCAATGCTAACAGGAAACCATGTTTTTTTCATGCACATACAGTAGAACACAGATACATCCTTGCCTAGGGTGACATAAGATATCACAAACTATAATTAGAAATATGTAGATAAAAGTTAAACTGAACAGCCAAGAAGCTAGACTCTGCATACAGTGCAACACCACAGAATCAGAAACAGTGACGTTTGTCCCCTAATAATGTGCAAAATATAAATATAAAGATAGCAGATGTAAATTTGGAAAAAAAATGACATAACACTCACCACTTTACAAATTAATACATACAAATAAAACAAATGATGGAAGATAAGAAATACAATTTTATTGTACTAATACATTTTTAATAAGCTTTAAGAGACCAAAACCGCCTCACTCAGATACAGTACAGAATACTGCTATTACGGTATCAAGTTTCAAGTTCAAGTTTCAAGTTTTATTAATACATTTGATAAATCGCCTATTAAAATTACTAAGCGATGTACAAAATCCAATAAAGAATAATAAAAAGAGGCTAACATTTAACAAAATGGTTACATATTATACAAACATGAGTCGGGAGGAAAAAAGTTAAAAGTTACAATCTTAAATTTTTGGTAGAAAAACAAAGGAAAAAACAAAAGGTAAGGGATAATTAATTTATATCACTGTTAAGAGCATCTCCAGAAAGTATAAAAGTTTTAAATATTAAAAGCGTCATTAAATAAATAAGTTTTTAAGAATTTTTTAAATGTTGCAATGTCTTTTTCAGTTCTAATGTATTGTGGTAAGGCATTCCACCATTGGGGGTCCCATCACTGTGAACATATCTGATCTTCGTGTTCCAATAATTTTCAGAGAGGGTACTGAAAGCAGATTTTGTCCAGATGAACGAAGTGGACGTTGAGTACTATGTGGGATTAGATATCTAGATATAAATAGCGGTTCATTAGATGCTAGAGTTTTGAATATGAGCAGCATTATTTTGAACATAATCCTATGACCGATTGGCAGCCAGTGTGCATCTATTAGTAAAGGTGTAACATGGTCATATTTTCTCGCGTTATATATTAATTTGATGGCCGTATTTTGTATTATTTGAAGTCTCCTTTTCTCTTTTTGGGTAATATTGAGAAGAAGTGAATTACAATAGTCAAGTTTTGATATTACTAAAGAATATATAAGTATCTTGATCGAGGTTAAACTGAGAAATTTAGCAATTGAGCGGATCAGTCGTAATTTATAGAAACAGTTTTTAACGGTATCCTGTCCTGACCTCAGGAAGGGGATTTTGGTCTCTGAAAGTTAGTAAAAAAATGTATTAAAATTAGTCCAATAAAAATATTACCTTATTTCTATTTTCTGTTTATAAATATTTATCAATATATAGCTACAATACTACTTTATTCTAAGTCAACAAAAATATATTTCTACCTTTTGTCATCTCTGGTTTCTGATTCCTTATCTTCCTGTCACTCCGTACAGCATCTACACTTTTTCTCTGCCCCTTCCATCCACTCTCTACCCTCTTTCTCTGCCTCTTCCATATGGCATCTTCCCTCTTTCTCTGATCCTATCTTAAGCTCTCTACCCCCTTCCATTTATATATTTCATTTTCTATCCTATTCTCCCCAATGAGCTCAGAACAGGTTACAGGTTTACATACTTGGTATTTAGTCAAATGGGTTACAATTTGTCATACTTATGATTGAGTTTTTTTAATTGATCTGGTATAATATTAGTAGAACTACAGTATAGCTACCAACAAACCTGGGAAAAGACGCAGTCTTGAGCTGGTGTCTCCACAGAAATCAGAAACGAACAAGATCAATGATGAAACCTCCCAGAACATACTAGAAAAGGTATGGGCAATACATTCCCTTATGACTGATATGAAACAGGATTTTGAAGAAATAAAAGCATAAGTCTCAACATTTAAAAATGATATTACGATCCTCAAAAGCTAGAATGGAAGAGGTGGAAATGAAAATCATGACGGCAGAAGAAAATATTAGAGATTTAAACTAAACTAAACTAAACTAAACTAAACCTTAAGTTTATATACCGCATCATCTCCACGGGAGTGGAGCTCGACACTGTTTACAAAGCTAAAAATATAGGAAGAGAGAGGAGAAAGATTTACAAGGGGATATATAAAGAGGGGATGAAACAGAAGAAGAGATGTTATATGTTAGAGAAGATTTTGAACATAACCTTTGATCATCCTTTTAAAACTGAATGTACACAAAGAGTTTCTACTTGAAAGCAAACAAATAACAGCAAATATCCAAGGCCCATTGTTGTATAATTACTACATTACAACCAAGTACTGGAGGAAATCATGCAACAAGCACATCTTAAGGCTCCAATAAAATTTGAAGGCCACACATTGTTATTTGTCTCAGATTTAGGAAAGCTAACTGCAAAAAAACAGAAAGCAGCTTCTGGAATATCGTCCCAAGTTAAAACAACTGGGGGCCATGTTCGGGATGATATATCTGGCAAGATTAAGGGTCACTTATAACAACTCGACTGAAGACTTCACTAATCCTATGGGGTTGGCTGATTATTAGAAAAGATTTTGCAGTGTCGAATTGATCACATCTGATAAGTATTTCTTTGCTTTCTTGATACATGCTAGCTTACATTATTCAGTCTTGAATTGATCTTTTTCTAGGTAACTAACAATATGCACTAGGAAAATTGTGTTCTAAGGCCTGGATTCTGCAAATGGCATCCCAATTGTAGGCAGCGGTAGGCGTCCTACCACTGTCTAATCAGCCAATCAGAATGCATGTTTTTTGGGGGGGGGTTTGGGGGGGGGGTTAAAAAAAAAAAGCTCCCGAAGCATGTCCGCCTAAGGCTAGGTGTGGGCGTGGTTTGCACCAGAACCTAGGCAGCCATATGCATCTCCCTAGTCCAGCAGGAGATGAATTGTAAGTAGACGCGGCCGCTAAGCTTATCGCAGAAAGGGATCTCCCTGCTGTGATAAGTTTAGCGGCCACAGTTGCGGCCGACAGTCCCCCCAGCCCTCCAGACGAATGTGGCAGGAACAATGCCCGTAACACCCCCCCCCCCCCACCCGCCCCGAACAAAAGTGGCAGAGAGATCCCTTGCCACGATAAGCTTAGCGGCCGCATCTACAATAACCCGATTCTCTAACCGGCGTCTGTAACATGGACATCGGTTACAGAATTGGGTTTATTTTAGGCGGCCTTAGGCCCGATTTTATATGGGAAGCCCATTGGCTTCTGAGACCGGGCGTTCAATACAGAATCCATCCCTAAGTGTAGCTATGCCTATCACTGTTGTAATCGGTTGCTTATTCTAAATTTGTACTGTTGCTGATATTATGATGAGATACTACATTGCTATGTCCCGTATTTTCACTCATATACCGCGCACCCGTGTATAGTGTAAAACGCGCACACGGGTATAGCGCGCGGGAAACAGAAATTTATGTAAAAAATTTTTACTATAGCGCGCACACGCGTATACCGCGCATGCCGCTCCGACTCTCCTCTCGCTACCCCGACTCTCCGTTCGCCACCCCGATTCTCCTCTCGCCGCCCCGACTCTCCTGAAGGTCTGCCTGTCCCCCCTTGAAGTCCTTCCCCACCCTGAAAGCCTGATGCCCCCTCCCGATGTCCGATTCATCACCCCGAAGGACCGCTCGCACTCCCACCCCGAAGGACCGCTCGCACCCCCACCCGAAGGACCGCTCGCACCCCCATAGCCTCCCCCCCCCTGCATGGAGAAGCTGCCTACTGTTGTTTCCGGATGCCAGTGAGCCCAGCTGCTTCCTCTGCCGGCGGTCCCGCCCCTTCTCTGAGCCCTGCGCTGCTTCCTATTCCGGTGGTCCCGCCCTTGAAACAACGGTAGGCAGTTTCTCCATGCAGGAGGGGGGAGGCTGTGGGGGTGCGAGCGGTCCTTCGGGGTGATGAATCGGACATCGGGGGTGGGGAAACTATGTAAAAAACAAATTTGTACAACGCGCTCACGCATATAACGCGCATGGTTATACTCGGTTTGTAAAACCGTGTATAACGCGCGCGTTATATGCGTGAAAATACGGTATTTTGCCATGATGCTTTAATCAAGGGGTGTCCAACCTACGGCCCGAGAGCTGCATTCGGCCCCGTGAAGTATTTTGTGCGGCCCTGGTCGAGGGCGATGTAGTGTTTTCCTCTGCTGCCCCTGGGTGTTTATCATTTTGCCAGCTCCCTCCTCTGTCTTGCTGCAGCGTTTGTACATTTGTGCAGCCCCAGAAACATTTTTTTCCAGCCAATGCGGCCCAGGGAAGCCAAAAGGTTGGACATCCCTAATCGCTGTGTCTCTGTGGTCTTGCTGAACCTTGATTAACTACTGATATGTGCACCATGTGTTTCTTTTGAATGCACTGGTTTATGTCTGTTCAGCATCAGATCTGGTCTTATACTTATTAATCTAATTCTGATAGTACTTTTGAACACGAAGTTTAGAAAATGAGGCTCACACGTGTTACTCTAAATGTGAAAAGGCGTCAATAATCCTGTGGAAAAAAAAAAAATACACTAGACCAGGTGTAGGGAACTCCGGTCCTCGAGAGCCGTATTCCAGTCGGGTTTTCAGGATTTCCCCAAAGAATATGCATTGAAAGCAGTGCATGCAAATAGATCTCATGCATATTCATTGGGGAAATCCTGAAAACCCGACTGGAATATGGCTCTCGAGGACCGGAATCCCCTACCCCTGCACTAGACTATGGGGTCCTTTTACTAAGGCGCGCTAGCCGTTTTAACGCGCCCTAAACGCTAACGCATCCGTAGAATATAATGGACATGATAGCGTTTAGTGTGCGCTAAAACAGCTAGCGCGCCTTTATAAAAGGACCCCTATATTACCAATCTTAAGCAGATATTATTTTATTGCAAGAGTCTCAGATAACGTATCAAATAAAATAACTTTGAATTGGGTTTTCTCACTATTATTCTCATCTGCCGTAGATAAAAAAAGAATGGGGTAATCATACTTATTAGGAAACATCATAATTTATTTATTTATTCAATTTTCTATACCGTTCTCCCAGGAGAGCTCAGAACGGTTTACATGAGTTTATATGAAGATGGTATCTCACATTACTGATATGAAGGGGAAATGGATTCAAGTTATATTACATAATGATAACAAAATATTGCTAATGAATATCTATGGTCCTAATATAGATAACAGCACATTCTTTGATGAGAGACCAGACTGTCTTAATTCACATAATTCTATGCCTTGCATAATTGGTGGGGATTTTAATTTCATTCTGGACCCCCTTAAAGACAGAAAATCTAACATTGGTTATAAAATATCTAAAGCTCGGTATGAACTCCATGATATTATAGCTCAATTTAATCTCTTAGACCCATGGCGAATTATGGTACTCACATTAATGATCGTGACTATACTTTCTACTCAGCTCCACATACCTCCTATTCAAGGATAGACTGCTTTCTTGTTAGTCACTCTCTGGTTAAAAATATTACCTTCAAGGACATTAAAAAATTAGCATTTCAGATCATGCCCCAGTGATATTAAGCTTAAACAACATATGTAAGGAAACTCAGCAGAAACAATGGCAATTCAATGATTCTTTATTACTAGACATGGGCTTCAAAGCGCATATCATTAATGCCATTAAAGATTATTTTCAGCATAATAAACCAGCAGATACAAACTGGGTCATCATGTGGGATGCCTTTAAGATATATATTTGGGGAATAATTATCTCATATTCTGCATCACTGAAAAAAAAGATTATGCAAGATTTAATCGATTTTGAAAATAAAATAAAGCAACTGGAAAGACAACATCATGCCAACCCTTCTGGCATGTACATATTAAAACAATTGCAGACATTGCAATATCAATACAACTTACAGCTTAGTAAAAAGGCCGCTATCAAGTCTTCTTGCAACATGCAAAATATTATGCTGATAATAATAAATGTGGATATCAATTAGCCACCTATTTGAAAGGGAAATTTAATAAATCCATTATATTAGCTATAGCTGATAGAAATAATATTATATTGGATAATAAAGATATATTAGCTCATTGCCATGATTACTATAAGAATTTATATTCTTCCGAATTAGACTCACAGTATAATCCTCATAATTTCTTAGCTGACTTATCACATAATATATTGTCTGAAGATGATAATATAATTTTCAACAAGGAACTTTCAAGCCTTGAAATTTCATCTGCAATTGATGCTATGGCCAAGAAAAAGGCTCCAAGACCAGATGGCCTATCAAATTTTATCAAGCCTTTCAATAACACCTATTGCTTCATTTACTTGAATTCTATAATTATCTCATTGCATCAGGTAATGCACATGATACCTTTACTGAAGCTACCATCATTGTTATGCCAAAATCACAAAAGGATCCATTTAAGATCCAAAACTATAGACCCCCCTCTCGTTTATAAATGATGATGCAAAAATTTATGCTTAGATAATAGCTACTAGACTTCAAAAGATTTTACCACACATTATAATGTCTGATCAGAATGGTTTCATGACAGGACGATTGTCTAGTCACAATATAATATCAGAAGTTAATGCTTGTTAGCTATGGATCTAGATGCAGAAAAACCTTTCGACAGGGTTGAGTGGTCATTCCAGTTTTTTGTACTGTCTTGGTTTGGTTTTAATCAGGAGTTTATGAACATGGTCAAAGTGTTATACACATCTTCTAAAACCAGAATTTATATTAAAAGACACAGAGATATGAGACAGGGTTGCCCCTTAGCCCCACTTCTGTTTAACATTGTTCTCAAACCACTACTAATAGATTTTTGGAATTGCAAAAATGAAAGGGTTTTAATTATAGTGATGATGAGATTAAAATATCAGCATATGCTGATGATGTCCTCCTACACACCTCACCTGACTCAGTACCATATATATAAGAACATAAGAAGAGTCAGACCTGAGGTCCATCGTGCCCAGCAGTCTGCTCACGCGGCGGCCCAACAAGTCCAGGACCTGTGCAGTAATCCTCTATCTATACCCCTCTATCCCCTTTTCCAGCAGGAGATTGTCCATTCCTTTCTTGAACCCCTGTACCGTACTTTGCCCTATTACGCCCTCTGGAAGCGCATTCCAGGTATCCACCACACGTTGGGTAAAGAAGAACTTCCTAGTATTTGTTTTGAATCTGTCCCCTTTCAACTTTTCCGAATGCCCTCTTGTTCTTTTATTTTTTGAAAGTTTAAAGAATCTGTCCCTCTCTACTCTCTCTATGCCCTTCATGATCTTGTAAGTCTCTATCATATCCCCTCTAAGTCTCCTCTTCTCCAGGGAAAAAAGTCCCAATTTCTCGAATCTCTCAGCGTATGAAAGGTTTTCCATCCCTTTTATTAGACATGTCGCTCTCCTCTGAACCCTCTCAAGGATATTGAATTGCCATATCCTTCTTAAGGTACAGCGACCAATATTGGACGCAGTACTCCAGATGCGGACGCACCATCGCCCGATACAACGGCAGAATAACTTCTTTCGTTCTGGTAGTAATACCCTTCTTGATTATACCTAGCATTCTATTCGCTCTCTTAGCGGCCGCTGCGCACTGTGCCGTCAGCTTCATTGTCGTGTCCACCATTACCCCCAAGTCCCTTTCTTGGGTACTCTCATTTAATAACATCCCTACCATCGTGTAGTTGTACCTCGGGTTTCTGCTTCCCACATGCAATACTTTACATTTCTCAACGTTGAACTTCATCTGCCGTCTCATCGCCCATTCCCCTAGTGTGTTCAAATCCCTTTGCAATTTTTCGCAGTCCTCTTTAGTCCGAGCTCCACTAAAAAGTTTGGTGTCGTCGGCAAATTTTATTATCTCACACTTCGTCCCTGTTTCTAGATCATTTATGAATATATTAAATAGCAGTGGCCCAAGCACCGAGCCCTGCGGGACACCACTCATGACCCTCCTCCAGTCCGAGTAGTGGCCCTTTACTCCTACCCTCTGTTTCCTTCCCTCCAACCAGTTTCTGATCCATCTATGTACGTCTCCTTCCACCCCATGGTTCTTCAGTTTCCGGAGTAGACGTTCATGAGGCACCTTGTCAAAGGCTTTTTGGAAATCTAGGTATATGATGTCTATGAGGGTCTCCTTTGTCCATCCATTTGTTAATTCCTTTGAAGAAGTGCAATAAGTTGGTTAGGCACGATCTCCCCTTGCAGAAACCATGTTGGCTGGTTATCAGAAGTTCATTTCTTTCAAAATGTTCATCGATGTTTTCTTTTATCAATGCTTCTGCCATTTTTCCCGGAACCGAGGTCAGACTCACCGGTCTGTAGTTTCCCGGGTCACCTCTTGATCCCTTTTTAAAGATGGGCGTAACGTTGGCAATCTTCCATTCCTCCGGGATCATGCCTGTTTTCAGGGATAGATTGTAAATTTGCTGTAGTAGTTCCACTATTTCCTCCTTTAGTTCCTTCAGAACCCTTGGATGGATTCCATCTGGACCCGGGGATTTGTCAGTTTTTAATTTTTCTATCTGCCTGTGTACATCTTCAAGGCTCACTTCCATGGATGTTAATTTTTCTGCTTGATCTCCCTTGAAGATTTGCTCAGGTTCCGGTATGTTGGTTGTGTCTTCATTTGTAAAAACAGATGAAAAGAACATGTTAAGTCTTTCTGCCACTTCTTTTTCCTCCTTTACCACTCCCTTCCTGTCTCCGTCATCCAGCGGTCCCACCTCCTCCCTAGCCGCTGCTTCCCTTTAACATATCTAAAGAACGGTTTGAGATTTCGTGCTTCCCTGGATAGCCTCTCTTCATACTCTCTTTTAGCTTTTCGAACCACACGGTGACATTCTTTTTGATACTTCCTGTGCTCTTTCCAGTTCCCCTCAGTTTTGTCCTTTTTCCATTTCCTGAAATAATTTTTCTTATTGCCTATCGCTTCTTTCACTATTTTAGTTATCCATGCCGGGTCTTTTGTTCGATTCTTTTTGCATCCCTTTCTGAATCTGGGGATGTACAGATTTTGCGCCTTGCCTCAGACTATTCAATAATATCTGGATATAAACTTAATTTGTCTAAAACAGAAACTATGCCATTGAATTGCCCTGAATTTAGTAATACTATAAAAGAAATGGGCCTACATTGGTCTGCTAAAAAAATAAAATATCTGGGACTTTACTTTGGCCTTTCCCTTGAAGAAACAGTAGATGACAACATTACATACATTATGGAGTCTATTCAAAACATGACATCTAAATGGACTCCATTGAAATTATCTTAGTGAGGTCATCTCGATTCTGTCAAAATGATGATAGTTCCAGTGGTGATCTATGTATTAAGTATGTTGCCTATATATCTAAAATGACCCACTTATGTGAAAATTGAACGACTGTTATCAACTTTTCTTTGAACAACAAGACACCTCAAATAAGTTTAAAGAAATTTAAAAAAAGATAAAAACAATGGTGGTGTGAACTTCCCCAGCTTTCATGAATATCACACTGCATTCAGATTGCGGCAAGCATCTCAATGGATATACCCTATATACAAATGGAATTTACCTAAATGGAGGAAAGTTGAGGCACAGCAAACTCATAAAATTCCCTGGGATATAGTTGCTTTCTTGCACAAATCTCACTCTAATGTCATGAATGAAATCATTTTGTCCATGAAGATGGCACTACAAGAGATTGAAAACCTACTTAAGATCCACTGGAACGATACTACCTTCATGCCTCTTTGGAATAATACCAGAATTGTAATTCAAGGGAATTCAATAAATTGGAAACTTTGGAGTTCTGATGGCATATGGAGAGTGCAACAACTCTAAATGGATACCGTTTGATGATCTTTGTAATTGCTATAAAATACCAATCAACACTATCAATGGTTACAATTATGTTCTTCCATTCAAACAACAAATAATGCCATAAAACTAAGTGAAGATAAACCCTCACTTTTAGATGCTGTACACGTGAGGTGCTTTCATCTACTAAAGGTGAAGCAACTAAACGGTATAAGATTCTGATGAAACATAAAACTCATTCTCCATTGGGACTATGAGAAGTTTGGACCACAGATACTGCTACACAACTTGTTGATGGAAAATGGTGCTTGGTATGGTCTGACTTTTTAAGAACTTTACATTCATCAGTGATCACACAGTCAGCGTTTTTCTTATTGCAGATACTGTTAGCAATCTTTGTTGGTCATGTAAATTAGTCATTGAAACATTGGATCATATGATCTTCACTTGTCCTATTATTCAGCATTACTGGTCTCAAATATGGGAAGTCATTTGTATAATTCTAAATATCTCAGAGAATTTATTTTTGCCAAAAATTATATATGGGAGATATGGTTTAAAATCCCAGATTACTGATTCTTCAGCTTGGTTATTGAAAGTTTTAATTGTAATCAGTAGGAGGCCTATCTTAACTAACTGGAAAAATTACCATCCTCTTTGAATTTCAACTTATGGGGGAATATGGTCTGGTGATTGTAAAATATGAGAGTGGTGGTGGAAAAAAAGGGCTCACTATGTAAATTTAAGTCTATATGGCAACCTTTGGAAAATTATTGTACATCTACCTAGGTTTTTACTCTTGTTGAGCGCTAATGGTATGAGCAGATGGAATTGTTCTATTATTGCAATGTAAACCTTTAGATAATGCTGAACAGATGTATATTTGGTTATTTTTTTCTTTATTGTTATCAGTTTTGACTTCTTGGATTGCTGGACTTATATTTGTACCTATTTTGTAATTTTTTTGCAAACAATAAAAATATTGAACATAAAAAAGATATCCAAAGAATGGCAACTCCCTTAAGGAGACCCTCAAGGTTCTCCACTATCTCCTACCTTTTTCAATATTTTTCTGCACTCATTAGGTTATACATACATTGGAAAAATCTAAACGTATTCATTTTATAGATGAAGACAACATCACAGTTCTTATCCCCTTCTCTTGTTCTCTAGATCATATCAAATCTAAAGTAAGTAATTGTATGAATTTGATAGAGAATTGGACGACGGTCTATCAATTACAATTAAATAAAGATAAAATGAATCTCTGTTTAATAAATCATCCAAAGATGGGAACTGAAGTCAAAGTGTTATCAATAAATAATATTGATTATACTCTGGTTTCAATAATCAGAATTCTGGAATTGAATTTTGATAACAATCTCTCTTTGTTACTACAAGTCAACTTATTAATTAAAAAGTCTTAGGGCTCCTTTTACAAAGGTGCGCTAGCGTTTTTAGCACACGCACCGGATTAGCGCATGTTATAGCACGCGCCAGCTGAAAAACTACCGCCTGCTCAAGAGGAGGCGGTAGCAGCTAGCGCATGTGGCATTTTAGCACGTGCTTTTCCGTGCGTTAAGGCCCTAACGCACCTTTGTAAAAGGAGCCCTTAGTCTTTTTTGGAAACTCAGAAGGTTAAGAAAATATTTTGATCATCATCAGTTCCGTTTACTGGATGGTCAGTGGTCTTCATCATAAGGAGTATGGCGACAGACTTAAAGATCTCAATATATATACTTTGGGTGGAAAGGCAGGAGAGGGGAGATAAGGTAAAGGCGTTAAATACCTATGAGGCGAGTCTCTTTCATTGGATAGGAAGCTCTGGAATGAGAGCGCCAGTTAGAGAATTACACTTATGATAATGCCGGTTAGAGAATCACACCTGTTTGCAGAGCAGCCCTGGTATAAGAGGGAAGAACTGTGCCTAGCACTTGCTCAGAAAAGCAATTATTAGGCGCAGCTCTTTCCCTCATCCCTCCTGTCAAAATGTAAAAAGCTTTCCTCTGCCCACCGCTGCGTCTCTCACTGCCGGCTGAGCTGATATGGCAGGGGAATCTATGATCAGCTGAGTCAGCAGGATTTCCTGACACCAGCGACTTCAGGACTTCCCCTGTGCTCAGCTGTTTGGAGCTTCCCTTGTTGGCACATCACATTGCAAGGGAAGCCCCAAACAGCTGAGAAGGAAGAGAAAATCCAAAGGCTGGCAGCTTTGGGAAGTCTTTCTGGCTCAGCTGATCATAGATTCCCCTACAATCAGCTTAATTTGTAAGAAAAACATCAGCACTAGTGGCAGGCAGAAGATCCCCCCCCCTCAACCAGCTAGAGAGATACCCACTCCCTCCTGCCTGAATGATCTCACTGACAACCCCCACCCCCCGTGATGCACTGGGAGGGCCTAAGGCCCTGATTGGTCCAGGTGCCTAAGGCCCCTCCTATGGGAAGGGCCATAAGCACCTGGCCCAATCAGGGCCTTAGACCCCTTCCCAGAGGAACCTGGGATGCATTGGAAGGGGCCTAAGGCCCTGATTGGCCCAGGTGTCTAAGGATGCAGCAGGAAGGGGAAGGCCCAACATTTTGAAGAGGTGGGCCTGTCAACAGGAGGAAGTGGGTTATGTGATGCAAGGTTCCACATTAGGAGTCACCAGCAGGAAAGGGAGCTAGGAAACGGATCAAATTTAGGTGCTGTTTGTAGAATCATGCCTAGCAGAACCTAACTCAACTTAGGCACCGGTAGGCATCATAATATTAGGCACTGTGGTATATTAGGCCAGAATTTTATTTGCCTAATTCACCAGCACCTAACATCGATGCCTACCAGCACCGAAGGAAATCCATGCCCAAACTCAAGGTGCCAGTAGGCGCCACAGTGTAGGTGTCTACATGGTGCCTATCTGTTTGTAATGGTGCTTTCAATTACCATGCTGTCATCATGCGACAGGGCTGAGCGGTAACACCCGCCACATATGCATCCGAAGGTACCTGCTAAAACAAATACAACATGTTTAAAACATTTCTAAGTAATTTATTCACTCTTGACTAGGTCTTTCCCTGAGTCCCCCCTGGACTCCATAGATCTTCCAGCTCTTCCACCAGGTCTTCTCCATGTCCTCTCCCAATCCCTCATTGGCCCTCTGGGTTTTCCAGCAGTTCCCAGTGCTGTCACTGACCCCACCAGTCTCTCCACTGGTTGCTCACCAGACCTTTTGGCCAACGTTCTCCCGGTTCTGCCAGGTTGCTTACTCTGGGCTCCTCCACCAGCTTTCAGTGCCATCACCGGTCTCTTTGCTGGTCACTACCAGTCCTTCTGCTGGTTGCTTTCCAGACCCCTCAGCTTTGGACCTTGACTCTCCTGGCTGCTTCTTCTGAGGCCACCACCAGTCCCTATGCTTCCCGGCCTCATGGGTCACCTACTTTCTAGAACACTGCTGGTCTTCAAGCCTGAGCCCTGCCTGCTGTACTGGGCCCTCTGGCTACTTCTCCTTCCAGGCATCTCATAGTCACTCAGTTTTCTTATCCTGGACGCACGCACTAAGGACTCCTCCGATCTTTCAGCCAGTATCTCTCTATGGGCTCATCCCGAGGACTTCCTGTTCCGCAGATGCTCTCTGTGAGGACTCTCAAGTCACTCACTCCCTGGTCTCTCACACCACCACTGGGTCCTCTGCCAGTTGTCAACCATGGGGTACCCTCCTGGTCACACCTAAGGTCTACTGGGCAGGCCAGTCTAACAGGCTTCTCAAGGGTTACATCAGAGACCAGCAATCCTCACCTTGAGGGTCACCTGGCTCCCAAAGAAGCTTCTGCTTTTAGCAGCTCTCAGCTTTGGAATTGTCCTTTTCAGCACTATTTTTCTCTCAAGGTAAGTGGACAGATCCCAGCAGGATCCTTTGACAGGATGGTATGCAAATTAACTCTTTCTTTCAACTGCTCAGGCTCCCTCCACTGGTCAGTGACAGGTACTCCACCCTGTCACACATGCCAATTAAACCAATTTAAAAAAATGTTTGAGGTGTCAAATATTTGGTAGGAGCACCAATCTAGGCACCTACCAGCAGATGCCATTTATAGAATCAGATATATAGCAAACGGATTTATAGAATCAGAGCCCAGGCATATAAAAATATATTTCTTTTGTATTTTGGAATTGATTCTGTTCTAAAATACTGGTAATATGTAGAAATAAAAACATAATGGAAAAAAATAGTAATACATGATCAGAGGAAGAAGAGGTTATCTTCAAAAGCTACATTAAATTAGTCCAATAAAAAAGGTATTTTTTTTCCTTAATGCTTTTGTTTTATTTCTACGTTACCTTGAAGAGTAGACTAAAACAGCCATCAGACCATTTCACTAAAATACTGGTGAAACTTGAGATGTACTACATAAGAACATAAGAATTGTCACTACTGGGTCAGACCAGTGGTCCATCGTGCCCAGCAGTCCACTTCCGCGGCGGCCCTTAGGTCAAAGACCAGTGCCCTAACTGAGACTAGTCTTTCCTCTACGACCTGTCTAAAATGAGGCTGTTAGTTTCTGAAAGCCCACACTACTGAACAGAATCTGAGCACCTCATTTAATAAACAATTCTTTTACAAGTTGGAGTCTGTGACTGAACTAGATTCAGATATTTCTACTTCCCAGAGAAATGAACAAGTTAAACTGAGACCTGAATACTTCAGTATCTTTTTTTTAATCCCTTACAGGTATTAGAACAGTAGTAATGTTCTTTCAAATAACTGTTCTCTACTAACAAATGCCTTTGTTAGGATTTTCAATCTTATATGGCAATTCAGAAAAGACAACTCATGTTGTCAGTCTACTTGGAGCAGTGATATGTAGAAGCAAACATAGGAACATAAAATAGAAAGATAAATAAAGACCATATGGTCCATCAGATAAGAGGAAAAGACAATGTGGTACCTACTTGTCCGAGAGTACATTCCATGGCCCCAAGAAAATCTGCATCTTTTAGTCCATTGTGATTACTGCTGATGTCATGGACTTCAAACCTTAGGCGCTGAACCTCTTCAAAGTAAAAGTCCACTGTAAATATTTTGGAGAAGATTGGATTTATGCAGGATCGAATCACCTCTGTTCTGTCAACCTGATGGAAAGGAAAGCTTTATGAGTGATTTTAGAAACAACAGCTACATCAATCTTTGCCATGAACAGAGTCAATTCAGCTGTGGGCTAAATTTCAAAAAAGCACAAAGGTAAATATTAATTTTATAATTTCAATGAACTTTGCTGGCATGAGTAGTGGGAGATAGGGATATACAGTATCTTCTTTGTAAGGATATATGGAGGGCAGTTTACAAACCCATCCCTGTACATAAAATAACATTCTACATGAGGCAATGGGACTTTTGAGAATTGGTACATGAATTTTATGTCTTCCACTATGAATGATGAATAAATAGAAGATTACTTTTTACATCTCTTGAACTCTTGGACCCTTTGTTTTTGAACTCACTTCATCTTCATTCTCTCCTTGCACATGTATAACCAATATGTGCAAAGGGTAAACATGTACAAGGGAGACCTTTTAGGGTGGGGTTCAATTAGGGAGGTCACTTACATGTATAAGTCAAGATTTTCAAAAGTATGAACTGTACACAGATTTTTATGGGTCAGGTACGTGTATAAATGGCATGTGTAAATCAGTGTAATTCAAATATAGCGACACACTTGTATTCAACAAATACAGAAATCTGAACCCACCACAAACCAAGAGACAAAATTATAAACTGCTGTGTAAATTTCAAACAAATGAGGAAAAAAAGACTTCAAACACCCCAAAACACTTATTCAATCCAGGCCTTTACTGGGGCTCTCGGTATTATCGTTGGTCTTAAGAAAACATTGTAATTTGTGAAGTTATAATCGTTTACTCTTTTTTCATAGTTTCATTTTAATATTTTAAGTCATATGTAGTACAAAATGAATTAATGAAACTTGCACATAAATTTCCTGAGTCAATTTACTTACTGGCACCTGAGACACTGTTCCACTTTGCTTTGCACAAGTTGTTTTTTAAAGATTACGGTATTTTAAATTGTATTTTATGTTTCATGTGTTTTATGTTGTTGTTTTTATTCTGCTTTTAATTTCTTTTTAACAGTCTTACCCAAGGCTTCTCTGCCATCGCACAGCGGCGACTCGTGGTGGACTCCGCCCCTGAACCCGGTACATGCTACTTAAATTCAGGCTCCTTAGTACACTCCTTTGTGCGCGAATGCTAGGCGCCAGCAAAATCTCTGTGATTCTATTAAGTAAGCCTTTTAAAAATATCTTCATACTTATGGTGTCAGCCTTATTCTTTTCTCTACACTTTTATCCAGCTCATTTTAATCTAAAACACTCACCAATCTATTTGTTTAATTCTAACAGCCTTTTAAAAATGGATAATCTCCCCTCAAACATTCCTGTTGTTTGTGGGTATCGACCACGTAAGCCAGACAGAAGTTTTGCTCCTCTTCGACCTACGGAACGTCTAGATATTTCCTTGGGTATGCTGAAGAAAGCCACAGCATGATGGCTGAAACGTCAGTTCTTTCTACTCAAACGCGGCAAGACCCAGAAAACTGCTACAATCAATTTTTAAAATGTCCCTTCCCTTTTCTTATTTACTCTTGTGCTGTGATAAAAAGCAAAACCCAGGGTGCACAGTTCCTAACAAATATGCAAATTAGATTCATTAATAAAGATAAAACCAATATCCACATCACTAATAAGATCTACCCTTGACAGAACACGCATTAAAATAGATACCTGGTACATGGGTTACATTTTCTAACAAAGAAACACTGTCCACACAAGCCAAGTATCTTAAATTATTAATAATTTTACCTCAGGTTTGAAAAATGTTCTTCCTATTACCAGCATAATTCTCCTATTACCAGCATATTAGAGGAATTTTTCAGTAATCTTAATAGAATGGTACATCAAAAGCCCCTAAACATGCAGAAAATTCTGTTCTACAATTAAGTCCCATTCTACCTTGAGAGAGCAAAAACAAAATAATAAAAACCAAAGGTGAATACATTTTCACACAAGCTTTAAAATGGCATACTACCCCTTAGTATTAAAAAAAACAACATCCAGCCCTGCCAAGTTCCTCTAGAATTGAATGGACTGCAGGACCCAAGGCAGCATGGTTTTACAAGAGGCAGGTCTTGTCAGATAAATCGGATCAATTTCTTTGACTGGGTGACCAAAACAGTTGAATACGAGAGGGTTGTTAGATATGGTGTTCCTGGACTTTAGCAAAGCCTTTGACACAGTTCCACATAGACGGTTGATTAATAAACTGAGGCCAGGGTTCTCTGTTAGGCGGCAATATCGGTGGCCACCTAAAAAGCGGCCGCCAATCTCAGGCCAATCATGCGATAATGCCATATAGAGAATGAAGCCTCTGCAAAAGACAGGCGTCGGAAATGTTGGCCAGAATTTTCCAGGCCTACATTTCTGAAACCTATCCTTGTCAAGAATCGTGCCTCCTTAGGCACTTTAGGCTGCCAAGTGCCTCTTCCGATATTAGCCGTGTCTATAGCAGCGTTAGGCAGCCTAAAGCACCTATGGAGGCACGATTCCAGTGCCAGTTTTTTAGGCACTGGTAGATGCCTTGAAACTCAGTTAACAATGTTGTTTGAATGGCGTTATTTTCTGAGCTTGGGCGCCTAAAAAATTGGTGCCAGTTAGAGAATCTAGGCCTGAGTGCCTTCAATAGGGCCCTAAACTGATGAACTGGATTAAAAGCTGGTTAAGTGGAAGGAGACAAAAGGTAAAGCAACTCCTCTGCCACCGGGAGCTGCCTTCACAACTTTAGCGACCTCGGGCCGCGTGGGAGCCCTGCTCCGCCCCCCGAAACCACAACATCTCTGCTGCCTTCCTCTAAAGCAGCTCCTCTGCCACCGGGAGTGGAGCGTGGGAGCACGGACCCCAGACGCACTACTCCAGATCGATAAGTATTACAAAAACCTTTGTTGATTATGTAAAGCCGTGCATGATATTGTAAAAGCCACAGTTGTAAACTTGCAACACACTGCTGCACCAAACTAGTAACCAAGGCAGTCCGATAGCCTTGTAAATCATTGTAAACCATTGTAGCCCTGCAAATCTCAGCCAAAGCCCGTAACCTTACAACTACACAGCCCTGCAACTATGTAACAACCCATAACCTGCAACTCTGTAACCCACCATCTTACCCCACAACCCTATAGTAATCTGTGGCCTGCACAACACCACAGCAGCCCATAACCTCTCACAACATTGTTTTCAGCTGATAACTAACCCGACAATCCTCATCCCATACAGCTTATTTAGTCCGACAAACACTGCTCAACCAGACAAGCACCACAACCTGTCTACCCAGACAAAGACTATTTCAACCTGACCCGACTTTCTGGTACAACCAAGACAAAGACATCTCAACCCTCAACCTCACACACACCACCCTCCACTCACCCACAACGCGCCACCATGGCCCGACCAAACTCTCACCAATGTGCCACACTGCTTCTACTCTATCTACTCACCATCAAGATTTGCACAGCCGACCCAATATACTCTGCCCCCATCCCAGTGCTCTACTCCTCATACCGCATGGTAAAACCCAAATTCCACACCATCACATCCCACACTCCCTACAACTATCCAGAAATAAGCTCACCCGCTGACACAGGTTCTCCCCCTACCTCAATTCCTCCCCTCTCCCACAGATCAACCAAACCCCGCAAAAAAATACAAAGATCACTGAAAAAACTAGCCTACTCCCACTACTCCCCAACAGACCTCACTAACATCCAGACCCTCCAAGGATTCTACCTAAACATAAGATCGATGAGAAACAAATCAATTTTGATCAATGACTGGTTAACTGAAATCAACCCCGATCTTGTCCTACTCACGGAAACCTGGCTGCTATCAGATAAAGACATTATTATCAAAGACTGTCTTCCCCAAGGATTCAAGATCCTATCCCTAGCCAGAACTTGGGGAAGGGGAGGAGGACTAGCAATAATCTACAGAGACCATCTAAACTGCACCACTCTCAACTCCAAATCTTCCCCCAACTCAGAAACACTAGCCATCTCACTAACCTCAAAGTCATTGGCCTCCTCCCTAACAATCACACTGTTCTATATCCCACCCAATAAATGGACTTTAGCCAAGGAGGACTTCGCAGAATGCCTACTAACTAACTCTTTAGCAAGTCCATACAACCTATTATGCGGAGACATCAACATTCACCTAGAGCAAACAGACTAGCCAGATATATCAGACTTCTGGTCACTAATCTCTCAACTAGACTACTTCAAACCCCCGCCCATTAAAACCCACGAAAGAGGCCACCAACTTGACCTGGTGACATTCTCCACCAAAGAGCAAATCAATCCCAAATTCCTCTGGAACCAAGAGAACTGGACTGACTCCCTATGGTCCGACCACAAACTATGCAGCTTTTCCATTCACGGCCAACAAAAAACCACCAAAAACAGCAAAAAAAGAAACACCAAAACTCACACCTCCAGAGGTAAGATCGACCCGGTCGAATTCTGGTCCCACTATGAAACCACTGTTAAACAAAATGAAGAACCGGATCAACTTATGACCTCCTGGATCAAAGACAGCACAAACATTCTAAACGAAATAGCCCCCATAAAAACACGTAGAATCAGAACTCCAAATCAGGAGGGATGGTTTGATTCAGAGTTACTACTGTTAAAGAAAGACCTTAGAAAATTAGAAAGAATTTGGATTAAAACTGGAACCCAGGAGCACAGAGTAGCATGGAGACTCAAACTAAAAAACTACAAAAACCTCACCTCAGAAAAACGAAAAAATTTCTATGCCCACAAAATTGGAAATGTCACAATCAACAGTAGCAGCCTCTTTAAACTGGTCAACGACCTCTACAACCTAGAGACACTCACTGAAAACCGTGATGACGAATCTTCATTAATCGCTAACACCCTAGCAGACTTCTTCAACTCTAAAATACAGAAACTAAGATCATCATTAACTTTCCCCCTCAACCCCCACGGGGACTTCCCAATCCTCTCAGACACAGACAGGACTACACGAGACCCAGGGTCCAGAACGGACCTAAGTTGGAATCAATTCACAACCATCGACTGGCACACCTTCAACAAATACTTTAACAAATACACCAACTCCTTCTGCAGACTGGATACCTGCCCCCCACACATCATGAAAACTGCTCCGATCCACTTCAAAGCCAATATGCTGGCTTGGACAAACCACCTTCTATCCACAGGGAGCTTTCCAGCTGAACAGGGCCACATTTTGATTACCCCAATCATAAAAAACACGAAAGAACCACCCAATTCACCGTCTAATTACAGACCAATTGCAAGTATCCCACTATTCACCAAAATAACTGAAGGGGTAGTAAATACCGAGCTAACCACATATCTGGAAAAATTCAACATCCTAAATGACAATCAATCAGGTTTCCGCTCCGACCACATTATTGAAACCATCATAGCCTCTCTACTAGACAACTTACACACACTCTTCAACCAGGGCTCCAGCGCATTGATCGTGCAACTTGACCTGAGCAGTGCTTTTGACTTAGTCGACCACAACATTCTCTTAGACTGCCTTGCATTCATTGGAATCTCCGGCCAGGTCCTCAAATGGTTCCAGGGATTCCTAAGAAACAGATCATACCGAGTATTTAAGAATGACTCCATTTCATACAGCTGGGACAACTCCTGTGGTGTTCCGCAGGGCTCCCCCCCTGTCCCCTACCCTGTTTAATGTCTACCTCGCCTCCCTGGGTAATCTTCTACATAGCCTCATACTCAAATTCTTCATATACGCTGATGACATCACAATAGTCATCCCGCTATCCTGTTTCTCTCCAGAATTCCTCACCTCCCTTTCAAATACACTCAATCAGATAGAACTTTGGATGCAATCCTACAGACTAAAACTAAACCCCGACAAAACAAAATTTTTCCTAGCTAGCCCCAAAGACAAAATCATAGACACCATAATTCAAGTAAAAGGATCGACCTTTCCCCTCGAACAAACCCTAAAAATACTAGGAGTCACACTAGACAAACACCTAACCCTGGAGAAGCACACCGACATTACAGTTAGGAAAAGCATCTCGGTGCTCTGGAAACTACGCACCATAAAAAAATATTTCGACGACACGTCATTCCGCCTCCTAGTGCAATCCGCCATTCTCAGCATACTGGACTACTGTAATATCATTTACCTGAGCTCCACGAAGAAAACTATCAGAAGACTCAGAATGATCCAGAACACCGCTGTCCGCCTTATATTCGGCCTGAAAAAATGGGAACACGTTACCCCTTTTTACCACAAACTTCATTGGCTACCATTGGAATCCAGAGTCCTATTTAAATTTGCCTGTTTTTGTTACAAAACAGTATTCGGCCTAGCCCCAAACTACATCAACCCACACTTCATCCTGAATCACAGAAACAAGAACTCCCGCAGAATCCAGCTATTTGCTTTCCCCTCCCTAAAACTCTGCCACTCCAATAAATTATTCGGCAAAACCCTCGCCTTCCAGGCCGCCAAACTAAACCCATGGATAGCCCAATCAATCCTCGAGGCTCCAACCTACCTCAGCTATAGAAAACTACTCAAAACACACCTCTTTCAACACCACGACACTTAATTGCCCCCTCCCCAAAGAACCCCGCCCAACCCTCCTTTTTTATCTTGCCCCACCCCCACCCCCCCGATCCATTCCATCCTTCCCCCCAATTTCATCTACTTCGTTGCCCGCATCCCTATTTAATTGAACACTTAACTCTACGTAAATCTGTTCAATTATTACTTAACTGCATGTAACTATGTTTAAATAATGTGTACCGCTTGTAACCATACACGTAACTATGTTTAATTAATGTAAATCTATTCAATTAATACTTAACTGCATGTAACCATGTCTAATTAATGTGAACCGCCTAGAACTCACTGGGTATGGCGGTATACAAGAATAAAGTTATTATTATTATTATTAAATGGAATTTGTTCGGAGGAAAAGGATGTTGAGTGCTGCAGGGATCTGTCCTTGGGAGAGTGTGGCGCAGTGGTTAAAGCTACAGCCTCAGCACCCTGAGGTTGTGGGTTCAAACCCACGCTGCTCCTTGTGACCCTGGGCAAGTCACTTAATCCCCCCATTGCCCCAGGTATGTTAGATAGCTTGTGAGCCTGCCAGGACAGAGAGGGAAAACTGCTTGAGTACCTGAATAAATGCATGTAAACCGTTCTGAGCTCCCCTGGGAGAACAATATAGAAAAAAATCGAATAAATAGAAAAAAAAATTGAAAAAATCTTTGTGAGTGATATTGTGGAAGGACTGTCTGACCAAGTTTGTCTTTTTGATAACGTGAGGCGGGATTTGGCGAAACTTGAAGAATGGTCCGATAATTGGCAACTACGATTTAATGCTAAAAAATACAAGGTCATGCACCTGGGCTGCAAAAATCCAGGAGAACAGTATATAGTATTTATTTATTTCATTTTATATCCCGTTACAGATTAGCATACAAATTGGTTTATAGGTTAACATACAAAATATATAGACATAGGGGACAAAGTACTTCTATGTACAAAAGAAAAGTGACTTTGGGGGTGATTATATCTAATGATCTCAGGGTGGCATAACAGGTAGAAAAAGCGACGGTCAACACCAGAAAGATGCTTGGGTGCTGTCACGATCCTAGCCCTAAAGCTGGACTCGTGCCTGGCCGTGATAGGACTAAGGTCACCCCTAACATACAGAGCACTAATGAAAGAGATAGGGTAGTGAGCAGTAAGAAGGAAATTACTGACTGCCCCTTTAAGTCTAAAAAAATCCAGTTGCAGGGAGTGGAGGTTGTTAAGAGGAACAGCTTGGAACAGCCTCTGAGACACACCTCTCCCTCTGCTAGTCCCCAGCTGAGGGTAATAAGCAAGAATGCAGCTAAACCTAAGAAGGCAGTGCAACTAACTCCTCCCCCTCTGAGAACAGGGCGTGGGAAGTTGTGCAATTTAGAGGCTGCCCTCAGAAGGAGAAAGTTAGTCTTTCCTGGGCCAGCTACAGGAGAGGACTCACCTGATGGAGCACTGCAGCCCCAGGATATTGAAATGACTGAGGCTGATACTGACCTTGGAACCAGCCAGCAGCCAGTACTTGAACCCATGGACTGGACACAGACAGAAGGACTGCCTGAAGATTGCGGCATGGACTGGAGTTAAGTGGCAGGTCTGTGCAGTCTATATTATAGCAGGGTTAAGCTAATGAGGGGTTGCTCAAGGCAAGCTGCCTTGGGAATATAATGAGGCTGGTACTGCTGTGTTCATTTGGAACAGGGAAGGAAAAAAAAACATTTGTTTTGTCCCAAGTGCTGAATGACTGAATACCTGAAGTGTTTGAACTAGGTTTTGAATGGGTTAAGATACCTGAGGGAAGTAAGGAACTTTGGGGAGAATCCACTTACCATTTGGGTGGGTTAGTGGAGCCATTCGTGGCATTCTGTTTGACAGAAAAGTTTAAAAAGGTGGATTCACTTGCTCCCCTTCCCCCACATCAGCTTAGCTAAGCTGATTGGGAACCAGCCAGCAGAACTATAGGCTTGCATGTAGCACTATCAAGCGTGCTGGCTTTATTGCTGAAGACTTGGTGAAGTTTGAAGGCAGCAACATTTGTGGACATTTACTTAGACCAGCTAATAACAATGATTTTGGACTATGGGGATTGTTTACTTACCTGAATTAAGGTGGTAACTGAGCTCTTTTGATTTGAGCTCTGTTTTGTTTTGTTTTGTTGCTGGACTATCATTATTATTTGTGGAGTCAGGTCCAGTTGTGCATAGACTCACACATGCCACAATAAACGATTTTATTTTTGAACCAAGACTTGATTTTTCTTTGGTAACCATTATAGTTCCAGTGTTGTCAAGGCTGTTCCAGCAGGACTTCCTACTTGCAGGAAGCACGTGAGGGCCGCGTTGAAGTGAGCAGAGTCCGGGATTACTGAGGACACAGGTACCGGCTCCGCCACAGTGCATAAGAAGAAAAGAGGTAATGGTGCCATTGTATAAGTCTCTGGTGAGGCCGCATTTGGAATATTAGTCGGTCCAGAGGGCTGCTACAAAATTGGTTAGTGGTCTTTATCATAAATTGTATGAGAACAGACATAGAGATCTTAATATGTATACGATGGAAGAGAGAGAGAGAGAGGAGATATGATAGAGATGTTTAAATATCTCTCTGGTGTTAATGTACAGGAGGCGAGTCTTTTTCCAGTGAAGGAAAACTTCGGAAGGAGAGGGCATAGGATGAAGTTAAGAGATGATAGACTCAACAGTAATCTAAGGAAATAGTTGTTACAGAAAGGGTAGAAAATGTGTGAAATAGTCTTCCAGTAGAGATGGTGGAGATAAAGACTGTCTGAATTCAAGAAACTATGGGACAGGCATGTGGGATCTTTTAGTGAGAGGAGGAGATAGTGGATGATGTGGATGGGCAAACTGGATGGGTCATTTGGCCTTTATCTGCCATCATGTTTCTAGTACTTAAAAATATAGATAATCCCTCAGAACTTACAAACTAGTATTTAATTCTTCAACTAATATATCAAGCCTTATTAATCATTCTATAGCCATCAAGCATTCAATAAAATTGTTTATGGTTACTCAGTCAAGTATAAAATACAATTATAACTTGTTTCACCACTATCAAATCTATAAAAAGATTAAATTACTAAAACCTGCATATATCACTGTGCAAAGAAGCATACCTGTGACTTGCGCCTTAAAAGGTACGCTGAACAGTGATACGCTATTAGGCGCACACCTTTAAAAGACTGTGTCAGATGTCAGCAAAGGGATGGAAAGAATTCCCACACCTCAAATGAAGACAAGAAATAGTACAAGCTGCAGGTGGCAATTAGATACAGAGGCAAAGCCTGAAGCAGCAAAGAGCTTCAGTACAGAACAGCTGATGGTGGCTGGTACAGCCTGCTGCCTTTAAAAAGACGGTGTCTGATATCAGCAAAGGGGTAGATTGATCTCCCACACCCTGAGTGCAGGCAAAAGATAGTACAAGCTTCAAGTTTGCAGTAGTAGTAGTAGTAGTAGTAGGCACTTCTCTATGGACCTCAGTAGACTGTATTTTTCTAAGAGCCAATTACTGGCTGATAGAGAAGCTCTAATTAATTTTCTAGCCTCCTAATTGGCTCAAGGGCCTATAAATGAAAGGCCTGGGATGTGTGGGAGCTGAGGGAATGGGAAAGAATTACATTATAAACTAAGGTTTCCTTTGACTATTAGCTGTGCTCTACACTGATACTATGGTAAATTCTAAGGGGTCCAAGTTCATTAATCATTTGACATACTTCCTATAAGCAATGGCATCTAGGTGGTTTACAAGCAAAGCTTTCAATAAATCAAGCAAATCATTCAATAAAAACTTAAAAGAAATAATGTCATAAAAGAAATGATAAAAGATATAGCTCCAGCTGTGGGCAGAGAGCCCCACTGCTTCCCACCCCCATCCCTAGAGCCACACTGAAGGCTGCATTCAGTGCATTGCCTAAGGGTTCAGTCTTGGAGCTATGACTGTTCACTGTTTATGCGAGTGACGGTATTGGGGTTGTTTTTAAGGAAGGTTTGTCTTTTTGAAAATAACAATGAAAGTTGCCATAAGATAGAATATTCTGATGAAATAGTTAATATATGGATAAATCTAGGAAGTTGAAGAGCAGACAAATGCTTAGCAGTTGAAATTCAATTCAAAGCAGTCAGGTGCCAAAAGTCCAAGGGGGTGTGTTTTGGGTGGAATTACAGCAAACATATGATCTGGACATTTTTCTGTAATAATGGAGCAGTGCAGAAAACATCCAGAGCAAAACTTGGACATTTGAGACTAGACATGATTCAAATAACAAATAAATGCCAAACGGTGACCATAACTGACCAGATGACTACTGGAGGCATGACAGCATGGCCCCTTTACTCCCCCAGCATTCACTGACCCCCCCTCCCATTCCCCAAAGCTGTGAATAAAGCAGTACATGCCAACCTGTATTGCAGCTTCAGATGTTATGGCCAGTCCTATTAGAACAGCAAACAGGTCTCTGAAATAGCCTAGTGGTCAGTGCACAGAAGGTGACCCAAGTCCTTATCTCACCCAAAACCTACTTTACTGACCTATAGGTGACACCTGCAGGCATAAGGGCTATTAGGGTGGTATACAGTTGGGTGCCATAGGTTTTGGGTGAATTTTGGAGGGCTCAAACAATGTAAGGTGGCTATGGTGAGATATGTACCTGGGCCTTTTTATATGAAGTTCACTACAGCGCCCCCTAGGGTGCCACAATGCTAGCCCCTCCTATGTCTCAGTAGCTAGTTTTTGTTCAGTTTTCATTTGGATGGGGGGGTTCATGGATGATTCAAAAGATAGATGTACTGAAGACCAATACATCTAGGAAATGATCATTTTCATAACAAAAATATAGACATTTTTCGGTTTTGAAAATGGCCATGTTTGCTACTGGATTTTTGGACATTTTACTCAAAACTTCTAAACGTGGATTTAGATGTTATATTGAAAAGGCCCCTCCACATCACACATTTTCAAGACAGGAAACCTTGAATGCTAGGGTACAGAACATAACCAGTAAAACAAAGCACATAACGCCTCTGTTGAGGCCAATGCTTTACTGTGAGGTTTCGCTTAGAGCAAGAGTGGGCAACCATGGCTCTTGAGGGCCACAGCCCAGTCGGATTTTCAAGATTTCCACAATGAATATGCATGAGATTGATTAGCATGCGTTGATCCCAAAGTATACTACTAGATCTCATGCATATTCATTGTGGAAATCTTGAAAATCCGACTGGTTTGTGACCCTCTAGGAGCATGGTTGCCCTCCCCTGACCTAGGGTATTATACAGTTTTGAAGGTCATAATCTCTGAAAGGACAAAGACGCAGCTGAGGTAATTCAGAGAAGGGCGGCCAAAATACAGTAGACTGTTAACCGGAACTCAAGCAACCAGAGAAAAAAAGATTGATTTATTTTAGCATTTATATACCACTTATAGCCTACACGTGGTTTACATTCAGGTACTTGAACATTTTTCCCTATCTGCCCTAGTGGGCTCACACTGTATCTAATGTACCTGGGGCAATGGGGGATTAAGAGACTTGCCCAGTGTCACAAGGCGCAGCATGGAATTTGAACCCACAACCTCAGAGTACTGAGGCTGCAGCTCAAACCACTGCACCACTAACTCCCCAATCTAAGAAATACTGCAAAACATCAAATAAAAATGAAAATAAAATCATTTTCTGGCAGGAATTGATGAGTAAACGTGGCACGCCCACACCTTAGTACGCCCATGCTTTGTCTACCACATGTCCATTAGTTTGTCTGGAACAGTTTATGGGGTATAGTAGTAGGCCTAATTTATTAGTAACTCTCAAGCAACCAGACGCTACATTTATCTGGCATCTATCAATCCCCATGGGTGCCGGTTAACTGAGAGTCTACTGTACTGCCAGGACTGCTGCCTTTTCTGCCAGTACAAATCTGTTCTAAATTGTTTGTTTTGATAAAGTTACCTTTGCAGCTTCTACACTGCTTGTTTCCTCCTGTGTGTTCTGCATGGGATCCATCTCTCCTGTTTGCTAGTTACTTACTGTCAGGCAGGGGGCGCCCCTCTCGCATTCTCCTAAGTAGATTCTGCTACTTCTGCCGTACAAAAAACAGCTACCACAGTGACTCAGATGCACATATGCTGTTTCAGATTTACACTTTGTGCCTTTTACATGATTCTTTTCTCTCTTTGAGTAAGGATAGGGTGGAAATTGAAAATGGGCAACAAAAATCTATCAATTAATATGTCAGCCATGACATACAGACATAGTCGCTGCAAAGTACAAGAAAGCTTTTAAGATTAAATAACCTGCGCTTGTTTACTTAGAAATGCTCCGCTCTGTGGGTTTATTATTTATGAGCATGTTATAGCTATTAACTCAAAGTAATAGCATGGCCAGCCACAGCTAAGTTGCCTTCGTTGTCACAGGTCTTGCTGGCTACGGAGAAAAACATGACTCCTGTGCTTACAAAAAACTATGATATAGCACAGAAGCTTCTTTCACACTGTAATTTCTTCCTTCAGACATATAAATCAGACCTTTTTTTCCTTTAAAGAGTCCATCAATCAACAGCTGCTTCACTGATGGGTCGCATACATTTGTATATAGTTGACTTTACCCATTTCAAATGTTTCCATTACATTTCTCAGTTAAAGAAGAGCAGGCGATGGCTAGGCTTCTGCAGTCCCATCTGTGAAAGGACGAGAGGGCTCGCAATTCCACTAAAACAGATGTTATTACCAGGCGTGGGCCTGGTAAATCTGAGGTATCTGTTAGTGGGATGTGGTATGCGGCACATCAAGAATTGGTTTCGTGGCACAGAAGAATTCACATGTACTGATGTGGAGATATCCCTTTTTCAAAATGAACATTTTAATACATACTTGCATTCAGTGCAGCCCATGAACCTGGATAGAGGGCTTATATATGCCCTTTTTCAGACTTTGTGGCGGATGTGGAAGTGCCGATTAGAGAATGACACGGTGACAAAATTCATCACCGTTCCCGTCCCCGTGGATAACCGCGGAAAATAATCCCATGTAATTTTGTAGTGTCTATTTCAACCTCAGTCCTTCTACCCTAGTATTCTTCAACGCAAAGCTTGAGGATCAGTGGTTGTGGTCATTCATACTCTGATTCTTCCCTCTCCTTAAAGAATGACATGAAGATGGTTTCCCGCGGTTATCCTCAGGGACGGGAATGGTGATGAATTTTGTCACTGTGTCATTCTCTAGTGCCGATTTCATGGCATTTCCCCTACCTGCATACCATATTTGCCAATATGAGGTATTGGGTGATTTAAGCTTGTATGTGAAGGAATCACTATTGTGCATTGGACTAAACAGGGGATAGTATATTTGTTTCATGTTTTGAATGAGGGTGGTACTGGGAAATCTTTTCCTACATTAGAGTTTTGCTTGACTCAGAGGGACTCTTATGGTTATTTGCAATTGAGACATTATGTCCATTGTCCGTAACAGCGGAGATCCAGTAACAGTTGTTAGCTGCATTCATTTCTGGCTTGCAAGAGTAAGTTCCACTATGCTTCCACAGGATTATTCTCCAATGATACGAGTAGATATGACCACTTGCATGATGCTCGGTCCAGAGACTTATCCCTGTCACTTCCAGAGGACATGCTGTCCTGCGCTATTATCAAGCTGAAATTCCTCGGATTTAATTTGACTTTGTGGGAATTACAATACAAAATCATTTGGAAACTTAATGTGGCTCCAGGAAGGTCTTCCAGATGCATATCACAGATACAGTAGCCTGCCCAAAATGTAGACAACAGGAAGCATTTTTGAGCAATATGTTTTAGACTTGCACCAAATCATGGCTTTCTGGAAGCAGATTCTCTACTTCATATCCAATATCTGGCATATGTGGCAATCGCTCCATCGATTTCTATGCTGTTTGGGATTCTGCTGAGGTTTCACCCTAAAAAAAAAGGGCTTGATTCAGTTTACAAGATTGTCAGAGCTAATGGCACTATGCTACATCTTGCATCAGTGGAACTCAACTGAGCCTCCTATGGAGCAGCTTTGCCATTCATACTTAATCCAGTTTGTGACAATAGAGCATTGCAATATTACAGATCTGGCTTCCCTCAGAGGGCAACTGTTCCAGGTTACTTGAGAACCCTTTTGGAGTACATTAACACCTCTGGCTTGCAGCAGAATTTTGAACTTCTAAGTTAGTTACTTGGATTCACTAGAGGTAGGTCTTGTCAGACAAATCTGATCAATTTCTTTGATTGGGTGACCAGAGAATTGGATTTGCACTAGATGTGGTGCATTTAGATTTTAGCAAAGCCTTTGACAGTGTTCCACACAGAAGTCTAATAAATAAACTGAGTGCCTTCAGGATGGGTCCCAAAGTGACAGGCTAGGTCAAGAACTGGTTGAGTGAAAGACAACAGAGGGTAGTGATCACTGGAGATCGCTCTGAGGAAAGGGATGTTACCAGTGGTGTGCCTCAAGGTTCTGTTCTTGGGCCTGTTCTTTTTTTAAACATTTTTATAAATGATATTGCTGAAGGATTGTCGGGTAAGATTTGCTATTTTGTGGATGATACCAAAATCTGCCGGATGGTGTGAATAACATGATGAAATGCCTGGCGAAGCTTGAAGAATGGTCTGATATTTGGCAGCTAAAATTTAATGCTAAGAAATACAAGGTCATGCATTTGGGCTGCAAAAAACAGAGGGAATGGTACAGTTTAGTGGGTATGTATGTGATGATCTTAAGGTGGCCTAACAGGTTGAAAAGGTGACGGCGAAAGCTAGAAAGATGCTAGGTTGCATAGGGAGAGGTATGGCCAGTAGGAAAAAGGAGATATTGATGCCCCTGTATAAGACTTTGGTGAGACCTCATTTAGAATATTGTGTACAATTCTGGAGGCTGCGCCTTCAAAAAGATATAAAAAGGATAGAGTCGGTCCAGAGGAAGGCTACTAAAATGGTATGTGGTCTTCATCATAAGGTGTATGGGGACAGACTTAAAGATCTCAATCTGTATACTTTGGAGGAAAGGCGGAAGAGGGAAGATATGATAGAGACATTTAAATACCTATGTAATGTAAATGCGCATGATATGAGTCTCTTTAATTTGAAAGATTCTGCAATGAGAGGGCATAGGATGAAGTTAAGAGGTGATAGGCTCCGGATTAATCTAAGGAAATACTTTTTTATAGAAAAGGTGGTAGATACATGGAACAGTCTCCCAGAAGAGGTGGTGGAGACAGAAACTGTGTCTGAATTCAAAGGGCCTGGGATAGGCACGTGGGATCTCTCAGAGAGAAAAAGAGATAATGGTTATTGCGGATGGGAAGACTAGATGGGCTGTTTGTCCTTTATTTGCCATCATGTTTCTATGACCTTTGTGACTTCTTCTACAATCTCCTGGAAGTTGGGAAGGGGGGGGGGGGAGGAATAGAAGGGTGGAGGCAAGGATGAAAAATGAAGTGATTGTATGAGTTGATCCCTGTTTTGGATATGTAATCAGCTTGTATTTTGCTGTTTGAGAGAACAGTTTTCCCCCAAAAAAGGTATGGGGTGGGTTATATTCAAATGTTTCTCCCCTCCCCTATGTTATCTCATATTTCTCCATTTCCCCTCTTCCATGGTGTGCAGCATTTCCCCCCCCCCCCTACCTTCCTTCCACATCTCACAATGTGAGAAGGAGAAGAAGAGTCCCTCACTCAATGGTATCCCTGAATCACCAATTTGAGATGGTACAGTAAGGGCTTCTTTTACTAAGGTGTGCTAGCGTTTTTAGCAGGTGCTGAAGATTAGCACGCGCAAACCTCACGCTAAATGAAAAATACTAACGCAAGCTCTATGGAGGCATTAGCGTCTAGCGCACGTGGCATTGTATCACTCACTAAAACCGCTAGCACACCTTAGTAAACGGAGCCCTAAGTCTTCCGGCTGTCGCCAACAGCATCATGGTCAGCCAGTGTGAAGACTTTGAGCATCTGCACTTGCTTAAGGCCTGCCAGTTACTGGCCTTAACTTCCTGGTTCAGAAGGGGTGAAGCTGGCAGACTTTCAGCATGTGCAGCTGCTCAAGACCTTCACACTGGCCAACTGTGATGCTCTCAGTATCATCCGGGAAAGTTACTTTACCACCCCAGACTAGTGATTCAGAGATGCTGTTGAGTGAAGGACTTTGCTCCTCTTTCCTACAGCATCAGCCACAGAAGGAAGGTAAGAAGAAAATGCACACCACGGAGACTGAAATATAAACTGAGATGCAATTTTTTGGGACAAAAATTTTACCGCTTATATTCAAGTATATACGGTTATATTTTTTGCAGGGCCAGAAAACATGAGTGAGACTAAGGGGCTCATTTTCAAAAGAATGACATTCCAAAATAACGGCATAAACTGGCACTTGTATGTTTTAATTGCCAAATCGTCCTGCTAAGATTTTTTTGTCAGCAGTGCATCCAAAATTCAAGGGAAATTGTTAGAGGCATGTTATGGGTGGGATTTGGACGTGCTTAGTGTTTGGACATCTTGCAGCAATAACCAAACATTCCCTAATATTTCCAGGATGCTATTTAGACGTCTCAAGCTAGACCTGTTTTAAAAAGCATCTAAGTGCCACAAAGGTACCCAAACTGACTAGACCAGTGATTCCCAACCCTGTCCTGGAGGAACACCAGGCCAATTGGGTTTTCAGGCTAGCCCTAATGAATATGCATGAGAGAGATTTGCATATGATGGAAGTGATAGGCATGCAAATTTGCTTCATGCATATTCATTAGGGCTAGCCTGAAAACCCAATTGGCCTGGTGTTCCTCCAGGACAGGGTTGGGAACCACTGGACTAGACGATCATTGGAGGGATTAAGTCATGACACTCCCACAGTGGTCAGCGACTCACTCACTCCTCCACCCCCCCTCCCCCAAGATGTGAAAGAAACAATATATACCTGTCTCCATAACAGCACCTGGTATAGAAAATCCTAGTGGAGCAGCAAGCAGGTGTCTGGAGTAACCTGGTGGGTGGTGTAGTGAACCATAGAGAGACCCATTTCCCACCCTACCCACTACATTTATGGTATAAAGTGTGAGCCCCCCAAAACCCACCAAAAACCTACAATACTGCCACATAGGTGAAACCTGCAGCTATAAGGGCTATTGGAGTGGTAGACAGATGGGTATAGTAGGTTTTGGGGGAGTTTCGGAGGGCTAACCATACATTATCAAGTTTCAAGTTTATTAAAATTTTGATTTGAACGCAATATCAAAACATTCAATGCGTTTAACAATAATAACTTTGGGGTGACAGATAACAATCATTTAAACAATAAAAACATACACTCTTATCTATGGTGATACATAAGGAATAGAGGGATAAATTACATTTGTTAAAAATAAAATAACCAAAAAGAAAGACATTTGGGAAGGCACAACTTCAGGAGGGATATTAAAAGGCTTTATAGAACCTTGGTCTGAAAGTAACTGGTTTGTTACTGGGGTTTTTTTTTGTTTTGTTTTTTTCCATATGAGAGACTTGATCTAAAATGATGATAGAAGATTGACGAGATTATCAGATCTAGATTTCATATGCATCTTTATAAAGATAGCTTTTTAATTTGCTTTTAAATTTTTCTAAGAAAGTTCCAGCTCGCAAAAAAATGGGAAGTTTGTTCCAAAGCTGGGGACCCAAGATAGAAAAGATAGTGGTTCTTCTAGTGCCAATTACTTTCAATGATGGAATGGACAGCAAATACTGATCAGCTGATCTAAGAGATCGAGCTGGGGAATAAGGTATCAAATATCGAAATAAAAATAAAGGAGTATTAGTTTTCTGAATTTTAAATGTCAGTAATGCAATTTTATATGTTATTCTGTGTGAAATCGGTAACCAGTGTGCTTCTTGCAAAAGAGGAGTAACATGATCATATTTTTTGGAATTGGTAATAATTTTTATTGCTGTGTTTTGTATTATTTGTAACCTTTTATGTGAAGTTCACAGCAATGCCCCTATGGCGCATTTTGAAAAGAAATTAAGACTGTGCTATTTGATAAATTCATCTCTTAACCAAAGTTTCTATTCTTAACAAAAATATTATATTGTATTTCGCTAGGTAACATGTACTCTTCATTTACAAGTCGGAATTTAAATTCATTTTCATTTTTTAAATCTTCTACTGTTTTAGTCAAAGAGTCTACCTTTTTCACCACAGTAGCCGTCTCATCCGCTGTTCTTCGCACAGTCCAATCCATTCTCTGGATTGCTTTCCAGACATCAAGCAAAGTCACCTCCGGGGGAGTCAAGAGAGCCAAAGAGCTAACTTATTCCCTTGCTTGTTTTATATTCCCCTCTACTTCTTATCCTTCCGTCCTGCTCCCCTCAGAAGAGGTCATTCCCGCAGCCACTTCGGCATCGGGGACTCCCTCTAGCATGGACGGATTAGCTGCCGGGCACGGAGGTGCTACTGGGGCAGGAGGCAAAAGAGAAACTTCCAGCTCAGGAGCAGCACTCAAGTCCCGGGATGCCGACTCCAACGAGCCTCGCACTCCAGCCTGAAGAGGAGTCCTTGGGGTGAAATCCAGCAAGGTTTGTCTTAGCGGCGTTGAGGTTCCATCCGGTGGTGGAATGGACCGGACCTGCCCTTTTCTTTTAGTGTGCAATATTTCAGAGGAAAAACAGACAGAGACTCGCCAGTGACACACCAGTTCACATCGCCATCTTGGACCGCCCCGGTAACATGTACTCTTATTATTAATATTTTGTATTTCGCTGATTGTCCAGTTTCTCTTTTATGTAAACCGCCTGGAAGTCATCTGATTGTGGCGGTATAGAAGAATATAGTTATGTTATATTACTTATAAGGTGCTACACTGATCTGTGGCCAGGGTAGTATAAATTGTGGCTCCACCTATGTCCACCTGGTTGTAGACATTTTGAACTTGGGCATTTTTCTTTTGGAAAATGGTCAAAAAAGTTGGAAATTTAATGGTTTTGAAAATGAACGTTTTCACCTCCCAGTTTTTGGACACATTTCTCAAGACGTCCAAATCAGACTTAAACGCACTATAAAAAATGGCCCTCCACAGGGTTAACTAGATGCGTGGAAAATGCAAAGTAAATGGTATGGCGGTATACAAAAATTAAGTTATTATTATTATTATTATAATACTTCTATCTATGGGCTCTGTGCCAATTAACAAGATACAATACAAACATATTTTCCTTTTAAACTGTATGTATTTTTAGACAATTTTAACCCTGGCAGTTTTTTCAAAGCCCCTTTACCAGGTAAACTGATATTTTCCCATATAAATAGATTTTGACAGTTGTCCTCCCTGTGTCCAGTTCTGGATTGCTCTGGTCACAGTTGGTATTAGAGAGCTGCACGGGAACGGGGACGACGGGAATCCCGCGGGACCCGCGGGCATCCCGCGGGTTCCCCCTTTGGGTCACGAGGATCCCGTGGGGACGCCCCCTAGGGTCGCGGGGATCCCGTGGGGACGCCTCCGAGGGTCGCGGGGTTCCTGCGGGGCTGGATGTACTCAGTCGCGCGGCTCTTCTCCCTACCTTCTCTGCTTGCAGCACAGAGCCGAACGGAAGTCTTCCCGACGTCAGCGCTGACGTCGGAGGGGAGGGAGGGCTTAAACAAAGCCCTCCCTCCTTCCGACGTCAGCGCTGACGTCGGGAAGACTTCCGTTTGGCTCTGTGCTGCAGGCAGTGCAGGTAAGGAGGAGAGAAGCCTCGCGGTTCGAGTGGCTACCAAGGGAGGGGGCGGTCCGCCCCGCCACACCCCGCCCCGGTTGCAGCACAGCCGGCCAGGTCCCCTTACTTTTGTGGCACTTCCCCGACCGACCGACAACAGCCCCGGTCCGACAATCCTCCCTGCCCTGTAGCCGCGAATCTAAATTATCTTCTTACAGCAGCTGTAATAAGGTAATTTAGATTCGCAGTTAAGGGCAGGGAGGTTTGTCGGACCGGGGCTGTTGTCAGTCGGTCGGGAAAGTGCCACAAAAGTAAGGGGACCTGGCCGGCTGTGCTGCACCCGGGGCGGTAGAGAAGGAGTGGGGAGAAGGACGCTGAAAGGCCATGGGGAAGAAGGGAGGGGGGGAAGGACTCTGAAAGCACTTGAAGACAGAGGAGGGAGAAGGACGCTGAAAGCACATGGGGAATACAAAGGGGTGGAGAAGGACGCTGAAAGGCCATGGGAAGGGCGGGGGGGGAGGACTCTGAAAGCACTTGTGGAAGACAGAGGGGGGAGAAGGATGCTGAAAGCACATGGGGAAGACAAAGGGGTGGAGAAGGACGCTGAAAGGACATGGGGAAGACGGGGGGGGTGGAGAAGGACGCTGAAAGGCCATGGGGAAGACAGAGGGGGGAGAAGGACGCTGACAGGACATGGGGAAGATGGGGGGAGAAGGACGCTGAAAGGAAATGGGGAAGAGAGAGTAGGGAGAAGACGCTGGCAGGGGAAGAAGACAGATGCCAGACTATGGGGGGAGCGGAGAGAAGAAGATGGGTGCCAGACCAATTTGGAAGGGGGAAGAAAGGGAGAGGCACAGTAACAGAGCAAATGGAAGATGCAGAAGGAAGAGAGACAGTGGATGGAAGGAATTGAATGAGAACATGAGGAAAGCAGAAACCAGGCAACAAAGGTAGGAAAATAATTATATTTCTTTTTTTTTATTTTGCTTCAGGATAAAGTAGTATATTAGTTGTGTTGATAAAAATTTATAAACATTAGAGGCTCTGGTAGAAACCCATTTGCAAAGTATGTATTCTTCCCAATTAATATTTTCAAATTAATAAAGTCTTTTTGCTTATTTGTAAATGGGTTTCTACCAGAGCCTTTAATTCAGTAGCATAATTAAATGAAATAACTATTTCTGAAGTTTATAGGGACGGGCGGGGACGGAGGGGATTCCTCGCGGGGACGGGTGGGGACGGAGGGAATCCTCACGGGGACGGGTGGGGACGGGTGGGATTCCTCACGGGGACGGGTGGGACTTTGGCGGGGACGGGTGGGGACGGGTGGGATTTCTGTCCCCGCGCAACTCTCTAGTTGGTATCTCTAAAGTTGCAGTAGTTGATTGAGTATCACTGAGTAACCCCATTTACTATGTCCACACTCTAAATTGTATTGAAAATTGGCTTCTATGATTCTGAATGAGGTGGTGCTGAGATTATTAAACTGTTGAGTTTGTAATTACCAGAATCTCAGGAGGAGGGTGACCTATGGGTCTGAAAGCTAACTGGAGTGGGCACAGAGCTGAAAGTTCACATAGAGTCCATAACAAACCAAGATAACAGTTCCCTCCCCCTAAAAAAAAAGGTGTGGGGTGGGGTTATATTCAGATGTTTCTCCTTTTCCCTGTGCTGACCCAAATATTTCTCTGTTCCCCCTTCTCCCATGGTGTGCAGCATTTCCCCCCCCCCCCCCACCTTCCTTCCACATCTCACACTGTGGATGGAACCATCCAGAATACAGTGCTATACCAGTTCTTCCTGCTGGATGGCTCGAAAATCTTGGCAGAATATCTTTTTTTTTCTGACAATTTTGTTTTGCTTTCCTCTCTACCTTTGGATTAATCGAGCTAAGTGTACAAATTATGAAGTAATGGGTTAGGTTTATTATAAGAAACAAAACCCAGTGGATAGACCACGCAAATGGACCAGGATGAAATCAACAGTTCTTTACTGATTTCAGGAGTGGAACTGAAATCGATAAATAACTGTTGCTGTCATTCTGGTCCATTTGCGTCGTTTGTCCCACTGCTTTTTGCGTTTTCTCGTTCCTGTGTGGGAGTGTCTTGGCTTCTTCTGCTTGTGTTAGGTTTATTATAGACTGAGTTAATGTTACTAAATAAGGACATATCACCCTGGTGATAAACTACAACTAACCTTCTCCTAGGAACAAAACACACACAGACAGGAAAAGCATGCCGAGAGATGGCTTTAAGAATGCTTTCCAATATAGATTTGGAAAGATGATTTGGGGAATGTCGTGGTGGAGCTGTGTTTCAAAAGGGAAGTATGAAGGGAGATGAGCTGTGCTGGGATGGGTGTTGTGTTGGGTGTCAGGTCAAAAGCGCGCCGGGACAAAGGCGCGCGCAGACAATTGAGCACAGTGTGGAGGTGCGCGCCGCAGAAAATTACAGTTTTTACGGCTCCGATGGGGGGGGGCGTGGAATAGAGATCGCGCCGCGTTGTGGGGGGTGGGGGGGTTGTAACCCCCCACATTTTACTGAAAACTTCACTTTTTCCCTGTTTTTAGGGAAAAAGTTAAGTTTACAGTAGAATGTGGAGGGTTACAACCCCCCAAACCCCCCCCAACGCTGGCGCGATCTCTATTAAGTAAACTGGGGAGGCTCCCCAACAAAACCCCCCGTTGGAGCCCCTAAAAACTTTAATTTTCTTCGGCGCGCGCCTCTGTCTTGCGCTCAGTTGTCGGCGCGTGCCCTTGTCTTTCGCGGGGTTGTCTATGAACCGTTGTGTTGTGTGCATGGTAGTGGTATGTGTGGTGTGGCTGTATGCATGGCACATGTGTATTTATGTATGGGGGGCAGGGTGTAGGTATATGAGAGTTCTATGGGGATTATGCTAAGTGTGTGTATGAGGGTTACTAGATATGTGTTTGCAAGAATATGTGCACTGGGGAGGGGGAGGGGGGTTCTGTATGGTGGTTGTGTGTTGGATAGAATACAGATCAATTACCCTAGTGCCCAACTTCCAAACAGGCTCATGCTCTCTGGGATCGGCTACTTTGTGTTCTTCAATTAGGTACTTTAGGAAATGGTACAAACTATCAGTTCTTTTGAGACGACAGTTTTACTTGTGGGCTGCAATGATGCCATTAACATATGCGAAAGGGCTTGGGGGAGAGAAGCGAGCGAATGATTCATTATTGGAAAATGAAGACCTGTGCACCATCTAAAGTCTAAAACTAGAAAAAAAAATTACTAAAATCTTAACTGGAAATTAAAAAAAAGTCAGTCACCATCTGGAACAATTTCACTGATGCTTTGTGTTGGCTTTCTAGAATGGTTGGGAGAATCTACTTCTCAGAGTCAATTGGAAAAGGAAGGGAAAGGTTAAAACCCTGCCTTTTCTGGCCCAGTTAAAACCAACCAACACCTTATTGAAGCAGGGTTTTGATAAGAATTAATTTTGTGAAGATGATTTTGTGCAAGAAAAGAGGCAAATCACAGGCATAATCACACATGCAAATTGTTTTTGCACTTTACTACATGCCATTTTGCTTTTGCAAAGTCAGTTGAAAAAAAGTCTTCATAAATTGCTAATGAACCGAAGAATCATGCAAATCATCTCATTAGCAATTTTGCATTAGCATAGCATTACAAAAGCCAAAATGTCTGCAAAACCTAACTATACCTCAGGAAGGCATTCATATGATGATGTTTATATGTTGGTAGTGTTGTGAAAAACCCCCTGTAATTTCATGTGGGCTTTTTCACTAAGTTTGACTTTACTAAACAACTAGAATACTACTTAAATATGCCAGTAGTACAAGAAAAGTGGTACTAACTTTGGTGGAAAAATGTCATTATTTGGTACCTCAGATCCCATGTTAGGTTTTCCAGAGGTTGCAAAAGGTGTGATGGAGAAAAACACAGCTCCCAAAAATAAGTATCTAAAAAGATAAGATAAAGTATCTAAAAGATAAAGCATCTAAAACAGGGATCTCAAAGTCCCTCCTTGAGGGCCGCAATCCAGTCGGGTTTTCAGGATTTCCCCAATGAATATGCATGAGATCTATGTGCATGCACTGCTTTCAATGCATATTCATTGGGGAAATCCTGAAAACCCGACTGGATTGCGGCCCTCAAGGAGGGACTTTGAGATCCCTGATCTAAAACATGGGTGGGCAACCTCAGTCCTCAAGGGCCACAAACCGATCGGGTTTTCAGGATTTTCCCAAAGAATAGGTATGCCAACACATCTTATATCCTCCAGTTCAAACGCTGAAGCTAAAGCTCAAGGCTTAACTATTTTATACCTAAAGCATACAGCTGAAGCACATATGCAGGGGAATTTGCCTCAGAAGCTACTAGGCAGTCACTGCTCCAGAGCTAGGAAGGAGAACCCGAATTCCTCATTGGTTAACCTTCAATATTCTATCATAGGCAACCCCGCTGTGCCAACTATAATGGTAAGGTGACTAAATATTAATCTAACAAAGTGCAAGCCACACTTATCTGTTGCTTCATGGCAGACAGGCTTGATAATGTGGTACAGGCACTAGTGAAAACTTCCTCTCCAAACAGCCGACGAAGGCCTACATTTCATTATTGCAAAATCATTTCTTCAGGGCTCTGCAGTTTACTAATGCTGAGAGTCTAAAGTTTAAAGCGGATTAAAACCACAGGCTCGCAAAAAAAAAAAAAAAAAAAAAGTAAAAAGCTCTGCCAGGCATGGAGGGCCAGCGCATGCGCAGACCATCTACAGATGGTCTGCCAGGCATGCGATGGGCTCGCTATCCAGCGATCCCTGCAGTCATTTGGGGGCACAATTCTGATCGCCCTCATTTGCATGAGGGCGATTCGTGAATCAGCCGCCCCCCCCCCCCCCCCCCCGGACACGGATCAGATCAGATCCCTCACGGATTGGATCTGATCTGTGCCCTTAGCGAATCTAGGCCTATGGCGTGATTCTCTAAAGGACTTAGGTGCCTATAATGTAGGCCTTAAAACCCAGGTCTACATTACAGGCTCCTGAGTTTTAAGTTAAGCCCTGCTCAGTGTGATTATGTAATGGTCACTTAAGTGTGATTGACATGTATGGGTGCCTAGCTTTTTTAGAAGCCAGTTACAGAATCTGGCCCTATATGCTGGAACTAGATAGAACATAAGAATAGCCTTACTAGGTCAGAACAATGGTCCATCAAGCCCAGTAGCCCATTCTCACAGTGGCCAATCCAGGTCATTCTCACAGTGGCCAATCCAGGTCATTAGAACCTGGCCAAAACCCAAAGAGTAACAACATTTCATGCTACTGATCCAGGGCAAGCAGTGGCTTCCCCCATGCCTTTCTCAGTAACAGACTATTGACTTCCAGGAACTTGTCCAAACCTTTCTTAAAGCCAGCTATGCTATCCACTCTTACCACAACCTCTGGCAATGCATTCCAGAGCTTAACTAGTCTCTGCATGAAAAAATATGTCCTCCTATTAGTTTTAAAAGTACTTCCCAGTAACTTCATATTTCAGACTGTCGCTTCTAAGAAAGGAGCAGTGAACGTAATTATGAATATCTTGAAAATATCCAAACAGAGCAATACAATTTTTTTTTTTAAGCGTGTTTCAAAAGATATTAGTATTTAAATGAAAATAAATTCTGATAAACCAGGGCAGGAAAAGCTGCTCTGTCATAGGACTGCAATTCTCAAGGGTCCTAATAAATCAATGCAAAGTTAGTGTACCAATTTACCAGGTCTAAATTATATCAAAACATAATGGACCCACCAAGTACTATAATCTACTGAGAGAAACTCTTTATTATGCTTGAATTGGAAGCCAGGTACTTCTCTTTCTGCAGGTGTTAAATGAAATAAAGAGATTTATCAAAAGTTATTTCATGTTGCACAGTAGAGTGGTTTGCGAAAATCATAAAACATACTCCAAGTGATATTGAACCTGAAGCAGTCCAATGGTTTTAAAGTCACTCAGCAACAGGCCATATCTAAGCACTGGTCTTGAAAACCTAAGCCATCCATAGAATCAGATGTTATGCTGGCCAATACTCAGTGCTGGTAAGCACATACCTGACCATGCAAAGATAGTACTGCTTTTTTGTACTGTTCTATCTGCCTGGTTAAGTATGTGGGCACCAGCATATCTGCCAACTCAGTCCTGATTTTGCCCTTGGACCCACCTGGCACTAACTGGACAGCCGCCGTGATTCATATGTCATTTAGATAAGTTTTGCTATTACATTTATTTGCACGACCACTCTTTTGGACTTGTGTCTGCTATTAAGTTTCTCCCAATCAGTGGGGTCTTCCATATGGACTGTTTGCAACATATTTATTAAGTGGACCGATCTTGAACAATAGTAGTACATTTTATTTTGCCTATATTTCACGGACAGTCACCGAGGCTTTTGGATACTAGGGAATGGTTTAAAACCTTGAAAGAGATATCATGAAATATGGAGTGGACTCAGTTAGGCAAATAGGCACTGAATCCTCCAGTGCCACATCTGAGACACCATCTTGGCTTAAACTGCCTATAGTTATCTAGAGCAGTTGCCCTGTACTGAACTCTTAACAAGGCTATTTAAAACCATTCAAGGCTGTTCTTAGGAGAATAATTATAATTTTTGTATAAGTGTTTATTTATAGTCCTTGAGCTTTTATTCAAGATCGATCTGCAGGAATTATTTCTCCTTATAATAGACATATTTTTTGCTACCTGTTTATATTTGTCTACTAACTGGACAGTGTCAGGGCAGTCAAAGAAGATATTCAGCGACACTGCCTGGTTAAGCACCCCCAAATCCCCCCTCTTGGCCCCTAGATCATGGTTTAAGCAGGCAGGAGTCTCTCCTGTCTGTATAAACCCCTTTGAAAGTCCACTTTCTACTAGGGATTTATTCCGTTCCTAAAGTGTTAGAGCTAATGAAAACCTGAGCCAACTCAACACCAAGCCTTAAAACTAAGAGAGACAGAGAGATTTTAAAAAAGGGGTATGCATTATCCTTCTACTTGTAGCCTTAATTCTCCTCAGACTAGTGAGCTAGGCATCAAAAGGAACTTGAGCTCAAGAAATTTATCTTGTGCATACTTATTGTGGATATCCTGAAAATCTAACTGGCTGGGTGTTTTATGAAGACTGAATTTATAATCCCTGATAAGAGAGATCTTTTTAGAGCTCAGCATAAATTCCAGTCTTTAGGTTCCATCACATTTTTCCTCCTACGAGTCTGATCCTGAGTGATAAGCACCAGTTATCCAGGGACTACCGTATTTTCACGCAGATAACGCGCACCCGTGTAAAACGCGCACATGGGTATAGCGCGCAGAAACCACGATTTTATGTACAAAAACTTTTGTATACCGCGCTCACGGGTATACCGCGCATGCAGCCCGACTGTCCTTTCGCCCGCCCCGACTCTCCTCTGGCCACCCCGACTCTCCTTTCGCCCTCCCCGACTCTCCGTGCGCTGTCCCGACTATCCGTTCACCCTCCCTGACTTTCCGTGCACTGCCCCGCCTCTCCGTGCGCTGTCCTGACTCTCCGTTCACCCGCCCTGACTTTCCGTGCACTGCCCCGACTCTCCGGTCGGGTTGGGCCCATGTGCCTCAGGCTGCGCCCCCAGGTGGGACCTAAGGCTCCAGGGCCTATTCTGATTGGCCCACGCGCCTTAGGCCCCACCAGTAGGCGGAGCTTTGGGACGGATGGGCCAATCCGGCCTCATTCCGTCGTTGGCTGCCTGCCGGACAGGCGGGTTTGGCTCCCGTCTGTCCGGCCAACTACCAAAGGTACGGGGAAGGGGGGTGGGGGTGTCGTGGGGGTCGGCCAGGGGGGTCACGGGTCGGCTGGGGGGGCGGTCGGAGGTTCTTGGGGGGGGGCGGTCGTTGGAGGGAGGGGGGTTTGCGTCGAGGGCAGGAGGGCCTGGGATCCCTCCTGCCCGTAATGTAGTGCGGGGTGGGGGTAGGGGGTCGCCGTGGCCAGGAGGGTTTGGGCTCCCTCCTGGCCCGATATTGTCGGGGAGTTGGGGAGTCGGCCGGGCAAGAGGGCTTGGGCTCCCTCTTGCTCCGATCGTGGATGCGGGTGCGGGTGGGAGCGTGTGCGAGCGGTCGTTCAGGGTGGGGGTGCAAGTGGTCCTGCTGGGGGGGTGAATCGGGCGTCGGGCGGGGTGGGAACTATGTAAAAAAATTTTTGTATACCGCGCTCACGCATATAACGCGCGAGGGGTATGCGCGGTAGGTAAAAACGCGTATAACGCGCGCGTTATATGCGTGAAAATAAGGTACCAATATGCTGAAACTGAACAGTTAAAAGTTTAGGTTCCATTTAAGTGACTAGTCTGGGACTACCAAAGCATATATTGGAAGCCCAGAACAGATGTATTCTAAGTTGTGCAGTGAGGAAGACTTAGGAGTAGGGTTACCAGATTTTCTGTCTGCAAAATCTGGACCCCTAGACCCACCCCCAAGCCTTCTCAGTCCCACCCATCCCCGCTCCATCATGCCCCGGTTCCGCCCTGTCATGCCCCCAATCCCAGCCTCCAATCCCACCCCCACTGTCTTTTCACGTCAGGCAGGACATCAACGCATGCACAGATGCCCTCCTACACAAAGGAAAGCTTTTCAAAACCAGTACAAAGTGCCAGATTTTGAAAAGCCGTCCAGACCCCCAAGCATGTGCTCAAAAGGAGGACATGTCCAAGGAAATCCAGATGTCTGGTAACCCTACTTAGGAGCAATGTTATGAAATTCTTCTTCAAGGAGAGGGTGGTAGATGCCTAGAATGCCCTCCCGAGGGAAGTGGTGGAGAGGAAAACGGTGATGGAATTCAAAAAAGCGTGGAATAAAAATAGAGGATCTCTAATTAGAAAACGAAGGATATAAATTAAAGAACTAAGGCCGGTATTGGACAGACCTGCATGGTCTGTGTCCCATAAATGGTGATTCGGTGTAGGATGGGCTGGGGTGGGCATCAATGGGAACTCCACTAATATGAAACATGAGGATGTTACTGGCCAGACTTTACGCTAGATATCCAGCAAACAACGGGATAGTTGGATAGGCTGGAGTGAGCTTGGATAGCAACTTCAGCATTTGGAAACTAGGACAATACCAGACTTTACAGTCTATGGCCCATAAATATCAAAGAAGAGACAAGTTAATTTAATCATGTATTTTTTAATAGGTATAACTTATGGGCAGACTGGATGGACCATTCAGGTCTTTATCTGCTGTCATTTACTATGTTACTATGTTATTTAACTATCTGTCGTCACTTACTATGTATTAACAAAGATGGAAGCAAATGACAGCTAGCATGGTTAAAAAGTGAAGTGAAAGAGGGTATTAGAGTCAAATGAACATCCTTCAAAGAATGGAAAAGGGATTCAAATGAAGAAAATAAGAAGCAACATAGCACTGGCAAGTTAGATGCAAAACACTGATAAAGAAGGCTAAAAGAGAATATGAAAAGAAACTTGCTACAGAGACAAAAATCACAATAACAACTTTTTCAGGTACATCAGAAGCAGCAAGCCTGTGAGGGAATTCATGGAGCGAAAGGGGCACTGAAGGAGAACAAGGCACTACCGTATATACTCAAATATAAACTGATCTGAATATAAGCCGAGGTACCTTTTTTCACCCCTCCAAAAGGGGGAACAAAGATTGATTTGAATATAAACCGAGGTTAGAAATTTGGATTATTATGGTGAGCCAATCTATAAAGACTGTTCACTCTCCCTCCCCATCAGCTATTTCATAAGTCACTAAACATAAAACAAATAAATCTGTGATGCATATATCCCAAAGCTAACATATTCACAACAAGGCCCCTACATAGGAAAACGCAACTGCAAGCAACCATAAACTTAAATAAATATAGACAAAAATCAAACTTAAACCTCAAGAAGCCATATGAAGTTCAACACCAGAGAAAGAGAAAAAGCAATCTAAACTTTGGAATATAAAAAGAAAGCAGTGCAAATTTACAGTAAAACTGCATTTTCTGTTCATGAAATTAAAAATAAAATGATTTTTTTCCACCTCATTTTATTCATGTTTAACCCAGTTTCTGCTTTCTTCTGTCTTTTCTTAATTTTCTTTCAAGGGTCTGCAGTCTATCTGCCTCTTTTCTCATTCCTGTCTTCACTTCCACTCCTACATCCATTTCTAACTTTAACCTTTTCCTTTCATTATTCCTCATCTCTATCTGCTTCCATTTCTCCAGTTTTTTATTGTTGGTTTTTTTGGGTTTGTTTTTTTTTTTTTTGCTAACTCTTCCCTCTCTCTCCCCCCCTTCCATCATATTCTCTTTCTCTCTCTTTCCCCCTTTATTTTCACTCTTCTTTTTTTGTCTTAGTTTATTTGTATTTTGATAACAAATAACAGTAAGCACAACAACAAAGTCAATATCTATACATATCAAAATAAATCAGAGTAATAAGGGAGAAAAGGGGGAGGGAGGAAGAGTAATACAGTCAACAGTTAAGCAGAGAAGGAATAAAGACCTGTTAAATATTCAGATTACCGCATGAATCAAAGCAAGAAATCTTTCAGTGATGACCATTTACACGAGAAAATGTGCATAGAATCCCTGATGTTCCCCTTAAATGGGTTTTCTCTTCTATTAAGTATCTTGGTATCCAATTTGACAGAGACTTGCCCACATCTTCTAAAATCAACATGGCCCACATGATTTCCAAGGTAGCTGATTCTATTTCTTCTTGGTCCTCCACTACATCTCTCCTGCTGGGGGAGTTTTGACTCCCCTAAGATGATTTTCCCCAAAATCACTTACCTCTTGAGCAAGTTCCCCATTCATTTTCTCAAACTCTTCTACATGACTCTGGAGCGTGCCCTATCTAAATTTCTATGGAACAACAAATCCCCAAGAATTTCCTTATAAAAACTTAAGTTATCCAAGCCCCTAGGTGGTGTTAACTTCCCAGACCTCTTATTGTATCATAAAGCTTTTCTTCTTTGCCAGGGCTTACTTTGGCTTTCTTCCAGTGATCTCCCTGACTCTCCCAGATGGCTCGCCGTACATGAAGAAGGACACAGGACTACTTGAAAGGGTCCAGAGAATAGTGTCTAAAATGGTTAAGGGGCTGAAAGAGTTGCTGTACAGTAAAAGATTAGAGAAACTGGGCTTCTTCTCCCTAGAACAGAGGAGACATGATCGAAACATTCAAGATAATGAAGAGAATAGACTTAGTAGATAAAGACAGGTTGTTCACCCTCTCCAAGGTAGAGAGAACGAGAGGGCACTCTCTAAAGTTAAAAGGGGATGGATTCCGTACAAACGTAAGGAAGTTCTTCTTCACCCAGAGAGTGGTAGAAAACTGGAACGCTCTTCCGGAGGTTGTTAGAGGGGAAAACACCCTCTAGGGATTCAAGACAAAGTTAGACAAGTTCCTACTGAACCAGAATGTATGCAGGTAAGGCTATTCTCACTTAGGGCACTAGTCTTTGACCTAAGGGTCACCGCGGGAGCGGATTGCTGGGCAATTCTTATGTTCTTATGTTATGTCTCTTATTCCCACTATCAGACTACTTGGCATACGTTTGCCTCCTAAGCTTAACTCCAACCCCATTATCAAGCACACCTTTGTGGCATTGTTTTATCTTGACTCTGCAGCGTTCTCCTATAACTAACACCTTCCATTTGGAACAATCTGCTTATTCTTATAGACAAGAAACCTGTCTTTTGGCAGTCATGGTGTTCAGCTGATATATGGGATCTCAGTGCCTTTTTTAAAAATTCTTCCACAAAACAATGGAAAACTTTCTCTCAGATGCAATCTGAATATTTCCTCTCTCCCTCTCAATTTTTTGCCTGGCTTCAACTAAGGTCGGCAATCCATAATAGCTCCATTCCTCTCACTAAATTGCCAGATATTTACCAAATGCAAACCAAACTTCTGTCTTCTGGCCATGTAGCCTCCAACCTTTACAAATACCTCAAAGTTGTTCTTTATCCCAACGTACTAGGTCTTAAGAATCAATGATCCTCAGATATTGGTGTAGATATTATTGATGACTCATGGCACCTTTTATGCCATAACATGCTCAAATCTTCTAAATCAGCATCAACCTGTCAATCTTTATTTTTTCTACTTCACTATGCCCTCTGGACTCCTGTAAAATCCTCATATATAGACAGGTCTTTACCTACTACTTGTTGGTCTTGTTCACTTACCTTTGGTACACTACGACACATGCTTTTTGATTGCCCTTTTACCTTTAACTATTGGTTGGAGGTTTGGAGAACTGTTGGTAAAATTTTCCAAATATCTATGCCTGTATTGTACAAGATTATTATTCTGAAAAGTGTTTTTTTCTTGATCTTCTCTCTGATGATGGCTGCAGTGGCGTACTAAGGGGGGGGCGGGAGGGGCGTTCCGCCCCGGGTGCCAGCCATGAGGGGGTGTTCCCGGCCTTGCCGTTCATTCCCCCCCCACCCCCGAAGGACCGCTCGCCCCACTGACCTTCCTGCACCACCTGTGAAGCAGCCCGCAGCAGGATCGCGACTTCAGCGATACCTGAGCTGCTTGGGCGCTGCTTCCTGCGCCACGGTCCCGCCCCTCCTCTGACGTCAGAGGAGGGGCGGGAACGAGGCGCAGGAAGCATCGCAGAGATCGCTGACATCGGGATCCTGCTGCGGCTGCTTCATAGGTGGTGCAGGAAGGTCAGTGGGGCGAGTGGTCCTTCGGGGGTGGTGGGGGGGGACTGAACGGCAAGGCCGGGAGCATAGGTAGTGCTGCTTCATAGTGGTGCGGGGAGGCCAGGGGCGAGCGGTCCTTCGGGGTGGGGCAGGCAGGCAGGCTTTCAAGGAGGAGGGGGGTGACAGACAGGCAGGAAGGCCTTCAAGGGGGGACAGGCCTTCAAGGGGGGGACAGGCCTTTGGGGGTGTGTGCAGACCTTCAAGGGGGAGGGACAGGCCTTCAAGGGGGGGCAGGCAGGCCTTCAAGGGGGGGACAGGTCTACAAGGGGGTGGGACAAGCCTACAAGAGGGTGGGACAGGCCTTCAAGGGGGGAACAGGCCTTGGGGGGGTGCAGGCCTTCGGGGGGGGTGCAGGCCTTAAAGGGGGGGACAGGCCTTCAAGGGGGGGACAGGCCTACAAGGGGGTGGGACAGGCCTTCAAGGGGGGTGCAGGCCTTCGGGGGGTTCAGGCCTTCAGGGGGGTTCAGGCCTTTGGGGGGGTGCAGACCTTCAAGGGGGGACAGGCCTTCAGGGGGGTACAGGCCTTCGGGGGGGGTGCAGACCTTCAAGGGGGGGACAGGCCTTCAAGGGGGGGACAGGAAGGCAGGCCTACAAGGGGGGGACAGGCCTACAAGGGGGGAGGACAGGCCTTCGGGGGGGGGGTGCAGGCCTTCGGGGTGGGTGCAGACCTTCAAGGGGGGGGGACAGGCAGGCAGGCCTTCAAGGGGGGGACAGGCCTACAAGGGGGGGGACAGGCCTTCAAGGAGGTGGGACAGGCCTTCAAGGGGGGTGCAGGCCTTCAAGGGGGGACAGGCAGAACTTTAAGGGGGGACAGGCCTTTGGGGGGACCCTGGTTTAGAAGTACACGGAGGGAAGGGGGTGTTCAAAGAGACGTGCATATGCCAAATTTTGGGGGGGAGGAAGAAATAATGGGTCTGAAAATAGAGGAGAGGGAGAGAGATGATGGACCATGGGATTTAGGGAGGGAAAGAATAGAAAGGGAGAGAAATTGGACACAAGGGATGGTGTGGAGGAGGGATAGAGATACTGGATAGGAGGGTAATTGGGAAAAGAAAGGGAGAGATGGTGGACTCGGGTGGTGGGGAAGGAGGGAGAGATGCCGGATGAAAGGGTAGTTAAGAAAAGGTAGATCTGTGGAGGGAAATGAAAAAAAGGAAAGATACCAGACTTCCTGGGGAGGGAAGGGAAATGGAAAGGGAGGACAGAGTTGGCAGATGGATGGTTAGCATGCAGAAAGAAGAAAGAAGGAGACCCCAAGTTATCAGAAGAAAACCAGAGCCTTGGACCAACAAGATTTGAAATATAACCAGACAACAAAAGGTAGAAAAATTAATTTTATTTTCTGTTTTGTGATTATAATATGTCAGATTTGAAATGTGTATCCTGCCAGAGCTGGTGTTGGACTGCAAACGTGAGCTAGGATTTAACAGAGAGAGGAAAAGTCCTTTTTGTTTCTTTATTTTATTTACACCACAGCGCCAGTGTGATTAGGAGAAGCCAAAGGGGGTGAAAAAGCTATAAAACCCACCAGGAGTTTTGAAAAAAATCACCCAACTGGGCAGGAAAATCGAATTGAAAAACCAATTCAATAGGCTGAATCGAATCAAAATTTTTTTTCCTGAATCTGGCAGCATTAGTTTGCGCTACTGTCTTAGACTTTAGGACCTGGGATTGGGGAGAGATGGCATCCTCAGTACTTTATAATGCAAGTGAAACGAGGATTTGGTCAGACTTTTGAAGGGTCTGCAGAAAAAAAATATTGTATAGGCCGGGGACATGAGACAGCAGGAAATGGGAACTTTTCTTCCTTCTATTTTTGTGAATGGAAAGGCTGAGGATGTCAGAGAGTTCAGCTAAAATATGTGCTTTATAAGAAAATATAATAATGTGTTTTATAAAGTTTATAGCATAGCTGGCCTACCCAGTGAGGTGTTCCTAGTGGTGGTGGTGGCAGCGTGTCAATGTGTTGAGAGGAAGAGGTGGTCTGGGAAATTCTGCTGTGCAAACTCCGGGCCCATTTCCACCCCCCAGTTAGTCCACTCCACTCAACTGGTTCACACACTGAGTGGGTCTTTGGGTGTTGTTTTGGGATCTCTTCCAGTGGTTTATCAGTATCTCCTTCTGGTCCAAGGAAGGAAACTTTGTTATCCTTAGCATTGACCTACAGAATATGTTTGTAACAGCGCTGCTTGTGTGGCATTAGGCTATGTAGTGATCGAAAGAAAAAAACAGACCTTTGCACATTTTTGCACTATATGGTGGGTGTATGAGGAGATTCACATTTCCTGCACAGCTAAGTCCATGTGAAGTTACCTTGTGCTGTATTTGACATCTAGCAAGGTCTCTGTTTGAAAGGAAAGATCTAAACTTAAAAATGAAGTGGCCAGAAGTTATGGTAAAAGCAGATAGTGTAGCTGGTTTTAAGAAAGATTTGGACAAATTCCTGGAGGAAAAGTCCATAATCTGTTATTAAGACATGGGGGAAGTGTCTGCTTGCCCTGGATCGGTAGCATGGAATGTTGCTACTCTTTGGGTTTTGACCAGGTATTAGTGTCCTGGATTGGCTACCATGAGAATGGGCTACTGGGCATGATGGACCATTGGTGTGACCCAGTTAGGCTATTCTTATGTTATGTTCTCATCTGTAGGGGCCTTTGTTTTCACTTCTTATTTTAATGTATTTTTTTTCTGGGAACTTATCAGTGTTTTTTATAATGGGAACAAAAATGGAAGAGAATTAATGTGTGTGGAATGGGGGGTAACTAATTTCTTCAGCTAAATAATTCAATCCACTTCAAACAGACATAGGAGAACTTGTGCACCATTCACACACCCTCCAACCAAAAACGTCAAAAGAAAAAAACTGTTCGACAACCTCCTAGCCATTCGAGCTGCAACACTCGACCCCCAACTCTACAACCAATTGACATCGACCACAGACTACAAAACGTTCAAAAAGAAATAAAAACCCTTCTATTCAAAAAACACATAAAACCGAACTAACACAATCAGAACTGTCCCAAGCATCACCTGCAACTACTCCATATGTACTTCTGATGTCATGACAATTCAGACATAATTTATGTTATGTTATGTTTGGAATATAAGAAAATTTTCACTGCCTGTTTCTATTCTGACCATTTATTCCGTTTCATGGTCATTACAAAAAAATATTTTTTTACATGGGGGGGGTGTCAAAAAATGATGGGCCCCGGGTGCCACATACCCTAGGTACGCCACTGGATGGCTGTAAACTGCTTGATACTTTGCTTACAATTGCCTTAAAAGTCATGGAAGGACTTATAGCAATTGTCTCATGTCAAGTGGTAGAACCTCCTTTGTCTAACCTATAGATATGAATCCTATATTGCAAAGAAAAAAATCTAATTCTATTTTTACTCTTCTAACCAGTATCTACTGTCTTGCCCCCTCCATCCTGCATATCCTCTCCCCTCTTTCACCCAACACCTCATCTCTCTCTCTCTCTCTCTCTCCCTCCACCTACATCCAAGATCTCTCCCCATCATCTTTTTCCCTTTGCTTCTTCCAACAGTCACGGGTCAGGGGCAGACCCAACATGTGAGGCAGACAGCTGATTCCTCCTGGTCCTGTTCTGGTCCCGCTAAACCCCCAGGTACATTAGATAGATTATAACAGGACAGACAGGGAAAAATGCTTGAGTACCTGAAAAAATTCATGTAAACCGTTCTGAGCTCCCCTGGGAGAACGGTATAGAAAAGTGAATAAATAAATAAACCGGCTGGCAATAATGAAGTAAGACGCTGGGGGGGGGGGGGGGGGGGGCTTCCCTCTTGCTAAATCGTTATGGGCTATGCTGGTCTCAATCCCATCCCTCATAATCTGGAAGTAACTTCAGAGGGGGCAGGATCAAGACTGACAGAGCCTTTAGCAATTTGGCAAGAGGGCAGGCCCCCCACGGCGTCTGGCTTCATTATTGCCAGTCAGTTTAGTAGGACTGGGACAGGACAAAAGCCAGAGCTGCTCACAATCTGGATGCACCGCTGACTCCTCACTTCCCCTGCCTCCCTACGACCAGCAAACATAACAATATGGAACACTGCTGCAGCCACCGGAGGAATGAATCAGCTGCCTGCCTCACATGTTGGGCCTGCCCCAGACCCGCGACTCCATTTCCCCCAAGCCTGGTAGGCTTAAATTTGGATATTTTTTTAAAACTATGATAGACTCAAATATAAGCCAAGACTTTCATTTTTGGGCCATTTTTTGGCCCAAATATCTCAGTTTATATGGTAAATGAATTATTTGCTTCAGTCTTTAAGGAAGAAGATATAAGAGATCTACCTGTACCAGAAATGGTGTTCAAGGGTGACAATGTGGAGGAACTGAAAGAAATCTCAATGAACCTGGAAGATGTATTGAGCCAAATTGAAAAGATAGAGTGATAAATCAACTTGGGCTCCTTTTACTAAGGTATGCTAGCGGTTTTAGCGCACGCTTAGTACGCACTACAATGCCGCACAGGCTAGATGCTAACGCTTCCATAGAGCTGGCGTTAGTTTTTTCCGGTTACTGCGGGGGTTGTGTGCACTAATCTTCAGTGCGCTCTAAAAACGCTAGCAATCATAGTGGAGCAATCATAGTGGAGTGGCCACACAGACATCCCAGGAAAGCAGCGCTGCAGTAAACTTCCCTTTAAAGGTCTCGGGAACACATCTCACCATAACTCCCTTACATTGTATGGGGATGCCCCCACAACTTACCCAAAGCCTACTGTACCCAATTGGACACCACGATAATAGCCCTTATGCCTACAGGTGTTACCTTTATGTCAGTACAGCAGGTTTTTGGTGGGTTTTGGAGGGCTCACATTTTCTACCACAAGTGTACTAATTTGAGTGGAATGGGGGCCTGTGTCCCTTTCCCTGCAGTCCACTGCACTGAACACCAGACTACTCCAGAGATCTGCTTGCTGCTCTAATAAGACTGGCCATAAAATCTGAAGCTGTCTTATAGGCTGGTTTGTACTGTTTCCTTTTTTTTGTTTTTTTTTTTTTTTTTTGGGGGGGGGGGGTTAGAAAAGAGTCAATAACCACAGGGGGTAGTAAGAGGAGTCCATGCCTTCATGCATCCAGTGGTCATCTGGTCAATTTGGCAACCTTTTTGGCTAGATCAGTGGTTCCCAAACCCTGTCCTGGAGGACCACCAGGCCAATCGGGCTTTCAGGACAGCCCTAATGAATATGCATGGAGCAGATTTACATGCCTGTCACTTCCATTATATGTAAATCTCTCTCATGCATATTCATTAGGGCTAGCCTGAAAGCCCGATTGGCCTGGTGGTCCTCCAGGACAGGGTTGAGAACCACTGAGCTAGATAGCCCATTTGTCTGTCCAAGTATGGCTATTTTTATGTTCTTTTTAGCTTGGCAGTTACATTTTATTTTTACAGATATTAGTCACAAAGCAATGAAAATGTAATGTAGAACTCAGAATTTGCTCTTCTTTTTATGCCATCAGAATACCACATTCACAGTGTCTAAATACTTAACTAATTATTAACGTATATCATGGACTGATCAAATCCTCCCTGGTAATTCATAGTCACGGTACAACGCAAGGTGTAAATACTTATTTCTACTGAAATGCTGAGAAGATATACGCTTGAAGTCCAAAATGAACCACACAGAGGTAATCAGAAAATATCACAATTTTTCCATAAGGGCTTTTGTCACCAGACGGCCAGTCTTGTGAGCCACCTTGAAAACGCATTCAAATCACCATGTCAACCAGAGCACACGCATCTCAGAATATAATTTGATAGTTCATGGCTCACATTATTTACACAGGAAATGGATCCATCACACAGAACAAGAAATAGTTGAAGGACAATCCCTCGTGAAGCTATTGTGCATCCTGAAAGCACTTGAAAAAACAGGTTTTTTTAAAGGCTCTCTAGATCTCCCTGAAATGCATTTTGATATGGGTTAGTTAAAGTATTTAACTGGTAGATAGTCATACCTCCAGGCAGATCTTTCCTATTAATTAAACCCATGAAGCTGTAGTACCACAGAATGAAAAAGTCAGTTAATGGAGAAAAACAGCGTGATGCCACCTTAACTTAAATGAAAGTACTACTGTGTTTCATAGTATATTATCAAGAAAATAGTGAATATTTCCATATCTAAACTGTACCAGCAACAGAGCAATTTAGATTAGTGTTCCTTGTGTCACAAAAGAATTTTGTAACTACATAATATGCCAGTTATGGTAATTCTGTTCTACAGAAAAAAAGCAGAGCAATTTAATCGGAACTCAATTTGCAAAATTAATGTAAATATTTCATACAATCTCCGCATTGAAGAGAATGAGATTTATTTTTTTTTCCATTATACAGAACTTCACTCTTCAATGCTGAGAATTTGAGGCATGCATCAAGCAATTTACACTTTAGTTAGTGCTTTGAGAGTAAAATATTTTTAACAGCACTTTCACAGTTCATCTGTGCAGCATTTCTTAGATGAAAATTTGCTCGACAGGTCTCAGTGCATCATACTTTTTGCTTTCATGTTAATTGATGTTTGAACATACAGGAATATTCATAAACCTGGGATTCTAGCAACAATGGTTAACGGTGCTCTGAAAAAACCCATCAATGAATTGAAAATGCCAACTAGAAGGTGTTGTTCCTACATATTTGTGTGTTACTACTGCTTCTGTGAATGAATAGCATATGACAGTCTTCTACCTTGGACAGCGATATCATTGCTTGACCCCTTTGACCACGATAGCGTTTTTTGGCGCAGGCCGGAGTGCTGAATGCGCTGCCCTATTCCCGACACTCATAGAGTTCCTATGAGCATTGGGAGCAGCGCAGAGCATTCAGCAATTAGCAATGTTCCTAAGGATGTGCACAGGCTAAATATTTTCAGTCAATTCTTACCCTCCCCTCCCTTTTATAAAACCATAGTGTGGCTTTTAGCACCAGCCAGGGTGGTAACAACTCCGTGGCTCATAGGAATTCTACGAGCATCAGAGCTATTACCCCCGTGGCTGGCGTTAAAAAACATGCTATGGTTTTATAAAAGAAATGATTAGTTTGGCTTTTCTTTTTCCCAGTTTTCAAGCATTTTTTTAGTTTGTTTCATGCATTTATTTTAATAACTTTTTAACACATGCAAATCCATTCTGCATACATTAGTTAATATGTGAATATATATTACATGCACTTACATTTTAAGGTGAGTTAACTACACACAGGCTAAAACATGCCCAATCCTAATGCATCCAATCGGATGCGAACAAAAAAGTATAAAAATACTGGTTCAGAAAACAAAAATCAAACATGAACTGAAGCATAAAGCACAAAGGGCCTTCATGTTTCAGGCAGTCAGACTTTAATTTATACTGTATATGGACATGACATGGGACGTGTTTTGGCATAGTTGCCTGTGTCAGAAGTCAATTTATGATACAGTGAATCAGATAAAATCAGGAAAAATCACTTCTGGCTGAAGGGCCCTGACCTCAGATGATCCCCCTGGACTTCCTTGACCCCCTGGACCCCCAGTGTTCTTTTTCAGGTAGCCACTACTAAACAGGGGGCAGGCCTGGGGAGGACCTTACTTGAGGGGTTCAGATGGAGGACCTTTCATGGGGGGACCAAGAGCTGCAGGCCAGAAGCATCAGGCTCCGACTTTGCAGCCTGATGCTCACAGATGGTAAAATAATCCCAGTAATAAGCTGGAGTTATTTTAGTATGCTTTTGAGGCCCTAACACAACTTGCAAGTCACATTAGGTTAGATTCATAGTAATGATATGCAAATATGCATATTTTGCATCTTATTAATCAATAAAATGCAGCAACTTAAATATCACACTATTTTTAGAACAGTGGCATTAGGGCTGTTTAGATTACATTAAGGACTAATTAACTCAACTTAAAGCCCTAACACCACTTGAATTCACCCTAAATCTAAATTGAACGCTTAATTTGAACAGTAGCGTGTCATTAAGATGACCAATGAATCTGGCTTGTTTCTCTTGAGTAGACTAGTATATGCCCTAGGCAAGGGCAGGGGAATGCCTTTTTGTTTCGGAGTACTCAAGCTCTGCCCCAGACCCCACCCCCATAATAATAGTACTAATTATAATGCCATTTCTTCCATTCATTCTTCATATATAACACAATTACATTGTGAGTGAATCTCTTCATGAAAAGGTGGTAAATGAATAAAAAATTTAAAAAGTATAATCTTATCAACAATATATAATGGTAACCACAAAATTAAACTACACAAGGAACTTGGATGTCCTGGCGATCAGGATGTCCAAGTGCTAATTTAGGATGCTTTTTGGACGTCTATATTTTTTGATTATGAGCCTGTAAATCTCTCATGTGGTTGTTGATATCTCTGTCTCAAAGTCTAAGGTTTTGATTTCTAACATTTTTAAAATGTATTTTTATTATTCCGGCTTCACAAGGCATTTTTTTTATGTGTGCTGGTGACTTTATTTATTACATCTTTAACCAGGTTTGATATTTTCATTGATTTACACTTGTAACACAGGATTGAGCCTTGGGCTGTTTTGTGTATTTTTATCATATTCCTGGATTTTATTTTACCCTCATATTTTTGTGTACACTTTGTAGTATATATTTTTACTATCATGTGTTGTTGTTTTTTTTGAGGGGGGGGGAAATATGTCTATGTATGATTTTCACCAAACTTTTTGTTGTGTAATACATTATGTAAGATTTATCCTACTGATTTCTTTTAATTGTTATTCTTAATTTTCTCATTCGGATATGATATTATGATATAATGGTTGTATTTTTTTATATTTATGTCTGTTTTTTATCTGTTTTATGTTTCAGGGCTCCTTTTACGAAAGGCGTGTTAGCGGTTTAATGCACGTAATAGAATGCGCTAAACTGCCGGCCACCCTAGCCGCTACCGCCTCCTCTTGAGCAGGCAGTAGTTTTTCGACTAGCTTGGGGGTTAGTGCGTGATTAAAAGTCACGCGCGATAAAGCCGCTAATGCGGCTTCATAAAAGGAGCCCTTAGTGTATTCCTTGACCCCAGAGGCAGATGTACCATATGCTGAAACACGGTGCAGTATAGGGTCTTAACTTCTATGGATTCATATAATAAACAGAATTCTTTTTTGGCCTCTCTTTATTTGGAAAGAGTGTTGTCCAATTCCATTCCTCTTTTATTATTGCTGTTGTCCAAACTAACAGCAGCAGCAAAACAAACAACAACAACAAAAAAAGACTGCAGGGCCGCATGGTTCCTAATCCTGGCTGCCAGTCCTACCCACCTCTGACATGACTTCTTCTGGGAAGAGCCTGCAGTCGCTGCAGCCGGAGTCGGAAACATGTGGCCCTGCAGTCTCTTTTTTCATTGCTTTGCTGCCACAGAGATGTCAATGTCAGTGAGGAGATGGATTTTTGGGGGTGCCATGGCACCTGTGGCTCCCCCCTCCCCCGTCCTGATATCTATGGTCCCAGGAGACTGAAAACATAACTTGAAAATCCCTGGGAATCTGGGAATTATGGATGAAATCCACTAGATCATGAGAAGCATAAGCAGAAAAAATACCCTCTTCCATTCTATAATATTCTTTTTGTAAGTATATTTTTCAGGTCTGTACATATATCTACTTTAACTTTACTATAATTCCCTATAAACCAATTTCCAGTACATTTTATCTTTCTTTATACAGTACTTGATTTATAATCTGAGGAAGTATGATCACATTACACCTCACTATTGTCAATTGCATTGGCTACAAATTGAAGCGCGGATTAAGTTCAAGTTTAGTTGTCTCTGTTTTAAGGTATTGGCAGGCTTAATTCCAGAATATCTCTTAGAATCATTTACATTCAGTAACTCCAAACATTCCAGGAAATCACATGCACTATTCTCTTTTCCATCTACCAAGAGCTGTAAATTTAAAAGATTTCAACAACGTCTGCTGTCCTTTCAAGTGGCATTATGGGATAAGGATTTGAATTTCTTAATTATGTCGACTGATTCTTATCTACAATTTCGACGTGTCTTTTCATTGAATATTTGAAAATTAGGCATACTTTGCCTTTCTTCTCATCTTATGTACTCATAAGCTTTTGTGAACCGCATAGAACTTAGCGATATTTGTGGTATAGAAGTGAGTTTTTTATGTTTATGTTTGTTTTGATGACTGTTGGCTAAGCTAAGCAATCACATTTGTAAATATCCTTCTTCCTAGGTATACTGCTTAATGGGGATATATCTACATTTGCAGCATATATCTAGATAGACAGATTATATCCACAGATCTGACATTGTAAGCCGCTCATAGCTATGGGCTGAATTAACCATAGTTATTCAGTGCCAGGGCATGTCTAGTTTCCAGCATGGGAAACCTGGGTTAGTGCGGCAACATAGAAGTTAACCAGCCACTGGTCAATATTAAGTGGGAATGAATTTGGAGATGGTGGCATTTCCTGCTGGTATTTGCACAGGAATTTACGAGCCACATGGAGAAATTCATACCTGAATAGTGTGAAGCCATAGACATGCATGGTGGCTTATCCAATTGGAAAGTCCCAGTGCTGATGAAGGAGAAAAAGGCAGAAACGAAGAAGAAAAGGAATGGAGAATAGAGGAGGAGATGGGGAAAACAGAAAGGGGAAGAGAAACAGACAAAGGAGAGTGAAATTAAAAAAAAAAAAAAAATAGATTATGGAGCAATGTGAAAGAAGAACAGGGAAACAGCAGAAGGGTAGATGACAAATGCAAAATAAAAGAAAAGGTTAAACTACGCAGGTGATAAAGAAAGAAAATAATAGAAAGAACAGGTGAATGCAGATATGGGCAACTCCGGTCCTTGAGGGCTGGAATCCATTCGGGTTTTCAGGATTAACCCAATGAATATGCATTGAATGCAGTGCATGCAAATAGATCTCTTGCATATTCATTGGGGAAATCCTGAAAACCCGATTGGATTCCGGCCCTCGAGGACCGGAGTTGCCCATGTCTGGGCTAGAGTGATTGGGGTGGTAGAGAGGATAAGTCAAAAGCTGGAGGATCTGATAGGAAAGAGTACACTCACTTATCACACCTTTAGCTCTTGGTTACCTATACCAGGGGTAGGCAATTCCAGTCCTCGAGAGCTGGAGCCAGGTCAGGTTTTCAGGATATCCACAATAAATATGCATGAGATAGATTTGCATCTCATGGAGGCAGTGCATGTAAATCTATCTCATACATATTCATTGTGGATATCCTGAAAACCTGACCTGGCTCCGGCTCTCAAGGACCGTAATTGCCTACCCCTGACCTATACCATCATCACATACTGTAGCCCAGGGGTCTCAAAGTCCCCCCTTGTGGGCTGCAATCCAGTCAGGTTTGCAAGATTTCCCCAATGAATATGCATGAGATCTATGTGCATGCACTGCTTTCAATGCATATTCATTGGGAAATCCTGAAAACCCGACTGGATTAGGGCCCTCAAGGAGGGACTTTGAGATCCCTGCATAGCCCAATAGACCCATACACCTTAGTAATAATAGTAATGGTAGAAGAGGTATACTTTCATAATGTGCTGTTTCTGAAGACAGCTCACACAATTCCCATTACCAGCAAAGTCTATGAATAATGTTAGAGTTAATTGGGAAAAAGATGTGGAAGAAGCATTTATTTTCTTAACCTTTCCCACCTTTACTTCCAAATGCACAACTTTTTTTTTAGGATGCCGATCACGTAAAGCCGTTTATAGCAAATTGCTATTGTAATAAAAGCTTGATGGAGGACAATATATTGGACAGATTGTCTCATGCTTAGAAGCCCATATAAAACTTTTTGTTGGTAAAGTGATTTATACTACAAGTAGTAGCTCTACATGTGTAGAGCAGTTATCTTTCAGCACCAGCCCGTGAGGAGAATCCATTCAGAGCTCATAGATGACATCATTACCGAAGCCTATGAATAAAATATCAGTAGCATACCCCAAAATATCTGCTGTTGAACATTCAATAAGGGCCATGAAAGCGTTATTTTCAGCACAATATACAGTTAGTGGTGGTTTTACATTTATTCTGGGAATGACAAGAATGGTAACAATCTCACCTGAATGGAGAAGGACGAGCAATTTTAATGCAAAAGACTGGAAAATATAGATAAGAAAGGTGAATTAACAGGACTTCGAATAGTTCCTTTATTTTGAGAGCGACTGTTTATAATGATTGTGGCACTGCCCTATAAATAAGAAACCTCTATTTAATCAGTTATCAGCCTAGGCTTAATTATATCTTCAGCTTTTGAATTTGCCAACTGGTATAGAACCATTTACTGCTGACCATGGTTGGATTCTGCTGCCAAAAATGTTGGATAAATTAGGAACCAGTACTCTAGAGGGTAGATATATAGAAACATAGAAAAATGAAGGCTGATAAAGGCAATATGGCCTATCAAGTCTGCCTATCCATGCCATCTACTATCCCTTCCTCTCCCTTAGACATCCAATGTACTTATTCCACCACCTCCGTTAGGAGGCCATTCCATGCATTAACCACCCTTTCCGTAGCCTATCTATGCATATTTTCCATGCAGTATCATTTTTGCTAGTCTTTTTTTAAAATGCAGTGGATGATCATTTAGGTTTCTGTTAGACTAAAATTCTAAGGCAGGGGTAGGGAACTCCGGTCCTCGAGAGCCGAATTCCAGTCGGGTTTTCAGGATTTCCCCAATGAATATGCATGAGATCTATTTGCATGCACGGTTTTCAATGCATATTCATTGGGGAAATCCTGAAAACCCGACTGGAATACGGCTCTCGAGGACCGGAGTTCCCTACCCCTGCTCTAAGGGGTCAATATTCAGCATGGTTTATGCGAGGAGAGGCTCTTGCCTGCTTAAACCATGCTGATCGGGCCACTCGCTGATACTCTGTGGCACTTAACTTGGCAGTGCTGCTGAACATTGGCTCTGACCTCCAAGGTACTATATGGTTAATGTTGGGATGGTTCAAATGCAGAATCAGGGAGGAACTGGCAATTATGCAGGCACTATGTTCACTGCCAGGCGGTCCTATCTTTGCCCACTTAGCTATGCTGATGCTGGCACTTGCATAAGTTCTGGATTGGTGGCTGACCTGGTTATTCAATGCCAGTGCCCAGACATAGCCCTGGGATTGAATATCTGGGTTAATTTGGCTTGTGTATTTTAGACCTGAGGTAATGATAGGAGAAGAACCTTTTTTTAGAAGGAAACTTGGCTTGATAAAAATCCTCGGCTCCTACTTCCTTGGCCATTGTATTGCACAGTGAGAGGGCGAGTCTCTGGCTCCGATTCCCGGTGTCAGGTCAAAAGCGCGCCGGGACAAAGGCCCAGACAATTGAGCGCAGCGCAGAGGCGCGCGCCGCAGAAAAGTACTGTTTTTATGGCTCCGACGGGGGGGGGGGGGCGTGGGGGGAACCCCCCCCCACTTTACTTAATAGAGATCGCGCCGCATTGTGGGGGCGTTGTGGGGGGTGTGGGGGGTTGTAACCCCCCACATTTTACTGAAAACTTCACTTTTTCCCTGTTTTTAGGGAAAAAGTTAAGTTTACAGTAAAATGTGGAGGGTTACAACCCCCCAAACCCCCCACAACGCCGGTGCGATATCTATTAAGTAAACTGGGGGGGCTCCCCAACAAAACCCCCTGTCGGAGCCCCTAAAAACTGTAATTTTCTTCGGCACGCGCCTCCATCTTGCGATCAGTTGTCGGCGCGCGCCTTTGTCTTTCGCGGGGTTGTCTATGAACCCCGATTCCCTTGCCACTATGCTGTTTCTGTGAGGGTATCAAGGATTGTGGCTAATCCAGCCATAGTTTCAGAAGAAGTGGTGACAAATAATAGGGTTGCTGATTCTTCTATGCTTGCTTGAAGGTGTGACCTGGAACAGAAACCAGCACACCACTGTATCTTAAGGAGAAGGAGAGAGGAGTAGAGCAGCTGGAGAAATGGGAGGACAACAGGAGATACTGGTCATGAAGGAAAAAAAGAAGACCACAAGAGATGAGCCAAGAAGTAAAGACAAATGATAGGGATCACATTTGTGGTAATAGAATTATTCAGGGGTGGAGCTTGACCACAAGTGAAGATGGCAGCATAATCTCACAGCTCTTCCCTGCCTTGCGCAATTGAACATTCTAGAGCAGGGGTAGGGAACTCAGGTCCTCGAGAGCTGTATTCCAGTCGGGTTTTCAGGATTTCCCCAATGAATATGCATGAGATCTATTTGCATGCACTGCGTTCAATGCATATTCATTGGGGAAATACTGAAAACCCGACTGGAATACAGCTCTCGAGGACCGGAGTCCCCTACCCTTGTTCTAGAGGATTGTTTATTTCCATACACTTCCAGGACAGGGAGGTGGGGGTATATCTTGTTGGTTTATTCTTTGATTAAATGTATTGGATGGGAGGGGAGGGATATTTTTCTTCTGCATTGTTATTGATTGAATATAAGTGCTTGTTCTGATTATTAATGTCTGTATAATTCTTGGTACTTTGTACTAGTTTTGAAAACTAATAAAGATTAAAAAAAAGAAAAAAGAATTATTCAATTCTGAAAGTGTAGAGGAGTAAAGAAAGAAAAACTAGGAGTGGAGAGAATGAGGGGCTGCTGAAAAGTTCTCAGCCCAACCAACAAAGATGGGGCAGTCCTCATCAAGTGCTATACACGCAGTCAAGTGATTTTCCATATGTCTTATTCGAGTGGAAAAATGTGATATGAAAAAAGTGGAAAATCACTGGACTAAGTGTACTGTATAGCCCTCGATGGAGACTGCCCCAACTTTGTTGACAGCGACATTGGTGGCAAAATAAAACGATTAGGCCTATGCCGCTGTTTTTTTTAAATTTCAGATTATTTTAAATAAACCTTTTGGTTCAGTACCCAAATTCTGGTCTGTAATGAGTGCCAGTAGAGTATGTATCATTTTGCTAATGATCCTTAATTCAATGACCTGGACCCACCAACCAAATATTTCCAGTAAAGAAACCCTCATAGGATCCAGGCAAGAAGGAGTTACACAGATTTTTTTTTAAATCTGCTGTCTTTTTCATGCATCATCATGCCGGGTACAACCAATGGAGCTTATTTAAAAACCTCGTTTCTCTTCTAGGCAGAAATTGCATCTGTAACTTGGATCAAGTTCAGAATTTCAGTTCTGTATTTTGGATAACAATTGTTTTTACTTTAATTGCTCATAAAGACTGTCAAGAAGATAGAAAATGAGTAATGAAACTGGTGACTAGTTGCAAGCACTGGCATATTTGCAGTGTTATACATGCCATACAGAGGTTACTGTTAAAGCTGGCAAAGCTCTTCTTTATGGTCCCCTAATTTTATAGGTAAGTCATAAATAATATGGCTGATTGGTCCTTCATATAGTTTTGAATTGTATATTAGAGCCTTTATAAACATGGTAAGTTTTTATTATATTGACATAAACATCCTCATATGAAATTATCCCCTTAGAGCTAGAGGTTTTTGGAGTCACATATTTGTAAATTCAAAGCTGGAGATCACCAATTGAAAAGTAAGAACATAAGAACATAAGAAATTGCCACCACTGGGTCAGACCAGAGGTCCATCGCGCCCAGCGGTCCGCTCCTGCGGCGGCCCATCAGGTCTGTGACCTGTGAAGTGGTTCCTGACCATTTCTGTAACCTACCTATACATCTATCTGTAACCCTCAATCCCCTTATCGTTTAGGAACCTATCTAAACCTTCACATTTTATTAACCTTTGACTTTTTAAAGTTTTCCATTAAAAACTTAGAAAAAGGAGATTATGGTTATCATTCTAAATAACAAAGAAAGTTGACCCAAATGGAGTCACAGAGAGATGACAATCCAAAACAAAAGCCACTGAGGAAACAGATGTTCCTGATGCAGGCTTTATTGGTGGTTCAACGGAATAATCCACAATGAAGAGGACCCAACATGGTTTGTGTTTTGACAAAAGTGTTTTCCTCAGGGGTCCTATGGATATGATTATGAATATAAATATAGAAGTGTGAACTGAAAGTGTTACAGAAAGTTTATGGATGTTTGGGAGCCATTGGTGAAATTTTGTAAGGAAGAATAATTGATTTTATTTTATAGGCTTGTAAACATTCAAATCCAGGGTGGGTTGGGGGGGGAGGGAGTTGCATTGGAACTTGATTCAGGATATATATGGATAATTTCTTGTGGGTTTTATTTTATTTGAGTATTGGGTGGGAGGGTGGGGGAAAATTTAATTGTTATATTAATGTCTGAAAGTTTATTGTACTTGTCTTTTGATATTTTATGTATATGAATTACTTGATGCACAATTGTAGTTTGAAAATCTAATAAAATATATTTAAAAAAAAAAGAAGTGTGAACTGAATGAGCAAATGAAATGTGTTGAATGGATAGTGCTTAAGAAAATATATTTGGGTATTAGAAGAATAAGAATATACTGTATAGTGGAAGTGTGAGAATTGGCTAGGTGAATGTGATCAATGAAAGTGTCATGATAAGAGGACATGTGTGATTGGATCATTCTAGATATCCTAATCACATTTTAGAAAGCTGGAATATACATAAGAGTATCCAAACCTCAAATACAAGCACTTGATAGCTTAGATGCTGACACATAAAATAGATGCTCCCTCCACACACAACCAGCATAAGCATGTCTGTTCTTGTATTTTAGGCAGGTTCTGTTTTGGAAGATCCTGTTATAAAATACTAGAGGAACTTATGTCAAAACGTGGCCATCTCAATTTCGATTTGAATGCCCTTTTTAAAATTCCCCTTCACAAGTCAATCGCTCTTGCTTTAGTGTTGAACTTTACAGTTCTATTTCAAAAAACGTGACAAGCTGAACACAAATGGAGGAAAGATTCTTCAGTGCTTAATCATATTTGTGAGAACCTGTCAAAGTGTAGAACCATGATTTTCTCTCTCGGTACTACTGCACTGTCAATTCTATTCATTGTTTGGGTACTCAGACTTTGGTTTCAGATTCTATTAAGATATTGGAAGTTGTTTTGGGAAATAATGTTATGTTTCGCTCACATCTCTTCAAAGGTAAGCAAGTGCTTTTTTTCAGTTGCACCAGATTAGATCTCTCCGGTCTTACCTTGAACCTGGTGCCCTTTAGATTCTGATACAAGCCTTAGTGGTATCTTGTTTAGACCATTATAAAGCATTGTTTGATAACATTACTCAAAAGGAACTGCACTGGTTGCCAGTGGCGTACCTAGGGTATGTGGCACCCGGGGCCCATCATTTTTTGACACCCCCCCCCCCCCCCCTCATGGAAAAAATTTTTTTTTTTTTTTTTTTGCAATAACCATGAAATGGAATAAATGGTCAGAATAGAAACAGGCAGTGAAAATTTTCTTTTATTGAACCTCATTTATGTAACCATTATTCCAAACATAACATAACATAAATTATGTCGGAATTGTCATGACATCAGAAGTACATATGGAGTAGTTGCAGGTGATGCTTGGGACAGTTCTGATTATGTTAGTTTGGTTTTATGTGTTTTTTGAATAGAAGGGTTTTTATTTCTTTTTTTAAGGTTTTGTAGTTTGTGGTCGAGGTCAATAGGTTGTAGAGTTGGGGGTCAAGTGTTGCAGCTCGAATGGCTAGGAGGTTGTCGAACAGTTTTTTTCTTTTGACGTTTTTGGTTGGAGGGTGTGTGAATGGTGCGTGAGTTCTCCTATGTCTGTTTGAAGTGGATTGAATTATTTAGCTGAAGAAATTAGTTACCCCCCCATTCCACACACATTAATTCTCTTCCATTTTTGTTCCCATTATAAAAAAACACTGATAAGTTCCCAGGAAAAAAATACATTAAAATAAGAAGTGAAAACAAAGGCCCCTACAGATGAGAACATAACATAAGAATAGCCTAACTGGGTCACACCAATGGTCCATCATGCCCAGTAGCCCATTCTCATGGTAGCCAATAGTGCTGCCCGATTCAGAGAAAAATATTTCATTCGATTCGATTCACCCTGTTGAATCGATTTTTCGATTAGATTCACTGTTAATGACACCGCTTTTTAAGTTTAAACAAAGTATAACAATAAATTTCACAACAACAATAAATTTCACAAAGTACTTAAAAAAAAAAAATCACATTTTTCCATTAAAGCAGTTCTGGAGACATTTGCTTGAACAGTCTTTTTTCCCAGTCCATAAGCAAGCAATATGAAAAAGATTTCCTTAATTATCTACTCAAACATTTTTGCTATTTACTTTCATTGTACCTAGACTATTATTCAGTAGAAAAAATTTAGTTTGTTCAATCAAGCAGAACATTCACTCATAGAAGTCCAATGTCCACACAGGATTTGATTGAACAAACCATATTTTTTCTACTGAATAATAGTTTAGGTATACTGAATAGCAAAAATGTTAAAGCCACACAGAAAAGCAGTAAAAGTCAATAGGTTCTCCAAGTGGGAACAACCTGATGTCTCAGCACTTGAGGAAAAGACCACGTAATAATGTTTATAAGATAAATCATATAAATGATTATACTGAAGCAGGGTGTCCTCAGCGTGAGAGGTAAGCGAGAGGAGAGAATTCTCCAGTGCTTTACACAATAAGGCTCCTCTGCCTGCAGTGCACACCATCATAGGACACCTCAGGTGTGCTCAAATTAATCAATGTGATAAATTAAACAGTGATAAACAATTGGTCAATCACAAGAGTGCAAGATCAAACAGGTTGTTCCCACTCAGAGAACCTATTGACTTTACTGCTTTTCTGTGTGAGTAGATAATTAAGCAAATTTCTGATAGCCTACAGAACTGATTCTCACCTTCCATCCCCAGCCCCCAAGACTTACCAGACCCCCCCTGCCGATGCATTTACTTACTGCCTGAACTGGATATTAAATCGTGGGGAAGAGAGGAGAAATGCGGGGAAAGAGCCAGCCAAAACTAGTATTTGTTGCTGCTGAGTGCACCAATCCAGGGCAAGCAGACGCTTCCCCCATGTCTTAATAACAGACAATGGACTTTTCCTCCAGGAATTTGTCCAAACCTTTCTTAAAACCAGCTACGCTATCTACTTTTAACATAACTTCTGGCCACTTCATTTTTAAGCTTAGATCTTTCCTTCCAAACAGAGACCTTGCTAGATGTCAAATACAGCACAAGGTAACTTCACATGGACTTAACTGTGCAGGAAATGAATCTCCTCATACACCCACCATATAGGGCAAAAATGTGCAAAGGTCTGTTTTTTTCTTTCGATCACTACATAGCCTAATGCCACACAAGCAGCGCTGTTACAAACATATTCTGAAGGTCAATGCTAAGGTTGACAAAGTTTCCTTCCTTGGACCAGAAGGAGATACTGACAAACCACTGGAAGAGATTCTAAAACAACTACCCAGAAATAACACCCAAAGACCCACTCAGTGTGTGAACCAGTTGAGTGGAGTGGACTAACTGGGGGTAGAAATGGGCCCAGAGTTTGCTCAGCAGAATTTCCCAGACTACCTCTTCCTCTCAACACACTGACATGCTACCACCACCACCAACACTAGGAACACCTCACCGAGTATGCCAGCAATGCTTATAAACTTTATAAAACACATTATTATATTTTCTTATAAAGCATATATTTTAACTGAACTCAGCCTTGCCATTCACAAAAATAGAAAAGTTCCCATTTCAAGCTGTCTCATGTACACTTTTCAAATCTAACATATTGTAATCACAAAACAGAAAATAAAATTATTTTTTCTACCTTTTGTTCTCTGATCAATATTCAAATCTTGTTGGTCCCAGGCTCTTGTTGTCTTGCTTGCCAGGGTCTCCTTTCTCCGTGCTAACCATCCGTCTGCCATCTCTGTTCTCCCCTTCCGTTTCCCTTCCCTCTCCCGGAGATCTGGCATCTTTCCTTTTTTTTGTCTCCATCCACAGATTCACCTTTTCTCAACTCCCCACCACCCCAGGATCCACCATCTCTCCCTTTCTGTTCCCAACTATCCTCCTATCCAGTATCTCTATCCCCCCTCCACACCATCCCCTGTTTCCAAGTTCTCTCCCTTTCTGTTCCTTCCCTCCCTAAATCCCATTATGCACCATCTCTCTCCCACTCCTCTGTTTTTAGACCCATTATTTCTAACCCCCAAAGTCTGGCATATGCACGTATCTTTGAACCCCCCTTCCCTCTCTCCCTCTGTGTACTTTTACACCAGGACCCCCCTCCCCCGAAGGTCTGTCCCCCCTCAGAAGGGCTACACCCCACCCCTGAAGACCTGCACCCCCCGAAGGACTTTACCTCCCACCCGAAGGTCTGTCCCCCTCTGAACGCCTAAACCCCACCCCTGAAGGCCTGCACCCTCCCCGAAGGATTGTACCCCCCACCCGAAGGTCTGTCCCCCCCTGAAGGCCTGCACCCATCCCGAAGGCCTGCACCCACCCCGAATGCCTGCACCCACCCCGAAGGCCTGCACCCACCCCGAAGGCCTGCACCCCCGAAGGCCTGTCCCCCCCCTTGAAGGCCTGACCCCCCCTTGAAGGCCTGCCTGCTTGTCCCCCCTTGAAGGCCTATCCCCCCTTAAAGGTCTGCCTGTCCCACCCCCTTGTAGGCCTGTCCCCCCTTAAAGGTCTGCCTGTCCCACCCCCTTGTAGGCCTGTCCCCCCCTTGAAGGCCTGACCCCCCCTTGAAGGCCTGCCTGCTTGACCCCCTTGAAGGCCTGTCCCCCCCTTGAAGGTTGGCACCCCCCCAAAGGCCTGCACTCCCTTGAAGGCCTGTCCCACCCCCTTGTAGGCCTGTCCCCCCCTTGAAGGCCTGCCTGCTTGTCCCCCCTTGAAGGCTTGTCCCCCCCCTTGAAGGCCTGCACCCCCCCTTGAAGGTTGGCACCCCCCCAAAGGCCTGCACCCCCTTGAAGGCCTGTCCCACCCCCTTGTAGGCCTGTCCCCCCCTTGAAGGCCTGCCTGCCTGTCCCCCCCTTGAAGGCCTGCACCCCCTTGAAGGTCTGCACCCCCCCCCGAAGGCCTGCACCCCCCCGAAGGCCTGTCCCCCCCACTTGAAGGCCTGCCTGCCTGTCCCCCCCTTGAAGGCCTGCACCCCCTTGAAGGTCGGCACCCCCCCTGAAGGCATGCACCCCCCCTGAAGGCCTGTCCCCCCTTGAAGGCCTGTCCCCCCCCCTTGTAGGCCTGCACCCCCTTGTAGGCCTGTCCCCCCCCCCCCCTTGTAGGCCTGTCCCCCCCTTGAAGGCCTGCCTGCCTGTCCCCCCCTTGAAGGCCTGCACCCCCTTGAAGGTCTGCACCCCCCCCGAAGACCTGCACCCCCCCTTGAAGGCCTGCCTGCCTGCCTGTCACCCCCCTCCCCCTTGAAAGTCTGCCTGCCCGCCCGCCCGCCCGCCCCACCCTGAAGGCCTGATGCCCCGACCCACCCCGAAGGACCATTCGCCCCCCTGGCCTCCCCGCACTACCTATGAAGCAGCCGCAGCAGGATCGCGACGTCAGCTATCTTTGCGCTGCTTAGGAGCTGCTTCCTGCGCCGGGCTACCTTAAGCTACTGCCCCCCCCACGCCCGAAGGACCGCTCGCCCCACTGACCTTCCAGCACACCTATGAAGCAGCCCGCAGCAGGATCGCGACGTCAGCAATCCCTCAGCTGCTTGGGCGCTGCTTCCTGCGCCGCGGTCCCGCCCCCTCCTCTGACGTCAGAGGAGGGACGGGACCGCGGCGCAGGAAGCAGCGCCCAAGCAGCTGAGGGATTGCTGACGTCGCGATCCTGCTGCGGGCTGCTTCATAGGTGTGCTGGAAGGTCAGTGGGGCGAGCGGTCCTTCGGGCGTGAGGGGGGACTGAGCGGCAAGGCCGGGAACACCCCCTCAGGGCTGGTACCCGGGGCGGCCCGCCCCCCCGCCCCCCCCCTAGGTACGCCACTGCTGGTTGCAACTTGTTCAGAATGTTGCTGTGGAACTGAATTACTGGTGGTTGTAAATTTGATCATGTCACCTCCATTCCTTGAAGAACACTGGTTGCCCATAGACGCATGTATCAGGTACACAATTCTTTTTTTAATTCATATAATTTGGTTGGAGAATCAACCTGAATTTCTTGTACACTACCCGACTCCATATTCCTCTGTCTGATCGCTTTGATCCTTGCAACAAAATTTACATGTTGTCCCGTCTTTTCATGAAATTCCCTTGGCTACATTGAGTAAAACAATGTTTAATGTCATAGGCCCTTCATTATGGAATAACCTCCCCTCCAGACAGAGGGTGCCACAGTCCCACTTAGACTTTAAGGGGGCTTTGAAAATGTATATTTTTACACAGGTATATGGGCCCACTACTTAATGAGTTGATAATCTCTGCTCAGGGCACTGGTCTGCGAGTCTGTATTATCATGATGTTTGTCTATGGTGTCTCGTTTCTATTGCTGGCTATCTCCATCTGGCTTGTTCACAGTTCTCTTCTGGCTTTTTTGCTTTCCTATTGCAATTGTACTGTAGTTCCTATCTCTACTGTGTTCCTTTAATGCCTGGGATTGTACATTGCTATAATGGTTCATCCTAGTGGTGGTATATCAAAGTTGAACTTGAATCTGCAGTTTCAATGTAAGGCAATGACTAAACATGTTAAAGCATATATTAAATCTTGCTCGTTTTGTCGAGAATTATCCCACACAACTGTTTTGTATTACACAAGAACTATCTTCTCTGGAATAATGGCAGTTGTTCTTTTCAGAGACTGGCCAAGACCCTTTGCCAAATTTCTGATGGGACAGGGTTCTAGTATTTCAGGGTCAACTGATGTCTGAGATGAATGATTTCCCCCTTCTTCCCTTGCCTGATTCTTTGAACATTAGCATTCCTGGTTTTTATCAGAACACTTTTTCCCATTTCTCTTCCTTACCTCAATTTCAGGTAGGTAAGTTCCTTATTACTATCAATTTCACATGTTTTCTGGCAGACAATGTAAAATTTTAGTTTATTGAAGGAATGCCTGCCATTCTTTACCCCTGTGCTTTTGCACCTTATCATTATAAGTCTGGCATAAGTGATAGTACCAGTTAAATGGAAACACTCAATGATTTGACCATTTACAAAAAAATTAAATAAACTTATTACAGGTAATTATCACCTGATTTATAACATACTTTTTATGGCAAAGCCTTTAGAGAAAGCAATGACACAGCAAGAGATGTTAGATAAGATCATAGCCAAGGTAGCCAAAGGGACATCCTTGTACTCCAATTGGATCTGAGCACTATTTTTTATAATGGCAATCATTCTTTATTATCACCATAAGAACATAAGAATTGCCGCTGCTGGGTCAGACCAGTGGTCCGTCGTGCCCAGCAGTCTGCTCACGCGGCGGCCCTCTGGTCAAAGACCAGCGCTCTAACTGAGACTGCCATTATTGGTACAGTACTGAATTGTTTTTGTTCTCATCAGGGATCTATAACAAATTCAGTTGCTATAGTTTATCCATTAACATGCAGAGTCCCACGGGGATCTGTTCTGGTCCCAAACTTGTTTAATATTTTTATTGCTCGCTTAGTTAATCTGATTCAAGACTTAAGAGACTGGTACTTATTTTTATCCAGATGATTTTCAGTTCATATGTGTATATGATAAATGGGATTTGACTTTCAAGCATAGCCTACTAGAATATAGGCTGGATGGGATCACAAACTAACTTAAGACTCATTAATTCTTAGAAATGTGAGGCTTTGTGGATCTCCAAGAACAGGGTTCTCCCATTTCGGCCAAGCATACATAATAGTCCAATTAGTGTAAAAGGACTGATTGTGTCATAAAGTGTTTTCAGGATAACAAGTCTCCTTCGCATCTCATTCTAAGACAGTTATGAAATCTTTCATCTTGTAAAGGAAGATATGGTCAAACTACTACAATGCAATGTTGGCTGAGGTTCTACTTTATAAAGACTAACATATGCAAAATATAGCAGTTCAGATGTTATGTAATGCCAACAAGCAGTGGCGTACAGGGTTGCAAAAGTAAGAAATTTCTTAATCATACTTTAGCATTTCAGGCAGCTTCCCACGATAAAGAATTCCGATCATTGTTGCTTACAGTTCAACCTTATAAACATTTTAGAATACAGCTGAAGACTTTTCTCTTTTCTAAGTAATCTATTCTATTTTCCAGATTATGTTTATTGTTAATAATCTTTTGTACACCATGGTCATGAATGGCATTACTGGAAGGACAACAGATGTAGAAGTTGCGGCCCCTCTGGGGACAAGTGATCACAATATGATCAATTTTTCCATTGGCATCGGAAAAGGGAAACCAATCAAGAATAAAGCCACAACCTTTAACTTCAAAAAAGGGAATTATGACAGCATGAGAACCATGGTTAGAAAACGGCTCAAGAAGGGGAAAGCACAAATCCAAACAGTGGATCAAGCATGGTCTCTTCTGAAAAACACCATCATAGAAGCACAGAATCTTTACATACCAAAAATATCCAAAGGAAGGCGAAAAAAGGTCAAAGGAGAACCAGCTTGGTTATCCAAAGAGGTGAAGGATGCAGTGCGGGAAAAGAGAAAATCGAAAATCGTTTAAAAGATGGAAACGAGAAAAAACGACGGAGGCCTGGAACTGTCACAAAATCGACCAGAAAAAGTGCCATATAGTGGTAAGAGACACCAAAAAAGTCTATGAAGAAAAGATAGCGAAAGAAGCCAAAAACTTTAAGCCCTTTTTTAGATATATAAAAGGAAAGAAACCAGCAAGAGAGGCAGTGGGCCCTCTCGACGACCAAGGAAGGAAAGGGTCAATTAAAGAAGACAAACAGGTTGCCGATAGGTTAAATTCATTTTTTGCCTCTGTCTTCACAAATGAGGACACTGCAACAATGCCAGATACAGGGAGGATATTCACCGGAGGCATAGAGGAAAGCCTCGCAACAGTAAATGTGGAGTTGGACATGATATACTTTCAGATTGACAAACTAAAGAATGACAAATCCCCTGGACCGGATGGAATTCACCCGAGAGTATTAAAGGAACTTAAGGTGGAAATTGGGGAACTATTACAATCCTTAGCTAACATGTCAATTAGAACCGGGCAAATACCAGATGACTGGATGATAGCAAATGTCATCCCAATTTTCAAGAAAGGATCAAGAGGTGAACCGGGAAACTACAGACCTGTGAGTCTCACATCGGTCCCTGGGAAGATAATTGAAGCAATAATTAAAGATAACATTGTACAACATCTGGAAGATCACAACCTAATAAGAGATAGTCAACACGGCTTCAGGAAAGGGAAGTCATGTTTGACAAATTTACTTCAATTCTTTGAGAAGGTGAACAAACACATGGATAGTGGACATCCAGTGGATATAATTTACTTTGACTTCCAGAAAGCATTTGACAAGGTCCTGCACGCAAGGCTTAAGAGTAAATTACTAAGTCATGGAATAGGAGGAGAAGTGCACAGATGGATCGGCAAATGGTTAGAGAACAGAAGACAGAGAGTAAGCATAAATGGGAAATTCTCGGACTGGGAGAAGGTGACTAGCGGCGTGCCCCAGGGCTCTGTTCTTGGGCCCATCTTGTTCAATATTTTTATAAATGACCTGGAAGAGGAGACAACATGCAATATAATCAAGTTTGCAGATGATACAAAACTATGTCTTAGTAAATTATGGATAAGCGATTCATCAAATTAATAAAATAAACATAAACATAAACATGTCGGGTGGTTGGCTCTCAAAGGGACTGCGAGGATCTTCAGAAGGATCTGAACCAGCTGGAAAAGTGGGCGATAAAGTGGCAGATGAATTTTAACGCAGACAAATGCAAGGTAATGCATCTGGGAAAGAAAAACAAAGAACATGAATATAGGATATTGGGTGTGACATTAGCCAAATGCGAACAAGAAAGGGATTTGGGGGTACTGATAGACAGAACCCTAAAACCATTGGCTCAATGTGCAGCGGCGGCGAGGAAAGCAAACAGGATGTTGGGCGTGATTAAGAAAGGGATCACGAGTAGATCGGAAGATGTCATAATGTCACTTTACAGAGCAATGGTCAGACCACACTTAGAATACTGTGTCCAACACTGGTCTCCATACCTTAAGAAGAATATAACTCTGCTGGAGAATGTGCAGAGGCGAGCCATGAAACTTGTCAGAGGTATGGAGAATTTGAGCTACAAAGAACGCCTCAGAAAACTGGGACTGTTCACCCTCGAAAAGAGAAGACTGCGAGGAGATTTGATAGAGACTTTTAAAATATTAAAAGGATTTGATAAAATTGACCAGGAAACAGCATTACTTACATTTTCAGATGTGACATGGACAAGAGCTCATAGCCTGAAACTGAGCGGCAGCAGGTTCAGGACAAATGTCGGGAAGTTCTGTTTCACACAACGAGTGGTGGGTGCTTGGAATGCTCTCCCAGAGGAGGTTGTGGCAGAGACTACTGTTCTGGGTTTCAAGCGCAAGTTGGATTCACACCTTCTTGCAAATCACATCGGGGGATACGGGAAATCTGGGTCTCCAATAAGGAGCACCTAACTAGGCCTCCGCATGTGCGGATCGCCGGACTAGATTGACCTAGGTCTGATCCGGCGAAGGCGTTTCTTATGTTCTTATGTTGAACTTATGGCTACACAGTTAATAAGCACAATGTTATGTTATGTTATGTTTTATGATCCTTAGTCATAGAAACAATAATGGCTCTCAATTTCAAGTTGTATATGGTTTAAGATTCTGATGGTAATCCATCATGCTTTTTATACTGGCATTCCAATAACACTCTACTTTAATTCCCTATATCTTATCTCACTGTGTGAGATCTTCACAAGCACACACAACTATCCCATCAATATCTCAACTAAGACTAGACTCTTCTTGCAATGCTGCTTTTAGGTATTTGGTGTCTTTCTTTTGGAATGTACTCCCACCAGATATATGTCAAGATTACTCCTATAAGAAATGCAAAGTACGGGCAATGTCATGACTTATCAGGTTTTTAACTTGTTTAAAGCTTGTTTTTATATCTTGTTGAAGATTTCCTGGAATTTACAGGTGTGTGATAGTTGTCACTGATGATATGAAAACTGAGATTGTGAATGAATCAAAAATAAGTGAATAAATTAAAATACAGTATCTGTACATTAAAATTTGGAAACTCAGATGAAGTTTAGTGATAAAGCTTTGAGGCCTTATAATTAAAAGATTAAGCACACTGATTGGCATTCCTTGTCTAAATTGCCGATTCTACATTCTGGCTATGCTATGGAAGTTCAGAAGGTTAATTTTGTGACTTTTAAGACATAAATTTATGTACAATTCTTCATATACATCCATGGGGATAAAGTTCTCAGAGGAACAGGAAACTTGGGTGTTTTACAGAGAGAATCTGCTCCTTATAGGTTAGAACATACAATGCTAATTGGGAGGTCATATGGATGCCAGGATGTAGATGTCAAGACTAGGCTTTTAACTGACATGATTGATATTTGAAAAGGTCAGAGATCAAAAGTGATTTAGAAAGAAAAAGTGAAACACTGCCACCTGCTTGCTTTAAAAACTTAACAGAATGGACTTTTAATGTTAACATTGACATAAGGCATTTATGGAAAGGAAGTCATGTGATCAACTGTGCCATTGTATTCTAAAGCATGATAATTATTACAAATGATGTCACATAGAGTATAAATCTGTTTGTCCTTGCTTTCTCCCTTTAAAGAGCACTGAAATTCTGATGGCTTGCCATTCCTAGACACTGAGAGCACTGTTAATGAATTTTAATTGTTTATTATATGGCTTTTCCTCATGTTTATTATTTGAATTCACAGAACGGATTCGCTAGCCCAGTCATGTGGGAGAGAGAATCCATTCTGGCAATTCTTTTGGCCTCGATGTTCAAGTCTTCCAGCCTGGCTTCAACAATCTTAACATTTTATGTTGCCATTAGCATTTTTCCTTATGTGTCTCGGTTATCTGTTTTCCAAGGTGAAATAAGAACACAAGAGTTGCCATAGTGGGACAGACTGAAGGTCCTTCAAGCCCAGTATCCTGTTTTCAACCCAGGTCACAAGTACCTGGCAAAATCTCTAGCAGTAAAACAGATTTTATGTTGCCTATCCTAGGAATAAGCACTGGATTTCCCACAAGCCATCTTTTTAAATTTATTTATGACATTTTTATTGAAGAAATCAGTAAATATACAATAATATAATACAATAAAATAGTCATTAAATTAATATTCATCATATATCAAATATTCCAAATATCTTTCATTTCTTCAAAATATATTTCTAAAATACCCATTACATCTCTCAATGCCCTTCCCCTAATTCCTACCCCCTTCCCTTTTCCCTATTGACCTCTCCCCCTATCCTCCCCCAAAATTTAGTTTATAACTTTTTATTGAAAGTATCATACTAAACCCCCCAATGAAAGTTGACAAAAATAAAGAATAATAAAAGTAAATAATTGGAATTTTAGATAAATAATCATAGCTTCAATGTAAATCATTAAGAATTAAATTTCTTGCCTTAGTTGAAAGATTCTGAATATATGTATCCAAAATTTCCATAAACATATGAATTTTCCTAGCCGAACACCTAACTTCCCAAGTCTCAACTAACAATAGACGATGAAATTGATTCCTCCAATGCCAAAAACTAGGTGCTTCTTTTGATAACCAAAATTGCATAATACATTTATGTACTATAATACACGCCTTTTGAAATAAGAGACACTTCTTTTTACCAAAAACCCCACAAGCCGCAGCTTTTCCAAAAATTACTCCCCTTGATAAATCTACAACAGAACTACCCCATAATGAGCCTAAAAATAACAGGATGGAAGACCAGAATGACCTAATTAAAGGGCATGACCAAAAAGCATGAGTTAAAGTACCAGGATCCTTATTACACTTAATACAAATTGGGGTATTAATTAAACCGGCATGAAAAGCTTGAATTTGTGAAAAATAAGCTCTATGTAAGACTCTAAATGAACATTCCCTCCAAATAGAGCCCTTAATAACTTTTGGGATTCTATTAATAGCTTGTGTAAAATCCATAAGTGAAATTTGACTTCCCAATTCCTCACTCCAATTCTGTAAAATTTTTTCATATGTACGATCAGGTAATAAATCCCACCACCATTTATGTAATAAGGAAACAGAAATAGGTATATCTTCACATTGATTTAAAAAAGAAATAATTTTATCATGTACTCCAACTGAAAAATCTATTCTCTATAATTTGTTTAAATAATTTGCCAATTGCATATATGCAAATAAAGATCCAGGACCCCTTCCTACAATGGTAGAAAGATCAGGAAAACTCCTCATCTTACCATTTTCATCTAAAACATGTGCTAAATAAGAAATACTTTTACATCTCCAATTTCTAAAAACCCTAGACATCATTCCAGGTTGAAAATCTCCATTGCCCCGAATAGGTAACATAATCTTAATGGCTTATGGACTTTTGTTATAAGAAATTATCCAAATGTATTTTGAAACCTGTTAAGCTATTGCTTTCACCACATTCTCTGGCAATGAATTCCAGAGTTTAATTACACATTGACTGAAGAAATATTTTCTCTGGTTTGTTTTATATCTATTACTTAGTAGCTTCATTGCATGCCCCCTAGTCCTAGTATTTTGGAAACAGTAAACAAGTGATTCATATCTTTCCATTCCACTCCACTCAGTATTTTATAGACCTCTATCATATCTCCCCTAGCCGTGTTAGCCTTTCCTCAAAGGGAAGTTGTACCATCCCTTTTATCATTTTTGTCACCCTTCTCTGTACCTTTTTTAATTCCACTATTAGGGGCATTTCCAAAACACTAAAATGTCCCAATAAATGGTATATATTGACACTTGGACGTCCTAATGCTGATTTTTAAAGCTGTCTTTCTGGACATCTTATGAGGCATCCTAGCCAATGTGCTGCTAGCTGCGTTTCTGTAAACAGCACCTAAAGTGTGATTGACACATGGTCTTTGCCATTTTTTTTTTTAGACGCTGGCCGATTTAGGCACAGTTTATAGAATCAGCCCCTCTATGTAAGACTTGTTTTAAAAGCATCTGAGTACCAAAAAGGTACCCAAACTAACCAGATGACCATTGGAGGGATTAAATTATGATAACACCCCCCCCCCAACACACACACATACACACACACATATACTCCCCTCGTGGTCACTAACCCCCTTCCACCCCACAATGATCTGATTGAAACAGTACATGCCTGTCTCTAGAGCAGTAGCACCTGGTATGGGAAAGCCTAGTATAGCAGAACACAGGTGTCATAAGAAGCCTGATGAGTGGGCTAGTAAACTAAAGAAAGGAGAATCCATGCCCATAAGCCACTCTAACCACTACATTTATGGTGCAAAGTGTGAGTCTACAAAAACCCTACTATACTGCCATATAGCCCATTATGAATCTTATTTTTTTTCCTCTGTTCTATGTTTTTGAATTGTAAGCCGCCTAGACCTTTTGCATTGGCGGGATATAAAATTAACAATAAACATAAACATATAGGTGCCACCTGCAGCCATGAGGACTATTGGGGTGGCAGACAGGTGAGTATAGTAGGTTTTGGGGGGGTTTGGAGGGTTCACCATAAATTATAAGGGGTTTATGATGAAATGTACATCTGGCACTCTTTATATGACATTCACAGCAGTGCCCTCTAAGGTGCCCCACTCACTGCTCTGTTGATATGTCTGTGTGGCCAGTCCATTACAATGCAGGTCCTTCCCATGTCCAAATCATCTGGATTTGAACATTTTGACCTTGAACATTCTTGTGATCAAAAATGGTGAACAAAGTTGAACTTCCTTTGGATAGACACCCTGGTGACCAAGACATCTAATTAGGCAATTAAAAAAAGGGACATCTAACGGTTTTGCTGATTTCAAAAATGGGTGGTTCTCCACCTCTGACTTTGGATGTCTGTGGGAAACGTCCAAAGTCGGACTTAGACATCCTATCAAAAATGCCCCCCATAATCTTTTTCAAGATGTGGAGACTAGAATTACACACAGTATTCAAGGTGTCAAGGTGAGGCTGCACCATAGAGTGATTCGAAGGCATTATAACATTTTCATCTTTGTTTTCCATTCCTTCCATGATAATTTCTAACATTCTATTTACACTTCCCTCTCCCCATTCACGGTTCCTGCACTCGCGGTTTCATATAATCGCGATTTTTTCTGGGGAGGGGGAAAATAAAAAAAAAACAGACTTCATGTAAAAAAAAATCCATCTTATTTTCCTCCCTGCCGCCTTCCCGGCCTCACCCGGTGGTCTAGAAGGCTTTCGGGGCAGGAGCGATCTTTCAGGCAGCTTCCCACGATAAAGAATTCCGATCATTGTTGCTTACAGTTCAACCTTATAAACATTTTAGAATACAGCTGAAGACTTTTCTCTTTTCTAAGTAATCTATTCTATTTTCCAGATTATGTTTATTGTTAATAATCTTTTGTACACCATGGTCATGAATGGCATTACTGGAAGGACAACAGATGTAGAAGTTGCGGCCCCTCTGGGGACAAGTGATCACAATATGATCAATTTTTCCATTGGCATCGGAAAAGGGAAACCAATCAAGAATAAAGCCACAACCTTTAACTTCAAAAAAGGGAATTATGACAGCATGAGAACCATGGTTAGAAAACGGCTCAAGAAGGGGAAAGCACAAATCCAAACAGTGGATCAAGCATGGTCTCTTCTGAAAAACACCATCATAGAAGCACAGAATCTTTACATACCAAAAATATCCAAAGGAAGGCGAAAAAAGGTCAAAGGAGAACCAGCTTGGTTATCCAAAGAGGTGAAGGATGCAGTGCGGGAAAAGAGAAAATCGAAAAATCGTTTAAAAGATGGAAACGAGAAAAAAACGACGGAGGCCTGGAACTGTCACAAAATCGACCAGAAAAAGTGCCATATAGTGGTAAGAGACACCAAAAAAGTCTATGAAGAAAAGATAGCGAAAGAAGCCAAAAACTTTAAGCCCTTTTTTAGATATATAAAAGGAAAGAAACCAGCAAGAGAGGCAGTGGGCCCTCTCGACGACCAAGGAAGGAAAGGGTCAATTAAAGAAGACAAACAGGTTGCCGATAGGTTAAATTCATTTTTTGCCTCTGTCTTCACAAATGAGGACACTGCAACAATGCCAGATACAGGGAGGATATTCACCGGAGGCATAGAGGAAAGCCTCGCAACAGTAAATGTGGAGTTGGACATGATATACTTTCAGATTGACAAACTAAAGAATGACAAATCCCCTGGACCGGATGGAATTCACCCGAGAGTATTAAAGGAACTTAAGGTGGAAATTGGGGAACTATTACAATCCTTAGCTAACATGTCAATTAGAACCGGGCAAATACCAGATGACTGGATGATAGCAAATGTCATCCCAATTTTCAAGAAAGGATCAAGAGGTGAACCGGGAAACTACAGACCTGTGAGTCTCACATCGGTCCCTGGGAAGATAATTGAAGCAATAATTAAAGATAACATTGTACAACATCTGGAAGATCACAACCTAATAAGAGATAGTCAACACGGCTTCAGGAAAGGGAAGTCATGTTTGACAAATTTACTTCAATTCTTTGAGAAGGTGAACAAACACATGGATAGTGGACATCCAGTGGATATAATTTACTTTGACTTCCAGAAAGCATTTGACAAGGTCCTGCACGCAAGGCTTAAGAGTAAATTACTAAGTCATGGAATAGGAGGAGAAGTGCACAGATGGATCGGCAAATGGTTAGAGAACAGAAGACAGAGAGTAAGCATAAATGGGAAATTCTCGGACTGGGAGAAGGTGACTAGCGGCGTGCCCCAGGGCTCTGTTCTTGGGCCCATCTTGTTCAATATTTTTATAAATGACCTGGAAGAGGAGACAACATGCAATATAATCAAGTTTGCAGATGATACAAAACTATGTCTTAGTAAATTATGGATAAGCGATTCATCAAATTAATAAAATAAACATAAACATAAACATGTCGGGTGGTTGGCTCTCAAAGGGACTGCGAGGATCTTCAGAAGGATCTGAACCAGCTGGAAAAGTGGGCGATAAAGTGGCAGATGAATTTTAACGCAGACAAATGCAAGGTAATGCATCTGGGAAAGAAAAACAAAGAACATGAATATAGGATATTGGGTGTGACATTAGCCAAATGCGAACAAGAAAGGGATTTGGGGGTACTGATAGACAGAACCCTAAAACCATTGGCTCAATGTGCAGCGGCGGCGAGGAAAGCAAACAGGATGTTGGGCGTGATTAAGAAAGGGATCACGAGTAGATCGGAAGATGTCATAATGTCACTTTACAGAGCAATGGTCAGACCACACTTAGAATACTGTGTCCAACACTGGTCTCCATACCTTAAGAAGAATATAACTCTGCTGGAGAATGTGCAGAGGCGAGCCATGAAACTTGTCAGAGGTATGGAGAATTTGAGCTACAAAGAACGCCTCAGAAAACTGGGACTGTTCACCCTCGAAAAGAGAAGACTGCGAGGAGATTTGATAGAGACTTTTAAAATATTAAAAGGATTTGATAAAATTGACCAGGAAACAGCATTACTTACATTTTCAGATGTGACATGGACAAGAGCTCATAGCCTGAAACTGAGCGGCAGCAGGTTCAGGACAAATGTCGGGAAGTTCTGTTTCACACAACGAGTGGTGGGTGCTTGGAATGCTCTCCCAGAGGAGGTTGTGGCAGAGACTACTGTTCTGGGTTTCAAGCGCAAGTTGGATTCACACCTTCTTGCAAATCACATCGGGGGATACGGGAAATCTGGGTCTCCAATAAGGAGCACCTAACTAGGCCTCCGCATGTGCGGATCGCCGGACTAGATTGACCTAGGTCTGATCCGGCGAAGGCGTTTCTTATGTTCTTATGTTGAACTTATGGCTACACAGTTAATAAGCACAATGTTATGTTATGTTATGTTTTATGATCCTTAGTCATAGAAACAATAATGGCTCTCAATTTCAAGTTGTATATGGTTTAAGATTCTGATGGTAATCCATCATGCTTTTTATACTGGCATTCCAATAACACTCTACTTTAATTCCCTATATCTTATCTCACTGTGTGAGATCTTCACAAGCACACACAACTATCCCATCAATATCTCAACTAAGACTAGACTCTTCTTGCAATGCTGCTTTTAGGTATTTGGTGTCTTTCTTTTGGAATGTACTCCCACCAGATATATGTCAAGATTACTCCTATAAGAAATGCAAAGTACGGGCAATGTCATGACTTATCAGGTTTTTAACTTGTTTAAAGCTTGTTTTTATATCTTGTTGAAGATTTCCTGGAATTTACAGGTGTGTGATAGTTGTCACTGATGATATGAAAACTGAGATTGTGAATGAATCAAAAATAAGTGAATAAATTAAAATACAGTATCTGTACATTAAAATTTGGAAACTCAGATGAAGTTTAGTGATAAAGCTTTGAGGCCTTATAATTAAAAGATTAAGCACACTGATTGGCATTCCTTGTCTAAATTGCCGATTCTACATTCTGGCTATGCTATGGAAGTTCAGAAGGTTAATTTTGTGACTTTTAAGACATAAATTTATGTACAATTCTTCATATACATCCATGGGGATAAAGTTCTCAGAGGAACAGGAAACTTGGGTGTTTTACAGAGAGAATCTGCTCCTTATAGGTTAGAACATACAATGCTAATTGGGAGGTCATATGGATGCCAGGATGTAGATGTCAAGACTAGGCTTTTAACTGACATGATTGATATTTGAAAAGGTCAGAGATCAAAAGTGATTTAGAAAGAAAAAGTGAAACACTGCCACCTGCTTGCTTTAAAAACTTAACAGAATGGACTTTTAATGTTAACATTGACATAAGGCATTTATGGAAAGGAAGTCATGTGATCAACTGTGCCATTGTATTCTAAAGCATGATAATTATTACAAATGATGTCACATAGAGTATAAATCTGTTTGTCCTTGCTTTCTCCCTTTAAAGAGCACTGAAATTCTGATGGCTTGCCATTCCTAGACACTGAGAGCACTGTTAATGAATTTTAATTGTTTATTATATGGCTTTTCCTCATGTTTATTATTTGAATTCACAGAACGGATTCGCTAGCCCAGTCATGTGGGAGAGAGAATCCATTCTGGCAATTCTTTTGGCCTCGATGTTCAAGTCTTCCAGCCTGGCTTCAACAATCTTAACATTTTATGTTGCCATTAGCATTTTTCCTTATGTGTCTCGGTTATCTGTTTTCCAAGGTGAAATAAGAACACAAGAGTTGCCATAGTGGGACAGACTGAAGGTCCTTCAAGCCCAGTATCCTGTTTTCAACCCAGGTCACAAGTACCTGGCAAAATCTCTAGCAGTAAAACAGATTTTATGTTGCCTATCCTAGGAATAAGCACTGGATTTCCCACAAGCCATCTTTTTAAATTTATTTATGACATTTTTATTGAAGAAATCAGTAAATATACAATAATATAATACAATAAAATAGTCATTAAATTAATATTCATCATATATCAAATATTCCAAATATCTTTCATTTCTTCAAAATATATTTCTAAAATACCCATTACATCTCTCAATGCCCTTCCCCTAATTCCTACCCCCTTCCCTTTTCCCTATTGACCTCTCCCCCTATCCTCCCCCAAAATTTAGTTTATAACTTTTTATTGAAAGTATCATACTAAACCCCCCAATGAAAGTTGACAAAAATAAAGAATAATAAAAGTAAATAATTGGAATTTTAGATAAATAATCATAGCTTCAATGTAAATCATTAAGAATTAAATTTCTTGCCTTAGTTGAAAGATTCTGAATATATGTATCCAAAATTTCCATAAACATATGAATTTTCCTAGCCGAACACCTAACTTCCCAAGTCTCAACTAACAATAGACGATGAAATTGATTCCTCCAATGCCAAAAACTAGGTGCTTCTTTTGATAACCAAAATTGCATAATACATTTATGTACTATAATACACGCCTTTTGAAATAAGAGACACTTCTTTTTACCAAAAACCCCACAAGCCGCAGCTTTTCCAAAAATTACTCCCCTTGATAAATCTACAACAGAACTACCCCATAATGAGCCTAAAAATAACAGGATGGAAGACCAGAATGACCTAATTAAAGGGCATGACCAAAAAGCATGAGTTAAAGTACCAGGATCCTTATTACACTTAATACAAATTGGGGTATTAATTAAACCGGCATGAAAAGCTTGAATTTGTGAAAAATAAGCTCTATGTAAGACTCTAAATGAACATTCCCTCCAAATAGAGCCCTTAATAACTTTTGGGATTCTATTAATAGCTTGTGTAAAATCCATAAGTGAAATTTGACTTCCCAATTCCTCACTCCAATTCTGTAAAATTTTTTCATATGTACGATCAGGTAATAAATCCCACCACCATTTATGTAATAAGGAAACAGAAATAGGTATATCTTCACATTGATTTAAAAAAGAAATAATTTTATCATGTACTCCAACTGAAAAATCTATTCTCTATAATTTGTTTAAATAATTTGCCAATTGCATATATGCAAATAAAGATCCAGGACCCCTTCCTACAATGGTAGAAAGATCAGGAAAACTCCTCATCTTACCATTTTCATCTAAAACATGTGCTAAATAAGAAATACTTTTACATCTCCAATTTCTAAAAACCCTAGACATCATTCCAGGTTGAAAATCTCCATTGCCCCGAATAGGTAACATAATCTTAATGGCTTATGGACTTTTGTTATAAGAAATTATCCAAATGTATTTTGAAACCTGTTAAGCTATTGCTTTCACCACATTCTCTGGCAATGAATTCCAGAGTTTAATTACACATTGACTGAAGAAATATTTTCTCTGGTTTGTTTTATATCTATTACTTAGTAGCTTCATTGCATGCCCCCTAGTCCTAGTATTTTGGAAACAGTAAACAAGTGATTCATATCTTTCCATTCCACTCCACTCAGTATTTTATAGACCTCTATCATATCTCCCCTAGCCGTGTTAGCCTTTCCTCAAAGGGAAGTTGTACCATCCCTTTTATCATTTTTGTCACCCTTCTCTGTACCTTTTTTAATTCCACTATTAGGGGCATTTCCAAAACACTAAAATGTCCCAATAAATGGTATATATTGACACTTGGACGTCCTAATGCTGATTTTTAAAGCTGTCTTTCTGGACATCTTATGAGGCATCCTAGCCAATGTGCTGCTAGCTGCGTTTCTGTAAACAGCACCTAAAGTGTGATTGACACATGGTCTTTGCCATTTTTTTTTTTTAGACGCTGGCCGATTTAGGCACAGTTTATAGAATCAGCCCCTCTATGTAAGACTTGTTTTAAAAGCATCTGAGTACCAAAAAGGTACCCAAACTAACCAGATGACCATTGGAGGGATTAAATTATGATAACACCCCCCCCCCAACACACACACATACACACACACATATACTCCCCTCGTGGTCACTAACCCCCTTCCACCCCACAATGATCTGATTGAAACAGTACATGCCTGTCTCTAGAGCAGTAGCACCTGGTATGGGAAAGCCTAGTATAGCAGAACACAGGTGTCATAAGAAGCCTGATGAGTGGGCTAGTAAACTAAAGAAAGGAGAATCCATGCCCATAAGCCACTCTAACCACTACATTTATGGTGCAAAGTGTGAGTCTACAAAAACCCTACTATACTGCCATATAGCCCATTATGAATCTTATTTTTTTTCCTCTGTTCTATGTTTTTGAATTGTAAGCCGCCTAGACCTTTTGCATTGGCGGGATATAAAATTAACAATAAACATAAACATATAGGTGCCACCTGCAGCCATGAGGACTATTGGGGTGGCAGACAGGTGAGTATAGTAGGTTTTGGGGGGGTTTGGAGGGTTCACCATAAATTATAAGGGGTTTATGATGAAATGTACATCTGGCACTCTTTATATGACATTCACAGCAGTGCCCTCTAAGGTGCCCCACTCACTGCTCTGTTGATATGTCTGTGTGGCCAGTCCATTACAATGCAGGTCCTTCCCATGTCCAAATCATCTGGATTTGAACATTTTGACCTTGAACATTCTTGTGATCAAAAATGGTGAACAAAGTTGAACTTCCTTTGGATAGACACCCTGGTGACCAAGACATCTAATTAGGCAATTAAAAAAAGGGACATCTAACGGTTTTGCTGATTTCAAAAATGGGTGGTTCTCCACCTCTGACTTTGGATGTCTGTGGGAAACGTCCAAAGTCGGACTTAGACATCCTATCAAAAATGCCCCCCATAATCTTTTTCAAGATGTGGAGACTAGAATTACACACAGTATTCAAGGTGTCAAGGTGAGGCTGCACCATAGAGTGATTCGAAGGCATTATAACATTTTCATCTTTGTTTTCCATTCCTTCCATGATAATTTCTAACATTCTATTTACACTTCCCTCTCCCCATTCACGGTTCCTGCACTCGCGGTTTCATATAATCGCGATTTTTTCTGGGGAGGGGGAAAATAAAAAAAAAACAGACTTCATGTAAAAAAAAATCCATCTTATTTTCCTCCCTGCCGCCTTCCCGGCCTCACCCGGTGGTCTAGAAGGCTTTCGGGGCAGGAGCGATCTTTCAGGCAGCTTCCCACGATAAAGAATTCCGATCATTGTTGCTTACAGTTCAACCTTATAAACATTTTAGAATACAGCTGAAGACTTTTCTCTTTTCTAAGTAATCTATTCTATTTTCCAGATTATGTTTATTGTTAATAATCTTTTGTACACCATGGTCATGAATGGCATTACTGGAAGGACAACAGATGTAGAAGTTGCGGCCCCTCTGGGGACAAGTGATCACAATATGATCAATTTTTCCATTGGCATCGGAAAAGGGAAACCAATCAAGAATAAAGCCACAACCTTTAACTTCAAAAAAGGGAATTATGACAGCATGAGAACCATGGTTAGAAAACGGCTCAAGAAGGGGAAAGCACAAATCCAAACAGTGGATCAAGCATGGTCTCTTCTGAAAAACACCATCATAGAAGCACAGAATCTTTACATACCAAAAATATCCAAAGGAAGGCGAAAAAAGGTCAAAGGAGAACCAGCTTGGTTATCCAAAGAGGTGAAGGATGCAGTGCGGGAAAAGAGAAAATCGAAAATCGTTTAAAAGATGGAAACGAGAAAAAACGACGGAGGCCTGGAACTGTCACAAAATCGACCAGAAAAAGTGCCATATAGTGGTAAGAGACACCAAAAAAGTCTATGAAGAAAAGATAGCGAAAGAAGCCAAAAACTTTAAGCCCTTTTTTAGATATATAAAAGGAAAGAAACCAGCAAGAGAGGCAGTGGGCCCTCTCGACGACCAAGGAAGGAAAGGGTCAATTAAAGAAGACAAACAGGTTGCCGATAGGTTAAATTCATTTTTTGCCTCTGTCTTCACAAATGAGGACACTGCAACAATGCCAGATACAGGGAGGATATTCACCGGAGGCATAGAGGAAAGCCTCGCAACAGTAAATGTGGAGTTGGACATGATATACTTTCAGATTGACAAACTAAAGAATGACAAATCCCCTGGACCGGATGGAATTCACCCGAGAGTATTAAAGGAACTTAAGGTGGAAATTGGGGAACTATTACAATCCTTAGCTAACATGTCAATTAGAACCGGGCAAATACCAGATGACTGGATGATAGCAAATGTCATCCCAATTTTCAAGAAAGGATCAAGAGGTGAACCGGGAAACTACAGACCTGTGAGTCTCACATCGGTCCCTGGGAAGATAATTGAAGCAATAATTAAAGATAACATTGTACAACATCTGGAAGATCACAACCTAATAAGAGATAGTCAACACGGCTTCAGGAAAGGGAAGTCATGTTTGACAAATTTACTTCAATTCTTTGAGAAGGTGAACAAACACATGGATAGTGGACATCCAGTGGATATAATTTACTTTGACTTCCAGAAAGCATTTGACAAGGTCCTGCACGCAAGGCTTAAGAGTAAATTACTAAGTCATGGAATAGGAGGAGAAGTGCACAGATGGATCGGCAAATGGTTAGAGAACAGAAGACAGAGAGTAAGCATAAATGGGAAATTCTCGGACTGGGAGAAGGTGACTAGCGGCGTGCCCCAGGGCTCTGTTCTTGGGCCCATCTTGTTCAATATTTTTATAAATGACCTGGAAGAGGAGACAACATGCAATATAATCAAGTTTGCAGATGATACAAAACTATGTCTTAGTAAATTATGGATAAGCGATTCATCAAATTAATAAAATAAACATAAACATAAACATGTCGGGTGGTTGGCTCTCAAAGGGACTGCGAGGATCTTCAGAAGGATCTGAACCAGCTGGAAAAGTGGGCGATAAAGTGGCAGATGAATTTTAACGCAGACAAATGCAAGGTAATGCATCTGGGAAAGAAAAACAAAGAACATGAATATAGGATATTGGGTGTGACATTAGCCAAATGCGAACAAGAAAGGGATTTGGGGGTACTGATAGACAGAACCCTAAAACCATTGGCTCAATGTGCAGCGGCGGCGAGGAAAGCAAACAGGATGTTGGGCGTGATTAAGAAAGGGATCACGAGTAGATCGGAAGATGTCATAATGTCACTTTACAGAGCAATGGTCAGACCACACTTAGAATACTGTGTCCAACACTGGTCTCCATACCTTAAGAAGAATATAACTCTGCTGGAGAATGTGCAGAGGCGAGCCATGAAACTTGTCAGAGGTATGGAGAATTTGAGCTACAAAGAACGCCTCAGAAAACTGGGACTGTTCACCCTCGAAAAGAGAAGACTGCGAGGAGATTTGATAGAGACTTTTAAAATATTAAAAGGATTTGATAAAATTGACCAGGAAACAGCATTACTTACATTTTCAGATGTGACATGGACAAGAGCTCATAGCCTGAAACTGAGCGGCAGCAGGTTCAGGACAAATGTCGGGAAGTTCTGTTTCACACAACGAGTGGTGGGTGCTTGGAATGCTCTCCCAGAGGAGGTTGTGGCAGAGACTACTGTTCTGGGTTTCAAGCGCAAGTTGGATTCACACCTTCTTGCAAATCACATCGGGGGATACGGGAAATCTGGGTCTCCAATAAGGAGCACCTAACTAGGCCTCCGCATGTGCGGATCGCCGGACTAGATTGACCTAGGTCTGATCCGGCGAAGGCGTTTCTTATGTTCTTATGTTGAACTTATGGCTACACAGTTAATAAGCACAATGTTATGTTATGTTATGTTTTATGATCCTTAGTCATAGAAACAATAATGGCTCTCAATTTCAAGTTGTATATGGTTTAAGATTCTGATGGTAATCCATCATGCTTTTTATACTGGCATTCCAATAACACTCTACTTTAATTCCCTATATCTTATCTCACTGTGTGAGATCTTCACAAGCACACACAACTATCCCATCAATATCTCAACTAAGACTAGACTCTTCTTGCAATGCTGCTTTTAGGTATTTGGTGTCTTTCTTTTGGAATGTACTCCCACCAGATATATGTCAAGATTACTCCTATAAGAAATGCAAAGTACGGGCAATGTCATGACTTATCAGGTTTTTAACTTGTTTAAAGCTTGTTTTTATATCTTGTTGAAGATTTCCTGGAATTTACAGGTGTGTGATAGTTGTCACTGATGATATGAAAACTGAGATTGTGAATGAATCAAAAATAAGTGAATAAATTAAAATACAGTATCTGTACATTAAAATTTGGAAACTCAGATGAAGTTTAGTGATAAAGCTTTGAGGCCTTATAATTAAAAGATTAAGCACACTGATTGGCATTCCTTGTCTAAATTGCCGATTCTACATTCTGGCTATGCTATGGAAGTTCAGAAGGTTAATTTTGTGACTTTTAAGACATAAATTTATGTACAATTCTTCATATACATCCATGGGGATAAAGTTCTCAGAGGAACAGGAAACTTGGGTGTTTTACAGAGAGAATCTGCTCCTTATAGGTTAGAACATACAATGCTAATTGGGAGGTCATATGGATGCCAGGATGTAGATGTCAAGACTAGGCTTTTAACTGACATGATTGATATTTGAAAAGGTCAGAGATCAAAAGTGATTTAGAAAGAAAAAGTGAAACACTGCCACCTGCTTGCTTTAAAAACTTAACAGAATGGACTTTTAATGTTAACATTGACATAAGGCATTTATGGAAAGGAAGTCATGTGATCAACTGTGCCATTGTATTCTAAAGCATGATAATTATTACAAATGATGTCACATAGAGTATAAATCTGTTTGTCCTTGCTTTCTCCCTTTAAAGAGCACTGAAATTCTGATGGCTTGCCATTCCTAGACACTGAGAGCACTGTTAATGAATTTTAATTGTTTATTATATGGCTTTTCCTCATGTTTATTATTTGAATTCACAGAACGGATTCGCTAGCCCAGTCATGTGGGAGAGAGAATCCATTCTGGCAATTCTTTTGGCCTCGATGTTCAAGTCTTCCAGCCTGGCTTCAACAATCTTAACATTTTATGTTGCCATTAGCATTTTTCCTTATGTGTCTCGGTTATCTGTTTTCCAAGGTGAAATAAGAACACAAGAGTTGCCATAGTGGGACAGACTGAAGGTCCTTCAAGCCCAGTATCCTGTTTTCAACCCAGGTCACAAGTACCTGGCAAAATCTCTAGCAGTAAAACAGATTTTATGTTGCCTATCCTAGGAATAAGCACTGGATTTCCCACAAGCCATCTTTTTAAATTTATTTATGACATTTTTATTGAAGAAATCAGTAAATATACAATAATATAATACAATAAAATAGTCATTAAATTAATATTCATCATATATCAAATATTCCAAATATCTTTCATTTCTTCAAAATATATTTCTAAAATACCCATTACATCTCTCAATGCCCTTCCCCTAATTCCTACCCCCTTCCCTTTTCCCTATTGACCTCTCCCCCTATCCTCCCCCAAAATTTAGTTTATAACTTTTTATTGAAAGTATCATACTAAACCCCCCAATGAAAGTTGACAAAAATAAAGAATAATAAAAGTAAATAATTGGAATTTTAGATAAATAATCATAGCTTCAATGTAAATCATTAAGAATTAAATTTCTTGCCTTAGTTGAAAGATTCTGAATATATGTATCCAAAATTTCCATAAACATATGAATTTTCCTAGCCGAACACCTAACTTCCCAAGTCTCAACTAACAATAGACGATGAAATTGATTCCTCCAATGCCAAAAACTAGGTGCTTCTTTTGATAACCAAAATTGCATAATACATTTATGTACTATAATACACGCCTTTTGAAATAAGAGACACTTCTTTTTACCAAAAACCCCACAAGCCGCAGCTTTTCCAAAAATTACTCCCCTTGATAAATCTACAACAGAACTACCCCATAATGAGCCTAAAAATAACAGGATGGAAGACCAGAATGACCTAATTAAAGGGCATGACCAAAAAGCATGAGTTAAAGTACCAGGATCCTTATTACACTTAATACAAATTGGGGTATTAATTAAACCGGCATGAAAAGCTTGAATTTGTGAAAAATAAGCTCTATGTAAGACTCTAAATGAACATTCCCTCCAAATAGAGCCCTTAATAACTTTTGGGATTCTATTAATAGCTTGTGTAAAATCCATAAGTGAAATTTGACTTCCCAATTCCTCACTCCAATTCTGTAAAATTTTTTCATATGTACGATCAGGTAATAAATCCCACCACCATTTATGTAATAAGGAAACAGAAATAGGTATATCTTCACATTGATTTAAAAAAGAAATAATTTTATCATGTACTCCAACTGAAAAATCTATTCTCTATAATTTGTTTAAATAATTTGCCAATTGCATATATGCAAATAAAGATCCAGGACCCCTTCCTACAATGGTAGAAAGATCAGGAAAACTCCTCATCTTACCATTTTCATCTAAAACATGTGCTAAATAAGAAATACTTTTACATCTCCAATTTCTAAAAACCCTAGACATCATTCCAGGTTGAAAATCTCCATTGCCCCGAATAGGTAACATAATCTTAATGGCTTATGGACTTTTGTTATAAGAAATTATCCAAATGTATTTTGAAACCTGTTAAGCTATTGCTTTCACCACATTCTCTGGCAATGAATTCCAGAGTTTAATTACACATTGACTGAAGAAATATTTTCTCTGGTTTGTTTTATATCTATTACTTAGTAGCTTCATTGCATGCCCCCTAGTCCTAGTATTTTGGAAACAGTAAACAAGTGATTCATATCTTTCCATTCCACTCCACTCAGTATTTTATAGACCTCTATCATATCTCCCCTAGCCGTGTTAGCCTTTCCTCAAAGGGAAGTTGTACCATCCCTTTTATCATTTTTGTCACCCTTCTCTGTACCTTTTTTAATTCCACTATTAGGGGCATTTCCAAAACACTAAAATGTCCCAATAAATGGTATATATTGACACTTGGACGTCCTAATGCTGATTTTTAAAGCTGTCTTTCTGGACATCTTATGAGGCATCCTAGCCAATGTGCTGCTAGCTGCGTTTCTGTAAACAGCACCTAAAGTGTGATTGACACATGGTCTTTGCCATTTTTTTTTTTAGACGCTGGCCGATTTAGGCACAGTTTATAGAATCAGCCCCTCTATGTAAGACTTGTTTTAAAAGCATCTGAGTACCAAAAAGGTACCCAAACTAACCAGATGACCATTGGAGGGATTAAATTATGATAACACCCCCCCCCCAACACACACACATACACACACACATATACTCCCCTCGTGGTCACTAACCCCCTTCCACCCCACAATGATCTGATTGAAACAGTACATGCCTGTCTCTAGAGCAGTAGCACCTGGTATGGGAAAGCCTAGTATAGCAGAACACAGGTGTCATAAGAAGCCTGATGAGTGGGCTAGTAAACTAAAGAAAGGAGAATCCATGCCCATAAGCCACTCTAACCACTACATTTATGGTGCAAAGTGTGAGTCTACAAAAACCCTACTATACTGCCATATAGCCCATTATGAATCTTATTTTTTTTCCTCTGTTCTATGTTTTTGAATTGTAAGCCGCCTAGACCTTTTGCATTGGCGGGATATAAAATTAACAATAAACATAAACATATAGGTGCCACCTGCAGCCATGAGGACTATTGGGGTGGCAGACAGGTGAGTATAGTAGGTTTTGGGGGGGTTTGGAGGGTTCACCATAAATTATAAGGGGTTTATGATGAAATGTACATCTGGCACTCTTTATATGACATTCACAGCAGTGCCCTCTAAGGTGCCCCACTCACTGCTCTGTTGATATGTCTGTGTGGCCAGTCCATTACAATGCAGGTCCTTCCCATGTCCAAATCATCTGGATTTGAACATTTTGACCTTGAACATTCTTGTGATCAAAAATGGTGAACAAAGTTGAACTTCCTTTGGATAGACACCCTGGTGACCAAGACATCTAATTAGGCAATTAAAAAAAGGGACATCTAACGGTTTTGCTGATTTCAAAAATGGGTGGTTCTCCACCTCTGACTTTGGATGTCTGTGGGAAACGTCCAAAGTCGGACTTAGACATCCTATCAAAAATGCCCCCCATAATCTTTTTCAAGATGTGGAGACTAGAATTACACACAGTATTCAAGGTGTCAAGGTGAGGCTGCACCATAGAGTGATTCGAAGGCATTATAACATTTTCATCTTTGTTTTCCATTCCTTCCATGATAATTTCTAACATTCTATTTACACTTCCCTCTCCCCATTCACGGTTCCTGCACTCGCGGTTTCATATAATCGCGATTTTTTCTGGGGAGGGGGAAAATAAAAAAAAAACAGACTTCATGTAAAAAAAAATCCATCTTATTTTCCTCCCTGCCGCCTTCCCGGCCTCACCCGGTGGTCTAGAAGGCTTTCGGGGCAGGAGCGATCTTTCAGGCAGCTTCCCACGATAAAGAATTCCGATCATTGTTGCTTACAGTTCAACCTTATAAACATTTTAGAATACAGCTGAAGACTTTTCTCTTTTCTAAGTAATCTATTCTATTTTCCAGATTATGTTTATTGTTAATAATCTTTTGTACACCATGGTCATGAATGGCATTACTGGAAGGACAACAGATGTAGAAGTTGCGGCCCCTCTGGGGACAAGTGATCACAATATGATCAATTTTTCCATTGGCATCGGAAAAGGGAAACCAATCAAGAATAAAGCCACAACCTTTAACTTCAAAAAAGGGAATTATGACAGCATGAGAACCATGGTTAGAAAACGGCTCAAGAAGGGGAAAGCACAAATCCAAACAGTGGATCAAGCATGGTCTCTTCTGAAAAACACCATCATAGAAGCACAGAATCTTTACATACCAAAAATATCCAAAGGAAGGCGAAAAAAGGTCAAAGGAGAACCAGCTTGGTTATCCAAAGAGGTGAAGGATGCAGTGCGGGAAAAGAGAAAATCGAAAATCGTTTAAAAGATGGAAACGAGAAAAAAACGACGGAGGCCTGGAACTGTCACAAAATCGACCAGAAAAAGTGCCATATAGTGGTAAGAGACACCAAAAAAGTCTATGAAGAAAAGATAGCGAAAGAAGCCAAAAACTTTAAGCCCTTTTTTAGATATATAAAAGGAAAGAAACCAGCAAGAGAGGCAGTGGGCCCTCTCGACGACCAAGGAAGGAAAGGGTCAATTAAAGAAGACAAACAGGTTGCCGATAGGTTAAATTCATTTTTTGCCTCTGTCTTCACAAATGAGGACACTGCAACAATGCCAGATACAGGGAGGATATTCACCGGAGGCATAGAGGAAAGCCTCGCAACAGTAAATGTGGAGTTGGACATGATATACTTTCAGATTGACAAACTAAAGAATGACAAATCCCCTGGACCGGATGGAATTCACCCGAGAGTATTAAAGGAACTTAAGGTGGAAATTGGGGAACTATTACAATCCTTAGCTAACATGTCAATTAGAACCGGGCAAATACCAGATGACTGGATGATAGCAAATGTCATCCCAATTTTCAAGAAAGGATCAAGAGGTGAACCGGGAAACTACAGACCTGTGAGTCTCACATCGGTCCCTGGGAAGATAATTGAAGCAATAATTAAAGATAACATTGTACAACATCTGGAAGATCACAACCTAATAAGAGATAGTCAACACGGCTTCAGGAAAGGGAAGTCATGTTTGACAAATTTACTTCAATTCTTTGAGAAGGTGAACAAACACATGGATAGTGGACATCCAGTGGATATAATTTACTTTGACTTCCAGAAAGCATTTGACAAGGTCCTGCACGCAAGGCTTAAGAGTAAATTACTAAGTCATGGAATAGGAGGAGAAGTGCACAGATGGATCGGCAAATGGTTAGAGAACAGAAGACAGAGAGTAAGCATAAATGGGAAATTCTCGGACTGGGAGAAGGTGACTAGCGGCGTGCCCCAGGGCTCTGTTCTTGGGCCCATCTTGTTCAATATTTTTATAAATGACCTGGAAGAGGAGACAACATGCAATATAATCAAGTTTGCAGATGATACAAAACTATGTCTTAGTAAATTATGGATAAGCGATTCATCAAATTAATAAAATAAACATAAACATAAACATGTCGGGTGGTTGGCTCTCAAAGGGACTGCGAGGATCTTCAGAAGGATCTGAACCAGCTGGAAAAGTGGGCGATAAAGTGGCAGATGAATTTTAACGCAGACAAATGCAAGGTAATGCATCTGGGAAAGAAAAACAAAGAACATGAATATAGGATATTGGGTGTGACATTAGCCAAATGCGAACAAGAAAGGGATTTGGGGGTACTGATAGACAGAACCCTAAAACCATTGGCTCAATGTGCAGCGGCGGCGAGGAAAGCAAACAGGATGTTGGGCGTGATTAAGAAAGGGATCACGAGTAGATCGGAAGATGTCATAATGTCACTTTACAGAGCAATGGTCAGACCACACTTAGAATACTGTGTCCAACACTGGTCTCCATACCTTAAGAAGAATATAACTCTGCTGGAGAATGTGCAGAGGCGAGCCATGAAACTTGTCAGAGGTATGGAGAATTTGAGCTACAAAGAACGCCTCAGAAAACTGGGACTGTTCACCCTCGAAAAGAGAAGACTGCGAGGAGATTTGATAGAGACTTTTAAAATATTAAAAGGATTTGATAAAATTGACCAGGAAACAGCATTACTTACATTTTCAGATGTGACATGGACAAGAGCTCATAGCCTGAAACTGAGCGGCAGCAGGTTCAGGACAAATGTCGGGAAGTTCTGTTTCACACAACGAGTGGTGGGTGCTTGGAATGCTCTCCCAGAGGAGGTTGTGGCAGAGACTACTGTTCTGGGTTTCAAGCGCAAGTTGGATTCACACCTTCTTGCAAATCACATCGGGGGATACGGGAAATCTGGGTCTCCAATAAGGAGCACCTAACTAGGCCTCCGCATGTGCGGATCGCCGGACTAGATTGACCTAGGTCTGATCCGGCGAAGGCGTTTCTTATGTTCTTATGTTGAACTTATGGCTACACAGTTAATAAGCACAATGTTATGTTATGTTATGTTTTATGATCCTTAGTCATAGAAACAATAATGGCTCTCAATTTCAAGTTGTATATGGTTTAAGATTCTGATGGTAATCCATCATGCTTTTTATACTGGCATTCCAATAACACTCTACTTTAATTCCCTATATCTTATCTCACTGTGTGAGATCTTCACAAGCACACACAACTATCCCATCAATATCTCAACTAAGACTAGACTCTTCTTGCAATGCTGCTTTTAGGTATTTGGTGTCTTTCTTTTGGAATGTACTCCCACCAGATATATGTCAAGATTACTCCTATAAGAAATGCAAAGTACGGGCAATGTCATGACTTATCAGGTTTTTAACTTGTTTAAAGCTTGTTTTTATATCTTGTTGAAGATTTCCTGGAATTTACAGGTGTGTGATAGTTGTCACTGATGATATGAAAACTGAGATTGTGAATGAATCAAAAATAAGTGAATAAATTAAAATACAGTATCTGTACATTAAAATTTGGAAACTCAGATGAAGTTTAGTGATAAAGCTTTGAGGCCTTATAATTAAAAGATTAAGCACACTGATTGGCATTCCTTGTCTAAATTGCCGATTCTACATTCTGGCTATGCTATGGAAGTTCAGAAGGTTAATTTTGTGACTTTTAAGACATAAATTTATGTACAATTCTTCATATACATCCATGGGGATAAAGTTCTCAGAGGAACAGGAAACTTGGGTGTTTTACAGAGAGAATCTGCTCCTTATAGGTTAGAACATACAATGCTAATTGGGAGGTCATATGGATGCCAGGATGTAGATGTCAAGACTAGGCTTTTAACTGACATGATTGATATTTGAAAAGGTCAGAGATCAAAAGTGATTTAGAAAGAAAAAGTGAAACACTGCCACCTGCTTGCTTTAAAAACTTAACAGAATGGACTTTTAATGTTAACATTGACATAAGGCATTTATGGAAAGGAAGTCATGTGATCAACTGTGCCATTGTATTCTAAAGCATGATAATTATTACAAATGATGTCACATAGAGTATAAATCTGTTTGTCCTTGCTTTCTCCCTTTAAAGAGCACTGAAATTCTGATGGCTTGCCATTCCTAGACACTGAGAGCACTGTTAATGAATTTTAATTGTTTATTATATGGCTTTTCCTCATGTTTATTATTTGAATTCACAGAACGGATTCGCTAGCCCAGTCATGTGGGAGAGAGAATCCATTCTGGCAATTCTTTTGGCCTCGATGTTCAAGTCTTCCAGCCTGGCTTCAACAATCTTAACATTTTATGTTGCCATTAGCATTTTTCCTTATGTGTCTCGGTTATCTGTTTTCCAAGGTGAAATAAGAACACAAGAGTTGCCATAGTGGGACAGACTGAAGGTCCTTCAAGCCCAGTATCCTGTTTTCAACCCAGGTCACAAGTACCTGGCAAAATCTCTAGCAGTAAAACAGATTTTATGTTGCCTATCCTAGGAATAAGCACTGGATTTCCCACAAGCCATCTTTTTAAATTTATTTATGACATTTTTATTGAAGAAATCAGTAAATATACAATAATATAATACAATAAAATAGTCATTAAATTAATATTCATCATATATCAAATATTCCAAATATCTTTCATTTCTTCAAAATATATTTCTAAAATACCCATTACATCTCTCAATGCCCTTCCCCTAATTCCTACCCCCTTCCCTTTTCCCTATTGACCTCTCCCCCTATCCTCCCCCAAAATTTAGTTTATAACTTTTTATTGAAAGTATCATACTAAACCCCCCAATGAAAGTTGACAAAAATAAAGAATAATAAAAGTAAATAATTGGAATTTTAGATAAATAATCATAGCTTCAATGTAAATCATTAAGAATTAAATTTCTTGCCTTAGTTGAAAGATTCTGAATATATGTATCCAAAATTTCCATAAACATATGAATTTTCCTAGCCGAACACCTAACTTCCCAAGTCTCAACTAACAATAGACGATGAAATTGATTCCTCCAATGCCAAAAACTAGGTGCTTCTTTTGATAACCAAAATTGCATAATACATTTATGTACTATAATACACGCCTTTTGAAATAAGAGACACTTCTTTTTACCAAAAACCCCACAAGCCGCAGCTTTTCCAAAAATTACTCCCCTTGATAAATCTACAACAGAACTACCCCATAATGAGCCTAAAAATAACAGGATGGAAGACCAGAATGACCTAATTAAAGGGCATGACCAAAAAGCATGAGTTAAAGTACCAGGATCCTTATTACACTTAATACAAATTGGGGTATTAATTAAACCGGCATGAAAAGCTTGAATTTGTGAAAAATAAGCTCTATGTAAGACTCTAAATGAACATTCCCTCCAAATAGAGCCCTTAATAACTTTTGGGATTCTATTAATAGCTTGTGTAAAATCCATAAGTGAAATTTGACTTCCCAATTCCTCACTCCAATTCTGTAAAATTTTTTCATATGTACGATCAGGTAATAAATCCCACCACCATTTATGTAATAAGGAAACAGAAATAGGTATATCTTCACATTGATTTAAAAAAGAAATAATTTTATCATGTACTCCAACTGAAAAATCTATTCTCTATAATTTGTTTAAATAATTTGCCAATTGCATATATGCAAATAAAGATCCAGGACCCCTTCCTACAATGGTAGAAAGATCAGGAAAACTCCTCATCTTACCATTTTCATCTAAAACATGTGCTAAATAAGAAATACTTTTACATCTCCAATTTCTAAAAACCCTAGACATCATTCCAGGTTGAAAATCTCCATTGCCCCGAATAGGTAACATAATCTTAATGGCTTATGGACTTTTGTTATAAGAAATTATCCAAATGTATTTTGAAACCTGTTAAGCTATTGCTTTCACCACATTCTCTGGCAATGAATTCCAGAGTTTAATTACACATTGACTGAAGAAATATTTTCTCTGGTTTGTTTTATATCTATTACTTAGTAGCTTCATTGCATGCCCCCTAGTCCTAGTATTTTGGAAACAGTAAACAAGTGATTCATATCTTTCCATTCCACTCCACTCAGTATTTTATAGACCTCTATCATATCTCCCCTAGCCGTGTTAGCCTTTCCTCAAAGGGAAGTTGTACCATCCCTTTTATCATTTTTGTCACCCTTCTCTGTACCTTTTTTAATTCCACTATTAGGGGCATTTCCAAAACACTAAAATGTCCCAATAAATGGTATATATTGACACTTGGACGTCCTAATGCTGATTTTTAAAGCTGTCTTTCTGGACATCTTATGAGGCATCCTAGCCAATGTGCTGCTAGCTGCGTTTCTGTAAACAGCACCTAAAGTGTGATTGACACATGGTCTTTGCCATTTTTTTTTTTAGACGCTGGCCGATTTAGGCACAGTTTATAGAATCAGCCCCTCTATGTAAGACTTGTTTTAAAAGCATCTGAGTACCAAAAAGGTACCCAAACTAACCAGATGACCATTGGAGGGATTAAATTATGATAACACCCCCCCCCCCAACACACACACATACACACACACATATACTCCCCTCGTGGTCACTAACCCCCTTCCACCCCACAATGATCTGATTGAAACAGTACATGCCTGTCTCTAGAGCAGTAGCACCTGGTATGGGAAAGCCTAGTATAGCAGAACACAGGTGTCATAAGAAGCCTGATGAGTGGGCTAGTAAACTAAAGAAAGGAGAATCCATGCCCATAAGCCACTCTAACCACTACATTTATGGTGCAAAGTGTGAGTCTACAAAAACCCTACTATACTGCCATATAGCCCATTATGAATCTTATTTTTTTTCCTCTGTTCTATGTTTTTGAATTGTAAGCCGCCTAGACCTTTTGCATTGGCGGGATATAAAATTAACAATAAACATAAACATATAGGTGCCACCTGCAGCCATGAGGACTATTGGGGTGGCAGACAGGTGAGTATAGTAGGTTTTGGGGGGGTTTGGAGGGTTCACCATAAATTATAAGGGGTTTATGATGAAATGTACATCTGGCACTCTTTATATGACATTCACAGCAGTGCCCTCTAAGGTGCCCCACTCACTGCTCTGTTGATATGTCTGTGTGGCCAGTCCATTACAATGCAGGTCCTTCCCATGTCCAAATCATCTGGATTTGAACATTTTGACCTTGAACATTCTTGTGATCAAAAATGGTGAACAAAGTTGAACTTCCTTTGGATAGACACCCTGGTGACCAAGACATCTAATTAGGCAATTAAAAAAAGGGACATCTAACGGTTTTGCTGATTTCAAAAATGGGTGGTTCTCCACCTCTGACTTTGGATGTCTGTGGGAAACGTCCAAAGTCGGACTTAGACATCCTATCAAAAATGCCCCCCATAATCTTTTTCAAGATGTGGAGACTAGAATTACACACAGTATTCAAGGTGTCAAGGTGAGGCTGCACCATAGAGTGATTCGAAGGCATTATAACATTTTCATCTTTGTTTTCCATTCCTTCCATGATAATTTCTAACATTCTATTTACACTTCCCTCTCCCCATTCACGGTTCCTGCACTCGCGGTTTCATATAATCGCGATTTTTTCTGGGGAGGGGGAAAATAAAAAAAAAACAGTCTTCATGTAAAAAAAAATCCATCTTATTTTCCTCCCTGCCGCCTTCCCGGCCTCACCCGGTGGTCTAGAAGGCTTTCGGGGCAGGAGCGATCTTCCTACGCTCCTGCCCCGTGCAGATCGACATGAGGAAATGGCTGCTGGGAATTCCCGTAGTCTCTCGAGACTACATTGGGAACTCCCTACAGCCATTTCCTGATGGCGATCTGTACGGGGCAGGAGCGTAGGAAGATCGCTCCTGCCCCGAAAGCCCTCTAGACTACCAGGTAAGGCAGGGAAGGCGGCAGGGAGGTGGGGGTGGGTCAGAACCGGATAATCATGGTTTTTCGGCATTCGCAGTCCGGCTCTGCCCGTATCCCCCGCGAATGACGAGGGAGAAGTGTACTTTCTTAAACGCCACTGCACACTGAGCTGAGTATTTCAGCATATCCTTAATGATGACACCTAGATCCTTTTCCTGGACAATGACTCCTAACATTAGAATATAAGAACATAAGATTTGCCAGTGCCCTATTTGAGTCTAGCCTTACTTGTGTATGTTCTGTTCCAATAGGAACTTATCCAACCTTGTCTTGAATCCCTGAAGGGTGCTTTCCTCTATAACAACCTCCGGGAGAGTGTTCCAGACCTCCACCACTCTGGGTGAAGAAGAACTTCCTTACGTTTGTACGGAATCTTTTCCCTTCTAACTTTAGCGAGTGCCCTCTCGTTCTCTTCACCTTGGAGAGGGTGAACAATCTCTCTGTCTCTCCTAAGTCAATTCCCTTCAATATCTTGAATGTTTCAATCATGTCCCCTCTCAGTCTTCTCTTTTCAAGGGAGAAGAGGCCCAGTTTAACTAGCCTCTCATTGTATGGCAACTCCCCCAGTCCCTTAACCATTTTTGTTGCTCTTCTCTGAACCCTTTTAAGTAGTATTATGTTCTTTTTCATGTATGGTGACCAGTGTTGGACGCAGTATTCCAGGTGGGGGCGTACCATAGCCCGGTATAACAACATGATAACCTTTTCATATCGGTTCGTGATACCCTTCTTAATCATTTCTAGCATTCTGTTTGCTCTTTTCGCTGCCGTGCATTGCGCGGACAGTTTCATTGACTTGTCTACAAGTACTCCCAAGACTTTTTCCTGGGGGGCTGTCTCCAAATATAGCATATGATTTTGGTTACCGACATGCATCACCTTGCACTGAGCCATTTTGAACCTCATTTGCCATTTTGCAGCCCATTCCTCGAGTTTATTTATGTCTCTTTGTAGATCTTCGCAATCCTTCTGTGTCCTCTCTACTCTGAATAACTTTGTATCGTCTGCAAATTTAATCACCTCACTTGTCGTGCCAATTTCTAGGTGGTTTATAAATATATTGAAGAGCACAGGCCCGAGCACCGAACCCTGCGGCACTCCACTTGTGACGCTTTTCCAGTCCAAGTATTGTCCATTCACCCCCACTCTCTGTTTCCTATCCGCCAAACAGTTTTTAATCTACGTGAGTATATCACCCTCGATTCCATGGCTCATAATTTTTCAAAGTAGATGTTCATGCAGAATCTTGTCGAACACCTTCAGAAAATCTAGATATACAATGTCAACCGGGTCACCTTTGTTTATCTACTCATTTACTCCTTCGAGGAAGTGTAGTAAGTTTGTCAAACAAGATCTTCCTTTGTTGAAGCCGTGCTGGCTGGTCTTCATCAGTTTGTATCCATCAAGGTGACTGATGATGCAATCCTTTATCAGCGCCTCTACCATCTTTCCTGGTACCAAGGTCAGACTCATCGGTCTGTAGTTTCCAGGATCTACCTTCGAACCTTTCTTGAAGATCGGCGTAACTTGCCACTTTCCAGTCTTCCGGAATCTTTCCCAATTTGATCGACAAATTTGCTATTAGTTGGAGCAGTTCAGCTATAACCCCTTTCAGTTCCTTGATTACCCTCAGGTGGATGCCATCTGGTCCCGGGGATTTATCGTTTTTAAGCCTATCAATCTGTCTGCATACCTCCTCTAGATTGACCATCGTCCCTGTCAGTTTCCTGACTTCATTTCCTGTGTGTAGCCTATCGGCTTCCGGTATATTGGATATTTCCTCTTCAGCAAATATAGATGCAAAAAATGTGTTCAGTTTGTCGGCAATGGCTTTGTCCTCCTTTAGTACTCCCTTTATTCCCTGGGCATCTAACGGCCCCACCGTTTTCTTCGCGGGTCATTTCCCCTTAATATATCCAAAGAACGGCTTGAAGTTTTTTTGCCTCCTTGGCTATTTTTTCCTCATAGTCTCTTTTGGCCTCTCTTACCGCCTTATGGTACCTGCTTTGATGTTTGTGCTTTTTCCAGTTTTCGTCCGTTTTTGACCTTTTCTATTCCTTAAACAAAGTCTTCTTGTCTTTGATTGCATCCTTCACCGCTACAGTGAGCCACGCCGGTTCCTTGTTTTTTTTTCCTCTTGGATCCCTTGTTGGTATGCGGTATATATAAATTTCGCGCCTCGGTGACTGTGTCCTTAAAAAGGGACCATGCTTGCTCTAGCATATTTACAGTGCTTATCCTCTTCCTAATCTTCTTCCTCACCATAACTTTCTAATTTCCTCAGAAGTCTTTCATGAGGTACTTTGTCAAATGCTTTTTGAAAATCCACATACACAATATAGGAGAGCATGGCATAGTGGTTAGCACTACAGCCTCATCACCCTCAGGTTATGGGTTCAAATCTCACTGCTCCTTCTGACTCTGGGCAAGCCACATAATACTCCACTGCCCCAGGTACATTAGATAGACTGTGAGCATAGTGGAATAAATAGGGAAAATGTGTGAGTACCTCGAACTAAGGCCAGTACTGGGCAGACTTTGAAGGTACATCTGTATATGGCCTTTTGGTTGAAGATGGGCTGGGGAGGGCTTCAAAGGCTGGGAGGGTGTAGATGAGCTGGAGTAAGCTTTGACGGAGACTTCAGCAGTTGGAACCCAAGCACAGTACCGGGTAGAGCTTTGGATTCTTGCCCAGAAATAGATAAGAAGAAGAAAAAAAAATTTAAATTGGGCAGACTGGATGGACCATTCGGGTCTTTATCTGCCATCATCTACTATGTTACTAAGACAGACTAAGAAATCATATATAACAATATCAACCAGCTCACCTTTATCCACATGTTCATTCACCCCTTTAAAGAAATGTAGTAGATTTTGCAATATATCCCTTCCTTTTGCACTATGTCTTGTCTTAGAATATTTAAATTTGGCCTTGTTTGGACTCTGCTCCAGCTTTTCTTTTGTAAACTCTTTTGATATTGCAATAAAACCAATATACCAAGCTGTGTAAATAAATAAATAATAGATATAGATTGAATTCCAGTAGCCTCTGATTACTCTCATTCAGATATGCAAGATGCATACCCCCAAGAGGAGGGAGGATACAGTGACTATGTGTTAAAATATTCTCCACTCACTGGATCCCAGATTAGTTCATGAAATGCTGTATAAGATCTACTTCCCCTTCCTGTTCTCAGGGCTTCAGCTCACTTTTGAAAATTGGGCTTAAATTTACCTGTAAAAGAGCAGCACTAGCTACATTGCCCCTGTCTTTTGGAACTTAACGCCTCCTTATCTGGGATCTAACCTAGTTTTTCCCTCATCCAAATCAGGCTTATAAACTTGGTACTTTGAGTAGCAGTATGAATTATATTAAGAGGGTCTATAACAGTGGTCTCAAATTCAAATCCTTTGCAGGGCTACATTTTGGATTTGTAGGTACTTGGAGGGTCTCAGAAAAAATAGTTAATGTCTTATTAAAGAAATGACAATTTTGCATGAGGTAAAACTCTTTATAGTTTATAAATCTTTCCTTTCTTAATAATATTGTAATTTATAGCTAAAGAGACACATGATCGAGAAACTGTTTTATTTTACTTTTGTGATTATGATAAACATATCGATGGCCTCAAAATAAGACCTGGCGGGCTGCATGTGGCCCCCAGGCTGTGTGTTTGAGACCACTGGTCTATAAAAAGAGAGCTTCTCCTCAGAAGGGTCCTGTGACAAGATAGCTATCAGAGGCCAGGTCAAAGAATTGTACTCGGTTCTTCAAACAATAATTTGGGGCTGCTGTCGATTACAGGGTATGTAGCCCTGGCCAATGAAACCAACTTCTTCAGCAGGAGGGAATGGAAATTAACTGGGCTGGGACTGACCCAATACATTTTATTTAATTTCTACCCAACTTTGGGCCCATTTTATCAAGCTGCGATAGAGATTTTTAGCATGAGCCGGCATGGTAAATGCTGTGACGCTAATTATGAGCATCCCACGCTAAACAACTCTAGCGCAACTTGATAAAAGGGGAAGGGGTCTATTCTCAGTTCTTCAGACAAATGTAACCATTTCTTTACCTCTCCCTTGCAACTTCCATTTTTATATTTTATTGTAAACTGCTCTGGTGTACTCCTCAAAAGACGGTAAAACAATTCAGTTACTAAATTAACCAAAATGTAATAAACACTTAAGGCAACCTCTAATTTGGATATGTTATAGTTCCCAAAACGTTCCAAAATCACCAAAATCCAGAAGGTGTAAGTATGTCTTTGAAAAATTATCACTTGAAATAATCAATTACCAGCTGCCAGCTCGTAAAGCGTAACAACCAAAATACTAACATAATTTTGTTATTATTAGACTGTTAAATATTAACAAAAGAATATAACATGATACTTTTTTATTGAATTAGGTTGGCCTATTTTGATTACCTTTTGGGTATTAAGGGTCCCTATTATAAAGCCACGGTAGTGATTCTCCCACGGCAAATACTCCAAAACTTATTCAATTCCTATAGGTTTTGATGCATTTGCTGCGGGAGAATCACTACCGCAACTTTGTAACAGAGGCCCTACAGGATGACAGCAGTGGCATAGTAAGGGTAGGAGGTGCCCAGAGCATTTGTGCGCCCCCACTCCTTCCTACCCACCCCAGTTCACACTTGTGCTCTCCCTCCTCAACCTTGAGTACCTCACTTCCTGGCCCCGTGACCCAGAAGTAATTCAGAGGGGAACCAAGCTGGTGCTAGTAAAGATAATACAGAGGTACGGGTGTGTAAGGGGGGGGGAGGATGGCATGAGCGTAGTGAGGTGCGGCAGATAGAAGCCATCACCCCCACTGACTTGGCACATGGGGCAGTCCACATCCCCCTGCACCCCCTTACTATACCACTGGTGTTTGATTAAATTTCATAAAGGTACTCTGAGTTTCTGCATGTCAAAATTGGAATTATGTATAAATGGTCACATACCAGAATAGTTGCACTGAAATGTTTGCATAGAATCATAAGTATGGCACTAACATAGTAATGTATTTTATTGTTTATTGAAAGCTTCTATACCACTACTGGGGAGTCAATTCAGAGCGGTCTACATGAGCTTCTGTAATAGTGTTACAATACAGAGTTAGTTTTTCTGAGATGGTTTTCAGTACACATTTATACAGTATACAGTAAGGCACAAATTCTCTATATAGCGCCAATATCAGCGACTGCCTACAAAGCGGCCACTGATCACCTGTCAATCATGCAACAGCATTGAATATGGAATTGCACCTGCAGGAAAGAAAGACGCCTGTCTTTGTCATTAATCATGTCTCCATAGGTTCTTTAGGCCGCCAAAGCCACTATAGGCGTTAGCTATGCCCACAGTGGCATTATGTGGCCTAAAGCACCTACAGAGGCACAATTCTGGTGCCAATATTTTTGGTGCCAGTAGGCGCTTTAACTTTAATTTTTTTTTTTTCTGTTTTAAATGGTGTTTTTTAATTAAATTAGGCGCCTGCCAGCACCTAAGTTTAGGCACTGTTTGTAGAATTTACCCCTAAGTGAATCGGCAAAGCAATGGGCAAAGGGCAAGGCTGGGGGAAAAAAAAAAAGTCACACAACTTTATGGACTGTTTTGTTACACAGAGGTTGGTTCTCCATTTCAGGCCATGAAAGAGAAGCTTGGTTTTGATTTTTAGCTGTGAACATTTGTGATGGTGTGACTTCAGACCCATTTAAGAACAGCAGTTTCACCTGGGGTGGTCTCTGTCTGAGCAAGCGTGTGAATCAGTACGCTGCTGTAAGCTGCAACACCATTGATTAGTCTTTTTGCACTCATATTGGAGCTCTGCTAACTTATTTGTTGATCTTTTTCCAGATGCTGTCCAGAGCCCTGACGCAGCTTGTCTAGCGAAACGGCAGCTAGCCTAACTTCCGTCAGCTAGGACTGGCAGAGACTAAACACATTTTCAATAACCATTGAACATTCTACCTACAAGCTAAGTAGTTTTGACTTTTCTGACACCATTTTGAAACATTTACTGTGTCTGCTGTAGGTAGGAAGGGGGTCAAGAGCCGGTGAAGATCTTTTCCCTTTCTAGTGCAGTAATTGACATTATTACTGCACGGGGTTCTGAGGCTCTCCCCTCATTCAGATGTGATGTGCATGAAACTTTCAATGAAATTGTGGCATAAGTAAATCATTGCTTGAATATAAGTGAGAAAGTTATAGGAGTTGAAAAAAAAAAAAAAAAAAAAGTTACCCATCTGAAAAACAGGCGACACTGAGAGGAGAGAATTTTGATAAGATCTGCGGAAGATCAAGGTTCAGTCATTTTCTGACTCTACCCATACAAAAAAAAAGATGGCACTATGACAGTCTCATTACCTCAAACAAAAACAACTCTATCCTATTTCAAATAGAGAAGACTACAGAGATACTGTCTGAGATAAATGGATGTTTAAAGTCAGAAAAAACATAAAGCACTATAGATCTGGCTAGAAGCAATCATGTGTATCACAGGCACAAAGAAGATGAAATTCTTTGGAGTACAGAATCCAGTATCTCAAAAGATAAATCATTTTGTCTTATAGCAATCTCTCTCTCTCTCTCTGACATACATACACCTTGTTTATGCCTGTGATGTACAAAGAGAAAGAAAGAGATCAGCTTTATTATACTCTGATATACTGTGATTGAGAGAGATCACATTTATTTCCCTGACTATTGTAGATACAGTATATACTGTATGTAAATCACTCATACACACACACACACACAAGATGTTACTCATTATGTACCTGCTTAACCAAGAAAAAACAACTAGGTAACAGTTTCTAAACTATAGGGATGTCATTGTCAAGGAGAACTAGAGGTCCTGCTTATTTCTTCACGTCGCTGGAGCTGATTTATGTATGCGATTGAAAAGGCAGCTAAAATCAGGCATTCCCAAATAGGTACTGAATTATGCAGAGGTCGGCTGAAGGATATAAATAGAGCGTGAGCTCCGTGGTCAAGAGTGATATAGACCTATGAGGAGCAAATTAGTCCTAGAAACTTGCTGCATCCTTAAGTGTGTAGATGTGCACTGATGATTATTGGATTCCCCCCAAAACATTGCTAAAAATAAAAATATGGTACACACTTGATAAATATGATAATCGGAGGATGTTCTCAGCTGTATGATTTATTTCATCGTCTTCGTTTTGTCTTTCTTCTCAACGCACCTGTTTGTAAAGTGCCTTTTGTAGTACAGTAGGGGTGGGTTATTTTTGTAACAATATGGAAAAGTCAGCAACATATCTTAGGCTTTTGCATGTCACTAGAATATGGGAGCGTGTGGTGCAGCAGTTAGAGCTACAACCTTAGCACCCTGAGGTTGTGGGTTCAAATCCCACACTGCTCCTTGTGACCCTGGGCAAGTCACTTAGGCCCAAATTCTGTAACCAGCGCCTAAAGTTAGGCACCTACTTCGGAGGCGCCCAACTAGATAGGCGCCTATCTAAATCGAATAACAAGCTCGATTAAGTTTTTTTTAATCAGCACTGAAACATAGGCGCCTATCAAGAAAGCGGATTTTGTAACAAGGTGCCCCTAAAACTTTAGGCGGCCTTCAAAAAGATAGGCACTATGCATGTTAGGCGTGGGCGTGGCTACGTGTTATGCGCCTTCTTACAGAATCACTGCTCTTAAGCGTGCTTAAGCGCTCGCATGGGCGCCTAGCTTTTAGTTGTCCCTAGAGCTGGCCTATTTCTTGGGTGCCTCCATAATAGGTGCCGCTCAGCGTGATTCACTAAACAGCACCCAACCGTGCTTGATTCGCGCTGAACAGTGCCTAATTAGGCGCCTAACTTTTGGGCGCTTCTTATAGAATTTGCCCTTTAATCCCCATTGCCCCAGGTACATTAGACAGTTAGGGAAAAATGCTTGAATACCTGAATAATTTGTAATCTGCAGAGAACTGTGGGATATGCAGAATATATATTATGAAAATGAGCAGAAAATTACATTGGGGGGGGGGAAATCTATAAATGCCGTTCAAAAATCAGCACTAAAAAATTTAGCATTCACTGCTATTCTATCATGGACACTCAAAGATGAGCGCCCATTATAGAATTAGCATTGAGTGCCAATTTTGGTGCCCAAATTTAGGTCCAAGAAAACAGAAGGCGTTCGGGGCAGGCAGGAGAGTCAGGGCTGCAGGAGGCGTTCGGGGCAGCAGGAGATCGGGGCTGGCAGGGCAGAGAGCAGGGCGGCAGAAGGCAGGGCAGTCGGAAAGGGCTTGAGCGATTAGTCCTCAGCAGTCGCTTGTTTGTGATCGGCCAGCCCAGTCAGTGTTGCAGGGTTTTGATTAGTGAATTGCATCCCTGCCTACTTTGCATGCCGTTGCCCTCATTTGCATGCGCAGATCGAAGGATGGTTGGCAGAGAGGTAAGTGAATCGGGCCGGAGGGAAATCAGGGCACAAAGGGGTCGCAAACTGATCGATACATGATCGGTTTGCTTTGTGAATCTAGCCCTATTTCAGAAAACTTGTGCACTCTTTCCCAAAAGTGGAGCCACCACACACATGCAAACTAGTGAGCATGTGCAAACTTGTGTGGCGTGTCCACCCTATCCAGAAAAGAGAGCATCCTCTTTCCACTTAGGCCCAGATTCTCAAAATGGCATTGGAATTGGCCGGCTCCTGAAACTAACATCGCTGGTCATACGTCACTCAAACTATGGCTCTATTTTGAGAATCGCGGTCTGCGTTGAAGATAAGCGCCGGAAATGTAGACCACGGTTTTAGAGGACTGCATTCCCAGTGCCTATCTACGACATAGAATCATTCTTAGTGGAGCCGAACATCAATCCTGTCCACAACCATGTCCCTTTTGACATTTGGCGCTGTGTAAACGCCCTTCAAGTTTCAAGTTCAAGTTTAATAGTTATTTGATTAATCGCTTAATCGTATTTCTAAGCGATGAACATGTTAAAATTACAATATTTGGGAGAAAATACAATACATAACTATACATAATGTCCTAGCGGATTAATGGACTAACTTAACAAACTCATAAACACAAGGAAAGGAGGGAGGTGAAATACAAAATCATTAAAGAAAAGCAGGACAATCAAGGAAAAATACAAAAAGGGAAGCAAATAAAAAGCCATAGTATAATACAGTAAAAAATATAATTCAACCTGCGAACTACTTAGTTAATTATCAAAGGCATCTCTAAAGAGAAAAGTTTTTAAATTACTTTTGAATTTCTCCAGATTGCGCTCTTCCCTTAAATAAATGGGAAGGGAGTTCCAAGTTTAAGGTGCGGTAACAGAAAAAATAAATTGCCGTCTTGTATTAATAACCTTAAGAGATGGAATTGTCAATAAATTTTGTTCATTGGATCTCAATGTTCTATTTGGAGAATAAGGAATTAATAGTTTATAAATGAATGCTGGAGTTTTATAATAGAGGGATTTGAAAGCGAGTATACATAATTTGTATGTTATTCGGTAAGTAACAGGAAGTCAGTGCGCATTCTTAAGAAGGGAGTTGCATGATCAAACTTCCTAGTTTTTGTTATAAGTTTAATGGAAGCATTTTGAATGATTTGTAGATGTTTTATTTCGTTCAGAGAAATTCCCTTAAAAAGAGCGTTACAGTAATCGATTTTAGAGATCACCAAAGAGTGAATAAGAATATTAAGGGATTTTGAACATAGAAATTGTGAAAGTGAACGAATTTTACGTAGCCTATAAAATGTTGTTTTAATAATGTTACTAAGCTTTACAGGAGGGACAGGACCCACAAGAAGGGAGGAGGCATAGCACTATATATAAAGGACTCTATCCACTCGGTCGGGATGGACATGGCAACAAAGGCAGAGGGGCTGGAATCACTATGGATCAAATTACCCGGAAACAAGGGTGCGGGCATAAAACTGGGGCTGTACTATCGACCACCAGAAGGAGTCGGACACGACTTGGAAGCAGAACTGAGACAGGAATGCAGGACTGGAAGTGTAACAGTGATGGGGGACTTCAACTACCCGGGAATAGATTGGAGTACGGGTCACTCCAACTGCACTAGGGAGACAGGATTTGTAGAAACTGTGAAGGACTGCTTCATGGAGCAACTAGTCAAAGAACCGACGCGAGGGGGTACTACTCTTGACCTCATCCTAAACGGATTAGGGGGGCCTGCTAGAGGGATAGAAGTGGGAGGACCACTAGGCAATAGTGATCACAACACGATCAGATTCACATTAGAAAGAGAGACACCCATAGTAAGGAGGACCGCAACAACTGCGCTGAATTTCAAGAAAGGGAACTATGTTGCTATGAGGGAAATGGTGGGGAGGAATCTCAGAAAAATCTTTAGGATGGAGACTGTGGGAAGCGCCTGGACCCTATTCAGGGACACCCTGCAGGAAGCACAGAGAATGTATGTCCCCAGTTTCAGGAAAGGCTGCAAGAACAATCGATCAAAGGACCCGGTATGGATGTCAAAAGAAGTAAAGAGGGCGATAAAGGACAAAAAGGTATCCTTCCGGAGATGGAAAAAGGACCCAACGGAGGAAAATCACCAGACGCACAGGAAATGCCAAAAGGAATGCCACCGGGAGGTTAGAAAAGCGAAGGGGGAATACGAAGAGGGGCTGGCCAGAGAGGCGAAAAACTTCAAGGCATTCTTCAGTTATGTTAAGGGAAAGCGACCAGCGAGAGAGGAGGTGGGGCCGTTGGACGATGGGGATAGGAAGGGAGTGATTAAGGAGGATAAAGAGGTAGCTGAGAGGTTGAACACGTTCTTCTCGTCGGTCTTCACGAGCGAAGACACATCTAATATACCGGACTCAGAGGAGCTCATGAGTGGGGAACAGGCTGAAAAATTGGATCACATAGAGGTAAGTAAGGAGGATGTCCTCAAACAGATAGACAGGCTAAAATGCGGCAAATCACCGGGCCCGGACGGGATCCACCCAAGGGTTCTGAAGGAACTAAGACAAGAAATAGCGGGCACAATCCAGCATGTTTGCAACCTATCCTTGAAAACTGGTGAGGTACCAGAGGACTGGAAATTGGCGAATGTCACACCTATCTTCAAGAAGGGATCGAGGGGTGACCACGGGAACTACAGGCCGGTGAGCCTGACTTCAATTATAGGGAAGATGGTGGAAGCTATGATCAAGGACGGCATTTGCGAGCACATCGAGAAGAATGACCTATTGAGAACAAGCCAGCACGGATTCTGTAAGGGAAGGTCGTGCCTAACGAACCTTCTGTACTTCTTTGAGGGAATAAGCAGTCGGGTGGACAATGGGGAACCCATAGACATCATTTACCTCGATTTTCAAAAGGCTTTCGACAAGGTGCCACATGAAAGGTTGCTTAAGAAGCTGTGGAACCACGGGGTGGGAGGGGATGTGCACAGATGGATCAAGCACTGGTTGTCGGGTAGACTGCAGAGGGTCGGAGTTAAGGGTCAATATTCTGACTGGCGGGAAGTCACAAGCGGTGTACCACAGGGGTCGGTGCTGGGGCCGTTACTCTTTAACATATTTATCAATGACCTGGAAAAGGAGGCAAAGTGCGAGGTTATAAAATTTGCAGACGATACCAAACTGTGCGGCAGAGTTAGGACCAGGGAGGAGTGTGAGGACCTACAAAGAGACCTGGACAAGCTAGAAGACTGGGCAAACAAATGGCAAATGCGCTTTAACGTGGACAAATGCAAGGTCATGCATATAGGGAAAAAGAACCCGTTGTTCAACTACAAATTAGGAGGGGTTTTGTTGGGAGACAGCAGACTTGAGAGAGACTTGGGTGTGCTGGTGGATGCATCACTGAAGCCATCTGCACAGTGTGCAGCAGCCTCGAAAAAAGCCAACAGGATGCTTGGCATCATAAAGAAGGGCATAACAACCAGAACACGGGAAGTCATCATGCCATTGTATCGAGCGATGGTGCGTCCACATCTGGAATACTGCGTTCAGTATTGGTCGCCGCACCTCAAGAAGGACATGGCGGTACTTGAGAGAGTCCAAAGGAGAGCAACGAAAATGGTAAAAGGGCTGGAACACTGCCCATACGCCGAGAGGTTGGATAGGCTGGGGCTCTTCTCTCTGGAAAAGAGGAGGCTCAGGGGAGATATGATAGAGACCTTCAAGATCATGAGGGGCATAGAGAGGGTGGATAGGGACAGATTCTTCAGACTGAAGGGGACAACAGGTACGAGGGGGCATTCGGAGAAACTGAAGGGAGATAGGTTCAAAACAAATGCAAGGAAGTTTTTTTTCACCCAAAGGGTCGTGGACACTTGGAATGCGCTACCGGAGGAAGTGATCAGGCAGATTACGGTACAGGGATTCAAACAGGGATTGGACGGATTCCTGAAGGATAAAGGGATCATGGGATACTGAGGGAGGAGCTGGGATGTAACACAAGTATAGAAAGCTAACCAGGTAATGAGTATAGAAACCAAACCAGGTCGTGCATGTGCAAGACCGGAGGGTTAGGACTTCGATAGGAAGACAGGACTTAAATGAGAAACCAAGGTGGCAAGGGAGCCCCTTCTGGTGATACAGACAGGTCGTGACCTGTTTGGGCCGACGCGGGAGCGGACTGCTGGGCAGGATGGACCTGTGGTCTGACCCGGCAGAGGCACTGCTTATGTTCTTATGTTCTTAATGTGATCATGGAAATTTAGTTTGTGATCAAAAATCACTCCTAAAATTTTTATATTGCTAACTGTTTGCAGAGGGATATTTTTTATAGCAAGAGTAGAGCTATCTTTCCATGGAAAAAGCATCACATTAGTTTTGTTAATGTTGAGTGCCAATCTGTTAGAGTCCAGCCAACTATAAACTTGATCAAGTTTCTCATTGATCGCTATGATGTCAGTAGGTGCCATTTCTGTAGGCACCTACTTATTTTTTCTTAATTAGTTTTTAATTGGCTTTTAATGGTGCCTTTGATTACCGCACTGTTAATGGTCAATTAAAATACTTAATGTAGGCGCCGTTTTGAGAATCCGGATCTCAGTGCACACTGATTCCAAAGAATAGACATAAAATAACATTGTACTTATAGAACGCGTTACCAGAAGTTCTATGTGGTTAACAAAAAATTATAAACATTAAACATAATCATAGAGTTGAATGAATCAAGTAGTCAAATATTTAGTGAAAAGATAAGTTTTTAGCTGTTTTCTGAAATGTCTATAAGAATCAGTTGTGAGCAACAATGATCGAAATTCATTTTCGTGATAAGCTACCTGAGATGCTAAAGAATAATTAAGAAATTTCTTACTTTTACTGAAGAAATTTTATTCTTATACTGAAGGAAAATTAAACAAAGCAAGGGGTTTTCTACTGTATTTGTGCAGACACTGATATTAGACAAAATGGTCAGAATCCTCCTTCCACCCCAAAAATACCGTTATCAATATTTATCTAATTAGTCAAAACTGGCAAAGCTGTACGGGCTGCCTCCAAAAGTCACAAACACCAGCAGAAGTAAAGGGATACTTTTACCAGGGCCAAGGGCAGGAAAACTAGCAAGCAAGACTGTTTAATGTGTGGGCCATACTGCTATACTTTGTGGGGACCAAAATCTGTCAAGAAGAGTGGCAGATGCTGTATTTCATCTGCAATTCTGCTTTAATTTTGGTACAGTAAAATCTAAAACTCACTGAGCACACTTATCATCATCAGCATTTGAACAGTGCATAGCGGGTGTATGCTGTGCCGCGCAGAGACACACACTAGACCAGGGGTGTCAAGCGCAATCACAGAAGAGGGCCGAAATCTAAAACATAGGCTAAGTCGAGGGCCAAATTTTTTATTAAGATACTTAGGGGTCCTTTTATTAAGGTACCCTAACTGATTTAGTGCGCGCTAAATGCGCACCTTAATAAAAGGACCCCTTAGGGCTCCTTTTATCAAGGTGCGCTAAGGGGGTTAGCGCGTCGAACATTTCATCACGCGCTAACCCCCGCGGCACACCAAAAAACTAACGCCTCGTCAATGGAGGCGTTAGCGATAGCGTGGCAGGCGGTTGAACGCGCGTTAACCGCCTACCACAGCTTGATAAAAGGAGCCCTTGGTCTTGGTAGAAGTATAGGGTCACAACCTCTCCAACCCCATGCCGACTTTTCCTCTCTCTCTTAGGTCCTAGTTCACGCTTGCTGTCTAACATCAGCTCCAACAGGATACACATTTCAAATCTGATATGTGGGCATGTGCTATGATGTACATGTTTAACATCTTTTTAGCCTGTCTATGGCATTTCTGATGTTGATTCCACGGAGCATGCATTTATATTTATCATTTTTGTAATTTTTTTGCATGTGTTTTTGAATCTACTTGAATTCTCCTGTTTTGTGATTATATTGTTTTGAGAATCTAGTTATATATTTAGTTTAAAAATGTTTTCCCTCGATTGTATTTCAATATTGTAATCACAAAACAGAAAATAAAATTATTTTTTCTACCTTTTGTTGTCTGGTCATTATTTCAAATCATGTTGGTCCCAGGCTCTGGTTGTTTTCTGATAACTCACTTGCCAGGGTCTCCTTCTTTCTTCTTCCATTCCCTCCCCCAGAGGTCTGGCATCTTTCCTTTTGGCCCGAGATTTGGCACTTTGTACCTTCCCTGCCTCCATCCCGGCCTCGCATTAAAGCAGTCTGAAGAGGATCGCCAGTCAGCTATTGCAATCCTAGCAGGCTGCCGTCAGCCTCCGCAGCATGTTCCCTCTGTCGTGGTCCCGCCCCTCCTCTAATGTACGGGACTGTGGCAGAGGGAACGTGCTGCTGAGGCTACAGCAGCCTGCTATGAGACCGGAAACCGCATGAACCTACTGTGAGCCAGCTTAAGTACAGATTAGTAATTGTCTGGCGGGCCAAATTTTATTACACCACGGGCCAGATTTGACCCGTGGACCAGAGTTTGACATGTTTGCACTAGACAGTTGCTACTCCTTGAAGCTCGCAATCTAGTTAAGACAAAAAGGCAGGACTCCCAAAGAACACCTTAGACGATCTGAGTCAAGATAGCAAAGCCATGGCCAAAAAGTACTAACCATGAAACCATGAATATATGGAGGTGCCAATCAATGGAACTTTGTGAACTGTGAGCGGAAAAGCGTCCGAGATAAGTACCTGAACTTGCGCCAGTTCTGAGCATTTAATCCTGATAAGTTGGCAACAAGCAATATATAAATATAAAATTAAATTTTCTCTAGACAGATAGCACTTTCACCGTTTTGTGTGTTTGGCACTTATATAATTTATTTCACGCACAGTATACGCCTATGATGGTGTGTAGCATGGCTTGAAATAGAGCCTGCTTAGTATGTATAAGCCTGGAACTCTGGTTATCTTTCCAGTGTCCCATAAGAACATAAGAATTGCCGCTGCTGGGTCAGACCAGTGGCCAATCATGCCCAGCAGTCCGCTCACGTGGCGGCCTTCTGGTCAAAGACCAACACCCTAACCAAGACTAGCCCTACCAGCGCAAGTTCTTGTTCAGCAGGAACTTGTCTAACTTTGTCTTGAATCCCTGGAGGGTGTTTTCCCCTATAACAGCCTCTGGAAGAGCGTTCCAGCTTTCTACCACTCTCTGGGTGAAGAAGAACTTCCTTACATTTGTACGGAATCTATCCCCTTTCAACTTTAGAGAGTGCCCTCTCGTTCTCCCCGCCTTGGAGAGGGTGAACAACTTGTCCTTATCTACTAAGTCTATCCCCTTAAGAACCTTGAATGTTTCAATCATGTCCCCTCTCAATCTTCTCTGTTCGAGGGATAAGAGGCTCAGTTTCTCTAATCTTTCACTATACGGCAGCTCTTCCAACCCCTTAACCATCTTAGTCGCTCTTCTCTGGACCCTTTCGAGTAGTACCGTGTCCTTCTTCATGTACGGCAACCAGTGCTGGACACAGTACTCCAGGTGAGGGCGCACGATCACACTGAGAGTACACTTATTATAATATATTTTGATTTGATACCAACTTATCTCGATTATTTTGACAGGGATTATTAGTTTTGTAGACTATTAGTGAGTTCCCTGTTTGGGTTTTTTGCATAGTGCAAAAAGTACTAAAGCAGGAGGCATTAATAAATAAATAAATATATAAGCAGATAAGCTGTTTGGGGTCTGGAAATGAGGACTCTGGTTATGTAAATTGTTATTATTCATGTTTTTCTTTTACAGAGTAAAGTAAGTATTGAATATCTTTCACTCTCCAGTTCTGAGAAATCCATTATCCCGTCTAAACTCAAATTCAAAATATCTATGACAGGATTGGGAACAATTGAGGTCCAAAGCATTATGAATGAGGTGAGTTTTCAGGATGATTTGGAATTTGGTAAAAGGAAGCCGGATGCACAATTAAGTAATTATTAGTTTATATATTAGTATTTCTTGATCCAGTTTATAAAGAGATTCACCCAAGATGATGTACAGTAAGTACAGCTTGGCATGAATACTTACATGGTAAATAACAGCAGATAAGACCTGAATAGTACTTTCAGTTTGCCCTGCTTTACAATTTCTTAATTAAATAAAAATGTCTTTTTTTCTTTGTTATTTCTGGGCCATAGATCTTAGAGGTCCATCTGGTACTATCCTTAGGTTCCAACTACTGGAGTTGCCAATGAAGCTCACTATAGTCTATCGAAACCATATCCATATTCTAATTAGAGATCCTCTGTGTTCATCCCACACTTTTTTGAATCCCACCTCCCTCAGGAGGGCATTCCAGGCATCCACCACCCTCTCCGTGAAAAATATTTTCTTAACATTACTCTTAAGTCTACCACCCCTCAACCTTAATTTATGTCCTCTATTTTTACCAATTTCCCTTCTCTGGAAAAAGATTTGGTCCTATAGTAATACCTTTCAAATATTTAAATGTCAGTATCATATCACCCCTGTCCCTCCTCTCTGCCAGAGTATACATGTTGAGATCTTCTAGTCTCTTTTCTCACTTCTTTTGGTGCAAACCCCCTACCATTTTTGTCGTATTCCTATAGACCGCTTCAAGTCTTCTTGAATCCTTTGCCAGATATGGCTTCCAAAATTGAACACAATACTCCAATTTTGTTAACAGCATAACAATAGTAAAATGAGTCCAAGTTGGATGTTTTTCTCATTTGAAAATGGCCATTTTCTCTACTAGATTTTTGGATGATTTTTGCAAAACTTCCGAAATCAGATTTAAACATCATACTGAAAATACCCCTCTATATCAACCAGCTCACCTTTATCTACTTGTTTATTCATACCTTGAAAGAAATGAAGCAAATTGGTGAGGCAAGACCTCCCTTGGCTGAATCCATGTTGACTCTATCCCATTAAACCATGTTTCTCTATGTGCTCCGTAATTTTATTCTTTATAATAGTTTCTACTATATTGCTTAGTACTGATTTCAGGCTTGCAGGTCTATAATTTCCCAGATCACCTCTGAAACCATTTTTAAAAATTGATGCAACATTGTCCACTCTCCAATCTTCAGGTGCTATGGACAATTTTAACTAACAGAAAATTATCAATTTCATGTCTGAGTTCCTTCCCTCCAAAATCTTAAACACACTTGCGAGGAGCCGCTGAAATTAGTTCTCAATTCAACCATGAAGAGAATGATGTGGAGCCATGGAACTTACAAATCATTCCATACTTTTCTTGACAATTTTTGTTTCAATGATATGAAATGAAAAGTGTCAAGGAAAGTGTGGAATAACTTGTAAGTTTCATGGCTCCACATCATTCTCTTCTTGGTTGTGCCGAGAACTTTTCAGTGGCCCCTCATACTGCAGGAGCACACTGAAGTGTCCTGTAAATTCCATTTTTTTCCAGTCTTTTATGAACTACAGTTAAACCATCATGTTATAGTTTTACAAAATGTAGAGTATATTGTCTGCCAAATTCTCTCCCCCTAAATTAATATCTGCTATTCCAAATCATAGTCTTCTTGGCAGTCATAAAAGATGTAAATTTAATCACTAAACCATTGCACAGTATGAATTTCCAGTGCTTTAAATTTTAATTTACACTGTGACCATGTTAATTTGCATTTCAATCAGAGACTGAAAATCTATTGAACTTGCTGCTCAAAATAGTTTCAGGCATGTGGTCTTCTTTCAATGAAAAAGTGTCATACTGGAAAAAAAGCCCACCTTTATTTTAAGGTCACTTTTAGTCTAAAGCTATTGAACCTGTAATGTTCCTGCTGTTTCCATTCATTTGTCTGGGGTGATAAAATATTAACGTAATTCCCTGTCAGTTATACTTCATATGCAGTACTCAAGGTCCTTAGTTTTCTTTAGCAGCTCCTAGATATGAGATTTCACATTAATGTGCAGATAAAAAGCCTATTGTATTGAAAACCAAATCTGATTGTCCTTGAAATAAATAATCAAGAGCCCTTGTACATCCTACACTGTAGGTGAAAATACTGTAGGATACTAGTTAGCTGTATATTTTCTGCTTGCCCTTTTCCTATAGTCCTCTCAAATGCAGCAAAATTCAGGGAGACCAGATGGCGATGGATACTAGAAGTGGTGGCTGCTGGCTGGACTTTAATGGAAGTGAGCTGAGTGGCCTACCTTCTTTCTATTTATCTCACCAACAGTGGAGTACCTAGCATATGTGACACCCGGGGCCCATCATTTTTTGATACCTCCCCATCTATATGAAAAATATGATTTTTAGTAACAATCCACATATCGCACAAGAGTGTATTTAGGAAAAGGCAGCATCTTAAACACTGCAGTGAGCACTAGAACACCAACACATACATTGTAAATCTAAACAAGCCAGATCCTCAAAACATTTCAAAAAGAAATCAAAACCCTGCTTTTCAAAAAATTTATCCAGATATCTTAACCCTCCCCCCTTCCCCCTCCTCCCAGGTTAATTCCCCTCCTAAAGCCTCCACTTAGGTAATCTCCTCCTCCTCAAAATACCAACCAAGAATACAGATCCCTGAAATGTAATGTATCTTATTTGTAACCTAACTGTAACCTATTTGTAATATTACCTAGAAATGTCCAGTCATCTTACTATCCAATTGCAAGTTCTTCTGGAAATTATCCAGCTATCTTACCTCTTTTGTAACCAAAAAAATATATATTGTAACGTCACTAGAAATGTCCAGTCAGTTCTTTTGTAATTCACCTTGAACTGCAAGGTATAGGCAGAATAGAAGTCCAGTGGCGTACCTAGGGGGGGGCGGGGGGGGGCGGGCCGCCCCGGGTACCAGCCCTGAGGGGGTGTTCCCGGCCTTGCCGCTCAGTCCCCCCCACGCCCGAAGGACCGCTCGCCCCACTGACCTTCCAGCACACCTATGAAGCAGCCCGCAGCAGGATCGCGACATCAGCAATCCCTCAGCTGCTTGGGCGCTGCTTCCTGCGCCGCGGTCCCGTCCCTCCTCTGACGTCAGAGGAGGGGGCGGGACCGCGGCGCAGGAAGCAGCGCCCAAGCAGCTGAGGGATTGCTGACGTCGCGATCCTACTGCGGGCTGCTTCATAGGTGTGCTGGAAGGTCAGTGGGGCGAGCGGTCCTTCGGGCGTGGGGGGGGGCAGTAGCTTAAGGTAGCCCAGCGCAGGAAGCAGCTCCTAAGCAGCGCAAAGATAGCTGACGTCGCGATCCTGCTGCGGCTGCTTCATAGGTAGTGCGGGGAGGCCAGGGGGGCGAATGGTCCTTCGGGGTGGGTCGGGGCATCAGGCCTTCAGGGTGGGGCGGGCGGGCGGGCAGGCAGGCAGACTTTCAAGGGGGAGGGGGGGTGACAGGCAGGCAGGCCTTCAAGGGGGGGTGCAGGTCTTCGGGGGGGGGTGCAGACCTTCAAGGGGGTGCAGGCCTTCAAGGGGGGGACAGGCAGGCAGGCCTTCAAGGGGGGGACAGGCCTACAAGGGGGGGGGGGGGCAGGCCTACAAGGGGGTGCAGGCCTACAAGGGGGGGGAACAGGCCTTCAAGGGGGGACAGGCCTTCAGGGGGGGTGCATGCCTTCAGGGGGGGGTGCCGACCTTCAAGGGGGTGCAGGCCTTCAAGGGGGGGACAGGCAGGCAGGCCTTCAAGTGGGGGGACAGGCCTTCGGGGGGGTGCAGGCCTTCGGGGGGGGGTGCAGACCTTCAAGGGGGTGCAGGCCTTCAAGGGGGGGACAGGCAGGCAGGCCTACAAGGGGGTGGGACAGGCCTTCAAGGGGGTGCAGGCCTTTGGGGGGGTGCCAACCTTCAAGGGGGGGTGCAGGCCTTCAAGGGGGGGGGGCAGGCCTTCAAGGGGGGACAAGCAGGCAGGCCTTCAAGGGGGGGACAGGCCTACAAGGGGGTGGGACAGGCCTTCAAGGGGGTGCAGGCCTTTGGGGGGGTGCCAACCTTCAAGGGGGGGGACAGGCCTTCAAGGGGGGACAAGCAGGCAGGCCTTCAAGGGGGGGTCAGGCCTTCAAGGGGGGGACAGGCCTACAAGGGGATGGGACAGGCAGACCTTTAAGGGGGGGCAGGCCTACAAGGGGGTGGGACAGGCAGACCTTTAAGGGGGGATAGGCCTTCAAGGGGGGACAAGCAGGCAGGCCTTCAAGGGGGGGTCAGGCCTTCAAGGGGGGGGGACAGGCCTTCGGGGGTGCAGGCCTTCGGGGTGGGTGCAGGCCTTCGGGGTGGGTGCAGGCATTCGGGGTGGGTGCAGGCCTTCGGGATGGGTGCAGGCCTTCAGGGGGGGACAGACCTTCGGGTGGGGGGTACAATCCTTCGGGGAGGGTGCAGGCCTTCAGGGGTGGGGTTTAGGCGTTCAGAGGGGGACAGACCTTCGGGTGGGAGGTAAAGTCCTTCGGGGGGTGCAGGTCTTCAGGGGTGGGGTGTAGCCCTTCTGAGGGGGGACAGACCTTCGGGGGAGGGGGGGTCCTGGTGTAAAAGTACACAGAGGGAGAGAGGGAAGGGGGGGTTCAAAGATACGTGCATATGCCAGACTTTGGGGGTTATAAATAATGGGTCTAAAAACAGAGGAGTGGGAGAGAGATGGTGCATAATGGGATTTAGGGAGGGAAGGAACAGAAAGGGAGAGAACTTGGAAACAGGGGATGGTGTGGAGGGGGGATAGAGATACTGGATAGGAGGATAGTTGGGAACAGAAAGGGAGAGATGGTGGATCCTGGGGTGGTGGGGAGTTGAGAAAAGGTGAATCTGTGGATGGAGACAAAAAAAAAGGAAAGATGCCAGATCTCCGGGAGAGGGAAGGGAAACGGAAGGGGAGAACAGAGATGGCAGACGGATGGTTAGCACGGAGAAAGGAGACCCTGGCAAGCAAGACAACAAGAGCCTGGGACCAACAAGATTTGAATATTGATCAGAGAACAAAAGGTAGAAAAAATAATTTTATTTTCTGTTTTGTGATTACAATATGTTAGATTTGAAAAGTGTACATGAGACAGCTTGAAATGGGAACTTTTCTATTTTTGTGAATGGCAAGGCTGAGTTCAGTTAAAATATATGCTTTATAAGAAAATATAATAATGTGTTTTATAAAGTTTATAAGCATTGCTGGCATACTCGGTGAGGTGTTCCTAGTGTTGGTGGTGGTGGTAGCATGTCAGTGTGTTGAGAGGAAGAGGTAGTCTGGGAAATTCTGCTGAGCAAACTCTGGGCCCATTTCCACCCCCAGTTAGTCCACTCCACTCAACTGGTTCACACACTGAGTGGGTCTTTGGGTGTTATTTCTGGGTAGTTGTTTTAGAATCTCTTCCAGTGGTTTGTCAGTATCTCCTTCTGGTCCAAGGAAGGAAACTTTGTCAACCTTAGCATTGACCTTCAGAATATGTTTGTAACAGCGCTGCTTGTGTGGCATTAGGCTATGTAGTGATCGAAAGAAAAAAACAGACCTTTGCACATTTTTGCACTATATGGTGGGTGTATGAGGAGATTCATTTCCTGCACAGTTAAGTCCATGTGAAGTTACCTTGTGCTGTATTTGACATCTAGCAAGGTCTCTGTTTGGAAGGAAAGATCTAAGCTTAAAAATGAAGTGGCCAGAAGTTATGTTAAAAGTAGATAGCGTAGCTGGTTTTAAGAAAGGTTTGGACAAATTCCTGGAGGAAAAGTCCATTGTCTGTTATTAAGACATGGGGGAAGCGTCTGCTGGCCCTGGATTGGTGCACTCAGCAGCAACAAATACTAGTTTTGGCTGGCTCTTTCCCCGCATTTCTCCTCTCTTCCCCACGATTTAATATCCAGTTCAGGCAGTAAGTAAATGCATCGGCAGGGGGGGTCTGGTAAGTCTTGGGGGCTGGGGATGGAAGGTGAGAATCAGTTCTGTAGGCTATCAGAAATTTGCTTAATTATCTACTCACACAGAAAAGCAGTAAAGTCAATAGGTTCTCTGAGTGGGAACAACCTGTTTGATCTTGCACTCTTGTGATTGACCAATTGTTTATCACTGTTTAATTTATCACATTGATTAATTTGAGCACACCTGAGGTGTCCTATGATGGTGTGCACTGCAGGCAGAGGAGCCTTATTGTGTAAAGCACTGGAGAATTCTCTCCTCTCGCTTACCTCTCACGCTGAGGACACCCTGCTTCAGTATAATCATTTATATGATTTATCTTATAAACATTATTACGTGGTCTTTTCCTCAAGTGCTGAGACATCAGGTTGTTCCCACTTGGAGAACCTATTGACTTTTACTGCTTTTCTGTGTGGCTTTAACATTTTTGCTATTCAGTATACCTAAACTATTATTCAGTAGAAAAAATATGGTTTGTTCAATCAAATCCTGTGTGGACATTGGACTTCTATGAGTGAATGTTCTGCTTGATTGAACAAACTAAATTTTTTCTACTGAATAATAGTCTAGGTACAATGAAAGTAAATAGCAAAAATGTTTGAGTAGATAATTAAGGAAATCTTTTTCATATTGCTTGCTTATGGACTGGGAAAAAAGACTGTTCAAGCAAATGTCTCCAGAACTGCTTTAATGGAAAAATGTGATTTTTTTTTTTTAAGTACTTTGTGAAATTTATTGTTGTTGTGAAATTTATTGTTATACTTTGTTTAAACTTAAAAAGCGGTGTCATTAACAGTGAATCTAATCGAAAAATCGATTCAACAGGGTGAATCGAATCGAATGAAATATTTTTCTCTGAATCGGGCAGCACTATTGGCTACCATGAGAATGGGCTACTGGGCATGATGGACCATTGGTGTGACCCAGTTAGGCTATTCTTATGTTATGTTCTCATCTGTAGGGGCCTTTGTTTTCACTTCTTATTTTAATGTATTTTTTTCCTGGGAACTTATCAGTGTTTTTTTTTATAATGGGAACAAAAATGGAAGAGAATTAATGTGTGTGGAATGGGGGGGTAACTAATTTCTTCAGCTAAATAATTCAATCCACTTCAAACAGACATAGGAGAACTCACGCACCATTCACACACCCTCCAACCAAAAACGTCAAAAGAAAAAAACTGTTCGACAACCTCCTAGCCATTCGAGCTGCAACACTTGACCCCCAACTCTACAACCTATTGACCTCGACCACAAACTACAAAACCTTAAAAAAAGAAATAAAAACCCTTCTATTCAAAAAACACATAAAACCAAACTAACATAATCAGAACTGTCCCAAGCATCACCTGCAACTACTCCATATGTACTTCTGATGTCATGACAATTCCGACATAATTTATGTTATGTTATGTTTGGAATAATGGTTACATAAATGAGGTTCAATAAAAGAAAATTTTCACTGCCTGTTTCTATTCTGACCATTTATTCCATTTCATGGTTATTGCAAAAAAAAAAAAAAAAAAATTTTCCATGAGGGGGGGGGGGGTGTCAAAAAATGATGGGCCCCGGGTGCCACATACCCTAGGTACGCCACTGTAGAAGTCACTAATGTAATGTAATCCTGCACAGTCAATTGATCCTGCAGTCAATGCCAACTGAAAACTATATTCTTTTCATACACACAGAACAGAGATACACCCTCGCCCAATATGGAATAATCACAAAATAAAAATAGAAATATGTAGACAAAAGTTAAACTGAACCGCCAAAAAACCAGACTCTGCATACAATGCAACACCACAACACCACAAAAACAGTAACACATGTCCTCTAATAATGTGCAAAATATAAAGACAGTACATGTAAATTTGAAAAAACTGATACATAACAATCACCACTTTACAAATTAACAAATAAAAATAAAACAAATAATGAGAAATAATAAAATTCAATTTTATTGGACTAATCCCCGTAAGCATGGTCCCCATCCCTGCAAATCACCTGATTCCATCCACACAAGTCTTGAATTGTTTTATATTGAACTTATATTAAAGTATAAAAATAAACAATATTCGGTACAATTGTCAATTTATAAATCAGCGTCTTCTCCCCACTCTCTCTTCCCCATTTCCCTTCAGTGTCCTCAGCCCACTCTCTCTCCACTTTCCTTCAGTGCACGCACATAAAAACAAGCAAGTAATTTTATATCATTTTCATTCTATTCATTCATAGAAATTAAAGTCTAAATAATGCCAGTCACATAACAAAACATGATTTTACAAAAATAATTCCCTACACAGTCAAGCCTGCAAGGATTACTAGATGTCTTTCAGCAGCACCCCTCCCTCCCTCCCCCTTACCTTTGTGGCCAAGTCAAAATGATCTACCAACAATAAAATTTTAAAAACACAAAGCACACTGTACGCAGAGAAAATGTTAATTATCATTTATATATACGCGGGTTTTCAAAGATGACTTTATGCAATGTCACCTCAGTAACAGCTATACAAAAATAGACAAATATACCCCCTCCCTTTTTACTAAACCGCGATAGTGGTTTTTAGCACAGGGATCTGCGCTGAATGCCCCACGCTGCTCTCGACGCTCATAGGCTCCCTGTGCTAAAAACCGCTACTGCGGTTTAGTAAAAGGGGGCCATAGTGCAAAATATAGACAGCATATATAAATTCTCAAAATGGACATATTTTGATCACTAATTTAAAATAAAATCATTTTTCCTACCTTTGTTTGGTAATTTCATCAGTTTCTGGTTGCATTTTATTCTTCTGACTCTGCATCCAATATTTCTTCCCTTCTTTCAGCCTCCTGTATGCTTCCTCTCCTCCGACCTCATTCCCTCCCCCAACTTTTTCTTCGTTTCATCCTGCCCCCTTCTTTTTTTTTCTCTCTCCATGCCCCCTTTCTTTCTGTATGTCTGTCTTTTTCTCTCTCCGTGCCCCATTTCTTTCTTTCTTTCACCCTGCCCCTTCCTTCTTTCTTTCTCTCTCCATGCCCCCTTTCTTTTTCTATGTCTGTCTTTCTCTCTCCATGCCCCATTTCTTTCTTTCTTTCTTTCACCCTGCCCCTTCTTTCTTGCTCTCTCCATGCACCCTTTCTTTCTCTATGTCTGTTTTTCTCTATCTCCGTGCCCCATTTCTTTCTTTCTTTCACCCTGCCCCCTTCTTTCTTTCTCTCTCTATGCCCCCTTTATTTCTGTACTAGTCTTATAGCCCGTTACATTAACGGGTGCTAGAATATATGTGTGTGTGTCTGTCTTTATTTCTTTCTCTCTCTCTCTCTCCTTAGCCACTTTCTCTATTTCTGTCTTTCTTTTTCCTCAGCTGTCCACCCATTCTCCCTTCCTTTTACCTTCCCTGTGTCCACCACCACCCTTTCACTGCTCCCATTATCCAGCAACAGCCCTTCTCTCTTTTTTATCTCCCCCCCTGTCCAGCAGCACCTCTTTCCTGTCCCCCTGTCCAGCAGTAGGCCTCCCTTCCTTTTTCTTCCCCCATCTCTTCCCCTGTCCATCAGCACCTCTTTCTTGCTCCCCCGTCCAGCAGTAGGCCACCCTTCCTTTTTCTTCCCCCTAGCACCTTTTTCCTGCTCTCCCGTCCAGCAGTAGGCCGCCCTCCCTTCCTTTTCTCCCCCTATCTCTTACCCAGCACCCCTTACCTCGCGTCTGCCCTCCGCCGACAGCCACTTCAAGCCGCCGCGGCCTGCAGATGCCAAGAGCCGCCATGGCCGACAGCCTCTGCACCGCCTGAAGCCGACATCCGCCTTGGGAGAGAGAGATGCGTGGAAACGTGAATGCGCACTCCTACCTGCGGGGACCTACAGCGCACGGAAAACGGAACACACTGGTAAGAGTGCGCATGCGCGCTTAGGCTTTTATTATATTAGATGTCTGTCTTTCTCTCTCTCTCTCTGTGCCCCATTTCTTTCTTTCACCCTGCCCCCTTTCTTTCTTTGTCTGTCTTTCTCTCTCTCCATGCCCCATTTTTTTTCTTTCTTTTTTTGTTTCACCCTGCCCCCTTTCTTTCTTTCTTTCTTTCTCCCTGCCCTCCCTCATGCCACCACCATTGGGAAACATGCTACTGCCACTGCCGCTGGGGAAAGGCTGCCACTGCCGCCATCGGGAACAACTCTTGCTGCCCAACGTCAATTCTAACGTCGGAGAGGACGTTCTGGGCCAGCCAGGCAGCGATTGGCTGGCCCAGAACGTCCTCTCCGACGTCAGAATTGAAGTCGGGTGGTGAGAGTTGGTCAGCCCCATGGGGAAGAAAATCAGGGAGGGAGAACTCAGCGCCAGCTTGTTCCCAATGGCGGCAGTGGCAGCCTATTCCCCAGTGGGTTGCCAGGCGGACCGCCCCCCTGCCCCCCCCCTTGCTATGCCACTGCTCACCAATAGTCTTCATAGTTCCCACATATGACCTTGTTAGGGACAGGAATTTAGATGTTCTCTTGGGCTCCTAAGGCTGGCATCATGAGTGTTGCTATTTTCTGGGTTCCATCGCATCTGGTTAGGTAGAATCGATGTTTCAGCCATCATGATGTGGCTTTCTTCAGGGTATGCTGTGAAGTCTACAGTTTGTCTTTATATATAGTGGGTTCACTGACCTGATTGAGAACAGGGAGGTCTGCTGGTCATGAATATGAATTTTGGCGGGAAAGTTCATTGGTCACAAATTTGAAATACGGCAGAAAAGTTTCCCATCAAAATTCAAATTCATGACCAACAGACCTCCCTGTTCTCAATCAGGTCAGTGAACCCACAAACTGCAGACCTCACCAGCATACCCTGATGAAAGCCACAGCATGATGGCTGAAACATTGGCTCTACCTACCCAGACGTGGCAAGACCCAGAAAACAGCATCAATCAAGAATTTAGATATTCTCCCCTAAATGGCGCACAAATTTCAGTGCCGATTATAGGATATGCATGTAAAGTAATTTGCTAAATTGACAATAGCAATCAATAATTGGCCTTAACAAGTACTAAATGGCATTAGTTACCGTTAGAGGTGTGTTGCGCCTTGCCTCTATTCTATAACCTGTGCACCTAATTCATCTCATGTGCAACTTTAAAGGAAAGGGGGGGTGAATAAGGGAGGGGCGTGGTCGGGTCATGAGCATTCCAAGGATTTAGGCACAGAGTTATAGAATACTTCCATTTCTGGGCCTAGCTGACAGTATTTAGGCAAAAGCATTTCCACCAGCCTTTAGCAGACATAGGCCCCCTTTTACAAAGCAGTGCAGCCAAGTGCCATACGGCAAATACTCCAATGCCCGTGCAATTCCTATGTGTATCGGAGCATTTACCATGTCGGACCATGCTGCCGACTATTGTAAAAGAGGGGGGGTGGTGGTAATGTTTGTGCCTACATCTAGGCACAAAAAATTATTTTATTTATTTTTTACTTGATATACTGCCGAAATGGCCTGACAAGATGTCAAAGCAGTTTACAAAAATTGCAAATATAGGGCTTCTTTTACAAAGCTATGGTAGAGGTTTTTACTGTGGGCTAGCGAGGTAAATGCTCCAACGCTCATAGGAATTCTATGTAAAAGCTTTGTATAAGGCACCCATAATAAAAATACTCCCCCCTTCTTTTAGAAAATCAGACAAGAGGTTTCTAGTGCTGGCCAGCGCGCTGAGTGTTCTGCGCTGCTCCAACAATCATAGAGGTCCTCTGAGTGTCAGAGCAGCACAGAGCATTCAAACCACCAGCCGGCACTAGAAACCTCTTGCGCAGTTTTGTAAAAGGGGGTAAAAATAAAAATACAGCAGCAAATTGCAATCGGAAAGAAGTAGGGAGATTATGGATGTCTTTCAAGAGGCTCTGCTCAGACAAATGGTGACGGAACTCACGAGGGAAAAAGCAATATTGGATCTGGTCCTCACAAATGGAGAGAGTATCTTTAATGTTCGAGTGGGTGCTCACCTGGGAAATAGCGATCATCAAATGGTTTGGTTTGATATAACGGCTAAAGTGGAGAGCGGCCCCACGACACTTAAAGTCCTAGATTTCAAACATACGGACTTTAATGCAATGGGAGAGTTCCTGAAGAAAGAGCTGTTAGAATGGGAGGACATAAGAGAAGTGGAAAGACAGTGGTCTAAGCTGAAAGGAGTGATAAAAATGGCTACGGACCTTTATGTGAAGAAAATTAAATAAAAACAAGAGAAAAAGGAAGCCGATATGGTTCTCCAAACTAGTGGCGGAGAAAATAAAGGCGAAAGAGTTGGCGTTCGTGAAATATAAAAAAAACCCCAAGAAGAGGAGTGCAGAAAGGACTACCGAGTGAAACTGAAAGAAGCCAAGAGAGTGATATGTCTGGCGAAAGCGCAGGTGGAAGAGCAAATGGCTAAAAATATAAAAAAGGGAGACAAATCTTTTTTCAGATATATCAGTGAAAGGAGGAAGATGAAAAATGGAATTGCTAAATTAAAAGATGCTGGGAACCGATATGTGGAAAGTGATGAGGAAAAAGCAAACATGCTAAACAAATACTTCTGCTGTGTTCACGGAAGAAAATCATGGAGAAGGACCGAGGTTGTCTGGCAAAGTTACACAAGAAAATGGAGTAGATTCTGCGCCGTTCATGGAAGACAGTGTTTATGAACAACTTGAAAAACTGAAGGTGGACAAAGTGATGGGACCGGACAGGATCCATCCCAGGATACTGAGGGAGCTCAGAGAGGTTCTGGCGAGTCCTACTAAACACTTGTTCAAGAAATCTCTGGAGACGGGAGTGGTTCCTGGAGATTGGAGAAGAGCGGAAGTGGTCACAGGGATGAAGCAGGAAAGTACAGGCTGGTAAGTCTCACTTTGGTTGTTGGAAAAATAATGAAAGTGTTGTTGAAAAAAAGGATAGTGAACTTCCTTGAATCTCATGGGTTACAGAATTCAAGGCAACATGGCTTTTTTGATTGGGTGACCGAAGAACTGGATCAAGGACATTTGCTAGATGTCATTCACTTAGATTTCAGCAAAGCCTTTGACACGGTTCCTCATAGGAGGTTTTTGAACAAACTTGAAGGGCTGAAGTTAGGACCCAAAAGTGATGAACTGGATTAGAAACTGGTTGACGGACAGATGCCAAAGGGTGGTGGTCGATGGAAGTCGCTCGAAGGAAGGAAAGGTGAGTAGTGGAGTCCCTCAGGGTTCGGTGCTGGGACTGATCCTGTTCAATATGTTTGTGAGTGACATTGCTGAAGGGTTAGAAGGAAAGGTTTGCCTTTTTGCTGATGATACCAAGATTTGTAACAGAGTAGACACAGAGGAGGGAGTAGAAACATGAAAAAAGATCTACAAAAGTTAGAGAAATGGTCTAATATCTGGCAACTAAAATTCAATGCAAAGAAATGCAGAGTAATGCATCAGGGAATTAATAATCGGAAGGAGCTGTATATGCTGGGAGGTGAGAGGCTGATATACACGAACGGGGAGAGGGACCTTGGGGTGATAGTGTCCGTAGATCTAAAGGCGAAAAAACAGTGTGACAAGGCGGTGGCTGCTGCCAGAAGGATGCTGGGCTGTATAAAGAGAGGCGTAACCAGTAGAAGAATGAAGGTGTTGCCCCTGTACAGGTCGTTGGTGAGGCCCCACTTGGAGTATTGTGTTCAGTTTTGGAGACTGTATAGAACAAAATCTTTTCCAAAGAAAGGAAAATGGTAAAACCAGAAGGCATAATTTGAGGTTGAGGGCTGAGGAGGGCTTTAATCGCTGGGATGGTGTAGATGGGCTGGAGTGAGCTTTGACGGAGACTTCAAGTAGTTGGAACCTAAGAACAGTACAGGCAGAGCTTTGGATTCTTGCCCTGAAATAGCTAAGAGAATTAAAAAAAAAAAAAAACCAAACACACACATTTTTTAGATTGAATCAGGTTGGGCAGACTGGAAGGACTATTCGGGTCTTTATCTGCCTTCATCTACTATGTTACTATATTAAAAATAAAACTATAAAAACACACACACACAAAATGAATATGTCATGAATTTTCAAATGTCTGGGTAAACAAGTATGTCTTTTTTTTTGTAAATCTTTATTGATTTTTAAACTTTGATAGTGTAATACAAATGGTAAATCATACAAACCGCATAAACACACTATTAAACTATACAATTATTACATTAAACAATCATTTTCTCCCCTTCTTATCTTAATTATTAAAACAATAATACATATGATATGATTTCAATATTATAATGAAATAATTTAATTCCTCAAAATATGTTTCCCTCCCCCCTCCCTGGATGTGCAAGGACTTTAATGGAAAAAGAAAGAAAGAAACATAACCCTAATTATAATGCAATAAAATTAGTTCATGGACTTCATACATCATTAAAGGACTTATTGGTCCCCAAACGTTCCGCCATCATCCTTTCATACTTATACATAGTACACACAGTTACCCACCAAAAAGTAAAATTAATCCTATCATGGTTTTTCCAATTACGAGTAATCAGTTGAACCCCTATTCCTGTCAAGATCATGAAAAGGCGACTTTTAAATTTATCTAAAGTAGGTTTAACATGAAGTAATGTACCACATATTATCGCCTCATATGACAAGGGGACAGATGATTCAAGAATGAGATTAATTTGTCCCCAAATTGACTTCCAGAAACCAAGTATCAATGGACAAAAATATAACAGATCCAAAGTCCCTATATTAATATGACAATGCCAGCATCTATTAGATTTAGAATTGTCTATTTTTTGTAAACGAACTGGGGTCCAAATGGGTATGTTGCCAGTTTATTTTCAAGGGTCCTTTTACAAAAAGCTAAATAGTATTCTGACAAAATTTATTTGGCTTGGGAAAAATGCAAGAATTGCTGTAGTATCTTTACAAAAACCAATTGTGGAGGGTGGGGTAAATTTCCCCAATTTTTATAGGTATCATCAAGCCTATATAATGCGTCAAGGGATGTATTGGATCCTTCCTGAGCTCATGGAACATCAGCCAGATTGGTTATATCTTGAATGGAAAATTATGTCCCCTATGTGACTATCTCATGTACTAAGTATCAGATTACCTAGATAAGCTAAGGACAACATAATTTTATTGGATACATGGAAAACAATTAAATTTATTGACAAACTTACAGATGTTCCTATAATGAAATCTACTTTGCAGTCCTTATGGTTAAACTCCATGATTCAAATAGGTGGTGCTGGGATCGCCTGGAAGAATTGGATGCAGGCAGGTATTCGGACATTAGATGATGCTATGTCTAATGGAAAACTGCTTGATTTTTCACAGCTGCAACAATCATTTGGCATTTTAAGTCGCAACATTATAGGTGGTTGCAGTTGAAGCAGGCTATTCAGAGTGGGTTCCCTGAATGTAAAAATTTAAAAACATCTTTCAGCTTGCAGATCCTCTGCTACCAGATAGATCTAGTAGGGCATCAGGCCGCCCAGTGGTACAAATTGATTTCTGAATTTTTTAATAAGAAGCCAAAAAATAGTCTTAGAGATATTTGGAGCATCGAGAAAAACAGTATATTTCTGTATCTCAATGGCCATGAATTTGGACTTGGAAGTTGGAAAAATAATGTCAGCATCTATGAGACAAACATTGTTATTTTTATTGTATAGGATTTTTTGGACCCAAATTCGTTTACAAAAAATAGACAATTCTAAATATAAACAAGTATGTCTTAAGGACTTTAAAAAAAATTCAGACAAAGAGGTCAGATTTCTAATTGATAAGGGAAGGTCATTCCAATATTTAGGACCAACATATCAGAAGACAGATTGGTGAGAGGAGAAAAGTCTAATTTCAGACAGCGGTGGGATGGCATGAAGGTTACTGTCAGTGGAGCGAAGGAAATGTTGAGAAATGTAAGGGATAGGGCATCTCTCCTGCCGCGGGTGGCGGCAGTTTGGGTAGAGGAGTGATGGCATTGCGGTAGGGGAGATGAGGCATCTCTCCTGCCGCGTTGCTTGCGGTGGGTAGGTTGCCGGCCGCTGAACTGATGGCGCCAGCGGCCATCAGCTCAGCGGCCCCTTGACCTGGTTTGACTTCGTCTAAGTCAAAAAGGTCTAAGTGCCGACTAGGCAACCTGTTAATGTTTTGGTTATACCTGTTGTACGCTTAGGTGTAGGTCAGCCCACCTCCCGCCCACTGCCCGCCCTTTCCCCTCCTCTAAACACACCTCTTTTCTCTCTGTGCGTTTAGTGGCAGGGGAAAGGCCTAAGCTGTTTTTAGATACCCAGCTTTGGTTATGGGTACTTGGACGCTCAGGCTTTTTGATTGTCCAAGTAGCCATTTAGGACACTTTTTAGACGGTTTTTTTTAATTATTAACCCCATAGGATTTAACTAGCCCATTAAGGGAGAAATTGACAGATTGCCTACAGTTAGATGCTAGATACTATGCAATATTACTTGCTACATCCTACTAATCTGAGCGAGTCACACCATAAAAACATAACTAGAACCAAGACTTCTCAATGATTGAATCAAATAGTGAAACTTAAATATGAATGTTGAAAATGCATAATAAACCAATTTTTCACATACACTCAGATTTGTGTAATCCGACCAAGAGCCGTGGCTCCTGTAGCCGAACCCACCGTCCCATCACTGTGTATGACTTTGCTATACAAACAAGTGAGTGAGGCTACGTACTCTATTGATTATTAACTTTGTTCTCAATGGCAATAAGAAGAAAAACCACTCCACTTAGCTTTAAGATGTATTAGCAGGTCCCGACATGGACCATGTTTCGAGGGTCTGTTTCAAGGAACCCAAAGGAGAAATGCAAAACTTCAAATGCCAGAGAAATAGTTGCTATGTGATTCGGACAACAACTTGTGTTCATAATTTGAAACAGTCTCTTCTATTTAAGTTTCACTATTTGATTCATTCATTGAGAAGTCTTGGTTCTAGTTATATTTTCGTTATTGATTTTGACCTCTCACTTTTGCATATTTTTGAGAGCTTTTTCCTCACCTCCTATTATTATTTTTGACACCATAAAAACATACATAAAATATAAACAAATACACAAAACCTACTTTTCAGTCATACATCAATATATCCCCAAAAGTTTCCACCTTCGCCCATCTCCCTGCTACCATCACTCCTGCCACTGCTGTTTCTTTAAACCAGCAGTGGAGGGCAAGGGTGTATCCACCTCCATGCAGAACTGCATTGTACAGAGATGTGGCTCCCAGCTTGCCCCAGAATAGGAAATAATATGAGGGGGCGGGGTTGACGGCCATAAACTGTGCACACTGCAACCTCATGCAGAGGGTGTGCCTTTGTTTGCAGAGGGTGGCAGGGGTGGGGACTGAAAGGAGAGCAGACGCTGGTAGGAAAAGCAAAGAGCGGGTAGGACAGGTACTGAGTGGAAGGAGGAGGGAGTAAAGGGAAGATACTAGGTGGAAGGGAAGGAAGATACTGGATGGAAGATGGAAGAGAGATGATAGACGCAGAATGGAAGGGAGAAGAAAGGGGGCAGATGCTAAAGGGGAGAGAGAAAGAAGGCACACTGGCTAGAAGGGGAGGAGAGAAAGTGGGCAAATAAATGGAATTAAGGAAAGGACAAATGTTGGACTGGAGGGGGAAGAGAAAGAGGACAGAGGATAAATAGAAGGGGGAGAGGAAGAGGGTAGATGCTTCATGGGGGAGAGAGAAGATGCTAGATGGAAGGGGGAAGAAAGGGGGGGCAGAGGCTGGGTGGAATGGGGAGAGAGAGCACAGACACTGGATAGAAGGGGAAGAGAAAGAAGGCAGAAACTGGCTGCAAGGTATGAGAGAGATAGGATAAACACTGGATGAAATGGGGAAGGAGAGGGCAAACCCTGGATGCAAGGTGGGAGAACGAGGGGCAGCTGTTGGGTAAAAGGAGGGAGAGAAATATATATATTACATTTGTAGTTTATCATTTTAATGGAAATTTGATTTTTTAATTTTATTTGTTTGTAATTATTTGATTTATAAGCCGCTGTGACTCTTGACATTCAGCGGGGTATCAAGTATATAATAAACATAAGAGAGAATGGGCAGAATCTGGATGGAAGAAGGGCAAGAAAAAGTACAGATGCAGGATGGGAGAGAGAAAGGGTAGATGTTGGATGTGAGGAAGAAAGAGAGAGGCTAGAGTTACTGAGATACTGGGGAAAAAAAGAAAGTGGAATAAGAGAACTGGAGTTAGGGAAAGAGAAGGAAAGCTGTATAGATAGACTCAGTAAAAAAGGATGGAAATTGAAAACTAGATAGAAAGAATTAAGTGCCCCTTTTACAAAGCCACGACAGCCTTAAAACTGAATAACATAACATAACACAACATAACATTGTACTTCTTGACCGCGTAACCATAAAATACAATTTTGACAGTGTCAGAAAAATTTATTTTACCAAGTATTTTGAGAAAAGATGAGTTTTCATTTGGGTTCTGAAATATTTATAAGAACAAGCTCCAAGCAATATCAATTAAAATTCTCTATCATGGGATGCCGCTTGGAATGCTAAAATATGGTTAAGAAATTTCTTGCTTTTACAGCCCTGTACTGATGGAAAAGTAAACAGGGCATAGAATCTTCCACTATATTCATAAGATGCTAAAGAAAATCTGTTAGACATGTAAAACGAAGCAGTACCATACCTAACCTTATAGCAAAAGCAACCAAGCTCAAACAAAACACGAATTGTATATAGTGTAGAATTTATACTGATCGATGGCTCATGAATGATCTTATGTGGTGGCATGACAAAAAACTTAATCTTATCAGGGTTGAGCTTGAGTTTAAAATCCTGCATCCAAGAGTTCATCAATTTCAACACAGACTCAATTTTATGAGAAATATGGGATAGAACTTTGCCACAAGGTATAACAATTGTAATATTGTCAGCATAGCTAAATAGTTTTATACCCATATTGCTCAAACTATAACACAAGGAAGAGAGATATACATTAAACAATGTGGGAGAAAGTGGTGAATCCTGGGACACACCATTTGGATTTTTCCAGTTGACAGATTATTAAACTTAACCTAATAGTGTCTGGATTCCAAAAACCCTTTAAACCACAGGAGAACATTTCCCTGTAGACCAAAAGCATCCAAACAAGCTAGTAATTTGGTATGATCTACCAAATCGAAGGCACTGCTTAAGTCGAACTGAGAGGTAGATGAATAACTTGAACAAAGCTGAAAGGTAAAGGAGGAGCGAAAAATAACAAATGGGCAGGAAATCCTGGCAAAATAGAAGAGAAGACAAGAAGAGCAGAAACCAGAGACTAGGAGCAACAAATTTAGCCAAAGTAAATGGTCAGACAACCAAGGTAGAAAAAAGAATTTTATTTTTAGTTTAAGAATAACGTAGTATGGTTGCTGTGTTAAACATTAATAACCATGAATAGAAAACGCAATTATTTGTTGATGCATTTCTTTGAGCATTTGACCTATTGTAAGGATTGAATCTTTCTGCTTTTGCTTTTATCTGTTCTGACCTGTTTCAATATTTTATGTATGCAATTTTACTGTAAACCATTTTGGAATATAATGGTATAGAAATTTTAAAATAAAATAAAATGGAAATAGGGTGATATCTTTTTGTTCCACTAATCTTAGTGCATTATTAACTAGCTTTCGTAGACAGAGGCCTCCTTCCTCAAGTCAGGATGGTATTAGGCCTCTGAAGGCTGATTGTAAAATGCGTTAACCAGTAGAATGGTATCATTGTATTTTCCATTTTTTGTTTTATTTGTATTTGTTAATCGGTAGTGTAGTGATGGCAGTATAGCAGATGTAAATTTCAAGAACTGATATCTTTTATATTTTGCACTGTACTGGTGGATGCAACACTGTTTCTCTCTCTCTGGTGTTCAGTGTATGCAGAGTCTGGCTTCTTAGGAGTTTAGTTTAATTTTTCTACACATTTCTATTTTTAGTTTGTGATTACTTGCTTTATACTGGGTGAGGGTCTATCTGAGTTCTGTTTGTGCAAAAGAAACAAGTAGAGAAAGCATGCAGAATTTTTTATAATCTCCCTGCTAGTATTTATGTTTGTGTGTGAGTATACATCCATATATGTATCTGTGAGAATTGTTTGAAGGATAGTATATCAAGTGTATAATTAAACAATTAAGTGTTCACAGGGCAATTTAACAGAATTTTTTTTGTTCATGTCAACTCAGTCCTTAGAGGGAAAATTGTCTCCCTCATTCCCTGCTTCCCCACAAGGGGTTTTCTGTTTACTTCCCTCTATTAGGGCAGCTTGGGTCCTTGAGCCTGCCAGCATCTTCCCTCTCTGAAACAGGAAATTTTGAGGTGGTGGGAGCTGGCAGGTCTTGAGCATGGGCATAAAGAGATAGACTGGACACCTTGAGGGGGGCGAGGTGAGAGATGCTGAACATGGAGGGGGGTTGAGAAGTAGGGAAGGAGCGCAATGCTAGATGCCATGAGGAGAGATTGTGGGATGGTAGGAAAGGGAGATGGTGGGGTTAGTGTTAGGGCTGTGGATGAGAGGGGTTTGGTGCAGAACTGGAGCTGGAAATGGGGTCAAGGGCAAGTTGGAGGGGCGGAGTTTGGGCAGGCACCCCCCATACAGAAAGACTTTCCGCTGCTCCTGGCTTAACTATTCTTTGAGGAAAAAAATATTTCCTCCTATTTGTTTTAAAGGTATGACCATGTAATGTCATTGTGTCCCCTAGTTTTTGTACTTTTTGAAAGAGTGAAAAATCAATTCACTGTTACCTGTTCTACATCACTCAGGATTTGTAGACCTCTATCATATCCCCTCTCAGCCATCTCTTTTCCAAGCTGACGAGCCTCAATGTTTCCTCATATAAGAGGAGTGCCATCCCCTTTATCATTTTAGTCATTCTTCTTTGAACCTTTTCTAATTCTGCTATATCTTTTTTGAGATATGGCGACCAGACCTGTGCACAGTACTCAATGTGAGGTCTTATTTATCATCCCTTTCCTAATAATTCCTAGCATCCCATTTGCTTTTTTGGCCAGAGTAGGCCCACACACTGGGCAGAAGATTTCAGCATAATGTCTACAATGACACCCAGATCTTTTTCTTGCGTTCTGACTCCTAAGGTGGACCCTAGCGTGTGGTAAGTTTGATTTGGATTCTTCTTCTTGATGTACTCCAATGCTCATAAGAATTCTATGAGCGTTGGAGCTTTTACCACAAAGGCCTGTGATTTAAAAAACAAACAAATCCAAAAACCCACCTAATTCAGTTTGATAAAGGGGGCTTAAATTTGATCTGCCATTTAGTTACCCAGTCTTCCAATTTCTAAGGTCTCCCTGCAATTTTTAACAGTCCTTATGTGTTTTAACAACTTGGATTACTTTTTGTGTCATCTGTACATTTTAAGTACCTCACTTGTACAAGATAATTCAGAAATATGTTAAATAGCACCAGTCCCAGGACAGATCCCTGTGTCACTCCACTATTTACCCTCCTCCATTGAGAAAAATGGCCATTCAACCCGACCTTCTGTTTTCTGTCCAACAACCAATTCCTAATCCACAACTGAACTTTGCCTCCTCTCCCATGACTAGTTTTCTCAGGAGTCTCTCATGAGGAACTTGTCAAAAAAGTTTTCTGAAAATCTAGATACACTACATCAACTGGCTCAGTTTTATCCACATGCTGATTCACACCTTCAAAGAAATGAAGCAAACTTGTGAGGGAAACCTCCATTGGCTGAACCCATGCTGACTCTGTCCCGTTAAATCATGTTTATCTACACACATACATTTGCATCCTTGTTGGCATAAGTATAAATTTGTGCATTGGTATTTGTATGCTATTGGGGCTTTGTAAACTACACTTAATATAGATCTATCTAGGGGTTTCTCACATAGTGATCCTTTTATTAAGGTACACTAACTGATTTAGCATGCGCTAAATACTAAGGCATCTATTATATTCTATGGACACCTTAGCATTTAGCACATGATAAATTGGTTAGCGCACCTTATTAAAAAGGACCCCATAAGTTACAAGCACAAATTAAGAAAGTATATGTTTTGCATGAGTTTTATTGTCTTTAAAAAGTACAATTGTTGTTGCTGGTTTTTTATTTATAGATTTATTTCCATTTGTAGCTTCATGGGAAGAAATCGCTCAGCCCTACAGCATCCTGGGGATCCTCCATATGCTGTAGGAAAGCTAAAATGTCATCACATTTATAAGTGAACAGAATCCTCCTACAGAAGAACTAAAGAACTGCAGCCCAGTTGCCCCTAACAGCAGTCTACCTCGTGGTTTCTTCATCTACAGTCATCACCTTATAAATAATATATTTGTTGCTGAATATTAATGAAATTAAGCAATGTTTAACTTTAAAAAGAACAACATTTTACTGAGAATCTAGCAACTTCTCTGTACCTTAAAAGTGACACTATTCCTCTTTTAAATAAGCTCTGTGTCATTTTCACAGATACATAAGAGCTAACTTTTTGCAGAACTCAACACAAATTACCCCGTTCTTTAACACAGATGATGATAATTGTGCTGGAGTAGGCATGAAGGCCCCGATTGTCTATATGGCGCCAATATCGGCAACCGCCTAAAAAGTGGCCACTGATCGCACGTCAATCAGTTGACAACACTGTAGAAAGAATCGTACGTCCAGGACAGATAGGTGCCGGAAATGTAGGCCAGGCATTTAAATACTTGAAAGGCATTAATATAGAACCAAATCTTTTCCAGAGAAGAAAAAATGGTAAAACTAGAGGGCATAATTTGAAGTGACAGGGAGGAAGACTTAGGAGCAATGTTAGGAAATTCTTCTTCACGGAAAGGGTAGTAGATGCCTGGAATGCCCTCCCAAGGGAAATGGTGGAGAGGAAAACGGAGATGGAATTTAAAAAAGTGTAGGATAAAAATAGAGGTCTCTAATTAGAAAATGAAGGATGTAAAGTAAAGAACTAAGACCAGTATTGGACAGACCTGCCCAGTCTGTGTTCCATATATGGTGATTCGGTGTAGGATGGGCTGGGGTGGGCATCAATGGGAACTCCACTAATATGGAACAAGAGGATATTACTGGCCAGATTTTACAGTAGATATCCTGCAAACAACGGGATGATTGGATAGGCTGGAGTGAGCTTGGATGGCAACTTCAGCATTTGGAACCTAGGACAATACCAGACTTTACCGTTTACGGCCCAGAAATATCAAAGAAGAGGCAAGTTAATCTAATCATGTATTTTTTAATGAGTATAACTTATGGGCAGACTGGATGGAGCATTCAGGTCTTTATCTGCCGTCATTTACTATGGGGTCCTTTTATGAAGCTGCACTAGCGGGGTTAGCGTGTCAGACATTTCATCACGTGCTAATCCCTGTGGCCGGCTAAAAAACTAATGCCTGCTCAATGCAGGCGCTAGCGGCTAGCGCGGCAGGCGGTTTAATGCATGTTAAACCCCTACCGCAGCTTGATAAAAGGACCCCTATGTTATTTATGCTGTGAATCACACCTATATAAGTGCTTTATGGTGCCTTACGCCACTTCTGGCATTAGCCATGCCCATAGTGGGGCTAAGCACCATAAAGCGCCTACATAGGCATAATTCTGGTGCCTGTTATTTAGGTGCTGGTAGATGCCCTACTGACACCTGTTAATTGAGAAACACCATTTAAAATAGCAAAAAAGGTAAAAATAAAGCACCTACCAGTGCCTAGGTTAGAACAACATTTACAGAATATCCCCTGAAGGCCTAGATTCCCTGTACAGTGCTGATATCAGCGGCCGCCTAAAAAGTAACCGCCAATCACGTTGTCAATGTGATGGCGCCGTAGAGAGAATTATGAATCTGAGACAGATAGGTACCAGAAATGTAGTCCAAAAGGCCTACATTTTTGGTGCCAGAAATGTAGGCCAGGGTTTTCCAGGCCTATATTTTTGGCGCCTATCTATGCTGTAAATCGTACCAATGTAGACACTTTATGGTTATGGGGGCCACCGAAAGTGCAATCATTGTTGTGTGTGTGTGGTGATGGAAGAATGCAGCATGTTCTGTTGGGAGAAAACAGGATTTAGCATGCAATTGAAATATACCACTTCATGTGAATCTGTGGGAGTGATCTATATTATTAGGTGCCCCTGTAACAAAGTCTATGTGGTCAAACATCAAGAACGTTCAAAACTCATCTGATAGAACATCATTCATGTATCAAAATACTAAAAAAAGCGAAGTGCCTATGGTGCAACACTGCATGACAGTGGGACATTGTTTCGAAACATTGAGATGTCTGGTTTTGGAGCAACTACATATGGGTAAGAGAAGGGGATTTCAAAAGAAGACTGAGCCAGAGAGAACATTTTTGATATATACTCCTCAATCCACTAAACCCTATAGATTAAATAATGCTATCGAATGGCAAGCCTTTTATTGGAGCTTTATCGGGTGGCTTTGTCTCTTTAAAATGTTCAGCTGATGTGTATCATGTGACCCCGATGACATAAGAAGCTCGTCGGAATTTGGCTTTAAATCTGCCTGCTACTTGCGGACCTATGCCGTGGTGTCAGAAGTAATGCTCTTTTTTTGTTTTTGTGAGTTGGCGGAAAACACGATCAACCTTTTCCCTCTCAATACAAAGAACTAGCAAACAACTACAAACACACCATACAAAATGCAAAAATGGAATACTATACAAAACATATAAAAATGGCCCACAATACCTCTGCATTATATGCTATAGTCCGATCTCTCTCTCCTTACTCAAAAACCAGTACACCCTCAACAATATCCAACCAGCCATCAGCAACTGACCTGGCAAACTATTTTGACAAAAAAAAAAAAAGACATTCGCTTAAACTTTCAAAACACCCCACTCCCAAACTACTCCGAACCACCAAAACAGGATCGTCATTTCTCTTTTAGCTCACTTTCTAAATCCAGGTCACCATCATTAGCAGAGCTACAGAAAACTATTCAATCTATGAACACTTCTAACAACCCTCTAGAGAATATCCTACCTACTATGATAAAGAAATTTATCATCCCTCTTAGAAATGGTCCATCCCTCTTAGAAATGGTAACCAAAAGCATTTCAAGTAATACAGTTCCAAAATTTTGGAAATCTGCACTAGTCTTTCCCAAAATAAAAAATCAAAATTTAGATCAAACTCTCAGTTCCAATTATCAACTTATTGCTAACCTTCCTTTCATTTCCAAACTCACGGAAAAAACTATCTTCCTTCAGATCTCTGAATTTCTTGAAAAAAAAAATGCATTACACCCTAACCAAACTGAATTCCGCTCCGACCATTCAACAGAATTATCTCTTCTAGGTCTCACTACCACCATCTTTTACTATCATGACCATGGGAAATCAATACTACTGATCTCTCTTGATCTATTGTCTGCCTTCGACACAATTCACCATGACTTACTTCTCAATCGTCTCAAAGACAGCAGAATAATAGACTCAGCCCTCCTCTGGTTCTCTTCTTACTTTGCAAATAGGAACTTCCAAGTCCACTTTAAAGGAACCTCTTCTGCCCCAATCTTTCAAGCCTACAGTGTTCCACAAGGCTCTATTCTATCCCCTCTGCTATTCAACGTTTTTCTAGCCCCACTCTTGACATTAGCTCAATCTATCGGATTCACTCCATTCACTTATGCCAATGACATCCAACTCCTTCACCCAATCAACCCGGCCAATACCAGTTATAGTCAGGAAATTAATCTCAAACTCGATAAAATCAATTCTTGGCTTCGAAATAACAGACTATCGCTAAATGTAGCAAAGTCACGAGGGATCCTTTTCCCTCATAAAAATAAAGATTCTTTAACTGGACAAATATTTATTGATGCAATTCCCTTTCAAATAGAACTAAAATTACTCTTTGATAAAGATCTTACCATGATCAAATCAGTTCTGTGACCAAAAATTGCTTTTACAAACTCCGTTTAATTCGATCCATAACCTCAGTTCTTGAACCCTCTTGGATCCAAATCCTGATCCACTCTCTAATTATCTCACACATAGACTACTGCAACTCTCTCTACTACGGTATTACTCAAAAAGAAATTTGCCGATTACAACTGATTCAAAATACCGCAATTAAACTCATTTATAAGGCCAAAAAATATGATCATGTTACGCCACTCCTCCGGGAGTTACACTGGTTACCCGTTTCTTACCAAACTACATATTAAATTCTACTTCTAACCTTTAAAATTATGACTTCTCATCTTCCTGGCTTCTTAGACAAATATCTCACTCCACACACTTCCTCTAGGGTCCTCAGACCTACGAATCAAAATCTATTGACAATTTCATCAATAAAAGACTTATACTACATCAGAAATTCCATTTTTTCAGTAGTTGCATCTTCTCTCTGGAACGCAATGCCATTCCATCTTCGCAATGAAGACTCTCTAATCAAATTTAAAACAAATCTTAAAACCTTTCTTTTAAAGATGCCTACCAATAAGTAGGAAATAAGTGAGTGAGACAGCAACAACAATAAAAAACAACGCTTTTACGAAGTGATATCCCTACCTTCCTTATGTTAACTCCCTTCCCTCTATCCCCCTTTATTTTTATTTATCATTGTAATTAATTACTTTCCTATCCCTAAAAATCCTTTTGTTTCCAATCAGTCTCAATTGTCATAGTTTTAGGTTTACCCCATATTATTTTATTTTATCTATTCATATTAAACTTTTTAATTTGTGATATTGTACAGATACATGTGATGGTTGGTATATCAAGCTATGAATAAACTTGAAACTTTTCTAAAGCAGCGTTATCACGCGAAACAAGGCTCTTGTAGAGGAAGGGTTTATTATTTTCCATCATTGGCCTGGAGTACGACCTGTGAAAGCAGAGGAGCGAGGTAGAAAGCTAGGGCGGGGCTGAAGTGAACGATAGCCCTGTTCCTGGAGTACTGGATGGCACAGCAGTTACTGGATGGTGTTTAACACCAATGACAAGACCATTGTGAAGGAACATCAAGGATTATAGCTATTGCGGTGGACTGGGTCTTGAATCGACTAAAGTGAGAAAAATCGTGAGCTCTGCAGTGCTTAATGGCAGGCTTTTCCAAGTGACACCCCAACTGTTCTTAGTTAAGTACTTGGCTTTTTATGTATGTGGTATTTTTGTATTTTGTTTTATGCTATCACGTTTTTGTGACACTGGTTTGTACTGTAGCTCTGTGATTTATTTTTGCTCTGCATTCGGGTAGGCACAGGTTTTTCTCAGGTTTCATGTGGTTTTGTTTTTTTTTTTTTTTACTGAGACTGATTTGCTCTGCCTGTACTACTGAGGCTCGTTTTGAATAAGGTAATTCCTTAAGGCCAGTAGCTCAGTAGCTTGATTATTGCAACTCTCTCTATAACGGACTTCCTCAAAAAGAAATTCGGCGTCTACAACTAATTCAAAACACTGCAATAAAACTCATCTACAAAGCCAGTAAATTTGATCACGTTACCCCTTTACTAAAAGAAGCACACTGGCTCCCAATTACACATCGAATCATTTATAAAACTATTCTGCTCACATTCAAAATCAGACTTTTTCATCGGCCCTCATACCTAGACAATCTCCTCATTCCACAACACTCAGTACGCCTCCTTCGGTCAGCAGATCAGAAACTCTTATCAATCCCTTCTTTAAAAGATTGCTTCTACACCAGGAAAACAAACTTTGCAGTCATAGCTCCCACCTTGTGGAATGCTCTACCACAGCTACTCCGATTTGAAAATCAACTCGACAAATTTAAAATAAACTTGAAGACCTTCCTATTTAGCGATGCTTATTCTTGTATTTAGATTTTACCTTAAACACATATAATTTTTTTCTTTTCCTTCTCTATTTACCTTTTTCTTTTCTTCTTTTATATCTCACCAACCGCTTTCATAAAGCGATCCTATCCCATTTGTTTTTTCCCTCTTCCCTCTTTCTCCCTTCTTCTTTTAACATGTAACTTTCCCCCATCCTCCCCATTTTGCCTCACTTTCAAGTTTGTCTAGTTAATGTCCTCAGTGTGCACTTAGAATGTTCTTAAATTACCTATTTATTCAATTTTCTCATATTATTTTTATTGTACACCGGCCATATACTTGCTGATGGTCGGTATATTAAAAACCAATAAACTTGAAACTTGAAACTCATGACAACACAGTGTCGGTTTGAAGTTTGTCAAGCTGCTAGAATTACTATAAGTATATAATTTTTGGTGACAAAATTGCCTTAAAGAATTTTTTTGTAAATGGTATATCTGTAGACAGGTTCTCTACTAATGGGATCACTGATGATGATTTTTAGCAGTATCACCATTTCAAATGGCTCCCTAACTGCTGTTCAGTTGGCAGGAGCAACAGATTCATATTTGAATAGCTGACCTACATGTGTGAATCCTAGAAACTTTTAAGTGTATTAAAGCTGCTGACAGTTTTTGGAGATTTGTTTCCCGAGCTATACTCTGTAGACATATAAAAGCAGCCACACTGAATCACAGCTTGACTCCATTAACATCTTCTGCTATGCATTGCTTCTTTCGTGGCCCTTCTCCCATTGGACTGCACGTAAACTGATTATTGTGTAGTCTTCTTTCAGTTTGACATGGTAATTGTGCTCTGCATAATGGGCTGTGAATGCAGCCCTGGAATCCTCAGACATAGTATACAATAGAAATACTAAGAAATTATCTTCTCAAGTAGCATGGCACCAGTTCCATAGAGAGATAAATTATGTATATGCACTGGAATATCTACCACAGGATCTAGCAGAGAACCATGAATAATGCTGCATAAGTCATATTGTTCATGTATCTTACATGCCATACTTTCTGCTTAAAGCCTGGGGTCCAGTTGCTCTGAGAGCTAGGCAGTGTTTTAGTATACCCTACAGTATACCATCTCTTGTGTTATTGGCTCCATGTGATTATGTGACCTGTACTAGGAAGGTATTTAAATGAAAGCATTTCCCTGTCTAGAAAATAATGTAATGGCAGAGGCCTCCTGAGATGCATGGCAATTTGACATGTCTACTGATACAGGCTTTCATGCCAGAACATTTATTTGGCAGGGATTACATTCTTTTGATCCATTTTAAATTACTGAGGCATACAGTATGTACAGGCTTATCAGTCATTCATAGCATACTGTATATCTCTGTATAAGTCTCTGGTGAGACCCCATTTGATGCATCATGTACAATTCTAAAGGCACACCTTTAAAAGGATATAGACAGGTCCAGAGAACAACTGAAATGGTTGGTGGCTCTTGTTATAAAGCATATGGGGACAGGTTTAAAGATGTATCTGCACTGAACAGAGTTTGTTGTGCTGCAAAGAGTGATAAGGATGATGGGCTGAGGCTGGCTGAGTGGAGAGATCCAGTGTGTGCATCATAAAATGAAATAAGCATCAGAAATTTAAGTTAGGAACCCCTGTAGGCTAGTCATTGCCCAAATAGTATAATTTTCACATTAGAATGAACTGGCCTAAATTTGATCTAAACTTGGACTGCTGCCAAGCTGAGCTGTCTGCACACTCGTGGATGCCTCGACAACTTGATGCAAAACAGTATGATGTGCAATCTTTTTGTCTAATAACTAGAGAACCTGAAAAGGAGCAGCTAGGTGATATGATAAAGGTCTACAGATCCTGAGTGGTGTAGAATGGGTAAAAGTGAATCAATTTTTCACTCTTTCTAAAAGAATAAAGACTAGGGGAGGCTCAATGACGTTATGTGGTAATTCTTTTAAAACGAATAGGAGGAAATGATTTTTCACTCAACTAATATTTAAGTTCTGGAACTCATTGCCAGAGGATATGATAATAGCAGTTAGTGTAGCTAGGTTTCAAAAACGTTTGGACGAGTTTCTAGAGGAATAGTCTAAAATCTTCTACTGAGGTAGACATGGGGGAATCCACTGCTAGCCCTGGGATTGGTAGCCTGGAATGCTGTTACTATTTGAGTTTCTAGTCACAAAAACACAAGCAAATCGGAAATCATAAATACTGTATTAGTAAACAGAGATCATAAACTAGAAGTTCTAAATAGCAACAACACCACTATTTGAGTTTCTGGCAGGTACTTGTGACCTGGATTGGCTACTGTTCGAAATAAGATACTGGGCTAGATGGATCATTGGTCTGACCCAGTATGGCTATTATGTTCTTATGATCCAATCAGGGAGGAAAGGAAGTGAATGTACTGAAAAAAAAAATCTATTTATATAGCATGACACTAAACTTACAATTACTATTATTAATTATTTCTATAGCGCTACCGGACGCACGCAGCGCTGCACAGAGTCACAAAGAGTAAGAAAACAGTCCGTGCTCGAAAGAACTTACAATCTAAACAGGCAAGAGAGACAAACAGGATGTCATGGACACAGTTAAGTGGGCTGGGTTGGAGGGCAGAGGAGTAAGGTTAAGGATTGAACGCTATATCAAAAAGGTGGGTTTTCAGTCTGCTTTTAAACAAGGGAAGGGGCTTGACAGACAAACGTAAGCAATTTATTCCCGGCATAGGGGACAGCTAGAGGAGAAGTGGAGGAGCAGTGGAGGAGCAGTGGAGGAGAAGGGTAATATTAAAAGTGACTTATATGCAGAATGGAGTTCTCTGGGAGGTGTATAAGGAGAGAGAAGCGAGGAGAGATATTGAGGGGCAGCAGAATGAACACATTTGTAGGTCAGCAATAAGATCTTGAACTGTCATGGATGGCAGATAGGGAGCCAGTGAAGTGACTTAAGGAGAGGGGTGACATGAGTGTAGCGAGGTTGGTAGAAGATGAGCCGTGCAGCAGAGTTTTGCACAGATTGCAAGGGGGGAGAGGCAACACTGAGGGATACAGTTAGGAGTAGATTGCAGTAATCTAAGTGGGAGATTATGAGAGCTTGGACAAGGGTCTGGGTAGTGTGCTCAAAGAGGAAGGGGTGAAATTTGGTGATATTGAGAGACAGAAGTGACAGATCTTAGCAGCTTGTTGGATATACGTAAAAAATGAGAGGTCAGAATCAAAGACCACTCCAAGGTTGTAAGTATAGGAGACTGGAACAATGACGCTATTAGTTACAGAGATGGAGAAAGGAGGAGCAGAGGGTTTAGGAGGAAAGATGAGCAGCTCAATTTTGAACATATTTAGTTTCAGATGATGGCAGAACATTCAGGCAGCAATGTCAGCCAAACAAGCAGACTTTCTTAGACTTTAGGTGAAATTTCAAGTGTAGAGAGATAGATCTAGGAGTCATCAGTATATAGGTGATACTGGAAGCCATGGGAGGAAATCAGGGCACTGAGAGAAGAGGTCCTAAGACAGAACCCTGGGGTACACCAACCGCTAGTGGGGTAGCAGCAGAAGAGGACCCATCAACACATACACTAAAGGTGCGTTGGGAAAGGTAGGAGGCGAACCAGGAGAGGACAGATTCACGGAATCCAAACGAGAACAGCATATCAACGAGTAAGCTGTGATTTACAGTATCAAAAGCAGCAGACAGGTCAAGAAGGATAAGGATAAAGGCCCTTTGATCTGGCCATGAACAAGTTACTGCAGACCTTAGTGAGGGCAGTCTCTGTGGAATGCTGGAGGCGAAAACCAGATTGTAGAGATTCGAGAATCTGTCGAGTTGAAAGGAAGTCCAAGCAACAACAGAAAATAGTATGCTCGAGTATCTTGGGTAGGAAAGGAAAAAGGAAGACAGAGCAATATTTGGACAGGCAGGGGGGGGTCTAGCAAGGGTTTTTTGAGAAGCGGCGTAATCACCGCATGTTTGAAGGCAGCAGGAACAGTTGCAGTGGAAAGATATAGATTGAGAATATGGCATATGGCATATGGGAGGGATAAAAGTATGTGAGATAGGGTCGAGTAGAGGGGTGGGAATAGGGTCTGAGGGGTATGTAGTAGGCTTGGCTGAAGACAGAAGTTGTGCAGTTTCTTCCTCTGTGATTACAGAAAAGCCAGAAAAGTCAGCAGTAGTTGACGGAGGGACAAGCGGGCGGGACCAAACAGGAGACAGTGCTGTTTGGGTGAAGGATGAAGGGGAGGTGTAAGGTTGAAGTTCAGGAGAGTAGATGGTAGGTAGGGGAGAAGGCTGTGACTTTGTAACGAACTCAAGGGTGATCTTGCGGACCTTGTCATGGAAGAAATCAGCCATAATCTGGGGAGAGAGAGAAGGAGGGGTCAGCAGTGGGGGCGCAGAGTTGACGAGGGTTGGAAGAAAGGGAGTTAGTTAGATGTAGTAGTCTTGCTTGACCCGTGTAAGTGCAGAATTAAAGGAGATCATGGAGGGTAATTCTAGAACAGGGTTATAGTTCCTAGTTATGGCACCTACATTTCTTTACAGAAAACTAGCACAAGCAGGAGGGAATGCATGTACATCTAGATGCAACCACCTCTATATCTAGTATAAAATGCCTACACCTAGATGCAGGATGAATATTATACTATTCTATAATTTATATGAACTTTGCCTGAATTCTGTCCATGTCCACACCCATTAGCAAACTGTTATGTCATCAAAATATGGCAATTTCTTCTCTTCAGGCACAATTTCAGACTTGAGGCACTTCAATCCTAGAATATTTATATATATTTTTCTCTCTCTCAGAACCACAGCAACACCACCCGAGGCTCAACAATTTCATTGCCTCTAGCTCTATGTGTCCACTTGTCATTGGTTCTTTCCACAATTGGATTTTATTTTATTTAACCCACTTAATTTATTTAAATAAATATAATTACACTTATCTTAGTGGAAATATTAGCCAACATGTTTCGCCTATGTCCACTTGTCATTGGTTATTTCCACTATTGGATTTTATTGTTATTTTTTTTTTTATTTTATTTAACCCACTTAATTTATTTAAATAAATATAATTTCACTTATCTTAGTGGAAACATTAGCCAACATATTTTTCTCCTTTTGCCTGTCCCATTCTGGGATGAACTGGGAATGGCCTAATATTCTTCTTGGATAGATACCTAAAGCTACTGCCATGGGAGGGGCCTTAGGGATATGGCCGATAGGATATTAGGAACTTGCCAGTAACTTTCAAACATTTCCTGGTCAAGGTTGTTTTTTAGCAGAGGACTCATCACTGCCCTTTTTAAGGTTGTTTTTATTTGCCCATTATTTATTTATTTTTAACATTTCAATACCATTTAAATCTAAACGATTTACATAATTTTACATACAGAATTCTATAAAACAAATAAAATGAGACAAGCAGATACAATCCTCAGAAAATCAACAGTGAAAAAGATGAAAGCAAAAAAAAAAAAGGCTTATACAAAGAATCATGAAATTTTTCAAAAGTCAGCAGTCATGAGGGATCAAAATCTAGAAAAAGGCATTTACAAATAACTGCGTTTTAAGTAATTTCCTGAAATTGCCCTTTCCACAACATTTTTGTAATTGACTCACAAGTGAGTTCCACAGTTTAACCCCTGCACAACAGAAGGTCATTGTACTGGTCTCAACATATTTTGAATTGACATTTGCTTTTAATAAAGCTGAGTTTTCAGAACGCAGAGATCTATTTGGTAAATAATTAGTCATCTTACTCTTAAATAATTCAGGTAAAGAGCCATACAAGAATTAATGACAAATCATTACTGCTTTATACTGAATTCTGAAAACAACTGGCAGTCAATTTAATTGTTGGAGGTAGGGTAAAATATGATCATATTTCGATGTTTCCGTTATCAATCTGGCTGCTGCGTTTTGCACAACTTGCAATGCCTTGCACCTTGTCATAGTTATTTCAAGGTATAAGGCATTGAAATAATCAAACCTTGACAGAACTATCATTTGAACAACAGAATGAAAATCAAAGGATCACAACATAGGTTTTACTCAATGCAATAAGTATATTTCAGATTTTGTAGATAAAACTCATATCCTTCACCCTAATCAGACCAGGTTTCGCAAAAATCATTCCACGGAACATGCATTACTAAGCTTAACAACTACCGTACAATACTTCATGGACCAACTTAAATCAGTTATTCTTGTCTCCTTGGATCTTTCTACGGCCTTCGACACAATAGATCATCAACTTCTACTTCAAAGGCTAACTATGGTCGGTTTCTTCGAACAAATTCTCAAATGGTTCAATTCATACTTTTCTAACTACACTTCCACTGTCTCGTTTAACAACTCCTTATCTTCATCTTTCCAAAACAACTTTGGTATTCCTCAAGGATATATACAGTCCCCCATTCTCTTTAACATTTATCTGGCCCCTCTACTAACATTATGTCAATCTATTGGCCTCACTGCTATTGCCTATACAGATGACATACAGATCATCCATCCCATCGACACTTCTGATCCCACAAATATCAACATCATCAATTCAAAATTAGATAAAGTTAGTGGTTGTCTATGTGAAAACATGCTGAGCCCAGAGAGCAGGGCACGCAGGAGAAAGTCAGGAGGCAGGCAAGCAGGAGAAGGAGCAGAGAGAGAGAGAGGAGTAAGAGGGGAAAGAACAAGGCAGGTGAGAGTGAGGGGCAGTGGCGAGAGGTAGCTCTGACCACACCTCTGATGTCAGCCCAGCACAGATCCGGAGCGCCCCCCCCCCTAAAAGGGGAGGAGTCAATGTTGAGTGAACAGCTGAGCCCAGACAGCAGGGCAGGCAGGAGAAAGTCGGGGGGCAGGCAGGGGAGCAGAATTGGGAGCAGAGAGAGAAAGAGAGAGAGAGAGGAGTAAGAGGGGAAAGAACAAGGCAGGCGAGAGTGAGGGGCAGCGGTGAGATTGTGTCCACCCACCCCTCTGACAATAGCCCAGCATAGATCTGGAGCTCCCCCTTAAAAGGGGAGGGGCCAACTACACTCAGCCGTTCGGCGCGCATCAAAGGCGAGCATTAAAGGTGCTTGCCTTAGTGAGAGTGCCTTTGCAAAAGGCCTTAAGAAGGGACGAGTCACTACAAAGAGGAAGCACTATTGAAGGACACCTACACAGGCAAGAACCACACGGGCTACAGGACAGACAAGCAGTAGATAAACAAACACAGTAGTAGCAAACACAGTAGTAGCAGAGGACAATCACAGCAGACACAGAGGACACACACAAGCAACAAGGGTAGCAGGGTTAAAATCAGGAGAGGGACTTCACAGTAACACCAAGGACGCTACACAGATTCCTACACAAGGAGAAGCCACTTCAGACAAAGTGTGAGAAGGCATATAGGGAGAAGCCACTTCAGACGGCAGACCAGCAAGCGGACAGCAATGGAAGCAGCAGACAGAAGCAGGATGTTGAGCTACCTAGTTTTCTGAACCGTTTGCCATATGGAAAGAGACTTGGGAGTACTGGTAGACAAGTCAATGAAGCAGTCTGCGTAATGCGCAGCAGCGGCAAAAAGGGCAAACAGAATGCTATGAATGATTAAGGAGGGGATCACAAACAGATCCGAGAAGGTTATCATGCCACTGTACCGGGCCATGGTACACCTCCACCTGGAATACTGCATCCAGCACTGGTCGCTGTACATGAAGAAGGACACAGTACTACTCAAAAGGGTCCAGAGAAGAGCGACTAAAATGGTTAAGGGGCTGGAAGAGTTGTCGTACAGTGAGAGATTAGAGAAACTGGGCCTCTTCTCCCTTGAAAAGAGGAGGCTAAGAGGGGGCATGATCGAAACATTCAAGATAATGAAGGGAATAGACTTAGTAGGTAAGACCCTCTCCAAGCTAGAGAGAACGAGAGGACACTCTCTAAAGTTAAAAAGGGATAGATTCTGTACAAACGTAAGGAAGTTCTTCTTCACCAAGAGAGTGGTAGAAATCTGGAACACTGTTCCGGAGGCTGTTATAGGGGAAAGCACCATCCAGGGATTCAAGACAAGGTTATTCAAGTTCCTGCTAAACCGGAATGTATGCAGGTAAGGCTAGACTCAATCAGGGCACTGGTCTTTGACTTAAGGGCTGCCACGTGAGCGGACTGCTGGGCACGATGGACAACTGGTCTGCCCCAGCAGCAGCAATTTTTATGTTCTTATGTTCTCAGTATCTCCAAAACTCACTGTCTTCTCTTTACCCTGGAAAGACAATATTCATCTTGCATCCCTTATCTCCAGTGAAGGCATACCAATTGTCTCTGTTAATTCAGTCAAAATCCTGGGGGTTATAATCGACAATAAATTATCCTACCGGACTCAAATCAGTGCAGTAGTTAAAAACTGTTTCTTTAAACTTAGAATGATTAGATCATTAGCCAACATTTTGGACCCTCAATTTCTTAACATTCTGATCCATTCTCTTATCATATCTAAGCTCGACTACTGCAACTCATTATACAAAGGTATATGCCAAAAAGACATCCGGCGTCTTCAGCTAATCCAAAACAGTGTAAAAATTATCACAAACATGAAGAAATTTGACCATGTTACTCCTCTGCTAAAAAACACTCACTGGTTGCCAATACCGAACAGAATCTATATATATATATATATATATAAAATCGGAGGTATGTATGTGTGTATGTATATGTGTGTGTATGTGCCGCGATCACGCAAAAACGGCTTGACCGATTTGAACGAAACTTGGTATGCAGATCCCTCACTACCTGGGGTGATATGTTCTGGGGGTCTCGCGGCCCACCTGCACACGTGGGCGGAGCTACAAACAGAAAATCAGATTTCACCCATTCATGTCAATGGAAAAAATGTAAAAAGCTGCCAACGCAAAAACGGCTTGCCCGATTTGAACGAAACTTGGTATGCAGATCCCTCACTACCTGGGGTGATATGTTCTGGGGGTCTTGCGGCCCACCTGCACACGTGGGCGGAGCTACAAACAGAAAATCAGATTTCACCCATTCAAGTCAATGGAAAAAATGTAAAAAGCTGCCAACGCAAAAACGGCTTGCCCGATTTGAACGAAACTTGGTATGCAGATCCCTCACTACCTGGGGTGATATGTTCTGGGGGTCTTGCGGCCCACCTGCACACGTGGGCGGAGCTACAAACAGAAAATCAGATTTCACCCATTCATGTCAATGGAAAAAATGTAAAACAGCTGCCAACGCAAAAACGGCTTGCCCGATTTGAACAAAACTTGCAACACATCTTCCTTTTCAGTTTAAGAGATTGCAAATTCCAGTGAGACTTGCATTCTCTATCACACTCAACAAATCACAGGGACAGACTATTACATACTGTGGAGTGGATTTAAGATCCCCCTGTTTTTCCCATGGACAACTCTATGTTGCTTGCTCAAGGGTGGGTTCACCCAAGAATTTATATGTTCTTGCTCCTGGAGGTGAAACTAAAAATGTTGTTTATAATCACATTTTGCATTAGTTGTACTGTATTCATTTTGTCAAATATTTCACATTATAATTTGAATATTGTACTTTTTATAAAGCTGTAAAAAAATAATTTCATTCACCACTATAAAGTATCTTTATTTGAATCCATTTACAATGTTATTGCTATAATTAAATACCCGTGCAACGCCGGGGCATCAGCTAGTCACTTATAAAATCGCCATTCTCTCCTTCAAAGCCCTAAATACTAAAGAACCTGCTTTCATCCATAAGCATCTCATCTCACATGACCCACTTAGAACACTAAGATCCACCACCCAACAACTTCTTCACGTGCCTTCCTTAAAGATCATCAGTACTCGTTGGGCCACTTCATTCGCCGTTACTCCTTACCAACCTATATAAAAACAGAAAGCAATCTAGATAAATTCAAAGGAAATTTAAAATGCTTCCACTTCAAAAATGCTTACGAAAGCTGATCCCATCCTCTGATCGCCCTGATCTATTTGAACTCTGATTTCTCCCCTTCCCCATTCTGTTTTTACCTTCATTGTTTGCTTTTCTTTTAAATATTGTAGTTCTCCCTACTTTCCTCCTGTTTGATTGTATGTTATGTCTGTACGGTTTGTTATATTGAATGTTATATCTCTATTGTTTTAATTAGACTTTTGATTGTTTCCCCATTTTTTACTGTAAAATGCACAAATTTATGATTGGCGTTTTAGTTTAATAAACTTGGAAAACTATTTGTGTAAAATATGCTCGTACTGTCTTAGCAACTTTTAATTTCATTGTAAAGCCAGAATCCAGTCTTACATCTAAAACAGTCATTGACTCACTCACTGGAAGTACATCGATCACGTTTAGTTCCTTAGGCCACTTATGATCAGGTTTCCCCACAAGTGTTACTTCTGTCTTGTCCACATTCAGTCTCCAACCCTGCTCTTCCATCCATTCAACAATTCTACTCATATAATTGCTCAATAACTTTTCCACTTAGAAAGTGAGGAGGTCACACTGGATGAAACTGCTTCAACACAGTCTTCAAGATTTAAGCAACTGATAAATGAAAACCCTAGTCACAAAATTGGATTACAGTAGGGTTACCATATGGCTCCAGAAAAAGGAGGATGGACTGAGACATCCGAGTTTTACTTCCATTGCTTTCAATGGAAATAAAACCTGGATGTCTCAATCTGTCCTTTTTCTGGAGCCATATGGTAACCCTAATTACAGACCACTGCCCGTTGCTGGTCACTATCATATAATACTGTCAAAAAGAACGATGCAGTAAGAAAGCAGAAGAGGAGACGTGAATGGAAACTCTGAAATGCTTTCATCATCAGACTTTTAGCTCAGGCCAGATGTAGAAAACAGATGTTCAGGCTTGACAGCTCTGTGCTTCTCTTAATGATTTACTAAGGCATGGCAGAGTGCTTCTAAGACTTTTTTTTCTTCAAAACCAGGCAGTTGCTATCTATTAAACCTTGCCACATGCTCCACTTCGGCAGTTGCGCTCTGTTGACTAGGCGGATTTATACATTCCAACTGTTAAAGAATTGAGGTTGCAGGTGTCCAGGTACGGCATATTTTCATGCATAGGTCCCAGGGAATGGAACAGGCGTCCCTTATACATCCGCCAGCAGAAAAATTTGCAGAACTTTATAAAATTACTTTTTTTGCAAAATGAAGTGTGGAATTTGAATTTTGTACTTCTACTTGTATGAACGAGCGCTGGTCGCTTAATCCGCTTTTTTTATTGTCTGTAATTGTTTGTTGTACGTGTGTTGCCATGATGACGATTATGTATGTATGTATTTGTTGTGGCCCGCTTTGGGAAAGGCGGGGTCCAAATAAATAAACTATGAATCTAAAACACCTTTGGAATGATGACCTAGAGTTGCTAACAGCCTTGAATGTCTATTATATAATATGAAACTCTCTTACTGCAATCACAGATTGAGAATGTTCAATTACATGCTGTTTCCCAGCAAGTGAACAGATGTGGGTAGTGCTGCAATATGTTCCATGCACGTGCAAAAGGAGCTGCTGTTATCACACGAGTCCACACAGCAGTGAGATGTGTGAATTAAAAATGTATTCATGCACGCCCGTATTTTGTGGGGAATGAAACTCTATTTCCACGCCCCGTCCCCGTGAGTTTTGTTGCTGTCCCTATCCCTGCCCCCTTCCTGTAAGTTCTGCCTTAAGTGCACAAGACTTGAACACTTATGATTTTAAAGTGTTCGAGGCTTGTGCAGATGAGGACAGAGCTTGCAGGGATGGGGCGGGGGCAGGAAAAGAATTTGCAGGGGAAATGAATTCCCACGGGGAAAAATTTGTCCCCATGGCCTCAATGCTGATAATTCCCAAGTCAATTTAAATATCCAAATATCTGAACATTTATGATTATATTTGGCATATTTTTTTGTACACTAAAATCATTGTAATGACTGGGGAAAATATTTAGCTCCTTTTTCAAAGTGTTGCCTTCTTTGTATACTATTTTTCACACCGCTGCATTTCACAGGATAGACACAGTAATCCATTAGTCTATTTAATTGTTTTATATGTATGTGACACACACTGAACTTAGTAGTCTTTTGGAAAGGTACAATAAACTAATAATTAAATTAATCAGAGACTTGTGAGTACATTAACAATTGTAAATTTACACACACACACATACACTCCCCTTTTATTAAACGAAGCCATGTTAGGCTTTTTTATCACCGGCTGTGGCGGTATTATCTCTGATGCTCTTAGGAATTCTATGAAGCATCGGAGCTAATACCACCATGGCCGGCGATAAAAAAGCCTACCGCAGCTTCGTAAAAGGGGGGGGGGGGTTAGAGAGAGACATTATTATGTGGGATTCACATCTACTATGGGAGAGGATGCTACGATTGGAACCGGGATTGACAGCTTCCAGGAAATTTTTCAAATTCTCTGGGACAATAAAGGCATAATTATTACACCAGTCTATACCTCACCTGCATACCAGTTTGCATGTCATATGTACTGTATATTGTTTGTATTGATTTTATATTCTTTCTTATGTTTTACAATTACTATATTGTTGTTGCATATATACTTTTATTTATGTTTTATTTAGTGTCCTCTGAGGAAGGCATTGTTTTTACACACCAAAACTAGGATCCTTGTTGGGACGTTCTTGAATAAAGATTGCTTTGGCTGAAAGGACTCCTCCCTTTGCCTTTTCTGTTGTTCTGCTGTTTCCTCAAGGCGAGGTGTTCTTTTTTCCTGTTTATAATTCTTAACACCCCCCCCCCTCCATTTTAATGACATATTTACAAGGAAATTGAAGGAAATATGTTCCACCCAAAGACAAAACCTTAGGTTTCAAAGCTACCTCAGTTGAGTGATCTTAGAGAAATCAGAAATTATGTTAATCTGTCCGAAGAACGATTCATGTTTATAGTGGAAATATAAACAAAAGATCCTGACATGATTGGGTTCCAAAACAAGGGTGGTAATCAGTGTAGCCTTTGAAATCACATTTCTAGAATTCTCCAATAATAATGTTAGATTGAAATTCTTCTGTGCTCCAGGCATACTCCTTTCTCCCATAATTAAGGCTTATTCAAAACCTCCTAATTAATAGGCTCTAATTGAGGCATCAAATCCATTGGTATCTTTGGAAATGCTAAAAAAATATCTAAATGAAATTCTAAAGGCAATTTAGGAAAATTTAAGAATCATAAATTCAGATGCCTTTTAAAATTTTCGAATTTCTTCTGAGTAATAGCATTGTCTTTTAATAAACCAGTCTGGACATTTTTAACTTCTCATAATGAGTGTTCTAAAGACAAGATCTTATCCTTCTGGTTTTTTTTTTAATAATTTCCCCGTGCCCATTAAGTTGTGTATGGAGAGAGTCAGGGCCTTCCAAAATCTTTTCAAATTTATCAAGCATAGACTTCTCCAAAGATCCAATTGCATTCAAAACCTCTCTCAGTTCAATGGTTTCAGTTACGTTATGACCTTCCAGTCATTTGCTTCAAGATCTTTACTCTTTCCATCCAAGAAGATTCTCTCCCTGATATCTTCAGTGACTCTAGCCACCTCACATTGGGATCTTGGTGGGATAAAAACATCAACTCCCTGAGCCCCATTGATCAGGCTGAAACAGCATCTCCGGCATCAACAGCATTCCCTCGATCAACAGAGCTGCCAACACATCCAGATCTGGGAGGTGCCACAGCATGGTATCTGGGTTCAGGGCACAGCATGGTATCAATTGCCGCATGAAGGGGCCCTCCAACACTCTGCTCCTGATCCAGACCTACTGTTGTAATTGAAGTAACATAGCTTGACAATGTCTGCTGGACCAAAGTCGTCACCGATAAGTCTACGAATGGATATAGATGAACCTTGCCTTTACGTTTCACCATAGTTGACCCGGGAAAACATGGAAAAGGTCGTAGACACCAGAGAACTGTGCACACAGGCTTCCTATCAATCAGCCATCTTGTCCCCAGGAAAGCCTTGTGCTTTTGAAGAAAGGTGGTATATCAAAACTTATAAAATATAAAACATTAGCTTGACAAGCAAGCATTTTAGAGCATCTTAATACCCACCTGTGGTGAAGTGTCTAGGAAGTCTGTGGATTCATATGTACAGAAGGCCTCATTACAGATGGATTTGGAGGTGAATGGGACCCCAGATGCACCAGTAGGCAGTAGAAGTTGGGAAGGGAATGTAGCCGAAACATTGCAAGATGAAAGGTCATCGAAGGATACCACAGAAGCTATGGAAAGTATTTTGCAGAGGACCAGGTCACTGCAAACAGCTCTACAAGTTGCCAGTGGGACTTTAGCTGCCGCAGGATGTCAAACTGTTCTAGAGCTTGGGTAGGTCCAAATTCTATTGTTAACACTGGCAACATGTTTGATGTTAGGAATTCAGAAGGAGGAGATAGTATCTATTAATAAGGCCTTTTCCTCCCTATGGGGCAAAAGAATTGGTAATCCCAACACAATAGAAAAAGACAACTATGATCAAAAGACCACTGTATCGATAGATATCGTTCAAAGAATTAGATATCCAAAAATATCCCAAAAATAACGGAGAAAAAAAGAGACCTCAGATAACCAATTCACTCTCTTTTAGTACACACAAGTTCTGTAATAGAGCATAGCACAGTCATTGGTCTCTCAAAGAAACTCCACTTTTCATTTTTTATTTCTAAATTTTTTTAAACGCATTCAATATTGACCAAAATACAACCAGGTACTTATCTTCATAGTTATCAAGGATGGTCAATAACTTGACAATTGTGAAGATAAGTACCTGGTTGTATTTTGGTCAATATTGAATGTGTTTAAAAAAATGTTGGAAATACAAATGAAAAGTGGAGTTTTTTTTGAGACACCAATGACTGTGCTATGCTCTATTATAGAACTTGTGTGTATTAAAGAGAGTGAATTGGTTATCTGAGGTCTCTTTTTTCTCCACTATTTTTGGGATATTTTTAATTCAATCTTTATTAAGTTTTAATACATTACAGAATAAACAAATAGACATCATAGCATATATTTATACTTACATTAGGAAACTATTAACAGTAACACATCAATATCTTATCCCCCCATCCCTCCCTTACCCAAACCCCACCTCCTATCCACTCAACCTTCTCTCCCTTCCATTCATCTGGCAGGTCATCCATACTATCACACGTACTTTTTAACAAAACCCTCTAATTCTTTGAACAATATCTATTGATACAGTGATCTTTTGATCATAGTTGTCTTTTCTACTATATTGTGTTGGTTCAAAGAAGAGCAACCAAGATGGTAAAGGGGACGGAACTCCTCTCGTATGAGGAAAGACTAAAAAGGTTCGGGCTCTTCAGCTTGAAAAAGAGACGGCTGAGGGGAGATATGATTGAAGTCTACAAAATCCCAAGTGGAGTAAAATGGGTACAAGTGGATCGATTTTTCACTCCGTCAAAAATTACAAAGACTAGGGGACACTCGATGAAGTTATAGGGAAATACTTTTAAAACCGATAGGAGGAAATTTTTTTTCACTCAGAGAATAGTTAAGCTCTGGAGCGTGTTGCCAGATTTGTGGTAAGAGCGCATTGTCTGGAGGAAAAGTCCATAGTCTGTTATTGAGAAAGACATGGGGGAAGCCACTGCTTGCCTTGGATCTGTAGCATGGAATATTGCTATTCCTTGGGTTTTGGCCAGGTACTAGTGACCTGGATTGGCCACCTTGAGAATGGGCTGCTGGGCTTGATGGACCATTGATCTGACCCAATAAGGCTATTCTTATGTTCTTATTGTAATAGTAGAGGTTCATTATATATTGTTGAAAAAGAATTGGTGCCAGTCAGTGTCGTAGTGAGGGTAAGTGGTGCCCGGGGCAGTGGCGTTCCTCACCCGCCCTCTTCTCTGCCCCCCTCACTACACATGCACCCCCTTCCCCCATACCTTTTTAATTTTTCAGGAGAGATCAACAGCACAAATTTGCTGCTCGTGTCATGTCAGCTCTCCCTCTAATGTCACTTCTTGGGCATAGAGTCCAGAAGTGATGTCAGAGAGAGGCGACATCAATGCAGATAGCAAGTTTGTGATGCTGCTCACGAAGGAAACATAAAAGAGGTGAAAGGGAAGGGATAACCGGTCATTTTCAGTGGCATTTAACCAGTTAGGGGCAAATTCTACAAACGGCGAAGTAATCGGTCTGCACCTCCATAAATGGTACCAGTCACGTCTCAGTCATGCAGTGGTGCCATTTGCAGAATCACAACTACCGTGAAAGGTAGGCATCAGAAATGCAGGTCGGGGTTTTAAAGGCCTTAATTTCCAATGTCTACCTTTCATTTGAATTGTGGCTAGAGAGACGCCTAAGGGCATTTCTGGTGCAAACCACGCCTACAATGCCCTTAGGCACTCTTAGGCATCTCTCTAGCCTCATAGAGTTCCCATGAGCATCAGAAGACAGTTTTCATATAATCAAGAGTCAATGACTAGTGGACATAAAGCTTATAGCAATGAAATGTTTGAGCCTTAAGTGGTGTCGCTGAGGTTCTTTAAGTGTGAATTTGACTTGGGAGTTAGAAAGTACGCAATACATTTATAATTGTAAACAAGGGATATAAATAGGCCTATATTTATGAGCTTAAATTTTAAGCTCTTACATTAAGATGAATTTTCAGCTGAGAAGTTATGTTCCTAAGTTTAGCTGAAAATAGGGCACAAATTTTGGAGGCTACCATAGAAAACCATCTAGACCAGGGGTCTCAAAATCCCTCCTTGAGGGCCGCAATCCAGTTGGATTTTCAGGATTTCCCCAATGAATATGTATGAGATCCATGTGCATGCACTGCTTTCAATGCATATTCATTGGGGAAATCCTGAAAACCCGACTGGATTGCGGCCCTCAAGGAGGGACTTTGAGATCCCTGATCTAGACAGTACATGCATGCTGAAATAATGATGATGATGAAAATAATTGTGATTTAAAGAAACATGACAGATAAAGGCCAAATGGCCCATCCAGTCTGCCCATCTGCATCTCAAAGAAATCCCACAGTGCTTATCCCTATTCAAATACAGTCTCCGTCTCCACCATCTTTTCCGGGGGACTGGTCCACTGATCTACCACCCTTTCTGTATAAAAGTATTTCCTTAGATTACTCCTGAGCCTATCACCTCTTAACTTCATCCTATGCCCTCTCATTCCAGAGCTTCCTTTCAAATGAGAGACTCGACCCGTGTGCATTTACGCCACGTAGGTATTTAAACGTCTCTATTATATCTCCCCTCTCCCGTCTTTCCTCCAAAGTATACATATTGAGATCTTAAGTATGTCCGCATACGCCTTGTGATGAAGCATGGCTTATGGTGGAGTCTTTCAGTAGAAACAAAGATAAAAAGAATGATAATTGGAAAGAATGGAAGGGAGGCGGTTTGGAAGTGAAGGTAAAAGACAAGAAGTAAGCGGAGTCTGCAGTAGGTGAGGAAAATGGGCTGACAAGAAGGGCCTAAATGCCACTATCTGTCATCATATTCCTATGTTTCTCCTTTGAACAAACTGTATGAATCAAGGTAGTCTACACCAATGGTTCCCAACCACTAAGCCAATCGGGTTTTCGGGATTGCCCTAAGGAATATGCATGGAGCAGTTTTGCATGCCTGTCACTTCCATTATATGCAAATCTCTCTCATGCATATTCATTAGGGCTAGCCTGAAAACCCGATGGGCCTGGTGGTCCTCCAGGACAAGGTTGGGAACCACTGGTCTATACAATTTAAAATTTAAAATAAATAAATATGTTTCTACACATCCAACACAGCCAAATGGTCTGGTTCTAAATTGGATATGTTCTCGGCTCCTGGGGAAGACTTCTGTACAGTATTCAACATTTCCAAGTAAATCCCTTACACTGCTGTGTGTTTCAAAGAGGAGATGAACAGCATTATTGAGGATTAGCGGCCTGAAATTCCATTTTTGTTCCTCTATGACTTAGCTTGCTAGAGCTGTCTCTGTTTTACATAGAAGGCTGATAAGAAGTAAGGCTTACAAGAAATTGTGAAGAAAGAAAAAAGTGGAAGAAAGAAAGAGATAATAAAACCTGAATATGTTATACAACATGAGCAATATTTGACTGATATTCCTGGATTTAAATAAGCAGGAAGAAATACATTATAAGGAAAATGATCAATGCAAAATAAACTGCAATTTTTAACTTCATTAGCATAAAATAAAATATGCTGTGTTCAAAGTGTAATAGCCTACCACCTAATGATTTTGAGAATTGACAAAACTGTTTTCACTTAGGCCTGCATCGTAATTATGCATTTTAATTCCTTTTCACATTTGTGCTCTGAAAACCATATTGTGAAATAATGACAGTCCTCAAGAAGACTTCTGCATCATGCTCTTCAACGCAACAAAATGTTATTTCATTTGAAATGTGTCATCTGCTTAAAATATGAAATGGAACATAGTAATTGGTGGTTTCATCTGCATCTGGCTGGTTAAATGAAACTGAACAGGAAGAGGCCAGGCTTTTCAGCTTACCCCAGCTCTAGCTGAAGAAAAGCCGCTAAAGAATCTTAACACAGAGCCATAAGGTATCATTCATATTTATTTTATGAGACTGGCAATCTGCTCAGAGAATCAGTAAAATTTAAGCCATGTATTTTTCCCTGTTGGATCCCATTTTCTTTTGGGAGTAGAGAAGTAGCCTACTGCTTACTGTAGGGGACTGAACCAGCAAACCCTAAGGTACCAGGTTTACAGAATAGTAGCACTTATATGAGCGATTGGTTCCATAAATTGGAATTTATATCACAGTGCTAAGTGCTGTTTTATAAACTTAGCTCCGGTGGCATGGGGGGAGGGCGGACCGCCCCAGGCACTGTCTCGGTGAGGGCAGCAGCATATCTCCGCCCACACTCCACGCAACGCTCGCCCCCTCCCTGTACCTCTTTAAAATCTTCACCAGTGTAAGCAACTATTCTGGCCTGCTGCTCCTGCCGGCCTGGCTCCCTCTGAAATCACTTCCAGAATGCGGGACCAGGAAGTGATGTCAGAGGGAAAGCCAACGCCAGCGAGAGCGGCAGGCCAGAGAAGCTGCTTGCACTGGTGAAGATTTAAAGAGGTACATCGGCGCATGGAAGGAACAGGGGGGTTGGAGCAGGGAGGGGCACCACCGTCCCAGGTGCCTCCTACCCTCGCTATGCCACTGTGGGCAATATTTATAAGTATTCTGCCTAGCAGTGTATATAACTAGAATATTATCCATTGGATGCATCGCAAGGTACACATAGGGACACCAACTTACACTGATCATTGATATAATACAAGGGGTTGTGTCTATATTTCAGCACACAAAATTGGATTCGAACTGGTATTTCTGTGATAGGTTGAATGTTAACCTTTTTGGCCTTAACTTTTATGGCTGCCTCTTCTGAAAATTATAAATCTATTGTTATACTCGTATATATATTTTATTCAGTTTATGCCACACTTCTTATTCTTGGTAGGACATATCAACATAATTACACAAAACCAACCAAACTTAACAGGAACATAAAGTACATATTTGATAAATCCCATCATCACAAATATATACAACCAAATGCCATTAACAAACTAATAATTTGGCAGACTAACATCTTTTGCAATTTAATACCACCTATCCAGGGAAAGTATGATTTAAAGCAGAACAAAACAAAAAAACAAGCCTTATATTGTTTCTGAAGATTTTAATGTGACTCCACAGGGTCATTCCAATACCGTAAAAGGCTTTCTTCCTTGTTTCTGCCCATTTTTACCTCCTTTAGGAACGGCATGCGGCATCACAGGCAGATCTTGTGATCGACGAAGAACTGTTGGTACATATCAAGTCATACTCTCAGCCAAATAATGTAGGGTCAAATATTCAAAAGCATTTATCCTATTAGTAAGTATTGCTAAGCGGATAAGCACCAGTGAGAGAGATAATCTAATCTAATTTTCCATTTGTGAGTCGCACATACCTATACAGGCTCAAGGCGACAGATCAAAGAGGAAGGGGAGAGTAGTAGGGGAAGAGGCATGGAGAAACAAACAAGATTGCGGCCCTCAAGGAGGGACTTTGAGATCCCTGGAGGTTCCACATACAGTTCACATGAGTAATCTTGAAGGATGATTTATTTTGACAGCTCCCCTTCTTTGCGTTCACTGAAACCCACACATCGGTTTGGTTTCAAAATTGCTGGCTAAATATTCTGCTAACAGTTGTGTGTCAGTGACAGATGGTGTCCTGCTGTTAATCAGTGTTTAGAAACTGTTGTTGTTTTTCTTAATAGAAGAAAAAAGCTTCTATTAGTCTAATAGCAGATGAAAGAAAAAAACACCACAATAAGGGGTTGGGAAACTAATAGGGAACTACATAATTCTGTTAGTTTTTATCTACATGACCCCCTATGGAAGATTGGTATGTTTTGAAGCAAACTCTTTTCAGATACACTAATTTTAATTAGTAGTTTAACTTAAATCATACACCATGAAGCCAGATCAAAAATCAAACTTTTTTGCATGGAGAAAGCTGAAACACAAAAGCACAGCAAGAAGAAGCCGCAAGTGACACACATATCATATAAAAAGGATTTCTTTTCCTCATAGAAACCAAACACAGCCCTTCCTGAAACTGTATAATTAGATGTTCTTGATGGGGTGAGAAGTAATAATTAATTCAGTGTTGAAAATTTCCGCGTATTGCTTGAACTCCATGGCAACCAACATTGCAAAATAGAGAAAATGAATTTTTCTAACTCTATTTTTAAATATCTTTACACTGAAATTTTGAAGAAGAAAAAAAAAAAAGTAGGTAAAGCAGACCTTTCTGTCTTTTTTGTGTTTTCTTTTTTTACAGAAGATAGCAGTTAAATTCGTTAACAGAAAAAAAAGGGCTGAACAAAACGAATGGAAGCTAGTGTATGCTTTTCATCTGAGGCACCAGCTGATGGCAGGCAACTTGAATGCTTAACAGTATTCAGAGCTTCCCTTCAAAACTGGAGCATCAGAGAGATGTTCTTGGTGGTTTCTTTCCATATCTGAATGCGACTGGGATAGTTATTCTTTTATCTACTTCCGAACTGTGCTTTGCTTATCACAGGAACTCTGTGGTATACAAAAATCAACAAAGGGATTCGGGACAAGGAATAGAAGAGAACATTAACACCCCAAGTGTCACGATTTTCTCTTCTTTTTATTTAAAATAAGAACCGTTTCCAAAACTCTCTTTGCGGTATTGTTCCTATGAACCAAAGATCTTGCTGCAAAGGACCAATCTGAAAAGCTTACACAAATCTAATGATAACCACGCAGTGTATTTTCTGTGGTAATATGAGAATAAAATCAGAAGACAAAAATGTCTATCAACCCTACAGGCTTATGAGCTGCGGGCAATTCTTCAGAAGTAATAAATGTGTTAAAAGCAAGCAGAACATAAGATCTTAAGAACAGCAATGCTAGGTCAGATCAATGGTCCATCTAGCTTATTATCCTGAATTCAACAATGGTCAATGCAGGCCACAAGTACCTGGCAGAATCCCAAATAGTAGCAACATACCATGCTGCTGATCCCAGGGCAAGCAGTCGCTTCCCCCCATGTCTGTCTCAATAGCAGACTACGGATTTTTCCTCAGGAACTTATCCAACCCTTTTTTTAAACCCCAAATGTGCTAACTGCTACCACATCTTCTGGCAATGAGTTCCAGAGTTTCTTCATTGAATAAAAGAAAATGTGTCCTCCCATCTGTTTTAAAAGTATTGCCAAGTATCTTCATTCAGTGTCCCCTAGTCTTTGTACTTTGTGAGAGTAAAAACAGATTCACGTTTACCTGTTCTGCACCACTCAGGATTTGTAGACCTCAATCATATCCCCTCCACCCCCCACCCCTCAGCTGTATCTTTTCCAAACTGAAGAACCTTGCCTCTTTAGCCTTTCCTCATACAAGAGGAGTTCCACCCCTTTATCATTCTAGTCGATTTTCTTTGAACCGTTTCTAATTCTCCTATACTTTTTTTTGAGATATCAGATTAGATATCAGATTTGAACCCAGTACTCAAGGTGAGATCGCACCATGGAGCAATACAGAGGGATTATAGTAATCTTATTTACCATCCTTTTTCTAATAATTCCTAGCACCCTGTTTGCTTTTTTGACTGCTGCAGCACACTGAGCGGAAGATTTCAGTGTATTGTCTAAAATGGCACCTAAATCATTTATTTTTCTTTCAGACTTTCATATCCTGCAGGTTTGCTGGAGCTTGTCGTGGTGACCCCTGACCGGGAAGGAGTAAAACACGGATCTCACGGACCTTGCAGACCTCAACTTACATCCTTAAAAATCTTCATTTATTGACAGATGAGGTTTCAGATTTCCTGTCTGCAGGTCCGCATTTTAGCCCCTCATTCCACCACTGTACCTGTTGCCATTTCTGACCCCCATCGATCTGTGCTGACAATCTTATTAATAATAATTAATTTGAGGAAACACTTCAGCTAAGGGAGTTTTACCCCAGAGCTGCGGCTGGAAAATGTATTTTTGCTTGGTTCAACCCGGTATGGACGTGCAGGTAAGATCCGCGAGGATCGCAAGGTCCGCATTTTACTCCTTCTCCCCATGACCAGCTCCACTGAGTTGCAGCAAATTGCCTCAGTAAAGCTACATCGCGGCCACTGACTGCCATCGCTGGCCAAGGTGGCACTGCAACATAGAGAATGACACGGTGACAAAATTCATCACCGTTCCCGTCCCCGCGGATAACCGCGGGAAATAATCCCATGTCATTTTCTAGTGTCTATTTCAACCTTCTACACCAGCATTCTTCAAAGCAAAGCTTGTGGGTCAGTGGTTGTGGCCATTCATACTCTGATTCTTCCCTCTCTCCTTAAAGAATGACATGAAGATGGTTTCCCGCGGTTATTCATGGGGACGGGAACGGTGATGAATTTTGTCACCGTGTCATTCTCTACTGCAACATGCATTGTCCCACCCACCCCCAAATCACTGATGCCTGCATTCTATACACTGTCTACCACTATTAGCACAGGCTGGCCATCTCCCTCTTATGACAGCTCAATTCCACTTTAACTTTCCTTCAAATGAATTTGAATCCTAGTCCACTCAGATTCAAACACTTTAATATATTTGAAGCTCATTTCAAATTCATTTAAGGGATCGCTCACTTCAGGACTGTACCGAAATGTGCAATCAATATTCTGTCTAGTCTTTACTGTTTCAGGGCTCTGCGCTTTTCTCAGTGGGCCTCAATGCAATTCTGAGTGATATTAGAACAGAAGCCGATGGGGCTAATTCAATCTGAAGAGAGTGAGGATCTCTTCCTCCTCGATGGGCAAGTAATCCCATTCACCCGTTCCTAGATTTTGGAGAGGTGAATACTGTCACAATACGGCTTCTTAAGTAGTCAGATTAATTTATAAAAAAAACAAACAAACTGCTAAGTATTGTAATTTTCATTAACACATCTTCTTTCTTTCTTCCATTTAACCGAAGGAACGGGACAGAAGAGAACACAATTCTCCTCCCCCAAATGTCCTCATTAAGCTTCCTGAGTGAGTGAATGTGCAATTTGGTAGATTGCAAACAATAATTGATAGTCAGTGAAAATGTTGCTGTTCCTTTATGGGTATGTGCAAAAACATACTGCGTAATCTTAAACTATTAATCCTTGTCCCTATGTTGTGCTAAAACACTGGGGATGTTTAGCCCGTCAGATTATTTAAGTGATTTAGCTGCATCTCCAAACCCTGTAATTTTTTTTTTTTTTTTTTTTAATATAAAAAATGTTTTAGGCACGGAGATGGCTGTGAGAAGAAACCGAGGGTAAATGACAAGCACTAACTCCCATTCTGAGAGCAAAATACCTTTTTTTAAAAACTGTGTGAGAAGTGGAAAGAAAAAAAAGCTGCAAGGAATCAAGCCCTGAACTGAATCACTCCTCCACAGGGAAAACGCTGAGGTTACCTACCACCTGTTGCTTTGCAAAAGGTGACTCCCACTGTTACAAAATCTAAGCTAAAAGCTTCTTGGCAGGGGAGTGAGGGGAAAAAAAATCCCATGTGGTGGGAGAAAAAGTCAAACTTTTGAGGGAAACTTTTGGTTTTAATTCTCAAAATGATTTAAAATAAATGAGCTGCTATTTCGTTTAGGTTATTATGCAATTTTGTTTCACTTAGGGATCCAGATAATGGCTGTCCGGGAACATTGACTCCAACTTTTCAAAAGTGATAGCAGCTAGGGATAAGCTGTTGTTTCCAGTTCGCTGTTAGACAAATTGTTTGCTTGTGGTATGAAGATAGCAGGCCATTCAGAAGGGGTTCTCTGATTGGTGCATAGGCTTGCTGGGCCTATGCTTCCAGACATATTTGCTAGGGCATCAGGCAACCAATTAGTATAAATGAATATCTGAATATAAAACCTGAAACTAGTCTAAGAGACATTTGGAACATTGAGATAAAGCAACAAATTTCTGCTACTCAATGGCCACGGATTTGGACTTGGAGGATGAGATGTACAGTGTCAGCATCTATGAGACAAACTTGGTTTTTTCTGTTACATAGAGTTTTTTGGACCCCCAGTTCGTTTGCAGAAGTTAGATAGTTCTAAATCTAATAGATGCTGGCACTATCATCTTGAAATAGGGACACTGGATCATTTGTTGTTCTATTGTCCTTTGATACTCAAGTTTTGGAAATCTATATAGGGACATATTAATTTGATTCTGGAGACTGTGGTTCCGCTGTCGTATGCAGCAATAATCTGTGGGTCATTGCTATCTCCTACACCTCCAATAGATAGACATAAAAGCAGATTACTTGGTATAATGACTGGGGTAGCTATGCAAATGGTCACTAAAAACTGGAATAATAAGTTGTTTAAACTGATGTGGGATCCATTCACCAATTTTATTAATTTTAATTAAATGGTTTATTCCCCTATTACCGGTTTGATTTGCACATCCAGGGAAGGGGGGAGGGAAAGGGATATTATATTAGGATTTGTTTATTAATTACATGTATGTTCTGTTGTATGGTTTTATTGAATACATTGGAATTAGGGTGAGTGAGAGGGGGAAGAAAATGGTTTCTCTGGTATTTATTGATGGATGCAAGTGCTGCTTTTCCAATTACTTGTATGTATTCCTTTATGCACTGTGTTTAGACTGAAAAATTAATAAAGATATATAGCAGTTGAACTCTTGGCGTTAAGCTAAATATTGAACATTTTTTGTACTTATCCATGACTTTTGGAAATTTTTGCTATTGAGAATTTTTCTTTGGACTCAAGTTGCAACTTTATTTTGAGTGCTGCACAGATATTTCTCTCTTGTAAGTGGAGTGGTTTTTTGGGGGGTTTTGACCAATGACTGTAGTAGCTCCTGAACTGACATTTAGGGCTCCTTTTACTAGACACCTCCATTGAGCTGCCATTAGTTTTTATGCGTAGCATGGGGGTATGAGTGCTAATCTGCAGAGTGCGCAAAAAACGCTACCGCAGCTTAGTAAAAGGAGCCCTTATTGTCTTATGAAATTGAAAGGAGCATAATCTCCGAGGTCTTTTTCTCTACTATTGGGATTTAATGTTTCCTCAGGATAGTTTATTGGCTTATATCCCGCTTTATACAGGAGGATCTAAATACATGCATTTCGAGTGGTACTATCCAGTAAAGTGCCACTGAAATAACCCGGTTAGCGTCAGACAGGCAATTTATACAGCCAGAAACCTCTCCTGGCCATTTAAATCATTTTGAATATCAGGCCCTTTGTGTTTTGTCATTTGCTGATAAAAGTCTACACAATTTCGAAATAGGGTCCACTATTTCAGAGAGAAGATGCACAGTAGTTGGAGCTACAGTTTCAGCGCCCAGAAGTTGTGGGTTCAAACCCTTCGTTGCTCCCTGTGACCCCGGCAAGTCACTTAATCCTCCACTGCCCCAGGTCCATTAGATAGATTGTGAGCCCACTGGGACAGTCAGGAAAAATGCTTTAAGTACCTGTATGTAAACTGTTTTGAGTGTGGTTGTAAAACTAGGCGGTATACATAGAAACATGACGGCAGATAAAGGCCAAATGGCCCATCTAGTCTGCCCATCCGCAGTAACCATTATCTCTCTTTCTCTCTGAGAGATCCCACATGCCTATCCCAGTCCCTTTTGAATTCTCTACCACCTCTTCTGGGAGACTGTTCCATGCATCTATCACCCTTTCCGTAAAAAAGTATTTCCTTAGATTACTCCGGAGCCTGTCACCTCTTAACTTCATCCTATGCCCTCTCATTGCAGAGCTTTCTTTCAAATGAAAGAGACTCGACTCATGCGCATGTACATTACATACCGTGTTTCCCCGATGGTAAGACACTGTCTTATTTTTTTTGGAAGGCCAAAATATGCTCTAGGGCTTATTTTCGGGGGGATGCCTTATTTACCCATGAAGAAGACTACAGTACACAGTTATTGTTGAAAAAAAACAGAATTTTATTACCTGTATTGGATGTTCTGGCCGTGAACAAACTCCTGCAGTCTCCGTTAGGGAGGGATGAGGGAAGCTGCCTGTGTTTCCTGGCGCGGAGTCACGTGCGCGCGCTGCAGTCCTGTCACTTCCTCCTCTTCACTTCATGACGAGGCGCGGCACGCAGCCATGGAGGCAAATACGGTAGACGGAGGGACCACACGGAGTCACCCACCGTACCACCCGATTCGGGTAAGCGCAGGTATCGGTGGGTGGCTTATTTGCGGGGGGGTGCCTTATTTTACATTTTTTTCTAAAAAGGGGGGGCTGTCTTATTTGATGGCCCTGCCTTATCATCGGGGAAACACGGTAGGTATTTAAATGTCTCTTTCATATCTCCCCTCTCCCGCTTTTCCTCCAAGGTATACAGATTGAGATTTTTTTTATATATAATTTCTTTGTTTGCATAAATTACAAATTTAGGTACATCTCATATCATTTTAAAGCAATAATGTAAACAACTAAAACAATCATGATCTAGTCCACATCATTCGGGCTATTTTGTACCTTTAAGTAAGGAAATAAGTAATGGTATCAAAAACAGGCAAAATGAAAACTAATTATTTATCACACTTTATCCTCAACCACAACATTAGTTTCTAATAACTTCTGAGGTAAAGTTTCATCTTTCAAAAAATTCTCTAATTGAACTGGATCAACAAAAACATATTTATCCATTCCATACGTTACTAAACATTTGCATGGGAATTTAAGAAAGAAAGAAGCTCCTAAAGCCAAAACATTAGGTTTAAGCCGTAGGAACTGTTTCCTCCAATTAAGATCTTTAAGTCTGTCCCAATATGTCTTAAGACAAAGACCACACACCATTTTAATAGCCTTCCTCTGGACCGACTCCATCCTTTCTATATCTTTTTATATGCCTCTAGAATGTACACAATATTCTAAATTAAGTCTCACCATAGTCTGATACAGGGGCATCAGTACCTCCTTTTTCCTACTGGCCATACCTCTCCCTATGCACCCTAGTATCCTTCTAGCTTTCACCGTCACCTTTTCAACCTGTTTGGCCACCTTAAGATCATCACATACAATCATACCCAAGTCCCACTTCCAATCCCTATCCCTTTCCCTATTTCCTGATAGCGGAACCACTACACTCGTGCAAACCATTACTTACTTGCTAACTACCGTATTTTCACGCATATAACGCGCGCGTTATACGCGTTTTTACCTACCGCGCATACCCCTCGCGTGGTATATGCGTGAGCGCGGTATACCAAAGTTTTAAAACATAGTTCCCACCCCGCCCGACGCCCGATTCACCCCCCCCAGCAGGACCGCTCGCACCCCCACCCCGAACGACCGCTCGCACGCGCTCCCATCCGCACCCGCATCCACGATCGGAGCAAGAGGGAGCCCAAGCCCTCTTGCCCGGCCGACTCCCCGACGTCCGATACATCCCCCCCCCCCGGCAGGACCACTCGCACCCCCACCCCGAACGACCGCTCGCACGCGCTCCCACCCACACCCGCATCCACGATCGGAGCAAGAGGGAGCCCAAGCCCTCTTGCCCGGCCGACTCCCCGACGTCCGATACATCCCCCCCCCCCCGGCAGGACCACTCGCACCCCCACCCCGAACGACCGCCGACTTCACGACAATATCGGGCCAGAAGGGAGCCCAAACCCTCCTGGCCACGGCGACCCCCTAACCCCACCCCGCACTACATTACGGGCAGGAGGGATCCCAGGCCCTCCTGCCCTCGACGCAAACCCCCCTCCCCCCCAAGAACCTCCGACCGCCTCCCAGCCGACCCGCGATCCCCCTGGCGACCCCCACGACCCCCCCACCCCCCTTCCCCGTACCTTTAGTAGTTGGCCGGACAGACGGGAGCCAAACCCGCCTGTCCGGCAGGCAGCCAACGAAGGAATGAGGCCGGATTGGCCCATCCGTCCTAAAGCTCCGCCTACTGGTGGGACCTAAGGCGCGTGGGCCAATCAGAATAGGCCCTGGAGCCTTAGGTCCCACCTGGGGGCGCGGCCTGAGGCACATGGGCCCAACCCGACCATGTGCCTCAGGCCGCGCCCCCAGGTGGGACCTAAGGCTCCAGGGCCTATTCTGATTGGCCCACGCGCCTTAGGTCCCACCAGTAGGCGGAGCTTTAGGATGGATGGGCCAATCCGGCCTCATTCCTTCGTTGGCTGCCTGCCGGACAGGCGGGTTTGGCTCCCGTCTGTCCGGCCAACTACTAAAGGTACGGGGAAGGGGGGTGGGGGGGTCGTGGGGGTCGCCAGGGGGATCGCGGGTCGGCTGGGGGGCGGTCGGAGGTTCTTGGGGGGGAGGGGGGTTTGCGTCGAGGGCAGGAGGGCCTGGGATCCCTCCTGCCCGTAATGTAGTGCGGGGTGGGGTTAGGGGGTCGCCGTGGCCAGGAGGGTTTGGGCTCCCTTCTGGCCCAACTACCAAAGGTACGGGGAAGGGGGGTGGGGGGGTCGTGGGGGTCGCCAGGGGGATCGCGGGTCGGCTGGGGGGCGGTCGGAGGTTCTTGGGGGGAGGGGGGTTTGCGTCGAGGGCAGGAGGGCCTGGGATCCCTCCTGCCCGTAATGTAGTGCGGGGTGGGGTTAGGGGGTCGCCGTGGCCAGGAGGATTTGGGCTCCCTCCTGGCCCGATATTGTTGGTGAGTCGGCGGTCCTTCGGGGGGGGGGGGGGGGGATGTATCGGACGTCGGGGGGGGGGGCATCAGGCTTTCAGGATGGGGACAGACCTTCAAGGGGGGACAGTGCACGGAAGTCAGGGGGGGTGAACGGAGAGTCGGGACAGCGCACGGAAAGTCAGGGCGGGCGAAAGGAGCGTCGGGCAGCATGCGCGGTATACCCGTGAGCGCGGTATATCAAAGTTTTTGTGCAAATCATCGTGATTTCTGCGCGCTATATCCGTGTGCGCGTTTTATACGGGTGCGTGTTATTTGCGTGAAAATACGGTAGTAGCAATGCACAAACTTGTGCACTCATGTAGGCCTGATCAGAAAAAAAAGCATGCCCTCTTTCGTAAATAGTGCTCTCTCCTTCCACATAGTGCACAATGTCATCAGCAACTGAATAAAATGACAAAATTGTCAGAAACCCCCCCCTCCAAAAAAAGAAAAAAAAAGAAAAGAAGATTCCCAAAAAGGACAGGGAAAACAAACACAAAATGATAATTTCTTGGCTGCTCATTCTTTATAATAGCTCTCTGTTATCTGACTATTGTTTTCTTCCAGAGGGTATCAAAATACACAGCTGGCATGAACCAGCCTCTGTCTAGCAATCATTTTAATTTTTTCGGGAGGCCACTAAACTATAGGGAATGTCAACTTCTGCACACACACACACGTCAATCCAAAAAGAGCAGAGCAGTCCAGGACTTCACACCAAAGGGGATTTAATGACAACCATACATGTGGAGCAATGTCATGACTTGACTCGACACGGGCCTTGTTTCAGCTAAGAACCCTGCTTCAGGAGTCTTAGAGTCTCATAAATTGAATCAACACACATATACAGTTTTGAAGTAAAGATAACATCGTAAATTGCACCAAAATAATGGGAGGCCATGTTTGCCTAACTTCATGCATTATCTCTGAACCAAGTGAGAGAGGAAGGAGCTTCTATGAGACAGTTCATTTCATCAGTGATATGAGTTACTGATTGCAATCATGTAGACTTTGTTCTGAGCAGTCAGGAAGCTTCTGCTGAAACTAGAAAGCACGAGTATCAGAAACACCCAAATGTGCTGCGACTACTGTTTGAGGATGAAAATGGTGGCCACATTTCCTGGTTACAAACATGGTACCCCTATACTATGGCAGACATGATAATATGTGATGATCTTAAAGTGGTCAAACAGGTTGAACAGGCAACAGTGAAAGCTAGAAGGGTGCTTGGGTAGATAGGGAGATGAACAGCTAGTTAAAAAAAAAAAAAAAAAAAAGGGAGGTATTGATGCCCCTGTATAAGACTCTGGTGAGACCTCATTTAGAATATTGTGTACAATTCTGGAGACCGCACCTTCAAAAAGATATACAGTAAATAGGCTGGAGCACCAACTGAAGTTGGAACGCATGAAAGTAACTGACATGGACTCTGTAAAGGGTCTCCATCTTCTGACTGTCTGGGAGCCCTATTGGTCTTCTTTAATAATGCATGCACGTAGTAATGTTTTGAATATTTAATTGAGTGTTTCACTTGCATCTCATATCATCACGCATCTCTCTCGCCTCCGTGTTTTTTTGGGGGGGAGGTAGGGTAATTTGGGGGGGGGTTGGAGTTTATTAAGCCTTGTTGAAACAGATTTTCTTGTTATTCTACTTTTGCTGTTGGATTGTCTTCTGTTTGCTCAATAAAAGATACTTGAATTAAATAGGATGGAGACGGTCCAGAGGAAGGCTACTAAAATGGTCAGTGATCTGCATCAAAAGGCATACAGGGACAGACTTAAAGATTTCAATATGAATACTTTGGAGGAAAGGCGGGAGAGGAGAGACATTTAAGTACCTATGTATATGGCATAAATACGAATGAGGATAGTCTCTTTCAATTGAAAGGAAACTCCAGAGTGAGGTTAAGAAGCGATAGGCTCAGAAGTAATCTGAAGAAATACTTTTTAAAATAAAGATTGGTAAATGCATGAAACAGTCACCCGGTAGAGGTGGTAGAGACAAAAACTATGTTTCAATTCAAGAAAGCATGGGACAGGCATGTGGGATCTCTTAAGGAGAGGAGTTGAGAGTGGATGCTGCAGATGAGTAGACTGTAAGGGCCATTTGACCTTTATCTGCTGCCATATTTCTACCTCTTTTCTCACCCTCATCCCCTATCGTGGCTTACATGCTCACTTCAAGGCTGGAGACAGGTAAGTGCTGTACACAATGAACACTTCAACAGTGCTTGTGATGTCTGCACAGCAACTATAATTTCATAGAGTGCCACTTCATTTGTGGGCTTCTAGGCAATAATTGCACTTTCATTCCATTTATCTCTGTCTGAGAAGAACAATAGGACCAATAGTACTCTTTACTGAGCTCACTTTTGGGTTGCAAAAAAAACAAACAAAAAACCTGATTTTTCCTTTCCTGCTAGCACTATTGCAATGGATTAGTTCATGTTGGGGATCCAGGAGGATCTAAATACAATCATTAAAAATTTGCTTTTCATGTGTGCTAGATCTACGTCCACGTGGCTACTTAAATAAGCCAAATATATTGCGCTTAGCCAACTGCATGCTACGAACCATCAATGCCTCATATTAGAGAATTGTCTCCCACTGGTATTAAAGGAGGTATGAAAGAGAATCACATGCACTGCCTTCATTGTATGCAAGCCTATCTCATGCATATTCACCGTGAATATTCTGTAAATCTCATGAACAGATTTGTGATGTCACTTCCTGTTCTTAGGCAGTCAACAGCCAATTCATTATTCCTCAGATGGAAAGAAGAAATGTTGCATCCATGAAGAGAGGATTGGATGCCATCGCTTAACATAGAAAAACTCTTTTGCTTGTTTTCCTCGATAAACACACCATTCCTTTCTCCTCATCCAGGTCTCTCAGATCAGCTGACCAAAACCTGTTAACTGTCCCTTCAATTAAGGATCTCTATTACACTAGAAACACAAATTTCTCTGTCACAGCCCCTACACTCTGGAATGCCATGCCACCTCACCTCCGTCACCAAAATTCTCTCAATAAATTCAAAGCCATTCTTAAAACCTTGTTTCAGGCAACAAGATAACATTGTTACACTGACCGCAACATCCTTCCTCCATTCTCTAATAAGAACCGCCTCTATGAAGCAACCTCCCGTTCTCTAATGTTTCTTCCCATCCCCCTGTACCTCCTCTTTTTTTTATTGTTATGATGTAATTACTACTCTTCCCAACCCCTATCTCCTTACATCAAATGTAATCATCTTAATTGTGTCCCCACCACCCCTCTTTTATTTTTAAAATTTTATGCTTTATATTATTTTTTTAATACAGTATAATCTCGTTATAACGGACTTCAAGTGACCTGGAAAAACAGTCCGTTATATCCAGAGTCTGTTAAATCCAGAGTTGCATTTGTTTAACTTTATTTAGGTCAACTTGAAACAACGTTCAATCAATGAACAACAGTCACTGCACAAGCATATCAGCAACATCAATAACAAAGCTCAGCAAAACATTGCTTTGGCGTGAAACAATTGCAAAACCAGAACACTAAAAGATGTTCTAAAGCATTATGCCGTACTAAACTGGAAAGAAAAATACTCTTGTCATTTTCTTCTGGGCTGCATTTTGATACTGTATCACCGGCACCCACGCGCCTTGTAGGCAGAGCCTGCATGTCTGTTATAGCCGAACAAAACTACAGTTAAAAGCGGCTGTGGGGACCAAATTGGTTGTCCATTATATCTGAAAATCCGTTATATGCGAGTCCGCTATATGCAATGATTTTCTGTATGTTTATAAAGGCGCACGGCCGGAACCAGCAGACCTCATCTGCTATAGGCGAGGTTCCGTTATAACAAGATTATATTGTATTGTAAACTGACCAGATACTGGTCGATGGTCGGCATATCAAAATTTGAATAAACTTGGAAACTTGATTATCTAGAAGTAATAAGTTATGCTTCAGTAATAAGAAACTGAAGCACTGTGGGTAGGACATGCACAAGATCCAATGGCACAGATTTCATTGAAGCGGGGCAGAGAAGAACTTCCTTGGAATGGACGGGTTCATACAGTAGTTTGCGTGTTAACTTGCATTTAGCTTTAAGCTTGGTTAATGTCCCACTAAATGCCCTTGTCAGTGACGTAGTAAAGAGAGGGGAGAGGCCAAGGAGGGCGGTCCACCCCAGGCACCATGTTGAGGGCATCGGCACCCCTCCTTCTCTTCCCCCCTACCCACGCGTGCCCCCTTCCCCATACCTCTGGGTGTTCACCGCCGCATTCAGCAACGTCAACGTGTTCCTCACGGCCGCCATCAGCTCTCCCACCAACGTTGCTTCTGGGTGCCATGCATAGGAAGCAACATCGGAGGGAGAGCTGCCAGGGTCGCGAGGAGCACATTGACGTTGTTACTCATGGCGGTGAACAACTAGAGGTATGGTGGAACGGAAGGGGGGCACGCACACAGCAGGGGTGATTAGGGAAGGAGTGGAGGAGCAGAGATGAGGGTGGGGGAGGGACACCAGCGCCCTGGGCACCTCTCACCCTCGCTATGCCACTGCTCCTTTTATCTTGGGCAAGCCTCTTACTGCCAGATTCTGTATAGGTCGCAAAGCATAGGTAAGTTCAAACCCAAATACACCTCTACTGAATGAAGTACATATAAGTGTGTTAAATGGGAGAAAAAAAAGACCTCAGAGTCCTTTTTCAAGCAACAATGCTGCTTAAACCAAACAAATGTGGCAGGTCAGGTTTCAATCACTGGTCTTTGAAAGAAACTCCCACAGGCTACAACTTAATTTTTTTAAGAAGCCAGCTGTGAAATGAAAAGCTTTAGATGGGCTTTTCCATATGATAGAGAAGTGCAAGTCATTGAAAATATAACCAGATTTTCCAGTTGCTCTGAGAGAACACATACAGGCCCATTTTATAAGTCACCTAGATAGAAATCCCTAATAGTCACCTATCTGGGAGTTACCGGTACTTTATAAAGACACAGAGGGGCATAATCTAAAAAAACATCTAAGTTCCTAAGGCCTAAGGCACTTAGGTTTTGGCCTAAGGCGCTAGGCACCCAAAGTAGGCAGCAAGGAAATGTCCATTCTCGAAAAAAAAAAAAAAAAAGTCCAAAATGTGGTGGTTGTTTTTTTTCCCGAGAATGGCCTACCTGTATGTTCAGGCGTTTAATCACCCAGATCGCCACTATGTCTACCTTTAAGGCCTATTCGCGAAAAATAATTTGCCCAAATCCCAAAAACCCAAATCAAGACCTTTTAGGCATGGTAGGGACCAGTCCTTCACCTAAAACCACAATTCTCTAACTGGCGTCTGTCTTAAGCGCCAGTTAGAGAATCATGGAACTGTTCCCCCCCTCCCCCCCAACACACACGATTGCGGCAGGAGGGATGCCCAGCACCCGCCATGACCCCCCCCAATGATCGCAGTAGGAGGGATGCCCAGTCCCTCCTGCCCAACACCCGCCACGACCCCCCACCCCCACAACGATCGCAGCAGGAGGGATGCCCAGTCCCTCCTGCTCGCACCTGCAGCGACCCTCCCTAAAAGTTCTCTAGCAGGAGAGATGCCCAATCTCTCCTGCTGGACACCCCCCAAACACCCAAAAGTTCTCCAGCAGGAGAGATGCCCAATCTCTCTTGCTAGACACCCCCAAACCCCAAAAGAATTGCCTCCGGACCCTCCCTAACCTTGTTTAGATGGCAAGCCGAGTCCTTCCTGCATCCAGCTGGCAGGCCTGTCTTCACTGAATTGGCAAGCCTGCCCCTACCTGGTGTATCTTGGGATGTACCGGGAAGGGGTCTAAGGCCCTGATTGACCCAGGTGCTTAAGGCCCCTCCTGTAGGAGGGGCGTTAGGCACCTGGGCCAATTGGAATCTTAGGCCAGTCTCCCAATGCATTCTGGGATGCGCTGGGAGGGGCCTAAGAATCTGATTGGCCAGATCTCTTAGGCCATCCCCCATAGGAGCTCACATGATCACAAGGACCTAGGCTCATAAGCCACTCTAACCACTACATTTATGGTGGAAAGTGTGAGCCCCCCAAGCCCCCCCAAATCCTACTATACTGCCATATAGGTGCTACCGGCAGGCATAAGTGCTATTGGAGTGGTAGTCTGGTGGGTATAGTAGGTTTGGGGGGAGTTTTAGAGGGCTCACCATGTAATGTATAGGGGTTATGTAAGTTGCGTACCTAGCACCCTTAATGTGATGTTCACAGCAGTGCTCCCCTAGGGTGCTCCAGTACACTGCTGGCATGCCTGTATGGCCAATCCATTAAAAATCATGGCCCCTCCTACATGCATATGGCTTGTTTTGGATGTTTTTAATTTGGTCTTTCCCCCCCCCCCCCCAAATAATGGCAAAAAAAAAAAAAAAGTCAAGCTGAACAACAGCAGAGGAATGCCCGGGCGTGAGAAAGCTGCGATGGGGCCTGTGCTGCTGACGATGCGGTTTGTTATAAGGCACTGTATTTTGGTCTTATGGTCGGGATTCGGATGGGTGGGAGAGATGAAAGGGTCGCAGGGAGAGGAGAGGTGTGGGGCAGCTGCGGGGGGGGAGGGGATGGGAGGAAGGAAGGGATATAAACTGCAAGGGTTCTGCTGCACAGGGGTATGGGAGGGGGGAGGGATAGAAAGATGCTGCACATGTGGGGGAAAGTAAGGAAATAGGAAGAATTGGGGTGGGGGAGAGGAAGGGAGAGATGATCATTGTACATGAAAAAAAAAAAAAGACCTCCCCAAAAATAAGACCTAATGCCTTTTTTGGGCCCAAAATTAATACATAGTAACATAGTAGATGACGGCAGATAAAGACCCGAATGGTCCATCCAGTCTGCCCAACCTGATTCAATTTTAAATTTTTTTTTTTTTTTTTTCTTCTTAGCTATTTCTGGGCAAGAATCCAAAGCTTTACCCTGTACTGTGCTTGGGTTCCAACTGCCGAAATCTCTGTTAAGACTTACTCCAGCCCATCTACACCCTCCCAGCCATTGAAGCCCTCCCCTGCCCATCCTCCACCAAACGGCCATACACAGACACAGACCGTGCAAGTCTGCCCAGTAACTGGCCTAGTTCAATATTTAATATTATTTTCTGATTCTAAATCTTCTGTGTTCATCCCACGATTCTTTGAACTAAGTCACAGTTTTACTCTCCACCACCTCTCTCGGGAGCGCACTCCAGGCATCCACTACCCTCTCCATAAAGTAGAATTTCCTAACATTGCCCCTGAATCTACCACCCCTCAACCTCAAATTATGTCCTCTGGTTTTACCATTTTCCTTTCTCTGGAAAAGATTTTGTTTTACGTTAATACCCTTCAAGTATTTGAACGTCTGAATCATGTCTCCCCTGTCTCTCCTTTCCTCTAGGGCAGGGGTGTCCAATGTCGGTCCTCGAGGGCCGCAGTCCAGTCGGGTTTTCAGGATTTCCCCAATGAATATGCATGAGATCTATTTGCATGCACTGCTTTCAATGCATATTCATTGGGGAAATCCTGAAAACCCGACTGGATTGCGGCCCTCGAGGACCGACATTGGACACCCCTGCTCTAGGGTATACATATTCAGGGCTTCCAGTCTCTCCTCATACGTCTTCTGGCGCAAGCCTCCTATCATTTTCGTCACCCTCCTCTGGACCGCCTCAAGTCTTCTTATGTCCTTCGCCAGATACGGTCTCCAAAACTGAACACAATACTCCAAGTGGGGCCTCACCAAGAGGGGCCCCTGTACAGGGGCGTCAACACCTTTTTCCTTCTACTGACTACGCCTCTCTTTATACAGCCCAGCATCCTTCTGGCAGCAGCAACTGCCTTGTCACACTGTTTTTTCGCCTTTAGATCTTCGAACACTATAACCCCAAGGTCCCTCTCCCCGTCTGTGCATAACAGCTTCTCTCCTCCCAGCATATACGGTTCCTTCCTATTATTAATCCCCAAATGCATTACTCTGCATTTCTTTGCATTGAATTTTAGTTGCCAGGCATTAGACCATTCCTCTAACTTTTGCAGATCCTTTTTCATATTTTCCACTCCCTCTTCGGTGTCTACTCTGTTACAAATCTTGGTATCATCTGCAAAAAGGCACACTTTTCCTTCTAACCCTTCAGCAATGTCACTCACAAACATATTGAAAAGGATTGGTCCCAGCACCGAACCCTGAGGGACTCCACTAGTCACCTTTCCTTCCTTCGAGCGACTTCCATTAACCAACACCCTCTGGCGTCTGTCCGACAGTCAGTTTCTGACCCAGTTCACCACTTTGGGTCCTAACTTCAGCCCTTCAAGTTTGTTCAACAGCCTCCTATGAGGAACTGTATCAAAGGCTTTGCTGAAATCCAAGTAAATTACATCTAGCATATGTCCTCGATCCAGCTCTCTGGTCACCCAATCAAAAAATTCAATCAGGTTCGTTTGGCACGATTTACCTTTTGTAAAGCCATGTTGCCTCGGATCCTGTAACCCATTAGATTCAAGGAAGTACACTATCCTTTCTTTCAGCAACACTTCCATTATTTTTCCAACAACTGAAGTGAGGCTCACCGGCCTGTAGTTTCCTGCTTCATCCCTGTGACCACTTTTATGAATAGGGACCACATCTGCTCTCCTCCAATCCCCAGGAATCACTCCCATCTCCAGAGATTTGTTGAACAAGTCTTTAATAGGACTTGCCAGAACCTCTCTGAGCTCCCTTAATATCCTGGGATGGATCCCGTCTGGTCCCATCGCTTTGTCCACCTTCAGTTTTTCAAGTTGCTCATAAACATCCTCCTCCGTAAACGGCACAGAATCTACTCCATTTTCTCATGTAACTTTGTCAGACAATCTCGGTCCTTCTCCAGGATTTTCTTCTGTGAACACAGAACAGAAGTATTTGTTTAGCACATTTGCTTTCTCCTCATCACTCTCCACATATTTGTTCCCAGCATCTTTTAGCCTAGCAATTCCAATTTTTATCTTCCTCCTTTCATTAATATATCTGAAAAAAATTTTATCTCCCTTTTTTACATTTTTAGCCATTTGTTCTTCCGCCTGTGCCTTCGCCAAACGTATCTCTCTCTTGGCTTCTTTCAGTTTCACCATGTAGTCCTTTCTGCTCTCCTCTTCTTGGGTTTTTTTATATTTCATGAACGCCAACTCTTTCGCCTTTATTTTCTTAGCCACTAGGTTGGAGAACCATATCGGCTTCCTTTTTCTCTTGCTTTTATTGATTTTCTTCACATAAGAGTTGCTGATATTGCTTATGATGCAGCCTTTACTACTATCACATATTTTCTCTTGCCGGGGGTGGTCTCTATAATTGTCCTTCGTACATACACCACCCCCACCTTCTAGTTTAAATGCCTAGAAAAATATTGTCTAAATTTCTCTGCAAGGTTTCTTTTTCCTGCTGTAGTAATATGTAGCCCATCAGTGCAATATAGCTTCTTGTCCTTCCATGTATTTCCCCACCCTCCTATGTACCTGAAGCCTTCTTGATGACACCAGGCTCTGAGCCATCTATTAAAGTCCTCTGTGTTTTTCACTCTTTGCTCTCCCTTTCCAAAGAGTGAAAAATATAAGACGGCATGTTATTTTCAGGGAAACACGGTATTAAGTATGAGCGGAATTGATTTACAATTACACGGAAGTTTAATTAAAGTACTCCATAGTGTCTGGATTACATACTATTCTAACAATGTGCCCCCAAATCCCATAAACACACTACCCAAAATGGTGCATGGCCATGTGTGCAATGTTATAGAATACCAGGGATGCGTGCTCAAGTTGGGCACCAGGGATTAAACCTGGTTTCAGCAGACTTAAATCTTGGTGTTCATCTTTGTGTGCCCCAGCATTGAACACTGATTTTGTTAATGCCGATTTTTGAGTGCCATTTACTGAATCTAGCCCGCAGTGCACTCATGCCAATCAATGATATAACACACCCATAAAGGTGCCTTACGGGCCTGATTCTCTAATTGGTGCCCCAGTTAGTCACTATAATTGAGACCGCCTAACTAAAATCAGTGCCTAACCTAAATTAAATCAATTTGCTTAAATGACATGGTAATTGACCATGCCATTGAAGTTAAATGAATAATTAAGAAATTAAAACTGAAAGTTAGGCATGGAATTCCATGCAGCACCTAGAAACACCTAAGTGGAAGTGCCTTCTGACACCTGACACCTACCTGAAAAATAGGCAAGGTTAGAGGTGGAACATAGGCGTGGTTGACTTAGGTGTCGCTAAGCATCCAAGTTAGGTGCCAGTAAATTAGGTCTGGTAAAACCTGGCCTAATATACCATTGCCTAATTCCAGGACTCCTAGCGATGCCTAAGCACGCCTTGGCACTGCTAAGCAGGATTCTATAAACAGAGCCTAGTGGTTGACTGACAATCGCACCGAGCAGCGACTTCAGTATAGGTGCCGCTAGGCGTATTTTTAGAATCTGTCCCTGGGCAAGTCACTTAACCCTCCTTCCCCGCCCCCCCCCCCCAACCCCCTGTTGCCCCAGGTACATTAGATAAATTGTGAGCCCACAAGGACAGACAGGGAAAAATGTTTGAGCACCTGAATAAACTCTGTGCTCTCCTGGGAGAACAGTATAGAAAATTGAATAAATAAAAATATGGCAGCCGTCTGCTAGCATTGGAGCCTTTCTTCTCTCTCTCACTCCCTTCCTCCCCCCTCCTATGCCCGTCTGAATTGCTGATATTATCAGAGGTAGCTTGACATACTGAGATCTGTGGGGAAAAGGGAGGGACAGAAAGAAAGAGGGAGAGGAGTTGGACTTGCAGGGGGAGGGAAATCAAAGCAGAGACAGAGACACCAGATTCAGGGCAAAAAGTAAAAATAAACTGGTATAGTTCACTCACATATATGACGCTTAGGGGAGTCATGGAAATTGTAAAAATATTTATAACATGCATGTTATATGTGTAAAAATATAGTACATATACGTACACAGCACCTTACAGAATTACTGCCTATGAGTCAACATCCTTTATGCAGACATCAGGGAACAGTGCCAAATGGTAAGTGCTGTGGTGCTACAGTTGATGCCCGACACAAAATCAATGAAGGCCTCGCTGCATGACCAAGGGCTCCTTTTACTAAGGTGAATTACCGTGCACTACGCTTCTAGAACTAACGCCAGCTCAATGCTGGCATTAATGTCTAGCGCGCGGCAATGTGGCGTGCGCTATTCCATGCATTAAAGCCCAACGCAGCTTAGTAAATGAAGCCCCAAGTGTCAAAGAATGAAATTAAATATACAGTAAAACCTTAGTTTACGAGCATAATTTGTTCCGAAAACATGCTTGTAATCCAAAACACTCGTATATCAAAACAAATTTCCCCATAAGAAATAATGGAAATTCAGACGATTCGTTCCACAATCCCAAAACTTTAATACAAAATAGTCTACTTACGTGTATTGCAAGACCTCGCTCATTTAGAACAGTCCCTACACTCTTGCAGCATCAGAGAGAGAAGAACCATTGGTTAAGTTGTGATATGTATATACTGTACGTACTTGTATTGCAAGACCTTGCTTGTATATCAAGTTAAAATTTAATAAAATGTTTTGCTTGTCTTGCAAAACACTTGCAAACCAAGTTACTTGCAATCCAAGGTTTTACTGTATATACATTTTGCACAGTTGGTCCGTGCTACACAATTCAGCATTATCTGCTTACTTTGCTCCTTTTTTCAGTCATTGGCAAAAAAACCCCAAACAACCTCATATTCCAATATTCTTCTATTTTTTTTCTTTTCTCTGTTAATTATTTTTTTCTTTAAATTTCCTACAACTAATTATGATAATAACTGCTTAATCTTTTCCTCTTGCAGCCCAAGGCCAGCACAACTCATAATTACCAGCAATTAGTTAACCCTTCTACTTTGTGACATCATGGGCTCCTTTTACGAAGCCTCGTTAGCGGTTTAATGCGCGTAACAGCGCACGCTAATTTGCCGGCCACGCTAGCCGCTGCCGCCCCCTCTTGAGTAGGCGGTAGCGCGCGCTAAAAATATGCGTGCCATAAAGCCGCTAACGTGGCTTTGTAAAAGGAGCCCTATAATATAACAAAGTTAAACTTATCTTGCAAGTTTGTATCACAGTCCTCTCCGTTAGACACAGTTCTCCACTTGTGTGATTCTTGCTTGTAAAATCGTTAGCGGGATTGCTGTGTCGCTGAAGTTGAAACGGGAGACCATTTTTGCTTATTGCTCTTTCACATGCTGTCATAGTTATCAGGCTTTCCCTACTGTCTTGCCCAAATGGAATCTTAACACTACAATATCTGATACTGGACACTCATTCATCTGTCTGTCTTATCTTGCAAGCCTATCTCCTCTTATTGCCTTAACAGTCTGATAAAGTAAAAGGACTGTCTTTCCTATCTCACTAAACAAAAAGCCCAATTTATAAGCCAGTCAACAAAGGCACCCTTAAATATATATGAAGGTAGAAAGAGCCCTCAGATTAAAATTTCACCCATTTACAGTCCACCCAAGATGGAGATTCTTATTAAGAGTGATGTGCACTGGTATCTTTCATAGAGATACCTACATCCATGCACCATACACTTGAAAGTATTCACTCTTTTCATTGTGTGGAAATACTTCACTATAAATGTTCATAATTCAAAAATGTGTCTGGATTAAAGTGAGTACTATATACTGTATATTAAAGAATCAGGTATCTGCTCTCGCAAAATCCCTGTGCAATTAGCAATACGGCTGTCACTGACCACTTTGGCTGTCAAATTATGTTCCCCTGCGTTTCCCTTGTTACTCTTGTGCAGATTTGGTTCCTTTCTTTATTATTTTGTGAAATGTACCCCCTTTCATCAGATTGTCCAACTCCACAGCTGATAATATTCAAATATTTGCTCAAAACAAACTCATTTCAAGGATCCCATAAAATTTTACATGTACTTTCCAAACATAGCTCTTTCTACCTACATACAGTGGCACAGCAGGACAGGTCGGCACCCGGCATTGCTGTACCATGTGCCCTCCCCCCTCCCCCATACTTCTTGAAACATTCACTGTGACTCCCTTCTGATGTCACTTCCTGGTTGCGGGACCAAGGCTGTCGTGAGCAGCAGGTGGAAGTTGCTGCTTGCTCCTCAGGCTGGCAAACATTAACTGCCTTCATATAAATATATATATATATATACACATATATACAGTGGTACCTCAGTTTACGAGTGCACCGGTTTGCGAGTGTTTTGCAAGACGAGCAAAACATTTGCAAAATCGGTGCCTTGGAAACCGAGCATGGCTTGATTTACGAGTGCCCCCCCCCCCGCAACCCGGCACCCTCCCTCCCCCCCCCCCGACGCGAACGTGAACTCGCAGGCCTTGAGCATGCTCAGATGCTCAAGGCCTAGCAGAAGAGGAGGCCGATCTTCGGGCACTGACACCAAGCACAGGACATGCCGGTGCCGGTGCCCAGATGAGGGCAAGAAGTGTTGGGGGGGTGCCGGATCGTGGCGGGAGATACCCAATCGCATTGGGGGGGGCCGGATCGTGGCGGCGGGGGGGGGGGGTGTCGAATCGCAGGGGGGTGCCGGATCGCAGGGGGGCCTTCGGGGGGAGCAATGTCGGTTCTCGTGGGGGGGGGGAGGGAACGCATCTAAGCAAGTTTCCATTATTTCCTATGGGGAAACTCGCTTTGATAAACAAGCATTTTGGATTACGAGCATGCTCCTGGAACGGGTTATGCTCGTAATCCAAGGTATCACTGTATATGTAAATATAAACGTGCTTTTGTTGACTGACTTACACGCTTGCCTTTTGGTTTTGTGATTTGATTATCAGGGTCCAGTGAAAATGCTTGGAAAATAGGGGATACCACAAAGGAAGAGCAGGGGCTCCTCTAAAGAATCTGTAGTAATAAACTGCTCACTGCCATCATTTCAAAAGTGTTTTTTTTATACCTGTCTGCTAAGTGAATTTTCTTATTCTACCCATATGAAATTCCCTGCTTCAAGATCTGGGAAATATTAACAGTTACATGCTGTTTCGGTAGTAAATAAAGATGTGGTTGCTTTTCCTAGGGATGTGCATTTATTTGAAATAAAGTGTTATTTTATGTTGTTTTAAAACCAACACAGCAGGGTAAAAAAAAAAAATGAAATTGTATTTTTTGCCTGTGTCATCGGTACTGCACACTAATATACAGAAGTGCATGCTATTATAACTCACATATGGATTACCTAAAGATGGGTGCAACTGCCATTATAGAAGAGAAGTACAAGTCCCCAGTTACATATCTAACTTTTGGCGCAAGCAGTTTCGCTAGCTCAGTGGCTCACATAAATGCTCGCGCCTAATGCGAATATTCTATAACCCATGCAAGTAACCACCTAATATGCCCAAGTCACCAAGGTGCCACCCAGATCCACACCCTCTTGAAGTTGCACACTCTGGAATCTGAGTTTGCAACTTATAAAATAGTGACTAAGGGCTAGATTCACTAAGCAAACCGATCATGTACCAATGGGTTTGCAAGCCCTTTGCGACCAGATTTCCCTCCTGCAGCATTCACTAACCTGTGTAGTGATCTGATTCCGGTGCGTGCATGCAAATGAGGGGAACTGCATGCAAAGTAGACAGGGACGCGATTCACTAAACTTTTTTTCGATTCGATTGGGCTCGCAAAAAGCGACTGTTGAGGACCAGTCACTGAAGCCCTTTGCGACTGCCCTGCCTTCTGCCGCCCTGCTTTCTAACCTGTCAGCCCCATTTCCTGCAGCCCCAAACATGCCTGCCTGTCCCAAACCCCCTGCCTGCCTTGATCTCTCCTGCCTGCTTGTCCCGACTCTTCTGCTCTCTGCCGCCCTTCCCCACAGTGCAAGCCCATGGTTTTAAAGAGGGGCTACATGCCGCAGTGCAGCGCCAGCTTTAAACCCACGGGCTTGCACTGAGGTGAAGGAGGGAAGAGGCTGCCGCCGTCGCTACATAGGAGCAAGAGAGTCAGGCCCCGAACATGGCTGCCCCGACTGCCTGTAAAAGCCCGTGGTTTTAACCTGAAGGGGGTTAAACCCACAGACTCGCAAAAGTTAAAAAAAAAAAAAAAAGTCACGGCGCGGACGGGTCTGCACATGGGCGTGGATCTCACATGCGTGATCTGTGCAGGCAGATGGGGGTGTTCCTCCGATCGCGCCCATCTGCATATTTTAGGTTAGTGAATTCGTCGGACCTGCCTGAATCAGAAACGGATTGTTCCGATTCGGGAGGTTAGTGAATCTAGCCCTAAGGGTAGTTACGTTGTTAATTAGCACCAGTTAAGGCCAATTATAACCTATTACTGCTCGTTAACACCAGTTATCAGATTAAATTAAGCTGTGCATACAACTGGCCTTATTGTATAACTTGTGCGCCCAAATTTACATCCTAATTGCAAATTTGGGCTCACAGATTTCTAGAATTGGGGGATAGAGAGCACTGTTACTCAGCAGTATGAACTGTGTTTATATTAGAATTTGCTCTACCACCAAGCTTACACTGGCCTTCAATGGGCTATTGCTCAAGAATACTTGCAATGTGTCGATAGGCGCATTATCAAAAAGATGTGTGGAGAGTTGAGTTGGTTCAGCGAATGGCCACCAGGATGGTCTCAAGACTCAAGGATCTCCCGTATGAGGAATGACTGGGTAAGTTGCAGCTATACTCACCCGAGGAACGCAGAGAGAGGGGAGACATGATCGAGATGTTCAAATATGTCACAGGCCATATCGAAGTGGAAGAGGATCTCTTTTTCCTTAAAGGACCCACGGCAACAAGAGGGCATTCATTGAAAATCAGGGGTGGGAAATTTCATGGCGACACCAGAAAATATTTCTTCACCGAAAGGGTGGTTGATCGCTGGAATAATCTTCCACAACAGGTAATTGAGGCCAGCAGCGTGCCAGATTTTAAGAAAAGATGGGATTGGCATGTGGGATCTCTTCATGGAGGTAGTTAGGGGGTGGGCCAATTAGTGTGGGCAGACTAGATGGGCCATGGCCATTTTCTGCTATCATGTTCTATGTTCTATATTACTGCAAAAGAGTGCAAGCTGTTTGAGTAACATGCACACCTCTGACAGCATTGCCCCTGAAGTGAAAAAGCCTTTAAAAAAAACCATATCAAAGTGAAGATTCTCATAAATGACAAGAGAAACAAAACTAAAGATAAAGAAGCCCCCCGGAAGCGATTAGCAGGGGGGCCGGCGTAAGGTGGGGGGGGCTCTGGGGGGGATAGAGGCAGGATAGGACAAGGGGCCAGGTAGGGATAGGTAGAGGGGAGGAGTGGTGGGAAACTTTATAAGGGGCTCCCCCTGGCGCAGCCATTTCTCTTGCGGCGCACTGGGGAAAGTGAACTGTACCTCGGTTAGTTCTCCCTGCTGGCTTCATTCCACGGGATCGCACCGCCTGAGGAGTCTTCGGAGCGTCGGCGCTCCTGCGGGCAGAGCGTCGGCGCGCCTGAGGACCATCCTTGCTGGGCCACATGGCCAATCCGGCAGGCATCCACGCTCCTGCGGCCAGAACGGCGGCATGAATGGGGACCATCCCCAGGAGGGTCTGGGACGGCATCGGGCGGTGCAGCAGCTCCTTGAACACTGCTAGAAGCCTTGAGGCATCCTTCGCAGACCGGGGCCGGCGGCGGTGCTGCAGTGTGTGGCGGTGGCGCAGCATCGGCGTGAGGTGCCCGTGGCAGCAAGGCTGCGCCAGTTCCCTTTCGAGCGGTGCGGCAGTAGACAGGCCGCCGGTCTATTTCCTTAGCAATAGTATCTGCTGGCAAGATGGCTCCGACAAAAAAATCTCCGGCGAAACGGAGTGCCAAGGCACCCTCGGGAAAAAAGCCTGCCAAGACTGCACAGCCAGTCTTGGGGGAGAGGCCAAAGCGAACCCCACGGGCAAGAAAAAATGCTACACCGATAGACAGATAGTTCGATGGAGGCACTGATGCAAGAAATTCGGGACAATATACAACGATTTGGAGTCAGTGAGATGAGACAGCGCATGCACACTACAGTGCCGAACCAGAATCCCACCTTGCCAGTGGCTGAGAGTGGAGAGTCCCAAAGTGCCGGGTTTTAAAAAGCCGTCCGGACCCTCGAACATTTCCTCAAAAGAAGGATATGTCCAGGGAAATCTAGAGGTTTGGTAACCCTAATAATAATAATAATATACAGAACTTGAATTGTACTGCTAAAGTGTACAGTACAATGCAAGAACTGCAATACATAACTTGTTTTGTATGGGGTTTTTTTAATCACGAATACCAACGATAAGTTTTATTCGTGATTTCACAGTATTCGCAAGGCCTATACGTGGACTGTCTTTGACCCTAACCTCCCCAGTAATATGAAGGGAAAAGTGTAGTTAGACTTAACCAGTCATGGGTTACTGTATAAAGATAAGACGGCTATTTATGCAGTACTATTTATGTGCTAAACATGGCCAGTTAGCTGTGAATATTAGAAGCTTACCCAGACTCCATCCCTGAAACATCCCCAGAAAGCCTCTGACATAGCCAGATTCCACTTCGGTACTATCATTTTCAGTGCCATTAACTGGTTAAGTGCTGCTGAAAATGACTGGAAAGCCTCCTAGTAACGAGTTAAATCAAATTTGGGATTTATGAGGCGCACTATGCCTAAGTAGGTTCAAAGTGATTTACAGTATAATTTAAGGTGATACAATTTAATACAGTACAAAGATGCTATGTAATTTCGAAAGTACTCTGTAATGTCGCAGTCTGTATACAGTCTGTTCCCTTGTAAACCGCTTAGAACTGTTTGTGGTATGGCGGTATATAAAAATAAAGTTATTATTATTATTATATACAGTATTACAATACAGATTGAGAGATGGTCCAAAACAAGAAGAGGTGAATTAGTATTGTTGAAGGAATGGTGCTGCAAGGAAGACAGAGGTAGTAACTTATAGTCCAAGGTCACTTGGATGACGGTAGATGTCAGATTTTGGAGAAGGATGCTAGAAGGAGAGAGAGAGTTGTCAGACCACTGGTAGGGGAAAGGGAGATACCAGACCAGGGAAAGGAAGGAGAGGAGAGAGATGTTAGACCAGTGTTCTTCAATCTTTTGACACCTATGGACCGGCGGAAATAAAATAATTATTTTGTGGACCGGCACTGGTCCATGGACCAGTAGTTGAAGAACACTGGGCTAGGTTGTGGGCCAAACCTCGCCCATCTCCGCCCCAAACCCCGCCCCCATAATAGTACTAATTGTAACACCAATTTCTCCATTCATTTTTCATATATACACACAATATAATCGTATTAACAACACATAATGGTTAACCACAAAATTAACCAACACAAAGCACACTGTATGCTTCTCAATATTCATTCCTACCAGAACACAGATAACCCCATGCAAATACGGGACCAAAAACTAAAAGTACTAATATATACAAACAAACCCTAAGATGCAAGACTCTGCATGCAGTACAACCCCAGAGGAAAAAAAACAAATGCATTTCTTCCTAAACAGTGGAAAATATAGACCGCAGATCTAAATCAATCACTAAATTCAAAAATAAAATCATTCCTCCTAACATTGTTTCCCTCCCTCCATGCTGTGCCTTTCCTTCTGGCCTGCTCCCGCCTGGCCGTTTTATGCCACCCCTGGTGTTATCTTCGGGCCGGCTCCCTCTTCCTCAGTGCTGTCCCGCACCTCATCTGAAAGCCTTCCCTCTGACGTTGCGACGTCAGAGAGAAGGCTTCCAGTTCAGGCGCAGGACGTACGTAGGAGCCTCTGCCCACAGCATCAACACTGCATCAATCGTACCGTGCACCAGCGGCTGAAGAACACTGTCTTGGGCCCGATGCACATGCTGGCCCTGTGGACTGGCAGGAAATTTCTGCGGACTGGCACCAGTCCATGGACTGGCGGTTGAAGAACACTGTGTTAGACCATGGGAAGAGAGAGGGAAGGAGAGAGAGAGAAAGAGAGAGAGAGATGCCAGACCATATAAGGGGGTAAGGGGGAAGTTAGAGATGTCAGACCACGGGAGAGAGAGGGAGATGGTGCACAGCAATGGGTGTGGCAGGGAAGAGCGATAGAAGAAATGCTTCTTATGGGATAGATGGGAATAGGGGAGAAGAAAGAGGGAGAGAAGATGGTACACATGGATAGATGGGAAGAGAAGGTAACACATGGAAAAGTAGATTTTGAGAAGAAAGCAAGAAAATGTAAGAAAGTTGAATGTTAAAAGTTAATGCCAAAGATGGATGTAGTTCAAACAGACCAGGGATTTTGAATTACAGTCCACTCGAGAGGGCAATACTTTCAAAATAGAACAAAACACAAAAGACCCCCCTTGTCATCAATACTAGGCAAGTTTCTCAAATAATATCATCATGTAACATTTAAAGGCTTTTAAATATTTAAAAGTGTTCATAAGCTCTTCAGCAAGGCGCCACAACAGCAATACAATGTCGCTGGAAAGGTACTTGAAATTTAATCATAACACATTGCATGGAGCAAGGATTCTTGCTTCTACTGGAGTAGCAAATGTTATGGCTCTACAAAAGCTGTTTAACAGTAGACCACTTATCTGAAAAGGTCAGTTCACGGCTCCTTTTCAGATAAGTGGTCTACTGTTAAACAGCTTTTGTAGAGCCATAACATTTGCCACTCCAGTAGAAGCAAGATTCCTTGCTCCATGCAATGTGTTATGATTAAAATTTAAGCAGCTTTCCAGTGATGTTGTACCGCTGTTGTGTCGCTTTGCTGACGAGCTTATGAGCACATTTAAATATTTAAAAGCCTTTAAATGTTACATGATGATATTATTTGAGAAACTTGTCCAGTATTGATGAGAGGGGGGTCTTTTGTGTTTTGTTCTATTTTGAAAGATGGATGTAGAGCAGAAAGTGAAGAAGGAGAAAAAAGCAGCAAATGGATAAGAAGGTCCTGGAAACACAAGAGCACAGACAGAAAGAAGTGCAACCAGAGACTGGGAAAAGATTATTAGATCACCAGACAAAGGTGGGGGAATATCATTTTATTTTCAATTTACTGATGTGTCAGTTTTGAGAATTTATATCTGTCGTCTCTATTTTGAACTGCTCAGGAAGATATTCATTTCTTTCTATTTCTCTGGTATAACGCATGTAGAGTCTGGCATCTTATGGTTTCATTTGTGTATATTAATACTTTTAGTTTGTGGCCCCATATCTCTGTTCTCCATGTGAGACCAAGGCCAGGTGTTCTGGTGGGAATGAATGTTGAGAAGCATACAGTGTGCTTTGTGTAGGTTAATTTTGTGGTTAACCATTATGTGTTGTTAATAAGATTATATTGTGTGTATATATGAAAAATTGATGATAAAATTGTATTACAATTAATACTATTAATATGGGTTTTGGGCAGGGTCTGGGTGAAGCTTGAGTGGGATCTGGGTGGAGCTTTTGGGCTCTCCCAAAGAAAAAAGTGTTCCACTGCCTATGTTGCCACCTATAAACCAAGTTTTAGGTGTGTAGAGAGCTGCCTCTGCAATAATTTTTCAGATATACATGAAAAGTTTGACTAGGCCTCAATCCTATGCATACTTTTAAACTTTTCTTAAACAAGCTTTCCTCGAGATGGAGTTGGCCACTGTTTAAGGTTTTCATATATACTTTATTCATCTAAATATCAGGAAGTACACACTTGTGTATTTCTGCCTTCTCTGGATGATGCATAAGTATACACAAAGCTAGCAAAATACTAAAAACTGTAACATGCAGAAGGCAATTTTAGAATTGGCTGTTTAAGCAGATGTGGCCATTGTCACTCCCCCCCACCCCAAATTCTATAAATAGCATCTAAAGTTAGGTGCTGTTACAGAAAAAGGCCAGTTACATTTGTAACATAACTAATTGGCAAATAATGCTGCATATGTCCCATTACTAAATATAGGTGAAGCTGAAAACTGAGAACTGCCATTATTTACAAATACAGGGGGGGGGAGAGATTCATTAAATGGTGCTAAAAGTTAGATGCCTAAAAACTGGGCATTAAGCCAATGTTCTATTTCAGTAGAGTTAAGCTCCGAATCTGTTATAGAAACAGAAAAATGAAGACAGATAAAGACCATTGGCCTACCTAGTCTACCCAACCATGCCATCCATTATCCTAGGGTTATCATACATCTGGATTTCTCCAGACATGTTCTCCTTTTGAGGACATGTCCGATGGGGCAAGACTGGGGGTGGGTCTAGGGGGGGGTCCAGATTTTCTGTTTGGAAAATCTGGTAACCCTACACTAGCCCCTCTACTCCCTTACAGATACAGTGGTACCTCGGAACCCGAACACCCCAGAACTCGAATGACTTGGAATCCAAACTTTTTTTTTCTTAACTTTTGCTCTGGAATCCGAACACTGCTTTAGAATCCGAACTGCAAGCGGTGCTCAGCCCAAAGCCTCCCCTTTGACGCAGCTTCCTGTTTCTGCCTGAGACGGAAGCTTTGGGCTGAGCACTGCTTGCATTTGCCATTGCCGATCTTGCTGCCTATGCCGGTGGGGTCCCGATCTTGCTGTCTGAGTTTGTGGGACCAAGGAATGGATTAATCCAGTTTCTATTATTTTCAATGGGAAAAATTGTCTTGGAACTCGAACGGGGTTCTGGAACGGATTAAGTTCGGATTCCAAAGTACCACTGTATTTCATTTGTAAAGGAGTGACAAGTGCCTAGAGAACCAGAGGTCAAAGGTAAGGACCCCCAAACATGGTCAGATGTGCAGTTATTCCTGCCTACTCCTGCTTTTGAAGCATGTGGTGGGTACTCTGGCCAGCTGGTCAGCAAGATGTGTCTGATAAGGAAAGTAGTTTCCATAGGGCTGGGAGGGTCCAATTGTGCACTACTTGTTCTTAAAGAGAAAGGAAAATCAGTACAGGGATTTAAAAAAAAAAGAATCTATAAAAACATTTTCTGAAAGTTCAGGTGACCAGTACTGCTTTCGCGCTCATCCCCATGAGACAGTTTCTGATGGAAAACGGTGGGACATGACAGTACTGGCGTAAGTCTGCAGTTACATGAAAAACTTTAAGCGTGACCATTTACACCATGTCTATGGCAGAAGTAAATGCTGCTGCCTAAAATCAGCATTTGGGCGTGTTACTGCATCTACTCTATAAAAAGTACGCAGGAATAGTCAGTACGATCCTCACATGACCATACCCTTCCTCACACGACCATGTCCTTCTCCCTTTGCAGTTGAGCACAAGAGAACTTAGGCACTTGGTTTACAGTAGAGAATAGTGCTGCCCAATTCAGGGGAAAAAATTTTAATTCGATTTTGCCTATTGAATCGATTTTCAATTCGATTTTTCCCACCCAATTGGGCATTTTTATTTTTTTTTCAAATATCCTGGCAAGTTTATTTTGTCATCTCTGGTTTCTACTTTTCTCAGCTCTTCACGCTCTTCTTTCCACCCAGCATCTGGCCTTTTTCACCCTTACATCTACTGTCCATCCTTTCTCTCCCTTCAATTTAGTATCTTCCCTCTTTTTATGACCCTTCCAAAAACTATCTACCCTCTCCCCCCTTCCATCCAGCCTATGCCCCTTCTCTTCTTTATATATAATTCATTTCAGCTTTACCCTATCACCATTTTCTCTCTCCTCTTTCTGTCTCTACCCCTCCCCTATGCTCCAGCATCTCTTTCCTTCCCTTCCTTCACCCTGTCATATCTATCTCTTTCCATCCCCCCTCACATCTCTGTCTCCTTCCCTTCCCCCGGTATCTCTCTTCTCTCTCCCTCTATACTCTAGTTGGCATCCATCCTATCTTCCCTCCCTCCCTGCTCTGGCATCCTGCCATCCATCGCTCCCTCCTTGCTCTGGCATGTCCCTTCTCTTCTCTGGCATCCATCCCTGTTCTGGCAACCATCCATCACTCCCTCCCTGATCTGGCATCCATACATCCATCCTTCCCTGCTCAGGCTGCCCTATCCCTCCCCCCTCTGTGGTACAAACCTCTAAGCTCTACCTTAGTGGTCTAATAGCCTCTTTGGGGGTAGGAAATAATCCAGCTCCTTCCTGCCCTTGCCTCCATTACAGACTCTGCCACTGTAGCTCTGAAGAGTTTCAAGATGGCTGCCAAGACTTTGTGCAGCAACCTTGCAAGATTTTGTGAAGTTACACAAGGCTGCTGTATGAAATCTTGACAGCCATCTTGAAACTCTTCAGAGCTACAGTGGCAGAGTCTGTAACGGAGGCAAGGGCAAGAAGGAGTTGAGTTATTTCCTACCCCCAAAGAGGCCACTAGACCACCAGGGTTGTTAAATGTCTCCATTGCTGTGATATTACCGTGGCAGCGGTTTCCGTTCCTGTGGAACAGTTTACCACTACTGCGATAATACCGGGGAAGGTGGTCCAGGTCCTCCCCATTACTGCGGTAATTACTGTGGTAACTGTGGAATTACCACGGTAATAATTACCATGTCAATCTCTAGTTCACAGACTACAGGCATAAGTCAGTTATGTGCATAACTGCTATTTAGCGCCAGTTGGAATTTATTAATGCCATTATACTACTTCTACTTATCATTTCTATAGCACTACTAGACATACACAGTGTTATTTGCCAATTAGTTATGTTACACATGTAACTGGCCCTATTTTGTAACTGCACCTAACTTTAGATGCCATTTATAGAATTTGGGGGGCAATGGCCACATCCACTTAAATAGCCAATTCTAAAATTATCTTCTGCATATTACAGTTTTTAGTATTTCACATGCTTTTTTGTTTTTATGTAGCATATTAGGATTTGCTATTACATACTTTTAAAATTAATTTAGTATGCATGTTATATTTTATGGTTTTAGTCACACTGGTATCTTGAATAATGTTGCAGGTTGCCTTTCTGGACCACTTTTTTTGCTTGTATAAAATAAATAAATGGAATGGAATACGAAAAAGACCTTTTAGAGGAAATGTGAATCTATTCTCACATATTATGAGTAATTGGAACTCAATCGCCCTCTGAAATACTGGCTCGCAGCCTTTCAGTTATACTGTAATTTCAGCATTGCTCTATTTTATTATTCAGGCAATGATGGACTTGGAACATGTTTTACATTACAAGGCCATATGACTCTGTTAGCAGGTTAACCGAGCATGGTGTGACAAAGAGGGCAACTTCAGACAGTACTGGATGCTGCAGAGGAAAATATGTGTGTAGCCTATACTGTTTAGTACCTGTCCTAAAACATAGTATGCAAAGCCCATGAAATCTGCACATGCCTTAGCCTAGGATCCTTTGCTCTTATCCCATGCTTTCTTTTCTTCCTTACCTGTTGTTGCCTCTATTAACTCCACTGGGCGACCATTCCTTTCTTATTTCTTTTATTTGTTAAACAGACTTACAGTCCACTTATACCTAAGCGGATTCCAAAAGAAATATATAAACAATCAAAACATCAACTTTGCAAAACAAATTATAACTCATAATAAGTAATTTAAAACTCTACATTTCCTGCATAACATCAGTCCCCTCCTCACTTATCCAAACAGGAAATCTGAGCAAGCAGATGAGTTTTCAAAAGTTTCTCGAACGTCTGTAAATTATCAATTCACCTGAAATGTCTTGGGAGACCATTCCAAAGGTTCACTCCCACCACTGAGATTGCTGTTGCCCTGGTCATACATTGTGCCTCATCTGTAGAAAGAAGCATTGCTGATTCTGATCTCAAAGAGTGTCAAGGACAGTAAAACGTTAGCACATATGACAGATACCAAAGTATTCTACAATTGATTGCCTGGAAGATCAGCTTTGAAACTTTAAACATAATACATGACCTTACAGGCAAGAGTGGAGATACATGATCAAACCCAGAACCAGAACCAGAACCAAAATCAGAGCCAGAACCAAAAATCAAACAAACTGCAGCGTTCTGAATAGCTTGCAACACTTTACAGCAAGAAGAAGTCATTCCTAGGTATAATGCATTGCAGTAATCTAACCCCTGCAATATCAAGCATTGCACTGCTAACCAAAAATCATACTGCTATTACATTGGTCTTAATCAACTTAATAGTTGCATTTGACAAAAATGATGGCCTTATAACTGCTAACATTTGGGACATCATTAACAGTGTAGAATCCAACATCATACCTAATACTTTCATTTGTTTACAGACCGGGATTTTCACTGAATTAATCTCCACCACCAAAGGCCTAGAGGAATCTTCAATTCTCCCAACCAATAATGCTTCTGTCTGATTAAGTTTCATGGCTAACTTATAGTGCATCATCCATTCATCCACTTTTTCCAGACTATTCACCATTCTCTCTTTAATGTCACTTTTCCAATCATCTATAGGGAAAAAAATTGCACTTCATCTATGTATAAGTGGTAGCTGACACCTAACTCCTCAAACACTCCACTGAAAGATGTAAGACAGCACTGAGAGTGCAGACTCTTACATATTGGTTTAAATCTTATATATGTTACTTCCACTCGTCACTTGTATTTCCTGATCTTGAAAATAAGAATAAAACCAATTGTACTTTACTGAAATCCCCTAAGAGAGATAATTGTTCCAAATAAAATCTGCGTGTCAACTGGCAAACACTGACAACACATCTAATGATACCATACAAAAGTTTTGTTCTTATCCATTCCTACTCTCAAACCAGCAAAGATTCTACACTACCCTGCTCAAAGACCAAACTGATAGGGACTCAACAAATGTTCAACAAAATTTACCAACTGTTACAATACCACTTTCTCTAGGAAAATGATAAAACCAGAGGACATAATTTGAGGTTGAGGAGTGGTAGACTCAAGAGTAAAGTTAGGAAGTTCTTCTTTACAGAGAGGGTGGTTGATGCATGGAATGCGCTCCCAAGGGAGGTAGTAGAGAAGAAAACGGTGACAAACAAGCGTGGGATGAACACAGAGGATTTCTAATTAGAAAATAATGGGTATATAATGAAGGAACTAAGGCCAGTACTGGACAGACTTGCACGGTCTGTGTCCTGTATATGGACATTCAGTTGAGGACGGGCTGGGGAGGGCTTCGATGGCTGGGATGGTTAAGATGGGCTAGAGTGAGTTTTGACAGAGACTCCAGTAGATAGAACCTAAGCACACTACAGGGCAGGGCTCTGGGTTTCTGGCCCAGAAATATCTAAGAAAAAGGACCATTTAAATTTTTTATTATTTATTTATTTCATTTTAAAAATTTCTATACCGTTTTATTCCAAAGCAGTTTACAATAAAATTACATACATAAAATATTGACAGAAATGTGTCAATGATTAATTTAGAAAAAAGGGTAAGAAAATGTTGAAAACGCAATTATTTGCTAATGCTCATTCCATCTGATAATATCCTCTTTAGATTTCCCTGACAGTAATGTTTGTATTTCTGAATTGCTTGAATTAGGCTTGCTTTGCATGCAAATGTGAATTGGTTTGGCTACCTACTTTGGAATCGATCATTTGATCTGACGTCTTTTGTTTTCTTTTAATTGGTGAATTTTGTTTTGACTTGATATACTGATATTTTATTTGGGGGGATGTTTATGATGTTGTCCAGACATGTCTACGTTATATGTGGAAATCGCAGGGAAACAAGATTTTATGTATGTGATATGGAAACCGCATAGTTGTATGCGGTATATAAATTTTTTTAATAAATAAAATTAATAAATATGGTTGGGCAGACCATTCGGGTCTTTATCTGCCATCATTTACTATGTTACTATTTTCCCTAAAAAGGCAACACAGCAATTGGCCTATAATTTTCCATTATAGTCTCCTCCGAGTCATATCTTTTCACAAGTGGCTTAACTATAGCTCTTTTCAATAAGGCAGGCCTTGTACTAGTTTCTAATCACTTATTAACAATCATAGTCAAAGATGACACTATTGTCTTACTCAGATGTTTCACAATAGACGATGATCAGGGCTCAACCAAAGATCTATTCTATTAGGATATAAGACCTGCAAAAAAATGTGACATCTTTTTCTCAGTCACTTTTTCAAATCCAGCCCATTTCACTGGTGATACCATAGAACCTCAAAGTACAAAATATTTCAGATGGAAACTTTTCTTCCAAAGCATTCACCTTAATCAACATAAACTGTAAACACTCTTCTGTATCTGGAACAAACTTCCTAACCTGACATCCTGATCCATGAATCAAAGCTTTTACAGTCTCAAATAACTCCTTTGATCTATTTACAGCATGTTGCTATTGCTCCATATAATACTTATTTAATTCCATGTTACAATATCCTGATACTCATTCAAGTGCAGCTAACTCTCACAATCCTCAACATCCCCAGTCTTCCACCACAAAGGCTCAGTTATCCATGGACAAATATGAAAAACCTGACTTATTTCAATGGAGCAGTACATCCAACGAATCTTCCAGTATTTTATACTATTCATGTACCAACTTATTCATATCATTCCCACTCAACTCATCTATACAATGAAACAGCATATTACATAAGACTGCATATTGAACTTAGAGTGCATTGTAACAGTACTAGTATTGTTCCCTCCTTCTAAAGGAGACCCTTCCACATTCAATATGAAGCTTACAATAAAATTATCTGTCCAACCCACTTGCTGCACTGTCAGAAACTGGCATAAAAGTGTCTTCATCCCACAGGGTAAAAAATATCAAATCTAAAAAATGTTCAGTTCTATGTGTTACTCCAGTTATTATTTGGCAAAATGAACATGCTTCAAACATTTGAAACAAGTCATGTACCCACATACCTGAGACATTTAATCTGGCTCTAATGGTATTTTAAAATCACCTAAAATGCGTGCTTTTTAAAGTGTTACAGTATTTCTTTGATTTTTTTTTTTCCTGGTTGCTTGAGTAGAGAGTCTACTGTACTTACTTATATTTCTCCTGAGTCTATTGTGTTTCACCCTCAAACTATGATGACTTACTCTAAAAAAGATGTCCTCCGAGAGGGCCACATCTTGGTTTTCAGGCTCTCTCCAACAAATATTTATTGTATGCATATGCACATATAACCTCAAATTCTGTATGGGTCATCCAAAGTTGAGAGCGCAAATTTGGGTGTGGATCCCAGATCTGCGTATAAACAAATTAACTAATTAGATGATAACAATCAATAATTAGTATTAACAAGCACTTAATTGGCAGATTTGCCCTACCCCCTATTCTAAATTTTATGGCATGCAATTCCATAAATGGCATGGTCATGGGAGGGGCATGGGTGGGTCAGAGTGTTCGCAGAAATTAGGCGTGATGTTATAGAATACCTGTAATTGTGTTCCTAACTGCCATCAGTTGTGCTAGAGCAGGGGTCTCAAAGTCCCTCCTTGAGGGCCGCAATCCAGTCAGGTTTTCAGGATTTCCCCAATGAATATGCATGAGATCTATGTGCATGCACTGCTTTCAATGCATATTCATTGGGGAAATCCTGAAAACTCAACTGGATTGCGGCCCTCAAAGAGGGACTTTGAGATCCCTGTGCTAGAGCATTTATGCAGCCTCTGGCAGGTATAATGTAATCTAATTCTGTTTTTCTCAGTCGCACTATGCCTAAATAGGTTTAAGGCGACTTGCAATATAATGAATTACAGATGTTTATGCTACATTATATTATAGCAATTTGAGGAGGACCGAGTTATGAACGGAGTAATGGGGATGAGAGGATTGAGGTTCCATAACTGTACTGGTATAACACTTGAGTCGGGTATGGAATTTAGTGATATTAGGTATTTTGAGTTATAAATGCTCGCGCCGAAAGTTCAGTGTAAAATACGCACTAAGCTAGTAAAAACCTTCTTTCAGTCCCATTTTTGAGATTTATTAACACTCGGAGAAATATTATCTTTTCTGTCACAGCTCTGCAAATATGGAACTTGCTGCCGACCTATATTCGGGAAGAAAAAATACTTAATAGGTTCAAAGGATCAATAAAATGTTGGCTTTATAAGGACACATTTGAAACTTGAACCTTCATAGAAACATAGAAACATAGAAAGATGACGGCAGAAAAGGGCTGCAGCCCACCAAGTCTGCCCACTCTACTGACCCACCCCATTACGGTAAGTCTGAGTGCTAATGACCCAGCTCCTTAACTCGACCCTCGCAGGGATCCCACGTGGATGTCCCATTTATTCTTAAAGTCGAGCACGCTGGTGGCTCTGATCACCTGCTCCGGAAGTTTGTTCCACTGATCCACCACCCTTTCTGTGAAGAAATACTTCCTGGTGTCACCACCAAATTTCCCTCCTCTGAGTTTGAGCGGGTGCCCCCTTGTGACCGAGGGTCCCTTGGGAAAGAATATGTCATTTTCCACCTCGACACGACCTGTGACGTACTTAAATGTCTCTATCATGTCACCCCTTTCCCTGCGCTCTTCTAGAGTACAGAGCTGCAATTTGCCCAGTCTTTCTTCGTATGAGAGACCCTTGAGTCTGGAGACCATCCTAGTGGCCATCCGCTGGACTGACTCAGCTCGAAGCACATCTTTATGGTAATGTGGCCTCCAGAATTGCACACAGTATTCCAGATGAGGTCTCACCGTGGTTCTGTAAAGTGGCATTATGACTTCAGGTTTGTGACTAACGAAGCTTCTATTGATACATCCCATCATTTGCCTTGCCTTGGATGAGGCCTTCTCTACCTGTTTGGCAGCCTTCATGTCTGCACTGATGATTACTCCCAAGTCCCGTTCTTCTGAAGTCCTAGCTAGTGTTTCTCCATTCAAGGTGTATGTTCTGTATGGATTTCATGAGGCTACTCCTTTCTTAAAAAGAAATTTAAATGGAAATAACTACCTTCCCTATTGTTCTAAACCTTCTATGTTTCTCTTTCTCTTTAATTTATTGTAGTTCCATCCTCTCACCTTATGTATGCCCGGTATTGTCCACGTCTAGTATGATTCGACTGTTGTTGGTACCCCGATTCTTTTAATTGTACATTGTTTTGAAATACGATATTGCAATTTAATCAAATTTTTAAATAAACTTGAGAAAATATTTTGAAAAGGTCATCAAGCACAGAGCACCTTTTTCAGAATACTAGCCTAGCGCACATCATTTCAGTGCCTATCTTTGAGTGCCATTTACGGAATCTAGCCCACGGAGTCTAATTTGCATAGCTTGCAGCATTCTCTAGCTAGGACTGCCATCATCCTATGTTAATCCTCTGCAGCGAATTCAAAACGTGGCTGTGAGAACCTATTTTGTAGGGGGGAGGAGGTCATGGAGGGGAAGCAGAAGACGTGATCTTATTGCAAACTAAATTGAAACTGAATGAATGAAATAAGTGAAAGCCAGACCTGACCGAGTTCATTGAGGGCCAGGATTGATAAACCCTATTCTTGACTTTTTTTATTTTTTTTACAAAATTAGTAATATGTGCAAGCTTGAAATCTTTTGGTGGCCCTCAGAGCTTTCTCATATTCACAATGCTGCCTTTTACATGAAAGAGGTTAGCAACCATTGCTCTAGCAGTTGCATACAGTGGCTTAGTAAAGGGGGAGCGGTGTGCCCTGAGCACCGTCTTGGTGAAGGTGCTGGCACCTGTCCTCCTCTCCGCCCACCTCCTTCCCAATCCTCCCTACGCGCCTATTCCCTTCCCTCATACCTCTTTAACTTTCCCAGTCGAGCATTATGATGAACTTGCTGCCCTAGTCACTGGCGGTTCTCTATGACATCACTTCCGGGTCCCATGCTTAGGAAGTGACATCAGAGGGAGAGCCAACATGATGTGAGCAGCAAGTTTGTAATGCTGCTTGTGCTGGGAAAATTAGAGAGGTATGGGGGAAGGGAAAAGGGCTCAAGCGCAACAGGGGGGGGGGGTCGGGAAGGAGAAGGTGGGGTAGGGGAACCATCGCCCTGGGTGCCACTCACCCTTGCTATATGCCACTAGTTGCATACTAAAGGAATTACACGCTAGGGTTTTTATTCTTTTGGGATCTTGTCAGATACTTGTGAGCTGGGTTGGCCACTGTTAGAAACAGGATACTGGGCTTGATGGAACTTTGGTCTATGTCATAACTCTTAAATTCTTACTAGTTTTTTTAGCCCGTTACATTAACGGGTGCTAGAATAGATGTGTAGACTTAGGCATTTCTTTCTCTCTTTCTGTATGTGTGTCTTTTTTTCTTTCGCCCAGCCCCCCTTTCTTTCTCTCTTTTCTTTCTGTCTCTCCCCCCTGTCCAGCAGTAGCCCTTCTGCCTTCTTTTTACCTACCAATATTCCCATTTTCCCTTTTCCCTTTCCTATTTCCACCTTTTTCCACCCCATCCAGCATCATTAGAGTACCTGTTGCATTGTTGGTGTTCCAGTGTCTCCTCTGCCTTGGGTCTGGGCCGACTATTGTGGGCCAGGATTTCCAGGGGTGCCCTGTGGGACAGGCAGGGGCAAGGGTCAGCAGAGGTGGGGGAGTTCTGGGTGGCAGCATGAGTTCACTCTGCCGTGTCGTGGGGAGCTGGTGTCTGCACTTCTAGCCACTTCCTCTAGAGTCCCTACTGCAGCGCGCAGGCGTCGCATCGCACGGCGGTGACGTCCAGGCCTTGCACTGCCACGTCTCTCCTGAGCCGCGATGAAGAGGGCAGGGGGTGCTAGCGGCTGGCAGCCGCCGCTCCGCACCGCCTTTCGCCTCAAACCGCCGCGGCCTCCTCCCGGCAGCCGCCGCTCCGCACTGCCTTGCCACGGCAGCGTCTAAAGACACTTCGACCCATAGCGCCATATTGTGAGGTGGAGAGCAGGGAAGCTTGTCTGGCGCGCATGCGCATTCGTGCCGCCGCGACAGATCAGGGAACACGTGGTGCGAGTGCGCATGCGTGCTTAGCATTTTATTATATATGATGCGTTATAGAATTAACACTAAGTGCAATTATGAGCACCAAAAATTAGTACCGATTGTTAATGCCAATTAGGCCCATATTCTATAAACAGCACCCTACCATCTCCCAAGTTAATTATAAAAATGCCTTTTAAAAGAGGTCTTGAAACAAAATTCAAGGGGCCTCCCAGCGCCTAAAATAAATGGCACCGGAATCGCACCTATGGCAGCGCTTTACGATGCCTAATGTCACTATAGGCTTGGCTAATACCAGAAGTGGCATTACGCCTCATAAAGCGCCTCAGTAGGCGCAATTGATGTAACAGGTAGGTGCTGGAAGTGAAGGCCTTGAAAACCCTGGTCTACATTTCCGGATCCTACCTTTTCTGAAGCCGCCATTCTATAAACGGTGCCATCATATGATTGACACACAATCGGCGGCCACCTATAAGGTGGCCAGCACCATTTATCGAATCCAGGCCTTAGTGCCTCATTGAATAATGAAGTTATGCATGTAACTGGTAGGGTGCTATAACCTGAATTTGCAATTTTGCAAGCTAAACTCCACACTGGTCACAAGCTCTGTTTACTTTAGACAAACCTCTCAACTGCTATGTAACACAATAAGCAATTGCAGGATCTACAGGGTAAGGAAGAGGCACTGTGGGTCAAACTGGAAAGAGGAAATGGAAAATATATTTATATTGGTGTGATATACAAGCTTTCTTCACTGATGGAAGAAGTGGACAGAGATTTAATAGAAGACATTCAAAACAGAGCTGTAAAAGATGAAGTACATCTAACAGGAGATTTTAATATGCCAGGTGCTCATTGGAGTATCTCTTTTGTGGGATCACCTAGAAGTAGGAGATCTCTACAAGGTGAGCTGTTCCAGAAGTTGGTAATGAAACCCACATGGGATGGGGCCAAAATGGACATAATACTTAAGAACATAAAAATTGCTATACTGGGACAGACCGAAGGTCCATCAAGCCTAGCATCCTGTTTCCAACAGTGGCCAACTCAGGTCTCAAATATCTAGCTAGATCCCAAGTAGTAAAACAGATTTTTATTTTTATTTTTTTTTTTTGCTGCTTATCCTAGGAATTATTTTTGAGAATATTATTCATGCATATTTTTCATGCAGTGACTTTTTTGTATACAACTAACTTTATTTAGTCACTCAACAGTAACATTATTTGATTTTGTTACCCCTTCAGTATTTTTTATCCTAGGAATAAGGCAGTGGATTTCCCCAAGCCATTATTATGGCCTATGGACTTCTCTTTTAGGAAATTATCCAAACCTTTATAAAACCCTGCTTAGCTAACTGATTTCACTACATTCTCCAGCAACAAATTCCAGAATTTAATTATACATTGCGTGAAGAAATATTTTCTCCAGTGTGTTTTAAATCTACTACTTTGTAGCTTCTTCACATGTTCCCTAGTCCTAGTATTTTTGGAAAGAGTAAAGTGATTCACATCTACCCGTTACACTCCATTCAGTATTTTATAGACCTCTGTCATATTACATTACATTACATTAGTGATTTCTATTTCGCCGTCACCTTGCGGTTCAAGGCGGATTACATAAAGGATCTATCTGGCCATTTCCAGAGGAATTATAGAATAGTTAGATTGGTTCATAGAGATGAGGTGGTTCTTATGGCGTTAGGTTGTTTTAGAGAGTAGAGAGGCGTTAGGTTGGTTTTGATTGTTGGGAATAAGGGTTTTTTTTTTATTATCCCTGAGCTATCTCTTCTCCAAGCTGAAGAGCCCCAGGCGATTTAGCCTTTCCTAATAGGGAAGTCGCCCTATCCCTTTTATCATTTTTATTGCCCTTCTCTGTACCTTTTCTAATTATGCTATATCTTTTTTGAGATACGGAGGCCAGAATTGCACTTAGTATTTGAGGTTCGGCCATACCATAGAGCGATACAAGGGCATTATAACATTTTAATAATAATTATTTATTTTCTTGTATACCGCCCCACCTAGTTCTAGGCAGTTCACAATAGGAAAACTGAGACATTTCAGTGAAACATACAATTTCAAAAATACACTACTACATACAACAACATTAGTTAAAATACAATTTCAATGCATTACTATCTGTTAAAACATTGGGTAAAAATAATTAAACTATAAAAATACCATCATAAATATTAAAAATATCAGCATTCTTGTTTATCAACTAGATAAGTTTTTAATAATTTCCTAAATGTAAAATAAGAGTAGGCTTGAGCAATCAACGGGCTCATCCAGGAGTTCATCTTCCTTGCCTGATACTCCAATGTCCTGCCCAAAAAAGTTTTGTAACAGCTAGACCTTGGAGTAGGGAAGATAAACATACCTGAATTTCTGGTACATTTCAAATAAGGTAGCAAATAAGAGGGTAATGATCCAAAAAGTGCCTTATAACAAATACACCCAAACTTAAAGAACACTCTGGCCCCCAAAAGAACTGACATGATCATATTTTTTAAGACCAAAAACCAAGCGAACCGCTACATTTCTGAATTAAACAATCTTAATAAGGTCTTTCTTAATAACCCTAAATAAACAATATTACAATAATCCAAGGTAGATAATACAGTAGACTGGACCAGCAACCGAAAAGACTCCATATCAAAAAACTTCTTTATGGTCCTCAATTTCCACAATATTGCATAGCTTTTTTTAATTAACAAGTCTGCATGCTTCCTAAAGGTTAAGCTACGATCCAAAGTTATTCCCAAGATTTTCAAATTTGGCTCTATCTCAAAGCTTTCATCTTTATATTCCATCCCTTTCCAGATAATTCCTAACATTCTACTTGCTTTCTTAGCCATTGTCACAACTGAGCTGAGGCTTTCAAAGTATCCTTAATGATGACACCCAGATCCTTTTCCTGGGCAATGGCTCCTGCATCACGTAGCTATAGTTCGAGTTCCTCTTTTCCACATGCATCACTTTGCACTTGCTCACATTAAATGTTATCTGTCGCTTTGATGTCCAGACTCCCAGTCTCACAAGGTTCTCTTGCAATTTTTCACAATCCTCTTGGGATGTAACAACTTTTAACAACTTTTCGTCATCAGCAAATTTAATTGCCTCACTAATTATTCCCATCTCTAGATCATTAATAAATACGTTAAAAAGCAGCAGTCCCAGCACAGAACCCTGGGGTAGCCCCACTATATATGATACAATAAATCCTTCACGATGTGATCATACTCCAAAATGATAATTTCTTAAATAGTTTCCACCCATCCGGTAACTCAAGGAAGAAAAAAGCCTCAGATCCCCATATGCCACCAGAGTTTGTCTTGCAGGCGATACTGGAAAGGGAAAACACCTAATCGGCAAAAAAAAAACCTCCTTGTAAAGTTCCCAAAACTGCCCCCCTCCCTCCCATTCAATCATTCATTCGTGTATTACTTGAAAATGATATTTTTACTTTTCAAAAAATGTTTTTCAAGGCAGGGAACAATGGTCACCTCCCAAATATTTGTTAAATTTATTTAGGTACTTGATATACCTCCCTTCTAGATTAAAAAAAAAGAGGTTTACAATAATTTAGCTCTAATATTAACAAATAAACAAAACATAAACACAACATATAATAACAGTTACAAAATTATCCTGTTATCAAAGAGTTGTAATTCTGACTTCCTGATTGCATTCCCTAAAACAAAGTGAGAGTAGAAGTCCCTGAATGCAGTGGGGTAAATCAGTGGTGTACCTAGCAAATGTGATACCCGGGGCCCATCATTTTTGGACACACCCCCCCCCCCCCCCATCTGTATGAAAAACAAGGTTTTTAGTAACAATCCAAACATCACACAAGAGTGTACCTAGGAAAAGGCAGCATTTTACATACTACACTGAGCAGTACATCAATATATCCATTGTAAAACTAAACAAGCCAGACTAGTACAGATCAATCCTAACAGAAAACCATGTCTTTCAAATTTAATAAGTTTTTAAGGATTTAAATTAATAAAAGAGGAGATATAATAATTAGAATTATTTATTAAAATTAATGTAATGTATTTAAAAAAAATAGAGATAGAATAAAATAGTTAATTTATCTATATTGGTAGGGAGGTGGGGTAATAGCCGGTGATGTTATAAGGAGATAAGAGAGTAATGTGTTTCTCTCTTTAAGTAATCCCATTTTGGGAAACATGTTCTCCGAAGTCCTTTTATTTATCCTTTCCTTCCATCATGTACCCTCTTTTTCTACCCCTTCCATTCAGTGCTTTCTCTTCTCTCTGGCCACTTCCATCCAGCCTCTGCTCCTCTCTTTCTCTCCTCCCCATTTCCTTCCTGCATCTGCTCCCTTATCTCTCCCATCCGCACTTCCATCCAGCATAGGCTCCCCTCTACCCTCCCCACTACCATCCAATGTCTGCCCTTTCTCTCTCCATCCACCCCCCTTCAATCAGCATCTACCCTTTTTCTCTTCCTTCCCCCACTTCCATCAGCATCTGCCCCCTTTCTTTCCCTCCAATCCAATTCCATCCAGTAACCTTCCCCCTTATGTCTCGCTCCCCTTTCCCTGCACACCAATTCCATCAGCACCACCCTTCCATACCACCCTGCCCCCTTTCTCTCCCTCCACCACCCTTCAATACCAGCAGTCATGCTCCTTTCTCTCCCTTCACGCAGCAAGGTCTCGCGATGACTGTAGCTACCAGCTGCCGGTCCACCCCCTCCGACATACTTGCTCTGGAGCAGAGTCGGCAGCCATGCTGAGGTGCATGAAGGTCCCACAATGACTATGTCTGCCTGCTCTGGCTCCGGAAGAAGTAAGTTACATCAGAGGGGGTGTACCCGGAAGACACAGTCATCTTGGGACCTTGCCGCAACTCCCTGCGTCTGCCGGTCCACCCCCTTCGACATAACTTACTTCTTCCGGAGCACAGCCGGCAGACGTATTCATCGTGGGACCTTCCTGCACCTCAGCGTGGCTGCTGACTGCTCCTGAGCATGCAGATTCCTGTTGCACAGTAGGGAGGAGGGTTCCGGACCCGGCCGGCTGTGCACCCTCCTAGGGCGTGCACCTGGGGTGGTCGCCCCCCACTCTTGGTACGCCACTGGGGTAAACCTAGGTCTGAATCAACCCCTTTGAAAAAACCTAGAACCAATTGTCAAATCTATCTATGGGTCAACCCCTTCCTCTTCTTTGTGTCCCATTGCCACTGAGTTATAAGAGGTTCTCCTAAGCAAGGGTCATTTTGACTAGGGCCCTCTTCTCCAGAGGAAAATCTAGCCTAGCCCTGAGCACCACATTTAGATTTATTTTTTATAGAGTGTACCCTAACTTGCGAGTCCTATGAGGAGTCAATGTATACCTTATGATTTAACTAGTTAAAAGACAAGCATGCATAATTAAAATCAAACATAACAAATTAAGGGAAGACGTTATCAAAATGGGCCATCGTTAAGACGGATTATTTTTTCCACAAGTAGAGCTATTTTAGTACAGGGACCTGTGCTATGCAGGTTTAGACATTTACATCTATTTGCAATGAAGAGTTAGTTTTCCTGACACAGAAAAATTCAGATGTAAGAGATTTCAGATTTCATCAACAGAAACTGTACAAATGCCTACATATATTTGTGGGTTTAAAAAAAAAAAAATAGTATCTTTTCTTAGTGGTATCCCAAACTTTTATATTGACAAGTCTCGGTGAACCTACAGCTTTCCTCACTCAGCTGGAACATTTTTGTCTTGCTAATTTCCCATTTCCATTGCTGTTTAATGAGTTTTCAGTGGTTTAGCAAAACTGCTCAGAGCAATAAGCCACTTTAAAAATCAGCAAAAATTAAATGATATGAGCAAGCTTTGAGGATGCTCTCAAGAGGTATGGTAAGATTAGGCTTTCAGGCTCTCTGTTAAATAGAATGTTGATCACTCCACGGGATGGATGTATTTAACAGAACATCATTAATATTTATAGTGTTCAGGTCCAGATTTCTCTTTCCAATAGTGACATAATCCATGCTTTAACTAAGGGACAATAAGGTAGCACAGTTTATCCAATGGAAACTGTATGAGCCCAGCAGACTTGTAAATGAATAAGTTGTGCTCACCTTCGACACACCCACATTAACATATGGCCAAAATATATACGTTTACCCAAAAGAAGGGTACCTTACTCTTTCCCTTTGACTGTGATCTCCATACCCGACTGGAAAATAAGGAATCAATGTGGCTGCTAGTAGTCTACAGAGTAGCTCATAACACATTGTCTGTGCAAGGACTGCTAAATCTGGTGCATGAGGTAATCCTGAACTACCCTAGGTCAGTGGCATAGTAAGGGGGGAGGAGGGAGCGGTCTGCCCCAGGTGCCCATTTGGTGGTGGCGCCAGCACCCGTCCTCCTCTTGGCCCCCCCCTCCCTCCACTACCACTATTGGACCCGTGCCTAAGAAGTGACATCAGAGAAAGAGCCAATGCTGGTGCGAGTAGCAGGTTGGAGTTGCTGCTCCTGTCGTGAACATTAAAGAGGTGCGGGGGAAGGGAAGGGGTGTGCGCAAAGGAGGGGGCGGGGAAGGAGGGGCGGAGAAGTGGGTGGAGGAGGGGTGGATACTGCCCTGGGCACATCTCTCCCTCATTATGCCACTAGGTCAGGGGTAGACAATTCTGGTCCTCGAAAGCCGGAGCCAGATCAGGTTTTCAGGATATCCACAATAAATATGCATGAGATGGATTTGCATCTCAAGGAGGCTGTGAATGCAAATCCATCTCGTACATATTCATGGTGGAGATCCTGAAAACCTGACCTGGCTCCGGCTCTCGAGGACCGGAATTGCCTACCCCTGGCCTAGGTTACTGATTGTAGGAGACTTTAACCTACACATAGAAAAGCCAGTCACCACCAATACTGCCTTCTTTGATACGAAACGACACAATTCAATAGAATAAGCACTTCTAGTTCAATATGGGTTGCTAGCGGTTTACAGTTTAAAGAAGCTGGGAATATCCGGGAGTGTCCATCCGTTATTTTTTTCCATCAGCAACATTTTGCCGTGTTGGTCCAGGCTATTATATTAGCTCATCTGATTATGTATATTATATCAGTTTAAGTAAGGTCAATTTAAAGAGATTGCAGCTTATTCAGAACCCGGCTGCCAAACTAATATTTGGGATGAGCAGACATGATCATGTTACTCCATTACTGAAGGCACTGCACTGGCTTCTGGTTTATTGGAGGGTTCGATTTAAGAGCTCCTTTTACTAAGGTGCGCTAGCGGTTTTAGCGCACGCTAGATGCTAACGCCTCCATAGAGCTTGCGTTAGTATTTTGCATTTAGCGTGGGGTTTGCGCACGCTAATCTTCAGCGTGTGCCAAAAACGCTGGCGCACCTTAGTAAAAGGAGCCCTAAGTGTGCCAGTGTTGTATTTAAAATTTTATATGGGATTTTCTCTCCACTGCTTATTTTTTCTTTCAACTCCCAACAACCCCTTTCTTCTAGAGGAATACATAAATTTAAATTAGTATTTCTTTCCATTAGGGGTATTAAAACCTTAGGTAGGCTTTCTCACTCTATGGCATTTGCCTTGGTAAAAATCTGGAATGATCTCCCTTCAGAAATTAGACTGCTTCCCTCTTTGACATTTTTTTAGGAAAACTTTGAAGACGCATCTTTTCCAGAAATTTTTAAGTAATACATAAGGGACTATAAAAGAATAATTTTCTGCCCAATCATTGTTTTCCTTTGGCTTTTTAATTAATTTTGTGAACCAGATCGAGTCCCTAGTGGGAATGACCCGGTATATAAGACCAAGGATTGGATTGGAAAGCTACAGTCTTACTTAATAGCTATAAATCAGCAATGCAACATCAAATTGATTTATTAAAAATGTTTAAAAGTAAGTTTTAAGATCCCTTCTGAACGATTTATAGTGAGTGAGTTTCTTAATACTCAGTGTTAAAAAGTTCCACCAATAGGTGGATTAATAGGAAAATAATCATTAAATGCAGTTTTATAAAATACTCGTTTTGGATTTGGATACTGTAGCAATAAAGGTAACCTTATTCTTATGAACATGATTTACCAAGCTTACCAAGTACTGTACTCTGGGGCGTAAAACCCCCCATGAAGAATAAGGAATGTCATGATATACAGTTTTAAAATGATGCAGGCCATCACAGCAAACCAGTGCAGACTCAGCAGAAGTGGCAAAGCTGTTTCAAATCTAGAGGTTCTACATATCAGTCAAACCACCATATTCTATAATGTCTGCAATTTTTTTATTGGGATTTCAGATAAAGAACACTTCATACCAAAGTCTTCACAGCTGCATAGAACAATGCATAACAGTGCAAAGAACTACACTGCAGCCTTGGCACTACACTGGTGGTTTTGCCCTGTTTTTGCAAGCGATTGGCCTTTCCATCCAGAGTCTTAATTACAAATCTGTCCATTCTCTCCCAAGTCACAACAACACAAAGAAGCAAATTAGGTGCGATCCAGGGGGGTGCCACTGAGCAGCTTCAGGCAAAGACCTGCACCACTCAAAGCATCACTTGAGCCATCTGCAATTTTTGAATCAAACCTTCTGTCAGACCAGTGTCTCAAACTTTTTTTTTTAGCTCCTGCACACTAAATGGAGCAAATGTTTTTCACAAAATTATAAAATTGCAAAGCCAACAAAAAATTTAACACCCCTCTCTCACCCCCCCCCCTCTTTTTACAAAAGCGCGCAAGAGGTTTTTAGTGCTGGCCAGTCTGAATAGGAAGGGAGAAGCAGGGTCGCGTTGGGACACAGAAGGAAGGGAAGGGGTATAAACTTCGGACAAAACAAAAGAAAGCAGGTAAATTATTGGGCATAGGGAGGGAGAAAGAAATATTGAACATGGTGGTGGGAGAGGCATACGGTATAGATACATGGAGAAGAGAGAGATGAGAGGGAGAAATGATGGATGTGGAAGAGGGAACAGTTGGACTGATGAACACAAATAAGTGTAAACCTCCTATTTTTTCTATTTAAAACACAGTACTTTATTTTGAGGACTGTTTCTTTAATATTTAATGTTCTTTAATGACTTAGTAGAGAAAGAGAGATGACAGTAGAGAAAGAAACATTGTTCACCCTCTCCAAGGTGAAGAGAGCACTCTCTAAAGTTAAAAGGGGATAGATTCTGTACAAACGTAAGGAAGTTCTTCTTCACCCAGAGAGTGGTAGAAATCCGGAATGCTCTTCCAGAGGCTGTTATAGGGGAAAACACCCTCCAGGGATTCAAGAAAAGGTTGGATAAGTTCCTGCTTGAACAGAACATACGCAGGTAAGTCTAGGCTCAAATAGGGCACTGGTCTTTGACCTATGGGCCGCCGCAGACTGGGCACGATGGATCACTGGCCTGACCCAACAGCGGCAATTCTTATGTTCTTAATATTTAACATTTTTATAGGCTGTGCACTGTACAGGACCCAAGTTACATACAAATTCAACTTAAGAACGGTTTAAAAAACAAAACTCCTGGGGAATGCCTGCATTCACATTCAGGCCTCCTTTAACAAAACTGCGATAGCAGTTTGTAGCACCGGGAGCTGCACTGAATGGGCCGCGCTGCTCCCGACGCACATAGAGTTGCTATGAGTGTCAGGAGCAGCATGGGCCATTCGGCGTGGCTCTCTGCGCTAGAAACTACTATCGCAGTTTCGTAAAAGAGGGGGGGGGGGGTCAGTGTCTGCTGGTCCTAACCCTAATATAGGGGTCCTTTTATCAAGCTGCGGTAGGGGTTTAACGCGCGTTAAACCACCTGCCGCGCTAGCCGCTAAACGCCTGCATTGAGCAGGCATTAGTTTTTTAGCCGGCCGCGGGGGTTAGCGCGTGATGAAATGTCCGACATGCTAACCCCGCTAGCGCGGCTTGATAATAGGACCCCATAGACTTGGTGTGTTAAGAGGAGCGGGACATGCAGATGCTGGTAACATGCAGAGTGTAAGGGTTTTAGTGAAGTTTTTAATAAAGTTTGGAGCCCATTGACTAAATTTGTAAAAATATAATAATGTATATTTACCATATCTTTCCTTTGGTTCATTTATTTTTACACATCCGGGGGGGGGGGGGGGAAGGTAGGGAGTAAATATTGATAGCGACATTTGGGTAACTTTATTCTTCATTTGTATTATATATTAGGACATATTCTGCTATTATTATATATAAGAAACTGAAATTATTGAATGATATTTATGTTACCTGTACGGATATTAGTGTAATGTATGTATGTGTAATGTACTGTTCTTTCATTTGTATGACACTGTTTTTGATTAAAAATCAATAAAGAATTTAAAAAAAAAATTCAAAGGCTGTGAAAGTTAGTACAGGACCTTATGTATGTGCATAGTCTCAGTGTCTGTCAGCCCCTTCCCCTCTTATATAGCAAGTCTGCTTTGGGGACAGGACTGGTAGATGCTGTGCAATGCCCCATGTTGTCCTTTATTTCCACTTCAGTGTGCCCGGAAAAGGGTGCTAGTACTGTGTGTACCAGCTGAAAACAAAGCCTTGTATATATTGTTAAGTTTCTTACTATCCTGCATGCACCAAACCTGCAACACACTTCCTGGTCCTCCACCAGTTTGTCACAACATCCCATCTGAGAATACTGCCATAGTGTAAAGTATTTGGTGTTATTGTGTATTCTATACAAAAGCATAATACGAGGGATCTTTGAAGTTACCACACTTATTTTTTTAAACACTATTTATTAAGTATCTCAAAAGCAAATTATATCATTTTCCACATAATCACCCTGTTTTTGCGATACATTTTTCCCAGCGTCCTGCTAACTAGAGAATGACACGGGGACAAATTTTTTTCCCATCCCCGCAGAAACTCATTTTCCCATCCCATCCCTGCGAGTTCTTTTCCTATACCTTCCCCATCCCTGCAAGCTCTGTCCTCATCTGCATAAGCCTTGAGCACTTTAAAGTCATAAGTATTCGAGGTTTGTGCAAAGTTAAGGCAGAGCTTACAGGAATGGGGTAGAAACAGGGACAGTGACAAAACCTGCGGAGACGAGAGGGGGAAATTAAGTTCCTGCGGGGAGGAGGACAAATTTGTCCTCCGTGTCATGCTCTTCAACTAACCACTTCTCCCGCCCCAACCATTTCCCACAAAAATATGAGAGTGCTGAAACTTTTTGAAAAACACTTGCACATACAAGAAAGTAGCACACTCATTGTAATAGAGATTATTATTTCATTTTAATCCATTGTTTGACCATATGTGCTAAGATATGATTTTATTTCCTGCATGCTACCATTATGCTGTTACCTTTCCACCATTCTAAAGTAAAATAAATTAAAGCTTAACTTTGTTATTCTGAGAAGGCTCGACTCAGTTTACAACAATTAAATAAACAGGGAATGATTTGCAAATGATAAATACAGTGGTGCCTCACACAACGAACTTAATTCGTTCCAGGAGCAAGTTTGTTATGCGAAAAGTTCGTTATGTGAAACGCGTTAAGCGCAGTGACTAACGACTGCCTGCAGTGCATGCGCGGAAGGATGCAATACATCGGCAGCGATCGTGGAAGCTCGGGCGACTTCGTTGTGTGAAACGAAGTTCGTTGTATGAATCATGACATGAAGTTCGTTGTGTGCAGCGTTCGCTGTGCGAGGCGTTCTTTATGCGAGGCACCACTGTATAAGATAATAGCAAAATTTCAAAATAATTAATTTTCAAAATGTTTGGCAAACAGAGTAGTTTTTAAAGATTTACGGAAAAATTGAAATGAACTGGAACTCCTTAAAAAAAAAGGGGGAGATCATTCCAGAGTTGAGAGAGTTTAAAGACCATAGATTGACTGAAGATCTTGACTCCTTTAATCCCTTTTTCAGAAGGAAGGGAGAATTTAAATTGTTGGATACCTCTTGCAAAGGAGAATCAGTAAACATCTATAATAATAAAATGCTAAGCGCGCATGCGCACTCGCGCCACGTGTTCCCTGATCCCTTTTCTGTCGGGGTGTGGCGGCACGAGTGCGCATGCGCGCTTATTACCTCACGACAGCCTCCCTGCTCTCCACCTAGCGCTGCTTTCAAAGGGCCCGGTAAAGGGCGGAGAAGGCGGCGATCGTGAGAGGAGCCGCCGGAGCGTTAAACTGGTCGGGGCTCGGCCTGTTCGGTCCGCGCAGGCTCCTCTCTCGTGGTCTTGCCGGCGGACAGGAGGGAAGACGCAGGCCAGCACGAAGCTCCGACTCGGCGCGCAACTGTCGGCGCGTGCGCTTTTGACCTGTCACCAGTTCTGACACCAGCAGCAGCGCCACTGCCCACCCGCCACCACCCCCTCCGTCAACTCGCATGGCAGCTCCAGCTCCAGCAGTCCCCGGTGATCCATGTAGCCGCCCACCTCGCCCAGTCCGTCCGTGGACGGCTGGGTTATCTGCCCCCAGCGGCTCAGCGTCGACCGACCATGCCAGGAGCTGCCTTAGGGCGCAGGGCAGCTTCGCACCCGGGAGGCAGCTGGGTGGTTCCGGGGGCCGCTCGGAGGTCCCGACGCTCATTCTCGGCTTTGATGAACATGAGCCTGCCTAACCCATGGAGAGAAAGGGAAGGTAATACGCTTGGCATTCAAAAAATAGGACAGCATGGTCTGATGTTGACCCGTTTTTCACAGGACATTAATGGGCCTCTCTATATCTGACCTTTAATACTACCTGCAGTTCCCCCCACAAAAGTATGTCACTCTCAGCAGAGCTGGTTTTTACAGGAGAAATCTGCTTAAATTTATTGGGCCAATGCAACACTTTTGTTTTGTATGAAACCTACGTGTTTTTGGGGTTTTTTTCTCATAGCCCCTAAGGCATATTGGTAAACCTGGCTAGCTGCTTAAATCTGACAGCCTATTTTATATCAAGGGGGTGAAGAGTAATGCGTTTTACCTATTTTAAAGCAAAGTATAACAAAAAATTGTGTCCCTCCTTTTCCTATCATCACAAATCTAAAGCCCCTTTTATCAAGTTGTGTTGGGGTTTATTGCAGGCCACTATGGTAAAAGCTCCGATACTCATAGAATTCCTATGAGCTTTGGCGCTTTTACGGTAGTGACGCTCATCCTCAGCTCCCTGCCGGCTGGTGATAGGTGTATGTGAGGGAAGATCCTGGATGGCGGCTGCGGGTAGCTCTCGGCTGCTTCCTCCGCCGGTTCCCTGGGACCGGTTATTCTCTCCACAACAGTTGACCCACCAGTTGTGTTTCGCTGGGATGGTAGTGAAAGGCAATCTAGAACTGGGCCCTCACAGTATCACCACTGATTGGATAATACCAACCCCTCAACAACGGGTCTCCAGCCCCATCCAGCTACCGCTACTGGGAAGCAAGTTAACCTGCCAACCAACACACACAAACACATACAGATAAAAAAACAAACACACATACAGCAGGCAAAGAGACAAACACCAAAACAAACACAGAGAGACCACAGGGAAGTGGGGGGGGGGGAGGAAAATGATGCACAGGGTGGGAGGAAAATGCTGCAGCACAGGGAAATGGAGGGGGAAGGAATGCTGATGTAGCTACTGCATAGGGAAGTGGAGGGGGGAGAGAAATGCTGCTGCATAGGGGCAGGGAGAGAGACAGATAGTGGGAGGGAGGGAGACAGAAAGAAAAGAAGAAGGAGACAGGGGCAGGGAGAGAGACAGAAAGAAAGAAAGACAGCAGCAGAAAGAGACAGAAATAAAGAAAGACAGACAAATATATATTCTAGCACCCATTAATGTAACGGGCTTAAAGACTAGTTCCAAAATAAAAGAATAAGAGGATTAAAGATACCATGTAGAATTTTAAAAGACATTCAAGCGCATTTAAATTGAATTCTAAAATAAACTGGGAGCCAATGAAGACTCTGAAGCAGAGGGGTCACATGGTCAAATTTACATTTTCCAAAGATCAGCTTCACAGCACTATTCTGAATTCTCATGGGTCAGTATTGGTGTGTGAAGGGCCCTAAAAGTTTCCTTCACAGGTGTCTAGCTTTGATGTCAGAGAGTTTCCTTAAAACTTCTGAGTGGGTTGTCTAGGAGCAGGAGTTGATTCAATACAGTGAAAGAGCCATAGGCGGAGTTTGAGGGCTGGGTAGGAGCGTCCCTCCAAACATTCCCAGTATCGATATTGAATCACAGTGTCAGAAATAGTGAGGAGAGGTGAGCAAGAAGGCTCCTCTGAGCATCATCACAGTGAAAGAAGCATTGCTAATATTGCACAAGCCAAAAATAGAGTCTATGATATTCTCGGTATGTGTCGCTGGCACAAGGGGGTCAGTTCTGGTGCCGGTTCATCAGGGAGGGCCATCATCGGCAGGGGGGAGGTAAGGGGGGAGGGCTTTTTTTCTTTTTCTAACGGGGCAGTTATTGTGCATATGTAATATGCAAAGCATCTGTGTCTAATTAAAAAAAAGGTTAGACAGGTAAGCAACTGGTCTTGACCACTTACTTTTTTGGGGATCACTAAAAGCAATCACTTTGTTAGTGCATCGGAAATCCATGTTAGAGATTCAATTGCTCTTATTAGTTTACATGGCATTTTAATCTTAATAAGCTTATTTGCATGGTCGGATCGGGGCATGAGCAATCGTGCAGAAAACCAGGTGGTGAGCTGTTTTCTGCACAGGTCGACAAATGTGATCGTCGCTGAAGCTGTTAAAACAGGTTTAGCAACGATCGCTGGCTTTAGTGCACCTGGGCCTCAGAGGGGCATTTTCGATAGGACATCTAAATCTGACTTTGGGCATTTCCTGCAAGAAGTCCAAAAGTCGGGGCGGGCAAACGTCCATTTTCCTAAATCGCTAAACGTCTGTTTTTTAAAAAATGAAATAACCTATATTCACGGCTTGGCTATGAGGATGTCCAACCTTAGAATGCCATTTCTAAGGTTTCTGCCATTTTGAACCACAAAAATGACAAACTTCAAAACGTCCTAATCCAGACCATTTAGACTTGGGAGGGGCCTGCATTGCAATGGACTGTCTACACAGACCTGGAAGCAGTGGGGCACCTTAGAGGGCACGGCTGTGAACTTTACATAAAGGGTGCCAGATGTACATCTCACCATAACCCACTTATAACCTATTGTGAGCTCTCCAAAACTTCCCCAAAATCTACTATATCCACCTGTCTACCACCCCCAATAACCCTTATGCCTTCAGGTGGCACCTATACAATTTTATAATTAAACTATAGTAAACCGAGTCGAGCTTTCTTGAATGATGACTTGGTATATAAAGCTAAACTTTAGATTAGATTAGTAGAGTAGGGTCTTGGTGACCTCACACTTTCCACCAGAAATGTAGTTTTTAGAGTGGTTTATGGGTCGGCTCCTCCCCTTTGTGGCTCACTAGTCCATTCAGTGGCATAATAAGGGGGAGCTGGGGAGGGGGGCGAACCTCCCCGGGTACCGTCTTGGTGGGGGCACTGGCATTTCTCCTCCTCTCTGCCCCCACCGTACGCATGCCTTCACTTCAATATCATTTACGATTAAAATTTTGGGAGTTATTTTTGATCAGTGTCTAACTATGAAACTCAGATAGATGCAGAGGTTCAGAAGAGCTATTATACCTTGTGGATACTCCATACCATCAGATCTTACTTTGATGCTACTGCTTTTACACTCTTAGTCAGACATTACTTTTGAGTATTTTAGATTACTGTAATATTATATACTTGACAAGTACTAAGAAAAATTTGACTAGACTGGCCTTGGTCCAATATACTGCTGTAAGAATGATTTATGGCCTAAGGAAGTACGATCGTCACTCATTATTGTGAGCAGCATTGGCTCCCAATGGAGGCCCGGGTGATTTTCAAGTTGGGATGCTTATATTACAAAGTAGCTTTTGGTGCTGCTCCTTCATATCTTGTTGATAGATTTGTTATTGCGACACATGAGAGGAGTAGAAAATCTCACGCCCTCTTTACGTTCCCTTCAGCAAAGGGCTGCAAAAGTAAGAAACACCATGGGCATTGTCTTTCTTATCAGGCTGCTTCTTATGACAAAGATTTCCGTCCATTGTTGATTAGATCTGTATCTTATAAACACTACAGATAGCTTGTGAAGACTTTTCTTTTCTCCAAATTTTTGGTTAGCTAAATTTCTTCGCACCTGGAATGCGCTTCCGGAGATTGTGATAGGACAGAGTACATTAAGGGGATTCAAAGAGGGTTTGGACAAATTCCTGAAGGATATGGGGATTGAGGGATATAGATAAAGGTAGAGATAGGTTCAGAAAAGGGTATAGATAGAAGAATAATGAGTATTGAAAGGTTTTAGTCAAAGGATCACTTACAGGTCATGGACCTGATGGGCCGCTGCGGGAGCAGACTGCTGGGCGCGATGGACCCCTAGTCTGAACCAGCGGAGGCAACTTCTTATGTTCTTATGCATCATATTATTTCTGTATTCTCCCACAACTAGGAAGTGATGCAGAGGAAGAGCCAGTGCTGGTGCAGGCAGCAAGTTGGAGATGCTGCTCGTGCCAGGAAAGCCAAATAGGTGCGGTGGAAGGAGCGCACATGCGCACAGCAGAGAGGAGTGGAGAAGATGGCGATGGGGGGCACCACCGCCCCAGGCGCCTCCCACCCTCACTACGCCAGTGAGTCTTACTTAAGACATCTTTGTGCTGCTCTACTAGGTTTTCCCATACCAGGTGCTGCTGTTCTAGAGACAGGTATGTACACTTCTCCCTCCGTATTCATGGTTTCAGCAATTGCAGTTTTGATTATTTGTGGTTTTTCGTTTGCTGGCTCTTCCCCCCGCCCCCCCCCCCCAATTACATCACAGAAATCACTGATGCACACCATTTACAGATATAATCGCTGATTCCCAGCACTGCACATAGAAGCCTCTGTTTCCCAGCACTGCACAGAGAAATCGCTGATTCCCAGCACTGCACACGGAAATCACTGATTCCCACCATGGCTACAAAGCGCAAGACTCCTGGTGCTACCGAAAGTGCTCCCAAGAGGGAAAAAAAAGTGAAAACCTTACAAGAAAAAGTTGAATTATTGGATATGCTTCAGAGAGTTAAGTCATCCTCCGCTGTTGCTCGGCATTATGGCATTAATGAGTCTTCCGTTAGGTGCATAAAGAAGAATGAAAAAGCAATCCGTGAAGCTGTTGAAGCAGCTACTCCTGCAGGTGTGAAGATATTACATGTTGTGCGAGATGTCAATCTCTCTCGTATGGAAGCTGTAACATTTCTCTGGGTGCAGGATTGCTACAAGAAGAGAATTCCGGTAGACTCTGTGATAAGAGTAAAGGCATAGTCTTTGTATGATAATTTGAAGAGCAGGGAAGATGGATTGTCGAAATCCATCGACTTTCTGGCCAGTAAAGGACGGTTTGATAAATTCCAGCACAGGTATGGCCTGTGTAATGTGAGAGTGACAGGAGAAGTAGCATCTGCCAACCAAGAAGCAGCTAGAGAGTTCCTTGCTACCTTTAAGGAAATTATTGAAGAGAGGGGATATGAACCTGAGCAGGTGTTCAATGCCGATGAAACTGCTCTATTTTGGAAGAAAATGCCACAGAGGACTTTCATTAGCAAAGAGGATCAGCGAGCACCAGGTTTCAAGGCTGCAAGAGATAGAGTAACCATGCTGCTTTGTGCAAATGCAGTAGGCCATATGATAAAGCCAAAGCTGATTTATAAAGCAGCGAACCCCCGAGCCTTGAAGGGAAAAGATAAGTTCCAGCTGCCTGTTTATTGGATGAGCAACAAGATGGACTTCACTATTGCCAATGCCATCAATATTATTGAAAGAGTGGTGAAAGCTGTCACGCCAGAGTCAATGAACTTGTGCTGGAAGAATCTTTGGCCTGAATGTGTAAAAAGGGAGAACACTGTCAATATCACAGAGTCTGTCCAAGAAATTATGGAAGATATCGTGGACTTGGCAAAGCAGGTGGGTGGGGAAGGCTTTGAAGATATGGATATGGAGGATATTCAAGACGTAATAGACACCAGAGCAAATGAACTAACGGAAGATGACCTAGTTGACCTGACTGCTCCTGAAGGAGAGGCAATACCAGATGAAGAGGAAGAAGTGCTAGAAGACAAGTTTACAGTGGATAATATTGTAGAGGGCATTCGCAGGTTCAATGGTACGGTCAACATTTTCTATGGCATCGACCCATCCATGGTATGTGCGTTAAAGATGAAGGAGTTAGCAGAAGCAGCGATTTTTATATACAAAAATATATATAAAGAAATGATGAAGCAGAAGAGCCAGACAGAAATCACAATGTTTTTCCAAAAGATACCTAGAGTCAATGCCTCTCCATCCACCTCTTCCACCCATGAGGAGGCATCCCCTTCGTCTCTTTGTCTTCCTCCTACACCTGTACCGCATACTGAAGATCTACTTCCACTGCCTGAGGAGGCGCCTGGTGCTCACTTATCCTCTTTTTCTCCTCCTCCTGCACTGCATGCAGTACATGTACTGGACGATGAGGAGTAAGATACCGACTGAGTAAGAGAGAACTACTGTACAGTACTCTATACTGGTTCACCCATGTTTAATGTACAGCAATATGTTATTCAAAAGCTGCAATAAATGTTTTCAACTTAAATCGCGAATTTCGTCTTTTTTGTTATTCGCAGATTCTCCATATTCGCTATGGTTTTTAATAGAAAACCGCAAATAACATACGAAAAGTTATTCACGGCTTTTCAGTATTGGCTGTCTTGCTATTCCCCTATCACCGCGAATACGGAGGGAGAAGTGTACTGTTTCATTCAGATCTTTGTGGGGTGGGAGGGGGTAAGTGCAGGGGTCATTACTTAGTCCCTCCAGTGGTCATCTGGGCAGTTTGTGTTCCTTTTGGCATGTAAACACTTTTAAAACAGGTCTAGCTCTGGAAATCTATGTTCTGTCCTGGACTTCTTGGGAAATGTTCGATTTTCACAAGATATCCAAGGGCTAAGCACTGCCAATTCCAGACTTCATTCCTTTCATCTAGCTGCCCCCTATGCCTGGAATAAATTACCCAAGTTTTTCCATCAAGCCCCTTCCCGTGTTTAAAAACAGACTGAAAACCCACCTTTTTGATTTAGCTTTCAATCCCTAACCCTACTCCTCTGCCCTCCAACCCAGCCAGCTGATTAACCTTAACTGGATCCATGACATCCTGTTTGACTGTCTTGCCTGCTTAGATTGTAAGCTCTTTCCAGCAGGGACTGTTTTCTTACTCTTACAGCGTTGCGTGCATCTGGTAGCGCTATAGAAATAATTTATAATAGTAGTAAGCATGCCCAAATCCCACCCATAACACACCCTCTCAAACTTTGGATGCAGAGTGGCTAAGAAGCCTAGCAAGACGTCCAGAAAATCAGCCTCAAAAATCGGCACTTAAGACGTTTTGGTGAGAAAAAAAATCCATGTGCTAATTTAAGCCCCTTTTTTTTTTTACATCATGAGTGTTTTAAAAATGCCCCCCCCCCCATCAATATTCCAGTTAGGGGGCCTTTTTTAGTAAGATGCATTTGCACCTAACCCAGCAAAAAATGGACTACCACAGGATGTGCTACAGCTTCACATGGTAGTTTTTGCATGTGATCATGCTAACTGCACACTAAGGGCTCCTTTTACAGAACCGTGCTAGGGCCTTAACGCGTGCTAAATTGCCACGCGCGCTAGCCGCTACCGCCTCCTTTTGAGCAGGCGGTAAATTTTCAGCTAGCACGCGCTAATCCAGTGGGTGCGTTTAAACCGCTAGCGCGGCTTTGTAAAAGGAGCCCTAAATTTTTTTTTTGAGGCAAGGGGCCCTGTCAGAGGCAGAGAGTCGACGTTCCGGTGATAACCAATTAGTGCATCTACATTACATTGTCGCCTACAAAATAGATGTTGGTAAATGTTGCTGCAGTGTTTTTTTTAGAAATGGTCATGCACTTGGTGGGCAAATCTGTGCTCCAACTATAGATGTGAAAGAATGAATGCCGATAGTTTGGGACATAGTAATTCATTTAGATTGGTTTGGGGGTCCATTGACATCTTACATTTCTTCATTATAGTAGGTCTTTGATCAGGAGTCAGTTTTTGTTTGTTTTCAAGCACATCCAGGGAAGGGGGGATTATTTCTGTCTTAATTTTGTTCTTTGGGTATTTATACTTGGGGTAGGTGGGTGGATGGGAGGATATTATTATTTGGATTAGGGTAAGGTTTTTTGCGATAATTTATGTTTTTGTGTTTTATTTTAATAATCATTGGGTGGGTGGGTGGGAGTAAATGGTTGGTTATGAATAAGTGTAAATTGGATGTGCTTTTATTGTATTATTATATGTTACATTTTATGTATTGCACTATTGAAGTTTGGAAAATCAAAGAATTAAAAAAAGAAAGAAAGAAAGAAAGAAAATTGGGGTTTTTACAGACATGATAAAAACGGCCTTAGTGTGTTGGAACATCTCGCATAAGGGCACGCTAAGGCCTATTTTTATTGCAGTTTAGCATAAGGACCTCTTTGTATAATTAGTTTAGCTGTGTGAAGAAAATGTTTGTTGCAGTGGCGTACCAAGGGGGTGCACAGCTGGCCGGGTCCGGAACCTCCCGCGCTGCTCAAAACGGCACTTCAGCGCGGCTGCCAACTCTGCTCTGAAATATGAAGTGCAGTAAGGTCCCACGATGACTACTGCTGCTTCTGCTCTGGAAGAAGTAAGTGACGTCGGAGGGGGTGGACCGGCAGCCGCAGTCATCGCGGGACCTTGCCACAATTCCCTGCATCAGCCGGCCCAGCCCCCCTCCGACGTCACTTACCTCTTCCGGAGCAGAGGCAGCAGTAGTCATCGCGGGACCTTGCTGATTTGGATGGAAAGGAGCATAGCAGGGTTGTGGAAGGAGAAAAATGGGGTCAGGGTGGTATGGAAGGGTGGTGAAGGGAGAGAAAGGGGGTCAGGGTGATAATGAAGGATCTGGAGGGTGAGAAAGGGGGTCGGAGTGGTATGGAAGGGTGTGGAAGATGAGAAAGGTGGTCAGGGTGGTATGGAAGGGTGTGGAGAATGAGAAAGGGGTCAGGGTGGTAAGGAAGGGTGGTGAAGGTCGAGAAAGGGGATCAGGGTGGTAAGGAAGCATGTGGAGGGTGAGAAAGGGGGTCAGGATTGTATGGCAGCATGGTGAAGGGTGAGAAATGGGGTCAGGGTGGTATGGCAGCGTGGTGGAGGGAGACAAAGGGTCAGATGCTGATGGAATTGCAGGGAAAGGGGAAGAGACATAAGGGGGAAGGATACTGCATGGAATTGGGTTGCTGGGAGAGAAAGGGGGCAGATGCTGATGGAAGTGGGGAGGGGAAGGGAAAGGAGAGAATGAAATGCCAGACCATGGGAGTGTGGGAGAGGGAAGGGTAGGAGAGGAGAGGAGAGAGATGCCAGACCATTGGAGGAAGGAAGGGAAGAAGATGGATGCCAGACCAATGGAGGTGAAGGGAGAGATGGAAGGGTGATGCATAAAGTTTCTGGAAGGGGAATAGAAGGAGAGAATATGCCATATAGAAGGGGCAGAGAGAAGGTAGACAGTGGATGAAAGGAGGAGAGTGACAAGAAGATGAGGAAAGCAGAAACCAGAGAAGATAAGGTTAAAAATTTTATTTTTATATTTTTATATATATATATATATATTTTATTTTATTTTTTTTACTTTTTTTTTTTTTTTTGCTTTAGGAGAGATGCATCGCTGTTTCTGTGGTGTTGCATTGTATGCAGAGTCCAGCTTCTTGGTCCTTCAGTTTAACCTTTGTCTACGTATTTTTATTCTATCTCCCCATTTACACAACTGTAGAGCGTTTTTTAGTGTTAGCATCTGAGCTGTTACCACCATGGCTAAAAACCACACTACAGTTTTGTATAGGGGGAGGGGTTAGTTTGTGATTACATACTAGGCGAAGGTATTTTTCTGTGTTCTGTATGTTCGAAAAGACATGGTTTTCTGTTAGGATTGACTGTGTAGGATTCATCTGTACTAGTCTGGCTTGTTTAGTTTTACAATGGGTGTATTGATGTACTACTCACTGCAATATGTAAGATTCTGCCTTTTCCTAGGTACACTCTTGTGTGAAGTGTGGATTGTTACTAAAAATCACATTTTTCATACAGATGGGGGGTGGGGTATCAAAAAATGATGTGCCTGGGGTATCACAAATGCTAGGTACGCCACTGGTTGGTTGTCCACTATATTTATTTCTGGAAATCTCTTTCCTATCTGTGTTACATGTGATGCTTTTGAAGGTTTGTATCATATAAAAATATTCTAACCTTCCACAGTGGAAGTTCAGAATATAGCTTCATATTTGCATCTTGCTGTTTTTTTTCCCCTAGCAAATTTGTTCAGCCTTTTCATTTCCAGCAAATACTTTCTTAAAACACAGAGCCGAAGCTGGGAAAGCATTGTGTTTAATGCATCTTGAGTTGATATTGCCTAATGTTGTAAACATTGTGGTAAACTTAGGCAAATGTTTTATTTTGACATTGGCACAGGGTTTCTGTGCAATAAAATAACTTTTAATGTATCCAGATCCAGCACAGAAAATCTAAATAAGGCAGGAAGTGAAAGTCATCTCATTTCATCAAATTATCCATGATAATGTATGCAAATGAACAGCATATGCAATGATGTTAGTTCGCATTTTCTATAGAGGTGTACATACTGGACATTTTTTTTCATTTTGGAGAATTTCATTGTTTTCTTGTGTTGTATTTACAGCTTCTTCTTCTTTTTTTTTTTTTTTTAAAGCTTTCATTGGGACCCTTTTACCAAATAACAGTAAAAAGGAACCTTAATACACACTTATGTGGGTCATTCCTACACGCTAAGGCCATTTTTACAGCTGGGATAAAATGGTTGATTTTTCAGATTTTTTTCAATAATGTTTCCATTAGCATCTGGCCATTAGCAAATGAGCCCCTACAGCTGCCTATTTAGCAGCTGGCAGGAACCCAAATGCTAAACCTGGCAATGTAGATACCAGCATGTAGAACCCACACGCTATTATATGTTATTAGATGTACAAAAAGGGGACAAAGCGAAATATGCCAGTACTAGAAAATCCTAATTTTCAGCTGCAGGTCCAGTTTTATGGAATGAGATACCTGGAGCAATACGATTCTGTGAAAATGTTTTACAGTTCAGGAAGTTGCTTAGAACATACTTCTTTGTCCAGGGTTTTAATTGATGTTAGTAATCTATGCCTAGAAGTGAGATGGTGGAACCTGATCTAGAAGAAAAGTTAGTGTAGAATTCTGATTTCTTTGTAGCAGGCTAGAATCTTAAGTGTGGCTTTGTAAAGTCTGATCAACGGAGTTTTGTCTAATGATATTACGAATGTGATATTGTGAGCCGCTTAGTTTATTAAGTGGATTAGAACTATTTTAAATAAATAAACAAACAATGTAGATGCCAGCATGTAGAACCCACATGCTAGACATGGCAATGTAGATTCGCTAACTGATTAGCACGGTTCATAGACAACGGCGCGAAAGACAAAGGCGCGCCCAGACAATTGAGTGCAGCGCGGAGGCGCGCGCCGCTCAAAAATTACTGTTTTTAGGGGCTCCGACGGGGGTTTTTGTTGGGGAACCCCCCCACTTTACTTAATAGACATCGCGCCGGCGTTATGGGGGGTTGTAACCCTCCACATATTACTGTAAACTTAACTTTTTCCCTAAAAACAGGGAAAAAGTGAAGTTTTCAGTAAAATGTGGGGGGTTACAACCCCCACACCCCCACAACGCGGCGCGATGTCTATTAAGTAAAGTGTGGGGGGGTTCCCCCCCTACACCCCCTGTCGGAGCCCTAAAAACAGTAATTTTGAGCGGCGCGCGCCTCCGCGCTGCGCTCAATTGTCTGGGCGCGCCTTTGTCCCGGCGCGCTTTTGACCTGACACCAATTAACACAGGGCATGTCCGCTTTCTGCCCCCAGACATGTCCCCGAGCCAAAAAGTCATTTATTTTTTAGCCCGAGGTTAGTGGGTGCACAGAGCAAAATTACCACGGGAAACCTCAGTACACCATTATTTGTTGCGGAATGCATACATTAGTACTTCCTGCAGCTTTGTAAAAGGGCCCCATTATTTGAAAATAATGAGTTGAAGTGAAATAAAAATGAATGGAATGCATTGCTGCATTACATTTTTTTTTCCTAAATGTGTTTTGAAGTGATTTGAAATGAAACAGAGCTGTTTCATTGTGCTTTTCATCTCTTTTCAAAATAACTGCATATTCCTAATTTTTTATCTCCCTATTGCTTCTGAAACTTTACATCCCCTTATCAGGGAGTAAATTAAAGTAAAATTGCTAATGGGTCTGATATTCAGCTGTTGGTAATTAACGTTTTGCTGACAGCCATAAGAACATAAGAATAGCCTTACTGGGTGAGACCAATGGTCCATCTAGCCCAGAATCCTGTTTTCTCGGAGGCCAAGCTAGGTCACAAGTACCTTGAAAATACCCAAATAGTAGTAGCATTCCATGCCACTGATCCAGGGCAAACAATGGCTTCCCCCATGTATGTCTCAATAGCAGACTATGGACTTTTCCTCCAGGAACTTGTCCAAACCAGCTACATTTTTTAAAACCAGCTACATTCTGCTCTTTCCACATTCTCTGGCAACGAGTTCCAGAACTTAACTATTCTTTGAGTGAAAAAATATTTCCTCATAGTAACATAGTAAATGATGGCAGATAAAGACCTCAATGGTCCATCCAGTCTGCCCAACCTCTCTTTAAGTGACTGATTTAATTGAAAATTTTTCTTCTTCTTAGCTATTTCTGGGCCAGAACCCAAACCTCTGGCTGGTAGGTACTGTGCTTAGGTTCCATCTACTGAAAAGTTATTTTTATTATATAGACTTACACCAAAAAAGCATTACAATTCAATACATTACAAAGTAACAGCAGCAAATATCATACAAATAATACAAACATAAACTGATATTTCACTATCCCCACACCAAACCTCTACATATGAAACTAAACATCCCCAAACCCTGTACACAAAATGACTAGAAAACCCCCCCCAGCAATAAATAAACATAAATACAAAAACTCAGTTAAAACAAAAACTGTAACACGCGTCAGGGAGGCCGAAGCCGCACCCCCTTCCACAGTAAACACCACTGCTGTTCACTCCTTCTTTTTCTCTCTGCTTCTGCAACTTGGCACACTGCTCGCACCACATCCATCGCCACTGTGTCTGGTGCCAGCTGTCGCTGCCTCAGCGACATCTGGCAATGTGCCATCCAAATGAAATACTTCAGTATGGATAAAATAATAAAAAAAAGTTTCACCATACACCCTCTTCCCCCCACCACCCCCATAAACCCAATCCGCATAACTCAGACTTTCAAACAAACCCACCTGAAACACCAAATCCCTGGCCACCCTCCTCCCACCTCCACTGAAAAGGGGCAAAAACACAGAAAATGTTCCATTGTCTCTAACACTCCCTGGCACTCCCCCCCTTGGACACTCCCTGTCAGTCACAGGTCTACACTTTAGATTCGCCCGGACATACATCTTGCCATGCAGTGCCAGCCATGCCACATCGAAGTACTTAGGGGGCAGGCGTGGCATCGCCACATAACAGAGTGCCTGCTGTTGACGTATCCCCGGGCAATCCTTCAGCAGAGGTTCCACCGCATAACACTGGTGCAGCACTCTTTCCGTCCATGTCTTCCTCCCCTCCACCACTTCATCCACCATTACCCTCCAACTCCTAACTAAACAGGCCATGTCCGCCTGACCCGGCACCCCTGCCAAAACCCCCACCACCCGCTTCTTCCCTATTTCCACTCCCCCCAACCAGTCTTTCCAAAACACTGTACCCCACGTTTGAACACTTTCTACCCATGCCACCCTTTCCTGCTGTCCCCTCACCAACCCCCCCAAATGGAACTGGAGGAAGAGGGGAGGAGAAAAAAAGAATGGGGTTCACCATCCCCAAGCCCCCTTGTTCTTTTGCCAAATATGTTACCCCCCTCTTTATTGGATTTAAGTGGTTACCCCAGAGGCATTGAAAAAAAAGACTGTACATCGTAGCGTGCAACCCCTGCGGGAGCAAACACACATAACTAAGTAATAGGAACAAAGGAACCAAATATACTTTCATTAGACGCACCCGTTCCAGAAATGTCAGCTTCCACTGCTTCCAGGCTTCCACCTTCTGCCGCCCTTCCTGGATTTTTCCCTTCCAATTCTCCATTTGATACGCCTCATCCCCACTGAAGACAACCCCCAGCATCCTTACCTCCCCTCTGGAGGCAAAAACCCACTTGTACTCTCCACCTCCCATGCCGGATCCCCGAGTTTCAACAAATGACTTTTCCTGGTTAATGCACGCCCCTGTGGCTCCTGAATACTCTCCCAGTTTTTCCTTCATCCACCTAAACTCTCTATTTGAAGACACAAACACAGAGATGTCATCGGCATATGCCACCACCCTGACCTTTGTGCCTTCCCCCATATCTATCCCTGTTAAACCCCCACCCTTCTCCAGCCGCTGCAGCAATGGATCGATGGCAAATACATATAGCAATGGACTAAAGGGACAGCCCTGTCTCACCCCTTTCCCAATGGAGAAACGCTCCCCCCTCCACCCATTCACCAAGGGAAGGTTGCTGCCTCCCTATACAGAGTCTTCAACCCCTCCACAAACTGCACAGGAATCCCATACTTTGTAAGAACCCCCTACAAATATTTGTATGGCATCCTATCAAAGGCTGTGGCTTGGTCCAAACTAACAAGCACCCGCCCCCCCCTGGGCCCTCCGACCCCTCTCAACTGCCTCTCTTACTGTTACCGCTGCTTCTATCGCCCCCCTCCCCTGCACGCCACACTTCTGTGCTGGTGCCAGTACTGATGCCGCCACCTCTCCCAGTCTTGCGCACATCATCTTTGCTAATATTTTCCTATCTGTATTAAGCAAAGAAATCGGCCTCCAATTTCCCACCCTTGACCCTTCCTTCCCTGGCTTCGCAATCAAAACCAATACCGCCTCCCTCATGGACCTCGGCAGAACAGGCTGACAGCTAAGCTCCGTAAACAGCCACACCAAGAAAGGTATCATCTGCTCACAAAATGTCTTAAAAAACTCGGCTGTCAACCCATCTGGACCGGGTGATTTCCCTCTGGTCAGGCCGGCTATCGCCCGTCTTACCTCCTCCACCGTCCATGGGCCATTCAGCGCTTCTGCCTGCTCCTCTGTTAACCCTCCCCCCACCCCCGGGGTTCCCTCTATATATTCCTCCCACCCCTCCCTTTCCTCTTGCCCAACTTCAAAGAGCCCCCCAAAATGCTCTCCCACCACCCTCAATATCCCTTCTCGTGACTCCTGCTCTATCCCCTCATTGTCCCACAAACTCCCCACCTTCCGCCGCCTGACCCTCTCTTTGCATGCCCTGAAAGGGTCCGGTGAGATGAAATGTCCATAGTCCCTCTCCCACACTAAGGACCTATATCTATCGTACTGTAGTGCTTCAATTTTTCCCTTGAGTACCTAAATCCCCTCCTCCTTTTCACCCCCTTCCACCCTCCAATTTAATTCCTTCCTCAGGGCTACCAGCCTCCCCTCCCTATTTTGTGATGCCCTCCTACTTATTTTCTTGAAAAAACCCTTGATCCTACCCTTCACAAGCTCCCACCATCCCCCCAATGACCCATACGCGCTTACAGTAGACAGCTGGTCTGTCCAGAACTCCCTAAAGGCCTCCTGTACACTCTCCTCCTGGAGCAATGCATTGTTGAGCCTCCACAGACCCCTACCCATAATGGGTTTTTTCCCCCTACCTGTATGCTCACCAAAGCGTGATCTGTAAATTCAACATGCTGCACTTGGGGAGGGTCCTGACAGTCTTCCCTCCTTACAAAAAACCTGTCGATACGACTGCAGCATTTCCCCCTGCCAAACGTAAACCCCTCTTGCTTCCCAAAAACTGTATAAATATCAACCAGCCCTGCCCCCTCCCCCACCTGTTTCAAAAATAATTCATCATATCCTAAAGAAAATTTCCTCCCTTCCCTATCCTCCTGCCTCACCACTGCATTAAAATCCCCTCCCCACACCACCCTCCTGGCCGTGTATAAATATGGTCTGATCCGGGAGATTAGAGCTTTACGCTCCCACTTCCTCTGAGGACCGTAGATGCTCACCAACCTTACCTCCTCTCCCTCCACCCTTACATCCAATATCTGCCCCCTCCCCCCACCCAATTCCACCACCCTATGCACTTCCACCGCCCTGGAGTTAAACAGAATTGCCACCCCCCCATAAGCCTCCTGGGCTAATACCTAGTATGACGGCCCCTATTTCCAGTCCCTTTTAGCTTTCCACAATAAACTTGGGTGGTCAACCCTTGTTTCTTGCAACATGATAACATCCAATTGTTTGGAAGCCAGGAACTCATAAACCAGAAACCGCTTTCTCTCCGTTCGGAGACTAGCAACATTCAAAGTTGCAATATTCAAACCGGGACCCCCATCATGACACTAATTTAGATTTCTTCCCCCCCCTTCTCTCCGCTCCCTTCTTCCATTCCCCTCTTCACCACCACCCCTGGTGGGACCGCCTCGCCCTCCGCCAGAATCAACTCTTCCCCAATTCCTTCCCTTTCCTTATCTTCCCCTTCCTTAATCACTTCCATCCCCACCAGCAAAACATCTCCTCCATCTACTTCCATACCCTCCTTCCCACCCACCTCTGTATTTAGAAAAGCCCCTCCCCCATCCCCTTCCTCTCCCACTGTCTCAACCCGCAACCTCTCCAGAATCACCGCCGGGTATTCCTGCTGCCCTCTCTCCCGACCTTGGTCCCCTTTCCTCTTCTGGGACACCCCACCTCTATCCTCTTCCTCCTGTGCCAATACACTAAACCTATTAGTATCCTCAAACCTATCTCCCCTTCTTTTCCTCTGGTGTTTCCCCACCTTCTTACTACGTACCTTTTCCCATGTACCCTCATCCCCACCCCCACCCTCTCTCTCCCCCTCTGCTTCCTGCACCAGCCCTTCACCCTGCCTCACCTTTTCCTGGCTATCTTCCTGACCACCCTCCTGATCCCGTTCCATCTCCTGGGCCTGCTCCTGCGGTTCCTCCCCTCCCCCATCATTTTCCTCTCGCCACCTGTTATGTGCAGCCCTCGGACACTTGCTGAACGGGTGCCCCAGATGTTGCACCGAATGAGGTCACACTCCTCCCCAATATCCCCCTTCCCTCCACATTTTACACACATCAGGGTAGGACACACCATACTTAGATGCCTAAACGATCCACATCGAAAACATACCCTGGGCTGCCCCTTGTAAAAACATTGGATGCGCTCTCTCCCAATGTATGCCACTGGTGGAACATGCTGTATCACATTACCCGCTTGACTTAGCTTCATGCTGGCCGTCCATCCACCAGCCCAGACCCTACCCGGGTCCATGATTTTCACTAATGGAGTCCGAAGCACCCCATACCGATTCAATCAGTATGTCAGGTCTGAACTGGGGATGGACTCATTTCTCACCAACACTGTCACTTGCACAAGGTCAGGCTTACTCACAGGTATGGCTTTAAATTCTGCCCACTGCTCCCTCCCCCTCACCCCCTCATATTTTTCCCAAAATAACTCTAAACCCCTCTGTCTCTGGAAACTGATGTCATACTCCGGAACCATTAGCGGATGAATACAGGCATACAGGTCCTCAGGGATGAAGCCCAACCCCAGAACCATTCCCCACCCCCACCCACTTCAACTGAACCACATTTCTTCTCTTGAAAATACCCCCCTCTCCCCCGCTACCCAACCCCCCACCACCATTCCCATTCCTTCCACCATCCTCCCTCCTCCCCCCACTCTCCCCCGATTCCTACCCCCCTGCCCCGATCCCCCAGCCACCACATCTGCAAAAGATATTCCCCGTTTAATCCCTTTCCGGGCACCATGCCCACCACCACCAGATCCCCCACCCTCTCCCACCCCCTCCCCAACACCCCCATTCACATCCATAGGGATCTGTCCTGCATTCAGTTCTTTCAACTGCAGTTCTTTAGAACAAGGCAAAACTTGCTTTGTCCATTGCTGCCGTTGTGGCAGCACAGCTTCATCACCTACAACCACCTCCTGCTGTATTTTTCTCTGTAGATTCTCAGGTTCCAGCTCCAGACTCCACTCCATTCCTTCCAACACACTGGAAACACCTCTTTGCTGTACTCTGCACTTTGAATTAGGCTGAGTTCCCTCAGCACAGCTCAAAGAAGACTCCACCCCTTTCTCAGTCATATTCTCAGTCACATTCTCAGTCCCACAAACGATTTCACCCACCAGTTCTTGGGAACTCCACCCCTGAGCTGCATTCTGGGATTTTCCTTGCCGATGGAACTCAGGTGCTGCTCAATCACTTTCAAATCACATTCCTCCTCCTCTTCCAAGAATTTTAGCAAGTTACTGGGCAAACTAGTCTCAGCTGCCTGCTGTTCCAGCACTCCCTCAGGTGCTTTTATTAAAGTTTGTGGTAGCTCAATTTCTGTTTGTGGTTTCTCAGTCCCTGCTAATACTTGCTCAAACTCTATATGAAGTTTTTCAGTCCCTGCTTGTTCCAGGTAGTTCACTCTTTGTGTGGCTTTCTTCTTCCTGCGCTCCTTTGTCCGCCCCTCCTCCACTCTGGTTTCTGCTGTGTCTGCACTCTTTTCCCAGCTGTACCAATTCAGGCTGTCTCCCAACTTTTCTCCAGTAACCTCTGTGGTAGCTTTTTCTTCCACTGCTGTGGGAGTTTCCTGCACCTCTTCCAACTGTCCTGCTTCTGCACAGGGTTCTTCTGCAGAAACTGCTGCCTGTAATTTCCCCTGGTGTCCTTGCAGCCCTGCCATTCTCTCTCTGTTCCGATACACTTCAGCCATGGGGTTAGACACATCTTTTGTAATACCAGCCATCTCTGTTATGCAGTTCTCCACCTGCCGCTGAAGGTATTGCTGTTCTTTCTTATACTTTTTCTTTTGCTGCTCTGAAGCCAGCTTAAACAGAGTGGACACCATACGTTGTTTCTTTTGTAAGTCCTGCAGCTTTTTCTCCAGTCCAGCCATCCCCTTAACTGTTAATATGGCTCTTGTGGCCAAATCCATGTCCTTCTCCACCTCCTCCTCCCCACTGAAAATATCCTCCTCTGACCCTTGTGAGTCCTCCATATCCTCCACCACTGTAACAGCCTGGGTTTTCTTCCTGCCCATCTCCACCTCCAACTCCCAGGCCCTGCCAGACCCCTGTTGTACCTTCATGCTCCTTGGTATCAATTCTGGAACAGGAACCCTTCCTCTAGGAGCTCTGGGGTCTGGCTCTTCTGGCCTCCTCCAGCCTGATGGCCCAGGCTTTTCACCATCTGATTCCCTCCTTCCTTCCTTAGTAGGCCCTCCAAACCAGGACCTTCCCTGGGAAGGGACCCCAGGCTTCATAGCTCTGCCTGGGGCACAGAGCTAGGCCCAGCTCCCACCTTCCACAGGCCTCTGGTTCTCAGTTGTAGCTCTCTCTTCAGCTCCTCTCACAACCACAGTCACACACAGACTGGTTCCATCTACTGAAGTCTCCGTCAAAGCTCACTCCATCCCATCTAAACCATCCCAGCCATCGAAGCCCTCCCCAGCCATATACAGATACAGAACATGCAAGTCTGCCCATTACTGGCTGCCTTTTTCAAAATATACCATTATTTTCTGATTTGAGATCCTCTATGTTCATCCCATGCTTTTGTGAACTCTGTCACCATTTTCCTCTCCACCACCTCTCTCGGGAGTGCATTCCAGGCACCAACCACCCTCTCCGTGAAGAAGAATTTTCTTACATTACTCTTGAGTCTACCACCTCTCAACCTCAAATTATGTCCTCTGGTTTTACCATTTTCTTTTGTCTGGAAAAAGATTTTGTTCTACATTAATACCTTTCAAGTATTTGAGTGTCTGAATCATATCTCCCCTGTCCCTCCTTTCCTCTAGGGTGTGTGTCTCTCAAACTTTCTCAAGCCAGGGCAAACTAAAGGTAGTAGCCACGGCTTAAGGCACCCAGAAGTTTGCGGACGTCGCCGTGATGACATCACGCATATGCATGACATCATCACGTCGACGTTCGTGCATGTGCAGTGGCCCTCCAGATGGGCCCTGAGACGCCAGTAAGGGGTGCCAGCAGGGAAGAGGGCCGGAGAGAAGGAGAGACACTGGCGCCAGCTGATTGCCTACAGCAGTGTTTCTCAACTACTTCAAGCTAAGTACCCCCTAAGTCTAACAAATATCAACTGAGTACCCCAACCACAGACCTCCCTAGGCCCACCCAAGCTCTGCCCCAGATCCCATCCCCTTTACTAATTGTAATGCAATTTTTTCCATTCATTTTTCATATACACACAATATATACAGCAAATATGTATTCTCAAAACTGACACATTTCAAGCACCAAACTCCTCTACTCACCTTTTCTTCCTTTCATTAACCACCACCCTCTGGCGTCTGTCCGTCAACCAGTTTCTAATCCAGTTCACCACTTTGGGTCTTAACTTCAGCCCGTCAAGTTTCTTCAAGAGCCTCCTATGAGGAACTGTGTCAAAGACTTTGCTGAAATCTAAGTAAATTACATCTAGTATATGTCCTTGATCCAATTCTCTGGTCATCCAATCAAAAAATTCAATCAGGTCCATTTGGCACAATTTACCTTTAGTAACCATGTTGCCTCAGATCCTGTAACCATTAGATTCTAGAATTTCACTATCCTTTCTTTCAGCAATACTTCCATTTTTTTCCAACAACTGAAGTGGGGCTTACCGGCCTGTAGTTTCCCGCTTCATCTCTGTGACCAATTTTGTAAACAGGGACCACATCTGCTCTTCTCCAATCCTCCTATTGGTTTTAAATGTATTTCCCTGTAACTTCATCAAGTGTCCCCAGAAATTTAATGCTGAGCCATATCTGGGCACCGGCACTGAATTCTCCAGTTTCTAGAGCTGGCTAATGAATAGCTGGTTGATATTCAGCACTTAACCGGCAATGGATTACTGCATAAATACAGAACTGACATTTATGTGATCCTATGTATGCAGTTTCCTGGCCAGTTAGTGCTGAAAATTGGTACTTAACTGGCCAAATGCAAAATTTGCCCTGGAAATATCTAGTTGCCATTTCTGTACTAAATGGTTATTTTCAGTGGCACTAATAGTTAAGTGCTGTTAACATTAGCTGTTAGCCCTAAACAGATGATTTAACAGACTGAAGCATACTTGAGAAAAGTTTGGCATTTAGAATTGAATTTACAAATTTGAAAAATTGAAAAAAAATTGAACCACAAATGTGCAATGATAAGAATATGAGGCATTAGGACCATGACTTTCTCTTTGGTCCCGTTTGGTCTCTGAGTACAAGTGAGTTCTGAAGACTTCATTGAATGCTCATTAGATTGTTGATTATTAACATTTACTTAATACGTGGCTTTTGCTGAAGTTTGCAGGGAGTTGAACAGACCAAAGGCCATTTCTGGCCAGTTAAATCCCTTTGGGCCCATTTTATCAAGCTGCACTAGAGGTTGTTACCATGAGCCTGCATGGTAAATGCTCTGACGTTTATAGAATTCTTGTGAGCATTGGAGCACTTACCTCACCAGCCTGTGCTAAAAATCTCTACTGCAGTTTGATAAAAGCGTGTGGGGGGGGGGAGGTGGGGGCCAGCTTATAAACCTAAATTTAAGAGTTTAGGTGGTTGATATAACCACATTTAGGGGATAATTATAAAGTAATTTTCAGGCAACCATCTCCATATATGCACATATATGGCCTATTAGAAAATTCCATTCTGTGTAAAAGTACAGGTGTTAACATGATGGCAAGTCTTTAGCTGCTAGGCATGAATAGGAGCAAAGTTTGGACAGTGGAGTAAATTCTGTAAATGGTGCCCAAAACCGGGTGCCAAAAAAATGGGTGTGAAGTGCTATTCTATACATGACGCAAAAGTTGGGTGTCATTTATAGCAAACAAACCAAAACTGCAGACTTGTACACGGTGCAGGCAAATTTTATTTTGACAAATAAATCTTAACTAAAAACCTTTTACCAGACGGGGGACCCAACACGGTCCGTGTTTCGGACAACCTTCATCAGGGGTCCATGGTAATAAAGGTAAAAAGAAAAATATCACAAAAAGAAGCCTGGAAAAATAGCGTTTGGTAGCACACCAGTGAATCTCCGAAATGCACTACAAGTTCGTCACAGTTTGGTTTGTTTGCTCTGGTCAGACGAAGTTGGACCTCTGGTTCCTTTGGGTGTCATTTATAGAACAGCGCTTAGTGCTGGGATGTGCGACCAATTTTAGGTACAAGGATTTAAACCAGATGAAACCCAGTGTAAATGCTAGTGCAAGTTGGGAGGACAAATCAGAAGGAAGTCGTAATGACCAGTGGGCATCAATGTTAGGTGCCAGTATATTAATCCAGGATTTTTTGGCCTAATATACTGACACCTATCATAGACGCCTAGTGGCACCTGACTCAATCCATACCTAAACTCCACCCCTAACCATGCTGCTCTTTGGGTTTTAGCCAGGTGCTGGTGATCTAGATTGGGCTACTGGGCTTGATGGACCTTTGGTCTGACCCAGTAGGGCTATTCTTATGTTCTTATGTTAAGCGCCATGGTATTTAATGCAAGCTTTAAAGAAGTATTTACCAACTCATTTTTTGCGCTCTCAATCAACAATGAAGTTATCGCTTGAGCACCCACATGTGGTACTCTGGGCTCGTTAGAGCCTTAACGCATGGAATAGCACGCGCTAAATTGCCCTGCGTACATGGCCGCTACCACCTCCTTTTGAGCAGGCGGTAGATTTTCGGCTTAACGCACCTTTGTAAAAGGAGCCCTCTGTGAGAAACCATGGATGGCAGCGATCTCTGCGGCTGGGCCTCATTTATGGAATGCTTTGAGTGGCTCTTTCAGGCAAACAAAAATCTTTGAAAACACATTTATTGTTAAAAACATTCTTATAGATTATAGGATGTGTTATGTCATTTTGTTTTGTGCAAGATGTATTTTGTTGTTTTATCCTAGATTTGTGTAGGTTAATATTGTAAGCCGCTTAGGTTATAAGTGGTATAAATTTTTATTTTTTTTAAATAAATAAATAAAATTGTTTTAATTGTTTTTTAATGGTGCTTTCAATTATAAGTGTCAATTAACCAATTAAAAAATAAATTAGGCGCCTAACTTGATAGGTGCCTTTTATAGAATGAGAGCCTAAAAGACTTATATGCTCATCATTATAGAATAGCACTTAGCCAGATGCATGCATAAATCCATATTATTTCCAAGTAGTATCAATAATTGATCGTTAGCACCCAACTGTTCACTTGTCAGATAAGATGCATGCACAATTATGGAATACGCCCAACACATGCCAAATTTTGTTATTCAAATATAGGTCTATATACAATCCGGAGGAGTGTGGGTAGAGTTTGCAAGTACATGAGCAAATTGTAGATCAGTGTATCGCAAACTGTGTGCCAAGGAACACTAGTGTGCCCCAGAGGATTCCAGGTGTGCCCCGAGATGCTGGTGAGGAGAAGCGCTGGTGCCAGCTAACTGCTTGCAGGACGTGGCTCTCGCGGAGAGCGGTGTAGTCAGTCGGCGCCTCTCCTCCTCGCTGGTGCCTCTGCTCATTCTCTGCACCTCTCCTTCTGCAGCACTCCCTCCCCCCCACCCCTACCCGTGGTAATAGGAGGCTCAGGACCAAGGCTGGAAGACATCCACGCATGCACAGACATCAACTTGATGATGTTATGCATGTGCATGCCCTCCAGCTGCAGCCCTGAGATTAGTGTGTTAGCAGCTTAAAAAATTTTGCAACACACTGCACTAGATTATGCATGCACATAAAAAATCTAGGCACAGCCAATTACGCCTGCTCAAGAGTAGGTTTAATGTCTGTGTCTGCAAAAGCCTGCATCACAGTTACCGGTTGCTAGGGTCCACCTTGGGGATTAGCGCCCAAGAAAAGGATCTGGGTGTCATCGTAGACAATACGATGAAATCTTCCGCCCAATGTGTGGCAAAAAAGCAAATAGGATGCTAGGAATTATTAAATAAGGGATGGTTAACAAGACTAAGAATGTTATAATGCTCAAGCCTTTGGTGCGACCTCACCTGGAGTACTGCATTCAATTCCGGTCTCCTTATCTCAAGAAAGATATAGCGGCGCTAGAAATGGTTCAAAGAAGAGCGACCAAGATGGTAAAGGGGATGGAACTCCTCTCGTATGAGGAAAGACTAAAACAGTTAGGGCTTTTCAGCTTGGAAAAGAGACGGCTGAGGGGAGATATGATTGAAGGCTATTCTTATGTAGGTGCGATTTGTGCCGCTTGTACTACTATTCTGTAGACACATCTTAAACTAGGAGCCCCCTTGTAAAATTGTACTGTACCAGTGCCAGGCAAAATGATATTCCCCATGTCATGACATCCACTGCCCCCAAAACAGTAGCTAAATCTGTTGGGAATTCTGAACTGCCAACGCAAGGAGCAAGGAGAGAGGCACTAACAAACATATTGACTTTAAATAGACTGCCTAACTCTATCTGCTGAAACAGCTGCTGACATTTCTATCTCAAAAATAAATCACAAGTTCTTGGGAAGCAAAAGCCTCTGTGTTGAATACAATTTCTTTTCACAAAGGTAGAGGTCTTAATTAGCTTAATATGGAAGTACCATACCTTGTGTCTTTGCTCAGTAGATAAAGCCAAGCGCAAGCTACAATCATCAACATAACAGTAGGCACCTGTGTTACACAGGCATTTTATACAGGCTCCTACATCCCATTATAGGATATGTTTCTACCAGTGGCCTGAGTGCCCTTTTTCCTTCTTCTCCAGGTCCGAGATGCACATAGAGTCAACATCTTCCTCCCCTTCCATTTACCACATGTAGCCACACATAGTACTACTCCATTAAAGTCGCCCCTCTACTTTCCTCTCCATGGTAGAAACACACATCGAGAACACACACACACACAAACGTGAGACATTCACCACAAGCTTTCCCCACTTGTTCCAGCTTCCATTCAATTTAAACTTTTCTTTCCACCTGTGCATGGCTTTTGAACTAAGTTCAGCTGACATCAAGATCGTCCCGTCTTTGCACAGAACAGTGACTCTCATACTTCGGACAGATTTTTGAGACATCCATAAGGAATATGCATGAGATTGATTTGCATGCAATTAAAGTGGTGAACGGAAAACTCTCTCATACATATTCCTTGCAGATATCGTGAAATCCTGACTGGCTGGTGCTCTCTCAAGAGCAGGTTTGAGATCACTGCTATAGTATGTAACCAGTTTTCCTTGCTGGTTCTATTATATTTTCTTTGTTCTAATAATATTATGACCCCTTTGAAAAATGCCTTTGCTGAAAGAGCAGGCGACAGTGGATTTTTCAGGAGGTCACTGAGAGCGTATTTGTGGACAGCAAGGTGTAATGGAAGGAATTGGAGCTCTTTTCCTAGGTGGGAGAGGGGAGGATATTAAAGGAGAATGTGAGCTAAATTCTAGGCTTCTGGTTATCCTATTTCTCCCCCCAGAGCCCCAGTGCTGAAGGAGACTCCTGAAGTACTGATTGCCTGAGGGGAGAAAGTCCTAAGAGGTTTGCAGCAGAGCAAACAGAAGAGATGAGAAAGAGAGAATCCAAGGGGGTTCACAGCAGAAAATTTCTAAGGATGTCCTTTTTACAAGGGGATCCCAGGAGAGGATGGAGAATGAGAGTGTGAGAATACCTGAGAGGTACAATTATCGTGAACCAGATGTGATTTATGGTTATAGAAAAAAATGAAGGAACCTTTAAACCTGCTGACTGCCAATGCTGAAGGAAATTGTAAATAGAATAGAAATATTTTTTAAGCAACTCAGCCTTATCTATCAGTTTCTGTATATTTCTCCTCTTCACCTTTGAGTCTCACAATGCCACTTTGCACTTCTTCCTATCATTAATGTATATAAAAAATGTCTTGTCTTCCCATTTTACCGTGTCAGCTATTTTTTCTTCCATTTGTATCTTTGCTTTCCTGACTACTCGACCAACTTCTCTTAATTTTTCCAGATATTTTCCCCTGTCTTCCTCTTTCTGTGATCTTTTGTAGTTATGAAAGCTAACCTCTTTTTCCTTCCCTTTTCATGTACTACTTTTGAGAACCAAAGCGCCTTATTTTCCTCTTACTTTTACTTACTTTCCTTACAAAATGATTTGTTGCCCTTGCAATAGCTCCTTTCAGTTGCTTTCCTTCTTCTTCCAGATGCTCCCATTCAGACAACTCCTTGATGTAATCTCCATCTGAACAAAGTTAGGTTTTTTTTTTGTTTTTTTTTAAGTCTAGCAACTTTACAGTCAAATGAGCCCTCTCTATACCTGTCTTAATATTAAACGACACCATGTGGTGATCAATGGATGCCAGATGATCACCCACTGTAACATCAGAAACACTTTCCCCGTTTGTAAGCACTAAGTCCAGTATGACCCCTTCCCGCGTGGGTTCCATTACTAACTGCTGGAACAGTTCTCTTTGTAGAGAATCCAAGATCTCCCTACTTCAGAAGACCCCGCAATAGGGATACCCCAATCAATAGCTGGCATGTTAAAATCCCCTATTAGTAATACTTCCCCTTTTACAGCTATATTCAGAATGTCTACTACTAAATCTCTGTCCACTTCTTCTGTCTGTGGAGAAGGCCTATATATCACACCAATATAAATATATTTTGGGATGTTTTTCTCAACACTTCCGAAAATACCCCTGTAAATGTAACATATTTTTCCCTGTATTGGCAAGCACAGTTAACAATGTTAGGTTAGTTCCTGTCGTATAGTTTCCTTAGGTTTTTGTTTTGTTTCTGCTTCATTCAACTGAAAGGAAACTGGAATGAGGGGGCATAGGATGAAGGGAAAAGATGAAAGCCACAGGAGCAATCTAAGGAAAAACTTCTTTATGGAAAGGTGGTAGATGTAAGGAACCGTCTTCCCAGTGGAGGTGATAGAAAGGAAGACTATCTGAATTCAAGAAAGCATGGAATAAGCATAGAGGACCTCTATGGTAGAGGAAAAGATGGTAGAGGTGAATAGAAAATATGAATGGGTAGGTTTGGTATGCCATATGGAATATTACATTACATTGAAATACATTTCTAGATCACAATACCTTCCAGATCGATGTGGTTTATATCATCAAGAGACTGCATACCACAGTGAAATACAAAAATCTTACAAAAATCTTACAAAAAGGGAGGTCTTCAATAATTTTCGGAAATGCATATATGAAATCGAAGAAGCAAACAAAATATGCAGTTCTTAATCCCAACTGGCAGCCTGATATGCAATTGTCCGATGCAAAAATTTCTTATAAAGACATCCTTGCACTGGAGAGAGCACAATCAATGAAGTTATCCTTAGTGGACGGTCCACTGAAAAGAGCGTAAATTGCTCTAATAAATAACCAGGTGCCTGACCATGTAGAGCTTTATAACAGAGCCCCAAATTTAAACCAAACCCTAGCCTCAAAAGGCAACCAATGGAATTGTCGAATATAGCTATTCTTGACCCCCTCCCTCCCCCAAATACCCCAGCATTAAAAAATAAAAAGTGGTTTTTAGCGCATGGGAAGTACGTGCCAATCCATAAACTATTGTGCCCCGCGTTAGTGGTTTTTAATCCCCGGTAAGCACACATTAGTACCTGATGTACTTCCAAAACACTTCCAGATAAACCTGACTAAACTTAGTATGCCAATGTAATTTCAAAAGTTCCCTGTAAAGTTGCCGTCTGTATACAGTCTATTCCCTTGTAAACCGCTTAGAACTGTTTGTGGTATGGCGGTATATAAAAATAAAGTTATTATTATTATTATTATTATCATAGCAGGGAAAAAAGGGCTCCTTAGTTCCATATCCATATAAATCCCCAATTATGGAGTTCCTCTTGACTGTCTCTACTGCCTCCAAGTGCTAAATTTAAAGAAAAAAAAAAAAAATGCATAGAAATTGCTGTGTCCCGTGATGCAAAGAATCAGCCAATATTCTGTAACCGTCCGCTTGAGAAATTATTTGGTACAACTCTGCTCATAACCCAGACCACACCTTTTCAAAACGTTCCTCTCACTTGCCGAAGAAGTACCGTACAGCACTTAGGGCTCCTTTCGCAAAGCCACACAAGCGGGTTTAGCGCGCGTGACTTTTAATCACGCGCTAACCCCTGCGCAGGCTGAAAAACTACCGCCTGCTCAAGAGGAGGCGGTAGCGGCTAGCGCGGCCGGTGGTTTAGCACACGCTATTACGCACGTTAAACCGCTAGCGCGCCTTTGTAAAAGGAGCCCTTCGGGACAGATTTGTGTATTCTCTTCTCAAGGACTTAAGTGGCTGTGGGAGAAATGTAATGTAATGTAATTTATTTCTTATATACCGCTACATCCGTTAGGTTCTAAGCGGTTTGAAGAAAATATACATTAAGATTATAAATGAGAAGTAAGAAGGTACTTAAAAAATTCCCTTACTGTCCCGAAGGCTCACAATCTAACTAAAGTACCTGGAAATTAATAAAGAAGAGAAAATAAAGATGGTTGAAAAAAGAAAAATTCTATGTGAATTTATAGGATGGAAATTAAACTGACAGTGAAGAACTGAATGAAAAATACATATGGAATGCAGTTAGAGAGGGTAGGTTACAATCTATTTATGGTATTTGTTTAATTGGAAGGTGTTAGGGTGGGTAATTTGGGGATAATAATAATAATAATAGTAATAATAAGGTGGGTAATTTGGAAATGGCTTTAAGAGTTAAGAGTGAAAATAGATTCTTTATTTTGGATGAGGAGCTATTAGAGAAGATAACCCTTTCCATGCGAAGTGTTGTATTTATCTGCTGCTTGCTCAAGCACTTGTTCTTTTTGTTAATTTTTTGAGCAGATGGCCCAGACAGCATCTATAAACGTGATAAGACCTGCTTCCTAGCCTCCTGATACTGACAGGGTAACTTGAAGTCAGGAAATGACAGCTTGCCTGTATGTGGGCTCCGGCAGTCTTTTTTGTCTGCTTTAACATCATCTATTCCCAAGAAGCGAACATAAAGCGGTATCTGGAATTATTTAACCTTTCCAGGGACCACAAGCAGAATGCTTTTAACCTACAGCATCTTTAAGAAAACAATTAGATTTTACAAGCCGTGACATAAAAGCTTGATAACATCGTCTTCTTTTTTCCTTGTCTTGCTTCACCCGCGCCCTACTGTGTTACATTTATTTATTTATTTATTTCTCAAACAATACGTTTTTGCTATTTTTCCAATCCAGTGGAAGTTAGAAAGTATTATACAACAGGAGCTGAGCATGACTGCCTGGAGACAAAATAACTCTGTGAAAATTTAAAGGAATGGCATGAAACCTGGCTTGAGGGGAAAAAAACTTGTTAAAAAAACAAAATGATATTGAAAATTTGTCAGATTGGACTTGGGGGTCCAGGGAAATAAGCCCCCCTCCAAGAAAAATGGCCCAGTGCATTTCTGTAGGAGGAGTTCCAGCTTCTGTAGCATGGAAACATATAAACATTTATTTATTTCAATTTTCACATGAGAACATAAGAATTGCCATATTGGGACAGACTGAAGGAAAGTAAAAGGGAACTGTGTTAATCTTTCCCCTTTGTCAGTTGAAGAATGTTTTTGCCACTGTCTGGTGGGATTTAAAAGTGGTGTGGGGTGTTTTTTTTAACTTTAATTTGTAATGGTAGCCCACTGTTCTGCTCTGGTCATATTTTGAACATTTGTGTGGGGGGGGAGGGGGGGAGGGGCGGGGAATTGCTGCACAAGAAATAAAGGAGTTGTTTGAACCTTAGCCAAGGACCATTCTGACAATTATTTCTGGTGTTTTCTAGATGAATTGAACTGGGGGAGGTTCATGGGGAGAATAATCCTATGCCTGTCCAGCTGTCCCAAGGCTTACGTGACCAGTGGCAGCACAGTATCAATCACATGATGGCGCCATGTCGAGAATCACACCTCCAGCAAAGGTAGGTGCCGAAAATGTAGGCCAAGGTTTTCAAGGCCTACATTTCTGGCACCTACCTTTGATGTTAATCAACATATCATTAGAGCATAAGAACAGCCTTTTATATTATTATTTTCACAAACATATAACCAAGCAATTAATATCTTGTACAGAAAGTTAGATTAAGATAAAATAAAATCCTAATTGGAATAGGAAATTTAAACATAATAAAAAAATTAGAACATATCTTAATCTATCTCAAGTCCTCAATAAGTATCGGGATCCAAGATTAACTCTGAGTGATCAAAGGACAAAAGAATTTTAAAATAGTAAAGAAAGCTGTAGACTGTAGGTGATTAAGAGTAATTTCTATTCTTTAGAAGGTGTTGTATTGTCTTCTTTTCCAAGACATTTAAGAGATATAAAGCTAGACAACTGAGTTGGTTCCAGAAAACGTATTTAACTTATTGATATCTTATAATGCACTTGCATGGAAACCTAAGATAAGATTCCACCAATTGAGGTTACAGCTGGTCTTAATAGCAAAAACTGTTGTCTTTTTTTTTGTGTTTCCTTGGAAACATCAGGAAAAATTTGGATCTTTTGTCCCAAAAATTATTTAGATCTGTTCTTAAAGTACATTCTCATGATCCATTCTTTATCAGATATAAGCGTTGCTGGGATGGCTACACTTACATCTGAGGTTTCCAGTAAATTAGTAATGTCCAATGGAGTATCTTGTTGATTTTTAATCTCGACTTGTCCTTGTTTCTGTGGAATATAGTATGCTCTAACAAAAGGAGGAATAGATTGCTCAGGTACTTTTAATACTTCTATAAAATATTGCTCCAACATATCAATAGGAGTTATCAAAGGTAATTTTGGGAAGTTCAGCAGATGTAGATTATTTGCTCGACTGATTTTCCAGAATTTCTACTTTCCTTCTTAAATTGGAATTATCAACCATTAATGCTTCCTGAATTTTCTTTATAAAAATTACATCTGTTGTTATTTTCTGAGTTTCATTTTTAGATACAAGTAGATCTTGTTTTAAAGAAGAAACTTCCTCCCTTTGTTCCTTTAACTTCTTTCCCAAATCTTATTTGAGGTGTTAGAGATTTCCCTAAATTTACTACAAGGTCCCATAGGGCACCCAAGGTAACTTCAGAAGGTTTGTCTAATGAAGCAAAGGCTCCAAGTGACTCCAAAGGTCTCTCAGAGTCTAATAATACCTCAGGCTGGTCTTGGTCCGTCTCCATATTTGCTGTTCCTTCCTCAGGCAGCTTCATGGGACTGAAAACATCCCCTTCAGCACTCAATTGCAAGCTACGGGTTGAAATGGCCTCCCGTGGTGAAGACACTGCCTCTTCGGACGTGTTAAACTCACGTGGGGAACTTGCCCTCTGAGACTGTGGAGGCAGAACTCTAGTGTCGGGGCTCAGAGTAGCATTGAGCCCAAGGAGTTCTGTCATGGTATTACTCCCTGCCAGCGTCTCCAGCGGGTGATTCCCTGGCAAAATAGACTTGCGTTGCAGTCGCCTTAGTATCTCATCAATTGTGCCGATGGAAGGTATTCCTGAATGTCGGGAGGCTCCTCCAACATTCCTTCCCCTTCTCTTTGGCATAGTTAAGTGTGGCAAAGCTCTTAGGCAAGGTATGATTCCACAGCGTCTGTTCAGCTACAGGCTAGCAGCGGCCATCTTGGATCTCAGGAGCCATAAGAATTGCCTTATTGGGTCAGACCAATGATCCATCAAGTCCAGTAACCTGTTCTCATGGTGGCCAATCCAGGTCTCTGGTACCTGACCAAAACCCAAAGAGTAGCAACATTCCATGCTACTGATCCAGGGCAAGCAGAGGCTTCCCCCATGTCTTAATAACATACTATGGACTTTTCCGCCAGGAATTTGTCCAAACCTTTCTTAAAACCAGCTACGCTATCCGCTCTTACCACAACCTCTGGCTGTTTCCCACGCTTACCGTGGTGTTCGCACCACAAAGTGCCTCTGGAGGCACAATTCCTGTGTCAGTTTTTTAGGTGCTGGTAGGTGACTTGAATTATCTTTTAAGCCCTCTTTTAAATGGCATTTTGGACTTAGCTTTGGTGCCAGTAGGCCACCTACCAGTACCTAAGTTAAGGCACCATTTAGAGAATAAGGATCAAAGTGTATACTCTTTCTAATAGAGGGTGCACTCAACATTGCTCCGATAATGACAAAATGTATATATTTATTTATTTTATGCCTACTTTGAGTGCTGAGTTAAAAATACAGAATGAAAGAAAAATCCTGAAAAAAACATTCATATGAATTACATAAGAACTAACAAAACATAAAAATTTTATGGCTGCACACAGTGGCGTACCAAGGGGGGGTGCACAGCTGGACAGGTCCAGAAAATTCCTGGGCTGTAGCGGCACTCAGCAGCATCGCCTCCCCCCCCCCCCCCCCTCCTCTCCACGATGGCACTCAGTGGCATCGGCACCCCCCCCTTTCCCGCGACAGCACTCAAGTTCGGCCTCCTTCTCCCGGCATCAGCAGAACTTCAGATCGGCAACAGGTACTCAGTCAAAAGCTTCCTCTGACTGAACTGCCTGGGCGGAAACAGGAAGCACAGTGGCTGGTGTAAATTCTGACGCCCAACTACTGTCAGTTGGACGTGGAAATGCATTCTATAACCACATGCCCAAATCCCGCCACCACTCATGACCTTCCCCTGGCCACACCTCCTTTGGCGTTGAATGCGCGATATTAGATGCACAGGTTATAGAATAAGGGCATAGAGCACAACCATGCATAACGATTAATTAACACCAATAATTGATTATCAATAATTGAAGGTGTGGCTCACTGGTAGAGCTGCTGCCTCTGCACCCAGAGTTTGTGAGATCAAATCCCAGTGCTGCTCCTTATGACCCTGGGAAAGTCACTTAATCCTCCAATGCCCACTGCTTTGAATTTCAGCTTTGAAATTCCAAAGCCACAAAAAGGTGGTATACAATTTCCCATTCCCTTTCCATTTCCCCATACAACCAATTAGTTTACACACAGATCTGTCATTTGCACCAAAAAAATTGCATGCCCAGTGTGAGGTAGCTATTAGGGCGACTATTGATTGCAAAGTCTGTTATAGAGTGAGGAATTTGCCAGGACAGCACACTGCAGGTAGCACACGGTGCTTTGCTGCACACTGAAGTCCATCTTATCTTGCAGCAGTGGCATGCCAAGTGCAGGACGAGGGGGCAGTCTACACCGGGTGCAGGGTGCTCAGTGGTCCTAGAACAGTTGCAGGTCTGCGGTCTGCCTGCGTACGGACATCAGTTCTGCCATCCCTGCCCTCTCTGCCATCAACTTCCTGTTCCAAGGTGGGAGACCAGCAGAGAAGACAGCTGCACGCAGGCCAGTCAATGCACCTTCCCACTGCCTGGAAGAGGTGCACCGGCCAGAAAAGGGGATGCTCCACCTTAGTGCCTGCCATTGCAATAACAACTCCGAAACTCATAGAATTCTATGAGCATCGGAGCTGTTACCACCACAGCGGGAGCTACAATCCACACTATGATTTTGTAAAAGGGGGAGGGGGTTTATTGTTGCAGAAGAGGAAATTTTACATAGTAAAATCTGATTGTGTAGGCTATGCAGGGGCAGTTAATGTTTTATTTTTATGTATTTTTTTTTAATATTATATATGTTTTTTGTAAACCACCTAGGTTTAGACGGTGTATAAATTATAAAATAAATAAATATTTTTTTCTTTTTACCTCTGTGCCATAAATCCTTCATTATACAGACATTTTCCTCAAAGTTTGGAATAACTGTAATGAATATAAAACGTTCCTTCTCAGTCACTTTCTTCCATGATTAATAATTTCAAGTACTGAGATGTGAAGAGCTGTGCTTGCAGTCCTGCTCGATGCAATCCTTTGCCTAGTCCAAGCTCTCCTCTACGCAAAGTGCTCCAATCACTCCAAATTGCCAAGTTCTCCGCAGACCCAGCATCTCAGGAGTTTCTAAAATAAGATGCAGGTGCTCTTACGAGTAAGCACAGAGCACCCTGACAAATTTAGATTGCTCTTCACTCTGCATGCCAATGAATGCCGATTTGTTTTAAAAACTAGTTTTAATTAGAGATGCAGGCGCAGTACATTTTTATCAGCCTCAAGTCTACTGCTTAGATGGTCATTTGGAAATCATTCAGGTAAGGGTATTGGAAAAAAATAGTATCAAAAGGATGAATAAAAATATTAGTAAATTTCCTCTGAGTCAAACATAAAATTAAAAAAATAAAATCACTATTTTTGTGTTGCTGTGACAAAGCAAAATTAAGGGCTCCTTTTACTAAGGTGTGCTAGCGGTTTTAGCGCACGCTACAATACCGCACGCGCTAAACGCTAATGCCTCCATAGAGCTTGCGTTAGTATTTTTCGTTTAGCGTGCGCTAAAAACACAAGCACACCTTAGTAAAATGAGCCCTAAATATATTGTGTAAGTGACTTATATATACAACTTTGCCTCAGTGCACAATAGGCATTAACCTCTGACAATTATGATGCTATGAGATTTTGAGGAGAAATCAATAATGCATTAAGATGTGTTATTTCACTGTTAATCCTCATTATTAATAACTAGGTCTCATTGCATAAAATGGACCTGCATAGAATGCCATAGGTTGTAACAACAGTGTTTCATATTACAGTCACAAAGGTCTGTGCCTGTTTTTGTTTCCAAGGCTGTGTGCTCTCACTTAATATTTATATTACTGTACATTTACCATAAGATTATGACTTCTGATGCAAACTTCTAAGTGCTGAAACAGGACCCCCTATTGAGTCATAGTTTTGTGGTGGGCATTAAGAACTCGGGGGAAGAGGCCCGAAGAGGTCCGAACAACAATTTTATTAAATAATACGTAGAGAATGACACGGTGACAAAATTCATCACCTTTCCCGTCCCCGCGGATAACCGTGGGAAATCATCTCCATGTCATTTTTTAAGTAGAGGGGGAAGAATCAGATTAGGAATGGGCACAACTGCTGACCCTCACGCCTTGCATTGAAGAATGTTGGTGTAGAAGGACTGAGGTTGAGATAGACATTAAAGAATGACAGTCTCTGGTATCCAGAGCAGATATTGTGATGTCATAGTGCCTCATTCCACCAATGCATAAGAGCCAACCTGATCAGTGATGTAGTAGTAGTAGTAGTAGAAGTGATGTCACAATGGGTTCATCTATATAATAAAACCGTAGGCGGCGCATGCGCATTCTTATCGGCGTGCTTCCATGATCCGTATGTCCGTGGCCGCCAAGAGTGCAGCATGCCCCGCGCTTACTACGGCCCCACGCGCAGCTGAGTTCGGCACGGCGGTTTCCCCAGATAGGGGAAGTCGAACAACTCACTCCCGACGCGCAGCTGAGTTCGGCACGGCGATTTCCCCGGTTTCCCCAGATAGGGGAAGCCGAACTGCTCACTCCCGCCTCATGGTCCTGCTGCCGCTCCTGTTCACAGCGGCCTGCACGTCGACGACTCTCCCCCCCCAGGGCTGCCTAAAGAAAAAAAGTTTCACGGTGCTTGGCCCGCCAAAAAATTTCTGCCGTTGCCGAAATTTGCCCCACCGTTCCTTCCCTTCCTTCATCAGGTACAGTTCAGCTCCGCTAAAAGGAGCTGCTTTGAAATTGGAGCCCTGCCGCCACCGTAACACGTTCCCTCTGCCGCGGTCACATATGTCAGAGAAGGGGCGGGACCAAGGCAGAGGGGAACGTGCTACGGCAGTGGCAGGCCTCCGATTTTGACGCGGCTCCTTTTAACATTGGTGGATTCACTGCACCTGATGGAGGGAGGGAAGGAAAGGTGGTTGTGCGCTGTTGAGCCCCTCTTTGCCCTCAGACCCTCTCCTAACTGCTCCCTCCTGTCTCAGACCACTGGGGGGAGGTGCCTGTCTTCAGCTGCAGGGATGGAGGGAGGGAAGAAGAAAGAAGGGGCCCTGGCAAGCGAGTTATCAAAAGCCAACCATAGCCTGGGACCCCTACATGGTATGAATAATGACCAGACAAAAAAAGGTAAGAAAAATAATTTTATTTTCTGTTTTGTGATTACAATATGTCAGATTTGAAATGTGTCTTGAGGGAGGCTGCCGCCGCGGCTTTGGACAGAGGGGTACCATTTTCGTGGGAGCTGGCCTTCGGAGAGGCTTGGGACGCGGGGACGGATGCAGGAAGGGCTGCCGCTGCGAAGGGCTTTGGTGGGGGAGCCAGCCAGACCGCGAGTGTGGGGCCGTTGTAAGCGCGGATTGGTCAAGGAGCCGCCGTTGCCGAGGCTTTGAAATTGCTCTCCCACCGTCACTCCCTCCCGTCCCGGCTCTGCCTCTGCCCCTGCCCAGGTTCAAAAGCAGGAGAGGCGGTCATCTAGCACCCGTTAATCTAACGGGCTTAAACACTAGTCAATCTATAATTGGCTCACATAAGAAGCAGAGTATGAATGGGCACAACCGCTGACCCTCACGCCTTGCATTGAAGAATGCTGGTGTAGAAGGACTGAGGTTGAGATAGACACTAAAGAATGACACGGGATGGTTTCCCACGGTTATCCGTAAGGACGGGAACAGTGATGAATTTTGTCAACGTATCATTCTCTCCGTATTATTTAATAAAATTGTTGTTTAGACATCTTCAGGCTTCTTCCCCCCCATCCTTTTTTTTTGCGGGGGGAGGGGAAAGCACAGTTACTTACCGTAACAGGTGTTATCCAGGGACAGCAGGCAGATATTCTTAACGTATGGGTGACGTCACCGACGGAGCCCCGGTACGGACCTTTTTAACTAGAAAGTTCTAGTTGGCCGCACCGCGCATGCGCGGGTGCCTTCCCGCCCGACGGAGGAGTGCGTGGTCTCCAGTTAAGATAAGCCAGCTAGGAAGCCAACCCGGGGAGGTGGGTGGGTCGTAAGAATATCTGCCTGCTGTCCCTGGATAACACCTGTTACGGTAAGTAACTGTGCTTTATCCCAGGACAAGCAGGCAGCATATTCTTAACGTATGGGTGACCTCCAAGCTAACAGAGAGGGAGGGGGGATGGTTGGCCATTAGGAAAATAAATTTTGTAACACAGATTGGCCGAAGTGTCCATCCCGTCTGGAGAAGGTATCCAGACAGTAGTGAGTAGTGAACGTGTGAACTGAAGACCAAGTGGCCGCCTTGCAGATTTCCTCAATAGGCGTGGAACGGAGGAAAGCCACAGAAGCAGCCATAGCTCTGACCCTGTGGGCCGTGACAGCTCCTTCCAGTGACAGGCCGGCCCGAGCATAACAGAACGCAATACAGGCAGCAAGCCAATTGGACAGCGTTCGTTTAGAGACAGGACGACCCAGACGGTTGGGATCGAAGGTCAGAAAAAGTTGAGGAGAGGATCGGTGAGCCCTGGTACGGTCAAGGTAGTATGCAAGGGCACGTTTACAATCCAGCGTGTGTAACGCCTGTTCCCCAGGATGAGAATGGGGTTTTGGAAAGAAGACAGGCAAAACAATAGATTGGTTGAGGTGAAAAGCCGAAACCACCTTGGGAAGGAATTTAGGATGGGTACGCAGAACCACCTTGTCATGGTGAAAAACAGTGAACGGTGGATCGGCGACCAGCGCATGCAGCTCACTGACCCTCCTGGCAGAGGTGATGGCAATGAGGAAAAGCACCTTCCATGTGAGAAGTTTGAGCGAAGTAGTAGCAAGAGGCTCAAAAGGAGGTTTCATGAGGGCTGACAAAACCACATTTAGGTCCCAGACGACAGGAGGAGGCTGTAGATGTGGTTTGATGTTGAAGAGGCCTCTCATGAAGCGGGAAACCAGAGGGTGAGCCGTGAGAGGTTTTCCGAGGATAGGCTCATGAAACGCAGTGATGGCACTGAAGTGGACTCTGATTGAGGTAGACTTGAGACCAGCCTCGGACAGAGAGAGCAGATAGTCCAGAATGGTCTCTACCGCCAATGAGGTGGGATTGTGATGATGCAGGAGGCACCAAGAGGAAAACCGGGTCCACTTCTGATGGTAACATTGGAGCGTGGAGGGTTTCCTGGAGGCATCCAGAATGCGACGGACAGGCTGAGACAGGGTATCTGGAGAGGTCAGCCCGAGAGAAACCAAGCAGTCAGGTGGAGGGAAGACAGATTGGGGTGCAGTAGAGACTGATGCTGCTGTGTAAGCAGAGTAGGAAACACAGGAAGAGGAATGGGCTCCCTGGAGCTGAGCTGGAGCAGGAGGGAGAACCAGTGCTGTCGGGGCCACCGGGGGGCGATGAGAATCATGGTGGCCCTGTCCTTGCGGAGCTTGAACAAGGTCCGCGACATCAGAGGGAGTGGAGGAAAGGCATAGAGGAACCGATCCGTCCAGTCGAGTAGGAATGCATCTGGGGTCAGACGATGCGGAGAGAAGAGTCTGGAGCAGAACTGGGGCAGCTGATGGTTGTGAGGAGCTGCAAATAGGTCCACTTGCGGGGTGCCCCAGCGAGCAAAAATGGAGTGGAGAGTAGGAGGGTCCAGGGTCCACTCGTGAGGTTGCAGGATGCGGCTGAGCTGGTCGGCCAGGGAGTTCTGTTCGCCCTGGATATAGACAGCCCTGAGGGACAGATTGTGGGCTATGGCCCAGGTCCAGATTCGGAGGGCCTCCTGACAAAGGGGACGAGATCCGGTGCCGCCTTGCTTGTTGATGTAGTACATGGCGACTTGGTTGTCCGTGCACAGGAGAAGAACCTGAGGGTAGAGGAGATGCTGGATAGCCTTGAGAGCATAAAACATGGCTCTGAGCTCCAGGAAGTTGATGTGATGTTGACGCTCCTGAGGGGTCCAAAGTCCCTGGGTGCGGAGATCGCCCAAGTGGGCCCCCCATGCATAGGGGGAAGCATCCGTGGTTATGACCATGGAATGAGGAGGCGGATGGAAGAGAAGTCCCCTGGAGAGATTTGAGGAGTTCAACCACCATTGAAGAGATTGCTGAAGAGACGATGTCACAGAGATGGGATGAGAAAGAAGATTCGTGGTCTGTGACCATTGGTTGGCAAGGGTCCATTGAGGTATCCTGAGGTGGAGTCGTGCCAGAGGAGTCACATGGACTGTTGAGGCCATGTGGCCCAGAAGGACCATCATCTGGCGAGCAGGGATGGATGGATGAAGGAGCACCTGCCGGCAAAGGTGAAGTAGCGTCCGGTGCCGGTCGGCAGGAAGGAACGCCCTCATCTGATTGGTATCGAGAACTGCTCCGATGAACTGCAGGCGCTGCGTAGGAAGCAGATGTGACTTGGGATAATTGATCTCGAACCCCAAGAGATGGAGGAAAGAGATGGTTTGATGAGTGGCTTGCAGCACAAGCGGAGATGTAGGTGCTTTCACCAACCAATCGTCCAAGTATGGGAACACTTGTAGGTTGTGGGACCTGAGAAAAGCCGCTACCACAATCAGGCACTTGGTGAACACCCTGGGTGATGATGCGAGACCAAAGGGCAGCACCTTGTACTGATAGTGGTGATTTTGTATCTGGAATCGGAGGTAGCGACGCGAAGCCTGATGGATTGGGATGTGAGTGTAGGCCTCCTTGAGGTCCAGGGAACATAGCCAGTCGTGTTGAGATAGAAGAGGATAAAGCGTGGCCAGGGAGAGCATTCTGAACTTTTCTTTGACCAAACACTTGTTGAGGTTCCTGAGGTCTAAGATGGGACGAAGATCTCCCGTTTTCTTGGGTACCAGGAAGTAGCGGGAGTAAAATCCCTGACCCCTTTGGTCTGGAGGAACTTCTTCGATGGCATTGAGGAGGAGGAGGGATTGGACCTCCCTGAGGAGGAGAGGAGTTTGGGAGGAGTGAGAAGCAGACTCTACGGGAGGATGATCTATGGGAAGAGTCTGGAACCTTAGTGAGTATCCGTGGCGGATGATGTTGAGAACCCACAGGTCTGATGTGATGGCCTCCCAGCGTTGGAGAAAGATGGTGAGGCGGCCTCCGATAGGTTGAGGAAGAGGCATCGAAGGGTGGAGACTGGCTATGCCCTGGAGAAAGGAGTCAAAAGGGCTGAGGAGGTTTAGTCTGAGGGAGAGGCTTGGTCGCCTGGTGAGACTGAGAGCGAGCCTGAGTGTGCTGTTGTTGGCGAGGACGGCGAGATTGCTGCTGAGGAGGATTCAGCGGCCTGGCAGAGAATCGACGTTGATAAGAGGACTGAGGCCTGTATGGTCATGCCGGTGGAGTTTTCTTTTTGGGTTTAATGAGGGTGTCCCATCTGGTCTCATGGGCCGAAAGTTTTTGTGTTGTGGTATCAAGAGACTCCCCAAAAAGTTCGTCACCAAGACAGGGCGCGTTGGCGAGACGGTCCTGGTGGTTTACATCAAGGTCAGACACCCTCAGCCAGGCTAGGCGTCGCATGGCCACAGCCAGTGCGGAGGCTCGTGAAGTAAGCTCGAAGGAGTCGTAAATCGAGCGCACCATGAACTTTCTGAGCTGAAGGAGGTTGGAAATCTGCTGTTGGAAGAGTGGGACCTTACGCTCAGGTATATATTTTTCTAGAGCAGAAAGTTGTTGGACCAGGTGTTTCATACAAAATGAAAAATGAAAGGTGTAATTGTTGGCTCTGTTAGCCAGCATGGCATTCTGGTACAGGCGCTTTCCAAATTTGTCCATTGTCTTACCCTCTCTGCCAGGAGGGGTGGAGGCATAAACGCTGGAGCCTTGAGATTTTTTGAGAGTGGACTCTACAAGGAGGCTCTCATGGGGCAATTGGGGTTTGTCAAATCCAGGAATAGGGATGACCCGGTATAAGCTGTCCAGTTTTTTAGGGGCACCTGGAACAGTCAATGGAGTCTCCAAATTTTTATAAAATGTTTCCCGGAGGATATCATGTACAGGAAGTTTAAGAAACTCCTTGGGAGGTTGGTCGAAGTCCAAAGCTTCTAAAAAGGCCTGGGACTTCTTAGAGTCGGACTCAAGGGGGATGGAGAGAGCCGCTGACATCTCCCGAAGGAACTTCATGAAGGAGGATTGCTCAGGCTTAGAAGTGGTTTCAGCCATGGAGGGTTCCTCATCTGTAGAAGAGGCATCCTCCTCGGTACCGAGTGGGGATTGTTCCCATAGGTCTGGGTCCCTGATAGCCGGTTCAGTATGGCGGGTTTTAGAAAGGGACTTGCCAGATCGCATGGATACGGTGCCGGGGGATGAAGACCGGCGTCGATCTCTGTCCCTGGAGGAATGGTGCCGATCCCGATCCCGAGACGACCGGCGTCGATCTGGGGCCTGGGAAGGGTCCTCTGCCGAGCAAGTCTGAAGTGCAGGCTGAGCAGATAAGACCGGCATGGATGTGTTCAACGGTACCGAGGGGGTGGATACCGGTGGAGCGGTGCGAAGCTCGGGCTGGACCGGTACCGGAAGGAGCGATGCCAGTAAGGTTGGAAGGAGCTGTTGGAGTTGCTTCTGTAGCTGCTCCTGAAGCTTGTCCTGGAGGATGGCCGAGATTCGGTCCTCCAATGGGGGCACCGGTACCGCTTTAGATTTCTTCGGTACCATAGGTGCTGCTCGACGCTCCGGCGATGAGGAGGCCGATGACGAGGCACTCACCGTGATCGGAGCGGAGCGTTTACGGGAGCGGCGGGACGTCGGAAGAACCGGGGTCACCGCTGTAGCTGGAGGTCGCTCAAGGGAAGTGGAAGGCTTCTTAGCCGGCTTACCTGGCGCTATCGACCCCGAAGGAGGATCAGGCGGTGTCGATGTGGTCGGTGCCGATTTAGGCGGTGCCGTCGACGTCGGGGCCTGATCCATGGTAGAACCGGTACCGAAAAGAATATTTTGTTGTATTTGCCGGTTCTTAAGAGTGCGTTTCTTGAGAGTAGCACAGCGGGTGCAGGTGTCAGCCCGATGCTCTGGACCCAAACACTGAAGGCACCAGTTGTGTGGGTCAGTTAAAGAGATCGGGCGTGCACACCGCTGGCACTTCTTGAAGCCTGGTTGAGGGGGCATGAAGGGAAACACGGCCTCCGCGAAATCAAACCCGGAGGCTTGGATGATTACAACAGGCCCCGCCGGGGCCGGCTGCAAAAATAAGGAAAAAGACACGAAAAGAATTTTTTTTTTTTTAGAAGAATGAAGTCGAAAGACAAAAATAGAACCAAAATTGGATCAAAAATCGCGAGCGGGAAGGCAAATTGAGAGTTTTCAACGGCCGTTGAAAAGCACATGCGTCTTCTTCGCTCCGCGGAAACGAAGAAACTGGAGACCACGCACTCCTCCGTCGGGCGGGAAGGCACCCGCGCATGCGCGGTGCGGCCAACTAGAACTTTCTAGTTAAAAAGGTCCGTACCGGGGCTCCGTCGGTGACGTCACCCATACGTTAAGAATATGCTGCCTGCTTGTCCTGGGATAAGATCATTCACCTGCCACTTGGGTTTGCGCGCCTCTGAGAAGCTGAAAGCTATGCAGTAAGTTATTATTTATTTATTTATTTCTAAAATTTCTCAACCGCCTATAACTAAGCGGTTTACAGCATAAAACATTCACAATGATTCCAAGAGCAACGTATAACAATACTTTCAGTACACACATTTAACCCACTAAAAATAGCAGAGAACTACAGTAGGATTACATAGCATCGATCGTTAATGAATCAAGAGCATTATTCATTTACTAAGCTGTGTTAGCATTTTTAGTGCACGATGCCCCCCGTGCTACGCACCAAGAACTAACACCAGCTCAATGCTGGCGTTAGCGTCTAGCGCGCGGGGCAATTCTGCGCGCGCTAAGCACGCACTAAAGCCGCTATTGCAGCTTAGTAAAAGGAGCCCAAAGTTCAGATGCCTCTTTACACATCTCCGTTCCACATAGCATCAGAGGAAGGCATCTAAATAGAATTGAGTTTTTAGCAGCAGGGCCTCCCAAGGCAGACTGGCGTCAGCGGAGATGTCAGACTAATGATGTACCACTCGTCTGGGCAGCAACAGATGGGCAGTGTTGGAAGCGGAGGGTCTCATTTGATGCAACAACAGTGACATCATCAAATTTATACTGCGCAGAAGAAAGGCCAAGCAATCTACTTCTATATTCTGCCATGAACACTTGATGATGTTCAAGTCACTACAACGCGAACATGAGTCGATGGCATCTTATAACAACAGCTTTCCATGACCTGTGTTGAAATACATTAGCAGAAGGCGAATAATGCAGGCAGAAGATATCATTCTGTTCTAATCTAAATCTGAACCTGCCAGGTTCAGCTAACCATGCACATGCATGCTTCTACTTTAGGGGTTCCTATACCTTCAGTTGGCTACACCACAACACTTATCCTCCTGAGATATGGATTCCAAAACAGAACACAGTATTCCAGGCAAGGCTTTACCAATAATTTGTACAAGGGCACCTAGCACCTTCTTTTGTGTGCTGCTTATGCCTATCTCTGTTCAGTCCAGCATTCTGCTGGTTCTGGCCACCACCTGGAAGTCATAGCCAGTACAAAGGACCTGGACATAATTGGAGTCACAGAAACGTGGTGGACTGATGACAACAAATGGGATGTGGCCATACCAGGGTACAAACTCTACAGGAGAGACAGGACACACAAGAAGGGTGGAGGAATAGCGCTATATATAAAGCACTCCATACCTTCAACCAGGATGGAAACAACAGTAAAGGCGGACGGCTTGGAATCGCTATGGGTTAAGTTACCGGGAGGAACTGGAGCAGACATAAAATTGGGTCTGTACTATCGCCCACCTGAACAACTGGAAGCACTCGACCAGAACCTGGAGGCTGAACTGAGGCAGGTATGCAAAAGCGGAAGTGTGATGGTGATGGGGGATTTCAACTACCCTGGGATAGACTGGAGTATTGGACACTCAAACTGCATGAGGGAGACCAAATTCCTGGAAACCATGAGGGACTGTTTCATGGAACAGCTGGTCACGGAACCAACACGGGGAGATACCACTCTTGACCTAATCCTCAACGGGCTAAGGGGACCTGCAAAGGAGGTGGCGGTGCTAGGACCCCTAGGAAACAGCGATCACAACAAGATCCAGTGCAGGCTAGAACTTGGATCATCAAAGGTGAAAAGAACCACAGCGACAGCACTCAACTTCAAAAAAGGGAATTATGATGGCATAAGGAAAATGGTGGGAAAGAAACTCAACGGCAACGCAAGGAAGATGGAGTCCATAGAAAAAGCCTGGTCCCTACTCAAGAGCACAGTGCACGAGGCACAGAACCTGTACGTCCCCAGGTTCAGGAAGGGGTGCAAAAAAAAAAAAATCGAGCAAAAAACCTAGTGTGGATAACAAATGCAGTGAAAAAGGCAATAAGTGACAAGAAAGCATCGTTCAAAAAATGGAAAAAGGACCAAACAAAGGGCAACCAAAAGGAGCACAAAGAACACCAAAGGGAGTGTCACCGTGTGGTTAGGAAAGCTAAAAGAGAATATGAGGAGAGACTGACGGGGGAAGCAACAAACTTCAAATTGTTCTTCAGGTACGTGAAGGGGAAGCAACCGGCAAGGGAGGAAGTGGGGCCATTGGATGATGGAGACAAAAAGGGAGTGATAAAGGAGGAAAAAGAGATAGCTGACAAGTTGAATAAGTTCTTCACGTCAGTCTTCACGAGGGAGGACATATCCAATATTCCGGAACCCGAGGAGATTGTAAATGGGGATCGGGATGAAAAGCTGGTCCAACTAGAGGTAAGCCAAGAGGATGTCCTCAGGCAGATAGACAGACTAAAGAGCGACAAATCGCCAGGTCCGGACGGCATTCACCCAAGGGTACTCAAGGAACTAAGGAACGAAATAGCAGAGCCACTTCGCCAAATATGTAACCTATCCTTAAAAACTGGAGAGATCCCGGAGTACTGGAAAATAGCAAATGTCACGCCCATCTTCAAGAAGGGCTCAAGGGGTGACCCGGGAAACTACAGGCCGGTGAGCTTGACCTCGGTCCCGGGAAAGATGATGGAAGCACTGATTAAGGACAGCATCTGTGAACACATAGAAAACAATGGACAGCTAAAGTTGAGTCAGCAAGGCTTCTGCAAGGGTAGGTCATGCGTCACAAACTTATTGTACTTCTTTGAGGGGGTAAACAGCCAGGTGGATAAAGGGGAATCCATTGACATCATTTACCTTGACTTCCAAAAAGCCTTCGACAAGGTACCGCACGAATGACTGCTTAAAAAGCTGTGGAAACATGGGGTGCAAGGTGAGGTCCACCGATGGATCAAAAACTGGCTGGTAGGCAGGAAACAGAGGGTTGGAGTAAAGGGCCATTACTCAGACTGGCAATGGGTCACGAGCGGAGTTCCGCAGGGATTGGTGCTGGGACCGCTTCTATTCAATATATTTATTAATGACCTGGAGGCGGGAACAAAATGTGAGGTTATTAAATTTGCGGATGACACCAAACTCTATAGCAGGGTTGAAACCACGGAAGACTGCGAAGATCTGCAAAGGGACCTAACGACACTAGAAGAATGGGCCAAAGAGTGGCAAATGAGCTTTAACGTAGGGAAATGCAAGGTCATGCATGCAGGGAAAAAGAACCCGATGTTCAGCTACAAAATGGGGGGATCACTGCTAGGGGTAAGTAACCTTGAAAGAGACCTGGGAGTGATGGTAGACACAACTTTGAAGGCGTCGGCACAGTGCGCCACAGCCTCAAGAAAAGCAAACAAAATGTTGGGTATCATTAAGAAGGGTATCACGACCAGGACGAAGGAAGTCATCCTGCCACTGTATCGTGCAATGGTGTGCCCGCATCTGGAATACTGTGTCCAGTACTGGTCGCCGTACCTCAAGAAGGACATGACGGTACTTGAGGGAGTCCAGAGAAGAGCAACTAAACTGAAAAACGGTATGGAAAACCTCTCATATACTGACAGACTGAAAAAGCTGGGGCTGTTCTCCCTGGAAAAGCGGAGACTTAGAGGAGACATGATAGAAACCTTCAAGATCCTGAAGGGTATAGAAAAGGTAGACAGGGACAGATTTTTCAGATTATGGAGAATCACAAGTACAAGGGGGCACTCGGAGAAATTAAAAGGGGACAGGTTTAGAACAAACGCCAGGAAGTTCTTTTTCACCCAGAGGGTGGTGGATACATGGAATGTAATTCCAGAGGCTGTGATAGGCCGGAGCACGTTACAAGGCTTCAAAGAAGGTTTGGATAGGTTCCTAAAGGATAAAGGAATTGAAGGGTACAGATAGGAGTAGAGGTAGGTCATAGGGATAGTCAGGGACCACTGCTCAGGCAATGGGCCGCCGCGGGAGCGGACCGCTGGGCGAGATGGACCTCTGGTCTGCCTCAGCGGAGGCAACTTCTTATGTTCTTATGAATATAGCTTAAGAATAAATGAGTTGTCCTACTGGATCAGTCCAAGAATCCATCTATGATGCTCAATTTTTAGAATTCGATATGGGGGCATAATAATATTCTAGATTCTGTGATTCCGTAGTCATAAGTGGAACAATACTGCATATTAAGACCCCTATGAACATATATAAATGTTGATTTTTCTTAATTATGACAGGGATAGCTATGCAAATGGTCACCCGTAACTGGAAAACTTGGGTCCGTCTTAATTTCACTTTTTGGTGGGCAAACTTATGTTTAAGTTATAAATATGAGAGAATGAATGCTGAATTGTTAGGGCATACTAAAATATTTAAATTGGTATGGGGTCCATTGGCGTCTTTTGTAGAATTGTAATAGTTTTATATCTGCTGGTATAGTATTTGCACATCCGGGGACGGGGGGTATATCTTTTATGTGATTCCTTGATATAATATTGGTTGGTTGGGGGGTCTTTATTGTTTATTGCTGTATTAACTCTGATTGAATATAAGTGCTTATTTGATATTGTTATGGTATGTATAAGTATATTGCATTTTTTGATAGATGTGAAAATTCAATAAAGATTAAAAAAAAAAATAGTGACTAGCCAGGTCACAAGTACATGGTAGAGTCTCAAAAGGTAGCAAATCTCCATGCTACTTAATCCCCAGGCCTACCACAATGACTTATAGACTTTTCCTCCAGGAATTTGTCCAACCCTTTTACTACTTGCTCTGATAATGAGTTCCAGAGCTTAACTCTACATTGAATAAAAACATATTTTCTCCTATTTAAATGTACTAGTATGTAACTTCATGGAATGCTCCCTAGTCTTTGCACCTATTGAAAGTACACTGTTTTGCTACCTTGAGATTGTCAGGCACTATTATCCTTGGTTGATAGATAAGGTTATTTGGCAACCTGATCCCTAGCAGTAATATCAAGAGACTACCACTAGGTGTTAGGAATTGTCATTTTAACAGCAGCAGCTACCAAGGTAGGAGCAAGCAAGGATTGCTCATGCCCCCTGGACTCCTTGGGGAGTAAGGGTCTTGTGGAGGGTGGAGCTATTCAGCACTTCTTGTAGTCTTAAGGGGTGTGACTTCAATAGAATTACTATATTTAACATTTATGCACAGTATCTAAACTAGGAGGCTACTAGACTGCAAGAGTTTTAAGGTCCAGGGAGACCTTTTTACCATTAATGCCTTGAGTCAGGGATCAGTCATGCAAGGGTCCTCCAACCCACCCTGGAACAAATGCCCCCAGGTGAAGGTCTGGGACTCTCTGAATCAGGCTGTGTGCACCCTTTTAAATAAAAGAACATAAGAGTTGTCATACTTGGACAGACTGAAGGTTCATGTAGCCCAGTATCCTGTTTCCAACAGTGGCCAAGCCCGGTCACAAGTACGGTACTTCATAAGATCCCAAAAGAGTAAAACAGATTTTAAACTTCTTATCCTAGAAATAAAAAGTGAGCTTTCTCAAGTTCATCTTAATAATGGGTTATGAACCTTTTTATGAAATTATCCAAATCATTTTTAAACCCTGCCTAAGCTAACTTCTTAGCATGCCCCCTAATCCTACCATTTTGGGGAAGAGTAAATAAGCAATTCATGTCTACCCATTTCATTCCACTCAGTATTTTAGAAACCTCTGTCATATCTCTCTTGAGTCATTTCTTCTCCAGGCTGAAGAGCCTAGCGTTAGCCTTTCCTTATAGGAAAGTCATCCCATCCCCTTTGGGGGCTCATTTTCAAAAGAGAAAAACATCAAAAAAAATGCATAAAGTGATAGCTGGATATTTTATTTGCTATAATGTCCAAATTGCCATTTTTGAAACACATTTTTAGATGGTTTTATGTGCTGTTTGTCTGCGGTGCTTCTCCATCTCAAGGGGTGTATCAGGAATGTGTTTTGGGAGTTCAGGGCAAAACTTGGACATTTGAGGCTAGATCTGCTTCAATAACAAATACGTTATTTAATATCTTTATGGCCCCTCTGCTCACACTCACCAAATCACTAGATTTCAACTCCTATGTGTACGCTGATGATATATAACTACTCTGCCCTCTTGGTCTCATGGACTCACAGCAAATCATGAACATTAATATCAATCTCAATTAAAGAGCCAAATGGATCAAAATAATCATTTAACACTTAGCCCCCCCCCCCCCCAAATCCAAAGCACTTCTTTAATTTTGGCACACAAGATCATGCACTGCCAGTACAACTTCTTAATACAGTTATTCCTCTGGTTCCAACAGTAAAAATGTTAGGTGGTTGGAGAGCTCACCATACACGATAAGAGGGTTATGGTGAGATATGTCTCCAAGTCTCCAACCTATTGACAACAACCCCAGACTACAAGATGTTCAGAAAGGAAATAAACTATACTCTTCAAGAAATCCCTTAATAAAGCTTAATACCATGATAAAGCTTAACCCCCCTCTAACCATCCCCTCCCTAACCCCAGATCCTACTTTTCCCTCTCTTGGAAACCTTCTCTGATCTAACGTTGTAACCCTTCTTCCATAACTCTTTTTGTAATCCGCTTTGAACTGAAAGGTAATGGCGGAATAGAAATCTGTAATGTAATGTAATATGTACCTGTGCCTTTTTATGTGAGGTTCACTACACTGCCCCCTATGGTGCCCCACTGCTCTGCTGGAATGTCTGTATGGGCCAGTCTAGTAAAAATGTTGGCCCCTCCTACATCCCGATGGCTTTTTATATGTGTTTTTCATTTGGATGTGGGTTGTTTTTTGGGTTGTTTTTTTTTTTTTATATGGTTCAAAAAGATAGATGCACAGAGCACATTTTCGAAGAAAACGTTTTGCAGTTTTGAAAATGGTTTATGTTCCCTACTGGATTTTTGTGCATCTTTCATAAAATGTCCAAACTCAATGCCCCTCCACATAGGGTTACCATATGGCTCCAGAAAAAGGAGGATGGATTGAGGCATCCAGGTTTTACTTCCATTGCTTTCAATAGAAGTAAAACCCGGATGTCTCAATTCATCATCCTTTTTCTGGAGCCACATGGTAACTCTACCTCCACATATCCTTTTTTAATTATTATTATTATTATTATTATTAATAAATAAAATGGATATTTCTTATTTACTTTAAACAGGATTACAATAACCCCTCCTTATTTTTTATATACAGTATTTAAAAAGGATTTGTTTCTTTACATATGGCTTAATTTTAAAATTTTTACAAATATATACCCCTGTATTCTATATGTGGCTCTCAGATTTGGGCACCTAAATTTGGGCACGATCTCAAGACATGCATGCAACTTAATTGGCTAATGAGCCATTAACGAGCAAACTTTGCTGCAAACAATCAACTATTAATTTTAATGGGCACCAGTTAGGATTTTACATGCACATCTGGTTGCACATAATGTCAGCACCCAAATCCCATAGCATGCAATTCAAACGGGGGCGTGTCTATGGGAAGGACATGAGCATGCAAAGAGTATTCCAAACATTTGCGCACGTGTTACAGAATAATGGATCAGCACGCTCATCTTGGGCGCCAGCTTTTACACTAGATTTCAATGTAGGTCTGGTGTCCACGGTTAAGGGCACAGGAATCAGAGCTCAGCAAGATTCTATAAAGAGTGTGTGCCATTTATAGGACAACACTTATCTCCAATCTTTCATAAAATCCGGTCCATGGCCTGTATAATTTTGCTGATTACTACGCTTTTTATTTAATTTACTTTTATTGTTATAATTATTCCATACTTAACTGCTCTAGGAGACAAGACAGACTTCTGAACTATATTCAGCCTCTCTGAAGTGTCTGGCTGAGACTCCATTTTTTTTGTCAAAATCAATGCCATCACCAGTCCCTTGTGAGTATTTATACATAAATAGAAGGTTGTTGAAGACATCAATTGTTCTAAAAAGTGGAAGAGGATTCACTGCAGGCTGCATCACTGATTTTGATGACAGATGAGTGGAGATGGTTCAGCAGGATTTCAATGTAATCAAACGTGCAACTCGCGAAGCAGAGATCAACAGTCCCCATGGTGAATGTTTATTCGTAAATTGGGTTTCCTGCAACTTATTGCATAGAAAATGTGTAGCACAGCAAGAGATAAATCTTTTCCCTCTATTTAACTGAATTATAGAGTGCCATAGCATAATGTATCATAAAACTGTATATTCAATTCAATTTCAAAAGGAACAACAGATATCATTCACAGCTATATTTATTATAATGAGAAAGCATGCATGCTTATCACTAAGAGGCATAGCAGTTATCAACCTGGGTTAGTTATTTTACCACTATCGCTTGCATTTTTTTGCAATGAGACCTACCCCCACTTTTACTAAGGGCTCCTTTTACAAAGGTGCACTAGCGATTTTAGCGCATGCACAAGATTAGCGCGCACTAGCTGAAAAATTACTGCCTGCTTAAAAGGAGGCGGTAGCGGCTAGCGCCCGCTAAAACCGCTAACTCACCTTTGTAAAAGGAGCCCTAAGGTGCGCTCACCGATTAGCGCACCCTAATCAAATTAGTGCACGCTAAATGCTAGCACGCCCATAGACTAACATGCACACGTTAGCGTTTAGCGCGCGGTGATCAGTTAGCACACCTTAGTAAAAGAGGGCCCTAGTTACTAATAACTAGGGATTATAGTAAAATCGCTCATCCTACAAGGCAGCTCATATAAATAACTTTCCCCCATGAGAGTAATTTTATAACAAATGCAAGCCCACTCAAATCCTGCCATGGCACGCCTCCGCCCAAGTTAGTTGGAAAACTCGATGCATACACAGGGTAAAGCGGAAACAGCAGGGCAAATTCAAATACTCTTGGGCCTAGAAGCACTAAAGTCAGCGATCATCTCTAAACCAGTTTTGACTGCTTTAACGCCAAAGGCATTTGCCGAGCCAATGCGCAAAAGACTCACCGCATGTTTTTTGCCTCGATTGCTATACATTGCCTATCTCTTCAAAAAGGTGATAAGGTTATTGGCATGACAATGTGTGTATGTGTATCGCCGAGGTAACAAATGAAGGGGATAATTGTCTGTCTGCATTAGAATTTGGCCCAGTATTTATAAGTACATATGATTCCAGCTAATACATATAGGCTTGCAGTTGACCAGTCTGCAAACATTTAGAAATTAACACTCAAAAATCAATCCTGTGTTCACTGGCTACCACAGTAATATAATCAGTAATGACGTGACATCATCATAGATCAATTTAACTTCTGCACTCGGTAATAGCTGTAACCTCCTCAATTCAATATCAAATATCCTCTGATAGATGCTATTACAGTAATTAATCTTACTCATTACCAGTGTGTGCACCACAGCCAACAAATCTTTCTTTTCTAAATAAGGATGTAACATGTCAATTTGCTTCTAAACTACAAATGGCTGAACAGACTACTGCTGCTCATATCCACCCACTGTCCAATTTCACCTGTAAATATTTCAGTATTTCAGCAGAACAGCTTTTTCTCAAACCTCCACTGGGCTTTCTTTTCCTACTACAAACAAAAGTGGGTTTTTAATTCAGTATATCCAACAAACAGATTTCTTCCAAACTCACTTTTACCTCACTCATCAGTTTCCACTTCGTCATCATCACTTACATGACAAGGCAGCTTTCTGAATTCTGAGATTTTACGGCTGTTGTACTAATGACAGATTTGCTATATAGGCTCAGAGCAAATTATTATTATTTCATTATTATTGCATGGTTTTGTGTTACTTCCCATAATGTCTGGAAATGGAGAGAATTTGTGTTATCACTGAAGTCACAAAAGAATCTGAAATTTTTTATGGCAATATAGAATGGGAAAGAGACAGTCAGGTCAGCCAGTAATTTCAGATGCTATATCAGCCAATATGGTATAGATTTCTTTCAGTTTATACATTTTAGGGCCAATACGCCATACACAGATGCCAGAAGTCCTCCCATTGCAGAATGTCTCCAAAATGTGTTTTGAGTAATTGTTCCAGTGGTGCTTTTATCCCCTGAAGCAGCTTTTCATGCAAAACAGGGCTGCTGTTGGCTTAAGAAAAAGGCCCCTTAGATTTCAACGTGGACATGGCTGGACTCCTCCAACAGATAGGTTTACTGGGCATTTTGAAGCTATTGCTCTTTTTGGACTTGATTCTTAAGGTGGCTCTTATCTGCTTGAATACATTGACATTATGGCACATTGAAATGCACATTGTTATGTAACGTAGAACATGAAAAGTAACGTAAAGTGGAGGGTTTCTTTAATCAGTGATTGAATTAGCCCCAGTCACAGTTGTTGGTGGGGGTTGAATGATATTGGATTATAAGGGCTCTGTGTCCGAGGTCTTTTTTTCTCCTCTATTATTGATATTAAGGGCTCCTTTTACAAACGTGCATTAGGGCCTTAATGCACGGAATAGCCACACGCACTAGCCGCTACTGCCTCCTCTTGAGCAGGCAGTAGTTTTTCGGCTAGCATGCGCTAATTCGGTGCGTGCACTAAAAACGCTAGCACACCTTTGTAAAAGGAGCCCTAAATGTTTAAGCAGATAAGGTACAACTGAATTTATATGCTGCATTATTACTGCTTGATTTTTTGATATTCCAATTTATTTGTTATCTATTGGCAATTGAAATCACCAATTATTGTTATCTAACATTTTGACATCTGTCTGTTCATTCTGGCCAGGCAGACGGTAGTACACTCCTATCACTATCTCTTTCCCCTTTATACATAGAATTTCTATCAATAAGGATTCTAAGGTATATTTTGTTTCCTGCAGAACTTCAACCTTATTTGATTCAAAGCTGTCTTTTATACATATATTGTTACCCCTCCACCAATTTGATTCACTCTATCTGCGCAATGGAATTTGTACCTTGGAATAACAATGACCCATTGAATATCCTCCTTCCATCAGGTCTCACAGATGCCTATTTTATCTTTTTATTTAATGTAATACATTCTAACTCTCCCATCTGATTTTCTAGGCTTCCAGCATTTGTATACTGTCACTTCAGACAATGTTTTTTTGCTCCTATTAACAATTTGTTCGCCAGTTGACAGCGATAGTTTACTGGTTCAAGTCGGTCTACCCTTTATTTAAAGCCACTGAAAACAAAAAAACAGAGTGGCAAACTAATCACTCATATATAGAATTTTGAACAACTACAAAGGCATTTCAACTGTGCTCAGAGATTTTTCTTGTGTCAGACCAAAAGATCGGGACAAACCCGAGTTAGATGGCTGAAATGGCATTCTCAGTTAGTGCACATTATTTTATGCTGAAGGAGTCTGGGACTGGTTTTCTCGAGTCTTGAACTAAGTTTTCTCCTTAATAAAATGCTGAATTATGTTTAATTGCAGACCTGACTTATCTCATGTTCTAGCCTGCCTACACTGGGTGTTTTAGCTTGGGCATTTTAGCTTCTAATGGTTATCTCAGTGGTTTTTCGTTTGTGTATTTTTTAATGATTTCCCCTTTTTATTATTGCTGTACACCGCCTAGAAATTTGTATAAGCGGTATAACAAACTTTTTAATAAACTTGAAACTACACAATATTGTATTCTGCCCTCCTGGACATGTAACAGAAAGACTGCAAGGCTTAGATAAGTGACCTGCTAGTGACCTGCTTAGGACCAATGATTGTTAAGAAAAGTAACACATGAGAAGTTTTTCTAGCATTCAGTTGTATAGCCAGAAAAATGAATAAATATCACTGTAACTTCCTGGTTTTGGGACTCCTCAAGCTGCCAACTTGGTGCTCGGGAGTCACATACATATGCTCATAAAAACCCTCTTGCTTTCTTTAAGTCTCTAAGTTTTGTGGCTGACCAAAGTGACCTTACAATGCCAGAAAAATTATTTAAAGTTTGAAAGCACTTATCTGTGAACTTTCACAAGTTCAAACTTGAATTTTTCCTGCTCTGGGTCCTGACGCGTTTCATGGATAGCTGCCTCAGAAGTCAAACTTCTGTCCCTTGCTTCACCCGCTCTCCAAATCTGCAGACCAAAATATTTAAAGCCACCTGGTCTGCTTTTCCCATTATTGGAAACTCATTACCTGGATGCCTAGCTTCCTTTATTTATTTGTGTAGTTTTATAGTCCACCCTCTCAGGGGAGCTCAGAATGGGTTACAGAATTACATACATAATTCAGCATGATATAGCAGATGACTTACTGGTTCTAAATTTTTTGTTTGTTTTGGCGATATCCTTCAAATATGCCTTACACTGAGCTATGTACTTCTGAGTGACTAATGGCTTTCCCCCAGGTTCTAGTTTAAAGTTAGCACCAGCAGCCTGATTCCACCCTGGTTAAGGTAGAACCCGTCTTTCTGGAATAGGCTCCTCCTTCCTCAGAATGTTGCCCAGCTCCTAATACATCTAATTCCCTCCTCCCTGCACTATCATCTCATCCACACATTGAGACTCTGGAGCTCTGCTTGCCTCTTAGTTCTGCGCATGGAACAAACAGCAGTTCTGAGAAAGCACCTCTGGAAGTTCTGGATTTTAGAAGCCCTGTTTGCCCTTAACATGCATTAATAGCTACATTTACATGTGTGTATCACATATTCAGTTTCCTATATCATTATACCCATGTACCAAGGCAGCCAGCTCCTCCCAGTGCTGGTTAAAATCTCCTCTAGGTGACATGCGAGGTGTGCTACCCTTGTACCAGGCAGGCAAGTTTACCAAATGATCCTCATGTCCACAAGTCGCCTAGTTATATGTACTCCAATGGAAGGAGCACAGAATCTCAGCTGCCAAGGAGGCCAACCCATTCTGAGGGAGATTCAGGGTCTAACCCCCTGGCCGGCCATTGTTCTGCATGGCTCTGCATATTGCTCCATGTCTGGCACAGCCAATTGGCAAACACAACACAAGGAAACAGCAATGGGGAGAAACAACCTGGATGGCAGGAGTCAAGTTCAATTGCCTTTATTATGGAAACCAATGGATGACACTAAAAAGACTTTTGACACGATTTGTGTTTCGGCACATAAGGCCTGCATCAGGAGTTTATATAAAATAAAAAATAAACATATAAAAAGCAACCAATAGGTGAAATAAATTATACAACAAAAAATATGTATATGTCAAATGAAATACAAAAACATCATGTATATAAAAGAGGTATATAAAATATTGTACATAAAAATACATATATCAAAACAGCATAAATAGAAAAAATTTAATAAAATTTAAGATCAAATCACTTAGAAAAGAATATAAAAATAAAGAAAGAGAGAAGCAACGTATCCAAATACTACGCTGGTTTCACATATCGGTGTTGTCAGAACTAAAATTAAATCCTTCTAAAATATGTTTGTGAGTGACATTGCTGAAGGGTTAGAAGGAAAATTGTGCCTTTTTGTGGATGATACCAAGATTTGTAACAGAGTAGACACCGAAGAGGAAATAGAAAATATGAAAAAGGATCTGCAAAAGTTAGAGGAATGGTCTAATATCTGGCAACTAAAATTCAATGCAAAGAAATGCAGAGTAATGCATTTGGGGATTAATAATCGGAAGGAATCCTATATGCTGGGGGGTGAGAAGCTGATATGCACGGACTGGGAGAGAAACCTTGGGATGATAATGTCCAAAGATCTAAAGGTGAAAAAACAGTGCAACAAGGCGGTGGCTGCTGCCAGAAGGATGCTGGGCTGTATAAAGAGAGGCATAGCCAGTAGAAGGAAGAAGGTGTCGATGCCCCTGTACAGGTCATTGGTGAGGCCCCACTTGGAGTATTGTGTTCAGTTTTGGAGACCGTATCTGGCAAAGGACGTAAAAAGATTTGAAGCGGTCCAAAGGAGGGTGACAAAAATGATAGGAGGCTTGCGCCAGAAGACATACGAGGAGAGACTGGAAGCCCTGAATATGTATACCCTAAAGGAAAGGAGGGACAGGGGAGATATGATTCAGACGTTCAAATACTTGAAGGGTATTAACGTAGAACAAAATCTTTTCCAGAGAAAGGAAAATGGTAAAACCAGAGGACATAATTTGAGGTTGAGGGGTAGTAGATTCAAGAGCAATGTTAGGAAATTCTACTTTACGGAGAGGGTGGTGGATGCCTGGAATGCGCTCCCGAGAGAGGTGGTGGAGAGGAAAACGGTGACTAAGTTCAAAGAAGCATGGGATGAACACAGAGGATCTAGAATCAGAAAATATTATTAAATATTGAACTAAGGCCAGTACTGGGCAGACTTGCACAGTTTGTGTCTGTATATGGCCATTTGGGGGAGGATGGACTTGGGAGGGCTTCAATGGCTGGGAGGGTGTAGATGGGCTGGAGTAGGTTTTGACGGAGATTTTGGCAGTTGGAACCCAAGTACAGTACCGGGTAGAGATTTGGATTCTTGCCCTGAAATAGCTAAGAAGAAAAAATTTAAATTGAATCAGGTTGGGCAGACTGGATGGACCATTCGGGTCTTTATCTGCTGTCATTTACTATGTTATTATGAAAAACATGATTGTGTGCATGTTTAGATTCATTACAAATATATAATACATCCTTTCTGGCTACTTAATTATGTTTTATTTTATGTTTAGATTCATTACAAATCCACAACATTTCCAGTTGTCATAAATATTCTTTTTCCATTTTTCTTTCTTCTTTTCTTTTTCCTCTCTAATAAGTGCCATCTCATAATGGGTTTATATAGTATCTCTATTCTAATTTATGCTTTAAGATTCACACACAATCATGTTTTCCATGTGAATATTTTTTTGTTGTCCTGTTTAACTTATTTCACCTATTGGTTGCTTTTATATAAGCTTATCTATTATTTTTTATTTTATATAGACTCCTGATGCAGGCCTTATGTGCCGAAACACAAATCGTGTGAAGTCTTTTTAGTGTCATCCATTGACTCCTGCCATCCAGTTTGTTTGTCTCCATCCCAGTTTCCTTGTGTTGGACATTGTCTGCGGTGGATTTTGTCTTTCAGTGTCTATACAGCCGATTGGCAACCAGAGAAAAAATGAGTTGCCTCTCTGTTCCACGGCAGCAGGACAAGCCTTCATAAAAGGTTATTTCCTGCTGTCTCGGGATTAGCAGCAACAGGAATTGACCTTTTATTAAGCCCTTTCCTGCTGCCACGGCACAGGGCGTTAACTCAGTAGAAGATCACCGTTTATTGGTGGGAGGGCGGTAAAAATCATGCAAAAGCGAGAGACTTAAAAGGTCTGACGGAAACCCAATAAGAATCTAAAAGCCTTTATAGGTGTACATAAGCAGCTCACAGTTAAAGACAAAAGATGTTATTCTGGTTTAGAATAAACTTGGAGAACAGCATAATGAGCTAAAATACATATTTTGCATGTAGTTGCCATATTGGGAAATGGCAAAGATGAGGGAACTGAGCATGTGGAAACAATTGAAAAAAAAGACGACGAAACCCTGATGAGAACTTTGAAGCAGAATAAAATAAAAAAAAGAGTAGGAACTGTGCCAAAAGCAGACTGCAAAGCAATTCTAACTTAACTGAACGAGGATGCCTGTATCTTATCTGTGGCACGCTGTGCTGGTTCTCCACTGACCGTCACACTGTGAAATAAAAGCCGATATATTCTAAGCAGAACAGAATAACTTACTGGGAATGGTTCAAGAGGTTTTGACCACAGAGAATTGAGCAGCTGTCAGCTTATTATACACAAGGCCGACAAAAGCAACAGGAGATTTCTAGGCCTGTTCCAGAATATGAACCCGAGAAGCTGCTAAAAAAGAGCAAACTATATGCAAGATAACCTACTGTACAAGAGGAAGCCACAAATCCGAGAGCTCTGGCATGCAAATAAACGAAGTGTGCATTTTTTTTCAGATGCAAAAAGGTTTTCTAACATATGCAAGGAGAGCAAAAAGTATTGCTCTTCTTCTGCATGACTGAATATCTTTGGCCCGACAGCGGCATTTCACTTTATTTGTACTTTCAGGAGCATCAGCTGTTTAAATGGCACCTCTGAATATATATGGAGGCGATTGTGTCCCCATTTCCATGCATAGGTTAGGAATGCTGTTTTTATGTTTAATCATTTTTATTGAGTTTCAACAAAATAATGACATAACATATAAAAGATCCATAACTCATCATAGCATACAAAAGTATGACATCCAGCAGCGTTTCTGTTAGCAGCATGGAGTTCCCCTCCCGTGTACCCCTCCTGAAGAAGCCATTTGGTGAAACCTAGGTTGGGGGGCTGGAGAATTGCATGTATGCAGTTGAAGCAATTAAGATGGTGCCCGGAGTAGCTGTATTGATTATTACCCACCATTACAAGATAAGTTATTCCTTGTTTTGTTCCTGTGTTTACAGTGATGCAGCACAAGTTTTGTTGTTAAGGTGGGTGAGACTGTGAACCACTATGATGGTCTCTTTACACAGCTACCCCTTGATTTCACTGGGATAAAGTTGTGGGTCTGAGTGTTCACTAGGTGCTCCAGCTGACTGTAGCAGTTTATGAATTTAAGTTAATGTGTTTGGAACTATAAGGTGACCAATGATAATCCTGATATGTTTAACATGTTCAAAAGGCAAAAGAAATAATGAAAGAAAGAGAAAGAGATAAAATAACAAGAAATACATTAAAAAAAAAATAGTATAGCCATCAGATGTCACAAAAGGACAATAGTGTAAATATTTACATACAATATGGATGTACTCCAAGATAATAAAAGAACTAAGTCATGAGGTCTGAAAGGGCATTCGGCTATATTGCATAAGCGGTGCCCATACTTTATTGAAAGAACGCATAGTATGGGTTTTTTTTCGCAGCAACCCTTTCATATTCGGCCGTAACGTAAACAGTATTTCACCAGGTAATATACGCATCCTTCCAGTGACTCAAAATAGTTTTAATAGCTAAGTTTAGTAAAATACGTAATAATTTTGCACTTTCTTCAACAATTGGAAGTATAAGACTACTGATGCCTAAAATAATGATATTAAAAGTCAAAGGTTCACGAATGCTTAGTAGTGAGCATATTGTCGATCAGACTTTTTGCCAGAATTCTTTAAGTAGGTCACAGTAGAATAGCATATGAGATAAAATGCCAACAGAGTTGTTACAAGACTAGAAAAGATTCGATTCAGCGTGTTTGAATCTGGATATCTTATATGAGGTCAGGCTTCTCAAGTTCGTTTTGAAAAAATGTGTACTCAAGATGAAATTAAACAGAGAGCAAGGCTCCAGTACCACTTACTATGAAACAAACTGAAGAAATCCGACCACATTGGTAGTCACAGACTCCTGAAGTAGGTACAGTTTCCTGTACCAAAACGCCTGCAGTGTTGAGTCTTTTTTACATTTATAGAACCAAATCTCTGCTCGTAATAAAAGTTTGTGTTTGGAAACATCTCTAGTTTCCCGCTTGCTTTTTCTTTGATCTCCGTCTTTGTGGGAACATTGTCTTGCTTTGTGTGCTTCCATCTGTATATAAGCCTTGGAGAATCTCACACCTGAAGCATTAAAAAAAAAAAAAAATAACCCACCACAAACCCACAGCGGTACCCTGGTGAAAGAAGAAAAGAGGGCCAGATCTGTGGCCATGGCAACGACATCGCCTGCTGGCTGCTGCCACACAGATGGAATCACCTCAACAGGCACCACTGGTTGTGTAAAACGTGCCTAAAACATTCCAGTGATTATTTGAAAAGGACTCATGAAGGAGGGAGGATGGTGGGTGATCAGAATGTTTCAAGCAGCAGAACTGCATGCTTCAAGATTAATAAACCTGTGTTTTTCTTGTTTTTCTTGTCAGCTCTATAACTGATCATTTTGACGCCAAATGTTTTTCATTCCTGGATTGTTTTTAATTTAAGTATCATGATCATAAGAACCCTGAAGCGTATCATTAGAGTGGGGAATCAGCAAGTAAAGCTACAGGTCAAAACAACTAACTTTTGAATAATGTAACTAGAGCAGATGCGTGTTAACTGGATAATGAAGGACAGAGAAACCAGCAGCTTCAGCACTCCGACATCGGATAGCCCTAGTGCTGTGTCACTTCTTCAGTCACCTTTCTAAGGCCCCAATGCTCAACGGTTTGGCGCTAATGCCATCAGCACCAAACCCCCAACAGCGCAGAAACCTAACTCTCCAGTGTCAAAACCAAATGGCATATAAAGTTTATGTGTGCTAATACAATGAAAGCAAGGGGGAAGAACGTGCCTGGCACATGTGCAGAAAAGTTACGAGGTAAGTGCATCTCTCGTACACATGGTCAGACAAACCCAGAAATGGAAGCTCACATCGGTGCCGTCCTCCTGTGTCTTTAAATATAAGCTTTTCAAAAATTGTTTGCACTAAAACTTTTGAAAGGCTCATATTTAAGTGCAGAAAAACAGGCGCCAATGCGTGCTTTCAAGTTCACTTGTGCTCAAGACTCTCACACATGGTTTTTTTTCTCACTCTCAATGCTTAGATGCTATACAGGCTTCGTTCTGCATTCAAAAAACAAAACCGACAGTTCAGTGTCAGAAATTGGCAAGAAATCCTCTTCTCAAAGCCTTCAATGCCACCCCAGAGCTGGCAGTAAGTTGTCAACATTAAGACCATATTTTTTCTGTACTGTTCTTTGATCATTGGGAGGGAATACCAAGTAATTCATTAATATATTAATATATCAATATACCATGCAATTGGTAGCCATCTTTGGCATGCATATTGATACCTACGCTACAGACCTCTGAACATTCTGCATACATTAACATGCAAGTTATTTTGGTGCTAATTGTCTTTAATGCTGGCATTGGGTTTTATGCATTGGCCCCTAAGCTGCAACTGTGGGTTGTATAGGTGAAATGGAGGCCAATCTAGAACTGTGGGGAGGGGTGGATTTCTCAAGCATCCACAGTAACTACAAAGATAGTGATTATGGTGTATGGATGAAATAGCGGCCATAAATTTATGGGTGAATCAGTTGCAGCAGAAAAAAATGTGGGGTCTGATTAATAAACCAATTTCAGAAGGAAGCAAATACAAGAATGAGCTTACCATATATACTCGAATATAAACCAAGATTTTGGGGCCAAAGAAATGGCCCACAAATGGGAGTCTCGGTTTATAATAGGGTCAGCGCCGACCCGCCCCCCCCCCCTCCTGAACCTGTTGCAGGCCTTCTGTCTCCTATCCTGGCCAACTCTAATACTTTTACCACCCCTCTTCCTCTCCATTGTACCTTTTACATCTCTGGTGGTCCAGCGGTGGGTTGGGACAACAGGGATCGTTCCTGCCTCCTGTTCTAGCCAATTCTAAGAATTTTTACCTCCCTCCTTTCTCCCCCATGTACATTTAGAATCACTGGTGGTGAAACGGTGAAAAATGGCAGGAGCAATCTTCCTTCGCTTCTGGCAGTGCAGAGCCATGCTGTTAGCCAATTGGCTGCTATGAACTCACAGCAGCCAATCATCTAGCGGCTCAGCACAGGACGGAGTAACCTTCCTTCACTCCTGCCCATGCCGCTAGCTGATTGGCTGCTGTGAGTTGTTGTGGACCTTCGAGAACTCACAGCAGCCAATCAACTAGCAGCTCTGCATGGGCAGGAGTTAAGGAAGGTCGCTCCTGCCATGCTTCACTGCTGGACTTCCAGGGATTCTAAAGGTATGCGGGGAAGGCAGGATGGAGGTAAAAATTATTATAATCAGCTGGGGCAGGAGGTGGGAGGGATTCCTGGTGCCCCGGCCCACCACTGGACCACCAGGACTTACGGAAGGCACGGTGGAAGCTTGCAAGGCATCAGGAGGGGGGGGGGAAGATAGGGTATATAACCTGGCAGCCAGGGAGGGGAGCTGGGTGTAGAGACTGGCAGGGGAGTGAGCAAAGAAACAGAAACAGGGTGCAGAGCCTGGCAGGGCAAGGCAAGGCACTTGAATATTAACCCCTTCCCCTGATTTATATTCGAGTCAACCTTTTTGGGCTGGTTTATATTTGAGTATATATGGTATATAGACTTTATATCAACAAAGGTGGTGAACGGCAGAGTGCAAGGGTGAAATTTCAGGACACACACACGTATAAGGATAGTAAAATCCCAGGGGAAATAAAAACAAAAAGCAATGTTTTCTCTTAGATATACTGTAGATAAAACAAATAGTTAGTGCGCAAGCTGTCAGCAGGACCTTTAAAGGCCAAGCGTGGGAAGCTCGTGGCACATGAAAAAGCCACTGGAAGGAAAGAAAAAAAAAAAAAGGGTTTCCTGCTTCAGTCACACATGAGAAAAAAATATAGAGAACAACAGGAAAAGTCAGAAATTTCATCTCAAAAACTAGGTACTGTTCATTTCCCTGGAGTAGCTGTGGTAATGGCAGGGCTGTAGTCATTAAATGGTTTTATTATCTAGACACACTGCTAAATGATGGAATTAAAGCCGAGAGACAAGCTCATATTTACTGCATCTCTCAGCTGACAAGGAAATCTAGGACAGCACTGTGCAGAGAGAAAGGGGAGCACCAGGACAGGCAGTGAAATATGAAAACGCCTAAATATGATGGATGATTTGCATAGTTTCAGCATAAACTTGAAATTTATTTATTTATTTCAAATCTACTGTGCCACATCCCCTACACAATCTACAAAATTGAGACTGGAAAAAAAAAAACAAACCTACAAATCTTGATAGGACAGAACCAGTTGTACTAATTACACATGCATACCAACAACATAACCGACAAAAGTGGAAAGGGAAATTGAAACAGAGATTCCTGGGACTGCAGCCGTCAGATCCCGAGAGGCCATCACATCGGTTCCGGAAGGCTTGCTCGAATAACCATGTCTTCAGCAATTTTGAATTTTTTTCAGGGAAGATTCACTGCAGATGGCTAAAGGTAATGAGTTCCATAATGCTGGAGCTGTGAAAAAGAAAGCACGGTGTCGTGTGGATTCCAGATGGGCATATCAGGGTGAGGGTAAAACCAGCCGGTGATCATTGATGAGGGTAGCTATGTTGAGAAGGCCTAGGTTAATAGGGTAGGAAGGTGCCTATTTCTAAGAACATAAGAATTGCCGCTGCTGGGTCAGACCAGTGGTCCATCACGCCCAGCAGTCCGCTCACGCGACGGCCCCCAGGTCAAAGACCTGTGCCCTAACCGAGACCAGCCCTACCTGCGTTCGTTCTGGTTCAGCAGGAACTTGTCCAACCTTGTCTTGAATCCCTGGAGGGTGTTTTTCCCTTATAACGGACTCCGGAAGAGCATTCCAGTTTTCTATCACTCTCTGGGTGAAGAAGAACTTCCTTACGTTTGTACGGAATCTATCCCCTTTTAACTTTAGAGAGTGCCCTCTGGTTCTCTCTACCTAGGAGAGGATGACCAACCTGTCCTTATCTACTAAGTCTATTCCCTTCAGTATCTGGAATGTTTCAATCATGTCCCCTCTCAATCTCCTCTGTTCAAGGGAGAAAAGGCCTGATTTCTCTAATCTTTCACTGTATGGCCTGTGTGTCTTTCTAAAATACTTACACACCAATTTCAACTCATAGGTATATCCTAATATAAATCAGAAAAGCTTTTTTTTGTATAGATCTTCAACCATCTACGATATAACCTTTAAGCTTTTATAGCAAGAATGCTAACTCTTAAAGGAGTTTATCAACATCTTCATGAGGTAAATTTTTCATTAAATTTTCATTTTCTTTTACAATAGAAAATTTTAAAAGTAGAAACACTTATTTTTTCTTTACCAGTTCAATTCAAATTGGTATAAACTGTTGGAGACTTTTTTAACCCTGACATGAATCCACTCATCTGACTCAAAGTTTGGAATGTTGCTTCTGTGGAATATAACACTGGTACAAATTCTACAGAAATGGAACCTATATTGAAGGCATGAACAGTAGGTTAGTAAGGGGAGGGCAGTCCACCCCAGGTGCTATCTTGGTGGGGGCGCCAACATCTGTCCTCCTCTCCAACCCCTTGCTGCATGCACCTTCCCTCCGACACCCCAGACACCAAGCCCCCTCACCTTATCATCTCCATGACCCCTCCCACTAAATCCTGGTGGTCTAGTAGACGGGGGGGGGGGGTTTCAGATCAAACCCCTCCCCCAGCTCGAGAACCTCCACCCCTGACACCGCCCCCCCGTACGTTTTGTCAAAAATCAGGCAGAAGGGATGCCCAATCCCTCCTGCCTTGAAGGGTCACCTGTTTATATTGGCGGCTCTTCTCCTTCCCAGTGTATCCTAGGGGAGGGGCCTTAGCCTGAGCTAATCAAGGCCTTAGGCTACTCCTAGTGCATCACCAGCATGCACTGAGAGGGGCCTAAGGCCCTGATTGGCTCAGGTACCTGAGCCAATCAGGCCTTTAAGTCCCTTCCAATGCATCCAGGATGCACTGGGAGGGGGAAGAGCCACCTTTTTGAAGAGGCAGCCCTTCAAGGCAGGAGTGAACAGGCATCCCTCCTGTCTGATTTTTGACAAAAGGTATGGGGGGCAGTGTCAAGGGTGGAAGGTTCTTGAACTGGGGGGGTCTGATCCTAAACCCCCCAACCCACTAGACCACCAGGATTTTATGGGAGGGGTGATTTGCAGGCAGGGGCACTTGGTGTTGGAGGGGGGATGTCAGGAGTTCCTGGTTTTGGCAGCAGGGGAGGGGGCAGGGGGGGCACAGAAGTGAACCAGTATATCTCCCTCTCTCTCGAGTCCCCCCTCCTCTCACTTGCCCAGCTGAGGTAGTGGCTCAGGGTGCTAATAATAAAGTTGCCAGAATCCCAGTCCAACAGCTATCCCTTTAGGAGTTTGAAGGTAGACCAGAGAGGAATTTTGTTACCCTTCATTCACCAGCACCCTGGGCCAGTGCTTAACATGGTCCATAGGTTGAGCCAGCTATGTACATCTGTAAAGCTGGATTTTGTCAAGCAATGTTTTCATAATGGTGGTGTACCATCTCTTTATATATGCCCATTTCATAGTCTATGCTGTAGCATCCTGAACTTTTTTGTCCTAATGATGAGCACACTAAGGGCCCCTTGTAGAAAGTCCAACATCATGTCCCAGTGTGGCTACATATTTATTTTTCAGTACTGCTGTATGCAATTTTTTTGTTTAATAGTGTCATGGTACTTCTAATAGTGAGAAAACTATGGTGCATTGCATTGGTTGATGAGCAGATTAATTGTGCAATAATGTACATTTATGTATTTTCTAGCACTGTTCTGTGCAATTATTTTGTTTAAAAATCTTTTTTTCTATAAGCAATACTGCAAAAAAAAAATAAAAATAAAATATGTTTGTACATTCTAAATGTTCTACTATGGTTTTTAGAAACCACAAGATATAACTCCCCTCGGAAAACCAAAAAAAGAAACAAAAAAGCAGAACAATGCCAGGGAAACGGCTCTCCAAAACTTATGATATATGAAAGAGGAGGAATCGGTGAACGAAAGTGCTCAGCAGGGTATCAAAACCGAGACCAATGAGAGTCTAAACAGACTCAGCCGTCACTAACATTTCACATCACTTCGCTCCTCATTGTTGAAAAATATAAGTGCACAAACAGTGAAATCATTTAAATGAAAAGAGAACAGTGTCTCTGGTAAAGAACTACTCAGAGTTGCCGATACTCACTAACACCAAATACATTTTGTTAGACATAAAGGGCTCCTTTTTACGAAGGTGCGCTAGCGGTTTTAGCGCACGCACCCGATTAGCATGGGCTAGCTGAAAAACTACCGCCTGCTCAAGAGGAGGCGGTAGCGGCTAGCGTGTGGCATTTTAGCGCACGTTATTTCACGCGTTAAGGCCCTAACGCGCCTTCGTAAAAGGAGCTCAAAGTCTTACTTCATTTAAAACGCTGGAGCACTTCAACACATCTGACAAGGACTCCATTTCAGACACTTCTTTAGGGATCTGTTGCGTCTGACCTCCAAAGCATAATTTGTGAGCTGAAATTGATTGTTTTATGTATTAATTAATAATAATAATAACAACTTTATTTTGTATACTGCCATACCCAGAGAGTTCTAGGCGGTTCACAGCAATTAATTAAGATTACAAACGATGAAAACATTGGAATTAACATTTTAGGAATGTACCGGTCATTGAAGTTAATTAGTTTGGTGGGTACAATAAGAGGGGAAGGTGGAGGTTCACATGTATTGATGGGAGTTGAAGAAGTGAGAGGGTGTGTTAGGGGTTCTGTCCGTGGAATAAGTGAGTTTTGAGTTTTTTCTGAAGTCAAGGTAGGTGGGGGGGCGTCAAGTACAATTTGGGCTAGCCATGAGTTTAGTTTGGCTGCCTGGAAGGAGAAGGTTTTGTCAAGGAATCTTTTGAGGTGACATAATTTTAGGGAGGGGAAGGCGAACAGATGAATTCTGCGAAGAGTTCTTATAGTTGTGATTTAGCTTGAAGTGAGGGTTGAGGTAGCTTGGGGATAGACCAAATACAGTTTTGTAGCAGAGGCATGCAAATTTGAATAGGACTCTGGATTCAAATGGCAGCCAGTGCAGTTTATGGTAGAAAGGGGTGATGTGTTCCCATTTGTTTAAGCCAAATATAAGGCGGACGGGGTTTTCTGAATCATTTTTAGTCTCCTGGTGGTTTTCTTCATGGAGCCTAGATAAATGATGTTGCAATAATCCAGGATGCTGAGAATGGAGGATTGTACTAACAGGTGGAATGAGTTGTCATCGAAGTATTTTTTTATGGTGCGGAGTTTCCAGAACACTGAGAAGCTTTTCCTGATGGTAAGATCAGTGTGTTTCTCAAGGGATAGGTGTTTGTCTAAGGTGACTCCCAGTATTTTTAGGGTTTGTTCTAGGGGGAAGTGCGTTTTATGCAGTGTTTATGTTCAGTTAATTGTATTGCACTGTCAAAGTTTAAAAATCAATAAAGATTTATTAAAAAAAAAAAAAAAAAAGGATGCTAGCAATCCTCAATAAAGAATTATTTAAATTATGGAATTCCATTCAATGTTTTTGTTGAGTCCCCATGGTCCCACTGCATTTAACTGGTGGATCTAACATTGCTCCCTGGTTGTAAAGAACTGTTGTTTATTGCCTTCTATTTTGGAAACATAGATTTGGAACCAGCGAATCTGATCAAATTGATGTTCAGCCAAAAAATGCTGGACCAAAGTGGCATTGTGGGGCTGATTCTATAAACGGGTGTCCTGATTATAGGCGGCTGCAGGCATCCTAGAGCCTTCTGGCAGCCAATTGGGACACACATTTTTTTTTTAAAAAAAAGCTCCCCAAGGCAAGCCTCCTACACTGTAGGCGTTTGTCACAGGTCACCTAAGCTCGCCCAAGGCAGGGCAAGGGTGTGGTTTCACCCAGAAGTGGCCTAGTGCGAGTTTAAGCGTCCATTCGCATCTACTTAGAGCCGAGACAGATGCCTTAAATGTAGGCCAGCAAAATGCTGGCCTATATTTAAAAACCTAAAAGCCGGGAAAAATACCCCTGCCATGATCAGCTGAGCTGGCTGCAGCAGGGGAACCTCAGCACCCAGCCACAAAATCAGCAGGAAGAATGCCCACTCCCTCCTGCTGCCATCTGCGAACCCCCAACATCCCCCTTCCGAAGAACCATAGGCAAGGATGCCCACTCCGTCCTTTCGCCACCCCCAGGAACCCCGACACACACACCCCCATTGTCACTCAGCAGGAGGGATGCCCACTCCTTCCTGCCGTCACCCCCAGAACTTGCAATACCCCCACCCCCACCTCCTGTACCTTTTTGAAGGCCAGCCAGAGGGATAGTTACATCCCTGCATCCTGGGATGCCTAAAGCCCTTATTGGCTCAAATGCCCAATATCCCTCCCATAGGAAGGGCCTTAGGCACCTGGGCCAATCAGGGCCTTAGGCCTCCTTCCCAGTGCATCCTAGGATGCAATGGGCATGGCCTCAGACCCTAATTGGAGTAAGCATTTCCTCTGGCCGGCCTTTCTTCAACAAAGGTACGGGGGGGGGGGGGTTGGGGGATTCAGGGGGTGGAAGCAGGAGGAAGTGAGCACTTCTCCTGCCAGAAAACAGGGAGGTATCAGGGGTTTTGGGGAGCAACAGGATGGAGTGGACATCCCTCCTGCCCGGAGACAATGGGGGAGGGTGCTGGGGGTCCCCTGCCACAGCCTGCTCAGCTGATCAAGGCAGGGGCATTTTACCCCCAATCAGCTGAGCTGTCATGACTCCCCAAAGTCGTGGCTCCGGGGAGGCCTGCCTACTCAGCTGATTGGGGATTCCCTTGCTGTGATCAGCTGATGGCAAGGGATCCCTTTGAAAAAGATAGGCGACTGAGCTACCTCTCTTTGCGTTCGGGTAGGCACGATTCTGTAACTGGCGCCAGTGACATGGGTGTCGGTTAGATAATCGGGGCATAAGGCATCTGTTTTTATAAAAGATAGACGCGAGTCTGTATAGGACGCTGGTGTGGAATTCTCAGCTCCTGAGTGTCGTGGTCTTACGTCTGCTGCAATGTTCACCAAGACAATGTTTCATGGACCTAATGGTGCTTCCCGCATATATTCTGTTGCAGGGGCCCACAATCACAAACAACGTATGATGATTGACATCTGGTACAAGATCTCAAACAATAAATTTTATATGTAAAAGGATGAATTCATTGAGTAATCTTCAAAGAAGTACTACAAGCCTTACATTGGTCACAAGGCTGATGAAAACCATTGTTGGGTACTTCCTCATTCTGTACGATAGACTGTACCAGGTTGTCTCTAATATTGCATCCCCTGGAATACGCAATACATGGTCTGAGCTTGAAAATTGAATGAAATTCCAAATTTTTGCCAATGACAATGCATAATCTTGTCAAATGTTGTCCCATGCAGGTACCTAATCCTATTTTTCTATAGGATCCATTATTCACTTTACACGATTTTGAGGTGCAAAATATACTGCTGGAACCTAACCTCCATTTTCCCACAGGGGCAGCGTTTCATCATTCACAAATTCATGGTTTGCAGACTTTTCCATGGAACCATACTACCGCAAATAACGAGAACGGACTGTAATGAGAAAAATATTCAGAAAAAGTATGAAGACTTTTACAAGGCACTGTATAAAGGGGTTTTTACTCTAGTGATATGCAATGTATTATTTCCCCCATTTATGCATGCATGAGGCTCATTATTCCTTTTTAGGCATATGATGCCCTGATTTCTATTGGACATGCACCTTGCTCCTTAGGGCACAGCCCTGGCCCCCTGCTCCAAAAAGACTTTTCGCTTGCACAAATCACTGAATGGTTAACCCTTACAGTATTTACATGAAGTGACAGTTCACAGTAATCATCATATATCAACAAGAATGGGATGAAGACCTCTAGCTATGTATCACCCATTGCCCTGAAGGACTTCATCTAACATATTCCTAGCAGTCGTGCCCTCATTCAATGCAGACAGCTTTCATGCTGTATATGTCACCTCTGACGACGTTCGGGCAATTGACTACCACCCCCAGTGCTTACTTTGAAACCTATAGAGTGCCCCTCACAAGCTCACAAACTGGTATTCTTAAATTGTGATCTGGCCTTGGCTGCTCTTGTACCACTGTGCGGGGCAGCATTCTGCCCCATGGCCATCTGCATGTTCCGCTTAGCCGTCACAGCCCCCCATACGGGGGGGTACAGTTTGAGCTACATAACGTAATATGATTATTTATTTACATACCGCGATACCTCTCAGTTCGATGCGGTCAACAGAAAGAGAAACCTGAACATATTCAGTGAAAAACAACATCCTTAACCAAGCACACCAATTTGGCATAAACTTAGAACGTCATCTGGCTTTGCATCCGTTTTCTCAGTTTCTGTACTGCTTCACATAACTCAGTAGTTGAATTGCTGTGTACTCCAATTAATTATTCTCAGTGGACTACTGAAAGCATACTAGCGATTCTATACATTGTCTATTTATGAATATAGTTTAGGAACATGTCATTAACATGCTGCATGTATAAATAATTAAATGCACATTATGCCACAGATGCAGCGTTCTCTGCATTAATAATGATAAACTGCTATTGTGCTTGCATATATTACACATAATCACCAACCCATTATATATAATGGCATTCCAGCATATACTACTACTACCACTATTACTAGGGGAGAGAGTGACTCAGTGGTTAAAGCTACAGCCTCAGCACCTTGAGGTTGTGGGTTCAAACCCACACTGCTCCTTGTGACTCTAGGCAAGTCACCTAATCCCCCCCCCCCCCCATTGCCCCAGGTACATTAGATAGATTGTGAGCTCGCTGGGACAGATAGGGAAAAATGCTTAAGTACCTGAATAAATTCATAGAAATAATTTTGCGCTTCCCTGGGAGAACAGTATAGAAAATTGAACAAATAAATACTACTATTTATAATTTACGTAGCGCTAAAAAGTATACACAGTGCATACTGATTCAATTTCACATTTTAATACTGCAATATAGTAAAACACAGAAACTAAAGTAAAGTTCATGGAAGTTTCCTTTTTGATGTAAATATTGTATAAGGGCAACTTCTGTTGGCAGGAGGAAGTGTAACCCTGTGCAGTGATACTCAACGTATTCCTGATGTAGGATTTGGCCAGTCGTCAGAACATTCACAATGAATTTGAATGTGATGTATTTGTATTCACTGAACCCCAGGTTCTATCTAAAAGTTGATATGGAACAAAACAGTGCATCCCTTCTGCCGGAGGACTTGAGGGGGATTTCAGAGGTGGCAGTGGGAAAAATTGGGCATCTCTCCTGCTGCGGATAGTGTCTGGGGGGTTCAGGGGTGGCAGAAGAAGGAAGTGGGCATCCCTCCTGCTGGCCAACTTGCAGTGGGGTTCAGTGGTTCCCCGCCATGGTCGCTCAGCTGATTGCGGCAGGGAGATTTCCTTACCGCAGTCAGTTTAGTGGCTGCGTCTGTATGAAATGTAGGCCAGCATTTCAATGGACTACATTTCAGGTGCCTATCTCAGCCCTAGGGAGATGCCTAGGGCTGCTTAAGCACACTCAAGGCCACTTCCGGGCAAAACCACGCCCAGCCTTGGGTGACCTTAAGCGTCCCTAGGCACTTCCCTACACCCATGACAGACACCTACAGTGTAGACGGTTTGCCTCTGGGTTTATTTATTATTTTTTTTTAGAAAACATGCATCCCGGTTGGCTGGTTAGACAGCGGTAGGACGCCTACCGCTGTCTATAATTGGGACACCGTTTATAGAATTTGCCCCTTAGTGCTGATTTTCAGCGCTAGGCTGGTAAATTAGGCTTATAAATCTAAGAAAAAATATGGCAGGCCTATATTTATGAGCATAATTTTTAAGCTCCTAAATGAGGATAGATTTTCAATTAAAATGTTACACTCTTAAGCTTGGCTGAAAATAGAGTACACATTTATGGAGGCTAACCTATGGGCATAAATTTAAGAGCTCAACATTTCTGAATATTGGGCTCTCAGATTTCAAAGGGTGTGTTTGGGAAGGGCCCAAAATCTAGACAGCATGCCCTGTTGTACCAAAGGAATATAGGTGTAGATCTAAAAATTTCTACAACAGCTTTTAAACTTGCCTTAAGGCACACATAAGTACCAGCTTAAAGGGACAGGCACAGCCTGATGGAACCCCTCCTATGAGCTTCCTCAACTCCCCAAAAGTAGACCCCTTGTACTCCCCTCCACATAAAGGAAGTGGTCTCTCAAATACCCCATTCCCTGACAAAGGTAGTAATCTCCCAAAGACCTCCCCCCCCTTCCCATAGTCCCCAGGACTGACCTAAAATCTCCCTCCAGAAACTGGATAGCTTGGCACTGGCAGTTATGCAAATATATTCATCTTAGAGAAGAAGAAAAGCACAATAAAAACATTTGAATATGTAAACAGTAGAAATAATGCATAAATGTAAAGCATTCATCAGTAGCAATATGAGGCTTGTTAAGGTGAGGCTTATGAGTAACAGAAAATATATCTTTACAGAAAGGATGGTGGATGCTTGTAACAGCAAGCCATAGTTTGTAGAAACTATGGCATAAACCCAGATCGTCTTTTGTTGCAAAGAAGAGAAAGTCTGAAATTGAGTTTGGGATATGAAATGTACCTTCCAAGCTGAGTGGGAAATTCAAGACTCAGGGTTTGTTCAGCTACTTTTAAATGTTAACTAGACAAATGTTTTGAATCTCGCTCCCTAAACCAGTGGTCTCTGAATGCGTAGCCACAAGGTCACATGTGATTCCTGAAGGCCTCCATAGTGGCCCTCAGTTAGCCAAAATGCTTTTGGAATCCTGTAAATGCATTCATTTCAATCTTGCCCACTTTATTTGGTAATTGCAAACAATATCTTAAGTGTGTTCTCAGGTGTCTCATGTATGAGGGCCCCTGCTATGCTTCTCTAAAAGAGATGAGTACTTTTCTAACTTTTCTATAATTAAAATATTTAAATAAGAAAAATAATTTAAAAATATATATAAAATAAGACCGATGAAGACTTTAGTGCAAACAATTCTGTGAATGAAATGCTCTCACAGTTTGCACCGCTGAGGTCCTAAACGGGAACAATATGTTCATCTAAGGTTGTGTATGTGATACCAAGCTACTAATAAGGCAACATAATATAATCAACAACATTTGGCATAAGCTTTAGCCGACTATGCCATGCATTCTGCTCTGTTCTTACTTTTTTCTAGATATTAACACAGTACTACCACTAGATGTCGCCAAATATCACCTGTCCTATTTCTTGGCACTCTTCCTTTGCTCTATTATATGTATGTGTGTGTGTGTGTGTGTGTGTGTGTGTGTGATGAATTATTAAGACATGGGTATGGTTTATTAATGGCTATACTTCATGCTTTTCAGATAGTTTTCCCTGTAACTGTTTATGCTCTGTCAATATGCATTTGTAATATACATTATCACCACACATTCAACATCATTAATGCTTTTTTCCCTTGCGTGAATAGCACACGAAGAAGGGCCATTTACTAACCCGAGGTAAGATTTGGCCATCGACGTGTATTAATGAAATTTTGTAGCACATTAGCAGCAGAACCTCATAGCAAACATTTTTAGGGTAAACGGGCCGTACTCAGCATATGAGGAGAAACAGTAGCAGCACGAATGATATATTATACATTAACCCAGTGTGGAAACAGTTTGGAGGTGTCATTAACTGTTCCACGACAACTGTCTTGATGTTACCATGCATCACAGTAATATCCATTGGTATCGGTGCTGCTCACCCTGTCCCTTTTCACATATTAACATAAAATTCCATGTTAACAGTTAAATGCCAAATTTATCACATAATAACATCTTTTGGCATGTGTTAAGGACATTTTAGCATGCGGCAAATGCTTAACACATCTTATTACCTGCATTAAACACCTAACCTAGCTTAGTGAATAATGTATGTCACTGCACACTTTTGCTACACAGATCTTTAAATACCTCTCTGGTAATATAAAGTTTTTGCTTTAATGGTAGCACGTGATTTGATTACTACAGTTTGATTATTTATTCAGTCTGACATTTCAAATCTAACAGAAAATTCTGCATTAGTGGAAACGTGATGGCACTGCTTTAACGTACATTAGACTGCTTATTAAACAGGCCGCATGATGATATGCATGGACAAGGTGAAGGCTCTTTCAAAATGTTTCAACAAACCAGTATCCCTTCAGAAATGGAACATAGGTCAGGAAGAAAATAAATACTGTATTTGCAGTGCTCAATAAATTTTCAAAACATATTTGCCTTTACGTTTGCCATTGACATATTCCTTGCCAATGTAGCAAAATGGAACACACATGTAAACCCTATGGCACCAGATCCAGTCCAAACCAGTTTCACTGTGGCTACCTCAGTATTTAGAAGCCAATATTTCAAACTCCGTCAAAAATACAAACAAAGGGGTTTGACTTAAAATTGTCAAAAATAGAGTGATAAAGGTACGTATATGCAGACAAAGAAATCACTCTAGCTGGTGCTTATAAATGTGCTGTATCGATAATATATACAGTGTTGAATAACTATAGGCTCAGAATCATGGAGTTGGTAAACAGGGAAAAAACCCCGGCACTACCGCCTCACCGCCCAATCATCGCATGAGAGGAATATCACCAATGAATTTATATATTAACTTTGAATGCTCAAAAAAGCCAAGGGCTAAAGTTCTTAAACTGTGTACGCCGTTATCTTAACAAAAGGAACACAGCAACTTATCTTTCGGTTTGCAGGTTCCGACATGCCACGTTTCGCTCCTGCTTCAGGGAACCCAAGGAACTTTGCAAAAGATTTTTCAATGGTGGGCGGAAAAAGATTTATTCAAATTTAAATTAAAACAAATCTCATTGAATGCTCTAAAATTTATAAAATTTCTCTTGGCTAAAGGTATGGAACTCACCAGAGTTGGAAACAGATATCTCACATAATGCACAAAGCTTCTGTTCTTACGATGTTACAAAAGCGGAAAACCACCGGAAATTTAAAGGCCTTTAACGTGACCACGTAAAATACAATCCACGTAAAATCAGCCATTAAAATACAAGGGATCAGCTGATAAAAATAAAAAATGAAAAAGTAAAAAGTAAAAATACAAATCAAAAAACTGAAGAACTGGAATCATAAATACCAACTTCTATAGAAAGGCACGCCACTCGATCTCACTATTTAAATCTCTCGGGTGTAGGGTGTTCAATTTAAAAATCCAATTCTGTCCTCTGGCATACAATCTGGCTTTTAAATTGCCTCCACACGGTAACACCGGGGCTTCCAAAACAGAGAACCATAGTGCTGTTGGCTGATGATTTTCTGCTACCCAGTGTGGGGTGAGGGGGGCTTCCATAACTCTTGTGGAAATTCTGCTGATGTGCTCACTGATCCGAACTCGGATACTTCGGATGGTATGTCCAATATATAACAGCTTACAAGGGCATTGGACAATATACACTACTCCACTTGTGCGACAGTTAGTAAAAGGTATGTTCTTGCGATTACATACCCAAGTTGGAACATTCATTTGGGAAAGAGGAATGTTATACTGGCAAACTGTACATGAAGAACATAAAGAATGAATGCCTCCAGAGGATGTCAAAGTGCTTTTATCAGACAAAAATTGAGATCTTGTGAGGCATTGTTTTAAATTACGGCTCCGGGAGTAAACAAAACCTGGCAAGTCTTGAAACGCAGCATGATGTTGTAAAATATCCCAATGAGAATTAATTATCTGCTTGATCTTAAATGCATGTTGTGAGTATGGAATAACACAAACTAAAGATGACTCAGTAGTGTTATTATTTGAAGAAAAAAGAACCTCTCTTTGGGCATACAATGCTCGCTTAAACGCTTTTTTGATGACTGTTACTAGGATAGCCGCGCTCTCTGAAGCGATCTCTCATATCTTCAGCTTTATTTAAAAATTCATCTTGAGAGAAGCACAAACGGCGTAACCTTAAACACTGCCCAGTAGGTATATTATTAAGTAAATGTCTCGGATGGTGACTCTCATATCTTAAAAGGTTGTTCCGGTCTGTAGGTTTTCTATAGATGGTGGTATAGAACCTACCATTGTTTAGCGTGATATTAATGTCCGAAAATGGTAAAGAACAGATATTTGAATTGATAGTAAATTGCAGGTTAGGATCACCATGGTTTAGCCAACACAAAAAAGAGGATAACTCAGTGGCTGTCCCCAACCACACTGCAAACACGTCATCTATATAGCGTTTCCACATTCCACATTTCCACGTTTCCACATTCCACGTTTCACAAAATATTCAGAAGGGTATAGATACCATTGTTCAAAAACTGCAACGTACAAACATGCTATTGTTGGTGCCATCTTAGCGCCCATGGCTGTGCCCTTAATTTGTAAAAAATAAGATTGATCAAATTGGAAATAATTCTTACTAAGGGCTACCTGGGCAATACTAACTAAAAAATCTATCCGTTGAGCAGACAAACCCTTTTGTTGAAGATGTTGTTTAACTACATTGATGGCTGCTTTCTGTGGTATGTTTGCATAAAGTGCCTTGATGTCAAAAGACACTAAAATCACATGAGAGGGGACTTCTTGAAAAGTATCCAAAAATCTGATCATGTCGCCTGTATCTTTGACATATGATGTGGAACTTGATCTTTTAATTGAAGATCTATAAATTCAGACAAAGGCTCCAAAATAGATCCTATACCTGCCACAATGGGACAAGCAGGGAGATCCACTAAAGATTTATGGATCTTTGGAACAAAATATATAACTGGAGTCACCGGACATGGGCAACACAAAAATTTATATTCTCTTTTGTAATGGTCCCCGATTCAAGAGTTTGTAATAAAATATGTGCAATGACTTCAGACAATTCAGTAGTACGATCATGATCGACTAATTGATAGTATGTGTCATCGAATAGTTGTCGGTGCGCTTCCTGGACGTATGCAGTGGTGTTCATTACTACAATACCTCCTCCTTTATCTGCAGGATGTATCAATATATTCTCATCAGATGACAAAGATTTTAAAGCTGCCCTCTGAGAGAGAGTTAAATTGTCCTTAACATGTGTCGGTTGTGATTCTAATTTGAGAATATCACATTCAACCATTTGTTCAAAAACCTGGATATGAGGGTCAACCGGACCGAGAGGGCACCAAGTTGACTTCAATCTTTTAGAGGATATGTTAATACTATTTTCAATAGCTTCTGTCTGGCTGTCTTGACTAACATGAACGTCCTGAAAAAAATGTTTGAGTTTCAATTTACGTATAAATTTGTAAAGACATATCCGAGTATCCGAGTGGATTATATTTGGAAGTTGGAACAAAGGCTAAACCTTTGAGTACTTCTATTTCAATACTCGTGAGTGTCCTACTAGATAAGTTGAACACACTTGAATAACTTATGGCTTGGGGTTCTTGTGTCTTGTAGGTCTTTGATTGCCGATCCTGGTGTTGGTTACTAAAAAAGGCTTCTTTTGAACTGACCCGGTTGTTACTGCTGGAAGTGTGACACTTCGTATGATATTCTTCTGTATGTGTCTTCTTCTGAGGTGTCACTTGATGTTTGAGCATAAGTGGGATGTCTATTAGGTTTACATCTTGATTTATCCATCCAACTATAAACAAAGCCCCTTTGATAATCAAGTTCGTCTCCATGTAATTTTTTAATTTTGGAACCTCTTAACTCGATCTTGAAGTCATCGAGTTTTTTGGTTAACTCTTAAAATTGTGCCATTTATACATTGTCTTGTATATTATCTTTCAGATACTCTACTTGGGTTTGTAATTCTGTTTTATATTGGTCTAATTCCACTTTAGTAGTTTCAATAATTAATAACATAAGGTCATACGAACATTTTAAGGATAGCATTCCATTTCTGTAAGAAATTAGCATTGTCTAAGAACAACCGAGGTTCAGTTCTCATACGCAGTCCTCTAGGTATGTGTTTAACCCTGCAATACTCCACTAGTGTGGCTGAGTGTAACTTGGCCCGAATAATCCTTTTGTGGGAGGATTCTAATTGGTCCCAATCTGAAAAAGCTGTCCCTTGTTCCGCAGAGGTGAAAAGGTGAAATTCGGCCAATAAATCATTGGCTTGTTGCTCACTATATGACATAGTGAAGAGAAATTTATAAATTTTAGAGCATTCAATGAGATTTATTTTTAACTTAAGTTTGAATAAAATATAATTTTTTAAAATTTTGTATTTTTTCAGAATCTTTTTTCGTCCACCATTGAAAAATCTTTTGCAAAGTTCCTTGGGTTCCCTGAAGCAGGAGCGAAACATGGCACGTCAGAACCTGGAAGCCGAAAGATAAATTGATGTGTTCTTTTTGTTAAGATACAACGTACACAGTTTAAGAACTTTAGCCCTTGGCTTTTTTGAGCATTCAAAGTTAATATACAAATTCATTGGTGATATTCCTCTCATGTGATGATTGGGCGGTGAGGCGGTAGTGCTGGGGTTTTTCCCCCATTTACCACCTCCATGATTCTGAGCATATAGTTATCCAACACTGTATATATTATTGATACATCAGTCAGCATCAGCAAGATGTTATCTCACCGATTTGCCAAACTTCATTCTATATAGTTTAACAATGTTTTCAGGTCCTCAGAGGGCCACCACACACTCAAACCATCTCATTGTGCGGGGCTTTATGCTCCCACTCGTCATTGGACCCAGTATACGTTTTACTGTGTTTATATTATAAATATTTTTAAGAGATTTTTTAAAATATATGCTAAAAGTACTTAGCTTGTAGATTCGACGTATGATTCAAAGGGCTTTATACGGGCAAAACATGTTGGTGATTGATGTTTCTACCCTCCCGAGTAGCGTCGAATCTACACGCTAAGTACTTTTAGCATATATTTAAAAAAATCTCTTAAAAATATTTATAATATAGACACAGTAAAACGTATACTGGGTCCAATGACGAGTGGGAGCATAAAGCCCCGCACAATGAGATGGTTTGAGTGTGTGGTGGCCCGCTGAGGACCTGAAAACATTCATTTTTAAAATTTCTATACCGTCTAATTGCTAGGCGGTTTACAGTACATCCACAATACTTAAACAGTATAAAAGAGGGACAAATCATCAAAAATTAAATTCACAGTTAATCCTCAATCATGACAAGTCAGATCCTATAAAAAAAAAAAAGCATTAACAAACAATTGTGTTTTGAGGAGTTTTCTGAAAAGTTCCTCTATCAGCACAGTTCCTTAGCTGCCTTACCATCGAATTCCATAATTTTACCCCAGCACAACAAAAAGTCATTGCACAGGTTTCTACATAATTCAGATTAACGTTGGCCTTTAACAAAGCAGAATTTTCAGAACGCAACAATCTGTTGGGCTGATAAATGGTCATCTTACTCTTGAAATACTCTGGAATTGTACCATACAAAAACTGACGACAAATCATAATGTTATATTGCATTCTAAAAGCCACTGGCAGCCAGTGCAGTTGCTGAAGCCAAGGTATAATATGAGACTGACTCAAGTCAATTAAACCTGCAAGAGAAGGGCTCATAAACATTGTAACTCGTTTGTTATGGAGGAGAGAACAAAAATGGATATTTAATTTGCATTCCCTTCATCCTGATGGCCTCAATAATGAGATTGAATGGGCAGCTTTTCTCTGACTCCTTTTTGGTAGCCCTCTATGATACATTTTTTATTTTTTTATTATTTTTTGTTTTTCTGCAGTATCCACCTTGAAGTTCCGTTCTGTACTCTGCAAATGAATGGATGACGTCATCACGTTCACGCACGGGTGTTCCCCTCCCCCCTCTGCTTTATAAGTCAGAGCGGGTGCCGGCGTTCTCCGTTGCAAGGAACCTTTCAATTTTTGAACTGGTCTGTAACCTATATTGTGTCTCCTGTCTAAATTGCCAGCTTCTAACACTTTAGTTTTTTGCACAGTTACAGTTGCTTTTTGAGTTTCAGTGCCTGTATCTTGTGTTTCTTACATTTGTTCTCCTTTGTTGTTGCATTGCAGCTTACAGTTGAAGTATTTACAATTAGTGATTTTTGACAAAAACTATCTACTTTCGGTTGGCGGGGTCTCCTGAAGCAGTCACCGAAACGGGGCCACGTCAGGACCCTGGAAAGTTGCTTTTTGCAAGCTAAGTACAATCTTTAGCTATTTTTTGAATGCAACCACTATCATTGTGCAAATTGAAAATTCTTGCGAATTACCTTATCTAAGTATTGACATTTTTCAAATTTTGCACATCCTCAAGAGTTGGACTCGTTTGCTAAAACTATGCTATGATTTGAAAATATAACTCTTGTTTCAAGAGAGGGTTATCTCCTTCTCTTTAGAGTTACAAGCCTCTGAGCAGAGTTACAATGTTTATGAGCCCTTCTCTTGCAGGTTTAATTGACTTGAGTCAGTCTCTTAATTACACTTCAGCCATTTTCTGACTCTTAATTGCTACATTGTCCCTGTGTATTGGAAACGAAGGTATAATATGAGCCTATTTTTGATGTTCCTGTAATCAGTCTGGTTGCAGCATTTTGTGCCATTTGCAATACCCTGTACCTCGTCTTAGTCACTCCAAGATACAGGGCATTACAATAGTCAAACTTCGACAGAAACATTGCCTGCACTACAGTGTGGAAATCAAAGGATGCCCGCATCGGCTTCACTCGATACAATAGACGTATTTGTGCAAAATATGGCTGTAAACTGCTTTGTTTGTAAGACGGAAAGGTGATGTATCAAATCCATTATCATTACCCTAATTCAATAAGGAGGTACTGATTTTTAGACACCAAGAATGTGGCTACTTAGACCCTATTCCAGGAAGAAAAGCAGGCACTTACTTTTTTCTTATAGAATACTAGTGTGACAGGTCACAATACACATTTATATTTTAGACACTAGCCCTTCTGCCAGAGGTCTTCCCTAATTTTTAAGTCAGGGCCACTTTGAATCCAAATGAACCGAAGAAGAGCCACAAAACACCTTCCCATGTGGGGCTGGGACACTGCTTACGAGCAAGTGGCAATGACATCTATCCCTTCAAGCCCACTTTTAAACTTGTCACTGGGGTATCCTCAAGAAAGCAGGCATTTCCAAGTGCACTCTCTTTTTCTAAAAAGAAATGCCTTGTCTTTCAAGCATGCAGCATATTCCCCCATCCACTTCCTGTTTTCTTTCATTAGCTTAGGAAGAAGCGGAGATTAGTGCCCCCCTCCCCCCCACCGAATAATGATGAGGGCCACCACTGCACCCCCCCAGGCCTTGGACTGAAGAATGCTGCCTTATGCCAACCATAGAGCTGGTGCAAATGCTCACACCTAGATTGTTAAAGACTGTGGGTAAAAATGTACCCATCCATATTCTACTCAACTCTGCCCATGTATGTGCCATTGCATCTTATCCTCTACCTACAGATATACCCTTATTCTAGCTATAAACATGTAAATAACTAGAATACTGGCATTCACGCATGTTCTTGTCACCTAAATCTTGGTGGCTTCTTATAGAGTTATCCCCTACTAGAGTATTAAATAAAAATACTTAAAAACAAAATCTGAAGAAAAATAAATTATATAAAATATACAGAAAATAGGTGCACACGCTTCTGCCACTCCTATAGCTGTCATAAGCGCTTGCACCTGTTTTATGCGAGTATCTTACCTGTTATGGTAGTATTCTATAAAGGAATTAGATATCTACCTTCCTTACAGAATAGGCTCCTGCCTATGGCTTATAGAATCACCCTGAATATATACAGTGCCACTAAAAATTCACTGATAGGATAACAGTCAGTCATCGCTAAATGCATAAGTGCTTTTGAATATTGGCCCGGACAAGTCTAGTCATTACAATAGATATGAACGATCAATCAATTTTGTTTCTAAAGGTACAATTTTTTTTTTTTTTTTTTTTTAACATAAACTGCAATTAGATTCCAGTACTACCGTCCAGAGTCCAACAGAGTTCTTCATACTGACTACCTGAATAAGACAAATAAGGCATCTCAGCATCGCAGTTCAGCCAAAGCTATTCTGCAAGTTTCTCAAGCTGATTCCTGAGCACACATACCTCAAACCACTGCCCATGCGATTGCATTTTCAGGATGACACAGGGATCTGGCTTGGAAAGTGCATCGCGGTCCGATATGGCCTTGCATGACACTCGCAGCTCGACCTTAGTCAGGCAAGGGCTGCTAAAGATTCCAAGTGTGTTGGCTGCGGATTCATAGATGTTACTCATTTTCTGCATGTTATGCTGATCCTGTGAAAGGAAAAGAAGAAAATAAGAATTTATAAAGAGAGGACTTTCTGACTAATGGCACAATAGTACCTGTAACTGTGAACAAGCCTGTTATTCTGAATTACAGCCCTTTTCTGGTAATCTAGGCCAGGTTTTCCACAAGTCAGCCAGAACCACTGAAAATTGTTGTGCAAAGCCCTAACATTGTAGACTGCAGAAGTGTCGTATTACATAGGCCCGGATTCTATAAACTCCGTCTTAAATTAGGCACTGGTAGGTGCCCTACCAGCACCTAACTTAAGTTGTAAATGCCATTTATAAAAAGAAAAAAAAAATCATTTAAAAGAAAAATGTAGGCGCCTACCGGCATCTTAAAAAAAAAACAAAAAAAAACAACGGTTCATAGTCATTTGCGCACAAGACATCAGTATGCCGACAATTTGGCGTAAGACACCAGCGTGCCGGTGAAAAACTTACTTTTAAAGAGCTCCAACGTGGGGTATGAGTGGGGAGCCCCCAAGTTTACTTCATACTCATTGCGCTGCCGCTGGGGGGGGGGGATTGGAACCCTCCATTATAGAGTAAACTTAAATTTTTCCCGATTTTTTCGGAAAAAGTTCTCAATAATGTGGGGTGATGCACCCCCCACCCCCAACGGCAGCGCGAAGAGTATGAAGTAAACTGTGGAGGTTCCCCACTCACACCCCACATCGGAGCTCTTTAAAAGTAAGTTTTTCACCGGCGCGCTGGTGTCTTACGCCAAATTGTCTGCACTGTAATGTCGGCGCGCTGATGTGTCACGCGCGCTTTTGTCCTGACACAAAAAACGGTGCCTGAATCGTGTCTACATAGGTGCTTTACAATGCCTAACGCTACTGTAGGCATGGCCAACACCTGAAGTGGCATTAGGCGTCACAAAGTGCCTCCATGGATAAAGAAGATGCAGGAACTTGGGAGTAGTTAAACTGGATAAGCAGTGGGATTCCACAAGCCTTTAAGCTAAGAAATGAAAAGGAGTCTAAGAGTCTGGTAGAAAAACTGAGGCTGTAGACCAGGGGTGCCCAACGCTTCGATCGCGATTGACAGGTCGTTCGCTCAGGCGACCCCAGTCGATCGCACAGCAGGTTCCTTTCTTCCCTTCTCTTTTTTTCCCCTCCTGACTGGCCCGCCTCTTAAAGAACGCTGGCCAATCAGAGTGCTGGAAGGGCGGGGTGAAGGTCGGTGGGGGACGGAGCTCAGCGCATCACAAGAAATAGAAGCGCCTGTAATGATTGAGGTAAGAGCGAGGCCTAATGCTGCCCGATATACAATTTAAAAAACCCCAAAATCGGCCTCCCAATCAGTGGCGTACCGAGGTGGGGCGGTCCGCCCCCGCCCCGGGTGCACGGCTTGGAGGGATGCACAGCCGTCCGGGTCCTCCTGCCCTTTCTTTCCACTGGTCTGCGCACGGGGCTCGCCGCCCAAATGGTGCTGTTGGTTATCGCGAGACTCGCGGGAATTGACGGCACCATTCGAGCGTCGGTGCGGGACCAGGCAGGCGCGAGCCCCGAGCGCGGACCGGGGGAAAAGAAAGGCAGGATGACCCGGACCTGCCGGCTGTGCACCCCTCCAAGCCGTGCACCCGGGCGGATCGTCCCCCTTCTACATCCATTGTACTTGTCTTTTATTCAGTTCCACTAATGAGCATTGTGACAGGCAGTTCCTATGGGGCAGTTCTTGGAAGTATTTCTTTGTTTTTCTGTGCCTAAGTATTCTATTAATTTAACTTCCTTATTCCTGTGGGGATCTCCAAAGGGGACGAATGGGAGACGGCCGGTGGCAGGTTGTACTTTAGCAATTCTTACAGGTTTCCATAGGCCTCAGGAGCTGTCTTCCCTCTGCCGTGGTCCTGCCCCTCCTCTAAGTCAGAGACAGGCTTGGGGCAGAGGGAAGACAGCTCCTGAGGCCTATGGCAACCTGCAAGGATCGCTAAAGTACCAGCGATCCTCTCTGCAGACTGCTCCCTGCTGGAATTAGGTAAATGGATGTGGGGAGGGTAGGCCTTCGGGGGGGGGGGGATCCAGTCCTTCAAGGGGTAGTGCAGACCTTCAGGGGGGGAGTCAACCTTTGAGGGGGAATGTGCAGACCTTCAGGGGGGGTCAGGCCTTCGGGGGAGGGGGGCTGTATAATAAAAAAATATTTGAACATAAATACAAAGTACACTCGGTGTGTGTATATATATATATATATATGTTTAGCATTTTTATTGTTGGTAGATCATTTTGACTTGGTCATTTTAAAAGTAGCTCGCAAGCCCAAAAAGTGTGGGCACCCCTGCTGTAGACAGATGTAGTAGCTATGAAGGGAGGAAGAATTACACTGGCTGCCAGTGAAAAAAAGGGATTCAATTTAAGATTGCTTGCATGGTCTACAAAGCAATATATGGAGAGAACTCCAATGGACTAGTATCTGATATTAGGGTCACACACTCTTCTCTTAATTTGAGACTAACAGAACGCCTCAAACTGACCTTCCCATCTCCCCAAGTTCAACAACAATAACAAAAAAAAAACAACTTAGACTCCACTTTTGAATTTCAGAGACCCAAAATTTGGAATGTCCTACCTTTAAGTTTGTGTCAACTTCACACCTATTACAAATTCAGGAAAACACTAAAGACATCTCTTCTCTCTGTAATTCTTAGTAATCTAACCATGTAGGGCCCTAAAAATCTTACTGTAACTTCTGACTATCCTTGAAATTATTTTGTAAACCACAATGATTTCAAACTGAAATTTGCGGGATAAGAAATGTGTGTCATGGTATGGTATGTTTGAAAACAGCAAAAAGAGGCACCAGAGAAGTCACAGCCAATACAAGTCTTTTATTGAAGTGAAGTCATTTTAAAACAAACAAAATCCCAACTAGGACCTAGTTTCAGTGACTGCATCACCTTCTTCAGGGGACAATATTAATCATGTTGGTGTCTGTTTCACAACTGAGGCGCCTCAGTAGTAAAACAGAGACGCCAACGATTAATATTGTCCCCTGAAGAAGGCGATGTAGTCACCGAAACTGGGTCCTAGTTGGGATTTTGTTTGTTTTTAAATCACTTCAATAAAAGACTTGTATTCCCTTGCTGGTTGTGACATCTCCAGTGGCTCATTTTGCTGTTTTCCTTGTAGTATTTCGAGGCCTTGTGTTCTCTTTCTTGTTCTATAGTATGTTTGAAGCCAGAACAAGGAGCAATGCTGGGTGTGTATGTCAGAGGCTAGAGGGGGTAAATCTACTCAAAGAAAATAAATAAGGCTGAAAGGGGAGCTTTGCTTGAGGATGGTGACTGCAGCCAGAGACAGAGGTTTGCTTGGGCCAGAAGGGGAGGTTTAATGGGAAAGTCAGAAGCAAGCTAACTGAGGTCAAGGGGTTGCTTAGGGGTGAAGATTGACTGAGATCAAAGAGAAAGTTCCTAAAGAGGTAAGCTTAAGTCTGCACTCCCAGATCTGAATCTGAACCTCTGGTCTCAAAAACTGAATGCGATCCTGTGTTTCCAGAAACAGATTAAGCCACTCTTCCTAAAGTGGAATCTGAACCTGATGTTCCATAAATGTCAAATACTGTTTCGGTATATAGCCAGCACTTTAATTCTTATCTTCTCCTATGAACTAAGGGAATGTGTTGGCGGTGAAGTGACGCTAGGACCAGAAGGGGTCATGTAGACTAGTGTTCCTGCTTTTTGTTTGCTGTCCACATAATACTGTATCCTCGTATTAGCTATTACTGGTGTGATGGCCGTGTTAGTCCACTTTCCAAGGTAATATAAAGAAATAAAACAAAAAACAAAGGAAATAAGGTAATACCTTTTTTATTGGACTAACAATACCTTTTATGATGAGCTTTTGAAGGTAACCCTTGTTCTTCAGATCAGAAATAAGCAAATGTTGACAAAGATCAGTATATACAGTATAAGGAAAACATGAAAACATTTCAGGGATAGGAAGAGGGAGGGGTAGGTGAGTGGCCAGATGACAGAGAGGTGACAGAGCAGGTTTAAAATGTCTTTGTAATGGGAAAGGAAGCCCAGCCCAGATCTCTGTTAAGTCCTGTCTGGTATATGTCAAAATATTTCGAAAACTCATCATAAAATGCATTGAGTTAGTCCAATAAATAAGGTATGACGTTATTTCCTTTGATTTTTGTTTTAGTTCTTTATACACCTAAACAGTAATGTGTCTGGTCTGAAAAATTCACAAACACCCTAGTCTCCCGCATATGGTGTGAGAAGTACCCTGTTTCCCCGATGGTAAGACACTGTCTTATTTTTTTTGGAAGGCCAAAATATGCTCTAGGGCTTATTTTCGGGGGGATGCCTTATTTACCCATGAAGAAGACTACAGTACACAGTTATTGTTGAAAAAAAACAGAATTTTATTGCCTGTATTGGATGTTCTGGCCGTGAACAAACTCCTGCAGTCTCCGTTAGGGAGGGATGAGGGAAGCTGCCTGTGTTTCCTTGCGCGGAGTCACGTGCGCGCGCTGCAGTCCTGTCACTTCCTCCTCTTCACTTCATGACGAGGCGCGGCACGCAGCCATGGAGGCAAATACGGTAGACGGAGGGACCACACGGAGTCACCCACCGTACCACCCGATTCGGGTAAGCGCAGGTATCGGTGGGTGGCTTATTTGCGGGGGGGGGTGCCTTATTTTACATTTTTTTCTAAAAAGGGGGGGCTGTCTTATTTGATGGCCCTGCCTTATCATCGGGGAAACACGGTAGGATTTATGACCTACATTTGCCTACAGGTAATCAAGGCCAAAGTGGAATTAATTGACCATCATGTTATCCAGTTGGCATGCAGATACCGGCAGAGTTTCAACAAAAGTACACTTCTCCCTCCATATTCGCAGTTTTAGCACTCGCAATTTCAATTATTCACGGTTTTTAGCTTGCTATTGATATCGTAAAGCAACTTGCACAACATTCAAAGCATAATACAAAATGAAATGTAGAAAAATAGTATAAATTACAAAACAGTAAATAAGAAAGAAAATATGCATTGTAAAAATAAAAAGTTGCCACAATTAATCACCCTATTAACAAAGCCACATTGTTGCTGCTAACAATAGTCCTAAAGGATTGGACCACATGTATAGAAAACCTAAACCAGAAGGCCGTGAGCCGAGCTGCCCATGACAAATGCATATGGGAATTATCTTGCATTCTGTTCCTGATGAACAGAAGTGAGAACCACTAAGGATGATAAACCAGTAAAAACAAAAGGGCCCCTTTCACTAAAGTTTAGAACAGGGCTATCCAACCTCGACCCTCGCCAGGTCGAGTTTCCAGGATTTCCCTAATGAATATGTATGAAATCTATTTGCATACAATGCAAATGGTGCATGCAAATAGATCTCATGCAAATTCATTGGGGAAATCCTGAAAACCCAACTGGATTCTATAAACGGTGTCTAACAAATAGCGGCTGCCAATCTTCAGTTAGGCACCATTTATAGCGATGGACTTAGGTGTTGGTAGGTGTCAAAATCTTAAGCACCCCCTATTTAAGCAAAAATTTTCACGGCCTAAATCCCAGCACTAAATCCAATTTAAGTGCCTTGCTGCAAAACACGCCCAGGATCTGGCCCTAACCACACCCACTTTCTGGTAGGCGCCTACCCATAAGTGGTAAGTGCCTATTGAATTAGGTGCCATTACTGCTTCTTAACAGTGCCAATTAAGCTAATTCTAAAATTACCCCCCCCACACACACACACACGCACACTTTTACAAAGCTGCGTTAGGTTTATCATCGCTGGCCACAGCTGTATTATTTCCAATGCTCATAGGAATTCTATGAGCGTTGGAGCTAATATCTCCATGGCTGATAATAAAAAAGCCTAATGTGACTTTGTTGGGGGGTGAGGGGGTTTAAATTAGGTGCCTAGATCGGTAGGTGCATCAATCTAGGTACTTAACTTCAGCTGCCATTTATAGAACCTGGGCCTCAGTGCATGCTAAGTTCTAATAAAAGGGCCCCAAAAGGAGCTGAATCCATTCATGCATGTTCTTTGTATTTGTGGAGGGCCTAGAGTGGACTTCTGGTTTTCAGAGAAATCTCTTCTCTGATCCTTTGTTTCTAAAGCGGTACTGTAAGCATAAACCTGCATTAGCAGGGAAGAGTCGGCAACTCTGTTCCCTAAGAGGTGCGTGTGACCCTGTATTTCCAGAAAGGGGTATAAACAACTATCATAGAGCGGAAGTTCAATCTACTCTGCTCACAGAAATTAGTTTAAAACCCTGCTCCTGTTGTCTGTGTAGCCAGATTTCACAGAAAATGGCCTCTAACCAATACATTTTTTTCACACGTTAGTATGCCATCCTAATTCTTGTCAATTAAAGTGCAGAGCTAGGAGTCTCAACAAAAAGGTCAATAGCTCTGTGAGAGAAAGAGTGATTGCTTTAAACTGTGAGGAAAAGACAAGGAAAGATTAGAGCCCTAGCAAAACAAACTGTAGAATATCTATCTGCTCTCTTTTCCTTGTCTTCCTGCACTGCCTTCATGTAACATTATCATTTTCAGTCAGGGTGGAAGCCTATTCTGTAAAGGAAGTGTGTGGCGCTGTGGTTAGAGCCACAGCCTCAGCACCCTGAGGTTGTGAGTTCAAATCCCACAATGTTCCTTGTGACCCTGGGCAAGTCACTTAATCTCCTACTGCCCCAGGTACATTAGGTAGAGTGTGAACTCACCTGGACAGATAGTGGAAAATGCTTGAGTACCTGAATATAAAACCACTTAGGCTATAAGTGGTATATAAAATATAGATACCTACTTTCTTTATAGCAAAAATATGCACCTATAATTTAGGCATGAGTGTTTTTTGTCAGCCATAGAACTGGTATAGCTGCTGGAGATACATGCTTATACTAATCTATACATTATGCTCATGTGAGATCAGCCCATATTCCACCCATACTTCACCCATGTATATGCCTACCTGTAAAATGTATGCTTTGGAAGATATGTACATTTGCATTATAGCATGAGGGCAGGATTTTGGTATTTATGTGCATATTGTATATGCATATATATGCACATATTTGCCATTATGGTACTCATCTATGCACATAAATAGTAGCATTTGCCCTATAGAATTACACCCCCACACATGCTAGCTGCACAAACCATTGAGAATAGAGAGAAACATCAATTTAAAATATTTATAAGCTACGCCATCCACTGTATCCATAGGAGCTCTCTGGGACACAGCTGCAAGGAGAAAAGCTAATTAAGCAAGTCTTCCTGATAGTCCCCAGTTTCCTTCAAGGGTTCCGAGAGAAGAATGAATTAGAAACATAGAAATAAAATACAGATAAGGGCCCACGGCCCATCTAGTCTGCCCACCTTAATGTCCCTCCCCTACCTTTGCCCTGTGAATAGATCCCATGTGCCGATCCCATTTGGCCTTAAAATCAGGCACGCTGCTGGCCTCAATCACCTGTAGTGGAAGACTATTCCAGCGATCAACCACTCTTTCAGTGAAAAATAATTTCCTGGTGTCACCTCGTAGTTTCCCGCCCCTGATTTTCAACGGATGCCCTCTTGTTGTCGTGGGACCCTTGAAAAAGAAGCTATCTTCCTCCGCCTCGATGCGGCCCGTAAGATACTTGAACGTCTCGATCATGTCCCCCCTCTCTCTGCGCTCCTCGAGCGAGTATAGCTGTAATTTGTCAAGCCGTTTTTCGTATGGTAGATCCTTGAGTCCCGAGACCATCCGGGTGGCCATTCTTTGCACCGACTCCAGTCTCAGCACATCCTTGCGATAATGCGGCCTCCAGAATTACACACAGTATTCCAGGTGGGGCCTCACCATGGATCTATACAATGGCATAATGACTTCCGCCTTACGACTGATGAAACCCCTTCGTATGCAGCCCATGATTTGTCTTGCCTTGGACGAAGCCTGCTCCACTTGATTGGCAGACTTCATGTCCTCACAGACGATTACCCCCAAGTCTCGTTCTGCTACCGTTTTTGCTAGGATCTCGCCATTAAGGGTATAAGACTTGCATGGATTCTGGCTGCCCAGGTGCATAACTTTGCATTTTTTGGCATTGAAGTTGAGTTGCCATGTCCTAGACCATCGCTCCAGTAGGAGTAGGTCGTGCATCATGTTGTCGGGCACTGAATCTTCGTCTGTTGTGCATTTGCCCACTACATTACTCAGTTTGGAATCATCGGCGAATAATGTTATTTTACCTCGAAGCCCTTCTGCCAAGTCTCTTATAAAGATGTTGAATAGGATTGGGCCCAAGACTGAGCCCTGTGGTACTCCACTAATCACCTCCGTCATTTCGGAGGGGGTGCCGTTCACCACCACCCTTTGGAGCCTACCTCCAAGCCAGCTCCCAACCCATTTCGTCAATGTGTTACCTAATCCCATAGAACTCATCTTGCTCAGTAACCTGCGGTGTGGTACGCTATCGAATGCTTTGCTAAAGTCCAGGTACACGATGTCCAGGGACTCCCCAATATCCAGCTTCCCCGTTACCCAGTCAAAGAAGCTGATCAGGTTGGATTGGCAGGATCTCCCCTTAGTAAATCCATGTTGTCGGGGATCCCGTAGATTCTCCTCATCCAGGATCTTATCTAATTGGTGTTTGATTAGAGTTTCCATTAGTTTGCTCACTATCGATGTTAGATTCACTGGTCTGTAGTTTGCTGTCTCCATCTTTGAGCCTTTCTTGTGGAGTGGAATGACGTTAGCCGTCCTCCAGTCCAACGGGACGCTGCCTGTACTAAGGGATAGGTTGAAGAGCGCGGACAGAAACAGAGACAGAATTAGACAGAAACAGAGAAGAATTAGACAGAAACAGAGAAGAAAGCAAAGGAGTCGCTAAGTAATGAGGGCTCCAAAGCAAGCAATGCAATGCTTTGCAATTAAAAAAATAAGAGACCCAGATTAGGCTTCTGCCATCTTTGAACAGACGGGTCCACTTACATTCATGTCCAATGTCGGTGCATTTTGGTGAGGAGTGATTTTATTTGGTGTCTTTCTAAATTCCTTTTCTATCACACACAATATATTTTATTGCCCTGATCTAGCATTTCAGTTTTCTAAAGAAGCAATAATAAAGAGGAAACCACTTAGCACCGATTAGTAGCAACATTTTTTTATTCCTTTAATCATTCAGTGCCACATTAAGATCTTTCTTGCATGAAATATTCATGGTTACAACCCTACCATCAATTGTATGGTTGTCTTTAGCTTCCAAGAAGGTTGAAGTGAACTGCATGGTGCAGCCATGATTACAGCACTACCAGTGATGACAATTAGATAATTAAACCAAGACTAGCTCCCTTCAAGTCTTTCACCTGACCTTGTAAGCCAGTTCCTGCCACTACTATCTATAGGATCTAATGGATTATAATGGCGGGAACTGACTTATGATGTCAGGTGAAAGACTTGAAGGACGCTAGTGTTGGTTTAATTATTGGAGATATAAAACAAAGTGGGGTAAAGCACCACAGTATCGAGATGATTAACATACATATTGTAGAAACACATCTTGATTGTAGATACAAAGCAAATCTCAAAAGGTTGATGATGTAAAATAGGACCCAACACGGTCCACGTTTTGGCAATGTATACATTCCTCTGGTGTCCAATCTTCAAAACACCAAGTGAAAAACATATGGGACAATCTGTGTTTTGGTATATCTCAAAGCGTGTGGACATCGCAATGTGTTATTATTTGATATTTTGAAGACTGGACTCCTAAAGACGACATAAAATGCTGAAACACGGCCCGTGTTGGGCCCTACTTTACATGACTGATCACCATCCACACTGGAGATTTGGCTTTGTAGTACAATCAAGATTTGTTTCTGCAATAAATACGTACATTAATCATCTTAGCTTCTTGATACTGTGATGTTTTATCCCACCTTGTTTTGAGTCTCCCTGACTTTTGGTATGGGTAAAATTTTGATTGTATTCTGGTTTAATCCTCATCTACCAAAGTTTCAGATAACATGAAAGGAAGATAACTGGGGGGATTGGATAGACCAACAGGTCTCTATCTATGTAACAGCCATGTAACAGCCAAACCCCAGTTACCCAAACAAGAGTAACAAAAATGCTAACATGCAGACTGGGGAGGTAGGAGAATAAGCTTTTATTTACACAGAATTAGGGGTCTGTTTTCCTCACAGATCTCTCTTCAGACAGTTCATGCAACCCTGCCTCTGAGAGAGAGTGTTAAAATGCTGCTTTTACTTATTCCTGTGTAAGCAAAAAAAAAACAAAAAAAACACAACAACAACAACAACAACTTCAGTTCAGCAGGTTTCTACCTCAGTTGGGAATAAATTACAGTTCTCTCCTGGTTCTCTACATCCTTCCTTCAGTCTGGCAAGGTGATTAAATTTGCAGATGACACGAAGTTATTCAGAGTAGTGAAAACGCAGGGGGGTTGCAAAGATCTACAACGTGACATAACCAGGCTCGAGGAATGGGCATCGACATGGCAGATGAGATTCAACGTGGATAAATGTAAAGTAATGCATGTCGGTAAGAAAAATCTCAGGCAAGAGTACAGGATGTCCAGGGTGGTACTTGGAGAGACCTTCCAGGAAAGGGACTTGGGAGTTCTGATCGAAAAGTCGATGAAGCTGTCCACACAATGTGCGGCAGTGGCGAAAAGGGCGAACAGAATGCTAGGAATCACGAACAGATCGGAAAGGGTTATCATGCCGCTGTACTGGGCCATGGTGCGCCCTCACCTGGAGTACTGCGTACAGCACTGGTTGCCGTATATGAAGAAGGACACAGTACTACTCGAAAGGGTCCAGAGAAGAGCGACTAAGATGGTTAAGGGGTTGGAGAAGCTGCCGTACAGTGACAGATTAGAGAAACTGGGCCTCTTCTCCCTCGAGCAGAAGAAATTGAGAGGGGACATGATCGAAGCATTCAAGATACTGAAGGGAATAGACTTAGTAGATAAGGACAGGTTGTTCACCCTCTCCAAGGTAGGGAGAACGAGAGGGCACAAAGTTGAAAGGGGATAGATTCCGTACAAACGCAAGGAAGTTCTTCTTCACCCAGAGAGTGGTAGAAAACTGGAATGCTCTTCCGGAGTCTATCATAGGGAAAACACCCTCCAGGGATTCAAGACAAAGTTAGACAAGTTCCTACTGAACAAGGACGTACGCTGGCAAGGCTAGTCTCAGTTAGGGCACTGGTCTTTGACCAAAAGGGCCGCCGCGTGAGCGGACTGCTGAGCGCAATGGACCACTGGTCTGACCCAGCAGCAGCATCTCTTATGTTCTTAGAGATGTATTAGTGTGCTAGAATATTTACAGTGCTTACTTTTCCAAGTTTCCAAGTTTCCAAGTTTATTAAGTATTTTGATTTATCGCCTATTCAAAATTCAAGGCGATGTACAAATAAATAAAAATTTTTGGTAACATACTTACAATTATTAAATTAAACAAATGATAATCTAATATATACATATTACAGTACATTTTAAGGGTATTTCTACAAATTATAATGAAACAAAAGGAAAATTATTTAATGGTTACATTCAGTATTAAAATCATTAATTCAGGGGAAAAACAATAGGAAGGGAGCCAAAGACAATTGATCTATTAAGTTAAGAATGCGAAAAAAATTAATCATTAAAGGCATCTATAAATAGAAAACTTTTAAGTTCAGACTTAAATTTTGCCAGGTTTTTTTCCTGTCTTAGGTACAGTGGAAGGTTGTTCCAAGATTGAGGGGCTGTTATGGAAAAGATTGTGTTACGCCTTGTATTAATAACTTTTAGTGAAGGAATTACTAATAGCTAGAACTGGTGCAAGTTTAAGTCCTTGAACTTGTTGATGGTACAAAGGCTCATTTCACACAAAATGTAGAGATCAGAACTGAAAACAAAGAATCCACCAAAAAGAGTTCCACAAGAAAAGCAGGGGAGCAAAACCAAGGAGAACAACCTTTTTATGGGGTCCGTTGCTATTGACCACAAGAAATGGGTACACCTTCAAAAGTGCGCTGGACTATGGCATGCTGACAATCCTGCGGTGACATTTGCGCACAGGATATATGCGCACCGCCGCTTCCAAGGCTTTCCGTTAGCGCTGTGAAGGGGTATGGGGGACCCCCCCCCACTACATTTACAAGTCCTCGCACTCCCATTGGGGGTGGAGTGGGGGGAAATCCCCCAAGTACACTGAAAACTCTTGTTTTCCTTTCCATTTTCATTTTTGGGGGAGCTAACTGTAGTGGGGGGGGGTGACCCCCCCACACCTCCCCAAAAGGAGCACAAGGATTTGTAAATGTAGTAGGGGGTTACCACACACACACACCCTCACAGCGATAATGGAAAGGCTTAAAAATTGTGGAAGCGGTGGCACACATATGGCCTGCACACAAATGTTGCCGCGGGATTGTCGATATGCCAAAGTCCGGCACGCTTTTGACGGGTCACCAAGAAATTGATTGCAAATGAGCAAAGCAATATACCGTGTGCAACAGTGGGCCCCGGAAGAAGATCTTTTGTGACCTAAGCACAGGCCGTGTTGGGTCCATACCACAATTCTTTTACTGTGTTGCCTTTGTACTGCATTGTGGATACTACAATTGATTGAATAAAAGGCTCTATCAAGATCATCGGTTCCACAGTTGAGATCAGAACCGAGACATCCAACTTGGGACATGCTCAGTTCCAGAGGTGTTTTAGAAAAGGTTTCGCTAGCACAGCTGCTTTAGAAATACATGTTGGAAAAATGAGCAGCACGAATCTGGCAGCTTCCATGTAGAAGTGTCAGCATTTAGATGTGGAAGTGGTGGGAAGCCACTTCCATGAATACCTGCCCCATTTTACAAACCTACACTTATAATTGCCACCAATTTAGTAGTGCGGCCACAATTAACATGATTTTATTTTGGAAGTGGACATTAACTACATGGGATTAAGAAGAATGACTCCCTCAATCCCTCACGGAAAGCTCTGGCAGACACAAACACTTTCTTCAAACTTGGACATTTTTCCCCATACTACATGCATTCTCTTTGCAATATGGGGAATACAGGTGTAGATTTTTAGCCTCACTCAAATAGGAAGGTGTGGCTCACTGATAGAGCTGCTGCCTCTGCACCCAGAGGTTGAGAGATCTAATCCTGCACCCAGAAGTTGAGAGATCAAATCCTGATGCTACTCCTTATGATCCTGTGCAGGTCACTTAATCCTCCAGTGCCCACTGCTTTGAATGTCAGCTTTGAAACACTGAAGCCACAAAAAGGTAGTATACAAGTCCCCATTCCCTTTCACTTACCTAGGCTCAAACCATGCTCTTTTGAACTCATGAATTTCCACTAGAGAATGACACGGTGGCTGTTACCCACGGCTAGCTGCGGGTAACTTGTTAAAACGGTGGGGGGAAAAGTGCTCACTGCAGGTACAGGGACAAGGCCATCCACCATCCCGTGGAGCAGTGAATGGCCTTGTTTCTGCAGTAAAGGGAGGGAACGCGCGTGGTCACCGATCGCGCACGGCCCCCTCCCTCCTTACCGGCCGCCATCTATCTCCCTCCCACCTTCATGGCGCATTAGTGTAATTTGTGCAGGCCTCCAGAGCCTGCCTGAAGTCACATGCATCTGCCGGCAGAAGCTTCTCCTCTGATGCAACCAGAAGTTGCGTCAAAGGAGAAGCTTCCACCCACAGAAGCACACGACTTCAGGCAGGCTCTGGCGGCCTACACAAATTATACTAAAGTGCCACAAAGTTAAGGGGGAAGGAGGGAGATGCTCAACCTGCACGAGGGGTGCTGAAGGGCGGTGGAAAAGAACTGACACTGAAGAGGGGGGTGAAGAGGAACAGATGCTGAATGGAAATGGGGAACAGAGAGTTGGGAAGAAGACGCTGAAGGGAAATGGGGAACAGAGTGAGGAGAAGGCACTGGAAGAGAAGAAGATAGAGATGCCAGACTAGGGGGGGAACGGAGGGAAGAAGATGGGTACCAGACCAATTGGAGGGGGTGAAGGGAGAGGCACAGTAACAAAGCAAATGGAAGGAATTGAATGAGAAGATGAGGAAAGCAGAAACCAGACAACAAAGGTAGAAAAAAAATTCTATTTATTTTATTTTTTTTGCTTTAGGATAAAGTAGTATATTAGTTGTGTTGATAAAAATTTATAAACAAAGCCCTGCCAGCTGAACATCTCTTTTTCTAGTTCAGCAGCCAGAACTTTGATTTATAAGGAAGGAATAAGCTAAATATTGCACTACTGAAGCTTGTATGGATGCTGCTGGGACAGTAGTAGCGGGGACGGGACAGTGACAGCGACGGTGGTCGCGGTGACGGGGACAATTTTTTTCTCTGTGTCATTCTCTAATTTCCACATGCAAATATCAGAAATCAATATTTACAAGTGTATGTGATATACAGTGTTTCCCCAGTCATTCGCGGTATTTTCCGACCGCGAACCGCCTACAAGGAGAGGGCAGCGGGAGAGGCAGGAGAGAGCAGCCGGAGCACCGTGAGTTCAGGAAATCACTCACGGTACGCTCCGACTGCCTCTTCCTGCACTAAGTCGGGCCTTATCCAATCAGGAGCTGCTTTGACACGCAGCTCCTGATTGGATAAGGCCCAACTTAGTGCAGGAAGAGGCGGTCGGAGCATACACAGTTGCACAGTTTTGTGTAACTTCATAAAGCATGTGGCAGTGTAAGGAGTTTGTGTTGCTGTCATTGATGTGGCATCAGAATTTGAACAGAATCTTCTACAAGTAAATTCAGTTAAAGTGAAATCTCCTACTTCCTTTCTGCATTTGTTGCTGGAAAAGCTTCATTGGTTAATATAGAAATGTTCCATATGAATAAATAATTACATTTTATTGGATTGATATTTAAAGGTAATCATGCGTTCACCAGCAAATGCATTAATTAACCTATTGACCCATTTAAAATTCCTAAATGACCAGATATTATAAATATATCTGGTCAATTTAGGGAAGGACTGAGTACAGGTCTGATAAAAACTAAATGGGCAGTAGTCACCACACTACTCAGATTCAGTGCTTCTGGGTATGTGGATAATGACTGAGGGCAGGATTTTCAAAAACCCGCGTTAAAAAGCAACGGTCTGCTACTGCAGCCGTTTTGATACAGAATCTAAAACATTCTTTAAAACAATCAAACAAAAAAAAAAAAATTGGACGTGCAAATAAGATTGGTGGACAGCAATGAAGATTTCCTATATTTGCATGTGCCCATCACTGATGGGTACATGTGCAGAGAAAACACCATTAAAAAAACCCCACTCTCCTGCTGCACTATTGGAAGGGAGAGGAGGGGAGAAACATCAACTTTTTTCAATCGTGCATAAAACATGCCTTTCTCTCCCCAAAACTACTATAATTCAGGTAAAACTTGTAATTTGTTTTTAATGTAAAATTTAATCAAGACCCACAGCCAAAAACACACAAGTCAAGGGTAACATGCATGTGCTCAATAAGAAACGTTGGCTTTTAACAAGCACGCATGAAACATGCCTGTCTCTCCCAAAAACTCAAAAGCAGCGTGATTTTACTAACCTCCACTAAAAATACAGATATAAGGATATTATAAAAAGTTTATGGAAGTTTGGGAACCATTAACTAAATATTGTAAGGATTTATTTATTTATATAAATGAGGAAAATCATGCACATCCGGGGAGGGGGGTATGTTTTGGCATGGGTTAAGAGGTATGGATAGGTTGTTTACAGGTATTTTTATGAGGTATTAGTTAATTGGAAAGTGGGTGGGGGGAATAAGTCTTGTCTTTATTCTGTTAAGTATATTGTGCTGTAATGATAAATATTTTATGTAAATGCATCATCTTTTGTGCACAATTGAAGTTTTGAAAATGAATAAAGAATTAAAAAAATAGATACACATTTTTGTCACCAAAAGCCCACGCCACTCTTTGAAAATGCCTCGGTGATTTTTAAGAATCCACCGGAGGGCTCATTTCAATGTTAAGAGCCCATTTGCATGCCATTGCCGGAGACTGCTAGAAACCTCGCTAAAGACAGATAATCCATTTTGATAGTTCGCCGCTAAAATGCGTGCAGGCTAAACCGCCGGAAAACTGCCTAGCGACCGCGTTAAAGTTTTGAGAATCTTGCTCTGAATGTCAAAATGACGTTAAACAGCAGCACTGGCATTGAACTTAAGCTAGTGGCCATGCTGGCTATTTCTGCTGCTCATACTGCAAGACTGGACCAACAAAGAGTAGCACAAAAGCAAAAGTTGGCTCAGGGCACCATAAGCCCTCGAGTTCACCCTGGTAATTCAATAAAAGTGAACTGTGCTCAGGAAAATACTGCTCAGTGTAGTATGCAATAGGTTTTAGTGCTTGTGAGTAAAATTATCAGTACACTATTATGGCCACAGTACCTGCTTCCACGGTGACCAAAAAGACTATGGGGCCCTTTTACTAAGATGCATTAGGTGCTAATGCATGACTAACACAGCTTAAAATGGCATACGCTGGATGTGTTCAGGCTAGGGTTACCATATGGCTTCAGAAAACAAACAAACAAAAAAAAAAAACGGATTAAAATATCCGGGTTTTACTTCCCTTGCTTTTAATGGAAGTAAAACCTGGATGTCTCAATCCATTTTAATGGAAGTAAAACCTGGATGTCTCAATCCATCCTCCTTTTTCTGGACTTATATGTTAACCCGCGTTCGGGAGCCCTACAGTAATAGAAATGTGTGGTGATAATTGCTCACAAGGTCAATGTTTGTAATAGCCACATGGCCTTAGCCTCCAGGAAAAAGAAATGCATAAGGGTGCGCTAACTTCACTTTTTATCTCAACTTAGTAAAAGTATTTCTATGTTAGGCACGCCAGCTACCAGCCAAAATACCCAATTATAACAAACAGCCACCTTACAGCACAAAAAGTAAGGAGTCCCTACCCCCTAAGCCTCATGAAAATGTATAAATATTATTTACTGTATAATCACTTGATATGTTATCTTACATTTATAAAACATCTATGTAATCTCTCTGTGCATCAGCATCCAGTCTCCAGTAAGTCTCCACCACATGTCCTCATCATCTTCCCCTTCAGCATGCATATGGCATAATCAGGGTGACCAGGTTACACATTCCAGATTAGGGACTTTTGGCCAGTTCTGGTTTTAAAATTACACCCCAAAGCATTGTAGTATTTGTAGCCCATGATTCTATCCATTGAAATCAGTGCCGCAGGTCCCATAATACACCAGGATGACATTGGAAAAAAAAATCCAGGACTGGCCAAAAAGTCTCCCTTCTGGAATGGGTAACCTGGTTGCCCTAGGCACAATAAAGGGGCTCTAGCACAGTGGTTCTCAACCCTGTCCTGGAGGACCACCAGCCAGTCAGGTTTTCAGGATAACCCTAATGAATATGCATGAGAGAGATTTGCATATAATAGAGGTGAAAGGCATGCAAATCTCCTCCATGCATATTCATTAGGGCTATCCTGAAAACCTGACTGGCTGGTGGTCCTCCAGGACAGGGTTGGGAACCACTGCTCTAGCAAATGCAGAGACCAGTTGTACCCTGCAATGTCTTGAGAGAGTGTGTTCTAGAAAGGAAGCAAGCAAGGGAAAGAAAGCCTGCATTATAATGGGATGTGAGAAAATTTTAAGGCCACCACACGCATTTTCTTTTTCAGGTGCCTACTAGTATTACTAAAAATAATATGATATCATTAGTAACAAATCATAACTCTCCCCCCCCCCCCTTTTTACTAAATTGTGATTATTAGCGCAGGGAGCCACTTTGAATGCTCCGCACTTCTCCCGACGCTCATAGAGTTCCTATGAGCATCGGGAATAGCATTGAGTATTTTGTGCGGCTCCCTGAACTAATAACCGCTATCATGGTTTACTAAGTGGTGGGGGGTATCTCCTGTTGTATCTATCATATAATCTAAACCTCTGAAAAGTCAGGTAGCATGCCAAAAATATGGGATTTGTAAATATTTCACCCAAGAATCCTGTTTATAGTACACCATATTTTCTTCTAAAAAGGATTAGGATGTTTACACTTCCACAAATAGCAGATTTCATTTATTTTTGACAAGATCCATATTTTCCATTGGTACTGACTTCTGCCTAACAACTTGTCAAGTGTCTAATATCATCTGTTTTATTGTCTTGACTATAAACATGTTCTAGCTTCACCGGTGCCTGTGTGTTAGAGTTGGGGAAGTACATTTGTTTAAAACAAAGTGTCACTTCATGTCATTTCCATATGATTAGCCATACTAGGTCAAACCAATGGTTCATCTAGCCCAGTATCCTGGTTCCAACTGTGGCTGATCCAGGTCACAAATGTTTGGCAGAAAACCAAGTAGTAGAAACATTCCATAATACCAATCCCAGGGCAAGCAGTGGTTTCGCCAATGTCTGTCTCAATGGCAAACTATGGACTTTTCCTCCAGGAACTTGTCCAAAACTTTCTTAAATTCATCTATGCTAGCTGCTGTTACCACAATCTCTGGCAGTGAGTTCCAGAGTTAAACTATTCTTTGAGTGAAACAAATATTTCCTCCTATTTGTTTTGAAAGTATTCCCATTTAATTTCATTGAATCTCTCCTGGTTTTTGTACTTTTTGAAAGGGTGAAAAACTGATTCACTCTTACCCATTCTACATCACTCAGGATTTTGTAGACCTCGGTCATATTCCACTCTTAGCTGTCTCCTTTTCAAGCTGAAAAGCCCCAGCCTCTTTAGTCTTTTCTAATACGAGAGGTGTTAAAACCCTGTATCGTTTTGGTCATTCTTCTTTGAACCTTTTCTAATTCCACTATATCTTTTTTGAGATACGGTGACTAGAAATGCGTACAGTACTCAAGATGAGGTCTCACCATGGAGTGAAAGAGGCATTATAATATTCTTGGTCTTATTTAACATCCTAATAATTCCTAGCATCCTGTTTGATTTTTTTTTTTTTTTTGCCACAGCCACATACTGGACAGAAGATTTCAAATGAAAACAAGAAAAACCACAAAGGGGTCATTAGTGAGCCTGTGATTGGAAGTAGCCATGGACTGAACTAATCCTGGCTGTTCAACGCTTTAGGAAAGTCTAGTAGAGCTGCACAGAGGTGTCTTAAGTAGCCTCAGGGATGGGCTAGTGAACCATAGAGAGGAGGACCTAGGCCCATAAGCCACTCTAACCACTACATTCATGGTGGAAAATGTCAGCCCATCTGCAGCCATAAGGGCTATTGGGGTTGTAGACAGGTGGTATAGTGGGTTTTGGGGGGGCTCACCATATCATTTAAGGGAGTTCTGGTGAGATGTTTATGTGGCACCCTTTTTGTGAAGTTCACAGCAATGCCCTGTAAAATTCTACACTGCTCTGTTGCCATGTCTGGGTGGCCAATCTATCACAATGCTGGCCCCTCCTATGTCCATAAGGTCTTGTTCCGGGCATTTAGGACAAACAAATTTTTGATTGAAATGTGGTATAAAGATAAGACATACTGGCAGTCTGGATGATCAATGGCCTTGACAGCCAGATAGACGATTTTTTGAAAAAAAATATATATTCTAGACATATTTTTCCAGAATGGACATTTTAGCACTGCTGATTTTCAGCATCTAGCATTATACGTCCGAATTGCACTTGGATGTTTCTTTTGATTATGCCCCTCCAGGGGCCAAATTCTATACATGGTGCTTATAATTAAATTCTAACTAGTGTGGCACAAAAGGCAATTCTATAAAAAAAAGTTTGGCATACTTTATAGAATCACGCTTAGCACAAATAATGTGGGCTTAGGCATCACTAGGTATCCAAACTTTTAGCTGTACTGTATTTATGCCAGGTTTTCTTGACCTGTTCCTTCATCCAAAACAAGTACTTTCATGCAAAACACATTCACAATCCGCCCCCTTAACCACACCTACTTTCTGGTAGGTGTCTTGAACTAGGGGCTAGATTCACTAACCTGCCCGATCACATGCGATCCGTGGCAGGCCGACCAATTCACAACGGGTCTTGGAGTGGGAGGGAAAGAGATGGGGAAAGGAAGAAGAGGGAGAACTGTTAGACATGATAGTGGTGGAGAGGAGGGATGACTTGAAGTGAGAGATGTCAGATTCTGGAGAAGGGTATTGGAAGGAGAGAGAGTTATCAGACCACTGGAAGGGGAAAAAGATGCCAGCCCAGATAAAGGAAGGAGAGAAGAGAGATGATAGATCATATGAGGGTGTAAGGGCAAGACTGATGTCAGACCACTGGAGAGATAGGAGGAGATGGAGAAAATGGTGCACAGGGATGGAGGGGAAGGGGGATGAGAGATGGAGGAGATGGTGCACAGCAATGGGTGTGGCAGGGAAAAGAGATAGAAGAAATGCTTCTTATGGAATAGGTGGGAATAGGGGAGAAGACATGGAAAAGTAGATTTTGAGAAGAAAGCAGAAAAGTGTAAGAAAGTTGAATGTTAAAAAGTTAAACACCAAAGATGAATGTAGGGCAGAAAGTGAAGAAGGAGAGAAAAACAGCAAATGGATAAGAAGGCCATGGAAACACAAGAACACAGACAGAAAGAAGTGCAACCAGAGATTGGGAAAAGATGATTAGATCACCAGACAAAGGTAGGGAATATGATTTCATTTTCAATTTAAAGTTTGAAATGTGTCAGTTTTGAAAATTTATATCTGCTGTCTATATTTTGTACTGTTCAGGAACAAATTAATTTCTTTCTATTTCTCAGGTGTTATAATGCATGTAGAGTCTGGCATCCTAGGGTTTCGTTTGTGTATATTAGTACTTTTAGTCTGTGGTCCTGTGTTTGCATAGGGGTTATCTGTGTTCTGCATGTGTGACCGAGGCCAGGTGTTCTGGTAGGAATGAATATTGAGAAGCATACAGTGTGCTTTGTGTAGTTTAATCTTGTGTTTAACCATTATGTATTGTTAATAAGATTACATTGTGTGTATATATGAAAAAATGAATGGAAAAAATGGTATTACAATTAATAATATCATTATTATGGGGGTGGGGTCAAGGATGGGGCTAGGATGGAGTCTGGGCAGAGATTTTTGCCCCCCCCCCCAAACGAAGATGCGTTCCGCTACCTATGACCTCCCAAGGTCCTCCTGCAATTTCAAATATTTCACAGGTTATTTAACAACCTTGAGTAGTTTCATGTCATCTACAAATTTGATCATCTCATTCGTCATCCCCATTTTCAGATCATTTATAAATATGTTAAAAAGCTCCAGTCCCAGTACAGATCCTTGCACTACTTTTTATGCTCTCTGCTGTCTTAGCTTCTAACCAGTTCCTAATCCACAACAGAACAGAACATTTCTGAAATTCATAACTTGCAAAGCACTTTTCTTTGTAGCAATCACTTCAACTAGGAGAGCAAGCAAATGGTACCATCTACAGAGTTGTTTTTTTGGACACCCTAAAGTTCTAAACTCTGGAAAAACAGTTTCTTGGTGGCACCATTAGATTTTAAGTCCTGTTGTCTACAACCATGATGTTTAAAATTTGTACTCCTTTGAGGTACTGCTGATATTCAAGCCCCAGCTTTTCAGATTATCTGTGAATATTTGGGCATAGATTGAAATGCATGGCTGACTATGGTATGTACATATCCGGGGAGGAGAGGGGATGCAGAGAATTTTTGATCCTTTCTATATACTATGCCATCCTAACTTAAACACTGGCTCTGAATATTGGTGGTATCCAACCAACTTCTAGCTCTTTTGGCTCCATCCCGGACCACCATGACGCTATCTGAGTGGTGTTGGAGTGGCCAGAGAACATTTTCAGTGGTAGAAAAATCTGGGTCTGGCACCAGGGAGTATCATTTATGCAGGTAGCACAGGCTCCACCTGAATATGCACCTCTGAGTGTTAGGCCTTCTCTGCTTATTAGTTTGAAATTTACCACAGAGGCTGTTTGACCTCAAAAATCTACTTTTTTGTTGAAGTAGGTAGCGTACCAAGGGGGGGGGAATCCACCCCGGGTGCAGCCTTAGGGGGGGTGCACAGCTAGCCCGGTCCCTATCGCGCTCCCACCCTCCCAGCGAAAGCAGCATCGGCGCCATTACCAAAAAAGGTAATGGCGCCAGGCCTTGGAGCACCGAGGCAGACCGCTTCCCCCCCCTCCCAGCTGAACCCCCGCTGACCCTCCTATCTCTCCCCCCCCAAGTGAACCTTTCCGACCCTCCCAGCGAAAGCAGGAAACCTCCATCTAGTAGCGTCAGCTGCTTCTCTGCTTTCTCCTCCCTCTGCTGCATCACTGATGACGTCATCGGTGACGCGGCAGAGGGAGGAGAAAGCAGAGAAGCAGCCGAAGCTACTGGAAGGAGGTTTGCTGCTCTCGCTGGGAGGGTCGGAAAGATTCACTGGGGGGGAGATAGGAGAGTCAGCGGGGGTCCGGCTGGGAGGGGGGGAGAAGCGGTCTGCCTCGGTGCTCCATTACCTTCTTCGGGCAGCAGCAGCTTTTACAATTCACTGCTGTTACTGGCTTCAGGCCTTCCTTTCTGCCGGGTCCTGCCTACTTCCTGTTTTCATGAAGACAGGACCCGACAGAGAGGAAGGCCTGAAGCGGGCAAGAGCAGTGAATTGTGAATGCTGCTGCTGCCTGATGAAGTTCAGGACATCAGGACATGGGGGAAGGAGCAGGGAGAAATCGGCTTCTGGCTTGGGGGTGAGGGTAGGGAAAGAATCGTGGAAGTGGAGAAATTGGCACCATGGCTTTGTGGGGGCTAGGGGGAGAGAGAAAGAAAGGCAAAAATAAAGAGGGAGGCCAGGGGGAGAGAGAAAGAAAGACAGAAATAAAGAGGGGGGTCAGGGGGAGAGAGAAAGAAAGGCAGAAATAAAGAGGGGGACCAGGGGGAGAGAGAAAGAAAGGCAGAAATAAAGAGGGGGGTCAGGGGGAGAGAGAAAGAAAGGCAGAAAGAAAGAGGGGGACCAGGGGGAGAGAGAAAGAAAGGCAGAAATAAAGAGGGGGTCAAGGGGGAGAAATAGAAAGGCAGAAAGAAAGAGGAGGGCCAGGGGGAGAGAGAAAGAAAGGCAGAAAGAAAGAGGGGGACCAGGGGGAGAGAGAAAGAAAGGCAGAAATAAAGAGGGGGTCAAGGGGGAGAAATACAAAGGCAGAAAGAAAGAGGAGGGCCAGGGGGAGAGAGAAATAAAGAGGAGGGCCAGGGGGAGAGAGAAAGAAAGGCAGAAATAAAGAGGGGAGCCAGGGGGAGAGAGAAAGAAAGAGGGGGGGCCAGGAGAAGAAAGAAGAAGGACCAGAAGAAGGACCAGAGACTCATGAAATCACCAGACAAAAAGGTAGGAAAAATGATTTTATTTTCAACTTAGTGATCAAAATGTGTCCATTTTGAGAATTTATATCTGCTATCTATATTTTGCACTATGGCCCCCTTTTACTAAACCGCAATAGCGTTTTTTAGCGCAGGGAGCCTATGAGCATCGAGAGCAGCTTGGGGCATTCAGCGCAGCTCCCTGAGCTAAAAACCGCTATCGCGGTTTAGTAAAAAGAGAGGGGAAATATTTGTCTATTTTTGTATAGTTGTTACTGAGGTGAAATTGCATAAAGTCATCTGCCTTGACCTCTTTGAAAACCCGCGGAATATAAATGATAATTAACATTTTCTCTGTGTACAGTGTGCTTTGTGTTTTTAAAATTTTATTGTTGATAGATCATTTTGACTTGGCCACAAAGGTAAGGGGGAGGGAGGGAAGGGAGCTGCTGAAAGACATCTAGTAATCCTTGCAGGCTTGACTGTGCAGAGAATTATTTTTGTAAAATCATGTTTTGTTATGTGACTGGCATTATCTAGAATTTAATTTCTATGAATGAATAGAATGAAAATGATATAAAATTACTTGCTTGTTTTTATGTGCGTGCGCTGAAGGAAAGTGGAGAGAGAGAGAGTGGGCTGAGGATGCTGAAGGGAAATGGGGAAGAGAGTGGGGATTAGACGCTGATTTATAAATTGACAATTGTACAGAATATTGTTTCTTTTTATACTTTAATATAAACAATTCAAGGCTTGTGTGGATGGAATCAGGTGGTTTGCAGGGATGGGGACCGAGCTTATGGGGATTAGTCCAATAAAATTGTATTTTTTTATTTCTCATTATTTGTTTTATTTTTATTTGTTAATTTGTAAAGTGGTGATTATTATGTATCAGTTTTTTCAAATTTACATCTACTGTCTTTATATTTTGCACTGTATTAGAGAACATGTGTTACTGTTTTTGTGGTGTTGCATTGTATCCAGGGTCTGGTTTCTAGGCGGTTCAGTTTAACTTTTGTCTACATATTTCTATTTTTAGTTTGTGATTATTCCATATTGGGCGAGGGTGTATCTCTGTTCTGTGTGTATGAAAAGAACATAGTTTTCAGTTGGCATTGACTACAGGATCAATTGACTGTGCGGGATCTGGCTTGTTTAGTTTTACAATGTATGTGTTGGTGTTCTAGTGCTCACTGCAGTGTTTAAGATGCTGCCTTTTCCTAGGTACACTCTTGTTGTGCGATATGTGGATTGTTACTAAAAATCATATTTTTCATATAGATGGGGGGGGGTCAAAAAATGATGGGCCCAGGGTGCCACATACCCTAGGTACGCCACTGGTTGAAGTCTTTTGTAAAGACTTTTGAGAGATGCATAAGGGGTCTTTGTGACTACTGTAAAAGTCTCATAGTTTGGACCCTGAAAGCAACTCTTTCATCCCTGCCCCAGAGGATTCATTCTCAGATTTTGAAAGTAAATCAGAGCTAAGCCTTGATACTGAACGGTACCAACCTTGCTAATGGTGTACCTCAGTGGTCTCAAACTCAAACCTTTGCAGGGCCACATTTTGGATTTGTAGGTACTTGAAGGGCCGCAGAAAAAATAGTTAATGTCTTATTAAAGAAATGACAATTTTGCATGAGGTAAAACTCTTTATAGTTTATAAAACTTTCCTTTAACAGTTAAAAGGAAAGATATATAAACTATAAAGAGTTTTACCTCATGCAAAATTGTCATTTCTTTAATAAGACATTAACTATTTTTTCTGCGGCCCTCCAAGTACTCTATTTTTTTTTGCAGCACTCACATTTAAAGTTCAAAATCTTTTCTTTCTCAAAACTGGCACATTTCAATCACTAAATTGAAAATAAAATCATTTTCCTACCTTTGTTTGGTAATTTCATCAGTCTCTGGTTGCACTTTATTCTTCTGACTGTGCATCCAATACGTCTTCCCTTCTTTCAGCCTCCTGTATGCTTCCTCTCCTCCAGACCTCATTCCCTCCCCCAACTTTTTCTTTCTTTCTCTGTCTGTCTTTCTCTGATTCCGTGCCCCATTTTTTTGCTTTGTTTCTGGTTCCCTGTCCCCCCTCCTTCTTTATTCCTTCCTCCGTGCCCCATTTTTTGCTTTTTTGTCTGGCTCCCTGTCCCCACCCCACCTTCTTTCTTTCTTCCTTCCTGCCCTCCCCCATGCCACCGCCGCTGAGGAATAGGCTGCTGCCGCTGCCACTATCAGGAACAGGCAGAGATCTCCCTGCTTCTCTTCTGCACCGGGCCGACCAACTCTCGCCGCCCGATGTCAATTCTAACGTTGGAAAGGACGTTCCGGGCAGCCAGGCAGCGAATGGCTAGCCAGAACATCCTCTTGATGTCAGAATTGACGTCGGGCCGTAAGAATTGGTCGGCCCCGCAGGGAAGAGAACAGTGGACCGCCCCCCCCTTGGTACGCCACTGGAGCAGCAGCGTGTCTGGCCGGCTCGTTCGTTCAAAGCTGCGGGTGGCGGCTCCTTGCGAGATCCGTGCCTGCGTCTGAAGTCTCTCTGATGTTGTGACATCAGAGAGGCTTCCGATGCAGGAGTGGATAGCACAAGGAGCTGCCAACCCGCGGCTTTGAACGAACGAGCCAGCTGCTGCTCTAAAAGGAAGAGAATGATGGCCTCCAGACCGCGGGCCTCAAATAAAACCTGGAGAGCCACATGCGGCCCGTGGGCCGCATGTTTGAGACCGCTGGTGTACCTGGAGTAGGAGTACACAAGTTTTGCAGGGGCTCATTGCACACAGCATTCTCATTTCCGCAGTCACAAAAAGTTTTACAGCATGTCAAAATCACCATCATGGGAAATAAATTGGAGCTGCAGGACTACAGTAGTACTCTAGCACAGAGTTATGCCTGCTTGAGGTAGAAATAAGCATGAGTTTGGGCTCCTGAGGTGAACAGAAGATGTAAACAGCATTTACAAGTAGAGTTTTAGGCCCCATTGGAATACCTACAAAAATACTGTGTTTCTGCAGCAGGATCAAACCAAGCAGAACAGATTAGAGAAATAGGCCATTTTGCTACGGGACAACCTTGGGAGGTTGCTGCGGTGTTTCATTCCTGGATCCATGTTAGCTAAAAACCCCTAGTGATTAAATGGACATTTGTTTTATTTTTTTTTTGTGAGTTTCTGAGCTCTCTCCTGCTCCACTGAAACCTTGTTTCAGTTTTAGAATACAAGTTTAAGTGAAAAAGAAGTTTGAGCTTGAGACAATCGAGTGACTAGAGAAGAGACAAGTTTCCTTTTATTTTGGCTTCTTAATTTCACAAGGCAGTTCCGTTCCGCCTTCCCGTCAAACAATATAAAGAAAATCATCAAGCCTACTCCCCCATCTGATAGATTCAGCTGCCCAGAAAACTTCACATCTGTTACATCAGTAATAAACTTTGTCCAACTCCATCCACACAAGTAAAAAAAAAAAAAAGAAGAAATTACTACTACAGTTGTTCTTCCAGAAAGGAAAGGTGAAGGAGGAATCAACGAAGTAATGAAGAGAAAAATAAAAACTAAATAAAGTACAGAAGCAAGTCAAGGATCTCAAGTACTGAAAAAGAATTCACTAGGGACAGCAGCTGCCCCCTCCAAGAGCCCAGGGATAAACCTAAGTACCAGAGAGTGACACCAGCACAGGGCAAAGTCAATCACAGTACAGACCTTTATTTAAATTTCTACTTGCTAGAGCCGATGTAGCCAGGAAAGTGTTTATCTAACATTACAGTCATATTGCAGCAATGTCGAATGTAAACTTATCCTGCAATACCACTCATGAATCAAGACTTACATATTCTGAGGAGGCAGTTCTATAAAGCAAGCGCTAATATCTATCCACTCATTACCAGACAGACCTGCCCTTCACACGTTTGGGCCCTGAAGGTTAAGCCGCCACCAGAAAACTATTGAGAAGGAAATGAAGAAAGACTTCTCCTAGTACTGAGTGTTGCTCTGTACAATAAGGACAAGCCTGAGACAGAGCTTATATAGATTTATTGGCAGAGCAAAGGGTATTAATGCAGTGGCTAGGCTAAATATCTTTGCTTCTGAGAGTTACTAGTATGCAAAACTTGACTATTTCAGGAGCAAATTGAATCTTAACATTTCTGATAAGCCCCGATTCCATTAAGGAGTCTGGCAGTAACCAGCTCAAGATACAAGTTGATATGTGCACACTACCCGACACCACAAGGCCTCTATAACAGCATATGCACAGTGGTTCCTGATGTACAACATTGATATAATACTCTTATCATTTTCCTCTAACCTGAAGAAAATATTTTTAAAATAATAAGAATACTGCCTCTCCAAATTTAAGTTGAATTCCTCTTTAATTAGAGGGGCCAGTAATAGTGGCCTGGTATGGAGCCTCAACTCAGAGGAGAAAGTGAAACACAAACACTTTATTGGCATGTATAAGTGTGTAGAGCCTGTTTACTTCACAGACTGGATAAAGAAAAGTCTTTTTTTATGTTCATGTAATGTTGCCTCAGCCCTTGTCCTTGACATGGCCCCACAGTCTCAGTGAGCACTAGTCCTCGTCTTCACAATTAACCAAACTTCCCAGCGCCAAAGGATAATGCCCTACCTTGGCAGTCTTCTGTTGCCTTCTGCAAAGGTCATGGAAGTATAGGTGAAAGGTGGCTCCTCCTGCAACCCTGGAACACCCTTGGAGGATCCCTTACTCCTTCCTCAGAGCCTCCCCTTTCTGTTTATCCTGCTCTTTGCCTGAACCCTGCCCGCCTGACTCAGTAGTCTAAGTAACATACTCTTAAAGTGACCTAGTAAGGGAATGCTATTAAAAGGTAATTGGGATTGCTCTATTTTAAGGGCCACACAAATCAATCTTCAGCCCCACCTTTGAGCTGTCTAGTTGCTGATGCTGTATTGGGTAAAATATTGGTTGAATCATTCTAGGACATGAAAAAGAACTTAAGCAGAGCTCTCCCTTCACAGTAATGCTCCCTCTAAGGAGTGGCTGGAAGCGTACAAATTTTTTTTCGTGTGAGCACAAGTTGTAAAAACCAACAATTTTTGGCCCCAATATGAGCAACGTATATAGCACAAAAAACCCACATTGCACATACAGTAATTGATTTAGTTTAGGGCTCCTTTTACAAAGCTGGTAATCGCTCCGACACTCATAGGGATTTAATGGGTGTCAAGAGTGTTAGCCGCACGGCAGCCGCTATCATGGCTTTGCAAAAGGAGAAGTTATTTTTTTAATTTTGTTTGAAAGTAGGGTTATGTCAGTATTTCTGTGAGCGACCATATAAAATGTACAAGCAATTGCTCACATGCTCCACTTAGAAAGAACATAGCTTCACAGCACTCAAGAGTTTGATCTGAAAATATTATACTGTGTTATGAAATCTAAACAAGTAAGATTTTGGATTATAACCTTTGCTCTTTGATGGCACTCATACCATAACCTATAGGAATGAACCATGTTTAAAGTAGGGTAAGTGGGTCAGTAGTAGTGTTTTTCACTACCATACAGAAGGTTCTCAGCAAAATCCCCCAATCAGGTCTTCCATTTTCCAAATAGAAATGCTAAGGAGGCAGCCATCATAGCTCCACTCCCCAACCCCCTGCTATGGGGAAAGACGTTTAATGCTATGGTGTGATGCCTATTGACCATATTCAGGGTCCATGATTTCAGCACTTCAGAAGGAACCTTGATGCACAACCTCAGACCCAGGATCATTACTAGGACTGACCAGTTCTGAAAAAGAAAAACCCATCTGCTGCTGCTCAGTCTCTACGCCTAAACCACCCTCTACTCTACCTACATATAATTACAGTGACAGTGGCAGCACACATGTCAATACCTGCAAGCCTTATCATGGACGAAGAGAGATGGGTTAATAAGTTGCATTCTTCAGTCCCTATTTGGCCACAACCCCAACCTTAGACTGCCAACATACACAAATCATCCTCCAGGTCCTACTTTAGATATGATCCCTCATATGCAATTCATATACACATACTGCAGTGTTTAATGTATTCAAAGAAGCACCATCCACAGCCTCCCTCTCTCAAGGCTGCCAACAATGTAGGTGTAGAGTTGTTTGCAGATGTGTGTTTGGTTGGTATTGGGATTCCAGCTATGGGTCTGTAATTTGAGGGGCTCGAGAGGTCTATGTTTTGGGCTTTGGGGACTGGCTGAAGGGCAATTTGCCCCATTTGGGATGGTAGTTGGCCTTGAGGAAGAAGATTGTTTGTTAGTTATTCTATGAAGGGGTCAGGGGCTTCTGCAATTAGGCAATTGGGGCATTGGTCGAGTATACTGCTGTGGACGTTTTTTCAACATAGTAGTGGTTGTTTGGGGTAAAGGCTGGAAGGTGATCTAGATTTGGTCTGCTGGGATTGGTTCACGAGAGATAGGGGCAGTGATGGTAGCTTTTTTGACTTCCGATTGTCCTTTTGTAGTCTTATTTTAGAAGAAGTTTGCTAAGATTAGGAGTCAATGTCTGATTGACCTAAAACTGGGGGTGAAGTTGTAGTACGGATTAGGTGGAGTAATTGTGATGTCAAAGTATTGCTCTCAATTTGAAGTGTGTATTAGGTTTTCATTGGGCATTTATTTGGTTTTATATCCCGCCCTACCAGGAGAGGTCATAACGGGTGTTATTTTTCTATCATGCTTTTGGTTGTAAACCACTTTGATGCCCCGTTGCAATATGGTGGCACGGTATTTGTTTTAATAAAATAAAAATGAACTAGTTAGTGTTTAGTCAAATTATATTCAATGCCTGGCCATTGATTATTGGGATACGGAGGTTATAAGGAGAATATTAAATGCAGTTATCTGCATAGTTAACCAGACAAAATTAGAACTGCTATTTACACATTCCTACTTGCCTGGTTAGCTATTCAGCACTGGTACTGAATATCAATAGTGCCTGCATAACTTCTAGGACTTCCCAAACTCCATCCCAGGAGTGGTAGTCAGAGCCAATATTCAGTAACACCACCCAGTTAAGTGCTGCCTAATATCAGCAGCCAGCAGGATGGTTTACGTGAGCAGGATCCACTCTTGCCTTCTTAACAACATTGAATATTGTGACCCGGGAAGACCTGGACTTGAGTAGCCCCAGCCCTGACCTGGGTCAACCAAGCCTCAGCCAAGCAGTTGAACGAGGCATGGAGGGGTAGAGGGGTGTCTGCATCAAAATTAAAAGGTCCAGTACAGGTGTTTAAGGTGAATTTTAAGATGACTTTATTTTCTGGTCTTATATTGTACAATTCCACAACATACAAAACAAAAACTCTCATTGGTGGCTAAAGTTCGAGAAAAACACAAAAATAACTTTTCAATTTCAAATCCTGGAACCTGCAACCTGCTTGCACTATTTGGACGGGTTCCCCACAGTTCTCTTGCAATTATGAAAATTCAGAAGCAGTAATTCTTAACTCTTCTGTTACCCTTAATTACATCAGAAGCAGTAATTCCTGATCCTTCTGGTATCCTTAATTCAATCAGAGGCAGTAATCTAACTCTTCTGGTATTCCTAGTTTTGTGAGGCAACACCACCTTATCAGAAACAGCATTTTTACTTTCCCCAAACTTTACTCTGTAATCATGCTCTCAAATAATCATGACTCCTCAGGTTCCATTTCAACATCATTTGTAAGAATTTCTTCTGGCATTTTTGTATCAAATTCATTATTACCTTCAGAAGAATGATTAGAAGTTTCAGTCCTGAGATTTATTCCTTGCGGGGAATGCTGTGTTCTGTCCTCTGAATCCTGGCTGGCTGGCATAGGTCTACCTCCCTCCAAGGATTCAGGTATCCTGTAAGTTTGTGGCTCCCTTGGCCTAGAGAACACACCCTTTTCCCCTCACAACACGTGTGGTTCTCTGGCGCTTTGCTAATGAGCCTGGATAGCTTCCCTGCTCATTAACCCTGCTCCCAGCAGAGCTGTTTGCAGGAGCTAATCCCTTTGTGGGTTTTGCTATCACCTGCCTGGTGCATGCTGGTACCTGTAGTTCTCTGCCTTTAGCATTTCCTACACTAGAATCAGGCATGTATAATCGGGTCACTTTTAGGTTACCTTTCAAGTTTATATACCGCCTGTCAAGGTTATCTAAGCGGTTTTTACAATCAGGTACTCAAGCATTTTGCCTATCTGTCCTGGTGGGCTCACAATTTATCTAACGTACCTGGGGATAAATTCTGCAGGGCAGTTTCCCTAACCTGCCTGCTTCTAGGGATAGTTTTAGAGCACTGCAGGGACTCTTCCTGTCACAATATCTACCCTAATTGTACTGCATTATCTCAATTTTGGAACCTAGGACAATACCAAGTAGACTTTACAGTCTATGACCCACAAATATCAAAGAGACAAGTTAATTTAATCATGTATTTTTAATGGGTATAGCTAATGGGCGGACTGGATGGACCGTTCAGGTCTTTATCTGCCATAAGAACATAAGATTTGCCACTGCTGGGTCAAACCAGTGGTCCATCGTGCTCATCAGTCTGCTCACACGGCGGCCCTTAGGTCAAAGACCAGTTCCCTATTTGAGTCTAGCCTTACCTGCGTATGTTCTGGTCCAGCAGGAACCTATCCAACCTTTTCTTGAATCCCTGAAGGGTACTTTCTCCTATAACAGCCTCTGGAAGAGCGTTCCAGATTTCTACCACTCTCTGGGGGAAGAAGAACTTACATTTGTATGGAATTTATCCCCTTTTAACTTTAGCGAGTGCCCTCTCGTTCTCTTCACCTCGGAGGGGGTGAGCAATCTCTCTCTCTCTACTAAGTCAATTCCCTTCAATATTTTGAATGTTCCAATCATGTCCCCTCTAAGTCTCCTCTTTTCAAGGGAGAAGAGGCCAAGTTTCTCTAGCTTCTCATTGTACAGCAACTCCTCCAGTCCCATAACCAATTTTATCGCTGCTCTCTGGACCCTTTCGAGTAGTACTATGTCCTTTTTCATGTACGGCGACCAGTTACTATGAGGGGATGCTGAAAAGTTCTCAGCCCCATCAACCAACTTCCTAAATTCTGAGCATTATTTTGACACTGTAGCTGAACAAAGAGTGTTGTTTTATTTCGTTAAGTGCCAATATGCAGAAATGAAATTCTATGGTTTGACATTGCTTCCGATCATTGATTGAACCATATCCACTACTTATGGAATTGCACTGGCTACCAGTCAAAAGCAGGGTTCAGTTCAAAATTGCATGGGTGGTCCATAAAGCCATATATGGAGAATCGGTATGGTATATCCACGCCATTCTCTTCGTGGTTGGGCTGAGAACTTTTCAGCACCCCCTCATAGTGCATTAATTAGAATTATTGTATAGTACTGTCATATTAGTTTTATGTCCACAACATTCAAAGCCCAGCCTTTGTAAATAGGTAGCAAAGATTGAATGTAAGAGGTAACCGGAATTAAACCTTGATGACAACAGATGCTGTACATTAAATTAAACTAAAATAGGTCCTGGTATTACAAAAGCTGAAGAATATGGATCTGGTATTTTTTTCCTGTCTGTCCTGTTCCCACACTTGCATTATTTTCAGTATTCTGGATAAATATATAGTCTGTCTTAACAATTACATTCCCTTTTTCAGGTTTCAAAAGCTTTGTAGTTAGTAATCAAAGATAAGGGTTCCGTCTCAACCCTGCACTATTGTTCCATTATATTCCATTGTCACTACAGTGACTGGATGATTTTCTTCTGATGTCAACTAACAGGAAGTGGGAGGCTGTTAAAATTGTTTCAGGTTTTAAATGGGTATGGCCCAAAATATTTTTATAGCCCTGATGAAAGAAAATAAAGTTGGGAAGAAATGTATCTTGTTGCTGGCTTTCTTCTGAACCACCTTCTTTTTGGTATTGGAGGAATCGCCTTCATGAACTGCTGGGTTGGGAGGCCCGGTTGGCCTGTTCTTCTCGACACCGGAGCAGAGACTTTGTTCACACTTGGACTCCGTATTTGAACATTTTGACTCCTGAGAGTCGTAGCCATGTTTTGAATAGACTGCACCTTTGATTCTGTGCTTCTCAGTGTCTTTGCTGATCCCTGCCTCTGAGTTTCTGTATCTGTGGGGGGATGGGACGAGAGGGCGGGGGGTTGGGGCTTCTTTGCTGTGGGGTGGGGTGGGGGTGAGGTGGGTCCGGGGAGGGCATAAGAGTCCAGCCCTCCGCGGTTGTTTGATGAAAATGTAAACCATAGTTATTCTTGCTGTTGTATTTCCTTCTGCTTAATAAAATAGATTTGAACATAAAATGCAAACTTACTTCTGATAGAATTAGAGTAACATAGTAAAATGACAGCAGATAAAGACCTGAATGGTCCATCCAGTCTGCCCAACATTCACACTCAATTCATGTTTAAATTGTCTTTTATGAGCAATAGGCCATATAAGTTCACCCAGTACTATTTTTAGGTTCCCACTGCTGGATTTGCCTTTGAAGTCCACTCTAGCCTTTCCTAACCATTCTGTCACTGGAGCTTCTGTAAAGCTCTCCCAAGCTCATCCTAAATCAAATCACCATATACAGGACACCCAGTATCAGCCTTAGTTTGTTTTATACCATTCATTTTCTAATTAGAGATCTTCTGTGGTCGTCCCTCACTTTTTAAAATTCCGTCACTACCACCTCCCTCGGGAGGGCATTCACCACCCCCCCTCCTTGAAAAAGAATTTCCTAATATTACTCATAAGTCTGCCACCTCGCAACCTCAATTCATGCCCTCTAGTTTTACCATTTTCCTTTCTCTGGAAAAGATTTGTTTCTACATTAATACCTTTCAAGTATTTAAATGTCTGTAGCATATCTCCCCTTTCCCTCCTCTCCTCCGGAGTATACATATTCAGGTCTTCCAATCTCTCCTTGTATGTTTTTTGGACCACTTCAAGTTTTTTTTACATTCTTAGCCAGATACAGCCTCCAAAACTGAATACAATATTCCAGTTGGGACCTCATTAATGCCTTTTTTACAGTGTTCCCTCTAAGGTGAGCGCATGAGCGATTGCTCACTATTTTCAGTGGCGTCGCTCATGCGCTTTCTCCTGTCGCTCACTCGAGAGCGAGGTGAGAGGAAGCGGCGGCAGCCTGTATTTTAAAGTTGAAATATGCAGCGGCGGCTCCTCTCAAGATCCCTGACTGCATCGGACTTCCGACGCAGGTGGGGATTCGTGAGAGGAGCCGCTGCCATGTCTTCAGTGTCATACGGGGAGGGGGGGGCGGTCCGCCCTGGCTGTGCACCCGCCCTAAGGCTGCAGTCGGAGAGGAAGTTCGGACCAGCCAATTGCTGCCTGGCTGGGCGGAACTTCCTCTCCGACAGCAGAATTGACGTCGGGGGAAGCAAAGAGAGCTTGGGACAGTCGCGGCAGTGGCTTTGGGGCCTGTTTCCCCCGATGGTGACAGCAGTAGCTTTGTGGAGGGTAGGGAGAAAGAAAGGGGGCAGGCAGGGAGACAGAAGGGAAACAGAAAAAAAGAAAGGGGGCATCAAGAGAGAAAAAAAAAAGAAAGGGCAGGGAGAGAGGAAGAAAAAGTTGGGGGAGGGAATGAGGTCTGGAGGAGAGGAAGCATACAGGCTGAAAGAAGGGAAGAAAGATTGGATGCACAGTCAGAAGATGAAAGTGCAACCAGAGACTCATGAAATCACCAGACAAGGTAGGAAAAATGATTTTATTTTAAATTTAGTGATCAAAATGTGTCTGAATTTATATATGCTGTCTATATTTTGCACTATAGCCCCCTTTTACTAAACCGCAATAGTGTTTTTTAGCGCAGGGAGCCTATGAGCGTCGAGAGCAGCGCTGGGCATTTAGCACAGTTCCCTGCACTAAAAACTGCTATTGCAGTTTAATAAAAAGGGAGGGGGGTATATTTGTCTATTTTTGTATGGTTGTTACTGAGATGACAATGCATAGAGTCATCTGCCTTAACCTCTTTGAAAAAAACCCAGAATAGGAATGATAATTAACATTTTCTCAGCGTATAGTGTGCTTTGTGTTTTTTAATTTTATTGTTGGTAGATCATTTTGACTTGGTCATTTTAAAGTAGCTCACAAGCCCAAAACGTTTGGGCACCCCTGAGCTAGAACATTGAAGCTGTGTATTTCTATTTTATCCCCCCTTTTACAAAACTGTGGAGCGTTTTTTAGCACCAGCCGTGGTGGTAGCAGCTCTGATGCTCAGAATTCTATGAGCGTCAGGGCTGTTACCACCGTGGCTAAAATCCACACTACAGTTTGTGATGACATATTCCATACTAGGCAAAGGTGTTTTCTGTGTTCTGTGTGTTCGAAAGACATGGTTTTCTGTTAGGATTGACGGTGTAGGATTGATCTGTGCTGGTCTGGCTTGTTTAGTTTTACAATGGGTGTATTGATGTACTGCTCACTGCAATATGTAAGATGCTGCCTTTTCCTAGGTACTCATGTGTGACGTGTGGTTTGTTACTAAAAATCATGTTTTTCTTACAGATGGGGAGGGGTGCCAAAAAATGATGGGCCCCGGGTGTTACGCACTGTATGTAAAGATACCAGAAAGCTGGCATAGCAAAAATTTTAAGTAAATTGTTATTCTTCTAAGTTTTGAGTATTTAACCCTCCCACAATCACACGGGCACTCGTTTCAAGTTTATTGAGATTTTGATTTAAACGCAATATCAAATATTTTCAATGCGTATAACAAAAATAAATTTGGGGAAATAAATAAAACCATTTGAACAATAAACATACAAACATATCCATAGATGATTAAAAATACATAAGGAGTACAAGGATAAACCATATTTGTTTAAAAATGCGTCCTCCGCGCCTGCTCATAAATTTGTGGCGCATGCATATTTTTTTTTGCACACACCTCATCAATCCTTAGAGGGAACATTGATCAACACCTCCTCCTTTTTCTGCTGGTTATAAGAAGAATCCTTCTGGCTACAGTCACCGCTTTGTTGCACTGTTTCATTGCTTTCAGATCCTCAGACACTATCACCCCAAGGTCCCTCTCCCCATCTGTGCATATCAGCTTCTCACCTCTCAGCACATACAGTTTCCTTGGATTTCTACTTCCCAAATGCATCATTCTGCACTTTTTAGCATTGAATTTTAGTTGCCAAACATTAGAACACTCTAACTTTTACAGATGCTTTTTCATGTTTTCCACTCCCTCCGGGGTGTCCACTCTGTTACAAATCTTGGTATCATCCACAAAAAGGAAAACCTTACCTTTTAACCTTTCAGCAATATTGCTCACAAATATATTGAACAGAATTGGACCTGTGGTCACGCGATGCACTTGACCTAGGCAGACGAGCTTGGACACCTCTCCAGACACCGGTAATCATGTATCAGCATTTTTACCACTCTACAACTGTTTCGAGTACCTGAAAATAGCTTCCTCTGATCGGGCATTTGGTGGGCTACATGCTCGTACCAATTTTTGGTCAGTCTCTGAGGTATGCCAGCTCATACCTCAAAGCTTGCTAAGCTCCCGAGAGGCCTTTCCACCCCTACAAACATGGCGGCCCAGACACCTCCTGCCCGAGCGCTGGATAGCCCGAAGATTACACTGCAGGCTGAGGTGACAGAGGAGCTTAAAAAACACCTAACCGCTTTCCTCGATGATAAGCTTACTTGGCTCCAGATGCCTGTGGATGGCATCAAGGACACCATGGAAAGGCAGGATGCTCCAGCATGTGGAGGAGCAGGTGTCTGCACATGAGGACCACGCAGTGGAGCTGGTGGCTAGTATTCAGACACTAGAAGAGAAATGTCAGCAGCTGGAAGATCGAGCTGAGTATCTTGAAAATCGTAGCCGCCACAACATTAGGCTGATTGGGTTGCCTGAATCCCTCACTGATAAAGATCTAGGGGCGCTTGTTTCTACCAGGCTGCCCAAGGAGCTGGGCATGGACACTGGAGGTGCTCCTTTGCTAGTTGAACGGGTGCACAGAGAGAGAGAGAGAGAGAGACAGCCAAGACCCATTACAGCCCATTACAAGGGAACTATCTCCTATGAGGGCCAGCGACTCCTGGTGTTCCAGGACTATTATGTTCGGGTTTCAAAGCAGCAACACTCAATGACGCCATATTGCACGCAACTACACCAGCAACAAATCAGATTTGCTTTGCAGTATTCTGCAAAGATCTGGGTGCACCACGAGAATTGGGCGCTCTACTATAACACCCCGGCGGAGATTCACACCTTCTTGGAGGGCCTGCCTGGGTGATTGAAGGGAGTTACTCATCGCCTGGGCGCCTGACTCCTGGGGAGTGGACTGGATGCTGGCCATCTGCCCAGGTCCCCATGTGGGGCATGGTGCAGTAATCACCCCTTTAACGGCGACTCTGGATGTGGATCCCCGGATTGCCTTGGCCTTGATCCTACTACTTGAAGACTGGAGATATATTTTTATTTCCATTTTTCTCTTTTCCTGTTTTTCTATTGGTCTTCCCGCCTTTTCTGTTATATGAATTTTAGCAAGGCCAAGATGGAGGCTTCCCTGATGTCGAGAATGGCCTTGGAGGACTTAGCCTGGACATGCATTTTGATGCGGCTGGGGAGCCTGAGGTTCCTGGGGGGTGGCTCTTGTCTTATTCTATGAGAGACATGGCCATGCACAGCCTTTGGGTTTTGTTGTTATTTACTTTTTGTACATCAGATTATATGGGCCTGGGCGGCGGGATTGTTTATTGTGCCGAGCACATACGTGATGGATCTTTGCAGGGTTGATGTACTGGGGTCTGCCTTTTAACTTTTCTTTCCTACTACTTTATTTCTTTTTATGTTTTTGCTTTCTGGCATGTTTTTCCATGGTCACTGTTTAGGGCTTTGGGTATGTTATGATGTGATGGTTGGTCTGGGTAGGCTTCTGGTTCTGACACTTGAGAGCAGGAGGTAGGGGCCCAGGCCAATGGGGGTGTGTGTAGAGGAGAGCTGGGGGTTGGGCTGGGGGTGGCCTGGTTAGCTTCTTATGTTCAGGACCCTCATTGTTTTTGGGTGAATCAGGGGCTAATCATTTTCAAGACTTACTGTAGCTTCTTTGAGTGGAGGACAGTTAGGGTTTACGCTTTAGGGCTTATTTTGTAGTTAGGTGGTTTTACATCCTGTTTTCTTATGGGGAGGGCGGGGAGTCAGGCGGTTCGAGTGCATGAAGTTTAGAGTGGGCTGGAGGAGATGGGAGTCCGAGGGTGTGCTTCCAGGGAGGGGGGTGGGAGGTTTTATAGGCTGGAGTTTGTGTGTGATGTGGCTGTGGTTGAGTGTCAGGTTGTGTGCAGGTGGGCAGTTTGAGGGGGAGGGGGAGGAAGGGCATCATGACAGAAGGGAGACTGGAGGGACTGGAGGGCACATGGCTGACCCTATGTTGTGGCTTTCTGGCGATGAACCTAGCTTGGGAGTCTGTTCTCCAGTATGTATTATTTTGACCACCCTTTGGATATTTTGGTGGCTGTTCTTGCTTAGCAGGTATGGTTAATTTGCACGTGGCCACCTTTAATGTGGATGGCATTCACTCTCTAGTAAAACTTAAGAAAATACTCACCTGGCTTAAGCAGCATCAGATTGACATAGCATATCTTCAGGAAACCCATCTCACTGCATCCGAACATGAGAAGCTGCTTAGAGACTGGATGGGCGATGTGGGCTATTCTGCCTATAATAGCAGGCAGCGGGGGTTGCAATTCTCATACATAAACAGCTGCCACTGCATATCCATAAGATCATGCAGGACAAAGAGGGTCGCTATGTCCTCTTATTAGGGGAATTGTGGGGATTCCAGTTCCTCTTCTGTAATCTTTATGCTCCTAATATAACCACAAATTCTACTCGGGGCAGCTGGGTTTGATAACACAATATCCTACCTATCAGTTGATCGTTGGGGGGGGGGATTTTAATATTACTGCTGACCGCAGTCTGGATTGTTCTCCTGCCAAGCCGCGGTCTTGTAATCATGATCAGAAGGGAGTGAATTTCCTGTGTAGGCACGTGAAGAACTCTTCATCAGTTTGACAGGGAGTTCATGTTTTACTCTAATCCCCATAAATTGTATACTCGCTTAGATTACCTTCTGGTGTCGCACACTCTTTTTCTCAGGTGGACAAGGTCACTATTGAAGAAACACCGTTATCAGACCATTCCGTTGTAGTTCTTACTATGGGAGTTACAGATCAGAGAGGGGAGCGATCCTGGAGGTTCTCCCCCAGCCTTTTACTATGATAGGGACTTCCATACTTACCTGAGAGCCAGGTGTCTTGATTATGACTCTCATAATCACACCCCGGATGTGGATCCTGCAATTTTTTGGGAAGCTTCTAAGGCAGTCCTGCATGGAGGCCTGGAGGTTGGGAAAAAGAGAAGCGGCTTTTGGGGGGCGGGGCTGGAGGCAGAATGAGATGGGGCTGGAGGCGGGGTGGGGTGGGTTGGGGCAGAACAGGGCGGGGCAGGGGTAGAATGGGGTGGGGCTATGCCTCCAGGTTTATTCTTTAAATTTGATAACCCTACTCATTTATATGCATTAGGACAAGCCTCAATAAATCCCAGGTGCCATGGTACCTGGAAATTGTACCCTGGCACCTAGGATTTTGTGTCCTTATGTATTTTTTTTTATTTTGTATGTTCTTCCATCACCACCATAAAAGCAGACCTTCCTTTGCACCGTCATCTCAGTTCAAATTTTAGCCTTGAAGTGTAAAACTCTCTATTACCCTCTCTGTCTTAAAACTTTGTGAGATTTGGGATCATGTGATCAGGTTGAGTTCCTGTACTGCATGGCTCAAACTTGACCTGAGTGACACTGATCAAAGGTTGACCTGTTTTGGTGGCAACAAAGCAGCACAAGAACAGGAAAATATAATCAGGGGAGGATTACTCTGTCTCATGCCTCCATGGGCCAGGAGTTGCTGAGAGTCTCAGGACTTGCTGTGCAGCCACTGTTAGGGTTTACGCTGTGCACCCACGAAGAAGAGAATGGCACACATCCTTGCATTGTGGAAAGCTGCAAACTATGCGAGCATATTTCAAAAGTTCCCACGGTCATTCATATGGGAAAAAACATTCAACATAAGGGGATTCTTCACATGTTCATCTTCTAATGCAAAAACTGATAACTTACACAGATATCATATTAAACATTGCAATACCAACCAGAATGTCACCTCTGTCAGACAACACTTTGGAAAATTGACCACTGCACCAATGATTTTATGGCGAGAATACTAAAAAGAAATTTTAAGACAACCCAAAAACATAAGACCTTTGAAATTAAAATAATGAAATATTTTGACACCTACCAGATAGGACTTAGCAAAGATCTGGGTGTTCTTTCACACTATAAAGAAATTTAAAACTGCTTTTATCACCTATCTGCCTCCTGCTTACCCACGCACCTCTCCCTCTTCCTGTGAAACTATCACTGAAATGCTGTCATGTTTTCCTTATACAGTATATACTGATCTTTGTCAACATTTGCTTATTGCCGATCTGAAAAAGAAGGGTTACCTTTGAAAAGCTCATCATAAAATGCATTGAGTTAGTCCAATTAAAAAGGTATTACCTTATTTCCTTTGGTTTTTGTTTTATTTTCTTTGTATTACCTTCAAAAAAGAAAAAAAATTGAAAAAAGAAAAAGAAATGGTAGAAAAAAAAGAGAGAAAGACAGAAACAAACTGGCAGAGAAAGAAAGATGGAAAATGAAAAGAAAATGGAAAGATTAGATGGAACAGTCTAAAGCACAAAAAATGAAGGAAATGGGGAGAAGTCCATAAGCCAATATTAAGATGGATTTCCCACTATGTTTTCTAGGATAAGCAGCATAAATTCTGCTTTACCCTTTAGGTAAATTGCCAGGTACTTGTGACCTGGATTGGCCACTGTTAGAAACAGGATACTGGGCTTTATGTCCCAGTATGGCAAGGCTTACTGTATGTTCTTATGAAGAAAATAAACTGAAAAAAGTGAGGGGAAAGATCACACAAGGCAGATACAAGAAATGAGGGAAGCCCTGCTCCTCCTGGAACCTGTCCACTAAAGGGAGAGTCCTTAACTAGGGATGTTGAAACTACAGGATTGAGAGAGGGAGACTATGAGGACAGAAGGAATGAGAGGGAGTGAACTGTAACAGGACGATACTGGGTGAGGAAGGTGGGGGATGAGAAAGTGAAAGATACCGTCTAGTTTCTAGGCGGTTTACAGTATATCCGCATACATAATGCCTAAAAACAATACAATAAAAAGACAAATCTCAACATTTAAGTTCACAGTTAATCCTCAATCAGGACAAATCTGACCTTATAAAATAGCATTAACAAACAGTTGCGTTTTGAGGAGTTTTCTAAAAGATCTTCTATCAGCATATTTTCTTAACTGCCCTACCAGCACATTCCATAAATTCACCCCAGCATAATAAAAGGTCTTTCCACAAGTTTCAACATATTTCGGATTAGTATTGGCCTTTAACAAAACAACAATCTGTTAGGCTAGTACCCCTAAGCGGTTTACAAAACGACTTTCATATTAAGTTAAAAATAATATACTCATAGCACAAACTTGACAAGACAAAATGACAGCATTGTGCGGGAGTCTACAGGACATAGAAACATGAAGGCAGATAAAGGCCAAATGGCCCATTCAGTCTGCCCATCCACAGCAGCCACTCTCTTCCCCTCTCTTTAATTATAATAAATATAACTTTATTTTTATATACCGCCGACACCCAAAAAGTTCTAAGCAGTTCACAGAATAAAGAGGACTGGACATTCCAGTGATGATACAAAGCACACAGAAAAGCAGTACAATATTTCAATTGTGAAAAATACAATAAGAAACTATGACAGTCATCAATCAAGTAACGATTTTTATAAACAAATAGGTCTTAACCAATTTTCTAAAGGTGCAATAAGATGCAGATTGTTGAATCAGGTCGTCTAGCCATACGTGAACTTTACCTGCTTGATAAGCCAAAGATTGATCAAAATACTTTTTATAATGGCAGTTTTTGGGATTAGGAAAAGTAAATAAACCAGTACGCCCAGTAGGCCTAGTTGAACAGTACCGTTCAAAATGAGAGAGGAGATATAGTGGAGCTAATCCAAATAACATCTTATAGCAAATACAAGCAAATTTGAAAAGTACTCTTGCTTCCATTGGCAACCAGTGCAGCTGACGGTAGTAAGGGCTGACATATTCCTGTTTTTTTAATCCGAAAATTAAACGAACCGCTGTATTTTGGATTAACCTTAATCTTCCTAAAATGGATTTATAAGCTCCCAAATAGATTATATTGCAATAGTCAAGAATAGATCAAATTAATGCTTGAATTAGTATTCTGAAAGAAGTTGGGTCAAAGTATTTTTTGATGGAACGCAACTTCCATAATGCAAAGAAACATTTATTTACAGGCATATCAGTATGCTCCCCCAGGGTTAAATGGCGGTCGAGTATGACTGCTAAAATTTTAAGAGCCGAGGCTTTTGGATATTCTTGTCCTCTTAAACAGTTTTATCCATAATTTTATCGTTGGGACTAGCGAACACAGTCTTTGTCTCCACCACTTCTAACAGGAGACTATTCCACGCATTTACCACTCTACCTGCTGGATATTTCCTCACAGTGTCAGAGCCACCTTAATATATGTAACTCCTCAATAGGGGAAGTGACACAGGAGGGAGGAAGGAAGGTGTTGATGCCCCTGTACAGGTCGTTGGTGAGGCCCCACTTGGAGTATTGTGTTCAGTTCAGTGTATCTGGCGAAGGACATAAGAAGACTTGAAACGGTCCAGAGGAGGGCGATAAAAATGATAGGAGGTTTGCGCCAGAAGATGTATGAGGAGAGACTGGAAGCCCTGAATATGTATAGCCTAGAGGAAAGGAGGGACAGGGGAGATATGATTCAGACGTTCAAATACTTGAAAGGTATTAACATAGAACAAAATCTTTTCCAGAGAAAGGAAAATGGTAAAACCAGAGGACATTATTTGAGGTTGAGGGGTGGTAGATTCAAGAGCAATATAAGGAAATTCTACTTTACGGAAAGGGTGGTGAATGCCTGGAATGCGCTCCCGAGAGAGGTGGTGGAGATGAAAATGGTGACGGAGTTTAAAAAAGCATGGGATGAACACACAGGATCTAGAATCAGAAAATAATAGTAAATATTGAAGAACTAAGGCCAGTAGTGGGCAGACTTGCATGGTCTGTGTTTGTATATGGCCGTTTGGTGGATGATGGGCTGGTGAGGGCTTCAATGACTGGAAGTGTGTAGATGGATTGGAGTGAGCTTTGACGGAGACTTAAGTAGTTGGAACTTAAGAACAGTACCAGGCAGATTCTTGCCCAGAAATAGCTAAGAAGGAAAAAAAATTTTAATTGAATCAGGTTGGGCAGACTAGATGGGCCATTCGGGTATTTATCTGCCGCCATCTACTATATTACTATGAGGAGTCAGGGAAGCAGCTGCCAGGAAGTATAAGAGGCAGGGCCAGAGCTGGGTTAAGGAGGCCCAGGGGAGAAGAAGTGGCCCCAGTATACTCCTTGACTACAACTTCTGAGGTAAACCAATTTCTTTGTGTTGACCACAGATAAACCCTGTTTTGAGAGTTGGCTAGGACCAGACCTTTCTCCTGATTTGAGGAAGACTTTTGCAAACTGCATTTGGGGCATGGCAGTCATAAGCCACAAGCTCATCTCAGGACATTTGCTTATTGAACGAAGAGACTGTTCCTTGTGTGCCTGGCCCTTTGAAGTAACAGGACTTGAAAGGGGGGGGGGGGGTTGAGTTAATAAAGTTTTCTTTACTATCTGTGGCTGTGTCTAGCTATGTGTGCACAAACCCAAACCCTGCTCGTCTTGTTCAAACATTAACAATGCTAGGGAGACAATATTTTCTGACCCCTAACATAACAGCACCAATCTATTCTAGGTGATAACTCAAGAGAATTCCTGCACAAAAAAATTGTGTCTTTAACAGTTTTTAAAGCTTGAACCACTCAAATACAAGCTTAAGTAGACTGGTAATGCATGCCTCAGTGCTTGACCTGCCACAGAAAAGGCATAATGTACATTAGACTGTCCTCCCACATCCCGCAACATAGAATTTTCCAATCTCTGACTGTCTTGGACAGTTGACAACTTGACATGCTTATTACCATACGCCATACAATGTATGAGTGACAACCTGTGTCTGAAAATTGGCAAGTATCCAGCGTAATTGATTCAGAATTGGAGAAATATAGCATATAATGTGTTTTACTCTTTGGGATCTTGCCAAGTACTTGTGACCTGGGTTGGCCACTATTGGAAACAGGATATTGGGCTTGAATGGACCTGCAGTGTTATCCCAGGATGGCAGCTCTTATTAAATGTGTTCAAAGCAAGAAACACCCACTGGGAAGAAAAAGAAAATGAGGAAGAGTGGGGGGCTGAAAGGGAGGGGGTGAAAGGAAGAGCAGGATGGTAAGAGTGATAAAAGAAAAGAGATTAGTGGAGAATGTATGCCTAGGGTTGTCAGATTTTACAAACGGAAAATCCGGACCCCTTAGTCCTGCCCTCAGACCCTCCCAGTTCTGCCCATCCCCGCCCTGTAACACCCTAAGCCCACACCCAGTCCCTTCCTAGCCCCCCCTCACCCCCCCTGCTGCCTGCTCTTGTAGGGCAGGGAGGAAGTCCGCACATGTATGGACTTCCTCCCTGCCCGACGCAATTTAGGAGTCTTTTCAAAACCCGGAAAAAGGGCCAGGTTTGAAAAGCTGTCCAGACCCCTGGACATGTCCTCAAAAGGAGGACATGTCCAGGGAAATCCGGACGTCTGATAACCCTATGCATGCCACAACTGATAACTAAACCAAAGAAAGAAAAATTCTCTGGCATACTGTTCCCTCTAAGCCAATGGTTCTCAACCTGTGGGTCACGTCCCCTTTGGGGGTCGAACGACCCTTTCACAGGGGTCGACTAAGACCTTCGGAAAACACATATTTCCGATGGTCTTAGGCAGTGTTCTTTAACCGCGGGTCCGTGGACCGGTGCCGGTCCGCAGAAATTTTCTGCTGGTCTGCAGGGCTGACACATCCCTCGGGCCCAAGACAGCGTTCTTCAGCCACCAGTCCACAGTGGGATCAACGTGGCGTCTTCAGGCTGGTTCCAAGAGTACTGCAGTGTACAAAGCCTTGGAAAAAGGCTCCTACACGTGGCCTGCGCCTGAACCAGAAGCCTTCTCTCTGACGTCGCAACGTCAGAGGGAAGGCTTCCAGATGAGGCGCTGGACGCGTGTCGGGAGCCGCAGCCCACAGCTTTGTGCAATGCAGCACTCAGGGAGCCAGCCCGAAGACGCTGCATTGATCGCACAGTGGACCGGCCCAAAGATAACACCAGGGGGGAAGGCCAGAAGGCAAGGCACATGGAGGGAGAGAGGCAACAACGCTAAGGGAAATGCTTTTATTTTTTTTATTTAGTGATTGATTTGTCTGTTCAGGAAGAAATGCATTTGTTTCTTTTCCTCTGGGGTTGTACTGCTTGCAGAGCCTTGCATCTTAGGGTTTGTTTGTAAATATTAGTACTTTTGAGTTTTTGGTCCTGCATTTGCATGGTGTTATCTGTTTTCTGGTAGGAATGATGTTAAAAAGCATACAGAGTGCTTTGTGTATTTTAATTTTGAGATTAACCATTATGTGTTGTTAATACAATTATATTGTGTGTGTGCATATATGAAAAATGAACGGAGAAAATGGTGTTACAATTAGTACTATTATGGGGGGCGGAGTCTGGGGCGGAGACTGAGTGGAGATGGGCATGACTTAGCCCAATGTTCTTCAACTGCCGGTCCACAAAATAATTATTTTATTTCCGCCGGTCCATAGGTGTCAAAAGGTTGAAGAACACTGGTCTTAGGAACCGAGACACCGCTCCTCTATCCGTCTCCAGGCGGGTCTGCCCACATGCAGATATGCCCACATACATTTATTTGTAATTACAAATAAATATTTCACAATATATAATTACATATTGTTTTTGTGATTAATCACTATGCTTTAATTATATTTCAAGTTCAAGTTTCAAGTTTTATTCTTTTTAATATACCGACCATCGACAAGTATCTAGCCAGTTTACAATGCTAAAATAGAATAAAAGATTAAAATAATACTTATGGGAGGGGGGAGAGTGAACATTAAAAAAAAAAACATTTTACAAAGACAAACATGAAAGTGGGGGTAAAAGGGAAAGGGGGGTAGATAATTACATCGTTAAAAAAAAATTTTGAGTTAAAAAGAGAAGGAAGGGAGAAGGGATGTAACATTAGGGATTGGGTCGCTTCTTAAAAGTGGTTGGCAGACTTTTGAGAATGAGAAGTTTAGAAGCTGTGGAATGCATCTTGAAATAAGAACGTTTTTAGTTTAGTCTTGAATTTGTCAAGAAGATTTTTGTGGCGGAGTTGGGATGGCAAGGCATTCCTTAAAGTTGGGGCGACTACGGAGAATTTAGTTTTCCTGGTGTAATAGAATTCTTTGATGGAGGGGACAGATAGTAGGTTCTGATCTTCTGATCTGACAGTCCGGGAAGGGCAAAGAGGGATGATGAGTTTATCCAGAAATGGTGGAAGACGCGAGAGTTTGATTTTAAAGACTAGAAATTTGTAACAATGAAAATACATGCTGCATATCTGATATTTACATTACGATTCATAACAGTAGCAAAATTACAGTTATGAAGTAGCAACAAAAATAATTTTATGGTTGGGGGTCACCACTAAATGAGGAACTGTATTAAAGGGTCATGGCATTAGGAAGGTTGAGCACCACTGCTCTAAGCTGAACAGGAGTCCTCCAGCTGCATTGCTGCTAGTAGGGTGTGATACTTCAATATTGCATTTTCAATCGCTGCCCTCTTCTCCACTCCCCCCATCCACTCCTCCCTTATCTGCTCCTGCTCCTTCCCCCTCTGCCTCGTCCCTTCCTCCATACCTCTTTAACTTTCCCAGCATGAGCAGGTCCAGGAAGTGATGTCAGAGGAAGAGCTGATGCTGGCGCGAGGAGCAGGTTGGGGTTGCTGGTCGCTTGTGCCGCGAACGTTAACGAGGTACAAGGGAAGGGTCATGCGTAGTGGGGGGTGGGGTAGAAGCAGAAAGAGGGCAGAGAGGAGATTAGATGCTGGCGCACCCAACAAGACAGCACCCTTATAACACCACTGTGGGCAGGTTCCTTGAGTCCTGCAAGGCTTGCCTGTCTCTCACTATTGAAAATGTGATAATGACAATTCAGATCTTTTCTGATGTGGCAAGGTCCACTCAACTTAGAAGGAAAGTCTTTTTGGCCATGAAATCTAAGGTGTTGGACAATGGGGGGGGGGGCACTTTTTTCTTGAAGTTCCCGTGAAAGTGTCTAATATCATATTTAAATAAGGATTATGTTGTGGGGAGGGGTTTAATCCAATGCAATTAGAACAATTTCTAAATCAGTTTGACAAACTACCAGGATGATTTCTTTCTTCTTTTTTGCTTTCTTTTTTAGTAATTACAAATTTCTGAAAAGAGGAGTTGAATACATTTCGCCTAAATAGTAGGAAGGATAGTGGATCCTTCTTTGTGTTTCCTTAATTATATCTTGAATTAAAGGTGCTTTTTCCCATTGAAGTGGGCTAGATGGGATCTTAAAACAGTGATAAGCTGTATTATTACTATTGTTTTGTTGAATTTTCTTTTGTATTCCCATATGTTGTATTTTCTGATGGATACATTGTAAAAAATTTGATAAATAAAGAAAGAAGAAAATGTGATAGTAAACAGCACCCTCTCACTGGCAGGACTCTAGGTGGAAGACTCCTGTTGAGCTTAGAGCAGTGGTCTCAAACTCGTGGCCCAGGGGCCTGTTAGATACAATTTTGAGGCCCTCGGCATGTTTATCATAATCACAAAAGTAAAATAAAACAGTTTCTGGATCATGTGTCTCTTTAGCTATAAATTACAATATTATTATTAAGACTTAGCCAAAAGGAAAGGTTTATAAACTATAAAGAGTTTTACCTCATACAAAATTGTCATTTCTTTAATAACAAAAATGCAACCCTAAAGTAAGGGTTGTGATTTCTTTAATAGGCCCTCCAAGTACCTACAGATCCAAAACGTCACCCTGCAAAGGGTTTGAGTTTGAGACCACTGGCTTTCCTTAGAGGAAACAGTCTCTGGCATAGATACCAGCATACTGCAAAAAGTGTGCTTAGGGAAAAGAGGCTGCTGGCTTCTGGCAGTGCTGCAACAGGGGTGCATTGGAAGCCTAATTTACTAAGCTGTCTTTTCTTATGGAAGCAGAAAGGGAAAGCAATCCTAGTAAATGAAGCCCCAAAGAAGATGCAGCAAACCACTGGATGGATGCCCCTCCCTTCCCTGCTCTTGAACTTTGTTGGGGGCAATGGGAATTTGGAGGGAGGGATGAGAGGTCTCAGACTGGCTCCTGGATCGAGAGAGATAACCTGAAAGCCTGTCTGTGTGTGGCCCTTGAAGAATAAACTTCAACAAGTAGATTCAAATTGTAAATATCTGTATGGATCCTTCTAAAAATACTGCCTTGCTCACTTCAATTCACAGGACCTGAAAGGCAGGCTGAAGTGCGGATGAGATTATGGTGAAGAAAAGAGGGCTTTGGATTCTGACAGGATCCTGATTGCTAACAATTAAAAAAGGGGAAAGTGGTTGCACTAGTCAGGGGTAGGGAACTCTGGTCCTCGAGAGCCGTATTCCAGTCGGGTTTTCAGGATTTCCCCAATGAATATGCATTGAAAGCAGTGCATGCAACTAGATCTCATGCATATTCATTGGGGAAATCCTGAAAACCCGACTGGAATACGGCTCTCGAGGACCGGAGTTCCCTACCCCTGCACTAGATCATGGGGAAATGCTAACAGACTGGTCCAGACTGAGTTATCATTAGACAATACTATTAGCATAGGGAAGTTAGAATATCTAGAAAGAGAATGTGTAAAGAAAGGACGAGTATAATTAATTCAAAATTAGTTGAACCAAATGCAAAGGCTAAGAATAGAAATAAGAACATAAGAATAGCCATACTGGGTCAGACCAGTGGTCCATCTGGCCCAGTATCCTGTTTGCTATAGTGGCCAATCCAGGTTACAAGCACCTGGCAAAAACATTAGCAACAGAAAGAGTAGTAACATACCATGCTACTGATCCCAGGACAAGTAATGGCTTCCCCCATGTCTGTCTCAAAAGCAGACTATGGGCTTTTCCTCCAAGAACTTGTCCAAACCTTTTTTAAACCCATCTCTGTTAACCACTGTTACCACACTCTCTGGCTATTCTATTTCCTTCTAATGGTTTTAAAAGTATTTCCCTGTAGCTTGAGTGTCCCCCATAGTCTTTGTAATTTTTGATGGAGTAAAAAAAATTATCCACTTGCACCCATTCTACAACACTCAGGATTTTGTAGAGTTCAATCATATCTCCCCTCAGCTGTCTCTGCTAGGATCACTGCTAGGGGTAAGTAACCTTGAAAGAGACCTGGGAGTGACGGTGGACACGTCTTTGAAGGCGTCGGCACAGTGCGCCACAGCCTCAAGAAAAGCAAACAAAATTTTGGGTATCATTAAGAAGGGTATCACGACCAGGACAAAGGAGGTCATCCTGCCACTGTATCGTGCAATGGTGCGACCGCATCTGGAGTACTGTGTCCAGTATTGGTCGCCATACCTCAAAAAGGACATGGCGGTACTTGAGGGAGTCCAGGGAAGAGCAACTAAACTGATAAGAGGTATGGAAAACCTCTCATATACTGACAGACTGAAAAAGCTGGGGCTGTTCTCCCTGGAAAAGCGGAGACTTAGAGGAGACATGATAGAAACCTTCAAGATCCTGAAGGGTATAGAAAAAGTAGACAGGGACAGATTTTTCAGATTATGGGGAACCACAAGTACAAGGGGGCACTCGGAAAAATTAAAAGGAGACAGGTTTAAAACAAATGCCAGAAAGTTCTTTTTCACCCAGAGGGTGGTGGACACATGGAACGCGCTTCCGGAGGCTGTGATAGGCCGGAGCACGTTACAAGGCTTCAAAGAAGGTTTGGATAGGTTCCTAGAGGATAAAGGAATTGAGGGGTACAAATAAGAGTAGCGGTAGGTTATAGGGATAGTCTGGGACCATTGCTCAGGCAATGGGCCTGATGGGCCGCCGCGGGAGCGGACCGCTGGGCGAGATGGACCTCTGGTCTACCTTAGCAGAGGCAACTTCTTATGTTCTTATGAAGAGCCCTAAACTCTTTAGTCTTTCCTCATATGAGAGGAGTTCCATCCAGACCAATTCCACATTGAATTTTCAGCATTGGTGTTTCCAGACCGATTTATTGGAGAGAATTTTATGTATGTATTTTCATCCCATTTGTTTTCTGGATTATGCATTTAGTTTAAGGCCTGGATTCTCTAACTGACATTGATTTTTTTTGGTGCTGCTGGTTGCCCAAGCTCAGTAAAATGCAGTTTTTAACTGAGTTTCAAGGCACCTACCAGTGCCTAAAATATCAGTGCCAAAATCATGCCTCCATTGGCGCTGTAGGCCAACTAACTTCACTATGGGTGTGGCTAACGCCTATGGAGCTGCAATTCACATCATAGGTAGGCACCGGAAATGTAGGCCTGGAAAAACCTGGCCTAAATTTCCAGCTTCTGCCTTTGCCAGAGGCGTGATTCTGTACCCGGCACTGTCACATGATTAACATGTGATCAGCAGCCACCGAGAACGGCACCGGTTACAGAATCTGGGTCGAATGTTTACATGTTTGTGGAGATAAAGCGGTTACATATATAAATAACAGAAATTTTTATAATACTATGCTATATTGCTCTACACCTACACAGCTTACCGGATTAGCACAAAACCGATTTTTTTTTTAGATCTATAATTCATCAAGTTGTTAGGACTTTGAACACAAGTCAATGGTACCTAACACATATACAGCTTACTCCTTCATGCTACCAGGCCGACAAACATTTCTGGGGAGAACAGTATAGATTCAAGGGCTAGATTCAGTATGCGGTGCCAAAAAAATTGGCACCTTTTTGTCTGTAAATTAAGCCCTGATTTTAATGTACTTCTGTAAATTAAGCCCTGATTTTAATGTACTTTAAGACCTTGCACTAATTCAAAGTGTTGTATTGATTTTGCATGCACTAAACTAAGCCTGCTCAAGCATCGCCTATTTGGCAATTTCCCAAAAAAATATGCAACACCTACAACTGTTGCAGAATGCGGCAGTCAGACTAATCTTTGGACTAAAAAAATTTGACCACGTGACACCCTACTACCGGCAGCTACATTGGCTGCCGATGAAGGCACACGTAAAGTTCAAATTTGCCTGTTTCTGCTTTAAAGCATTACACGGATTTGCCCCCAAATACATTACTGACCTTTTCTCCTTCTCAACCAACAGACACAAGAGAAGTTCACATTCCAACTTCATTTCCCCCCCAGTGAGAGGTTGCAAACTGAAAAAAACATCATGAATTCCTTCTCTCACACCAAGCAGCAACATGGGGTAAAGACCTAGAACAATTACTTTCGCCCTCTACTTATGAGGAATTTAGGAAACGTCTAAAAACACACCTGTTCCTAAAACATCTTGACATCTAATCCACTTATCTCTTTCCCCTCAATAGCGACCTACTGTCCTTTTGATCACTTTTCTCCTCAACAATGAATTTCCTGTCTAATTACTTCTCTTTCTTCTTCCCCTCTTGAAGTCAGTCAATTTGTACCTTTGCTTAATCTTTTGTAAACCGCATAGAACTTCACGGTATTGCGGTATATAAGCTGTTATTATTATTATTTTATTATTATTAAACATTTTAAGGACCACTAACCAAATGAGCAGTAATGAAATGCGTGTCATTATTCAATAATGTATGAGTCCAGGGCTTGTAAAGGCCATTCTCAAACCTACATCTTTTTTTTCTGGTTGATTTTGAGTTACTTTTCAAATTATTGTGTTGTTGAAATATCAAATTTCATTTTAGCTTCAATTTCTTCACTGTTTGTGGAACATTAGCTTCTAAAATATCTTGGTATATTGTTGAATCCAGTCTTTCTTCTACCCGCACAAAATATCCTGTTTCAAACCCAGATTTGATCCGCCAGAGATTTTTTTCTTGACCTTCAATAGTTCCATGTAACTTTCAGTTGTTAACAATGCCTCTGACAGTTGAAATTACTAGCTGGAAGCTTTTGGAGATTTTTCTATAAACATCTTCTGCTAAACAAGTACAAATTATCTTCATTTTCAATCGCTCAGACAGCTGGTTTTTGCAAGTAGAGGGAGCCAACAATCACCAGCTGAAAGGTCAGAAGGGTCAGAGTATTTGTTCAAACATAGAATTAGCTTCATTTGACTAATTGGAGGCCTAACAATTCATTAAGGGACACTTTTCTAAGCTGTGTTAAGTGCTAACACATGCCTAATGCAGGTTAAAATTGCATACCAGAAGACACCTTCAGGCATCACATGGTAAATGCCAAAGGTGCGCGCCCTAACCACATGCTACAAACTTTCTTTTGAGGGGGCATGTCAGGGAGCGGAGAGTGGGCATGCCTGTGCTAACCACAGATACCACATTAGCCCTTACCATCTACAAAATGCAATGTATCCTCCCCATTTGCCCCATGTGTATCATGTTGCGTCTGTATTGTAACTGTGAATCTGTTCCCTTTATCTTATATTTTTTTAACTTTTTAATACTGGAACGCTCTTCTGGAGTCTGTTAAAGGGGAAGACACCCTCCAGGGTTTCAAGACAAAGTTGGACAAGTTCATGCTAAACTGGTGAGACTGGACTCATTTGGAGCACTGGTCTTGACCTCGGGGCCGCCGTGTGAGCGGACTGCTAGGCAGGATGGACCACTGGTCTGACCCAGCAGGGACAATTCTTATGTTCTTATGTACTTTGTATAAATTGGAAACCGCTTTGACTATAAAAGCGGTATATCAAGACTCAAACAAACTTGAAACTTAAACAATATGGCCACTCACTAGTGGCAACATTAATGCATGACCATTATTTATTTATTTTAAAAATTTCTAACCCACTTATCAACTAAGCAGGTAACAGGTAATACATACATAAAAATAACAACCATTGCCTGTCAATTAATAAATTATCACATAAAAACACTCAATGAGAACCATCATCTTATCTTCAACTCCATATAGGGATACTCTATTAGCTACCTGCATTTAGATCAGGGGAGTCCAACCTTTTGGCTTCCCTGGGCCGCATTGGCTGAAAAAAAATTTTCTGGGGCCGCGCAAATGCTGCAGCAAGACAGAGGAGGGAGCCGGCAAGATGGTAAACACCCAGGGGCAGCAGAAGAAAACACTGCATCGCCCTCGACCGGGGCCACATAAAATACTTCACGGGGCCGCATGTGGACACCCCTGATTTAGATGATCAAGAAAGGAAGAATCTCACAAATAGGGAGGTCTTTAACAATCAATTTCTAGAAAGACTTATCTGTACAAGCTCTCAATGTCCCTTTCATTGAGTTCCAAAGTCTTGGCCTTGCCACCAATACAGCAGCTTTGCTGGGGGGGGGGTTTATAATGTACTTCCTGATTCCTTTTCTCAATTAGTCTTATAGGGCTCCTTTTACAAAGCCGTGCTAAGGCCTTAACGTGCGGAATAGCGCTCCCTAAATTGCCCCACGCGCTAGCCTCTACCGCCTCCTTTGGAGCAGGCGGTAGATTTCCGGCTAGCGCGTGCTATAGTGCGCGCTAATCCGGTGCGTGCGTTAAAACCGCTAGCGCAGCTTTGTAAAAGGAGCCCGTAGTTGTTTCTGACCGTAAATTTCTAAAAAAAAAAGGAAAAATCCTTAGCCTTCAGGAAAAACCCACATAAGAGTACGCTAAGACCACTTTGTAATGCAGCTTAGCAAAAACACCCCTACATTTTTAGACATTATTAACAACTTTTAAAAATAAATAGTAATGAATAAATTTGAAGTGTATTCACATTTATGCACTTCTCATATTCACACTTTTATTTTCAATCCGTTAAAATGAAGAAATAAATAGTAATTCTGTATTCACATTTGCAGCATGATATTGCATTTAACTTTGTATCACATATGCCAGCTTTTGGTCACTTACCCCCTCTTTTACAAAGCTCGATAGCGCAGGCCGAGGCGGTAAATGCTCAGATGCCCTAAAGGATTGAATGGGCATGAGAGCATTTGCCGCGTGGCACTCACATGTGAGGCTTTGTAAAAGAGGCCTTTAGATCCATTGAAACCAGGACTGCTTAAACTTATGCTCACAAGTGAAACGGAAGAATTATGTATTGCTGGACAGCAGTTACTCAAGCCTGGGTCACATAGTCCTCTGATTATGCTAATGTGACAGTGCAGTCAGACCCTGAGAGACAAGCCATCATCAGCTCCTGTTGGAGACCTGTTGCAGGAAGCAGATATCGTTAGTGAACCTTAAGTGGAGCTGCCAAATTTAGAGAGACCGAGTGTACTGCCAGTTTTGACTTCTAGAAATGCCATCCATTTATTGCATCTGAATGAAAACAATCCAGGCAGTTTGTACTTTTATTACTATTTCCATCAGTAACTGCCAGTCCTGTTCTGTCATTTTCCGGCAGAAGCTGTACTCTTGTCGTATTCTGTCTGAACTGGATCTACCTCGAGAATAAAATAAGCAGCTCAGAAACAGACAGCTACTGTGTGGACAGTCAATTATACCAACACAATTTTTCCTGACTTCTCCTTCAAATAAGATCAAGGAGGATTCCATAAATTTGAATTCCATTCTACCAGTTATTAAAATTCTGGGAATCCACTTTGATTTATCAAAGGATAGATGTGAAATTTATCATTTGATATTCACATTAACACTCTTGTTAGAAAATGTTTTGTTTTAATTATGTATGTATTGCTGTTATCCGCATAGATGTCTGACATCCGCATAGATGTCTGATATGTTACCTACTATGTCACTGTGTAACATAGTAGGTAAAAACACTTTGCCAGACAGTATGACACGGGACCTACTTCTGTTGGAGCACTGGTTATCGACTTGGCAGCTAAGCTTCAATGCTAAAAAATGTAAAGTCATGTACTTGGGTAGCAGAAATCCGTGCAGAACTTACACACTATATGGTGAGACCTTAGCTAGGATTAAGGCAGAACGTGATTTAGGGGTGATCATTAGCGATGACATGAAAACTGCCTATCAAGTGGAAAAGGCTTCATCCAAGGCAAGACAAATGATGGGTTGCATCTGTAGAGGTTTTGTCAGTAGGAAGCCTGAAGTCATTATGCCATTGTACAGATCCATGGTGAGACCTCATCTGGAATATTGTGTACAATTCAGGAGACCACATTACCAGAAAGATGTGCTGAGAATTGAGTCGATTCAACAAATAGCCACCAGGATGGTCTCGGGGCTCAAGGATCTCCCGTATGAAGAAAGGCTAAATAAATTGCAGCTGTACTCACTTGAGGAACGAAGAGAGAAAGGAGACATGAATGAGGCATTTAAATATATCATGGGACGTATCGAGGTGGAAGATGATATCTTCTTTCTTAAAGGACCCTCGACAACAAGAGGGCATCCGTTGAAAATCAAGGGAGGGAAATTTCATGGCGACTCCAGAAAATATTTCTTCACCGAAAGGGTGGTTGATCGTTGGAATAAACTTCCACTGCAGGTGATTGAGGCCAGCAGCATGCCAGATTTTAAGAGTAAATGGGATTTACATGTAGGATCTCTAAGGGGGTAAAGTCAGAGGGGTGGGTCAATGGAGTGGGCAGACTTGATGGGCTTTGGCCCTTTTCTGCCATCATTTTCTATGTTTCTATGTTAAGTGCTTTAAATTAATTAATTAATTAATTAAATGTTATTTTCTGCTATGGAAGCTTCAAACAATTAGGCCATATTTTGACATTTCCTCCTTTAGGCTATTGGTATTCACTTATTCTAAGCACTTTAAATTACTATAACATCCTTTATTTGTCAATCTGTAAGAAAAACATCAAGAGGTTGCAAGCTATTCAAAATACCGCTGTTCGTTTGATATTCAGTCTGAAAAAGTTCGACCATGTTACAAAATATTACTAAAAATTGCACTGGCTGCCAATTGAGGCAAGAATATTGTTTAAGTTTGGTTGTAAATGTTTTAAGTCTTTACATGGTCTTTTAAATTTCTTAATAGAAAACACCCTACACAGGGTTCACGGATATTTGACTTTCCATCTATTACGGGAAATGTTTACAAACAATTCTTAAGCAGAATTATATCTTATCAAGCTGGTATATAGCATAAACATCTTGGTAATTTTATATTAAGTTCCAATACCTTAGATACGGCTTGAAGCAACGCGGACACGCTGTCGGCAGGAGAAGTGTGTTTCCTTAATTTACCTGATGGTAAAAAGAAAATCAAAACCCCGGGTTCTCCCGGGTGAATCTTCATTACCTGCTGGGCCGATGGACGCCTTTGTGGAGCATAGTGCTTGAATTCAGTTACTGGAAGAATTCCTGGCAGGAGGAAGCGCGCTGACTGAGGCGTATGGTCACTCCATACAGGACACCTTTTCCCTGGAGGAGCGGAGCCCACCAGTACGTCCCGAGGCGACGGAGGTGCAGTTGGAAGCGGGGCCGGCCCGAGACGTTCCCCTGATTCACCACCAGAGCGGGGAATCCAAATCTGAGTGGTCTCAGGAGAAAATTCCAACATTGTCGGTGGGGAAAGTGGATACAACACATGGTGACGAGGCCACAAACATTTCAACGATAGCTGCTGCTCAAGGAAATGTGATTGTGGGGGAGCTCAGGATGGAAGTTGCTCCACTGCAGAGACCTAAAGTCTTTACCATAGAAACGATATGGGAAGCTATCTCCAATAATCTTCAGTTTTCTTTGGGCAATCAAATGCAGCAATTATCTAACCGGTGTACATCAGTGCTATCTGAATACTTGGAATTAAAGAACAAAATCTCAAGCTTGGAAAGCAAGTCATTAGACTGTGATACCAGGCTACAAACAATTCTTAAACAGAATTATATCTTATCAAGCCGGTATATAGCATAAACATCTTGGTAATTTTATATTAAATTCCAATACATTTCTGGCATTTAGAAAATTGTTAAAAAACATACTTATTTGGCAATTTTTTTAATTAATGGATTTGCAATTCACTGTGATTATCCAGTATCTTTACTCTAAACTACACAGAACTGAGAGGTAGCTGCAGTATGCAAGCATATTGTTATGTTATGTAATATTTTTGCTTTATAGTCCAAATGTAACATTTGTTTAGTAGATAAGGGGCCCTTTTACTAAACTGCACTAGTAAATTGGTTTAGCACATCCTTTTGTGGGTTTTTCCCACTAGTGCAACCATAAAAAAAGGCTTTTTTCTGTTTGTTGCATATATGGCCATGCGCTAATGTTGGCATTAGCACGTGGCTGTTTAATAACATTACCATGGGAGTACTCTCCGCCTCCTATTTAAACAATGCTAAGGGCTCCCATCTTATGGACGCACTAATCAGTTAGCATAGTGGCAATATCAACACTTTAGTTGATTAGAGCGTCTATATCCATTCTCTGCCCCCGACATGCCTTTCCCAAGAAAATAAGAAAACATAAATACCAGGGTAAATCAAAAAGTAAAGGCAAAATACATTTAAAGGCTTTAATAGACGTTAACTGTGAGTAATTGAACATACCACTTTTCCACATAGTCTCCGTGAAGGTGACATATTTGTTCTATCATTCAACTAGCTTTTGCATTCCTGCAGAGAAATTTTTCGGCTGCTCCTGAAGCCAGGTGAGCTTTGCTTCCTTTACTTCAACATTTTGTTGATTCATGGTGCTATGTCCATACTGAGTCAATATCTGACAGTGAATTTCTACAGGTTTCAATCCCTTTACCCAACGAAAGCGCACTGCTATACGTTGATCTTCGATGGTGCAATCATAGAAACATAGAAAGATGACGGCAGAAAAGGGTCACAGCCCATCAAGTCTGCCCACTCTACTGACCCACCCCATTAGGTCTGAGTGCTAATGACCCTCATAGGGACCCCACGTGGATGTCCCATTTATTCTTAAAGTCGAGAACGCTGGTGGCCTTGACCACCTGCACTGGAAGTTTGTTCCAGTGATCTACCACCCTTTCTGTGAAGGAGCGACCATGTTTTTGACCTCATGACTGCCACAAGACTAAAGACCAAGCACTGCACTGTGTGTGGACAAACTAGCCAACAGGCAATGTACGAGTCCATATGTCCTGTTCCAGTTATTGTGTAATTTAACAGTTGTCTTTAATTTTTGATTCACCCTCCTTACTTGCAGGTTAGTCAATTAACATGGGACACCCTGAGTATAAAGCCCTGTGTGTTAAAAGAAGGATCTTAAAATGGATTCTAAAAGAGAAGGAGCCAGGGCTGAGTAGCCAAAAGGGGATAAACATGATCTAGTCTAGAAAAAATGGAAAGCAGTTTGACAGCAGTGTTTTGTAGTAGTTGCAAATTACCAATAGATGTGGTGGTTAATCCGGTATAAAGGGAGTTGTAGTAATCAACCTGATTATGTACAGTATAAGATTCCAGAAGATTCTAGAAGTGCCCTGACTGAATAAACCTGTCACAGAGAATTAATATGATTTGAGCACAGTGAAAATTTGATAATCAAACATAATGTAAAAGTCAAGGAGAAAACCCAGAACAACAAACTGCTCTGCTGATGACATAGGAACACCTTGACGGCAGGGGATTTCTATAGCCTTGGACTTTGAAGAACTTACGCTCATTCAAGGATGACCAAATAAGCAACAGTGTTAACACATAAGTTAAAATGGTTAAGATCAGCAGAAAAAGGGGCAGCATAAGCAGTTACCTGAAGATCATCTGCATACCCATTAAAACCCAAGATCTAGATCTAAGTACAGTAGCTTAAGGAAATTAAAACACACTTGTGACAGGACTCAGCCCTATGGTACCCCAAATAACTGAAAGCACTGAAAAGTGTGTGATCCATTAATAACTAAAATGGTACGATTGCTTAGGTATGAGGCAGACTATACTCTTACAGACACCGCCCCCCCCCCCCCCCCCTCAATACCTAAATCAGAAAATTCAGTAATTAGCAGCTGGTAATCAACCAGGTCAGAGCTTGTACTTAGATCCAAGGGTCCACAGCCAGTTACTCAGTGAAGTGGAAATTGCATTGATTTTAATTGCATTTAATAAACATCACGTCAAGATCATTGGATTCCAGAGTTTCTGCTTCTTTTGTTTTGGACTTCTGTTTCTAACTGTGGAACACCTGGGCATCTTCTTGTTTGTTCTTACTTAGATCCAAGGAGACAAGAATTGTTTGAGGTTGGCACTATTGAGATCTTATCTTATTCTGCATTTCCTCCAGTTGAGATTTGATGCTCTCCCTGCAGTGAAACCCAGATTTTCTTGGGTGAATTGTATTGGTATCCTCAGGAAATTACCAAAAAGGGAGCCCAAGGAGGCCTCAACGATGAGACACAAGGCACAACAAAGGAGTCTTGAGGATGAGATGTCAATAATTCAGCCATTGGAGTAAAGTTCAAAGGTCACTTTATTGATAGTAGCACTACAAGGACTCAAAGACACTGACAGTGTTTCGGCATCTATGCCTTTGTCAAGAGTATTTAGAAGGAACAGGAAAATATCTGATGTCCAAATCGAAGCACAGATGCCGAAACACTGTCAATGTCGAGTCTTCGAGTCCTTGCAGGGCTATGAATAAAGTGAACTTTGAACTATACACCCATGGCTGAATTATTGACATCTCATCCTCACGACTCCTTTGTTGTATCCTCAGGAAATTTACATAACTGAACATGAATTGGGGGGAGGGGGGTTCCAGTACCTTCAAATGTAAAAAAGATTTAGTACTGAATGATAGTTAAAAGCAATCTTAGGAATAACTGTGTTTCTTCAGAATAGAACACATGATGACATGATTTCAAGCAGAGACTCCAGTGATCAGGCTAAAATTAGCCATAGAAAGCAGAAAAGGGATGAACCCAAGTGAGTACTTCAAAAATTAAGAAGGAAAGAGATATCTGAACAGGAATAATTCTTCATAGAAATAAACCAGGGGCATAGCCAAACACCCTGTTTGGGGTGGGCCTGAGCCCAAAGTGGGCACAAGAACCCCAGCCCCCACCTGGCATCTCTTCCTCTCCTCCTTCCCAGGTGATTGGACGTCTTTTGACCGAATGCCCCTACCCCCCTGGTGTGCTTTAACTTCTTCACTGGCAGTGAACAGTGACTCATGCCCTGCCCACTGCTCATGCTGGCACCAAACTTTCCTTCAAATACAACTTCCTGGTCCCAGGAACAAGAAGTTGCATCAGAGAAGGCTCGGAGCCGACCAGTGGTTATGAATTAATGTTCACTGCCATGATGAACCAAAGAATTTAAAATGTTCTGGGGGTTGGGAGAGTGTAGTTAAGATACTCTTGATCACCTAGGAAGGAGGAAAGGGAGGGAGAGATGCTGGAAATCCCAGCCAGTCACATCACCTAGATGGGCATGAGTTCAAAGGGGGTGGGCCTGGACTCACCTAGGCCCACCCATGGCTACCTCACTGAGATAAAATAAAAGGGGATGTGATTTTGAAAGACACCTATGACTTTGGGAACAGGTGATATGGAGACTATTGCAACTGAATCAGAATTAAATAAGTTAGATAAAATGAGACTGACAGCATGACATAACTCATTTCTAAGATCTAAGGCTTCCCATAGCCTCAGTACAGGGGAATTGCAATGTTGACAAATTTGTCTGTGGATTCAGCGAATGTGAAAAATTAGAAAAGTTATTGGCAAATGATGCAAACTAAAATGTTTTAATATGCATTGGCTAGATGGGCTTTGGATTTAGGGGAAGAGTTGACTGCTGCTGAATTCCAGAATCAATTGCACTTTATTCCTACCTGGGTGGCATCCATGGAATTACAGGAATGTCAGTTTGGGGTGCTCTGTCAGGCTTATGTTTCGATTATCAATTTTTTTTGATGGGCAAGATTTCATCTGATTGTTGTGATCGCTGTGGGGGTGCGTCTAACTCCTTTTTCCATGCTTTCTGGAGCTGTCCTATGATAGCGGAGTTTTGGGAACAGGTGGTGGGCTATTTGGGTAGAGTCTTGCACCAAAATATTGGTTTGCACCCATAGGGTATTCTTTTCGGGCATATGGCAATGTTGCCTATTCGAGGGAAGGGCACTCGACTTTGGTTTGTAAATTTTTTTATATTAGGGAAGAAATGCATTCTGCAACATTGGACCCAGGGTGTGGCTCCTTCGTTCTGGCACTAGAGGAATAGATTGCATGAATTATTGCTCTTAGAATTTAGGGCTTTGCGACTCACTTTAAAAAATTCTAAACATTTCTGCTCAGTGTGGGGGCCCTACATTCATCCTTTGTCCCCCAGAGTTTGCAGCTATTTTCTCAACCAGCTTGGAGATGCCTCTTTCATGTCTTGATTACTGGATGGGGTATTGGCTGGCAAGTTTTCCTCCCACTCCTGCTTTACTGTAAGGCTTGGCATGAGGGGAGGGGTGGGGTGCTAAGGGAAGGAGTTTAGGTCTCCCTATTGGAGTTCTTTTGATGCCCCATATTTTTCTTGGGTTGGTTCTTTCCTCGTAGTTTGGCTTCTTGGGGTATGCTGCAGTTCCTTAGGCTGTACTGGTATGGGTGTGGGTTGGGAATATTAAAGAGCCAGGTCCCCGGCCTCGGTGTACGCTTTATCTTGCTGTTGCTTCTACCCAGAACCAGTACAGTGGTCCAGATGTGGGGGGGGGGAGGGGGGAAGGGGCTTTAGGATTATGTTAATGTAAAAATGGTTTGATGACGAGTATTACCTGTTCTGGTTTGTTGTGCTGCAGGGTTGTTGATCTTTGCATATTTTGTAATGCTGTGTTTTTGCCTATCTGTCATCATTAAATTTTTGGAACGAAACATTTAAAAAAAAATCTAAACCATAAATGGAAATTAAAAAAAAACCCAAAATAACAAAATGGAAAATGAATTTCCTATGGCAAATTTTGCTATTTTTGCCTCCTCCTGTCATCCCCAACCCATCATTCCCCATGTTTTAAAGCTGAAACATTTTAATGGGCCCTAAACCTTCTAACAACCTACTTCCACACAATGTTCAGTTGAGCCAATGGCACACACACAGACTACGCTCCCAAGATGAAATACGACTAGAAATACCCCAAGGCCATGCCCTCTAGCGCCAAACTGCCCGAAAAAAATCTTACTCCCATTACCATTGGAATAATCTACCTCCTCCCATCAGATACTTCTAAACTTCAGGAAAGTTATAAATACCTACCTCTTTGCCTAACATATCTGTTAGATTGTGCATCACGGTAGCTAAATGTATCAGTCACGTCTGTCATGTTTTCCAAACCCTGTTCGATGCCTATGGAACATTTGTGTCAGATTCCACACACTGCGTACCCTGAATGTAAAGTCATGACACTGTGCACTGCTGAATAGTAACCCTATGTACTATTATTATAACCCTATGAGTGTTTGGGAAGATCGAAGGAACCAAGCGAAGAGGGCGACCTGCAATTAGATGGCTGGACACATTGAGAACAACCATGGAGATGACACTAGAGGACCTTTTCTGGACTAGCACAAAACTGATTTTGTCTTAAATCCACAATTCATCAAGTCGCTAGGACTCGAGCACGAGTCGATGGCACCTAACAGCACGAGCGTTAACTGTAACCCTATATAATATAATACTAAAACACTGAGGGCTCCTTTTACAAAGCCGCGCTAGGGCCTTAACGCGCGGAATAGCGCACGCTAGATTGCCGCACGCGCTAGCCGCTACTGCCTCCCTTTGAGCAGGCGGTAGATTTCTGGGTAGTGCACGCTATAGCATGCGCTAATCCGGTGCGTGCAATAAAACCGTGAGCGTGGCTTTGTAAAAGGACCCCTGAATGTTATCTTTATATCTTTTGAGAGTTTTTGTCCCTCCCCTTCCTATTGTTTTTGACCTTAATTGTCTTTCTTTTTATTAATCTGATTGTATTTCTTTTCCTATTCTTTCCTTGTGTTTTATTATGTTTGCAAAGTTGGTTTTTATTATGTTTTGTAAGATTTAGTCTTTTTGTTAGTTATGCTTGTCTCCCCTAATTTTGTAATTTTATCGATTTGTTCATCGCTTAGAATTTGGAATAAGCGATTAATCAAATTTTATAATAAACTTGAAACTTAAACTTAAACTTGAAACCTGTTCTGAGCAATCTGGGGAGGACGAGATATGAATCTAAATAAATAAAGACAGTAATATGATCTGAAAAGCTTCTGTACACATCATAAGAAGGCTAAAAAAGAAACCACAGAAGGAAATTAAACAAAGGGGCCCTTTTACTAAAATACCTACCTTGATGCAGGAATTGTTAACTGTCATGCCCAACCAACATGCTAAAACAATTACAAAATACAGCTCTTAGACTGATTTACTCACTGAAAAACTATGACCACATTATCACCGCTTTCCGAGATTCACACTGGCTCCCAGTACAAGCACGCGTGCAACACAAATTCTACTGCACCCTATTCAAAGCCCTAAATGGAAACGGACCAAGCTATCTGTGCAACCGCCTAATCAGGAAAAACACATCCAGACCAAGGAGAACTCATGCCCACTCTACCCACCCCCAAATCAAAGGTATACAAAGTAAAAAAATATATATACTACGGACTATTAGCCAGCAGAGCAGCGAAACTAGACTGCCACCTCTCCAATCTGCTGACTATTACATTACATTACATTAGTGATTTCTATTCCGCCATTACCTTGCGGTTCAAGGCGGATTACATCCAAACTAAAACAAAATTGCATTCAAAATTTGAAGGAATAGAATAAGCGATGACATAGAATTTTTAAGGTAATATATATTGGGTAAAGAGTTACCAAAGGGAAGTGGAGGTCTTTAGGAGATAAGAATAGGGTGAAATTATGGATTTTAGATAACGTTTGGTAGATAAGGGTAAATAGAGTGTTGGATATTGGGTTGGGATTGGTTATGCTGGATAGGTTTTTTATGTGTTTTTTGAAGAGTATGGTTTTAATGTCTCTCCTGAAGGCTTTGTAGTCTGTAACAGAGTGGTGATTTGACTATGATGCCCAACTACAAAACATTCAGGAAAGAATTTAAAACTTTTCTATTCAAGAAATTTGTCAAATGATCTATCTAAACAGTTCCCGACGCAAACTACATCTATTAACCATGTATTCTCCCTGGAAATGCCCAGGCCAACTCTTGATATAAACCGCCTAGAACTGAAAGGTATTGGCGGGATAGAAGACACCAATGTAATGTAATGAAATGTAACTACTGTAGCACAAACAAGGTAACTGATTTTGCAGTATTTTTACAATTAGCATGATCCAATTTGTGTGCTAAGGGATTTTGTGTTGGGGTGTAGCTAGGTAGAGCATGAGTAAGGGACCCTTTTACAAAGCTGTGGCAAAAATTGGCCTTAGGTACACTCCTATGAGGGTCTCTCCTAAGGCCACTTTCTGCCCCCCAAACATGGTCCCTCAGCTAAAAAATTAAAAATTATTTTGTAGTGCATGGGTAGTGCACTCACATATGCACCTTACCACAGGATGCTCTGTTAGTATGCCATTTTAGACTGCAGTAGGAATGTTAATGCTAACCATAGCTTGCTTAAAACACTCTTAAATCTGCAACTAATGCAGGTAAATGTCTTGCATTAAGCTGTGGTAACTGAAAAAGTTAATACACTTTAGTAAGAGGACTTCAGAAACATTTGTCAGGCACACCCTTAGAGAAAACCAGAACGCAGAGCTCCTGTTCCAGAAAATTCCATTGTCATCTTCTCAGGGGCTCAAAGTCTGCCATTCTCAATAGAGAAGACAATGGTGGTAATTAGCAGCAGGTCTAACATTTTTATTTCATTCCAAATATAAAGAAATATAATATATGTAGGCAGATAACAACAAGGCCCATTTAATTTAATTTGATTAATCAATGTATAACCTGCCATTTTCAGAACCAAATTACAAAAGGAAAAGATAATATAATAACCCATTTTTTCCACATTAAAATAAAAACAAAACTCGATGAATCTATTTCTAACTCATTTTTTCGTATAATCCCTTCCTATCTCAAACAGCAGCAGTACTCCAGAGCAGGTCTTTGGCATGCAAGTTAAAACTGTATAATCAATCAGCATTTTAAGTTTCCATGGCAATTTATTCCAAAGACCTGGACAGTCCCAGCCAGCAACCTGATCTGTATAGCCCTCAGTTGAAAATGAGGGGCTGATGGAATACTTAAATTTCTTTTCCAATTAGAAAACAAGGCACAAGAAATCTGAAATCAATTCAAGTTGAATAATAAGGGTATAATCTTCTCACACCTAGCTCTAACAATCGCTCTTATCCCCTTGCTCAGAATCAATTTCATTCTAGTTAGAAGTTTATTAAGGGGTTTTAAATGAGAGAAAGAGAGCCCCTGCCTGAACTATTATCTCCCCAATTTCATCTTAGTACAATGGCACAGTTGATCTTTCTCTTTCTCCCATATTCTGCGAATAACTTCTCTGTTACTGTTCACAATTCACACTTTATTCAAGAATTGTATATACAGGCAGTCTTCGGTTTAAGAACGCTTGACTTACGTCGGACTCTTACTTACAACTGGGGTACTGCCTCTCCCTTCCTGTGCCAATGTGCCCCTTCTTCCTCCTTTCCTGTCCAAACGCGACCCTCCTCTTCCCCTCCGTGTTCCAATACAACCCTCATCATTCCCCTCTGTTCCACATCCCAAATCTGTGCCTCCCACAGGTGCTTACCTCCTCTGGCTGGTTCCCTCCTCCAAGCTGCACTTCTGTTGGCAAAGCTGTGAGCAGTGGCTTCTGCACGCGGTCTGCTGATCTTCGCAAAGCCGCAATCGGCGGCTTGGGCATGCAGCCCACTGAACCGGAAGCCTTCCCTCTGACGCAGACCAATTACTCTTTACAAGTATATCTATGATCCACGCTTTTTCTATAAACTTTCATATCCAATTCATCTCACATGCAGCTCCAAAAGGGTCATAACCAAGTTGTCCAGGAAAAGAGTTTTGATTATCAACACTTAGATGTCCCAGTGATTGGGACGTCCAAGTGCCGACTTAAGTGGTTTTTTGGACATTTTAGTTTTTTTGATTATGAGTGCCAAAGGCACATTACCAAAGGCAAGACTGGCCACGGCAGACTAAGTTCTCTGTGGGGAGAAGCAACGTTAAATGGGATCCACTGGTGGACCTCTGGTAGTGTTGATGCTACCACTACACATCAAATTGGACCTAATGAAACAATTTGTCAGAGCTCTAGAAATAAGGAGTCAGCAGCCTTCAAGTACCTTCAACACATCTTCCTTAATCTGTTTGAGGCAAAGGTCAAAGCTAGTGTTTTCATCAACCACAGATAAAGAAGATCCTGGAGTGCAAGGAATTTCCCAAGAAGCTAACTAGGAAGGAGAAAGCAGCTTGGAACAGCTATATCATAGTAGTTCGGGGTTGAAACTTCATGGAGGCTGAAAACTACATGGAGTTGATTGAGAATCTGGTGAAGAATTACTGTAAAATGGGCTGTAGGATGTCTCTCAAAGTCCATGTCCTTGATGCTCATCTTGAGACATTCAAGGAGAACATAAGAGCATACTCAGAACAGCAAGATGAGCAGTTCTACCAGGATATACTGGACTTCGAACGCTGCTACCAAGCACAATATAATGAGAACACGAGAGATTACATATGGAAACTGATTCGTGACATAATATAATCTCAGATCTTGAAAAACTACTCACTTCTAAATCTTCTGTGGTCATTTTTGTATAACTTCAATATAAATACATGTTAATTATGATTCACATATTGCTTTTTATGACTTTATAAGAATGAAAAGATGAAAATTTGGTGTTTTTATGTTTTAAATAGGTAAATAGCAAAGTTTGACTATCCTGGTCACAAAAGCAAAGTTTTATGGAAGTAACAGACTTTTTCTGTACTTTTTAGGCAAGAGCAATTAGAAAAATATACTTCCTGCCCAGAAATAAAAATCGTGTTACATAGTGTTATTCCCCCTAAGTGTTAAAAAAAATTACTGGATCAGGATAAAGACTGGATTCTTTGTCTTTTTTAAACAGAGAGAAGAGCCTTTTCTTGGATAAGAACTTTGTCTGATGTGGCAGAGGTGACACAAAGGAGGCAGAGACAATTCTTTCTTCTCCGCCTTAGGGTTTTGCAGATAAGTGCTTTGTTCTTTCTGAAATACCGATGCTCTTGCAAATGCATTGTTGAATTTTTAGGAAGGTGCTTTTTGACACTAAACACTCTTTCTAAGGGGTAAGCTGGAAGCCCAAGTGACAAAATTGGCACTCGGCACTTGTTGCCCCCCACCCAAACTCTCAAAACACCTGCAAGTACTACACAGACTCGCTGCTCTTCGACAAAATGTGGATTTATTAATTGCCGCAGCCGTAAATTGCCTACTACAATCATCTACAAACAGCAAATACCAACATACCAAATCACTAACCATGAACATTTTAGATACTATAGCACAACATCAAATTGCCAAATATCATTTCTTATAACCATCAACTTATCTGTGGATTGCCCAGCATATCTGGTTGGGCTACCGTCGTTCTATTGGGAGAGCCGTTCAAGCTGCCCTGCCTTCTTCCCATCCCATTCAAGGAAGGGCCATTCACCTGTCGGTTGTTGAATTCATGCCACACGGCCTCCCCGCCATCCAAGCAGGGAGACAAGCAAGCCTCAGAGTGCTTACCTCACTTGCTTCTGGAAGGCTATATGTTGCCATTTCTTTTGCTATCAACAAATGTAACACAGGGTTCTTTCTTATCTGTACACTATGCCTATGATCCCACTATGATTTTCTTTCCGCCGCTGTTGCATCTATGGCTGCGACTGGTTTCCCTTGGGGCGGGAAGGAGAGAAACGCCGCAATGCTCCCATGGCGAAGATCGAACTGCAGCTTCCCCCTCAGCTCAGGTCGCCCCACTCCACCTCAGGTTGCCCCCACCTCATCCTCACTCGCCCCGCCCCTTGTGCCTATATCCCTGTCCCTAATTGGCCCCTGAGCCTGTTTCCCCCCTGCCCCTGTTTTCCCTTCCCTCCCCAGGCAACGGCCTCAGCCCTTTTGTCGCCGCTGCCCCCCTTATAGGGTGGGGGGCTTGTTCTATTCTCTTTGGTAAAAAAAAACCCCAACTCCTTTTTTTAAACCAAGACAGCTGTGGCTAATCAGACCATATTTTGAGCAATCCATCTTTGCTCTATTTGTTCATGTGTTAATTTTGCCCCACCTTGATTCTTGTAGTGCTCTTTATTTGGGTTTGCCTTCTAAGCTGCTAATTAAGTTGCAACTTATTCAGAATACCTTGGCTCGGTTCATATTTAGGATGAGAAAGTTTGAAAGTATTTCTCTCATTTTGGCTACATTACATTGGCATTCCACACATGAGCGGATTTTTTAAAGTCTGCTTGTTTAGCGTCTCAAATATTTTATCGGTTGACCTCTAAATTTAGAGAGACACTGCTGTCACCTACAAAATCAACTGTCATTGCACCCTCTGAATGTTAGTGGGGTTCGGTACTTACCGATCTTTAATACATTCCTTACTATCTTCAGTTAGTCTGGAATTGAATTATGGTTTTTTTTCTGAAAAAATTAAAGACCTTTTTATTGGTGAATATTGGCAAGTTGACTAGACTTTTGTTGTATTTTATTGGTACTGTACTGTATTTGTCTTTTATTGTGCTCTTTTGTGAACCACATTGAACCCTAGAAGTGGGGTAAATAAGAATTGTTTTGAGAAGATACTATGGCTAACTCAATGGTCTTACGTTTTTCATTTTCTTTTTTTAATATTTTTATTCATTTTGAAGCCAAAAATAAGTGCAACATATTATACAATCATATTACACTATAATAGCACTTAAATTCAATCAAATTATAATCAATGACAAATATACATATCACCCCCCCCCCATCTACATATTTAAAAATTGCACTCAAATTACTGGGTTTGGAGGAATCGCTTTCATAATTTGATGCTTTTGGAGCAATGCCATGCCCGCTTGTCATTCAAGCGGAAAAAAGTTTTCTTGCAGATCTGGGACTCCTATATTCAATCGCTTTCCCCTAGGGCCAGAAGACTGGTCTTAAACTCGTTTTAGATGATGATAGTTATGCCCTCGGATGCTTCCCCAGGATGGTTGGTATGCTGTTTGGCTGAGTGTGGATGGTTGGTATGGATGGACGGGTGAGTGTTGTATGTATGTTGGATTGAATGGGGATTCATTCTGAGGGGATGGGTGGGGGGGTTGTCCTATTTGGTGATTGCTGAGCGGCATAAGAACACAGCTTGCTCAGCAGTCTCTCTGCTCTCTGTTCTATCTTCGGGGTCCTGGATAGACGTTAGGGGGTGAGGTTTCTGGGGTAGGTGGTGTGTTTGCATTTGGGAGTGGGTAGGGGTAGGGACGGGGGTTTATTTGAAAAACTTGTTTTGTTGTACTTCTGGTGTTCTTAACCTTGTTGAACTCTTGTTTTGTTTTGTAGATTTGCTGATTGTACATCAATAAAACATGATTTACATTAAATAAAAAATTTTCCGAAAACCCCCCTCACCCTGGATGTGCAAGATCAAGGGGCAAAATCAAGAATCACTCTTTGTAGAACTTTGTCAATGGCTCCCAAATATCCAAGAACTTCTTATAGTGTCCCTGCTGTATGGCAATAGTACGTTCCATTTTACATTAATTGTGTTATCTCTCTTGTACTGTCATTTGACATCTTGTACTTTCACTGCATTTGAGTTTATGGATTGTTGTTTTGTTCCCCAAAATTTCAATAAAAATTTTGAACTTAAAGATGTGACACAGAGACACCCACCAAAAAGTCTTATGTTTTTCTGATGTTTAACAAAAAATGCCCTAGTTTTGGGGTCAGTGGCATAGCGAGGGTGAGCGGCACCCAAGGCGGTGGCGCTCTACTCCCGCCCTCTACCCCTCCCCCTTGCTGCACGCGCACATGGAACAAAAGGGAAGTTAGGGAGGGAAAAGTTGTTTAAAATACATCGAAGTAAAATTAATTTTTTAAAAAGAAGTTAAATGGGCAATGAAACAATAAATGATCTAAAGTTCCTGGGACCAAATTAATAATTTATTAGATAACCCAGTGGCATTATCCTATGATACTGTGATATTTGGTATGGAAATGAGAGTAAAAAGTCAGATTTCTGCAAACAACAATAAATTATTACTTACTAGTCTTTAAGCCCGTTAGATTAACGGGTGCTAGAACATATGTGTGTGTGTCTGTCTTTTTTTCTCTCTCTCTCCTTAGCCGCTTTCTTTCTTTCTGCCTTTCTTTTTCCTTGGCTGTCCATCACCACCCCTTGCCTGCTCCCCCTGTCCATTTTCCCTTCCTTTTACCTCCACTGTGTCCACCACCACCCCTTCACTGCTCTCCTTATGCAGCAGCAGCCCTTCTCCCTTTGTTTTACCTCCCCCCTGTCCAGCAGCACCTCTTTCCTTCTCCCCCTGTCCAACATTAGTCCTCCGTTCTTTTTTCTTCACCTCCCCTGTCCATCAGTAGGCATCCCTTCCTTTTTTATCCTCCCTCCTCCTTCTTATCCCTATGATACTCTTACCTTGCTCTGCCCCTGATCAGAGGTTCCCGACAGCTGCCCAGTTGCACCCATTGGAAAAGTTCCCACTGCCGCATCCCGCACCCCTCCTGACGCGGCTCCCGCTGTCCTTTCTGTCTGTCTCTGTCCCTGGCCCCCTTTGCCTGTCTGTCTTTCTGTGTATCTCCCTGACCCTGTGTCTTTCTTCTTTCCTTTCTGTCTCCCTTCCTCCCTCTGTCTGTCTGTCCAAAGCAGCATTCCATCCCCCTCCCCCCACACCAGTTCCCTGTGCACCTGCCCCTGTGTCTTTCTTATTTTCTTTGTGTTTTCCTTCCTCTCTCTGTCTGTCCAAAGCAGCATTCCATCCCCCTCCATTTCCCTCCCCCCACACCAGTTCCCTGAGCACCTGCCCCTGTGTATTTCTTATTTTCTTTGTGTTTCCCTTCCTCTCTCTGTCTGTCTGTCCGTCCAAAGCAGCATTCCCTTCCCCTCCATTTCCCTCCCCCCCCCACCAGTTCCCTGTGTAGCAGCATTAGCGTTTCCTCTACCCGCCCCTGTCCCTTCCCCTTCCCCTTCCCGCGGGCCGGACTACAAAGGTGGTGATTCCAGCAGCGGTTTTATCAGTCTCCACACGCTGCTTCGGGCCCTTCTGCCCTGATTTACTCTGGCACGTCCCTGATGACATCATCAGAGACGCGGCAGAACAAATCAGGGCAGTAGAAGGGCCCGAAGCAGCGTGTGGAGACTGATGTACACGCTGCTTGAATCGCCATTCGGACCCGCGGGAAGAGAAGGGGGTGGGCGGCAAAGGAGAAACGGAGATCGGCGGCGGCGACAGGAGAAACGGATAACGTGGTCTGGCTGCGGTCCGGCTTGTGGAGGCGATCGGGTGGTGACGTATTCGCGCGCATGCGCACTCCTTCGGCCACAGACCTACAGCGCACGGAACACGAAAATAGGACTGCGCATGCGCGAGTTAGCCTTTTATTATATAGGATAATGACTGGTGTTGCCATTCAGCAAATTACATATAATTGGAAGGATTGGAGGAGATTAAATTATAACTTTTGGTGGAACTCTTTATGCCATATCTATAAAATGGAAAGGTTTATTGCATTACAACAGGGATATTTTAAGAAATTTCAGGATGTGTGGAAACCATTAACAAAATATTGTAAAGATTAATTGAAATTGTTTCCCTTATATTTGTTAATTTAAGGTGTAGGGAGGGGGAATTTTATTATTACATGTTTTATATAATAACGGAATATATGGATGGGAGGGATGGGAAAGGGGTAGGGATAAGAAGTCATCTTCTTGTTGTAAGTGATGTACTTATTGTTAATGTGAATGAATATATTTAACACTTAATGTAATTTTGAAAATGAATAAAGAATTAAAAAAAAAAAAAAAGAAGTTAAAGGGGAGTGGCAAAACATTAGGATGGGGATCGCTTCAGAAGAAGCGTTTGATGTTTCAGGGTACTCAGGGAGTTATGTGAAGTCCTGGCGGAACCATTATCTGTGCTTTTCAATCTTTCCCTACGCACAGGAAGAGTCCCCTTGGACTGGAAAACCGCCAACGTAATCCCACTCCACAAAAAGGGCAGCAAGACAGAGACAGCAAACTACAGGCCAGTGAGTCTCACGTCTATAGTGTGTAAAGTCATGGAAACACTGATCAAACGGAATCTTGACACAATCCTAGATGAGGAAAATCTACGTGATCCCCACCAACACGGGTTCACCCAGGGTAGATCCTGCCAATCCAATCTTATTAGCTTTTTTGACTGGGTTACTAGACAACTGGATGCCGGGGAGGCACTGGACGTGGTGTATTTGGACTTCAGTAAAGCATTTGATAGCGTCCCACACCGAAGGTTATTGAACAAGCTGAAATCAATGGGCTTGGGAGACACTCTAACTAAATGGGTTGGGGACTGGCTGAGTGGTAGAGTACAGAGGGTGGTGGTGAACGGTACCCCATCAGAAGCGTCAGACGTGCTCAGTGGAGTACCGCAGGGCTCAGTATTGGACCCGATTTTATTCAACTTATTCATAAGAGATATCACGCAAGGGCTTAGAGGAAAGGTATCACTGTTCGCCGATGACGCCAAAATTTGCAACATTGTAGGCAACAGCTTATTAACTGACAATATGACACAGGACTTACTGCTGCTGGAAAGATGGTCAACGACTTGGCAGTTGGGCTTCAATGCTAAAAAATGCAAGGTAATGCACCTGGGTAAGAGAAACCCGCGCAGAACTTATGCACTAAATGGAGAGACCTTGGTTAGGACCAAGGAAGAACGTGATCTAGGAGTGATTATTAGTGATGACATGAAGGCTGCCAATCAAGTGGAGAAGGCTTCCTCTAGGGCAAGACAAATGATGGGTTGTATCCGCAGAGGTTTTGTCAGCAGGAGACCTGAAGTCATTATGCCATTGTACAGATCCATGGTGAGGCCTCACTTGGAGTACTGTGTTCAATTCTGGAGACCACACTACCGTAAAGACATGCTGAGGATCGAGTCGGTTCAGCAAATGGCCACCAGGATGGTCTCGGGGCTAAAGGATCTAACGTATGAAGAAACACTAAAGAAGTTGCGACTGTACTCACTTGAGGAACGAAGAGAAAGGGGAGACATGATTGAAACGTTTAAGTACATCACGGGTCGCATTGAGTCGGAAGATGATATCTTCTGTCTTATGGGTCCCTCGAGCACCAGAGGGCATCCGCTGAAGATCAGAGGAGGGAAGTTTCAAGGAGACTCCAGAAAGTACTTCTTCACCGAAAGAGTGGTGGATCAGTGGAACAAACTCCCACTGCAGGTTGTTGAAGCCAGCAGCGTGAAGGATTTTAAGAGTAAATGGGATGCTCACGTGGGATCTTTAAGGGAGTAAATTCGGGAGCGAATACTTTGGAATGGGCAGACTTGGTGGGCTATAGCCCTTTTCTGCCACTATGTTTCTATGGTTTCACAGAAATTGAGAAGCGGAAGCTGGTACTAAAGAGTAAAGGCATCTTTAAAGAGAAAAGTTTTGAGTTTGGTTTTAAATTTTTCAAGAGAATTCTCTAATCGAAGATCTAATGGGAGGTTGGAATTTTTGCCACAATGTCTTAATCTCCTAATATGCTAATCTGGTTTTTCCATTTACATGTTCTGATTCAATTTTCTGACAAATATCCTTGAGTTATCGTTTTTTGTCTTGCCGAACTTGACGTTGAAACACTCGGTTCATTTGTGAAACTTTTTCTGCATTACTGGATAGTTTTGCTTGTCTTCTTTCTTCTGCTACTTTTCTGGTTTCTTCTGAGATTTAAGGTGATTTCTTGGCTTTTTCATCTGGAATGTTTTTTTTTTAGCTTCATCACTAATTACAGTTTTGATATCATTCCATAACTCTTTGGGCTCTCTATCTCCTGTATCAAGCAAGGAAAACCTGTTGTTTAGTTTTATCCAATAGTCTGATGGAGTGTTTTCAATGTCATATTTTAAGAGGTCTAATGACCTTGTGAAGCTTCACCATGATCTTGAATGTCAAATGCTCGTGGTTGCTTCTACAGTCAGCTCCTTAGGTCTTGAAGTGCTGGTTGCTGTAGGCCATAGATCAGTGGGACCATTAAAGGTAGTCACCTATGGCATAGCCAAGGGTGGGCTCAGGTGGATCCCCCCCAGGCCCGCCCACCCACTATGAACTCATGCCCACCCAGGAGATTTGACTGGCAGGGATCCCCAAGCCCTGCCTGCTGAAGACTCCTGGCATTTCTTCCTCCCTTCCCTCTCCCTAGGTGACTGGGTGGTCTCTTAAAGGCACTATTCCAACCCAATGGTACTTTTTAATCTTGGATCTCTTGTGTTATTTTTTTATTTTATTTATCAATTAACTTCAATGGCGTACTTTTTAATCCTTCAGTTCTTCACTGGCAGTGAGCAGGATTAGGAAGTTGCATCTGAGAGATATGGAGTCAGTATGCAGTGGGTTTCTTACTATTCGTTGTCAGTGAAGCACTTTAAAGGTACTGGGAGGTGGAGGAGTGTTGTCAAGAGAGGAGAGGAGGAGTTCTTGTGCCCACCCACTTTGTGCTCAGGCCCACCTAAAATCAGGTGTCTGGCTATGCTCTTGGTAGACTCTGGTTCTAAGGTACTATGACAGTGGTCCCCAACCCTGTCCTGGGGGACTACTAGCCAGTCAGGTTTTAGAGATAGCCCTAATAAATATGCATGGGCAGATCTGCATGCCTATCATCTTCATTACATGCAAATCTCTTTCATGCATATTCATTAGGGCTATCCCGAAAACCTGACTGGCCGGTGGTCCTCCAGGACAGGGTTGGGAACCACTGTACTATGAGATCCTAGCTAAGTACTCGAGTAAGTGCCTTTCTCTAGAGCAGTTCTATAATGGGAAGATATTACATCACAGACTGGGAGAGGGTATTATAAAGGGCATTTCAGTTATTGACCCAGGTTAACATTAACAAAAATGACACTGCAGCAGGCTAGCAAAGTCAGTCATTCTAACCATATTCTTAGACAGAAGGATTATAGCATTAATGCTAGCAAAAAAAAACCAAAACCACGCTTCTGTTGTCTTTTGATTCATTGTGACCGTAGCAGCTAGTTAAGGGGATTAAGGTGACAGCTATGAAAATAGAACCTGATGGAACTCTTCAAAAACTGGGCAATAACCCAATAAAGAAGGTGCAGGGCCAGAGGATCCCTGATTGGATAGTGCCAAACATCAGTAAGATCTCACAATGTGATGAATTTGCTCAGACAGAAGGCCAGGAGGTCTCAGAACCAAGTGCCAAGTGTGTAATTGGAAATATACAGATGCTGACAACCCAAAAGGCCTCATTACCATATTAGCAACTGGTTCAATTACAAAAACATAAGCGAGAACCATTGAGAGGAAATTGCAAGTTTGACATAAAAGAATAAAAAATAAGAACATACTTCAGCTGTCAAAATAAAAATTTAATATTGCAAAATGGCAGGAAATGCATAACTAGATTTAGGCACAATGCAAGCATATGTGAAAGATATTTTTTACAATTAATCAGAGGCTGTTTGCAAAATGCAAAACTTGAGATGGAGACCAACATCTCTCACATAACAAACATATAAGAAAGCAGAAACTGGAAGCCAGTACTTTAAGGGCTCCTTTTATGAAGCCGCGTTAACGGTTTAATGCGCGTAATAGCGCGCGCTAATTTGCCAGCCGCGCTAGCCGCTACCGCCTCTTCTTGAGCAGGCGGTCGTTTTTCGGCTAGCGTGGGGGTTAGCGCATGCTAAAAAGTTGCGTGCGATAAAGCCGCTAATGCCGCTTCGTAAAAGGAGCCCTAAGTCTTGGTAAGACTCTCGGTGATGTTTCATCATTATGGAACTGGGAAATAAAGAAAACATTTCTTGTAGCTTTCTCCTGCTGATGATCCCATTGTGCCTTCTGTTAGCCGCTTGCTCAAGATTTTCCTAAACTATGGTGGTGGCAAGCATATGTGATTGTTTTGCTGTTTCAGTGCTGAACAGATGCTGGGAAGTTAGGAAGCCCACAAGCGGCATTTGATATTGGGGAATATCTCTGTGCAGAGTTTTTGTAAGTTATGGTTTCATGCCCATAGGTGATGTTTACATGCCCCAGTAATGTTTACATGTCTCTGAATGTGGGATCATCCTTTTATGGTTTTCACTAAATTGTGATAGTCTAGTGCAGTGTTTTTCAATCTTTTTTGGGCAAAGGCACACTTGTTTCATGAAAAAAATCACGAGGCACACCACCATTAGAAAATGTTAAAAAATTTAACTCTGTGCCTATATTGACTATATATAAAGTAATTCTCTTGAATAGGAATCAAATAAACACAAAGAAAGTATTTTATAATTACTTTATTATGAAATATTAAGTAAACAGAATAGTGAAAAATTATAAAATACTTTATTCAGTGCGAAACCTGGGCCTGTTTGGCTGAACACAAAGCTGATATTCTGGCTGGAATCGAAGAAAGACACACACGTAGCTCTTCGTCAACAGCTCTCAGTCTCTCTCTGTATTTGGTTTTTATAGCATACAAAAATAGACAAATATACCCTCCATCCTTTTTATTAAACCACAATAGCAGTTTTTAGCGCAGGGAGCTGCGCTGAATGCCCAGCGCTGCTCTTGACACTCATAGGCTCCCTGCGCTAAAAACCACTATTGCGGTTTAGTAAAAGGTGACCATATTGTAAAATATAGACAGCAGATATAAATTCAGAACTGTGCATAGTAAGTGAAGGGAAGTTTTCATCTCTGGGAATTTACCCAGTTAACTATTAAGTTATTTGGGCAAATTCCTTTGAAAACTGTGGTAATACTGCCTCCACTTTGCTAAATTTAAAATAAAATCATTTTTCCTACCTTGTCTGGTGATTTCTGGTTGCACTTTCTTCTTCTGACTGTGCATCCAATCTTTCTTCCCTTCTATCAGCCTGTATGCTTTCTCTCCTCCACACCTCATTCCCTCCCCCAACTTTTTCTTCCTCTCTCCCTGACCTTTTTCTTTCTTTTTTTCTGTTTCTCTTCTTTCCTTCTGTTTCCCTGCCTGCCCCCTTTCTTTCTTTCTCCCTGCCGTTCCCCAAGCCACTGCCACTGCCGCTGCCATCGGGGAACAGGACCCACCAATGGATAACAGGCCCCAAAGCCGACGCCGACGCATGCTCTCCCTGACGTCAATTCTGCAATCGGAGAGGAAGTTCCGCCCAGCCAGGCAGCGATTGGCTGGCCCTAACTTCCTCTCCGACTGCAGCATTGACATCGGGGAGAAGAAGACTTATCGGCTCGATAGATTAGATCGCCAAGACAAAGTGAGTCCTGGGTGATCGACTCACTTTGCCTTGGCGAGCTACTGGCGCCCCTGCCTCGGGCCCCCTGTCAGCTCCGGGCCCCTGAATGCAGGACTGGTAGTACTACCCTGATGGCGGCCCTGCGGCACACCAGGCAACATTTCGCGGCACACTAAAAACACTGGTCTAGTGCTCTCTCTCTTTGAAGTATCTTGTGATCTGGACCAAGTCGTCTTTCACTGCCTCGTGTACAATATGGTTAGTCATCTTATAACAGGACATATATATAGATTCTCCAAAATAAAGGCTGCTAAGTATTAATGCAGCAAGTATTAATTTTCTTACCTTTGAAGGAGGAATAGCCTGATGGTTAAGGCAGTGAGCTAAAATCCTTGGAAACAAGCTTCATTGACATGAAAGGATTTAAAAATGCAACTCATTTAACCTTCCATTGCCCAGGTACAAAACTTACCCCCCTCCCCCTTTATGAAGCTGCATTAGCGGTTTTTTGTCACTAGCCATGGTGGCAAAAATGTCTATGAGATGGACATTATTTTTGGAAGTTAAAAGAGGGTTGTTTCGAGTTTCAAGTTTATTTAAAAATTTGATTTAATCGCAAAATCTTAATCCAATGCGATTTACAAATAACAATAAAATCAGGGTAAAAAGTAAAACACATTGATTGAACCAGACAATAATACGACTTTTAACCAATCAGATACAACAGGGGGGGAAATAAAGATTAAATACAATTTATAAATAAAAATTAAAAGGGCGGCGATCCAAGATGGCTGCTGCCTGAGTGATCGGGTACACGCCGCCAACCAAAGTGCTCCTAGTTACCTGATTTTTTGCCGGTGGCTGTTGTTTACAGCCTGGTTGTATTTGCTTTCATGGCGTGATGCCGAAGAAGAGAGGCAGGAGCGCTGCTGGTGCTTCGCGGCACTCCAAGGCGCCGTCCCTCAGCAACATTGAGGAACTGCTTCGGAGGATGCAGGGAGCTGCATCGGTGAGTCCGGTTGCCAGCCTGCTGAGGATCCTGGGTGTGAGCAAGACCGAAAGGATTCCTCTTGGGCCAGATACCACCCTTAGCCCGGATGTCAGAGCACCACCTCCTCCACCACAGTTGGCAAGCTCTCTCAGGGGTCAGGAAACCCCGGAGGAAGGGGCAATACTTTCCCCAGAGGCAGATGACTTAACAACAAGGAGCCTGGAAATGGAGATCCCGGTTTGGGTAACCTACGGGGAAGATTCTGTGGGAACCATAACAGCTGGAAGAGGATTGATTCAGAAGGAACAGAAATCAGAACATCCTAAGGAAAGTGAGGGACTTTGCACTTCAATACAAGCTTCCTTTTGGGACAGGCCTGCTGAGGTGACCTTAGAAGCCCTTTGGGACCTGGTAGCAAATTTTGGGAAGGTAATTAGTCCTAATTTCCAACAGATTGAAAATAGACTTATTTGTCATTCAGAAGAATTAGAAAAATTAAAATTGGACATGACTTAGACGTGGTGGCTGAGTCCGAAACATGGTTCACGGACTCTCATGGGTGGGATATGACTATACCAGGATACAACCTGCTTCGCCAAGACAGAGAGGGTAAGTTAGGAGGAGGGGTAGCACTTTACATCAAAGAGCACATCAAGACAACCAGGATCACTGATGTCAAGTATACTGGGGAATCCATCTGGGTAAACCTGGCCAGAGGCGGAGAAAAATGCCTGTACCTCGGTGTGGTATACAGACCTCCTAGACAATCGGAGGACAAAGACGCAGAATTAATCGAAGACATTGAGAATATCACCTTGCGGGGGGATGTTGTTCTATTAGGAGACTTCAATATGCCTGATGTAGATTGGAACACTCTCTCAGCGACAAATTGTGATAGCAGGAGGATATTAGCGTCCATGAAGGGAGTACAGCTCAAACAAATGGTGCTAGAGCCTACTAGGGCCCAGGCCATCCTGGACCTGGTACTTACGAACGGGGAAAGCATCTCGAAGGTCTCGGTGGGAGAAACGCTAGCCACCAGTGACCATAACATGGTATGGTTTAACCATAGGAAAGGCTTCCCTAGATCTCAAACAAGAACAAGGGTACTCAATTTCCGGGGCACTGACTTCGCACGCATGGGAGATTTCGTTCATCAGACACTACAGGTTCAAGAAGTAACCGATAATGTGGAAGCTATGTGGTCAACCTTGAAATCGACCCTTCAGGAGGCAACTATCCGCTACATTAAATCGGTAAATAAACAACAAAGAAACAAGAGACCCAAATGGTTCACTGATGAGGTCTCGTACCGCGTCAAGGAGATGAAAAGAGCATTTCTCTCATACAAACGCACCAGGGAGAAAGATGCAAACATTGAATACAAGACAAAGTCTGCAGCGGTCAAAACAGCAGTCAGGGAGGCCAAACTTCGAATGGAAGAAACTCTAGCGAAGAACATTAAGAAAGGGGACAAATCCTTCTTCAGGTACATTAACGACAGGAAGAAAAACACAAATGGGATAGTACGCCTTAGAACGCCAGACGGGAATTATGTGGAAACAGATTCCGATAACGCTAAACTGCTGAATGATTACTTCTGCTCTGTCTTTACCTGCGAGGCACCAGGGCACGGGCCACGGCTGGAAACAAAGCAAAGCATGGAAGATCCATTTCAGAATTTTGAGTTCACAACTGCTGATGTTTACAGAGAACTGTCAAGACTCAAGGTGAACAAAGCCATGGGACCAGACAATTTGCACCCACGAGTGCTCAGAGAGCTATGCGATGTTCTAGCGAAACCGTTAGCCATGCTCTTCAATCTCTCCCTAAGTACGGGGAGAGTCCCCCTGGACTGGAAAACAGCTAACGTCATTCCTCTGCACAAAAAGGGATGCAGAGCAGAGACTGCGAATTACCGACCAGTGAGTCTCACATCAATTGTGTGTAAACTCATGGAAACTCTACTTAAAGGTAAATTAGACACGATTTTGGATGAGGAAGACCTAAGGGATCCCCATCATCATGGATTCACTAGAGGTAGGTCATGCCAATCCAATCTTATCAGCTTCTTTGATTGGATGACGGGAAAGCTAGACCTGGGAGAGTCTCTGGACATAGTATACTTGGATTTCAGCAAAGCGTTTGACAGTGTCCCACACCGCAGACTATTAAACATGATGAAATCGATGGGTTTAGGTGAGAAGCTAACTGCAAGGGTCAGTGATTGGCTGAGTGGAAGACTTCAGAGGGTGGTGGTCAACGGCACCCTCTCTGAGACATCGGAGGTGACTAGCGGAGTACCGCAGGGCTCAGTCCTGGGACCATCCCTTTTCAACATATTCATAAGGGACTTGACCCGAGGGCTTCAGGGTAAAGTAACACTGTTCGCCGACGACGCCAAACTGTGTAATATAGTAAGTGAAAGCAATCTTAAGGATAGTATGACGCAGGATCTGATCACGTTGGAAAACTGGTCCTCGACATGGCAGCTGGGCTTCAACGCTAAGAAATGTAAGGTCATGCATCTCGGCTGCGGAAATCCATGCAAAACTTACACCTTGAATGGAGAAACACTAGCTAGGACTTCAGAAGAATGGGACTTGGGAGTAATCGTCAGTGCAGACATGAAGGCTGCCAAACAAGTGGAGCAGGCCTCATCCAAGGCAAGGCAAATGTTGGGATGTATCAATAGAGGCTTCATCAGCCGCAAACCTGAAGTCATAATGCCGCTCTACAGAACCATGGTGAGACCTCACCTGGAATACTGTGTGCAATTTTGGAGACCACACTACCAAAAAGATGTGCTTTGAGCTGAATCGGTCCAGCGAATGGCCACTAGAATGGTCTCCGGACTCAAGAGTCTCCCATACGAGGAAAGACTGGGCAAACTGCAGCTCTACACTCTTGAGGAGCGTAGAGAAAGGGGAGACATGATTGAGACATTTAAGTACATCACAGGTCGTGTCGAGGCAGAAAGCGATATATTCTTCCACAGGGGACCCTCGGTCACAAGGGGGCACCCGCTCAAACTCAGAGGAGGGAAATTTAATGGTGACACCAGGAAGTATTTCTTCACAGAAAGGGTAGTAGATCACTGGAACAAACTTCCGGTGCAGGTGGTCAAGGCCACCAGCGTGCTCGACTTTAAAAATAAATGGGACATCCACGTGGGAACCCTACGGGGGTCGAGCTAAGGAACTGGGTCATTAGCACTCAGACTTGATGGGGTGGGTCAGAAGAGTGGGCAGACTTGAAGGGCTGTAGCCCTTTTCTGCTGTCATCTTTCTATGTTTCTATGTTCTATGTTTCTATGACTTCTAATACCTTTCTTCAAAAGACCCAGCAGGATATGGTTTCAGTAAAACTACTCCAGGAAACTATAATTAAAGATAATTTGAATCTTAGAAGAAAGGTGGAGTCATTAGAGAATCAGGCGCGTAACAATAACTTAAGATTGATAAACTTTCCAAGAACAACTATGGTTACACCTAGAGATATGCTCAGGAGATATTTATTAGAAATTTTAGAAATTCCGGAAGGTAATCTTCCACCTTTTTCTCAAGTCTATTATCTCCCTAGTAAAATTCTGCATCAACAGCAACCTGACCCTACTGAAGGACAAGCACTGAATATTACTGAGATTTTGGAGAACTCAGACAAAGAAGTGGTAACACTTGCAACATTAGTAGCTACATTGGCTCTTTCTATCAATAAATCTTGGTTATTGAGACTATTTCTAAAGAACAAACAGAAGGAATTTCTTGGTTGTAAAATTCAATGTTCCCTGATGTTTCAAGGGAAACTCAAAAACGTAGACGTGACTTTCTTCTTTCGAAACCGGGGGTCATCTCATTAGGGGCTACTTTTTACTTAAGACATCCTTGTAAGTGCATCCTTGTAAGTGTCCGTTATTCAATTAAATATGTATTCTTTGAGCCCCAACATTTGACTAATTTTCTGGCTATGTCCCGTCTGGACAAGGAGAAAATTCAAGCTTGAACTCTAAAAGAAAATAGTAACTCCCTTCCCGATCTATAGATATACCATTACTTCTTTTGGTTGTTTTGCTTGTTTTTCTAGCAATTAAATTCTTGGATCTAAAGAGGACTTGAGCTAATTTTATCATAATAGTTTTTCTTATAACTGCTTAATTTTTTAAATATGGATTTATATGATTGTAATATGCTTGGTTAAATTTACTTTCTGTACAAGTTTACTTGATATTATATTGAAATCAATAAAAATATTTAAATAAAAATAAATAAATAAATAAATAAAAAGGGCATGGGTAAAGAAACAATAGGATGGGAAAAGGTTACCCGCTCAATTTTCATTTAACAGCATTATTAGTTCACTAAAGAATATCCTGATTATATAGAGTTCAAATAACTCAGTTAAAGGCGTCCTTAAAAAGCCAGCTTTTCAGGAGACCTTTGAACTTATTAAGCGATTTTTCTTCCCTTAAATTAATTGGGAGCGAATTCCAAATTTGAGGGTCCGTGACAGAAAAAATCGTGTCCCTCCTTGAATAAATGTGTCTTAGTGAAGGGACTAAGATGAGAGATTTTTCTTCAGATCTTAAAGATTTTGTTGGAATATAAGGGATTAAAAGCCTTTCTAAAAATGCAAGAGCTTGGTTCATTAAAATTTTGTATGTGACTAATGCTATTGTCCCAAGTCTGTCTTGAATATTCTTTCAAAAATGCCCCTCCAGATGTCTTAATAAAATAATCTCATTCCTGTGTGTCCCCCCCCCCACACCCCATACTCCTGTAGAAATGAGGCTTCACACGACTCAGATTGGGATGAGGCGACCCTAAATGGGAGCCTGCTAACCCTTTTATTGAGTTTCTTAACTCCCTTAATTACTTAGCTAATGCTTTGCAAGGTTACAGTTTCATCATGCATATACAGTGCGGATTATACCAAGGTAACTCCCTTGTTTACATATCTAATGTGATTCTCAAAGCTACTATCTCACGTGACATCAGAATACATTATAACGGTTACAATAAAGTGATTCCCTTGTGTACATATCTAATATGTCTAAAAACTTATACTATAGCATGTGACAGTCTAAAGGTTATAATGCATGCTCCTTAAGCACCTTAAACTCAGTGCGTGACAGAGGCCTGCTTTGGCACGTAGGCACTGTCTGTTTGCTGCCCATATAAGGAATACTTAAACAAGATAAGGAATAAGATAAGGGTAAATGTGTGACAGGGGTCTTGTGACAAAAGGGGAGGGGGGAATGCCTCAGCATTCTGTCACAAGGTGATAACATTTTCCCTTGCTTTAGAATGGCTAGGGGAGAAGGAATGATGAAGGATTCATACTTCTTTCACAGAGCCTTAGATCAGTGTACTGATCTTGCCTGTGTGCTGACCTTGCCCTGGTTCAGAACTATCAGACCTGCATCCCTACATACTCCCCAAATTATGTTCCCAGAAATATCGATATACTGTACATACATATTAATCCTTGCAAATGTTAAGTCACATGCTTTACAAGTGGAAACTGCTTTATAGAATGACCTCCTTAAACTGTATGTGCTCTGGAGCAGGTACCTGCTTACTGAGCTTGAAATATAACTCACTTTGAGAACAGGTTTGTAAAAGCAAAACTGATCCATATTAAAATCAGGCATTAGTAAAGAGAACTTTTATGATTTAGCTTAGATTTTTTTTCCATAAGAGCAGTATCGAAAATAGTCTTGTGAAAGTACAGTTTTTAGGGATCAAATTCATAATGCCTGATTTAGAAATATTTCTTTAAAAGAAGAAGAGTAAAATCAGAAAAGTCAATATGCAAACCTCTCACTGATGCACATTTATTTTTTCCATTTATTAAGGGCCCCTTTTTACAAAGCCGTGGTAGCAATTCTCCCAAGACAAATACACTGAAGCCCTTTAGGAATTGAATAGGCTTCGGTGCATTTGCTGCGGGAGAATTGCTACCAAGGCTTTGTAAAAGGAGCCCTACGGACCAGATTCCATACATGGTGCTCTAGTTAAGCGCCCTGATTGTGGATGCCTATCGATGCCTAACTATGGTCCTTATAAATGGGTTGTTTCAAATGCCATTTTAAAGTAATAAGTCTTTAATTGAGACTTAAATTTTTGTAAAGATTTTTCAGCCCTTAAAGAATTCCAAAGGGTAGGGGCCATTACTGAGAAACTGGAATCCCTGTAAATGTCCAAAAACATCTGCCTGAAAGATGGCACAGTCAGCAAGGGTTAGGCATCAGAGGGTGCCTCAAAATAGGCGTTACTAGGTACTGCTCTTGGATCTCTTGTGTTATTTTTTTATTTTATTTATCAATTAACTTCAATGGCGTGGTTAATTACCATATATAGTAACACTTTCACTTTAATTAATGAATAAATGTCAAGTTCGAAATTAACAGGACAGCCCAGGCTCTGCAACAGGTTGAACAAGAAGGAAAAAGCCTCAGACAAGGGCCCTCCCACCTCCACCTCCCACCTCTTGGAGATTTCTTAAAGGTGGTTAAGCAGTCACCTCATTGGCAAAAAACCTTCCTCAAAATTGAAGATACTCTGTGCTGTACTGTTGAAGACACAAAGAGATAGATGAAAATTTTTTAAACTTATCTGTAGCTGATCGGTACACCGACAGTGGCCAGCGTTTCACAAATCTGCTGCCTCAGGGTGTAACACGACCGATCAGACTCAGCTAAGTTGTGTCTACCTCAGTGCTCTCCTTGGACCATGCCATTTCAGCTATTTGAAACAATTCAGGTTGAGCGTCAGAGCAGAGTTGGAGCATTAAGCACTCTGCGCCACGGTAGAAACCTCTACCACAGCTTTGTAAAAAGGGGGGAGGGTAAAATCCACGCACAACCCAAATTGTTTCAATTAGCTTAAATGGCATGGTTGATTAAAAAAATAATAACACAAGAGATCCGTGTGAAATTCAGAGCAGCGTCTAGTAACGCCTATTTTGAGGCACCCTCTGACGCCTAACACTTGATGACTGTTCCATCTTTCAGTCACATGTTTTTGGACACTCACAGGCATTCCAGTTTTTCAGTAATGGCCCCTACCCTGTGGAATTCTCTAAGGGCTGAAATATCTTTTAAAAAAATTTTAAATCTCAATTAAAGACTTATTACTTTAAAATGGCATTTAAAACAACCCATTTATAAGTTTCTATTTTTATTTTCTCTTTCTTGCTAATACGGTTTTTCTTTTTCCCTTTCCCTTTTGTTGTTTTCCTTTTTTGTCCTTCCCTCTAATATATTGCAAATCACTCCCTTTTTCTTATCCAAATTGTGTCCTTTTTGTTATGATCAATTTACCCTGTTTGTCCTTATAGATTTTAAAATTTTTATCCCTTTTTTTGTTTTGTTTACTGTAAACTGCTTTAACTCCATCCCCCCAACATGATAAACACCATCCCCTGAAGTAAAATGCCCCACCTCCGGGGATATGCACCTTCCACCTGGAATTCACCATCTCCCTCACCCCTGACACCTCTGAAACCTATCCAGGGGTCACCATTTGTAGTTCCAGGGATCCAGGTAGGAGTGGTCCCTCTCTGCTGCTGCCTGGGACTGCACTGGGATTCAAAATGGCACTAATGACCCCTGGCAGTAATTTTACAGGGGATGACCTCAAGAGTATGTGGATGTTCTGAAAATGCTGAAAAAGTTCATTATGAATAACTCCTTAGATCAGTGTCTCACAAACTTTTCCAAGCACACTAAACTCCGGAGGATCTCTGCATATACATAGACGTTGATGCGCATGTGTGATGTCATCACATCAATGTCTGTACATGCAAAGAGGATCTCCAGACCGGTCCCTGAGCTTGTTAACCCTAAAATGACTACACTGATGAGGAGGTGCAGAGAGCAAGAGAGGTGCCAGCTGACTCACCTACATGACATGCCTCTTGAGGCACACCCGGAATCTCGCTGTGGCACTGCCTTAGATGGTTAAAGAATCATGACATAGGAGGCCATGTCCTTTTGTTGAATACAAGATAACTAAGCAACAGACTGGGACATATACTGTTTAATATATTCATAAATGATGTAGAGATAGGAGTGATAAATAGGGTTACCATATGGCTCCATAAAAAAGAGGACGGATTAAGACATCTGGGCTTTACTTCCACGGAAAGCAATGAAAATAAGGAGAGCAGATAGAGCATCCTGGCTTTACAGTGGAACCTTGGTTTACGAGCATAATTTGTTCCAGAAGCATGCTCGTAAATCAATTTACTCGTATATCAAAGCGAGTTTCCCCATAGGATGTAAGGGAAACTCGCTTGATTCATTCCACCTCTTCCCCCACTTCCTGTGGCCACCAGCGCTGCTGTACCTTACACCCCACCCCCCCCAAGGCCACTGGCGCTGCTCCACACACCCCTTACGACCCGGCATCCTCCCCTCCCCCCCGCTGCAATCTGGCATCCCCCACTCACCCACCCACCCAAACACATTCGCATAACCCCATCTGGCACTGGCACCAGCACCAACGCACAGAACATGCCGGTGCTGGTGCCCGAATATCTTCCCTCTTCCTTGTGCTGGGCCTTGAGCATCTGCGCATGCTCAAGGCCTTCTAGTTCTCGCTCTCTGTGAGATTCTCAGAGTCAAGCTCGGTTTCTGAGGCGCCGATTTTGCGAATGTTTTGCTCGTCTTGCAAAACACTCACAAACCGGTGCACTTGTAAACCGAGGTTTGACTGTACTTCCATTGAAAGCAATGGAATTAAAACCTGGATATATCAATCAGTCCTCCTTTCTCTGGAGCCATATGGTAAACCTAAAGTAAAGTGATAAAATTTGTACGTCACAAAATGTTTCAAAGTTGCTAAAATGACAAAACCTTATGAGGATTTGAAGAAGGATTTTGTGAATCTAAGGCAGTGGTTCTCAACACAGTCCCCGGAGCACATCCAACCAGTCGAATTTTCAGGATATTCACAAGGAATATACATGAGATAGATTTGCATAAAAAAAGAGGCAGCACATGCAAATCTCTCTCATGCATATTCATTGTGGATATGCTGAAAATCTCACTAGTTAGGAATTTTTCAAGGGCTATGTTGAGAATTATTGGCCTAGGACAGTGTTTCCAAAGTCTAGGGCTACCAGATTTTTCCATGGAGAAACTCGGACACATGGACGCTCCCAGCTCCGCCTTGCTCTGCCCCATTCCGCCTTCATCTCCACCCCCACAAAGCCTCGTCTTTCTTTTCTGACTTCCAGGCCGCATCCGGAGCATCATCCGTGCATGATCAGAGGCTCTCCAAACACGGCAAAGAGGTCAGGGCTTTCCAAAACCTGAACAAACTCCCGGGTTTTGGAAAGTCCATCTGGCCACCCAGGTAGTCCTCTAAAAAGAGGACATGTCCGGCTTTCCTGGACGTCTGGTATCTCTATCCAAGTCGGTCCTGGCATACCTGGCTTTCAAAAGATATCCACAATGAATATGCATGAAAGAGATCTGCACAGGGTTAGCAGATGTCTGGGAAAGCCCGGACACGTCCTCCTACTTCTGCTTTTCCTACCGAGAAAACTCAAAATGGCAGACATAAATACTGACAATGGAAATAAACATTTGAGGACTAGAATTTGGACAAATTTAAGACCAAACTTAAGAGTTTTCTTTTTAAAGATGCTCTTAATGAATAAACATAATGCTTTTGTTTCTTTTTATCTAAAATTTTATTATAAACTATATTTGTTTCCCCTCCTGTTTTTACCCTAAATATATTGAATTAAACACTGATTGTAATCCCTTCATTATTTTCCCTCTTATTTTAATATTGTATGTATTAGTTACTTAATTTAATTGATTGAAACTTTGTACAGGAATGTTTGTATTTGTCATTTTAATTTGTTTTGATTAATGTCTGTGTGATTTGTTACCCATATTTGGCTATTTTAGCAATTGTACATCGCCTAGAACTTGGAATAGGCGATTAATCAAATTATATAATAAACTTGGAAACTTGGAATTAAGCTCACCTCTCCCTCAGCGACTGGAAATCAGAGGCCCACTCTGTGAATTGGAAGCCTTCTTCAATGAACCAACCTGCAGCAAAAAAAAAAAAAAAAGATATTGATAGAAGCCTTTGCCACTGAGTTCTCTTAAAACTGAATTGAATTAGCCTGAATATTTCTACATTTTGTTCAACCTTAACCTATCCTATCAAGAGACAGTTTTCAAAATGCCTATACAGTAGATCTTACAAACTTAAAAGTTCATTTTCAAAGGAAAGTATTCCATTTTCACCAGTTTAGCATGAAAGGGTTGGTTTTGCTTGTGGAAGATCTTGAGACAGTTATTAAATTTTGAGCCTGTCGGCACATGTGGAGGCCAACATAATATGTTATTTTGGGAATGTCCATTAATGCCTAATTTGCATGCAGGTATATGTTAATCTTTTCCAAATACCCACTAACATGAGAGGGTGGAGACTGGTTTAATGTGATGCTATGCCTAAAGGCTTGCTTCTGACTCCATTTGCATGGAGGCAGGCTGCTTGTAGTTTGTGTATATATATATAGGGTTACCAGATGTCCGGAAAAACCCAGATGTGTCCTCTTTATAGGGGATTGTCCGGGCTCCCGGACGGACTTTCCAAAAGCTGGCATTTGTCCAGGTTTTGGAAACCCCTGATGTGCTCTAGCTGCATCTGGAGGGCCTCTGAGCATGCGCAGATGTCACACACATCCGTGCATGCTCCAGGCCCTCCAGACGCGGTTGGAGCTCGTCCAGAAGGAGGTTTTGTGGGGCTAGGGGTGGGGCTTGGGGCGGGGATGGAGGCTGAACTGGACGGGGCTGGGATGGAATGGGATGAGTTGGAGGCAGAACAGGGCAGAGAAAAATATGGTAGCCCTATATATATGTTATGCCTGTAATAGTTAAGTCTGTGATAGATTATATAGAAAATGGGTTATATAATAGAACTATAACATAACTTTATTTTTCTATATCGCCATAATCAAACAATTTCTAGGCGGTTTACACAGAAGAAGGCTGGACAATCAGCGAAATACAGATAATTAAAATACAAGAAGTTTCTTAAATATATTCAGTATAAAATTTTGTTAACAGTAATATCCACATTTAGGAAATGAATTTATCAAACAACGCTGACTTAATTACTTTTCGAAATGCACCATAAGACAACATAACTCCACCAATACAATTACCCCACCAGGACTGCTGCTTACTTGCTTGAAATGCAAGAGTCCTATCCAAATAAGCCCCTGTAGTCTTGTAGTTCCCTGCAATAGGCTTTTTAAGAACACATACCTAGCTTCCTATGTCTTATGGGACTCTTCTATTGGCATGCTTGTTTCCCAAGCATGCTGGGAAAATAGCCCCCCCCCCCCCCTTCTCTCTTTCTCTCTCCTTTTAGTCTCTAAAAGTTAAGTCTGCAGCATGTTTCTTCTGAAACTGTCGTGCTTTATTAGGGTTGCATGAACCCTTTAAGTCCTCCAGAACTGGGATGTAACAGGGTGGGGGATGGATGGAACTAGGTAGGCCTGGGGGCAGGTCTAGGGGTCCAAATTCTTGTCCAGCACATCTGAACTGTAAGTTATTTTTCCTTGTTTGATTACTGCATTAGAGATTTTTTGCTCAAGAGTTCTGAGTCTTCTCACAGTAAAGTTCTATACTCTGGTTTAACTTGCAGTCAAGCCTAGTAGAAGCAATTTATTTGCAAAGACTGTACAGGCTTTTTAACAAGTACAGTAATGTTTAGTGCCTGGACCTCTAACTACACAGTTAGAAAACCATTCATTACTGCCCCGCCCCTTACTCAATCCCAGAAGCTGTGAAGTCAAAATTTATTTAAGGACTGACCTACACAAAGCATAAACATCACTTTATTATTTAAAGGGTAGTAATTTTACTTACCAAAATCTAAAATAGATTAGGCCAATATTCAAAACTACTAATGTGGCCAGCATGAGGTACAGGCCAAAAACTTAAGGCTCCTTTTACGAAGCCGCGTTAGAGGCTTTAGCGCACGCGACTTTTAATCGCATGCTAGCCGAAAAACTACCGCCTGCTCAAGAGGAGGTGGTAGCGGCTAGCACGTCTGGTAGTTTATCATGCGCTATTTCGCACGTTAAACCGCTACCGTGGCATCGTAAAAGGAGCCCTTAATCTTTTATACATTTCTCAACATGGACAACACATAATATCTGGCTATATAACTTACCATGTGGGTAATTTTATAAAGAGGTTTTTCCATATGAAAGGCCTTTTATAAAAATTAGATATGTGATGACAAAATGACCTGTTTTTACATCCCCCACAAATAGGCATATTCTGGGGTGAAGTTTGGGTGGAGTCATGAACTGCACACTCCCATACATCGATATCTGCCCCTGGGCAGGTATAAATTAATGCAGGGACATTTTAGTTGAAATTGTGCAGATTTTATGAGTCTGTTTTAGAAAGATACCTTGATGCCCCTGTCTCTTTATAAAACAGTGTGGGGAAGTGGTATAAATTGCAGACAAAAATGTTTGCATGTAACGAAAAGAACATGGGTAAACCATGATATCAACTGTGCTCCATCCCACCCCTGACCCTGAACACACCTATATGCAGGTCATATTAAAGAACACAACGTTTTGTTACTGCGTGTATTTTACACGTGCAACCTCTGAGGCAATGTTATAAAATCCTTTTATATATATAAAAAGGTCTTTACAAGCGAGAAACCTTTTATACAATTACCCTCTAGAGCACAGGTGTCAAAGTCGGTCCTCGAGGGACGTAATCCAGTCGGGTTTTCAGGATTTCCCCAATGAATATGCATGAGATCTATGTGCATGCACTGCTTTCAATGCATATTCATTGGGGAAATCCTGAAAACCCGACTGGATTACGGCCCTCGAGGACCGACTTTGACACCCCTGCTCTAGAGGGTGCAGTTCTGTAAAAAAAAAAAAAAAAAAAAAAGGTGCTAACATTATGCACACATTATCCCCTGGAGTTTATATATGGCACTGAAATATCCAAGATGCAACTAAATCAGTTAACAAGCTATCAAGTAGGAATTAATGGGTCTTAGCAGTCATTAATTATACTTAATTGGCACTAATTTGGTTTGCACATACGCCTGCTTGTGCGCTATTCTAAAACCCTGAGCATCTACATCCCATAGCATGCAACTCATAAGGGGTGTGGCCAGGAGAGGGGCATGAGCAGGTAACGGGCATTCTGAAAAAAAGCATGCAGTTTTATAGTGCCTGTTATGCGCTGAAATGCCAAGAGCTGAGCACTAAATTTTCTAAAGGCAATTTTTTAAAAAACCCAAAGTACTCTTGTTTGACCACAATTATCATAATTACCTCAGGGTTTCAACAACAATCTGAATCTCATTTTCTTAGGACTTCAGCGGTGCCTTCAAAACTTGACTTTCTCATAGTTTAAAGATTTATGCACCGACTTCGGTCTAATGATGAAATTGGTGCAGAAATCTTTTTTTTTTTTTTTTTAATTCTTTATTCATTTTCAAAATTACAATAAGTGTTAAATATATTCATTCACATTCACAATAAATACATCACTTACAAACAATCATTTGGTACATTTCCTAAATTCTTATCCCTTCCCCTTCCCCATCCCTCCCACCCATATAATTCCATAATCATAAGAACATATAATAATAAAATTCCCCCCTTCCTACACCTTACATTGATAAATATAAGGGAAATAATGTCAATTAATCTTTACAATATTTTGTTAATGGTTTCCACACATCCTGAAATTTCTTAAAATAACCTCGTTGTATTGCAATAAACCTTTCCATTTTATAGATATGGCATAAATCTTAGAGCTATACAAAAAAAGTTAAGCTTTGAGTGGCACTGCTGAAGTCCTAAGTAAATGAGATTCAGATTGATGTTGAAACCCTGAGGTAATTGTGATAATTGTTGAATATCACCCCCCTAATTTTAGCTAGAAGCTGCCTCAAGTAGGCCTGCTCTCACCATTGGAAGCCAAGAAAGGTCAGGCCTGGCTAGTACCTGGGGGATACCAGGTACTATAGCCTGAGAGGCCCTATGTTGGGCAGAAGTGGCACTGGGTGGGAGAAGGCAATAGCAAACATTGCAGGGTGGATTCCTCACTATGCATGTGGCCAGCTTGGTGGCATCATCTATCCATCCAATTTTAGCTGACCAAGGTGGGTCCATGAACAGGCTTGGGAAAGAAAATTAGGCACCTAGTAGGTCTAGGTCTGCCCAGCCATTTTACAAATTCTTTCCTCATCTCCAGCTGTGGGCCAACAAGCCACTCCTCCTCATTTCTATATGCATGCAGTGTTGTACTCGTTCTTTTATGCAGGTACTTTCTCTGTCCCTAGTGGGCTCACAATCTGGGTTTGTTTGTTTTTTTTACCTGGGGCAATGGAGTTCTAAGTGACTTGCCCAGGGTCACAAGGAGCTACAGTGAGAACTGAACCAAGTTTTATAGGATCAAAGTCCACTGCACTAACCATTAGGCTACTCCTCCACTCAGAAATGCCACAGCGGTTCCCCAGGATGAGAAAGTAGGAGGACACAGGTCTCTTCTCATCTTGGCATCCAGGGCTGCTGGGACAATGACCTTATGCTGAACCCCAGGCCAGGAGGATGGTTAACCTACCAGCTCACCCTGAAAATCACACTGGAAGTTTAAAAAAATCTCTCCAAATACTCTATGTGATTACAGAAATATCCAAATGTTTTTCTGGATGAAATCCAGACTTGAATCATGGGAGTCTAGTTTTTCTATGGCAAATCAAACCTGCACAAACTATACCAACCTGCGTAAATCAGATTAAGCCACCCCAGATGTTACTGTTACAGTTCAAGAAACGGTTTACTGCCTTGCTGAAACACAGCGGAACCTTTCCCTTTGATTCTTTGTGACTCTTTAAATCATGATTTATTATTTTTACTCCACAAGAGAAATTTGAATGTCAGCATCAATCTTTCCTAATGGGGACAAGGAAAGGAAAGGATAAGAGACTTTCGCACTTCTCTTTTTTTTTTTTTTGCAGGAGCTAAATGTAACATTATAAAATCCAATACACAGTGCAGCGAGGTATTCAAAACTTGTTGTGCTACTAACAAGCTACATGAGTTATTGCACAATGAAAGTCCCCCAAAGTCCCCACTGCTTCAAAATGACAGGAAATGCTGCCTTCTTCCCTTTGAATTCTTTTAGCTGAAGAGGAAGATTCATGAGCACTAGGGACCTGATTCTATAAACAGCCTCACCTGTAGGGACCAGTCAACAAGGCTGTCAATCAACTGTGCAATGCCATTTATAGAATCATGCCTAGCAACATCTAAGCGGACTTAGGCATTGCTAGGCAACCTAGGGTTACCAGACATCTGGATTTCCCCGTACATGTCTACCTTTTGAGGACATGTCCGGGAGTCTGGACAGCTTTTCAAAACCCGGCACTTTTGGGTTTTGAAAAGCTTCTGATGTCGGGACAGCATCTGCGCATGCAACATGGCGATGTCAAACACACATCATCGCGTCACATCCGAGCATGCACGGATGCTGTCCCGACACACAAACAGGTTAAGGGGTGCGGGTGGGGGCGGGGGCAGGGATGGGGCAGGATATGGGCAGGGCAGGATTAATTCATTGAGGGCCCCTAGCCACACAAGTACACTGGGCCCCCTGCCCTGCCCCACCCCACCATGCGCCCAGGCGGAAACAGGAAGCTGCGTCAGAGGGAAGCTTTGGGCAAGCAGCATCGCTTGCACAATTACAGTTCCTGTTGCCTTTCTTACCCACGTTACTTGCTTGTCTTACTTTCCGTCGATTGGGGGGGGGGGGGCGTTTTGCCGATCAGGGTGGGGCCAGCGTTGTCGATCAATGCTGGAGGGTCCCATCGCCGTTTGGAAAAAACAATGTTGATGCCCTTCTTTATCGGGCCCCCCTGACCATTTCGGGCCCTAGGCACTTGCCTACTTGGCCTATTGGTTAATCCTGCCCTGGATGTGGGCAGAACTGGATGGGCCTGGGGGCTTGGACATAAGTCCAGATTTTCTTTCGGGGAAATCTGGTAAACCTAAGGCAACCTAGAGATAGGCACTGGTATATTAGGCCAGGTTTTACTTGGCCTAATTTCCCAGCATCTACTGTACATCAAATGCCTAGTGATGCCTAAGTCAACCCTACCTATTATCCGCCCCCTAACCACACCTACTTTTTATGCAGGTATTATTAGGCGTCAGAGGGCACCTCAACCTAGGCATCGCTAGGTGCCATGCAGTATTCCACATGCAACCCAAATTAACATAGAAACATAATGGCAGATAAAGGCCACATGGCCCATATAGTCTGCCCATCCTTCAGTAACCATTATCTCTTTCTCTCTCTGAGATATCCCACGTGCCTATCCCAGGCCCTCTTGAATTCAGACACAGTCTCTGTCTCCACCACCTCTTCCGGGAGACTGTTCCTTGCATCTACCACCAAGCCCTTTTGGACATGGGAGAGGCCAACATTGTATTGCACATGGCAAGAGAGAAGTGGGGCACCTTACAGGGCATTGCTGTGAACTTCACAAAAAAAAGTGCCACATAAACATCTCACCAGAACTCCTTTATAGATCATGGTGAGTACCCAAAACCCACTATACCCACCTGTCTACAACCCCAATAGACCTTATGGCTGCAGGTGCCACCAATTTGGCATACACTATAGGGTTTAGAGGGGGTTTGGGGGGCTCACATATTCCACCATGAATGTAGTAGTTAGAGTGGCTTATGGGCCTGGGTCTTCCTCTCTAAGCCACCTCTTTGCAGCTCTACTAGGCTTTCCTATGTCAAGTGCTGATGTTCCAGAGGCAGGTATGTAGGTTTTTATTCTGAACTTTGTGGGGATGCGACAGAGTCAGTGAACACAGGGTGTGTGGTTGGGGGGAGATCTTTAATTTGTCCCTGCAGTGGTTCTCTGATCACTTTAGATACCTTTTGGGAACTTATACGTGTCTTTACATCATCTAACTCACTACATATAAGTTCCGTCTAGGCAGTGACGTCAAAACTTTGATTATCCCTGCAGGTTGACTAAGTCTAGGTCAGCCCACATCCTGCCCTAACCACTCCTCCAAAAACTCGCGAGAACTGATGGCAGCTATTCAGAAAGCAGCGCCGGCCCAAACAGGAGCGCGGAAAGCTCGCTGTTGCCAGCCAATACACTGCTGAACTACAATTGTTTTTTCAGCTTCTCTATTGCTGGGCTATCTACATTCCACTACGGTGTCTGAGTGGAGATCGTAAGGACATAATCATATATGGTACACACTGGGGTATTGGTGGGAGGGGGGAGGGGGGAGGCAGGAGAAAATATGAAAAGTTCTTTATTATAGTACTGCTTACTGTGTTTTGGTTACGGTTTTGCTGGATTTGCTCATTTTTGTTGTACTTGTTTTGATAGCTAATAAAGATGATGTTTAAAAAAAAAGGTACAACGGGGTGAGGGGTGTTTTAAAAAGGTACTGGGAGCCCAAATAACTTTTTGTTGATCTTCTTTGTTTTCTCACCAATTGCTGGATCTTAATTGTAGTTTGGGGGGGAGGGGGTTGTGCTGGTACAGAGTTGGGTATTTACCTAGGGTCAAATAGTCTCTTGTTGATTTTCTCAAACCTTTGGGAGGGGGTGAAGGGTGGTTCTTCCTTGGGGACCAAAAGAGTCCAGGTCCCTGATAGGGTAAACAGAGATTTCACATATTTAGGGTGTATGGGGTTTGGGAGGGTGGGGGATAGAAGTGCTCTCTGTATAACATAAAATTATGATGGTTCTTTCACCACATTGTTATTGTTGCTTTCTGGTTTCTTGTGGCTTTGGCTGTTATCCGGCTTTGTTGTCATTTATTGGATTTGTTTTACCATCAATAAAAATATTTATATTTAAAAAAGGTATGGGGATGATTTTAAAAGGTATTGGAAGGGCAAGGAAAAAATTTTTAGTCAGCTGGGATGGATCCTTCCTGTCCCAGCGTACCACTAGACCACCAGAGGTGAGAGGGGGTAGGTTACAGGGCAGGGAAGGGGACAGGGTGCAGAGACTGGCAAGGAGTGTAGGTTGGGTGTAGAGCCTTGCAGGGAGTAAGGGGGGCTGGGTGCAGAGCCTGTTATATATATTAGTACACAATTTGGTTCAGAATGGTTTTTTTCTCGTTTTCCTTCTCTAAATCTAGGGTGCGTCTTATGATCAGGTGCGTCTTATGGAGTGAAAAATACAACAACCTGGTGTTTCTAAAAGTAAAGACTGTTTTGTTTAGCCTGTATGCTGATAGTGGAATGCAGGTGCTGTAATGAAGCAGGCAGAGGAAAAATGCAACCTACTTAGAAGTATCTTGTAGTTATGTGCCTAAAAGATTAGCTGCTAAAGATAAGCCTTTGAACAAACAATGTTCTGAACACACAGCGTGGAGAGAGCAGGAATGTCTTGCAGCTGCAAAATACTTGTGCTGAGTATAAGCACTCCTCATGTCATGCCTTAGAAAACCCGATTGCAACTATATGTTTCAAGGAAGTTGTCAGCTTTAATAATGCAGTGTATTTATTGCTGAAGCCCTGGAAGTTTGGCTTCCATATTGGATTTTTACTTATTTTCTTTATACCTTTATTTGGATACTGGTGCCTTGAGAGAGGTTATGAAGCAATAGTCTGTGTACTCACCTTGCCTGTTGAAGAGTTCCAGGGAAGAAGATTACCAAGATCAGGAACCTGAATGTTTGGTGTGGCTATTTAGACTTTATAAAAGGACACTGCTATAATAGCATTTTTCTTTCTGAAACCTACCTGTTTCACTGCATTACCTTGGATCCGGTGTTGGAATGATATGGGCATGATTGAGCTCAGTACTGAGCAGGGGAAGATATCAAATAAAGACTGGAATTTATTTCACACTATGCTTGAGCTTCAATTTCTTGAGTGACATTCTGACATACTAGGCAGTTGCCTAAAGCAGTGGTCCCCATCCCTGTCCTGCAGGACCCCCAGGCCAGTCAGTTTTTCAGGATAGCCCTAATGAATTTGCATGAGAGAGATCTGCATATAATGGAGGTGTCAGGCGTGCAAATGTGCTCCATGCATATTCGTTAGGGATATCCTCAAACCCGATTGGCTGGTGGTCCCCCAGGACAGGGTTGGGAACCACTGGCCTAGAGTATGTGCGGATGCCTTCCTGCCCGATGAGAGCAGGCAATGGGGGGGGGGGGGGCCAGGCTAGGGCAGGATTGGGAGCGAGGCTGGGTCTTAACAGGGTGGGGATGGGTGGAACAGGGCAGACCTGGGGGGGCGGGTCTTATGGGGGTCCGGATTTTACTAAAGTAAAATCTAGTAACCCTACTCATGCTCTATCCATGCACTAATTGGTTAGCATTCAGTGCTGTAGCTGTGCTAGCTGACAAGCGCTGGGAATGCCTACACTCCACCCATAAACATGCCCCCATCATGTAGAAAAATTTTTTTAGCATGTGGGAAGCACACGCAGATGCTGAAACTACCACATGTTAAATGTTTCCTGCAGCTTAGTAAAAGGTGTTTGGGTGGGCCCTTTGTTTATTGTTGGCTCATGTATACTTTTATTGGCTTTGTTCAATAAAAACTGCTTAAATATATAGGGGCCTCCAATACCCTTCCAAGGAGATCCACTCCCCCCCACAATTCCCTTCAACACTGATACTCCCACATCCTGATCCTTCCCTGAAACAGAGGTCCCTGGCATAAGATCTCCAGCACAACCCTCCACACATTCCCCCCTCCCCCCCAAGCACAAGACCCGGTATTCATGAATTTGATATACCACCTTTCTGTGGTACAATCCGAAGTAGTTTATGCACTATACATATACTTAACCCTTTCCAGCACAAGATCCTTCCAACACTTACTGGACTATCTCTTGCGGTATATAAATTGTTATTATTATTATTAAATGAGGGAACAGAAAGAATTTTCAGTCACTCCTTTGCACTAGGCTGCTGAAATCAAAATGATGCAGTTGATACCCAGCCCTATTTCTAGGAGAGCAAGATGCAAAAGTTTTCACTGTGCTTACTAACTCATATAAATCCCTGTACAACTTTCTGAGAGCCAGCATCACAAGCTGTCAGTCTGTAGTGCACTGAAGTATGAAAGTGTGAAGCATGACTGAATAAGTGTAACAGTAAAAGAGGAGTGTGAGATTGTGAATGAAAGGAAACGTTTGTAATAGGAGACAAGAGAAGGTGTAAATGTTGAATAATATATTCTAAAGGCAATGTGTTATAAGCAGAACTAGCCCTTTAAAAAATGCCATTTGTGAAGAAGAATTTAGACACAACAGGAAAAGAGGACTGTGGAATGCAATGATCTTGACAAGGCATTTATTAAGATGGTCCGTGTTTAGTCAAAAAGCCTTCTTCTGCGAAGAAGAGTTTTTCACTTAGCGACTCAAAGACAAGGTTTTATCCATATTTGTTATTCTTTATACCATTGAGTGAATACTGACCTGGACCCCTGAAGAAGGCTTTTTGCCGAAACACGGACCATGTTGGGTCCGTATTATATCATATGTCAGTCATTCATGAAGTGGAGATTATCTTATTTTAATTGACTTGTCTTAATAAACCCCTTGTCAAGATCATTGCATTCCACAGTCCTTTTTATGTTGTGTCTGGACTTCCGTTTTCTGACTGTGGAATCCCCGGGCCCTTTTTTTGGTTTATTCCTGTAGAAGAATTTAGAAATGAGAGTAAAAGAGGATACACATGTTCAAAATAGTTTATTTAGAGTTACCATATTTCTTCCTGCAAAGAACGAACACATCTAATCTAATCTAAACCTTGATCTTATATACCGGATCATTCCCCTAAGGGACTCGAACCGGTTAACAAAAACATAATCATAAAGATCAATGATGAACAGCAGAAAAGAAAGAATCGGTAGTTACCAAGATATAGTGATCAGCTAAGCATTTTATCAGTTATTTGTAAGGTATTTCATGAACAAGTATGTTTTCAGGGTTTTCCTGAAACAAGTCAATGAGGTAAGAATTCTAATGTCTGGAGCCCCGCCCCATTCCACCCCAATCATGCCCTGTTCTGCCCTAGCCACGTCCCCACACAAACCTGCCCAAACAGCTGAGTGGCAGGAGTGCTTCCCCTGCCTCTCAGCTGTTTGGCCTTCCCCTGCTGGCTCTGCACATATGTGAGAGTCGCTCTCACATAGTAACATAGTAGATGACGGCAGATAAAGACCCGAATGGTCCATCCAGTCTGCCCAACCTCACAGCAATCAATTGAACGGGAGAGATGGGGATTACAACGAACCTCCTCGCAAATCATTTGCATGCAAATCATTTGCATGCAAATCATTTGCATGCATCAATAGCTCTTTCATAATCGGCCAAAACTCGGATCGGAGTGGACTCAAGCGGTCTTAATGATCCTGTTTAGTGCATCTAGCCCTTAATCATTCATTGCTTCAGGTACAAATTAATGCCCTTTTACTAAGGTGTGCTAACCGCTAATATGGGCATAGTATGCCAAAGAAGGCTTTCTGCAATTTAATTTTTGGGAGGGGGTGTTGCAAGGGCAGAGCATAGGCAGGAATGAGCATGGAAGCATTACCCAGCTGCCACCTAAGTGATCGCATTACTACACACTGGTAAGCACAAAGTTAATGCCAAAGCTCTCCCCCCCCCTCCCCCCATTCTATAAATGCTGCTCAAAATTGTGTGTGCAATTTTTAATTGAAAAAAAAAAGAAGTCAATTAGCACCAATAATTAGGCTCTAATAATCGATTATTGATGCTAACTGGCAACAATTTGGATTTACGATGGATCTTGCTTGGAAGTACTCTAAAAGATGTGTGGGTTAATTTTTATATGTAGCTGAAAAGGGGGCATCGACAGGTCTGTGCATTCACTAAAGATGCATACAGTATAATAGAATTCAGGTGCCTAACATAAGAACATAAGAATTGCCATCTCCGGAACAGACCCTAGGTCCATCAAGTCCGGTGATCCGCACACGCAGAGGCCCCGCCAGGTGTACCCTGGCATAGTATTAGTCCCCATATCACCCTAAGCTTCTCATAAGAGATGTGCATCGAGCTTACCCTTACCTATGTCACCTTAAGCCACTCATAAGGAGATGTAGATCTAACTTACCCTTAAACCCTAGAACGGTGGATTCTGCAATTACCTCTTCTGGGAGAGCATTCCAGGTTTCTACCACTCGTTGTGTGAAGCAGAACTTCCTGATATTTGTCCTGAACTTGTCCCCCCTTAGCTTTAGTCCATGTCCTCTTGTCTGTGTCACATTGGACATTGTAAATACCGTATTTGCCGGCGTATAAGACGACTTTTTAGTACCTTAAAATCATCCCCAAAGTCGGGGGTCGTCTTATACGCCGGGTACAGTTTACATGCCCTTACTTGCGGGGCTGGATGTACTCAGTCGCGCGGCTCTTCTTCTCCCTACCTTCTCTGCTTGCAGCACAGAGCCGAACGGAAGTCTTCCCGACGTCAGCGCTGACGTCGGAGGGGAGGGAGGGCTTAAACAAAGCCCTCCCTCCCTCCGACGTCAGCGCTGACGTCGGGAAGACTTCCGTTCGGCTCTGTGCTGCAGGCATGGCAGGTAAGGAGAAGGAGAGTAGCCTCGCGGTTCGAGGGGCGGCCGCCCCGCCCCGGTTGCAGCACAGCCGGCCAGGTTCCCTTACTTTTGTGGCACTTCCCCGACCGACTGATAACAGCCCGGGTCCGACAATCCTCCCTGCCCTGTAGCCGCGAATCTAAATACCTTCTTACAGCAGCTGTAAGAAGGTAATTTAGATTCGCGGTTAAGGGCAGGGAGGTTTGTCGGACCGGGGCTGTTGTCGGTCGGTCGGGGAAGTGCCACAAAAGTAAGGGAACCTGGCCGGCTGTGCTGCACCCGGGGCGGTAGAGAAGGTGTGCGGAAGAAGGGGTCGTCTTATACGGCGAGTATAACACAAAACTCTATTTTTTAACTGAAAGTTGGGGGGTCGTCTTATACGCCCAGTCGTCCTATACGCCGGCAAATACGGTAGTTTTTTTATCCTGCTCTATTTGGTCGAATCCTTTCAGTATTTTGAAAGTCTCGATCATATCCCCTCGCAGTCTCCTCTTCTCAAGGGAGAACAATCCCAGTCTCTTAAGTCGTTCCTCATATTCCAAGTTCTCCATGCCCTTTATTAGCTTAGTTGCTCTTCTCTGCACCCTCTCAAGTACTTTTAAATCCTTCTTTAGGTATGGAGACCAATGTTGGACACAGTATTCCAAGTGTGGTCTGACCATCGCTCTATAAAGCGGTAGTATTACTTTCTCCGATCTACTCGTGATTCCCTTCTTTATCATGCCTAGCATTCTATTTGCGTTCTTCGCTGCAATTTATGTCAATTATGAGGTATTGACTTTCAATAATTATCAGTGCTGATTAAGTCTATTAAACATGTTAGGCGCCTACATTTAGGTGCTATTTATAGAATTTCCTCCTAAGTGCTTCCGTCTTAATTAGTTTCACTGACCACGTGCCAATGACAACCTTAGTGCAGGACCTGAAAATGAAAAAAAAAATATATAGAAAAAGCCCTCTTTGGAGAGGTGCTAGAAATGGAAAGTAAAGGAGAAAGTCTAACTTTGTCTGCAGAAAAAACCAAGCAGGAGAAACAAACAAAACTGCAGACTGTGTACAAGATGCAGGCAAAAATTTATTGTACCAAAATTAAAATGCAAATAAGTAAAATAAAACCCTTTTACCAATCAAGGGACCCGACATGGTCCGTGTTTCAGACAAACCTTCGTCAGGGGTCCATGATGAAAAAGGTTGGGACATACCATAAAAAAATGAAGATAAGTAACAAAGTGCCTGTATGTTGTGTTCGCCAAGGATCGCTGCAAAAAGTAAAGCGTCTCAAGGAAGCAGTTGTTTACCGGCACCAGAGCGGGAGTAATTCCACATTAAGTATTGATGTTCAAGCATGTATCGACACAAAGCACAGATATACTGTATAATGTAAACATCTGGGGATGGAAAACATCTGTTTGGAGCCCCGCCCCATTCCACCCCAACCATGCCCCGTTCTGCCCTAGCCACGCCCCCACACAAACCTGCCCAAACAGCTGAGTGGCAGGAGTGCTTCCCCTGCCTCTCAGCTGTTCGGCCTTCCCCTGCTGGCTCTGCACATATGTGAGAGTCGCTCTATTTGATTTGATAACTACATTTTTAATATTCAAGTGCAACACAAACATATCTTTTCCTACTGATTTGTTCACTATATACCACACAGAACCAGAAGGATTTGCCATTCCAAGCATGTCCTCATACTTAAAAAGTGCAAAATGATGTAGGGGGTGAATGACGGATACCAAAGCTCAAACTGTGAAAGCACTTAAGAAAGGACTGATTTGGATACTTACTCCCTGTTTTTACTAATGTGCGCTATGTTAAAAAGGCGCACGCTAACCGCTAATGTGTCCATAGACTAACATGCACGCATTAGCGTTTAGCGTAAGGTTAACGCGCGCTAATATTTAGCACGTGCTAAAACACTTAGCGCAGCTTAGTAAAAGTAGCCCTTAATAACTATGATGGGCACCTCAGTGATTGCACACTCATAATCTGTGCATGCCTGCTACACACATGAAGATGGCTTTCTAAAAGCTCAATAGATAGCAATGCAAGTTCAGCTGTAAAATTATTTAAAGAGAACTCTAAAAAAACAATTTTATTTGCAAATCATTTTGGAAATCACTCTCATTAGTCTTTTACTTTTTGATTTATGGTTCTTTTTTTTCTCTATTACCATTCTTTACTTTTTTTAAAAATTATTGTTCACCGAGTTGAGCTCTTCATTTGGTGATGACCCGGCATACAAAGCTTTACTTTAGTTTAATTTTGTGTGTCTCCATTCATTTGGGTCATTTGTTTTAATCCATTCAAAAGTGGGTTCTAATAAATATAAGACTAAAAGTCAGCTCTCTAGCAGTGATTTACAAATAAGTGGTCCAGCCCAAGGACACCTGATATCCGGGGTGAAACTTTATCCATGTGCTCTCCCACAGAAGAGGCCAAGGGCTCTACTTCTTCCCACCCCTTCTCATGTCCAGCATTTCTCACTCCCTTTCCTATTCCTTCCAAATTTCTATCATCTCCCTTTCTGTTCCCTTCCATATACCTCTCCATCTAGCATTTCTTCCCCCCCCCCAACATGTCCAGCATCTCCACCTTCTTGTCTTCCTCATCACCCTTGGTGTTGTTGCCTCCAAAGTACCTTAAGCTGGGCTGAACTATGTGTGTCATCATGGCCTTTGAGGATGTATGAATGCTCAAGGACTGTTGACTCCTGCTCCCTATGAACTTCTGGTTTCAAAGGGAGTGGGATATAGAAGGATTTAGCATGCATGAGCTGAAAAGTCCCATGCTTCACTTTCCACATTTGGTGTCACTGTTATTCTGCTGCACCGATGCCAGTCCTGCCCTAGAAGGATGCATAGTCTACCTATCACTATCTCTCACTAGCCCCTCACTATCTCTCTTCACTTATCTCCTTCTATGATCCCCCCCCCCCCTCCGTGAGCTGGTAAGTCCTTCCTATCTGTGCCCTTCTCTTCAACTGCCAACTCCAGATTCCGTCCCTTCTGCCTTGCTGCGCCATATGCTTGGAACAAGCTGCCCGGATCCTAAATCCGTCTCTGGCAGTGTTCAAGGCCCAGTTAAAATCCCACCTCTTCGAGAGTGCTTTCAACTCATAACTCTTTTCACCTTGGGTTCTGCATCCCAAACCCTATATGTCATGTCTGTCTGTCCAAGTTAGATTGTAAGCTCTTCCGAGCAGGGACCGTCTATAAATGTCAAAATGAACAGCGCTGTGTATGCCTTTCAGCGTTATATAAGTGATAAGTAGTAGTAAGTAGAACCTAGAAGTAGAGCAAGCCCTCATAAAAGGAAAGTAGTATCTCAGTGTTGATGTTGTAAGGAAGCACTGCACATTTGATAGCAGCATCAGGAACACCTCTGGAGATTGGGCTTGTGATGTCTGCCATAAAATGTTCTAATATACAGCAAATGGATCTTTTTACATAAAATCCAACCCAATAAATAAATGTTAACAAGCTAATGGGGTTACCAGATGTTAAATAATCTATTTATATAATAAAAAATGGTCATATGCCTAACAATTAATAGATCAATTTAATTATTCCATTTCTAATCCTATCTTACCCTTATTGAAGAAAGAATTCCTTAATATCTTAGGTGATATATTAGGAGGAAGGTATATCATATATTGATAGTTCTCAGTGCATAGGACCTCGCATAACATACGTTATCCCATATGAAGAACGTCTGAACAGGCTGCGCTTATATTCTCTCGAGGAGCGCAGAGAAAGGGGGGGACATGATAGGAACATTCAAATACATCACGGGTCGCATTGAAGTGAAGGAAGAAATCTTTTTTTTAAAGGGTCCCACGGCGACAAGAGGGCATCCGCTGAAACTTAAGGGGGGAAGATTTCATGGTGACACCAGGAAGTACTTCTTCACCAAACAGGTGATTGACCAATGGAATGGTCTTCCACGCCAGGTGGTCGAGGCCAGTAGCGTACTTGACTTCAAGAGTCGATGGGACAAACAGGTAGGGGTACCACAGAGTTATGCTTAAAAGATGGATACCCCAGGGAGGGAGGGTTAGTCTTCAGTGGGCAGACTTATTGGGCCGCCGGCTCTTATCTGCCGTCATACTTTATGTTTCTATGTTTCTATCCCAAGTCCATATTCTCTTTTCAATGTATAATCATCTATACCATATCCTCCATCTCTTCCCTTAATCCTTAAAGGCTCACTATTTATTATTAATAATTTTTATAAAGATTTTATTTGATTATTTGTCTCTCTCTAAATTATTAAGAATATATAAAAAAGAAAACTAAATTAATGTACTACGTTCAATAATTCTTAATGTTCTAAAACAGGCTTTCAAGATGCTCACCATAATTATTCATCAGATATATTTGGTCCAGGGATTGGGTTGCTTTTCATGTTTTGATTACTCCAAGCCAAACACCTTCTTACTACACCTGGGACCAGAGTCGGGAATTATAACTAGTTGTGTGGGATTTTTGCGATAACTAGAACTAAATCACCAATTTCCACCACAAACGATCACTGCTAAAGTGTTCAATAACAAAGGAAAGTGGGCAACATTATTCACTGACACATTAATCAGGAAGGGAAAAAAAAACCCTCAGAACCCAGTCTAAGATGTACTTTAAACAATCAGATTTCAACAGGTGATATCAAAACTTGTGTCCCCAGAAAAAAAAGAGTAGCAAGGTCTGACTGACGGTGGCCAGTATTTCACTGAAAAGCTACATCAGGGTAAACAGGACCAAACTTTGAAATGGAAGAGTGGCCTAGTGCTTAGAGCTGCTAGCTCAGCACTCTGAGGTTGTGAGTTTGAACCCAACCTGCTCCTTGTTATTCTTGGCAAATCACTTAGGCCCAGATTCTATAAACGACACCTTAAGTTAGGTGCCCTAACGGATCCTAACTTAAGTGGAAAAAGCCATTTAAAAACAATATCATTTCAAAAAAGATGTAGATGCCTAAAAAAAAAAACAGGGCCTGCAGCTACAAAGGCGCTTTACGACATCAAACGCCACTGTAGGTATGGCTAATATGACAATTCACGTGAGAGGTAGACACCAGAAATGTAGGCATTTAAAACCCTGGCCTACGTTTCTGGCACCTGACATGCGATCGGCGGCCGGTGACCATGGTGCCATTTATAGAATCCAGGCCTTAATCCCTCCATTGTCCCAGGTACTACAGTTAAGATTGTGATCCTTCTGGAACAGATAGGAAAAATACTTAAGAGTGCCTGACTATTATTTAACATATTGTAAATCACTTTGGCCCGGATTCTACATATGGTACCATCAGTGTCAGCTGCCTAAAAACCAACCTTTGATCGTGTGTCAATCAACACAATGACACCGTTTATAAAATCACGGCTTCGTGAAAGGTAGACGCTAGAAATGTAGGACAGAGTTTTCAAGGCCTACATTTCCAGTGCCTACCTTTCACGTGAATCGTTCCTACAGAGGCACCTATATTTTTAAGGCACTGTTTATAGAATATGGGCCTTTTGGTAAATCTCTTCAAGAAAAGGCAGTTAAGCATACTTATAGGCGTTTCCTTCTCAATTAATATGTGTTGGTGAATAACATCACATACTGTCTTTTGTTATTAAACAATTTAGCACAATTGTTTGTAGAAATTGATGATTTAATTATAATTTGACTTTGTTCCAGTTTCCTCTGCTTTTAAATACTCAACCAGAGTTGTGAACCCCAGCCTAAGTTCTCCATGGAACTACTAATGGAAAGGCATAAGCTAATTGCAAATAAATACATAGAAAAGGGCCGAGTTCCAATAGATGTTCAGCCTGCCCTCCTGATAGGAAGAAGATGGGTATGCACATAGTTTGGGATCTGCAGTTAAATAATGTGAATGCCCATTATCAACTCATTTTAAAATAAATTAGTTATGAGAACCACTGCTACACTTACGCTATTAGGCTAGTATATGCAATTAGGTACAACCGAGGATGTGCAAGGCTGGGAGATCAACAGCGCATTTATTTATGTTGTTTCCATCATGACTATAATGTAATAATACAACTGGGACTGAGCAAGTGCTTTACATCTGGAAACCAGTACAGTTTGCACTCAGATTGCTAGAGAGAGCTGCCAAGAGTCAGCTCTTATGTGGATATCACAGCACAATTTTCAGTAATTAGACATCCTGTCACAGATTCTGAAGGGAGGAAGTAGAAAAGAACAATGCTACTGTAATTAACCAGTTACCAATTAGGGCAATGAAGCTTGTGGAATGGGGAAGGAAAATGAGTTGCTGAAAGCCATTCCTCGTGGCAAGCAAGGTGGGCATCCAACAGGCATCCCTGATACTTACGCCTCTGCTCTAACCATAACACGGTATCTGTTTGAAGGGCTACCTGCTTCATTGACACTTTGCCAATGTTCTATATGCATTATAGAGGGCAGTTTTAAAAAAGTTTTATATAGGCAAAATCATCTTTGGAAACTACCCCCCTCCTGTGGCTAAAAGGTCATGTACAAAAGGCACAAAAGGATAAAGTTGACATCATTAGCATCACGTAAACATGGTGGAATGATGAAAATGTCCGGGACACGGTGCTACCGGGATACAAACTATACCACAGAGACAGAGTGACTCAAAAAGGAGGAGGCATTGCCATATATGTCAAAGAGGGAATTGAATCTACTGGAGAGAACATGCCACAACAGCCGGATAAGTTAGAGCCTCTATGGGTCACAATTTCGGGAACAAATGGACCAGAAACGACGATAGGCATCTACTACGGGCAGTCCGAAGAAATTGATGGAGAAATGACCGATGAGATTAAACGCAACTGCAAGGGAGGCAATGCAGTTATCATGGGCGACTTCAACTATCTGGGGATAGAATAGAACCTAGGCACCTCTAGCTGTGCTAGAGAGACCAAGTTCCTGGAAACTGTAGGTGACTGCTTCTTGGAACAACTTGTCAAGGAAAATAAAAGAGGAAATGCAATTCTGGACCTAATTCTAAATGGACAGCGAGGACCGGCACAAGATGTAGAAGTAGAAGGGACGCTGGGAAACACCGATCACAATACGATCCGCTTCAACCTGGAAGTAGGGTCAAAACACCGGTCCAGAATGACAGCCACGGCCCTAAACTTCTGAAAAGGGAATTACGAAGGGATGAGACGCCATGGTGGGGAAGAAGATTAAGAAGAGCATAAACAATGTAAAGACGCTAGAGCAAGCTTGGTCTCTTTTTAAGGATATGGTCACCGAGGCGCAAAATCTATATATATCGCATATCAACAAGGGATCAAAGAGGAAAAAGAAAAAAGAACCGGCGTGGCTCACTGTAGAGGTAAAGGAAGCGATCAGAGACAAAAAACCTCGTTTAAGGAGTGGAAAAGGTCAAAAACGGACGAAAACTGGAAGAAGCACAAACAGCATCAACGCAGGTGCCTTAAGGTGGTAAAAGGTGCCAAAAGAGATTATGATGAAAAAATAGCCAAGGAGGCGAAAAACTTCAAACCGTTCTTTCGATATATTAAAGGGAAATGACCCGCGAAGGAAGCGGTAGGACTGTTGGACGACCAAGGAATAAAGGGAGTGCTAAAGGAGGACAAAGCAATCGCAGATAGACTGGACACGTTTTTTGCGTCTGTATTTACCGAAGATGATATACACAGCATACCAAAACCCATCAGGCTATATGCTGGAAGTGAAAACGGGAAACTGACAGGGTTGAAGATCAGTCTGGAAGAGGTATGCAGGCAGATTGATAGGCTTAAGAGCGATAAATCCCCGGGACTGGATGGCATCCATCCGAGGGTCATCAAGGAACTGAAAGGATAAGCTACCCCCTTGATTAAAGGGGAAGCGGCCACAAATGGGCCGAGGGCCGACCCAGAGAAGCACGGGGGGGGGGGGGGAAAGGGGTGCTAGGGACAGAAAGGAGGTGGGAGAACAATGAGAGGGGTAGGCCAATCAGGGAGAGGGCAGGGGGATCAGGTCCCAGAGGAAGAGGCAGAGACAGGAGCCAGAAAGAGTAGTGCAGGGAAGAACGCAAGGCAGCAAGGTGTTACAGCCAGGCAGGAGAAGATTGCACTTACCAGCGGGGGGCACCGTTTTCCTTCCCAGGTAGGCAGGAGACAATTGTTTTAGATGGCCGGAGCGCCTCAAACGCAATCGCGGAGTGGCAGTGAAGGCATAATTTTTTTTTTTTTTAATAAATTCTTTATTTATTTTCAACATTTTCAATAAGTGCAATACAAATTAAATACATTTTATATTTAAGACATCACTTAATATTCTTTCAAGAAACAAATCAATCTATATCCCTCCCCCACCCTATCCCATAACTATTATAAATTTTTTATTTAATAATCAAATCTTCAAAAAGTTCATTATGATATACATTTCATATCCATAAGAGATAATAAGCACTAATAAATAATCCAGTACATTAATTTTACAAGAATTCAGAGAATCATTTAAAAATAAATCCACGCTTCCTCCCTCCCCCTGGATGTGCACATAATATATCAGTAAAAATCAAATCTATAATAGATCAACAAAAGATGTCAATGCATAAAATTCAGCTGACATGCAGAGCAACAGCACCGGTATTGCAGGGTAGGAAAAGGATGCACCGCTTGAAGGATGCACCGCTTGACGGAGAGTGAGCACGCGGGGTGGCGAGGCAGCTGCGGGGATCACCAGCAGTACAGGGGGTGGTGCGATCTGGCATGTAGCAGGGAGCCATGTTGTGCGGCGGCCAACCGGAGCATTGAGACGCGATAACATGTCGCCGGGCAGGGGGAGGCATTTATGCGGCGGCCACATGGAGCTCTCGTGCTCATGCCGCGCAATGTCTCTCGGAGCAGGGGGGAGACATGGGGTAGGGCAGCCCATGTGGTGCTCCTGTATCGCCCAGCACACCAGCGGCAGGAGTGTATCAGAGTGTCGCGCTCCGGTGCTTCACATGGGGAAGTGTGTGGGGAGCACCTGCATTGCGGGGCAGATTGAGCAGCGCTGATTTCTTTTTTGAGAGGGCGTGTGGGATGGTGTTTGTTTTCGGCCGGCGTCTCGCAGTTTCAGGGGTGGCTGCACAAGCACGACCTAGGGCTCTGTGCGGCCATGTGGAACACACGCATTGCGGGGCGGACATGAAGACTCGCGGCGCGCCTCTCTGAGGCAGAGAGAGCAAGCGAGCATAATGCGGAGCTGATGAATTTAATGTTTTAAGACTGCAATGCGGAACGGATACATTTGATGTTAAGTACTGAAGGCATGGTGAAGGGGAAGGGAACCCACGCAGGATTACCACGTGGCCACAATGGGGAGGCCATTTTTGAATAGGGTAGTACAGGCAGCTATACAGGAAGTGGTGAATCAGGATCATTGGAGATGGGGGGAATACAAGTACATGAATCAGGATGTTAGCTTTTGGCAAAGAATAATTTCCAATTATTTCAAAGTACCGGGTTAATGTTGCACTACATAGGATAAACAAAACACGACCTAATTAAATATGTAAATATGCATACATAGATATATAATAATAATAATTTATTTTCTTGTATACCGCTCAACCCATAGTTCTGGGCGGTTCACAACAGAAAAATACTGAGACATTTCAGCACATGGTACAGTTTCATAGAACACACTATGTACAATCTAAAATTATATAATAAAGTAATAAAAGTGTTAAAAACATTCAAGTACAATATTAGAAATTATTGAAAATTAAAACATACTATATATATATATATATATATATATATATATATATATGTATATAAATACCAAACCCAGTAGGGAAGACAATGGAGCTCTTGGGTTCCGCAATACCAGGAGTGGATAGTACTGCGAACAGGAGGGCTACAGCTAACATGTTTTGTTTTTCTTAGTATTTCACCCACAGAAATGGCATCTCAGTGCGCAAAAACAACTAAGAAGCAGAAGCAGACGAGTAAGGCACAGCCGGGTCGAAAAGTCACCCAAAGCAGACCCAGGAGGGGGAAGCAAACACCCACACAGCAGCAGGACATGGAAGAACTGATGGTGGAGCTGCAAAAACAAGTAGAACAACATGGGACTGAGGCAGTGAAGCAATGGTTATATGCACAAGGAAGCGAGTCACAGTCTCCACGTAGTTGCATCAGGCCATCAACATCTGCGGGGTCATCAAGGAACTGAAAGGGACATAGCTGAACTGCTTCAACTAATAGCCAATCTGTCGATCGAATTGGGAAAGATTCCGGAGGACTGGAAGGTGGCAAATGTTACGCCGATCTTCAAAAAAGGTTTGAGGGGAGACCCGGGAAACTACAGACCAGTGAGTCTGACCTCGGTACCGGGGAAGATGGTAGAGGCGCTGATAAAGGACTGCACCATTGATCACCTGGACGGACACGGTCTGATGAGGACCAGCCAGCACGGTTTCAGCAAAGGCAGATCTTGTTTGACAAACTTGCTACACTTCTTCGAGGGAGTAAATAGGCAGACAAGGGCGACCCGGTCGACATTGTATATCTGGACTTTCAGAAGGCGTTCGATAAGGTTCCGCATGAACAACTACTTCGGAAAATTGCGAGGCATGGAATCGAGGGTGAAATACTCACATGGATTAAAAACTGGCTGGAGCATAGGAAACAGAGAGTGGGGGTAAATGGACAATACTTGGACTGGAAGAGCATCACCAGTGGGGTGCCGCAGGGCTCGGTGCTCGGACCCGTGCTCTTCAACATCTTTATAAATGATCTGGACATAGGTACGATGATACAAAGTTATTCAGAGTAGTGAAGACGCAGGGGGATTGCGAAGATCTGCAACGTGACATAATCAGGCTCGAGGAATGGGCATCGACATGGCAGATGAGGTTCAACGTGGATAAGTATAAAGTGATGCATGTTGGTAACAAAAATCTCATGCACGAATACAGGATGTCTGGGGCGGTACTTGGAGAGATCTCCCAGGAAAGGGACTTGGGAGTTCTGATTGACAAGTCGATGAAGCCATCCGCGCAATGTGTGGCGGCGGCGAAAAGGGCGAACAGAATGCTAGGAATGATATAGAAGGGGATCACAAACAGATCGGAAAAGGTTATCATGCCGCTGCACAGGTCCTGGACCTGATGGGCCGCCGCGTGAGCGGACTGCTGGGCGCGATGGACCTTAGGTCTGACCCAGCGGAGGCATTTCTTATGTTCTTATGTTCCGGACCATGGTGCATCCTCACCTGGAGTACTGTGTACAGCATGAAGAAGGAAACGGTACTACTCGAAAGGGTCCAGAGAAGAGCGTCTAAGATGGTTAAAGGATTGGAGGAGCTGCCGTACAGCAAAAGATTAGAGAAACTGAGCCTCTTCTCCCTCGAACAGAGGAGATTGAGAGGGAACATGATCGAAACATTCAAGGTACTGAAGAGGATTGACTTAGTAGATAAGGACAGGTTGTTCACCCTCTCCAAGGTAGAGAGAACGAGAGGGCACTCTCTAAAGATGAAAGGGGATAGATTCCGTACAATCATAAGGAAGTTCTTCTTCACCCAGAGAGTGGTGGAAAACTGGAACGCTCTTCCGGAGTCTGTCATAGGGGAAAACACCCTCAAGGAATTCAAGACAAAGTTAGACAAGTTCCAGCTGAATAGGAACATGCGTTGGTAGGGCTAGTGTCATTTAGGGCGCTGGTCTTTGACCAGAGGGCCGCCGTATGAGCGGACTGCTGGGCATGATAGACCACTGGTCTGACCCAGCAGCGGCACTTCTTATGTTCTTATGTACAGTGTTCCCCCATAAATTTGTGGTTCGCAAATTGCTGACTCACTCATTCGCGGTCTGCTCCAACCGCCTCTTCCTGTAGTAATGTCGGGCTATACCAATCAGGAGCTGCGTCTCTAAGAACCACTCTTGAGTTCTGCACAGAACTCTTGTTTAATTATTTTAAATTTATCAGTTAGCTTCAATGTATTGGATCCTTCCTGAACTTATAGAGAATCTACCTAATTGGCTCGTTCTTGAAAGTCACCTCATGGCCCCACTCCATCTTAAGCATGCATTGAGTATCAAGCTTCCAAAAATTTATAAAAATTATGATTTTTCATTCAACTTGGAAAACGTTAACATTTTTTAAAATCTTTTAACGCCAGTCCCTATAAAGAAAACAAAATGTCAATCCCTATGGCTGAATTCCAAAGTAATGATAGGGAAGTCAAAAATCTTATGGATGGATGGATCATCTACTTTAGATGATGTAATTACGGATGAGAAATTTGCTTCTTTACTTCAACTACAGGAATTGCCTAATATTTCAAAAACTCCAGTAAGGATGCAAAAAACTTGATAACACAAAATCTAATAGATGCATGCAGGCACTTTCATCTTGGAGTGGGGGGCACTGGATCATCTTTTCATTTTATTGTCCATTGATACTTAGGGCTCCTTTTACTAAGGTGCGCTAGGGCTTTAACGCGCAGAATAACACATGCTACATTGCCTCACGTGCTAGACCTTAACGCCAGCATTGAGCTGGCGTTAGTTCTAGAAGTGTAGCGCGTGGTAATTTCCCGCATGCGCTAAAAACGTAGAAGGAGCCCTCATTTCTGGAAATCAATTTGGGGCAAAATTAATTTTATTTTAGGTGTCTCTAGTCCGTTGTCCTATGATGTGATTATATTTGGGACAGCGTTGAAACCTAAAAGTCCAATTGACAAAACTAAAGATAGACTTCTTTTTATAATGACTGGGGTGGCCATACAGCTAATTACTAAAAATTGGAAAAATTGGGATCGTCTAAATTTTACTTTTTGGTGGGAAACACTCTGTTTATATTACCACAATGAAAGAATGTTAGCAAAGCAGTAAGGGAAAATCAAGAATTTTAAAGAAATTTGGAGTCCATTGGATTCATTTGTTAAACACCTTTAAGATTTGTAACTTACGTCCCAGATTCAATCTTACTTTTACTAGTTTCCACACGCATCCAGGGAGGGAGGGGGGGGAGAGGGATGGGTAAATTGATTCAGTAATTAGCAAGTATGTGAGTGCTGTTTATTGATTATTGAATATTTAATTGTACTTTTTATATGCTTAATAAAATCAATAAAGATTTAGGTGATGCTAGGCATCCGCGATTAGGGCGCCAAATGTAAATTTGGCTCTCTGTGTCCATGGGAAACCCCTTCATATGTTAAGACCTGAAAGTGTTTTAAACCAGTAGGAGCGGACTCAAAATTAAGAATTTTGGATCTGTTTCAGAAAATTTGGTATTTTCTCCTATCCCAGCTCCCCCCCTTTATGAAGCCGTGTTAAACTTTTTTATCACCGGCCACAGTGGAAATCTCTTTTTTTGATCTGCTGATTATTAAGGAGAATGATTGTTTTACATCGAAAGTGTTCCACAAAGAGACTGAAAGGAACACATTTCTCCATTTCTCGGGCAGCCATCCAGTGCCTTGAAGAAGAGCTTACCCTTCTCACAGTTCCTACAGTATAGAAGGAACAATTCAGATTTAAGATTATTTAAAGAGCCGACTAAAGATCTCAAGAATCATTTATTAAACAGAGGCTACCCGGTAAAGGTGGTGAATGATGCCTACAAGAGAGCAAAGCTCTGCAACAGCGATTTACTGCTTAAGAAGAGAATCTCCCCTGCAAAGGATTGGACCCCGACCTGTGTTTTGAGATATTCTAGTGGAGCTGAAAGGATTGTTTCTATTGTGAAAAAGCATTGGTCCATCCTTCAACTTCACCCAGTGTTTTGAGGGGAAAATCTGCATTTTGCCTTTAGCAGAAATTCGAATTTAAAAGAGATCATGTGTACTGCAGATACTACACTGAAGGGACCCTCAGTTCTGAGAGGTAGCCATACAAAATGTGCTCCTGCAAAATGTGTGATTGTACCCTGGAACTGGACGAGCATTTTGAACATTCTATCTCTAAAAAACTTTTTTTATCTGAAATATCAAACCACTTGCAGATCCTGTTTTGTGGTGTATCTGGTTATTTGTCCATGTCCAATGCTTCTTGTGAGACAGACCATAGATCGTTTTAGAGTATGATTTGGTGAGCATAGGAGCAGTGTGAATTGTAAAAGGACAGAAGAAACTCTTGTTCAACACTGTCTAGAGCAGTGTTCTTCAACTGCCGGTCGGTGGACCGGTGCCGGTCCGCAGAAATTTCCTGCCGGTCCACAGGGCCGGCATGTGCATAAAGCCCCAGCCGCTGGTCCACGGTGCGATCGATGCGGCATGGTCTTTGGGCCGCCTCCCTCTGCCTCAGTGCTGCAGTGCACAAAGCCGTGGGCAGAATCTCCTATGCGCGTCCTGCGCCTGAACCGGAAGCCTTCTGTCTGATGTCACAACGTCAGAGGGAAGGCTTCCAGATGAGGCATGGGATGCACGAGGAGCCGTTGCCCACGGCTTTGTGCACTGTAGCACTGAGGAAGAGGGAGCCGGCCCGAAGATAACACCGGGGAGCGGTATAAAACGGTCAGGCGGGAGAAGGCCAGAAGGCAAGGCACAGCTTGGAGAGAGAGGGAGACAACAACGGTAGGGGGAAAGATTTTATTTTTGAATTTAGTGATTGATTTACATCTGCTGTCTGTTCAGGAAGAAATGCATTTGTTTCTTTTCTTCTGGGGTTGTACTGCTTGCAGAACCTTGCATCTTAGGGTTTGTTTGTATATATTAGTACTTTTAGTTTTTGGGTCCCGTATTTGCATGAGGTTATCTGTGTTATGGTAGGAATGAATATTGAGAAGCATACAGTGTTCTTTGTATAGTTTAATTTTGTGCTTAACCATTATGTGTTATTAATACGATTATATTGTGTGTGTGCATATATGAAAAATGAATGGAGAAAATGATGTTACAATTAGTACTATTATGGGGGTGGAGATGGGTGGGGTCTGGCCCATGACTTAGCCCAGTGTCCTTCAACTGCATGTCCAGAAAATAATTATTTTATTTCCGCCGGTCCATAGGTGTCAAAAGGTTGAAGAACACTGGTCTAGAGCATCACCACTAATTCTCTACTCTAAAATGTGTTATTGACCATGTGCCAGAATCAAATTCCGGCTGAAACAGGAAGACAAAATTGTTCAAGTGTGAACAGGAATGGATATTCTGTCTGCAGACTGAGAAACCCCGCTGGCCTGAACTCTAATATTGAGTGGCATCAATTTTTCTGACCTATGAGATCACGAGAGGGGTTACTGACGAATGAGAGCTCTCGTATTGAATGGCTTAATTTGGTTGACTTATTGAATTCCAAAAGGGGAAGAGCATATTGACGTCAGACGCTGTAGCAAGATTTAACTCAAACCTGAAACAGTCATGATTATGTAAGTCAGTGAGCACGGAGGTGAAGTGCTGAAGCAATGTAAGTTTTTTTTGCTCTGTGGTTTTTCATACCTGCGAGTGATATTTATGAGAATAAGTGTCCCTTTAAGCATGCCTAAGCAAATGAATGAAAGACTTATCTCATCACCTTCACTTCTTGAAATGATAGTATTTTCATGCAATCGACACAGATTGATCTGATGACCAGTTAGCTCTGTGAAGTGCTGTACATTTTACAAGGCTGCAATCTTTCATTCCTGTCCACTGCTCTTATGTTCAAGATGGCCATGATGTGGTTTCCCTGTAGTCTGACTTATCATACTTGAGGCTATTAGTATCTGTACCTCAACTCTTCTGTACTGCTTCCAGCTCCTCTATGGGGGGCAGTAGTGGGGCATGAGATGGCCTCTTTTGTAACTCTTCTAGCCCTTACCAGAAAGTAGAATTTTCCTTCTATTTTTATATACACAGATCATTTTTGTATTCATTCATTCAGTTTTTTAGCTCATCCTCCCAAAGAAGCTCAGAATAGATTACAAATCAGATCAAAAAAGTGGGAATGGAACAGTACACATCAACCAGGTTTAATGCACAGAATTAAGTCTCAATGATGAAGAAATGTACTTTATTGATGTAAATCAGTGGTCTCAAACTCAAAGCCTTTGCAGGGCCACATTTTGGATTTGGAGGTACTTGGAGGGCCTCAGAAAAAATAGTTAATGTTTTATTAAAGATATAACAATTTTGCATAAGGTAAAAAACTCTTTATAGTTTATAAATCTTTCCTTTTGGCTAAATCTTAATAATAATATTGTCATTTATAGCTAAAGAGACATATGATCAAGAAACTATTATTTTACTTTCGTGATTATGATAAACATACTGAGGGCCTCAAAATAGAGCCCGATGGGCCGCATGTGGCCCCCCGGGCCGCGAGTTTGAGACCACTGATGTAAATGGACCCGACACGGTTCATGTTTCATCTCAAAATCCTGCCTCAGGGGTGCATATATTATCTGAACAAACGCTCATTGCTGCGCAGTGCGGGAAAACATATTCATGTGCTATTGACTGGCAACGATTTTATTTCTAAACAAGCGCTTATTCGTGTAAAATGTTTTTCCTGCCTAGAAAAACAGCACCTTCATTGCAGCTATGGTGGTGCTTTACGACGACTAATGCCACTGTAGACGTGACTAACGCTGGAAGTGGCATTAGGCATTGTAAAGCGCCTATGTGGTCACGATTCATATGAAATGAAGGCGCCTTTAAAACCCTGACCTACATGTCCAGCGCTTACCTTTCATGAAGCCACGCTTCTATAAATGGTGCCATTGCATGATTGACACGCAATCGGCGGCCATTGTTAGGCGGCCGCCAGCACCGTTAATGGAATCCCATGCTAAGGAAATATCATCAGCATACGAGAAGTCCTCGATCTTAAAGGGACTAATACAGTTTGCTTAAATATACATTAAAAAGAATGGCGGAGAGTGGAGATCCCTACGGTACTCCACGTATCATATGCCACGACTTCAAAAGAGACAAAGTTTGATGCTGTAAAAATCCAGAGCCTGAGGGCTACTGTAGTAATGGACCTTTCTCTGTTCCTGGAGGGATATAAAGGGGTTTAGGTGGGATTTATACCTGGGTCCCTTCATGTGAAATCCACTTTATTGACCATTAGTCTGCGCCTCTGCACTGCTGGGATGTCTGGGTGGTCTGTTTGGTGGCGTAGCGAAAGTGAGCACCTTTTTGAACCTTATTCTTTTTAAAAACAGGTCCTGCCCCAAATGTCTAAGTGGTGCCACGGACATTTTGTTAAAAAGTTTGATTATCCCTGCAGGCTGTCCAAGTCCTAAGCCTACCTAAAACTTGCCTCCAACAATCCCCTTAAGATTTAGGCGCACTGGAGACAAAACAACCATAAAGACGTCTGGTTTCAGAATGCCCACTTGGACTTTTTGACTAGTAAGACGTCCAAGTGCTGGTTTATGCCGTCTTTTGGACATCTATCTTTTTTGAAAATGAGCCCCTTACTATGCAATAAGATAAAATCCACATAACATAAGAATTGCCGCTGCTGGATCAGACCAGTGGTCCATCATGCCCAGAAGTCCTCTCATGCAGCGACCCTCTGGTCAAAGACCAGCGCCCAGGATAGGTTTAAGAACCACTGTTCTAAACAATACTAACCTGTAGATACTGTCACAGCACTTCAGACACATCTGTGGATTTCACTTCTGGAATGGACAGCCTAGATACGGGCTAGGCAATTCCAGTCCTCGAAAGCCAGAGCCAGGTCAGGTTTTCAGGATATCCACAATGAATATGTACGAGATGGATTTGCATGCACTGCCTCCTTGAGATGCAAATCTATCTCATGCATATTTATTGTGGACATCCTGAAAACCTGACCTGGCTCCGGCTTTCGAGGACCAGAATTGCCTACCCCTGGCCTAGACCGTAGAACATATTTCTGGTACCTGGCTGCATGCATCTCTCAAAGACAGAATGATTTTTGCTGTTATTACTCAATTACATCTAGCCAAATCACGGAGATAAAATAATCTCAAGAAGACGTTCTATGCCTGAGTCCCTTCTCTCAGTGGCATATGGCCAGACTCTTGCAGCACTCAATGGGTTTAACATATAAGGAAATTTCTTCCTTATAAAGTAAACTGGTTAGTGGTTGGAGAGGCCACAAGATCAGCAGGGCATATTTTTTAATATTAGGAGGAGGGAGATTGGGTCAGGAGGGGGGTTGGTCATGTGGTAGCAGGGTGGGTACCACTAAACACTAGAGAGAATGCTCTGGTGGTGGTGGGGGGGGAGCGGGGGAGGCAGGAAGAAGTATCAGATTGGGAGATGGGGGTAAAGGGCTGTTATCATCAATCACCACTCAGGCACTGGCAGGAAAATTGACATTTAGCGATGAGTCACAGCTTACTGACATTAACATGGCAATAATTTGCCTCCTCATTAATTAGAGCAGTGGTTCCCAACCCTGTCTTGGAGGACCACTAGGCCAATCGGGTTTTCAGGATAGCCCTAATGAATATGCATGGAGCAGATTTGCATACCTGACACCTCCATTATATGCAGATCTCTCTCATGCATATTTATTAGGGCTATCCTGAAAACCCAATTGGCCTGGTGGTCCTCCAGGACAGGGTTGGGAACCACTGGATTAGAGCAATCTGTGGCATTTTTGTGGTGTTAATTTTGTAGTAAAAACTACCATGAAACTTTGAGCATCAGTTCCTTTAAGAAATAAGAAAACAAGTAGAAATTAAAAAAACTTAATATCATATGCCGCAGCCCCGCAATATCGCTCCTCTCTTCTTATACGCTTCCCCAAGAACTCTGTTCCTCAGATAGACTGCTTTTATCTTTACCCTTCTCTGCCAATTCCAGACTTCGTTCCTTTCATCTAGCTGCCTCATATGCCTGGAATAAACTACCTGAGTTTGTCCGTCAAACCCCTTCCCTTAACTTGTTTAAAAGCAAACTGAAAACCTACCTTTTTGATTTAGCCTTCAATTCATACTCCCCTCTGCCCATTGCTCACCACCCTAGCCAGCAGATTAACCATCTCTGTTAGGAGAAGAGTGTGGCATAGTGTCTTGCAAACTTTGCGAAGGCACTGCACACTAAACGTGGTGGTCGCACGAAGGCCCTCCAGATGGTGCCCTAAGCCACCAGTGGGGGGTGCTGGAAGGGAAGCGTCTCAGAGATGAGAAGCGCCAGTGCCTCTCCTCCCTGGCAGCACACAGTTTACAATAAGAATAATAATAATAATTTATTGTTTATATACCGACAAAGCCAAGGTAGTTCGAGGCGGTTTACAAGAGCTGGACATACAGCGAAAAAAAAACAATGAAGTCTTTGAGTACATGAATGTTTGTACAGAGTAAAGTAACATTGTAGGGGCGGGTTTACAATAAGAGTAAGTCGAGGCGATTTACAATAGGAAGAGCAGGTCGTATAGTGTGGGGTAAGCAGTGAAGGCTTTGGGAGTACATTGGGTTAGAGCTATGACCTCAGCGACCTGAGGTTGTAGTTTCAAACCCCATGCTGCCCCTTATGACCCTGGGCAAGTCACTTAATCCTCCACTACCCCAGGTACATGAGATAGATTGTAAACCCACCAGGACAGATAGGGAAAATGCTTGAAGTACCTTCAGGGCTGTCAAAGTCCTTCCTCGAGGGCCGCAATCCAGTCGGGTTTTCAGGATTTCCCCAATGAATATACATGCGATCTATTAGCATACAATGAAAGCAGTACATGCAAATAGATCTCATGCATATTCATTGGGGAAATCCTGAAAACCTGACTGGATTGCGGCCCTCGAGGAGGGACTTTGATATCCCTGCTGTACGTAAACTGCTTTGAGTGTGGTTATATAACTACAAAAATGTATACACGTCTGTTTAGATTGTTGTAAACTCTTCCAAGCAGGGACTGTATCCTTTGCGACTCTGTACAGCACTCTGTACATCTGGTAGCGCTCTAGAAATAATAGTACTATATAAAACATATAATAATAAAATTCCCCCCTCCCTACACCTTAAGTTGATAAATATAAGGGAAACAATTTCAAATTAATCTTTACAATATTTTGTTAATGGTTTCCACACATCCTGAAACTTCTTAAAATATCCCCGTTGTAATGTAATAAACCTTTCCATTTTATAGATATGGCATAAAGAATTCCACCAGAAGTTGTAATTTAATCTCCTCCAATCCTTCCAATTATATGTAATTTGCTGAATGGCAACACCAGTCATTATGAGTAGTAATTTATTATTATTTGCAGAAATCTGACTTTTTGCTCTCATTTCCATACCAAATATCACAGTATCATAGGATAATGCCACTGGGTTATCTAGTAAATTATATGATAATGGAATATATGGGTGGAAGGGATGGAAAAGGGGAAGGGATAAGAATTTATGAAATGTATCAATGATTGTTTGTAAGTGATGTATTTATTGTTAATGTGAATGAATATATTTAACACTTAATGTAATTTTGAAAATGAATAAAAATTAAAAAAAAATAATAGTACTAATATGCAATAATTATAAATAAACAATCATAAAAACATTTTACAGGCACAGAAAGTAAAGCAAGTGACTTTGCTGTTGTGTTTTTCTTTCTGTTTTTATGTGAGGGGCGGGTGGTCTTTTCTTCCTTACTCTAACATGCACTTTTAAGTGGGGCTGTCCCTACAGGGCTGTAGGAGAGGTGCAGCTGTTCTGGGCACATGAGAGGATGCCAAATTACTTCCTGTTCATTGTCTTTTCATCTTGGCTGTGGCACAGTGAGCAGGGCAGGGGGGGCATATCACACTGGATATGATTCCTGCTTTCACTCAGCTTCAAACACTTTCATTTGGGCCTTGGATACATCACTTACAAATGATATCTTTAATTTCCTATGTTCTTTCCCCCCCCTCCCCCTTCCTTCAGCCCAGTCACACAAATCAGCCGGAAGCTTCAACCACCAAATCAAACTTATGAAGCTGCCTCTTAATTATAGGGTTGTCTTCATTTAAATGTTTATTATCCAGAGGCATTAGACAGGGCTTCCCTCTTTTTCTTGTAACTTGCTTTGGAACCACTGGCACAATTAATTAGGAGCATGCTCTTTATTTCTGGGGTTAAATTTGGAAGCTCTGGGCCTCAAAATGCCTTAGATGGGGGATGAAGTGTTACCTTTTTTTTTTTTTATATATATATAATCCTAAAATATCTGGAGAAATGTTAATATCAGTTTTAAAATCTCTCATTCAGCTGTCAGGATACAAATGAATGTTTACAAATCTGAAATATTTCAAATTATTACTGAGACTTGGATCCCTGCCTGAATTTTGAATTTTCCATTGGCATCATAGGAATTCAATGACCTTGGAATACATGTAGTTTGCTACATCAGGAGATTGAAAAAGGCAGGGCATCCCAGACCTGTTCTTGAGACATCACAACCAGTCAGATTTTCAGGATATCCATAATAGACATACATGAAATAAGTTTGCATACATTATCCTCCCTCCCTGTATTCCTCTTTCTTGGAACTCCTCTAACCCTAATACCACCAGATCCACCCACAAATTTAAACTATCCTTCCCCTCATTAAGAGGCATTTCCCATACAGGAAAACTAGGGACCTCCCTCCCCTTCAGAATCACCGAACTCTGGAACAAACTTTCCTCCCCTCTTCGGAACCTGAGCTCTCTCCAACTTTTCCGCAAACATCTGAAGACCTGGCTATTCTCAAAAATCTGATACCTATTCCATCTCTGGCACTCTAAGCCCTCTAAAAACCCTTCATACTTGGACCTCTAACCTTTCATTGTTAGTTCTTTTCTATCCCATCTCCTGTAAACCGTGCAGAGCTCTACGAATGTGGAGATGATGCGGTATACAAACCTAAGGTTTAGTTTAGTTTAGTTTAGATCCAACATATACAGAGGTAGCTGCATCACCTTCAGAAAAAATTCACTTCCCCCAGGGAACTGGGTTAGTAGATTTTATCAAACTCTGATTATACTATGGGCTCCTTGCACAAAGGTGTGCTAGCGTTTTTAGCGCACGCACTGGATTAGCGTGCCCTAGCTGAAACACTACCGCCTGCTCTCGCACTGCTAGCACTCGCGGCATTTTAGCGCACGCTATTCCGTGCGTTAAGGCCCTAACGCACCTTTGTAAAAGGAGCCCCACGTAACACAATTTTTGTTCCTGAGCAGTAAGTGTAATTTCCTAATTGCTCATACAAAAGTTTCCAAGTTTTATTTAAAATTTGATTAAATACTTATATAGGTTTCTGAGCAATTTACAATTAAAATCAGGGTTAAAATACATAAGTCATACAGAACTAAGATGAGATGACCACTGACAGGAACAGAAGGGAAGAAGGGTAGAACTACAAATGTAATAGAAAAGGAACCATATAAGATAAAAATGGAAGGAGGGGTGAGATAACCTGAAAAGACCGAGTTGTCACTGTGGAGAAGTTGATTAAATCCGGGCGAGGAGCCGTATATTTGGTGCTAACTTTAGCTCTCAAACGCATCATTAAACAAGAAACTTTTAAGAGAGCCCTTAAATTTATCTAACTGCATTTCTGCTCTGATAAAGGATGGCAGATTATTCCAAGTTTGCGGGGCAGTTACTGAGAAGATTTCTGCTCTTCTTGTACCAATTATTTTTAGAGAGGGAACAGTCAGAAGGTTTTGATCAGCCGATCTAAGGGATCTTGATGGTGTATAGGGAATGAAGAATTTTGGTGAATTTTGAATGTTAATAGTGCCAGTTTAAATGTAATTCTATGTCATATTGGTAGCCAATGTGTGTGTTTCAGAAGGGGAGTGACGTCTTCAAATTTTTTTGAATTCATAATGATTTTAATTGCTGTGTTTTGTATTGTTTGTAGGCACCTTATTTCTTTTTGTGACAGATTTATGTAAAGAGAGTTACAATAGTCAAGTTTACTGATAACCAATGAATGAATCAGAATATTTAAGGCTAGCGGATCAAGTATCTTGGTCAGAGATCTAATCCTTCTTAGCTTGTAAAAACAGTTTTTAACAACTGAACTGATCCGGTCGTGGTACAGTAATTTCTGATCCAGTATACTGCTGGAACTCTCAGCCGGAGATCTATATCAGAAGTAATTTCAGTACTTATATCTTCAACCTCCCTGATGATGGACTCAACTGAAACTCAGCTGGAGTCGGAGGCTTATGCTGATTGAACAACATAAGTAATTAAAACTGGAAAACTTTAAGGATCAAGAAGACAGAACCTCAGAACTGATTAAGCATTTCTAATTGGATTATTAATATAAGAAACAACTGGCCTGGTCAAGCCTACAGATTACTACTCAAGGAGATATTGGGACTTTAATTGACTCATCATCAAGTTAAGTAAGCTTCATTGGGCCTGAATGGCTTCAATTTAACATCATTAAGAACCTTGAAGATTGATTGATGGACTCTATTTTAAAGCTTTAGATAATACCTGTAGCTTTTCCCAGTCTATGATTTTGTTATTAGTAGCACTTTGCACTTTGTATTACATGTTATTGTAGATTTTAAATGTAGATGAAATAAATGTTGTTAGTTTTTAGGATATGAATTGAATTTAAGAAATCAATAAATTAAATATTTAATTAATTTTATGTTATGGTATTCTTGGTATAGCATTTTAATGAATTGAATATCAGTAATTGACTATATTTACCCTACTTTGTATAGTTTAGTTATACAAAGGTGACCACAGAAGATTTAGAAGTGAGTAGTTTCTCGAGATTTGTGATCATATTGTAAGTCACTTTCACGAATCAGCCTACAGATGTAGTTTCCCAGCATGTTCTCATGATATTGTCTTTTGTAGCCACATTCGAAGTCAAGTATATCCTGGTGCTCCAATAGGTCTGTAGTAGCGGGCAATCAAATAGCATGTGGCGTAATGTGCCGTATTACATAGCATACAGATGTTGCTTTAACTTTAATAAGTGTATCTGTTTTTGATCATTTCTCCATATTTCTTTATCCCACTGACCTTTTGACTGTTGTACCACTGCGCAACAAATTTGTACTGAATATTTCATTTTTGTGTTTTGTATAAAAATTTTCAATAAAAAACTTTTTGAACTGAAAAAAAAAGTATATCCTGGTGGAAGTGCTTACCTTGCTCATCTGTGTATGCTCCCATATTCTCCTTGAATGTCTCAAGATGAGCATCAAAAACATGGGCTTTGAGAAACATCCTACAGCTCATTTTATTGTAATTCTTCACCAGATTCTCAACCATGTAGTTTATGGCCTTGGATTGCCCAGGAAACCCTGAACCACGGTGACACAGCTGTTCCAAGCCGCTTTCTCCTTCCTAGTTAGCTTCTTGGGAAATTCTTCGCACTCCAGGATGTTTTTTTTGTGGTCCAACAAAGACATCATCTTTGACCTATGCCTCGGACAGATTAGGATGGATCAACTTGTAAATCAAACAAAGCACTTTAAATTCAATTCGAGCCTGAACAGGCAGCCAGTGCAACTGAAACAACATCGGCGTAATATGTTCAAACTTAGTGGCACCTATAATCAATTGTGCCACAGCATTTTGAACTAATTGCAATGCCCAAACCACATATTTTCGCAACCTCAAATATAAGGCATTGCAATAGTCAAGAATCAGTGCCAGTATTGCACTTATTACTGTTTGACATTCCCCTATAGGTAAGAAGTCTATATGCTGCAGGGCTGTTTTTATGAGAGGTACTGAGTACTGGCACCTTTTCTATTCATTGATAAAAAAAAGACCTGCGGCAATTCTATAAGAAGTGTCTAACATTAGGCAACTAACTTACCCAACCCCTACTCCAGCCCATCTACACCCTCCCAGCCATTGAATCCCTCTCCAGCCCATCCTCCCCCAAACGGCCATATACAGACACAGACCTGGAATAACCTCACCTCCCCTCTTCGGAACCTGAGTGCTCTCCAACCCTTCCGTAAACATCTGAAAACCTGGCTTTTCTCAAAAATTTAATCACTTCCTCCTCATCTGACATCCTAGCTCTTTAACATTCTTCTTTCCTCCGATCTTCATCTAACCCTTTCCCTGGAGTTCCTTTCTCATTACAATCCCTGTAAACCGTGCCGAGCTCTATGACCATGGAGATGGCGCGGTATACAAACCTAAGGTTTAGTTTAGTTTAGACCGTGCAAGTCTGCCCAGTACTGCCCTTAGTTCAATATTTAATATTTTTTTTCTGATTCTAGATCCTCTGTGTTCATCCCACGCTTCTTTGAACTCAGTCACCGTTTTCCTCTCCACCAACTCTCGCGGGAGCGCATTCCAGGCATCCACCACCCTGTCCGTAAAGTAGAATTTCCTAACCTTGCCTTTGAATCTACCACCCCTCAACCTGGAGGTTGTCTAAGCAGTTTACATTCAGGTACTCAAACATTTTTCTCTAACTGTCCCAGTAGGCTCACAATCTATCTAATGTACCTGGGGCAATGGAGGCTTGAGTGACTTGCCCTGGCACACAAGGAGCAGCGTGGGGTTTGAACCCACAACTTCAGGGTGCTAAGGCTGAAGCACTAACCACTAAGCCATGCCTCCCTCCTGTAAGTATGCTTAGGCACCTTTTATTTAATCTGTTCCAGGGAAAGCAATTCTGTAAGTGTGCCTACATATAGATGCCTAGAGGGCACATGATAGATGCCTATTCTATAAAGTAGTGTATTGCAAACTGTGCCGCAACACACTAGAGTGCCCCGGCAGATTCCAGGTGTACCACAAGACGCTGGCAAGGAACAGAGACGCTAGTTGACTGCTTACAGGACATGCCTCTCGCGGTGAGAGGCACATCCTGTAGGCAGTCAGCCGGCGTCTCTCCTCCTCTCCCCGCACCTCCCCTCCTCCAGGATCCCCCCACCAGGTAAGTGACAGGTTCAGGGTTGCAGTCGGAGGGCCTCTATGCATGCACGGACATCATCGTGATGATATCATGCATGATGTTGACGTCCACACACTTACGGATGCCTACTGGCCGCAGCACCAGGTTTAGTGTGCTGTGGTGCTGAAAAGTTTGTGGGACACCGCTATAAAGGAATAAAAGTGCCTACATAAACATAAGTATAAGCCTTCCATACTAAGACAGACCAAAAGTCCATCAAGCCCAGTATCCTGTTTCCAACAGTGGCCAAAAGAGTAAAACAAATTTTATGCTGTTTATCTTAGAAATAGGTAGTGGATTTTCCCAAGTCTATATTAATAATGGCGTATGGACTCTTCTTTTAGGAAATTATCCAAATCTCTTTTAAACCCTGCTAAGCTAACTGCTTTTACCACATTCTCTGGCAGTGAATTCCAGAGTTTAATTACATGCTGAGTGAAGAAACATTTCATCCAATTTGTTTTAAATTTACTACTCAGCTTCATTGCATGCTCCCGAGTCCTTGTATTTTTGGAAAGAGTAAACAAGATATTCACAGCCACCCGTTCCACTTCACTCAGTATTTTATATACCTCTATTATATCTCCCTGAGCTATCTTATCCAAGCTGAGGAGCCCTAGCTGCTTTAACCTTTCCTCATAGGGAGTTGTATGTTTTCTAATTCTGTCATATCTTCTTCTTTGAATGGTGATCTTTATACAATGCTACCATACCTAAGTACTTAACACACATAATTGGATTTCTGCTTTGACACACCTATGTGCAAACATAGACATATATATGCTAGAATTGTAATCATTTACACTTGTATTTATCACATAAATGTTTATAGAATTGCCCCAGAAAGTCAAAATATCCTGGTACTGGTTTACATACGTTTCATTGCTTAGCCATGTTAATATACCAGCATCAAAAAACTGAATGATCATACAATTTAGCTTTTGCCTGTTTATTTTTTTTTTTTTTAATGAATTAGCAATCCTTTCGTTTTGAGAAGCGTCTGTTTGGAAATCTGTCAGCCTCAGCTCTCCAGCACTGAGCCTCTCTCTCCTCTCTGCTTCGTGTTTATCGTTCAGCGTATAATTTTCCAGAGGCAGGTTTAAAATGGGTAAAGCAGGAAAATGATTCAGCTGGCAATCTCTTTATTCACTGTAGCTTATTATCATAAATGTCTCAGCAGAGCCAACGACGAAGTCAATCAATGTGGAAAAATAATTCCAGCTTTCACTCCATAGGTACTGTAAATACTAAATAGTTATTTATTTTCATTACCGTGTGGGTGGCTAAGGCCTAGTGATGCATAATACTGTCATGAAAAGAAGCAGTTCAAAGATGTTGTTTTATTCTCTGAGAAAAGTGAGCCCAGGAAATTTGGTTTACATTTTACTACACATTAATAGCCCGTGTATTATGCTCTTTAAAGGAGTTCTGAAATCTCTCAGGCTATAATCATTTCTGAGGATAAATGAAATGGAGCGTAAATTAGTTTTACATGTATAAGCACAATCGTGCACAACGAATTACTATTGACCCTAACAGTCTTCTTATTTGTTAATGATGAATCTTAGCCAGCAGAAACTTACATAGTGGCAAGAGAAAGCTGGTTGATTAGGAAGTTGAAAAGAATTCAAAATACAGTCAAACCTTGGATAGCGAGTAACGTGGTTCGTGAGTGTTTTGCAAGACGAGCAAAACATTTTCTTAAATTTTAATTTAAATTTTAATTGTCTTGCAGTACGAGCACATATACGTGCGTGGCGTCAAATACGCACAATATATGCGCATTGCATCACTGATCGCGTCTAAACGTAATACATGCACCGACAGTTCAAGCGCGCACAACATACGCACATCTCACACTGAGCGTGGCCAAACGTAATAAAAGCATCATGTCCGATTCATCCGCAATGTAGTGACTGTTCAAAATTAGTGAGATCTTGCAATACAAGTACGTACAGTACTGTATTTTCTATTAAAGTTTTCAGGATGTGGAACGAATCATCTGAGTTTCCATTATTTCCTATGGGGAAATTTGCTTTGATATACGAGCGCTTTGGATTACGAGCATGCTTCTCGAACGAATTATGCTCGCAAACCAAGGTACCACTGTATTGGCAAGTCAACAGCACCTATATGGACTCATATAAAATGTATTCTGGCCAATATTCAAAACCATTTAATCAGCCAGGAATGGTTCCTGGCCAGTTAAATAAAATTTTAGCGCCTAACCATGGATATCCAGAAGGAGATAAGAGCATAAGAAAAGCCATACTGGATCAGATCAATTGTTCATCTAGCCCAATCTTGTGGCCAACCAGGTCACAAGTACCTGACAAAACCCCAAATAGTAGCAACATTCCATGCTACCAAACCAGTTTTCTTCTGCTGAATATCTGTGGTTATGATAATAACAGGAGACTGACTATAATGGTGATAAATACCAGTGAGGAGAAAGCGGCTAACACTTTGAAAAAAATGCTCAGAAAAGTGAAACTCTGAAGAGGGGGTGAAAACCTCCTCTTAAGGAAAGAGTTTACCGTCCAGTCATTGCATTGGTACGTGAAAAATCACTTTCTGACCACTGGTAAAATGTTTTCACGTACCAATGCAATGACTGGACGGTAAACTCTTTCCTTAAGAGGAGGTTTTCACCCCCTCTTCAGAGTTTCACTTTTCTGAGCATTTTTTTCAAAGTGTTAGCCGCTTTCTCCTCACTGGTATTTATCACCATTATAGTCAGTCTCCTATTATTATCATAGCCATTTTACTGACTAGTATTGATACATTAGTCCCTTTATCTCCTTAACGGAATATCTGTGGTTAGCAGCCAACCACAAACCAGCCATATCGCACAACAGTCAGGACAGATATCAGCATCAAAGCAGCTATGTTTAGCAATTAAAATAGGCCACATAAATAGCAGGCCCATCTTTAACTGTAAAGCACTGAATATCGGCTTAATCGGTTAAGTTGCTGTGGTCAAAAATGAAACCGGATTATTCAGTGCCGGCCGCCGGATAGGGCCAACAGCGCTAACACTATTTCAGCATTCACTTTATGGAACATTTGCATTTACACACCCAACTGCTGATTTAGGTGGCAGCATTTACACCAGCCATAGAAATGGTGTAAGTGATCGTACCTAAAATATGGTGGGTAACTGCAGACTGTCGTTAATATTCTATAACAGATTTGGCACCCAACTCTGCTGTTACAGAATTCTAGCTTAGCACTCAGTTTAAAGAATCCCCCTCCCCCAAGATGTAAATACACATTTGAGTCACATTATTATGACAACCTGCTAATATCCAGAATAACTGCCAGCCAGGCAGTTGCTGACGGGTGGTGGAACCAGCTGTCTAACGTGTCAATCGTGGTGGTCCCAAATGTACTAAATAGGGTTAAGGTCTGGGGAATTCGGAGACCAGGGAAGTAGCTGGAAGTCCTAGTTGTGCTCTGCGAACCACTCACGAACAATTCTAGCAATATGGCAAGTCGCTTTGTCCTGTTGAAAGATCCCATCATCCTTAGAGAAGACCATTAACATGTACGGGTGTACTTAATTGGCAAGGATAGAGAGATACCCATATTGGTTGAGAGTGCCTTCCAGAGGCAAGGGACCCATACCATACCAAGAAAACATTCCCCAGACCATAACATTCCCACCCCATCCCCGTGAGCTCGGTCCCCGTCCCCACCCCGCAAGCTGTCAGATCCCATCTGCACAAGCCTCATATAATTATAATAATAATAATAACAACAGCTTATATACCGCAATACCGTGAAGTTCTATGCAGTTTACAAAGATTAAGCAAAGGTACAAATTGATTGACTTTAAGAGGGGAGGAAGAAAGAGGGTTAATAGGACAGGAAATCCATTTTTGAGGAGAGAGTGATCAATAGAACAAGTTAATCACTATAGAGGGGAGAGAGGATCAGTTGTCTAGATACTTTAGGAACAGGTGTGTTTTCAGATGTTTCCTAAATTCCTCATAAGTAGTGGGCGAAAGCAATTGTTCTAGGTCTTTACCCCATGATGCTGCTTGGTGCGAGAGAAGATGTTTTTGGTGTTTTTTCAGTTTACAACCTCTCACTGGGGGGGAAACGAAGTTGGAATGTGAGCTTCTCTTGTGTCTGTTGGCTGAGAAGACAAAAAGGTCAGTTATATATTTAGGGGCAAGTCCGTGTAGTGCTTTGAAGCAGAAGCAGGCAAATTTAAACTTTACGCCCGCCTCCATTGGCAGCCAATGCAGCTGCCGGTAGTAGGGTGTCACGTGGTCAAACTTCCTCAGCCCAAAGATCAGTTTGACCGCTGCATTTTGCATCAATTGTAAACGCTGCATGTTCTTTTGGGAAATTGCTAAATAGGCAATGTTACAGTTGTCAATTAGACTCAGTACGAGGGATTGGACTAGGGTTCTGAATGCCGCTGTATCGAAACAAGCTTTAATGGATCTGAGTTTCCAGAGAGTGAAAAATCCCTTTCTGATCAAGGAGTCCACCTGGTCTCTCATGGTTAGGCACTGATCCAAAGTTACACCTAGTATCTTTATGGTAGGTTGGATAGAGTAATTAAGATTATTGATACATAGTGGTGATTTGTTGTCAAGTGGATGTGGCGAAGCAACGAAGAAAGTTGTCTTTTCTGAATTAAGTTTGAGCCTAAAGGTTGTCATCCAGAGCTCCATCACGTTTATGGCTTCTGAAGCTTTAGGAATAGTTTCAGAGATAGAATTAACGAATGGGATGATGATCGTAAAATCATAGAAACATAGAAGATGACGGCAGAAAAGGGCTACAGCCCATCAAGTCTGCCCACTCTGCTTACCCACCCCCTGTCTATGCCCTAACTAAATAGTTTTATCCCTAAATGAGTTAGCTGCGTGCCTAGTGAGGACATGTAGACGTTGAAGAGCAATGGAGATAGCGGAGACCCTTGTGGCACACCGGATGGATTGCTCCAGGTATCTGAAAGTTCATAATTAAAACGTACTTGATAAGTGCGGGACATAAGGAAGCCACGGAACCAATTCAGCACCTCGTCCCTGATACCAATGGCGTCTAGGCATTGCAGCAGTTTCCCGTGGTCTACTAGATCAAAGGCAGAACTCATATTGAATTGCATAACCAGAGCATTAAGGCCCTTACTAAACAGTAGGCTCAGATTGTCTAAAATAGCCGCAATTACTGTCTCAGTACTGAATAACGGTCTAAAACCGGATTGAGTTTCATGTAGGAGAGAGAACTGATCCAGATAATCCATCAGTTGGGTGTGTACCAATCCCTCCATAATTTTTACAATAAACGGAATGGATGCTACTAGTCTGTAGTTGGATATTATAGCTGAAGATTCTTTTCGATTTTTTAGAATTGGGGTTATTATGATTTTATACTGAACTTATTTTATTACAGTATAAAAAGAGACAATATTCTGTACAATTGTCATTTTATAAACACAAATAATACAGAGCAACATAGAAACATAGAAATAGACGGCAGATAATATATTTATAAATGACCTGGAGGCGGGAACAAAATGTGAGGTCATTAAATTTGCGGATGACACCAAACTATACAGCAGGGTTAAAACCACAGAAGACTGCGAAGACCTACAAAAGGATCTGATGATACTGGAAGAGTGGGCCAAAAAGTGGCAAATGAGCTTCAACATAGGGAAATGCAAGGTCATGCATGTAGGGAAAAAAAACCCGATGTTCACTTACAAAATGGGGGGATCACTGCTAGGGGTAAGTAACCTTGAAAGAGACCTGGGAGTGATGGTAGACACAACACTGAAGGCGTCGGCGCAGTGCGCCATAGCCCCAAGGAAAGCAAACAAAATGTTGGGTATCATTAAGAAGGGTATCACGGCAAGGATGAAGGAAGTCATCCTGCCACTGTATCGTGCAATGGTGCGCCCGCATCTGGAGTACTGTGTCCAGTACTGGTCGCCGTACCTGAAGAAGGACATGGCAGTGCTTGAGGGGGTCCAGAGAAGAGCAACTAAGCTGATAAAGGGTATGGAGAACCTCTCATATACTGACAGACTGAAAAAGCTAGGGCTGTTCTCCCTGGAGAAGCGGAGACTTAGAGGAGACATGATAGAAACCTTCAAGATCCTGAAGGGCATAGAAAAAGTAGATAGGGACAGATTTTTCAAAATATGGGAAACCACAAGTACAAGGGGGCACTCAGATAAATTGAAAGGGGACAGGTTTAGGACAAACGCTAGGAAGTTCTTTTTCACCCAGAGGGTGGTGGATACATGGAACGCGCTTCCGGAGGCTGTGATAGGTAGGAGCACGTTATAGGGCTTCAAAGAAGGTTTGGATAGGTTCCTAGAGGACAAAGGGATTGAGGGGTACAGATAGAAGTAGAGGTAGGTTATAGAGATAGGAGTAGAGGTAGGTTAAAGAAATAGTCAAGGGACCACTGCTCAGGCAGTGGGCCTGGTGGGCCGCTGCGGGAGCGGACCGCTGGGCGAGATGGACCTCTGGTCTGACTCAGCGGAGGCAACTTCTTATGTTCTTATAAGGGCCACTGCCCATCTAGTCTGCCCACCTTAATGTCCCTCCCCTACCTTTGCCCTGTGAATAGATCCCATGTGCCGATCCCATTTGGCCTTAAAAGCAGGCACGCTGCTGGCCTCAATCACCTGTAGTGGAAGACTATTCCAGCGATCAACCACTCTTTCAGTGAAAAAGAATTTCCTGGTGTCACCTCGTAGTTTCCCGCCCCTGATTTTCCACAGATGCCCTCTTGTTGTCGTGGGACCCTTGAAAAAGAAGATATCTTCCTCCGCCTCGATGCGGCCTGTAAGATACTTGAACGTCTCGATCATGTCCCCCATCTCTCTGCATTCCTCGAGCGAGTATAGCATCAAAATCAGTAATAAAAATAATAATAAAAAAATAATAAACGAAAACATCACAAAAGGTGACCGAAAAAATAAGAGTGCAACATACTAATCTCATATTAAGAACTGTAACTGTATGAGTGAAATGGTGACGTGTGAATGGAAAAAGACTAAAGGAGACCTACCATGGTGGTTACGGTATGAGACAAACCGCAAAAAAGATATCAAACTAACATGAGAGAAACATAAGGCCAAATTAACTCCAAATTAGAAAACATGAAGTCAAATTAGCTCCAAATTGGAGAACATATAAGCATATTTTTGTATAAAAATGTTAATGCCTGTTTGGACATAAGGTTCATAATAAAACATATGGGTCCCATGTTTCTAAACTAAAAAATTGATGAAACATAATATTTTATTTCAAACAGATCTTAAAAACCATTATAATTTGGAGCTTAAAAAGTCCAAATTATAATAAGACAAAAAGATTGGTAGACAAAACCATATACTTAGCTAAAAACTATGTCTTAAACCCAGCCCACATGATAATGTTAAATTCCATCGCCATATAACAAATTTCTAATTCATAAAGGATGATCTCACCGATCTTAAAAAACATTGTAAAGGAATTTAAAAGGTCTAATGAGGCAAAAAAACGGGCTAACATTAGCACATACTTGACTAAAAACTATATCTAAAATCCAGCACGCATGATAATGTTACAATGTCATAATATGAAAAAGTCAAAATATTAAAAAGTATTAAAACATTAAAAATAGCGCCACATAACAATATTAAATTCATAAAGGATGATATCACCGAGAAAATATATGGTGTTAATAATGGGAATAGCAAGGCTAAATCGATGCAGCCTAACCGAGTTTAAAGTCTGCTAGAAAAAATGATGAAATAATAATCCATCTATGTTTGCGCAAAGGAGCAGTGACAACAAATACAAAGCGACATCTCTACAACAGTGCCAGGATGATGTAGTCAAGACCTTTTTAAAAAAAATAAATAAATAAACAAGCATAAAAGAAAGTTAAGAATCCTATATAATAAAACCCTAGCCGCGCATGCGCACGCCTACCTGCGTGTTCCATTTTCCCTGTTCCATGAGATGTAGGTCCGTGGTAGCAGGCGTGCGCATGATGGCAGATGAAGTTCAACGTTGAGAAATGTAAAGTATTGCATGTTGGAAACAGAAACCCGAGGTACAATTATACGATGGGAGGGATATTATTGAATGAGAGCAACCAAGAAAGGGACTTGGGGGTAATGGTGGACATGACAATAAAGCCGACGGCACAGTGTGCAACAGCCGCTAAGAAAGCAAATAGAATGCTAGGCATAATCAAGAAGAGTATTACAACAAGGACAAAAGAAGTTATCCTGCCATTGTATCGGGCGATGGTGCGCCCACATCTGGAATACTGCGTCCAATTGGTCTCCGTACCTTAGGAAGGATATGGCGTTACTCGAGAGGGTTCAGAGGAGAGCGACACGCTTGATAAAAGGGATGGAAAACCTTTCATACGCTGAGAGATTGGAGAAACTGGGTCTCTTTTCCCTGGAGAAGAGGAGACTTAGAGGGGATATGATAGAGACTTATAAGATCATGAAAGGCATAGAGAGAGTAGAGAGGGACAGATTCTTCAAACTTTCGAAAAATAAAAGAACAAGAGGACACTTGGAAAAGTTGAAAGGGGACAGATTTAAAACAAATGCTAGGAAGTTCTTCTTTACCCAACGAGTGGTGGACACCTGGAATGCGCTTCCAGAGGGCGTAATAGGGCAGAGTACAGTACAGGGGTTTAAGAAAGGATTGGACAATTTCCTGCTGGAAAAGGGGATAGAGGGGTATAAATAGAGGATTACTGCACAGGTCCTGGACCTGTTGGGCCGCCGCGTGAGCGGACTGCTGGGCATGATGGACCTCAGGTCTGACCCAGCAGAGGCATTGCTTATGTTCTTATGTTCACCCATTTGGGCCAGCTAAAACCAGGCCTAAATGCTTGTACCTAAGTTATGTGCCAACCCATTGGGCAGCGCATAACTTTAGGAATGCCCAGAATCCAGCCCTGGTCGTGACCCCATTTTGATTCGTGCACTGGACATGATGCATAACACTTTGTGCAATGTGCCTACCAAGTGTGCACATAACTTCTAACTGATGCCAATTAGCATCAATTAACAGGTGATAATTGGCAATTATCAGTGATGATTGGCTACATGCACTACTGTGCATGTACAACCTTAGGAGCTGTATACAGAACTTGGGGGACATTTTATAAAAGTCAATTACATGTACCTAAAATAATCCAGGACATCTGTGCATTCTAACAAAGAGTAAATATGTGTGTTTACTTTCCATGGGGCAATTTTCAAAAGGGAGATATGCATGTACTTTCCCTTTGAAAAATTGTATAATTTTTGCGCATGATTTCTACACTCCCTAATCCTAAAATGTCCTGTCGATCTGTCCAAATTAGATTGTAAGCTCTTCTGAGCAGGGACCACCTATTGAATGTTAAATGTACAGCGCCGCATATGTACAGCGCTAAAGAAATGATAAATAGTAGTAGTAGTACACAAATTAGGCAGCCTTTTAAAAATTCCCTTTAAAATGATTTGATAGATTGTCATTTGGCTTCCTTAAAATTGAATTTGTGCTGCAAAATGAAAAATAAGCCAGTTTGTTACCCTAGCCCTCAACTGTGCCCTTTGCCTTAACCCACATAATTACAGCTGGAGTAAAAAAAAAAAAAAATAAAAGGCCACCTTCACCTAACTGCTTGCTTCTGTGAGTATTTTCTTCTGCTCAACCGACAGAAACAGGATCATCCTAGCCTGCCAGTCTGTTTTTAAAACAGTGATGGATTATAGGAGCCTTCATCATCTGGCAAGAGAAACCTGAGCCTTCTCCTTGCTTGAAATAATTTGCCGTGACTGATCATAATCAATTTGCGCAAGACCCCATGAAATGCTTTCCATATTTTAAAGAAATTAAGTGTCTAATTTAATCCACATGTCTATCTTGGGGAGTTTAATTATTCAGCTCTTCCTGATAGCAAAAGGTTGCAGGTCTCCTTATTTTGAGGTGCAGATGGAGATGGGACCGTATCATGCAATCTTTCATCTTCTTTTATTTATTTATTTTTTTTTTTTAAAGGCACAATTATCTCTGTATAAAGGATACAACCTACTACTGTGGAAAACATTGAAGATTTCAGTGGAGAAGAGTGATAGAAAGTTCATCCATAAAAAGATACCTGTCAAAACAGTGCAGTGGCCTAATGGAGACTGGCAGTTTAATCAGTACCTGTTAGCCTAGTTATCACACTTATGCCCAGTCATGCAACACTGAAAATCAAATTGCTCAGATAGGGCACATATGTGAATTAGACCAAATATAACTGCAGTTGTGCTTTAAAAATAACAAAATAAAAGCAATTGGTGCCACTGCGATATCTCCACCTTGAGGATGTGCAAGTGTATTACAACCCCAAAACCTAACTCAGGGAATTAAATCTAATATTAGATGGCTGGTTTACTTATATATATATATATATTTATTCAATTTTCTATACCGTTCTCCCAGGAGAGCTCAGAACGGTTTATATGAATTTATTCAGGTACTCAAGCATTTTTCCCCTGTCTGTTCCAGCGGGCTCACAATCTAGCTAATGTACCTGGGGCAATGGGGGGATTAAGTGACTTGCCCAGGGTCACAAGGAGCAGCGTGAGTTTGAACCCACAACCCCAGGGTGCTGAGGCTGTAGCTTTAACCACTGCACCACACTCTCCCCTATATTACGAATCTCCTCCCTGTGTTGTTTAAATGAAATATATATTATATGTAAACTAACTTGGAAGTGCTCAGAACCCTCAGGTAGAGAACCCGCAAACGGGGACACGCCCCAAAATGCAGACTACCCCCGTGAGGGCAAAACGCATCAGAACCCAGTAGCACTATCTCTGGCTCCACCAGGTTATGGACTCTTTAGCGTTTATTGCAATTGATTGAAGTCACAAGAAAGCATGGACATTAAGCACTAAGCACTTTATATGAATGAAAACAATCACAACGAAAAGATAAAAGATAAATTAAAAAGTTTTATTAGTGTAGGAGGAGGTGCAATGATAGACCAAGGGGGGGGGTCTGCATTTTGGGGCGTATTCCCATTTGCGGGTTCTCTACCTGAGGGTTCTAAGCACTTCCAAGTTAGTTTACATATAATATATATTTTGTTTAAACAACACAGGGAGGAGCAGTGTATTACAACCAGCATTTAGTTTTCCCTATAATCTATTCCAGCCTCCAAAGAAATGAATTCCATTTTGGTTGGAAGGAAAGGATTGGGCAACGTGGATGACGACTGATTCCAAGGTATCATACAAATGGCATCAGGGATGCTTGGGGGGGAGGGGTTGAGAATTCCATTTGCACGAGCTGGAGCTATACGATCCTGTTAAGATTGCGTGGAAAAGTATCAAGTGTTATTTATATTTAATATACCAAAGATATCTAAGCAATTTACAATCTATATAATAAAAGGCTAACTCGCGCATGCGCACTCCTATTTGCGTGCTTCCATGATCCGTAGGTCCGTGGCCGGCAACAGTGCGCTTACTACGGCCACACGCGAGGTAGAGAAATTTTAAAACGCAGCACTCCCTGCTCTCCAGCAATGGCATTTTCTGCATGGCGGTTACCCCAGATTAAAAAAGAGACTACGGCGGTGGAGATAATAGGGGAAGCCGAAGAACCCAGCTGTTTGCAACAGCCCCGCACTCTGAATGGCTCCCTTGCTGGGGGTTTTCGTGTTGACGGCTCCTCTTGCGTCCGGCCGCAGCTTTGGACAGAGGGGCAGCATTTTTGTGGGAGCCGGCCTTCGGAGAGGCTTGCAACGTGGAGACGGATGCGAGAGGGGCTGCTGCCGGAAGGGCTTTGGTAGAGGAGCCAGCCAGACCGCGCACTCACAGTCTGCCTGACAGTGGCGGCTCCTCAATCTCGCCTCTGCAGTCGGGCGGTGAGGGAGGCGGGGAAGGCAGCCGCTGCTCCCGGAATCCACTGTTGTTGCCATTGCCGCCACCTCCTCCTCCCCGGCCTAGGTGCGCAGCGTTGGGAGCGGGGCCCGGCGACGGATGCAGCAGTAGTGGCAGCTCAGGGGGGGCGGTGATGGCGGCGATTCCTCCCGCGCGGGGAGTCTCTGGGTAGGTTCAGGGATGCGCGGGTATGTTCAATAATCACCCATACCCCTAAACTCACACGCAGCCGACCAGCACGGAAGCCCCGCCCCGACCGGCTCCTCCAGGCCAACGACGCTCACAGGCCTAAGTCGGCCAGTCAAAGCAACGGATCCGATGCAGCAAAAACGGCCGATCCCCTAGCAAGTAGCCTGCATGCTGCTCCCGAAGCTGTAACTCAGGTTATTTCAGTGAAAGTGTGAAGGGAAAAGGTGGAGAGAGGAAGGGAGAGATAGAAAGCAGAGAAGCTGCAGAAATCTCTCTCTCTATCAATTTCTCTATCATTAAACAACTTTCAAGATAGAAAGCAGGGAAGCTGCAGAATTTTATGACTTTTATTATGATTTAAAAATCCTGAACTTTACTTAAGTCCTTTCTTTGCAGTTTCCAAGTATCTGATCATTTTAAATGTATTATTTTAAAGTTTCCTTTTCAGTAGCAAAAGGGGGCCAGGGAGTGAACTTGCTTTGCTTTGGGGGGAGGGGTGTGCTGGGTGCAGGGAGCAATCTTTATTTGCTTTGGGGAGGATATAGAAGGGGGCCATAGAGAAAGACAAAGAAAGGCAGGCAGGTGGCCATGGAGACATAAAGCCAGACAGCGCACGAGAACGAAAGACAGTGGGCACGGAGAGAGACAGAAAGAAAGAAAGACAGACAGACAGGGGGCCAGATGGAGAGAGACAGACAGAAAAAAAGACCAACAGAGGTAAGGAAAGAGACAGAAAGAAAGGAAGAAAGAGACAGGGGCAGGGAGACACACAGAAAGAAAGACATATATTCTAGCACCCGTTAATGTAACGGGCTTAAACACTAGTGTATAATAATAACAAAAGAAAAAGGATTACAGACAGTAAGACAAGGTACCACAACAGAGGGCCTATTTTATAGTGTTGATTCAATACCTCTAAAATCATAACATCAAACAGCTGAAACTTACATCCAAGATACAGGTGTTAGACTGATTGCTGCTAGTGGGTTCCAAGTTATGGTTGGGAAAATGCTTGGTTGAAATAGTGAATTTTGAGTGCCATCTAAATTTCTGGAGAGATAATTCCAGATAGAGGTCTAGTATTTATTTGTTGTTTATTTTACGTATTTATATACCACCTATTAAGGTTATCTAAGCGGTTTACAATCAGGTACTTGAGCCCTATCTGTCCCGGTGGGCTCACAATCTATCTAATGTAACTGGGGCAATGGAGGACCGAGTGACTTGCCCAGGGTCACAAGAAGCAGCGCGGGATCTGAACACACAACCTCAGGGTGCTGAGACTGTAGCTCTAACCACCGGCAGTAGCAGATTATTCCATTCTGTGGGAGTTAAAATGCTAAAACAAGATTGCCTAGTTGTATCTAAGAAGATATGCCAGGACGGTGGGATGAGCCCTACATTCTGATCTGGGATGAGCCCTACATTCTGATCAGATGAACAAAGAGCTCTAGATGGAGAGTAGGAGATTAAACAATTAAAAAGAAACAGATATGTATTTTCATATTATGTTTTTGAAACTTAATAAAACTTTCAGGAACTTAAAAAAAAAAAACCCCACAGAGGCTGGCTAGAATAATACACTTGATGGACCCTAATCAGTACTTTAAAAGGATTCCGATAGGAGACGGGGAACTAATGCTCATAGAATTGAATAAAAAAGTGTAACAGGGTCAAACTATTTTGCAACATGAATAGAAAGCCTGAGAGCCCCGTCTCGACAGGTGACTTCTAACATGGAGCTGGGAGGCCCGCGAGGTCGCCCGTCGGGGTAGAGGCGATTTATGCTAGTGTAAGGAGGGTGGTAGGGACCGCTTCGGTGGGGTGGTTTTTCCCACCCATGGGAATGACCTCTGATTGGTGGGAGGCCGTGGCCGTAGGGAATTGTGGGAGGGGGTATTTAAGGGGGGGGTTCTCGAAGGATCCTAACAGTTACCAGGTCCTTTGAGGCAGCTTTCCCGCCTGCCTGCAATATCATTGGAAGGGTGTTAGGGTAGCTTAGGTGGCGGTATCCCGAGCTACTGGCTGCTGGACTCATCAAGGGAGCTGAGAGCCGTGCCTGGTGGGTCGGATAACCCTGGACAATGGGGCATATGGAGACATGCCACCCCTCGTACCCTTGCTTGTACAGCGGGGTCGGGGGCCATTTAAAATTGTTACTGTAGCTCGGGATCAAGGTTGTTATGGTGATAACATTGTGTTTGTTAAAATATGTTAAATGTTATTTAAGATATATGTCAATTTGAAATAAACATGGCTGCAGCCAGGCTACCACATAGGAGTAAGTGTCTTATTGGGAATGGGCAGAGGTATGGCTTGGTGGGCTGCTCCAGGTTCCGCAGATAGAGGTTTTCCAGCAATGTTTTGTTTTAACTGTTGTATGTTGGAAAATTTGAGCCTTGTAGTAATGAATTGCAATTGAGATAAGAAAATACAAGCAAATGTAGAAGTATAAGCTCAAGGGTCAATTTTCAAAGCAGGTTAAATGTCCAGGAGAATTTCCTGGCCATTTAAATCATTTGTCCGGGGCTAATGGTGTATACTCAGCAGCACTTAACTGGATAGTACAACTGAATATACCCAGTTAGCTGTTCGCCACTGGCTGAGTATTGACCCCTAAATGTATTGGACACTTTTATCTTTGTGAAATAGATGTCACTGCCGCATGTAGCCAGTGCATACACATCAAGTCAGGCTCTAAGTTGGCAGCTCTCATTCTAAAATGCTACCAGAATTGTAGTATAACCCAACCTAGATGCATCAATTCTGATTTGTATGTTCTATCTATGGCCATTGTTTTAGGAATATATCCAGGTGAATAAAGCATACACATGTAAATACCAGTTTCAGAAAGCTGTTATTTACAAATGGACACCCACACCACAGTGACAGGGGAATAACAAGTCAGCGAATACAGAAAAACTGCAAATAACTTTTTCATGTTATTTGCGGTTTTCTATTTTTAAAAAAGCATCGTGAATAAGGTGAAACCGTAAATAACAAAAAAGATCACATTCGCGATTTTGGTTGAAAACATTTACTGCAGTTTTTGAATAACACATTGCTGTACATCAAACATGGGTGAAGCAATATAGAGTACGTTCTGTACAGTAATTATCTCTTACTCAGTCAGTGTCTTCCTCCTCATCGTCCAGTACATGTACTGCATGCAGTGAAGGAGAAGATAAAGAGGATAAGTGAACACCAGGTGCCTCCTCAGGCAGTGGAAGTGGATCTACAGTATGCGGTACAGGTGAAAAAAGACGAAGAGACGAAAGGGATGCCTCCTCATGGGTGGAAGAGGTGGATGGAGAGGCAGTAACTCTAGGTATCTTTTGGAAATACATTGTGATTTCCGTCTGGCTCGTCTGCTTCATCATTTCTTTATATATATTTTTGTATGTAGAAATCGCTGCTTCTGCTAACTCCTTCATCTTTAACGCACATGGATGGGTCGATGGCATAGAAAAAGTCGACCGCACCATTGAACCTGCGTATGCCCTCTGCAATATTATCCACTGTACTCCTTCTTCATCTTCATCTGGTATTGCCTCTCTTTCAGGAGCAGTCAAGTCAACTAGGTCATCTTCCATTAGTTCATTTGCTCTGGTGTCTATTACGTCTTGAATATCCTCCATATCCATATCTTCCCCACCCATCTGCTTTGCCAAGTCCACAATGTCTTCCATAATTTCTTGGACAGGCTCTGTGATATTGACAGTGTTCTCCCTTTTTACACATTCAGGCCAAAGATTCTTCCAGCACAAGTTCACTGACTCTGGCGTGACAGCTTTCACCACTCTTTCAATAATATTGATGGCATTGGCAATAGTGAAGTCCTTCTATTTTTTTAGGATGTTCTCCGCGTTGGTGCCTTTGTCCATCACATAGACAATCCTCTCCAATGAATACCTTGTGTAGTGTGCTTTGAATGCCCTAATTACCCCCTGGTCGAGAGGCTAGATGAGAGATGCTGTGTTCGGGGGCATGTAGACAATCTGAACACCCTCAATGTGGAACTCATGTGGGTCTGGATGACCAGGGGCATTGTCCAATATCAACAGAACCTTGAATTTCATTCCTTTATTGGCCAGGTATTTTCTTACTTCAGGCACAAAACACTGATGAAACCACTGTAGGAACAGTGCTCTGATTGTCCAAGCCTTCTTGTTGCTCATCCAATAAACAGGCAGCTGGAACTTATCTTTTCCCTTCAAGGCTCGGGGGTTCGCTGCTTTATAAATCAGTGTTGGCTTTATCATATGGCCTACTGCATTTGCACAAAGCAGCATGGTTACTCTATCCCTTGCAGCCTTGAAACCTGGTGCTTGCTGATCCTCTTTGCTAATGAAAGTCCTCTGTGGCATTTTCTTCCAAAATAGAGCAGTTTCATCGGCATTGAACACCTGCTCAGGTTCATATCCCTTCTCTTCAATAATTTCCTTTAAAGTAGCAGGGAACTCTCTGGCTGCCTCTTGGTTGGCAGATGCTGCTTTTCCTTACATTCTCACATTACGCAGGCCATACCTGTGACAGAATTGATCAAGCCATCCTTTACTGGCCAGAAAGTCGATGGATTGTGACAATCCACCTTCCCTGCTCTTCAAGTTATCATACAAAGACTTTGCCTTTCCTCTTATCATCACAGAGTCTACCGGAATTCTCTTCTTGTAGCAATCCTGTACCCACAGAAATGTTGCAGCTTCCATACGAGAGAGAGTGACATCTCACACAACATGTAATGTCTTCGCACCTGTAGGAGTAGCTGCTGCAACAACTTCATGGATTGCTTTTTCATTCTTCTTTAAGTACCTAACGGTAGACTCATTAATGCCATAATGCCGAGCAACAGCAGAGGAGGACTTTACTCTCTGAAGCATATCCAATAATTCAACCTTTTCTTGCAAGGTTTTCACTTTTTTTTCCCTCTTGTATTTTCAGTAGCACCTGAAGTCTTGCGCTTTGTAGCCATGGTGGGAATCAGCAATTTCTCTGAAAAGTGCTGGGAATCAGCGATTTCTCTAAAAAGTACTGGGAATCAGCGATTTTATCTTTAAATGCTGGTGATCAGCGATTTTCTCTGTGCAACTGGAAATCAGCGATTTTCTCTGTGCATTGCTGGGAATCAGCGATTTTCTCTGTGCATCCTGTGAATCAACGATTTTATCTGTAAATGTGATTTTCTCTGTGCAACTGGGAATCAGCTATTTTATCTGTAAACGAGATGTTCTCTGTGCAGTGCTTGGAATCAGCGATTATATCTGTAAACGGTGTGAATCAGCGCTTTCTGTGATGTAATGGGGGGGGGGGGAGCCAGCAAGCGATAAACCACAAATAATCGAAACCATGATTTCTGAAACTGCGAATACGGAGGGAGAAGTGTAATAAGGGAGGGCAGGTGCCTAGATTGGGAAGGCATGCTGGGCTAAATGCCTAATTTTAGGTGCCATTTATAGAACCTATTTATTAAAGTTATTCATATTCAGGTATTTCCTTAGATTGTTGGGGTATTTTGGGTTTTTTTTTTTTAGGGGGGTCATCAATACTATTGCCAACAGGTTCACTCCATATTGGTTGTCCTCTCACTAGATAAAATATTGTGACTGTGATTTTACCCAAACCCAGCTGAGCCAGCACAACAGGGTCCTCCTTTTATCTGTTGTTGATCCAAATTGTTCTTGGGCTTATTCCAATGTTAATATTTTCTATAGCCAAAGCAAGGCTGAGCTTGTAATTCTTCAGCCCTGGGGTGGCTGCCTGACTGCATCATTGCTCCTTAGAGGAAGCCAGCTATGTTGTATCAAGGCTGATTTGAGTTTAATGGCAATTGAACAACATATTTGCACCATAAAACTGATTTTAAAAAAACTCACTACCGAGATCTAGAACAGGAAAGAAAAGAAGAAAGAATTGCCACAAAACATAAATGAGCACAAATATAGCTGGGACTTAAGGCCCTGACTCTATAAAGTCCGCCTAAAGTTAGATGCTGATATAGGCACTGATTTTATAACACTTAAGCGCCCACTATAGAATCATGCTTAGCATCACCTGAGCATGCTTAGGCTGTGCACAGCTTCCTAACATTTAGCCATCCTCAAATTATGCCAGGGCTTCTATGCCTAAAGTAGGCACCGATATCAGAGCCTAATGGCACCTGATTCACAAAGAGGCACCTAACTCGAAAACATGCCCATGATCCGGCCGCCCCTAACCACGCCCACTTTTAGTGTAGGCGCTCTGGGCTAGGAGCCTACTTTTAGAGAATCAAGTTAAGTACCTAACATTCAATTAAAGCTGATTAAGAGGTGCCGAGTGCCAATATAGGCACTGATTAGGTTTACTTTATAGAATCAGAGCTATAGTTTCAAGTCCAATGCCCTTTTATTCTGAGCCTGCACTTACCTTCACTTAACACCACAGAATTGATTCTATTTGACAGAAAGCCTTAAATATTCACAGCGTGGACAGCAAAATCAGCGTTAACTCGCCAGCAGTAAAATAAATTACAAAAAATCCAAGAATCTGGACATGGCATTTTTATAGATTTTAAGAATGTTCAAATTTGTAAGCTTTCAGCATTATTGAAGTTCCTTCTTCAGCTGATGTATTTCCTATGGAAGCAAAGCTTCGTTTGTTGTCTACCTCTGGTTATACTCGAGCAAGCAGAATTAGCCATTCTTTCCATGGGCAAAAGTGTGATTCTATAGAAAAAGAAGTGTAAAATTTGAGAAAAAAAAGTGAGACGAGGCTAGTGGCTCCATTGTACTAATGTCATACCTCACAGAAGGGCTTGAGTTTGACCCCCCCCCCCCCCCCAGCTGAGATCATCTCTCTCCCAGGTTAGCCTGGACTAGAGAGGCTGTGAAAGAACCATTCACACTGTGAAATGGTCCATGGATGAAGGAAGCAAAATGGTGACATCTAGTGGCCAGATTTAGTTTCCATGAGTGAAGGGTTCCAGAATGAGGCCTGGTACATAGCTCCAAGGCAAAGACTGGAACTGTAATGCCTGAACTGAATAAAGATTCATGGCACCAGCTTTTAGCCTTCACTCTGAGATACTACAGTGTCTGCATCTGAAGTATTACAAGACAGTACTTCTTAAACCTTACCTGGAGGAAAACTTAGCTAGCTGGGTTTTCAGGTTAATCATGATGAATATGCATGAGATAGATATGCATATTTTGAAGACCCATTGTATACAAATCTATTTCATCCATATTCATCCTGAAAATCTGACTGGTTAGATGTTCCTGCACAAGAGGGTAGGCATGCACTGTTACAAGATGAGATTTAGAAATTTAAACATGATTACCCTAAAGGAAAGGCGAGGCAGGAAAGGGTAAAGGGCAATGGGATCTTATACACCGCTTTCTGTGGTACAAAGCAGTTTACATTTATAATATGCAGGTACTTTCTCTGTTCCTAGTGGGCTCACAGTTTATTTTTTTGTACCTGGAGAAATGGAAGATTAAGTGACTTTTCCAAAGTTATAAGGAGCTGCAGTGAGATTCAGTGGCATACCAAGGGGAGGGCGGGGGAGGCGGTCTGCCCTGGGTGCACGCCCCAAGGGGGTGCACAGCTGGCCACCCTCCAGTGTTCTCCTAAGGCCGGCAAACTGCGGCTCTTTAGCCACTTGAGTGCCACCGCCGCCATCAGGAACAGGCTGGCGCCGAGTTCTCCCTGCTCTTCCCTGCGGGGCCGACCAACTCTCGCCGCCCGACGTCAATTCTGACGTCGGAGAGGACGTTTTGGGCCAGCCATTGGCTGCCTAGCTTGCTTGGAACGTCCTCTCCGACGTTAGAATTGACGTCAGGCGGCGAGAGTTGGTTGGCCCCGCGGGGAAGAGAAGCAGGGCTAATTCAGCGCCTGTTCCCGATGGCGGCAGTGGCAGCCTATTCCCCAGTGGCGGAGACAGCATTTTCCCAATGGTGGTGGTATGGGGGAGGGGAGGGAGAAAGAAAGAAAGGGGGGGGGACAGGGAGCCAGAAAGAAAGGGGGCAGGGTGAAACAAAGAAAAAGAAAAAAATGGGGCACGGAGAGAGAGTGAAAGACAGACGTAGAGAAAGAAAGGGGGCATGGAGAGAGAAAGAAAGAAGGGGGCAGGGTGAAAGAAAGAAAAAAAATGGGGCGATGGAGGGGAGGAGCTTTACCATGAGGGTTTGGCAGAACGCCGTCGTGCCTTTTCCTTTGCCTATATGGTAAAAAGGAAATCCAAGACCCGGGTTTATCCCATGGAACCCGGGCCCATACCTCAAGCAGCTGGCCCGATGGATCATTTTTTCGAACGAGGGCCTGAGGTGAAGCCGGTTGAGAAGTCCTCAGCTGGAACTGAGAGTGAGACGGAATGCTCTCAGATTTCCTTTGAGGCAGCCAGCCTCTCACCGGAGGAGCGGAGACTGCCGGACCAGCCATGTCCCCGACTTTCGTTGGAGAGGAGTGAGACGGCAATGCTGGGGAGCAGTGAGAAGAACGAAGAATTTGCAGTACAGAGAGTTTCTATGGCTTCAGCACTCCCTTTAACATCATCCGGAGCCCTGATTTTTCCTGGTGAACTACCCGAACCTGCCACAATGATATTGCCTTCAGGTACTGTTTCAAAAGAGATTGAATCTTCTTTTGTATTTGCCCCTTTGAAGAAACCCCCAGTAGTAGATTTGGACTCAATTTGGGAAGCAATTTCTACTTTACAGTCCTCTTTAGGGACTTCAATTCAGAAATTAGCTATACAGACCTCTGAATTTGCATTGGAAACTTCTAAACTACAGTTGAACTTGGGGAAATTAGAGACTAAAGTCCAGGATCATGAGGAAAAATTAGAAAGTTTAGGAGCACAAAATCAGCTCCTAATGAAAGAAAATGGATATATCAGTAGTAAATTGGAGATATTGGAGAATGCAACAAGGAGACAGAATCTCAGATTGATTAATTTTCCTAAAGTTCCTACTGCCTCTGTTTCACAATTGTTTAAGAGATATCTCTCTGAGATTTTAAAAGTGCCTGAGTCATTATATCCTCCTATTTCAAAGATTTTCTACCTTCCTTTAGGGAAGAAAAAATTGGCTGAAGATCAAGCTGAATCACGGACTGAAGTTCTAAATATAACTGATATTTTGGAAAAGTCTGATTCTGAATTAGTTCAATCAGTTACCTTGTTTGTACAATTAGCCTTAGAATCAGACAGAGAATGGCTGTTAAAGATGTTTTTTAAAGCTAGAGAAAAATTGTTTATGACTTACAAGATTCAAATGTATCCAGATGTGTGTAAAGTAACACAAAAAAAGAGGAAGCAATTCCTACTATTACGACCCCAAGTCTTACAACTGGGAGCAACATTTGTGTTAAAATTTCCTTGTAAGTGCATGGTTAACTTCCAAGGAGATAGATATATTTTTTTTGAATCTTTACAACTGTCTAGATTTTTAGTAAGTAAAAGGCAGTTTTTGGTTAGTACACCAGTTAATATTCAGGAATAAGCTCCAAAATTGCTTAGGCCAACCCTTAGGACCCCTCATTTTCCTGAGTTTGGTAATTTAATTAGATTAATCCGTATATTTTAAGGTTTTCCTCCTCCATTGTTTGAGGACTAGTTACGGCCTAGCCATATTATGGCCCTAATTTTGAATTGTATTTGAAAATTCCTAAAATTTGTTGTGTGACTAGACTGTTTATTTCAGTATATGATGTAATTTTTGGATCATGTTAAATTTGAAATTCTATAAATAAAAAATAAAAAAATGGGGCACAGAGAGAGAGAGAGAAAGACAGACATACAGAAAGAAAGGGGGCATTGAGAGAGAAAGAAAGAAGGGGCAGGGTGAAACAAAGAAAGAAATGGGGCACGGAGAGATAGAAAGACAGACATACAGAACGAAAGGGGGCATGGAGAAAGAAACAAAGAAGGGGGCAGGGTGAAACAAAGGAAGAAAGAAAGAAATGGGGCACGGAGAGAGAGAGAGAAAGACAGACATAGAGAAAGAAAGGGGGCATGGAGAGAGAGAAAAAGAAAGAAGGGAGCAGGGTGAAACAAAGAAAAAGTTTGGGGAGGGAATGAGGTCTGGAGGAGAGGAAGCATACAGGAGGCTGAAAGAAGGGAAGAAATATTGGATGCACAGTCAGAAGAAGAAAGTGCAACCAGAGACTGATGAAATTACCAAACAAAGGTAGGAAAAATGATTTTATTTTCAATTTAGTGATCAAAATGTGTCCGTTTTGAGAATTTATATATGCTGTCTATATTTTGCACTATGGCTCCCTTTTACTAAACCGTAATAGCGGTTTTCAGTGCAGGGAGCCTATGAGCATCGAGAGCAGCATGGGGCATTTAGCACAACTCTCTGCGCTAAAAACCACTATCGCAGTTTAGTAAAAAGGGAGGGGGTATATTTGTCTATTTTTGTATAGTTGTTACTGAGGTGACATTGCATAAAGTCATCTGCCTTGACCTTTTTGAAAACCCGCGGAATATAAATGATAATTAACATTTTCTCTGTGTACAGTGTGTTTTGTGTTTTTAAAATTTTATTGTTGGTAGATCATTTTGACTTGGCTACAAAGTTAAGGGGGTGGGAGGGAGGGGAGCTGCTAAAATACATCTAGTAATCCTTGCAGGCTTGACTGTGCAGGGAATTATTTTTGTAAAATCATGTTTTGTTATGTGACTGGTATTATTTAGACTTTAATTTCTATGAATGAATAGAATGAAAATGATATAAAATTACTTGCTTGTTTTTATGTGCGTGCGCTGAAGGAAAGTGGAGAGAGAGTGGGCTGAGGACGCTAAAAGGAAATGAGAAACAGAGAGTGGGGAAAAGACGCTGATTTATAAATTGACAATTGTACAGAATATTGTTTCTTTTTATACTTTAATATAATAAGTTCAATATAAAACAATTCAAGGCTTGTGTGGATGGAATCAGGTGGTTTTCGGGGATGGGGACCGAGCTTACAGGGATTAGTCCAATAAAATGGTATTTTCTTATTTCTCATTATTTGTTTTATTTGTTAATTTGTAAAGTGGTGATTGTTATGTATCAGTTTTTTAAAATTTACATCTACTGTCTTTATATTTTTCACTGTATTAGAGGACATGTGTTACTGTTTTTGTGGTGTTGTGGTGTTGCGGTGTTGCATTGTATGCAGAGTCTGGTTTCTTGGCGGTTCAGTTTAACTTTTGTCTACATATTTCTATTTTTAGTTTGTGATTATTCCATATTGGGTGAGGGTGTATCTCTGTTCTGTGTGTATGAAAAAAACATAGTTTTCAGTTGGCATTGACTGCAAGATCAATTGACTGTGCGGGATCTGGCTTGTTTAGTTTTACAATGTATGTGTTGGTGTTCTAGTGTTCACTGCAGTGTTTAAGATGCTGCCTTTTTCTAGGTACACTCTTGTTGTGCGATATGTGGATTGTTACTAAAAATCATATTTTTCATATAGATGGGGGGAGGGGTGTCAAAAAATGATAGGCCCCAGGTGTCACATATGCTAGGTACGCCACTGGTGAGAATCAAACCCATTTCTTCAGGTTCTCACCCCACTGATAGGATAGAGGTATTTAGAAGATAAGAGAGATATTTAGATATCTGAAAGTTATTAATCGTGCACCAAACCAAATGTGTTTCAAAGGAAAGATGTCTGGGGTCTTGATATAAGGTTGTAAGAGAAGGTCTGAAAACAAATGTCAAAAAATTTTTCTTCACGTAACGGTTAGTTGAAGCACTGAATACTGATGTCTAAAATGGTACCAGAACTTAATAGGGCAGAGGCATGAATAACTACAGGGAATTCTTAGTGGCCTAAATTGTAAAGCACAAAAAGTATAATTTTGTGGTACTTATAAAGCTTTCTTGGCTCTGAAGGTGCCTAAGCCAACTACAAGTATTATAAAGGAGTTTATACAAAATGTAAGAATTGAGATGAATACACAGTAGAATTTAGTTTGCATGACCCAAATATGAAGTGATAGCAGCCGGAAAAAATATGTTTCCAATTTCATTAGATTTGGAGCTTTAGATAACTGTATAAAGTGAGAAGGCACAGTAATTGAGATGAATATGCTTATAATGCTGAAAAGCTTATAAAGAGAGCTCCTGTAGAATATTGAGTTACTCGTATGATTATGTTGTGATGTGATATAGAGCCTGAGGTACCTGAGCCAATCAGGCACTTCCTTAGGGAGGAGCCTAAGGAAGTCCCTGATTGGCCATTGTTTTGGCCAATCAAGAACTTGCTTAGGCTCCACCCTAAGGAAGTCCCTGATTGGCTTAGATACCTCAGGCCCCTCCCCATGTATCACATGATACACCAGGGAGGGGCCTAAGGCCTATATTGCTGATGGCGGCCGATGGAGGAGCAGGAGGGACCGAGCACCCTCCTGCTCCCGACTTAAAGGTACAGGGAGGGGGAGGGCGGCGGTGGGGGGTGACCCAACATGACAGCTGGGGGGCCCGACAGCAGGAGGGAGTGGGTTTCCCTCCTGCCATATCAGTTTGCTTGGGGAGCGATGGCAGGAGGGAGTGGGCATCCCTCCTGCCATCTTTAAAACTTCAGTGGGGGGGCCAATGGCAGGAGGGAGTGTGCATCCCTCCTGCCATCTTTATGCGGGGGGGGAGCATTTGGTGGCAGGAGGGAGTGGGCACCCATCCTGCCATGATGTTCAGGGAGGTTTCAGGACAGAAGAGTCGGCAACGGATAGTAAGCGACTGGTCCTAAACAGTCTCTCTTTTTCGGATTGGCAAACCCAGTTGGGATCTCTTCTTCTGCTTTGTGAATCGATCGCTGCCTTCTTTTGCATGGCATTTTCCATCATTAGCATGCTTGGATCAGAGATTGGGTGAGTGCTCGGAGAAGCACATCAGAAAGCAGTTTTGTGAATCGGGTCAGGGAACACGAACGATCACAAACCAGTTAAACCGGAATGTGGTGGGGTTTAAAAAAGGCTTGGATAATTTCCTAAAAGAGAAGTCCATAGGCGTCTTGAGCAGGACACTGAGAAGAGCACTCCCATCTCGAAGATGGTTTATTTTTTCCTTCAAATTTTTGGAAATAATCTTTTTCTATGCCTAAGAGAAGGGGGAAACAGAGGGGTGTCCCTCCACCTACCTCAGGATCCTCAACGCCGAGGCAGACTGTGATTACAGCATTCACAGTCCAACCTTCCATTTCGGGCGCTTCTGCTGCTGTGAGTCGGGAAACTCACAGCTTAGACGGCGAGATGTCGCTCTCGTTGAGCCCGCGAGGACCGCATATCCCTCCCAAGCCTGGAGAAACACCGGCGGATTGGAACATACAGGAGGGCTCCCCCAGTGTATGGAGTGAGGCGCGTTCTCTTGCCGCAATGGACCCGGAAGCAATTACAAGTACGCTGACTCCGGTGTTGGAGGTGCAGCATTTGGAGAGTGTGGAACCTTCGGCAGCCAGCGGTGATGAGGTTGCAGGAGCCCAGAATTTGTCTCTTGGGGTAGAGGCCTCAAAAAATCTGGCTGTTATCTCCTCCCTCATCCCGTTGGTGAGACCCCAGGCAGTAACTCTGGATTCTATTTGGACTGCGATTGAGAACCTACATTCGGTATGCACTAACTTTGTTTCTATTACTTTGAATTCTACCTCCAGGATAAGCTCCTTAGAGACTTCTATTCAACAACATCAAGTGGACTTAAAAAATTTAGAGAAAGTAACAATTGAGACCAAGAATTTACTTACTAAACAAATGACAGATAAAATGATGATCTTGAGGAAGATTGAAAACTTAGAAAACCAACAGAAAAATTTGAATTTGAGGATTCTTAACTTTCCGGTTGCTAAGTTTACGCCGCCTCAAGAACTGTTTAAGAATTTTATGTTGACTGTCTTAAATGTTCCAGAAGCAAATCTTCCCCCGATACAAAAAATGTATTATTTAAAACAAATGCAAAAGGAAAAAGCTTTAGTAGTTGAAAATACACAGCTGGATATTTCTGCTATTTTGCAATCTTCTGATATCGAAACTCAGGGGCGGGCAACATTATTGGTCTCATTGGTATTCTTACAAGATAAAGAAATGCTGTTGAAATTGTATTTTAATTTAAAACAGATCACCTATTTAGGTGAAAGGGTATATATATTTCCAGACGTCTCAAAGTGGACACAATCCAGGAGGAAAGAATTTTTGACTTATCGATCAAAGGTGATTGCTTTGGGGGCAGTGTTCCAGTTAAGGTTTCCCTGTAAATGTTTTGTCTCCTATCATGGGAGTAAATATATTTTCTTTGAACCTGCCCAATTAGGTTTTTTCCTGGAAGATAAAGGAATCTCTACACAGCCCGATTAAAACAGGTTACTTATGCGGTATTAAGTTATGGATTGGATAATATCACAATTTCCTAATTTTTTATTTTCTTTGGTATATGTCCCCTTTCCCGAGGGGCTCTATTCATTTTGTCTCTTCTCCTCAGATTGTGGACTGTATTAGATGGTTTTTTCTTGCATTGTTTACTTTTTGGTCCTTAGTTTTTAACTAAGTGAGCTTATATTTTTGTATTGCCTTTAACATCTTTGTAAATGGGATGTATTAAAATGATAAATAATTTTTTTTTAAAAAGAGAAGTCCATAAGCCATTATTGAGATGGCTTGCGGAAAATCCACTGCTTATTCCTAGGATATGCAGCATAAAATCTGTTTTACTCCTTGGGATCTTGCAAGGTACCTGTGTCCTGGATGGCCACTGTTGGAAACAGGATACTGGGCTTGATGGACCTTCGCAATAGCAACTTTTATGTTCTTATCTGGTAGGTACTTATTCTATAAAGGAACACAGGTACCTACTTTCCTTTACAGAATACCAGCCTAACTACATGCACTTTAGCAGGAGCACTTATACCAGCCATAGAGCTCATACCTAAATGCCAGAGATATGTGTGTAATTTCTAGTATTCTGTAAGTTAATTGTGTAAGTGGGAGTCATGCCTGCACTCTGCCCATGTGTACATCCCTTGAAATATGCATGTCAGGTAAGTGCATATTTACAGAATAGTGCTTATGAAGAAATTTGGCATTTTGCAATTTTCAGTCCATTCATCCTTGCCTTAATTAAAGAAAGTCTTCAGCAAAGCATCATGGCCAAAGCCTGGAAGGAAACAATTATTTGTCCCATTATTAAGGATCATAAAACCAGTCCTGAGGATATATCAAATTATAGACCAATCGCAAATATCCCCTTCCTAGCAAAGCTGACTGAGAAGGTGGTATTCAAACAAATATCAGAAATCATAGAAAAAAAACAACATTTTACATCCAAATCAAACAGGCTTCAGGCAGCATCACTCTACAGAACACTCGTTAATTGGCATGTCTACCTCCATACTTTATTACCTGGAACATCATAAATCTGTTCTCCTAATTTTTATTGATCTCTCATCTGCTTTCGACACAATTAATTGACCATAACCACCTTTTAGATAGACTGCAGACTACTGACATTACGGATCAAGTCCTCTCTTGGTTTAGATCCTATTTCTCTAATCGATCCTCGAACCTCAGAAAGTTTCTCAGCAACACATGGTAGTCCCCAAGGGTCCATTCTCTTACAACTTTTGTTTAATATTTTTCTTACTCCCTTGATGACTCTCTGCCAATCCTTCGGTTTTAACATATTCGTTTACGCAGATGATATTCAGCTTTTATACCCTTTAGACTCCAATAACCCTCTTGAAACAGAAATCAATACGAAACTCGAACAGATTCACCAATGGCTTGATGCTAACAGATTAGCTCTCAATGTTAATAAATCAAATGTTATGCTCTTTCCCTGAAAAGATGAACCTAAGCTCAATTTCCCAATCACTATCAAGGGTTCCACTCTACAGTCGATCAGTAGCATTAAGATCCTAGGGGTTATTTTTGATCATAAACTAACTTATCACAACCACATTAGTACTATTGTCAAATCAACTTTCTTCAGACTACATCAAATTCGTTCAGTTTCGAAATTCTTATGTCCCAAGTCACTTAACACATTAATTCATTCACTGGTAATCGCAAAAATAGATTATTGTAATGCTCAAAATGAAACCAGACGTTTACAGATTATCCAAAACGCTTCAATTAAACTCATAATGAAAGCTAAGAAATTTGACCATGTGACACCCCTCCTTAAGAAAGCGCATTGGCTCCCAGTTGCTCACCGCATAACATATAAATTAGGTCTGCTGACTCTCAAATCTCTTCTTTATAAAACTCCCGCCTTCATTCATAGATTATTGATTCCCCACATTCCAACAAGATTACATAGGTCAAATGACTAATATTTATTAATTGTTCCTTCTCTCAAAAACATTAACACACGGCGGCAATTCATCTTTTCTGTTACAGCCCCCCAAACATGGAATTCCCTCCCTATTTATTTAACGCAATCTAGACAGATTCAAGAGCAAGTCAAAATGCTTTCTTTTTAAAGATGCATTTGACAGCTAGAAAGCTAGATTAGGAGCCTCAATTGAATCCTATTTCCCAACTTATTTGAAGCCCACTGCTCTCACCCTTCCTATTGTTTTTTCTCCTACTTGTCTTATTTACTATCAACAATTTGTATTTCTTTCCACATTTTTTTCCTTTTGTTTAATATGTTTTTCAGGTTAGTCTTATTCGTTTGTTTTGTTTCCCCCAGAAATTTGTAATTTTACTATTTTGTACATCTCTTAGAATTTTGAATATGCGATTAATCAAATTTTTTTTTTCAAAATCTTTATTCATTTTAAAACTTTCAATAAGTGTAACAAAAATACAATCATATATACTTTAACATCACTTATTAATCCATCAGAGATTAAATCATTTACCTTTATTGTCTCTTCTAATGTTCTTTGAATCCAAATTCCCAAATATTTAATACCTTCATCCTTCCACAGGATAGGGAACGAATCAAATAAACCCTTTTGGCAATGAATATTTAATGGAAGAATCTCTGATTTACCCCAGTTTATCTTATATCTTGAAAATTTTCCAACTTCATCTATCGAATCTAATAGATGTGGAATGGTAGATTCAGGATTTCTCAAATGAAGCAAAATATCATCTGCATACGCAGAGATTGTATATTTCCGACCTGAATAAGGAATATCCTTAATCTCCTTTGCCTTTTGAATAGCCAATAACAATGGTTCTAGAACAATATCAAACAGTAAAGAAGATAACGGACATCCTTGTCTAACCCCCCTCTGTATACGAAAATGTTCTGAAAAATTATTATTAATATATAATCTAGCAGAAGGAAAGCTATTCAAGGTTTGAATCATTTGTGTAAATCCAGAACCAATACCAAACCATTCGGATCATGGAGGTGTTTGGATCGAGTTTCAATTGGCTTGACAAGATTGTGATAGACCTGTATGGAGATTTAATAATGCTTTGCTTGCTGAGACTAACTTTATTGAAGAATTTCAACTAAAAATGAATGATTATTTTCAAGTAAATGCTTCAGAAGAAGTCTCTTTAGAAATATTATGGGATGCTTTTAAAGCTACAATAAGGGGGCAAATTATTTCTTTTCCAGCTCATATAAGGAAAAAAACTTAAATTGGAATTTTCAAATTTGGAACAAAAGATTAAAGATTTAGAATGACAACTGGCTACAAAATGGGAACAAAATGCTCTACAGGCCCTCTTAAAAACCAAGTAGAAATATAATGAGATTTCCTCTCGAATGGTTAAGAAGGAACTGTTTTCTCAGCAAGCTCTGTATTATGGGAACTCAAATAAAGCAGAAAGAATGTTAGCTAATTACCTTAAAGCTAAAAAAAGGAAAATTAAAATTGTGGCTGTTACTGATAAAAATGGGGAAACTCGTACACAAATTGGAAAACTTTTAGAACAATTTTTGAAATATTATAAAGCTTTATATTCTTCCGAGCTTTATTCAGATAAGGAAATTGATGGAATGGAATTTTTAAACTTAATTAAAGGGACCTAAAATTCCCAAACATATAAGAAGTTCTCTTGACTTGCCTATTACACTGAAAGAGTTACAAACTGCTTTAAAGTCCCTTAAGAGTTGGATCTGCTCCAGATGGTGATGGTTTCACTGTAGAGTTTTATAAGTCATTTCAAAATACTCTGTTGCCTCATTTACTAAATTTACATCAGGATCATTTAAGTAAAGGTTGTATTAAAGGTACTATGGCAGAGTCTTTAACAATTGTTTTGCCAAAGCCAAATAAAGATCCTATGTTGGTTTCAAACTACAGGCCTATATCTTTGATTAATGTAGATGGGAAATTATTGCCTAAATTATTATCCTTAAGATTGGCTAAGGCTCTCCCTTATATCATTGGTATGCACCAGACAGGGTTTGTGGCACAAAGATATTCTTCAAATAATACCAGATTGGCTTTTCACATGTTAAATTTAACAAAAGATATGAAAGATCCGGCCTTTTCTGTATCCTTGGATGCAGAGAAGGCATTTGATTGGGTGGAATGGACTTTTATGTACCAAGCGATTAATCAAATTTATAATAAACTTGATATGCAATTATTCTAAACATTTGCAACCCAGAGAGCTATTCATCAATTAATAAGAAAGTAGAATGCAAACATAGACAAATTCTTTAAGGTGTGGCAGTACTGACTTTCTATTGGGGTCCACTGTTCACTGTAAACTCAGCGGGAGTCCTCCAGCTAAGCTCCTGCCAGGAGAGGGTGCTGTTTCACTCTTACATTTTCAGCGATGAGAGACAGGCAAGATCTGCAGGAATCCAGAAAACTTGCCTTTCCTAGTAGCTGAATATACAGTATTGAAGCACCACGCCCCACAAGCAGTAATGCAGTTGGAGGACTCCTGCTCAGCTTAGAGCAGTGGTCTCAAACTCAAACCCTTTGCGGGGCCACATTTTGGATTTGTAGGTACTTGGAGGGCCGCAGAAAAAATAATTAATGTCTTATTAAAGAAATGACAATTTTGCATGAGGTAAAACTCTTTATAGTTTATAAAACTTTCCTTTAACAGTTAAAAGGAAAGATATATAAACTATAAAGAGTTTTACCTCATGCAAAATTGTCATTTCTTTAATAAGACATTAACTATTTTTTCTGCGGCACTCCAAGTACTCTATTTTTTCTGCAGCCCTCACATTTAAAGTTTAATATCTTTTCTTTCTCAAAACTGGCACATTTCAATCACTATATTGAAAATAAAATCATTTTCCCTACCTTTGTTGTCTGGTGACTTTATTTTTCTGTGCTTTCAACTATGTTTCCAGGGCATTCTTGTCCTTTGACTGTTTTTCTCTCTGTCTTCACTTTCTGCCTTGCATCCATCTTTGGCATTAACTTAATGTTCAATTTTTCTGCTTTCTTTTCAAAATCTACATTTCCATGTCTTCCCTTCCCTTCCTATCTCTTCTTCCGTCCTATTTCCATGGTCTGGCATCTCTTTCCTTCTTTTCTTTTCTCTCCCTCCCTCCTTCCTTCTTTTCCCCTGGGCTGGCATCTGTCTCCTTCCCTTCCCCCATGCCCTTGCATCTCCCCCCTCCCCCTCCATGGTCTGATATCTCCTTTCCTTCCCTCCCTCCCATGAACTTGGCTTCTTCTCTTGTTCCTCTCCACTCCCTTCTCCTTCCTTCCCTCTCTTTCCCCAGTTGGGTGCAGCAGCAACAGAAGCAGCATTTCCCTTCCCCCTTTCCTATGCAGGAGAGGCATTTCTCTTCCCCTTTCCCACCCTCTCCCTTTCCCTGTACAGCAGCAGCAGCATTTCCCTAGGGTCCCCTTTCCTATGTAGCAGAAGCATTTCTCTTTCCTCTCCCCTTCCGTTCTCTTCCTTGTGGAGCAGCAGCGTGTCTGGCCGGCTCGTTCCGTTCAAAGCCACAGGTGGCGGCTCCTTGCGAGATCTGCGCCTGCGTCTGAAGCCTCTCTGATGTTGTGATATCAGAGAGGCATCCGATGCAGGAGTGGATAGCGTGAGGAGCCGCCAACCTGCGGCTTTGAACGGAACGAGCCGGCCAGACACGCTGCTGCTCCAAAAGGAAGGGAAAGGGGAAGAGAAATGCTGTTGATCGCGTCCAGACCGCGGGCCGCAAATAACACCTGGAGAACTACATGTGGCTCACGGGCCGCGTGTTTGAGACAACTGGCTTAGAGGGAATGGTGTTGGGATCTTGATACTGTTTTCCCCTTTCTTTTTATCTTACGGAGCTAGTCACTAAATGTTAGAAAAGATATTGATATGTGGCTTGCAGACATTGCCAATGTAGGACTCTACTGTTTTGCTTCTTGTTTTTAGGTTATGACATCACACAGTAAGCATGATCCACATACTGTATTTCTTCTGCCCAGTTCCAGGCATTGTTGACAGGCAACTTTGCATATCTGAAAAGGCTCATAAATCTCTTGCATTGAGGGTTACCAGATTTTACCTTCGTAAAATCCAGACACATGGCCATGCCCTCAGGCCTGCCCAATTCTACCCGACCCCGCCCTGTTCTGCCCAGGCTCCGCCCCAACCTGGCCTCTTGCTCAAGAGCCGCATCAGGAGGGCATCTGCGCAAGTGCAGGTGTGACGCGATGACATCACATACATGCACATATGATCACCGCATCACACCTGCACATGCACAGATGCCCTACCGATGCGGCTCCCGAGCTGGAAGCTTTTCAAATCCCGGACAAAGTGGCGGGTTTTGAAAAGTTTAAGTTTCAAGTTTATTTTAATTTTGTTATCCCGTCTTTGCAAAGTTTCAAAGCGACTAACATTCATAATGCATTTGAGTAGGGTAAAGACAATTTAGACAGAATAATAAAATGACATCAAATACTAAAATAATATCAAAGTTTTAAAAAACAAAAACAGCAACAACAAAAAACTAAACTTTAAAACAGATGAATATACTGGCACAAAAAGGAGGGGGGGAGAACTACAATATTTTTGAAAGGAAAGAACAATAATGGAAAAAACAAAATGTAGGGTAGACACTGCAGGTTTTTTTGGAGCATAAAGGCTGGTCAGAAGAAAATTCTATTTGGTTAAACGAGAACATCCTTAAAAGGATGGTTGTACTGCAAAAGCATCTTCAAAAAGCGTGGAGAGGCATAATTGAAAATAACGTCTAAGTCTGTTGTCTTCTAAGTTGCAAGTCGTCCAAAGTAAAAAACAGCTTAGGACACATTTTTGAAAAATACATCCAAATTTTTTTTCATTTCGAAAATCGTCTAAGTATACGTCCTGCCGATCTCATCGTCCAAGTCGCTAAATCGTCCATCTTTATAACACATTTTCGTCCAATTTTTCATCCAAGTCAAAAACGCCTAGAACAAGCCCTGTTGGACATGGGAGAGGTCTGCAAAGTGATGGACTGAATAGCCAGACATGGCATCTAAATAGTGGGGTACCTTGTGGGGTACCTTACAGGGCACTGCTGTGAACTTCACAAAAAGGGTGTCATGTCTTCACCTCACTATAACTCCCTTATAGGTCATAGTGAGCCCCCAAATCACCTCCAGAATCCCCTAGACTTACTTATCTACCACCCCAATAGCCCTTATGGCTGCAAGAGCCACTTATATGCCAGTAAAAAAGGGTTTTGGGGGTGTATAGGGGAGTGCACATGTTTCAATATCAATGCAGTGATTACAGGGGCTAATGGGCATGGGTCCTTCTCTCCATGGGTTCCTAACCCACCCCCAAGACGGTTTATGACGCCTATGTGCAGCACAACTAGGCTTTCCTATGCCAGGCTGCCAGCTGATGATGTTCTGAAGGCACAATTTTCAAGCTGTGATTAATATTTTTATGGGGGTGGGAGGGGAGATCGATGATCACTGGGGTAGTGTGTGAGGGTCTTTATAAGGTGTTTGCAATGCTTATCTGGTCAGTTTAGGTGGGTTTTTGTGACTTAGACCATGTTTTAAATGAGCCCAATAGTTTTTAAGCTGGATTTAAATTTGTCTAATGAATTGATTTCTCGAATATAAGCTGGCGCTGAGGTCCTTAATGTGAGGGCGGTGACAGAGAAAATGCAATTTCTTATAGTATTAATAACCCTTAAAAAGAGGACAGGTCCAGGTAAATCCATATATCTGATAACCGTACTTGCATGCTACATGTGGTACTTTGATGACATTCATGCTGTAGCATATGCCAGAGAGCAGAGGCAGACCTAACATGCCACACATAAAGTGGATTGCCGAGACAGTTTCTTAATTTGGGAAAAACAAAAGCAAAGGGGAACCAGCATGGCTTACTAATAATGTGAAGGATGCCGTAAAAGATAAGAAGAACTCCTTTAAAAAATGGAAATATGAAAGAACAACCGAAGCTTGGAACAGCCACAAAGACAATCAGAAGAAATGTCACAAGGTGGTGAGGGATGCCAAAAAGGTCTATGAGGAGAAAATAGCACAAGAGACCAAAAACTTCAAGCCCTTTTTTAGATACATTAAAGGGAAAAACCTACAAAAGAGGCAGTGCTGGACGACCAGGGAAGAAAAGGGGACATCAAAGAAGACAAACAAATTGCACACAGATTGAACTCCTTCTTTGCAAAGGAAGACATTACATCAATACCTAAAGCAGTGAGAGTGTTCAAGGGAGAAATAGAGGACAGCCTCACCAGAGTCGAAGTGGATTTGGACCAGATATACTAACAGATCGACAAACTTAAAAGTGACAAATCCCCTGGATCGGATGGAATTCACCCGAGAGTATTAAAGGAACTGAAAGTAGAAATCTGAGAACTACTGCAAAACCTTGCTAACCTGTCAATTAGAACTGGACAGATACCGGATGACTGGAAGATAGCAAATGTCACTCCAATTTTCAAAAAAGGATCAAGAGGAGAACCGGACAACTACAGGCCAGTGAATCTTACGTCTGTCCCTGGAAAGATGGTCGAAGCACTGATTAAAGATAGCATAGTCCGGCACTTGGATACACACGACCTGATGAGAGCCAGTCAACATGGCTTCAGGAAAGGGAAGTCATGCTTGACAAATTTACTACAATTCTTTGAAACAGTAAGCAAACAAATTGATAACGGGGAACCAGTGGACATAATATACTTGTACTTCCAGAAAGCGTTCGACAAAGTTCCACACGAAACACTTCTCAGGAAATTACAAAGCCACGGAATAGAGGGAGAAATACTAAGGTGGATAGGCAAATGACTGGAAAACAGAATGCAGAGGGTGGGCTTAAATGGGAAGCTCTCAGACTGGAAGAAAGTGACTAGCGGTGTGCCCTAGGGGCTCGGTTCTTGGGCCCATCTTATTTAATATTTTATCAACGACCTAGAAGAAGGAACGTCCAGTGAGGTCATCAAGTTTGCAGACGACACGAAGTTATGTCGGGCAATCAGCTCACAAAAGGATAGCGAGGAACTACAGAGAGATTTGAGCCAATTATAGAAATGGGCAGAGAAATGGCAGATGAAATTTAATGTGGAAAAATGCAACGTAATGCATTTGGGCAGAAAGAACAAGGAGCATGAGTATAGAATGTCAGGTGCAACTCTGGGTAAGAGCGAACAAGAAAAGGACCTGGGGGTACTGATAGATAGGACCCTGACACCGTCGGCACAATGCGCGGCAGTGGCAAAGAAAGCAAATAGAATGTTGGGCATGATAAAGAAGGGAATCACTAGCAGATCGGAGAGGGTCATAATGCCGCTTTATAGAGTAATGGTCAGACTACACTTGGAATACTGTGTCCAACACTGGTCTCCCTACCTAAAGAAGGATATAAAACTGCTGGAGAGGGTACAGAGGCGAGCAATGAAGCTAGTTAAAGGTATGGAAAACTTGAACTACAAAGAACGACTTAAAAAACTGGGACTATTCTCCCTTGAGAAGAGGAGACTGCGAGGGGATCTGATTGAGACCTTTAAGATAATATAAGGAATCGACAAGATAGAGCAGGATAAAAAGTTATTTACGATGTCAAATGTGACCAGGACAAGAGGTCATGGACTGAAGCTGAGGAGGGACAAGCCCAGGACAAATGTCAGGAAGTTCTGCTTCATGCAGCAAGTAGTGGACACCTGGAACGCTCTCCCGATGGAGGTTGCTGAGGAATCCACTGTTCCTGGTTTTAAGGGCAAGTTAGATGCACATCTCCTCAAAAGAAGCATAGAATGATACGGGTGACAAATTTTTTTTTTTCTTCGCTAGGTTACACCTGGCTGGGGCGTGAGCGGATCACCGGACTTGATGGACCTAAGGTCTGATCCGGAGATGGCAGTTCTTATGTTCTTATATGAGAATATCATTTCTGCTAGAAATTATTCTAAAGCCATGAGTGAGTTTGAATGAGCACTTGAACGTGCAGAGAATACAACCAAGCTCCAATAACATGGAAACATATGCTTATGCTTATTACAAATTGCAAAATATTGCCAGAGGGAGGAAAAAGACCTCATATTGTTGCTTTACATACAGCTTTTCTTTATAGCAACATCTGCAAATCTCTTTCACTGGTCTAGACAAAAAATAAAAGCAACCTTATCTTAATTAGAATACCTAACAGGGCTAGTGTTTCACTCATAAGCTTCATCAGGGGTTTTGTTATTGCCACTCAATCATTTATTTGTGTGCAAGTGAACTTTACAACATCACATATTTCATTAATTTCAGGCAGCTGCATAAAATCTATGGTGAAATGGCAACAAGTTGCATTAAAATGAAGGGGGGGGGAGGGGGTTAGACCAATGAAAGCCATAGCTGTGAGCAAAAGCTATGTTTAAAATAGGGCATCTATAGGTTTTATCCTCCCTTTATTAATAGTTTGCAACTTGTAGTAAGCATACACATATTTAACACTAAACCATTATGTGGGTTTGAATGAAGCTCATACTTATTTTTGCAGCCAGCCTGATGAATGCTGGTCACTGGACAGTATTACGAAGTGAGAATAAAATACATGCACATTATAAAGCAACTAGAAATATAAAGTTAGACAACTCCAGCTAGCTGTCAAAAACAATACAGCCACTAAGGGCTTCTTTTACTAAGGTGCGCTCGTGCTTTTAGCGCGCGCTGCCCCCCGCGCTATGCGTAAAAACTAATGCCAGCTCAATGGTGGCGTTAGCGTCTAGTGCGCAGCTTAGTAAAAGGAGCCCTAAGTTTTTCTTGGCACAGAATTTTATCACAAAATGAAATGCTAAAGAGCGCCAAGGAAAGGGCTACTTTGACCTACCTGCATGAACCACCCAACCTACGGGGCACTTATTAATTCCTGGGCACCACTGGCCCTTTGATGCATGGAAATTCTGTGTATGAGTAGCAGTTATTTTCTGATATCTTGCAACGAGCCCTTATACATGATACTATCATGTGAGCAATGCCAAACCTGTATTGTGAGAACACTGAGGCTCATGAGAATTAGGGCAACAAATTAAACTGAAGCAGGGAAATCAGATAAACCCCCCTCCCCCCCCCCCCCCCGCCATCAGAATCAGGTGAGTCGATCCTGAGTTCTTCATGTCCATTTCCAACTCTTCGTGGACCTTCACACTGCGAAAGGCCAACACAAAGTCGCCTGCTCTTTATAACCTAGTGCCAATCAAAGCCTGAGGGAAAGAAGAAATGAGTTTTTCCCCATTCAAGAACAAATAATGGAGCAGCTGTGCTACTGCCAAGTGCAAATTAATGATTCACTGGCCACAGCTGCTTACAGTCAGAACGCTGCATCCAGATGGGTCATTGTCTATCAGGGTTCTCGTTTTCTGCTTGGTGTGTTTAAAAAAAACTAAGAGCTACAATGAAAAGGTATTGGAACATTCCATGGCCACTTAAATGATAAATGCCAACACTAGAATTGTGGGATTGCTCAACTAAGTCATATGATGACAATGGCACTTGGCATCAGGAGCACTCTACTTTTTTTAAATTTCTTTATTAAAATTTCAGTTTTTCATAATCAAATCAATCATTTAAAATTAATGGTATCAACAAAATAGAAAAGGAAAATAATAACAGATAAGGAACAATTTTCTTTGGACTGTTAGCTAGTCCACAATTATGGAGAGGTAGCTAGAGAATACAACGGAGATTAAGTAATGCATCATATTAAAGGAAAAAAAAAAAGATGGCTAAACCTGAGTAGGGCCTAATCATTTAACTGCGAAGGTTAAATTTGTACATCAGCAGGGGTACTAGCTCTATACCCAAAATAAATCTAGATAACTGTAAAGATTTTTTTAAAAACCATATTTAACTCCTCGAAAGTTAATCATACATTTACAGGGATGGCTAAGAACAGAAGAACTCTACTTCAGACCTAGGTTTCAGCTGTTTTCTGAATGTCACTTTCCAACAAAACCATTGTGTTTGCATAATACCAGGTCTTGCATGTAGCTCATTTTCACATATTCAGATCTGTGATCTATTGATCTAGCAACAAGAGGAGCTGTGCAGCTCATTGGGATACACCAGGGGTAGGCAATTTCTGTCCTCAAGAGCCACAGATTTTCAGGCTACCCACAGTAAATATGCATGAGATAGATTTGCATCTCAAGGAAGCAGTGCATGCAGATCCATCTCATATATATTCATTGTGGATATCCTGAAAACCTGACCTGCTTGTGGCTCTTGAGGACCAGAATTGCCTACCCCTGGGATACACCATGTAATGCCGTGATCCAGGAAAGTCCTAATTATACTGGAAGAAAAGGGGGAAGGGCAGAAGACGCTGCAAAAATCCTCGCATGAGCTATAACTACAATCAACTAATTAGATTTCTCATGTTTTATAGGCATGATCATAGATAGCTGTAATCAAGCCTTATCTAATTAATTGGTTCCCAACCTTGTCCTGGAGGACCACCAGGCCAGTCGGGATAGTCCTAATGAATATACATGAGTGAGATCTGCACATAATGGAGGTGCCAGGTATGCAAATTTGCTTCATGCATATTTATTAGGGCTATCCTGAAAATCCGACTGTTTCTTTTGCTCTGCCCCTACGCTTGCTCTCCTTCTATCCCCACCCCCTACTATCCCCATCATCACCACTGTTGTTGTGTTACTGTGCTCTGGCAATAAACATGGCAAAGAAAATTTTAATTGTGGTTTTGAAAATAAATACAGTAAAACCTTGGTTTGCAAGCTTATTCGTTCCAGAAGCATGCTTGTAATCCAAAGCACTTGTATATCAAAGCAAATTTCCCCATAGGAAATAATGGAAACTCAGACGATTCGTTCCACAACCCAAAAACTTTAATACAAAATACTATATGTACTTGTATTGCAAGACCTCGCTCATTTAGAACAGTCACTACACTCCTGCACCGTCAGAGAGAGAACCATCAGCTCAGTTGTGATGTGTGTATACTGTATGTACTTGTATTGCAAGACATTGCTTGTATATCAAGTTAAAATTTAATCTAATGTTTTGCTTGTCTTGCAAAACACTTGCAAACCAAGTTACTTGCAATCCAAGGTTTTACTGTATAGTTATTTATTTATTTAATTTATATTCCGTTTTATTCCAAAACGGTTTACAAATAGTTGCATACGTAAAATATTATAAAATTCAGAACAAGGTTAGAACAAAACAAACAGATCCAATCCTTACATAAAATCAATTTCTCAAAGAAATACATCTACAAATGTGTTTTCAGCATTTTCCAAAATGAGCTCTTCTCTCTACATTTTCGGATTTGACTAACCAGGCTATTCCATAACTTAACACCTCCCCCCCCTGCACATGTAAAAGTCATGGCATCCATTTCCACTTATTTAGGGTTAGCCTTCGTTTTCAGCAATGCTGAACTTTCAAACATCAAACCTTTAAAAAAAAAATACCAACTTTCATAAGGGGCCGCTGAAAAGTTCTCAAGCCCAACCAAGAAGAGAATAATGTGGAGCCATGAAACTTACAAATTGAAATGAAAAGTGTCAAGAAAAATGTGTAATAACTTGTAATTTGCATGGTTCCACATCATTCTCTTCTTGGTTCAGCTAAGAACTTTTCAACAGCCCCCTCATACAGTGCTACTGGCCAAGGCAACATACAAGACACCTGAAAGCATAGCTGAGCTTAAACACTTATGCAATAAGAGAAGCAACACAGAAGAACATAAAAGACTATAGTGGGTCAGATCAAAGGCCCATCAAGCCAAGTATCCTGTTTCCAACAGTGGCCAATCTAGGTAACAAATACTTTGCAAGTAGCCAAAAGATAGCAAAATGCCATGCTATGTAGCCCCCAGGGATAAGCAGTGGTTTTCCCCAGGCTTACCTCAATAATAGTTGGACTAAAGTGCAGATTTTCTACATGTGGCAACACTGTTAGACTGACAATTATTGCATTTTGGAAGACTTCTGATCACGATATTCCTTTTAGTTAATAAGAGAAGTGCCAAAAGAAGAGATTGGGACCCCTGAAGCAGGCACAATTTGCTGAAACATGGGTGTGTCAGGTCAGTTTTACAAGAAACTGTTGTGTTCACACACAAATCAGGATCACACCCAAATTTCAGATATATTAGTGAAAGGAGGATGATAAAAAATGGAATTGCTAGGCTAAAAGATGCTGGGAACCAATATGTGGAGAGTGATGAGGAGAAAGCAAATGTGCTAAACAAATACTTCTGTTCTGTGTTCACAGAAGAAAATCCTGGAGAAGGACCGAGATTGTCTGGCAAAGTTACATGAGAAAATGGAGTAGATTCTGCACCGTTCACAGAGGAGGGTGTTTATGAGCAACTTGTGTGTGTGGTGGATTTAATAAAAAAAACAAAATTGCCAATTTGGTCTTCACAAAATATTTTTTCAGAATTCCCTACTAAAGCTTATCTACTAGATAGCTGTCCCCCCTCCATCATGAAATCTGCCCCTCCCTCATTCAAAATTGAACTCCTCAACTGGATATCCTTTTGCTTGTTCACCGGCCATTTCCCGAAAGAACTCGGCCACATCTTTGTATCCCCGATTATAAAAAACCCCAAGGATTCTACCTTCTCGGCTTCCAATTATAGACCCATTGCCAACATACCGCTATTCCAAAAAATTACGGAAGGCCTAGTCAATCACGAACTCATGAACCACCTTGAGAAGTTCAACATTCTCCATGATTCCCAGTCTGGCTTCCGCCCAAATCACAGCACAGAAACTGTCCTAGCCTCTCTGACTAATTACCTCCTCCACTTATTCTCTCTGGGAAAAAGTGCCTTGATACTCCAGTTCGACCTGAGCAGTGCCTTAGACCTGGTTGACCATGACATTCTACTCAGATGCCTTGACTCCATCGGCATCTCCAGTCAGGTCCTAAACTGGTTCACAGAATTTCTAAAAAACCACTCTTACCAAGTACACTTCAATGGGACCTTCTCCCAACCCTGGCACAATCCCTGCGGAGTTCCTCAGGGCTCCCCTCTTTCACCCTCTCTATTCAATGTCTACATGGCCTCGCTAGGTCATATGCTATCCAACCTAAAACTAAAATCATATATCTACGCAGACGACATCACTATTATCATTCCCATTACCTCGCTTTCCCAAGAGATTGAACAATTCACCTCATCCATCCTCACCAAGATAGAACAATGGGCCACTCAATTCAAATTAAAGCTGAATCCAGAAAAAAACAAAATTTTCCTGGCCAGTCCCAACAACAAGCTAACAAACACCTCCCTGAAACTTAACGGGTTAGACTACCCAATTAACCCCACAATCAAAATCCTTGGAGTCATCCTGGACTGCTGCCTTACTTTCGAAGTCCACACCAATGCTCAGATTAAAAAATGTTTTGGTACCCTCTGGAAACTCCGCACCATCAAAAACTACTTTGACTTCTCCTTCCGATTACTGGTCCAATCATTAATCCTGAGCATCCTAGACTACTGTAATATCATCTACCAAAGTTCATTTTAAAAAACCATCAAATGCTTAAGACTTGTTCAGAATGCAGCCGTTCGACTCATCTATAATCTCAAAAAATCTGACCATATAAGCCCCTTCTACAAAAAACTGCACTGGCTGCCTATGGAGGCGAGGATTATCTTCAAATTTGCTTGCCTCTGCTTCAAAACCATAACAGGCTCATCTCCAATCTACCTATCAGATCACTTTGTCCGTCCTGGCCCCACCCGCACAAGTAACGCCCACTTGTTTGCATTCCCATCCCTAAGGTGCTGCATCTACAAGAGATTCCTTGACAGATCCCTGGCGTTCCAGGCATGCAAATGGAACAAATGTCTATCCACTCTCATCTCTAATTCTCCCTCCTACCAAACTTTCAGGAAGTCAATCAAAACTTATCTCTTTGACAAATATCTCTGACTCCCGCCCTCCTTGTAACTCTACTTTTAACTATGCCTTGTACCTCCCACCTTCCTGCACCTCCCACCTACCTTCCTCCTCCCTACCTTCACATCCTACCTACCTGCACCCGACTTCCTAAGCCACGCCGATTGACTTGTTTATAACCTCTCTATCTCCTTCTTGCCTGCTCCCGACTTGCTAAGTTATATTGATTGATTGACTTATTTCTAAATTTTGCTGTAGATGTACAGTCTCTTGTCATGTAAACCGCTCTGAACTATTCTGGTACTGCGGTATACAAAAATAAAGTTATTATTATTATTAAATGTGGTAAAAACTGGGGGGAATTCTTGAAAGTGAAAAAGAGTGAAATGCAGAAGGATTGGGACATCGGTCTTGCTTTTATTGTAACCAGTGTCCTCTTACTTTTGAGGGTTCCAGTTGGCATTCTCCATCCACTGACTATTTACAGAATCACGGCTAGTGGCACTTATGTAAATTAGGCACCTGACATGTAGGCCAAGGCTTTAAAGGCCCCCATTTCAGGTACCTAAGTTTTTGGAGAATTGAACTTAGCGGTGCCTAAGTCACACTCCACCCATAGAAACAACCGTTTAAGCGTTAGTCACCGCTAAGCGTCATGCGATAGGCACCTATCTTTTATAGAATTGGATAGGTGCCTATCGCTCAATTAATTTTTTTTCTAGTTATTGAGGCTTTTAAGGGTATTTTGCCAATTAAGTTAGGCCTCCTCTTTAGAATCAGCCCCTTAGTGCGTTGCTGTATAGCTGCACTGATTCATGCAAAACAGACCCTCTCACCACCCCCCCCCAGACACGCCCCCACCCCAAAAAATAAATGTTATTTTTTTAGCTTAAGGGTAGTGTGCGCAAATGGAAAAATTACCATAGTATGCAATTGTTTGGCTGCAGTACATGAGAGCTCATCGCATTGTAAAAGGGCCCCCTGGAGCATAATAATGGCATTTTTGTACATTATTTGCTGCTTTGCAGCAGATATTGCACAACTGTGTTATCACACGCTAAACACTAATAACTAGCACCCAAAGGACCAAATTCTGCAAAGTGCACCTAAATTTGGGCATAGTTTGGACGTGCTTGTTAGGCACACTTTGTAGAATCGCGCTTAAGAACGCTGAGCTCAACATCAGGAGGACATCCACCTAGTAAGACATCCTTTACAGAATCGGATTTTTTTTTTTTTTAAGGCGGGAGTTAGACGTCCAACCAATGTCCTTAATGTTATAATTCTGAAGTTATTACAATAGCAAATTTATGCTATTTTTTATTATAATTGTAAAATGTTGGCAGTCCAGTGTTCCCTCTAAGCGGGCGGGTGTTGTGAGCAAACTTTTTTCACTGTGAGCTAAAAATATCGGGCGCCAGCAAGTTATGAGCCAAATAAATATGTTGCTTTCTACCACAGAACTTCCTTACGTTTGTATGGAATCTATCCCCTTTCAACTTTAGAGAGTGCCCTCTCGTTCTCCCTGCCTTAGCTACTAAGTCTATTCCCTTCAGTACCTTGAATGTTTCTATCATGTCCCCTCTCAATCTCCTCTGCTCAAGGGAGAAGAGGCCCAGTTTCTCTAATCTTTCGCTGTACGGCAACTCCTCCAGCCCCTTAACCATTTTAGTTGCTCTTCTCTGGATCCTTTCGAGTAGTACCGTGTCCTTCTTAAAGTACCAGTGCTGGACGCAGTACTCCAGGTGAGGGCGTACCATGGCCCGGTACAGCAGCATGATAACCTTCTCTGTCTCTTCAGTCCAGCATCTGCCCCTTCCATTCACTGTCTGTCTTTCCCTGCCATCTCTCCTCCTGCCCCCCCCCCCACCCCCCAATTTGGTCTAGCATCCATCATCTTCCTTCTGTTCCCCTCATGGTCTGGCATCTCTATCCTTCCCTCCCCCCTGTGGTTTTTAGCATATCTCTCTTCTCATTTCCTCCACTCAGATCTGATCATTCTCTGCTCTCTCTTCCCTTTTCTTCTCTGGTCTTCCTTCTCTATTTTCTGCCTCCATCTAAATTAAATTCTTTCTTACTATTTAGTCCCGTTTCCCTCTTTTCACTGTGTCTACACACAGCTTGTCACCCCTTTCCCTCACCCCTCCATTATCTTACTATTTTCTTCCCCCTTTATTTATCTCCTCCTTCCATCCAGTATGTGTTCTTTCCCCACTTCCATTCCGCATCTGCTCTCCCTTCTCAACTGACATCCATCTGCCTTCTGCTCTCTCTCCCTTCTTCTCACTTCCATCATCTGTCCCCTTCTCTCTCTCTCTCATCTCCTCCATTCCATCATCTGCCCCTTCTCTCTCTCTCTCTCTCTCTCCCCCCCCCCAACTTCCATCATCTGCCCCCCTTCCCCTCACCTTTGTGGGTCACTTTCTTTCCCCTGAGGGTGGCTCATGTCACAGGGGAAGCTTTGGCCGAGCAGAACCGCTTGATTGACAGTGGAACTTACTTGATTGATGTCGATGCTGGGGCCCGTTGCCGTTTGAAGGAAAAAAAAAAAGGTGGAAAAAAGGAACCTGTAAAGGCGAGAGGAAGGGAAACCTCCAGGACAGCTGCTTTTTGCCCTCCTTCAGCGGCAGCTCTGTATGCTTTTAACTTCGGCACAGAGCTGCCCCTAATCAATAGTTTAGCGCGGTTTCATGAGGCAGCCTCGGGGCCTTTGATAGCCGGCCCGCTTCGATGATGCGATGTGGGCCGGCCTAGCAAAGGCCCCGAGGCTGCCTTATGAAACCGCGCTAAACTATTGATTAGGGGCAGCTCTGTGCCGAAGTTAAAAGCATACACAGCTGCCGCTGCTGGTCTGGAGGTGCGGAGACAAGGCAGGAGGCAAACGCGGTGGAAGGCAGGAGTCCCGGCGAAGGCAGGAGTCCCGGCACAGCGACTGCAACAGGAAGTTGCAAGTCAGCTGACGCCGGCCTTTCGTTGCGGCGGGGACCGAATCCTTCGCGGACCGGCAAGATTTTGTTTGCGGACCGGCGGTTGAAGAACTGTGCTCTACATTGTGTGCGCTGTGACGAGAAACTTGTGCGCTGCGAGGTAATATTTTGTGCGCCAGCGCACCCCAGCGCAGCTTAGCGGGAACACTGGTTGGCACCATATTTTTTTATCTGTTTATTTAAAGTTTTCATTTATTTATTTTCTGTTAGAGGTACTAGTTGGATTTGAACCAGGAATATCAGTGTAGAAGACTGTAGCTTTAACCAGTGTGCTATATAGAAAGTAGGCAGACTGCATAGCAATTGTAAAACTAGGTCTTATAGGCATTGTAAGGAAGTATATGAGAGTTGTTAAAAAAGTATTAGACCTTTATTCATAAAAAATACTTGTATTCAGATACAGCACAGTTACTTACCGTAACAGGTGTTATCCAGGGACAGCAGGCATATATTCTCACATGTGGGTGACGTCATCTACGGAGCCCCGGCGCGGACAGCTTTTCAAGCAAACTTGCTAGAAGTTTCAAGTTTGCACACTGCACCACGCATGTGCGTGCCTTCTGCCCACTAGAGGGCGCATCCCACCTCGTGGTCCTCAGTTCCATAACTAGCTTAGAAGCCATCCCCGGGGAGGTGGGCGGGTTGTGAGAATATATGCCTGCTGTCCCTGGATAACACCTGTTACGGTAAGTAACTGTGCTTTATCCCAGGACAAGCAGGCATGATATTCTCACATGTGGGTGACCTCCAAGCCAAACCAAAAAGGGCAGGTGGGAGGATGGCAATTTTAAGAAAACAGATTTTGTAAAACTGACTGGCCAAACCGGCCGTCACTCCTGGACAGAGTGTCCAGACAGTAGTGAGAGGTGAATGTATGAACCGAAGACCAAGTGGCAGCCTTACATATGTCTTCCATCGGGGTGGAACGGAGGAAGGCTATCGAAGCTGCCATTGCTCGGACCTTGTGCCCCGTGACTCGACCCGGGGGAGGAAGGCCAGCCTGAGTATAGCAAAGGGAGATGCACGCCGCCAACCAGTTAGACAGAGTGCGCTTGGAAACTGGGTGCCCTAATCGATGGGGATCGAAGGACAAGAATAATTGCGGGACCTTCCGATGGGACTTGGTGCGTTGAAGGTAAAATGCCAACGCCCTCTTACAGTCAAGCGTGTGAAGCGCCGTCTCGCCAGGATGGGAGTGGGGCTTAGGGAAGAACACAGGAAGGACAATGGACTGATTGAGGTGGAAATCAGAAACAACCTTCGGGACAAACTTAGGATGGGTGCGGAGGACCACCTTGTCATGATGGAATACGGTGAAGGGTGGGTCCGCAACCAAGGCTTGTAGTTCCCCAATCCGCCTAGCGGAGGTGAGGGCAATCAGAAACACCACCTTCCAAGTCAGAAATTTCAAGAGGGACTTGTTGAGTGGCTCAAAGGGTGGTTTCATCAGTTGAGCTAAAACCACATTCAAATTCCATACGACTGGGGGAGGTTTGAGCGGGGGACAAACCCTGAGTAATCCTTTCATGAAGCGTGTCACCAAGGGATGGAGAGACAGAGGGCGTCCATCCAGGTGTTGGTGGAAGGCGGAAATCGCACTAAGATGGACACGCACCGAAGTGGTTTTCAGGCCAGAGCGCGACAAATGGAATAAGTAGTCCAGAACCGAGGGTACCGGGGCCGATACCGGGTCCAGGAGGAAAGAAGAGCACCAGGTGGAAAACCTGGTCCATTTCTGCGAATAGCAAAGCCTCGTCGAGATCTTGCGGGAGGCTTCCAGCACTTCCCTCACTGATTGAGACAGGTCCGGAGGGGTCAGGGAACAAGAAACCAAGCTGTCAGGTGCAATGACTGCAGATTGGGATGTAACATGGATCCTTGATTCTGAGATAGCAGAGAAGGACCGACAGGCAGAAGAAGGGGTTCCCTGGCGCTGAGTTGGAGCAGTAGGGAGAACCAGTTCTGACGCGGCCACCGAGGAGCTATGAGAATCATCGTGGCCGTGGACGATCTGAGGTGTACCAACGTTCGCATGATCAGAGGGAAAGGAGGGAATGCATAGAGGAACTTCCCGTCCCAATCGAGAAGGAAGGCATCCGCCTCCAGACGATCCCGCGAGTACATCCGAGAACAATATAGTGGTAGTTTGTGTGCCTCCGGAGAGGCGAACAGATCTACCTGTGGCGTTCCCCAGCGAGCGAAGACCTCGTGCAGAACTGCTGAGTGTAGAGTCCACTCGTGGGGTTGCAGGAGTCGACTGAGTTTGTCCGCCAGACAATTCAGTTCCCCCTGGATGTAGACCGCCCGGAGGAAGATGTTCCGGGAGGCCGCCCACTCCCAGAGGCGAAGGGCCTCGGAGCAGAGGGGCCACGACCCCGTTCCCCCCTGTTTGTTCACATAGTACATTGCTACTTGGTTGTCCGTGCGGACGAGGACCACCTGGTCCTGTACTACGTGAACGAAGGCTCGAAGTGCTAGGAAGATGGCCCGAAGCTCTAGCACGTTGATGTGACAGCGACGGTCCTCCGCCGACCACAGGCCCTGTGTGCGAAGACCGTCGAGGTGGGCTCCCCACGCGTAGTCCGAGGAGTCCGTGGTCAGAACCTTGCGAAATGGGGGAGTGCGAAACATTAGTCCCGTGGACAGATTTGAAGAGTCTGTCCACCAACTTAGCGATTTCCGCAAAAGCGGAGTCACCGAAATGAGGCGCGACTCCGGATCGCACTCCTGGCGCCATTGTGATGCGAGTGTATACTGAGGGATCCTCAGATGCAGCCTCGCAAATGGCGTGACGTGTACCGTCGAGGCCATATGGCCGAGCAGCATCATCATGCGCTTGGCCGACACCCTTGGTAGTTGAGAGACCTGGCGGCTCATCCGTACCAAGACTTCCAACCGTTGGGTCGGAAGGTAGGAGCGCAGGCGCACCGTGTCCAGCACCGCACCTATGAATTGAAGAGACTGAGCCGGCCTCAACTGAGACTTTGGAAAGTTTATCTCGAATCCGAGGGTTTGCAGGAAGGCAATAGACTGTCGGGTCGCTGAGATAACCTCCTCCCTGGTCGGGGCTTTGATGAGCCAGTCGTCCAGGTAAGGGAACACGTGGAGCCCGCGAGACCTCAGGGCTGCCGCCACTACTACCATGCACTTCGTGAATACTCGTGGGGACGCGGCCAGGCCGAAGGGCAGGACTCTGTACTGGAGGTGTAGGTCTCCCACCTGGAATCGTAAGAATTTTCGGCAGGTGGGGTGCACCGGGACATGGGTATATGCTTCCTTCAAGTCGAGGGAGCACATCCAGTCCCCTTCCTCCAAGAGAGGATACAAGACCGGGAGAGATAGCATTCGAAATTTCTCCCTGGCCAGGCATTTGTTGAGCTTCCTGAGGTCGAGTATGGGGCGCATGTCCCCGGTCTTTTTTGGGACCAAAAAGTAACGGGAGTAAAATCCCGTCCCCCACTGGTCCTTGGGGACCGGCTCGACCGCCCGAAGCTTCAGGAGAGCTTTGGCTTCGGTCATAAGGGTCGGTAGTTGCGACCGGTTGCACCAGGCTAAACTTGGGGGACTGTCCGGTGGTGAGGACACAAAATTGAGCGAGTAGCCTTCGGAGACGATCCGGAGCACCCAAGCGTCTGAGGTAATCGCGGTCCATGCCTTCCGGAAGGACCGAAGACGCCCCCCGATAGGAAGGGGTTCTGGTGAAGGTGCGGAGGGGAACCCGCCCCGTCCGCTCAGCCCGTCAAAAGGAAGGCGCGGGCTTAGAAGGGCCCTGCGCCGGGGCTTGGGTTTGTCCCCCTCTGCCTCGTTGAGACGAACGTCTCGGAGGCGGTCTTGAGAAGGACGGGGTCGACTTCTGGGGGTACCGGCGCGGCGGAGGCCGGAAAGGTTTCTGTGGCGGGGGCCTAGGTTTGGGGCGGACCAGGGATGCTAAAGAGCGTTCCTGTTCCGACAACCGTTTGGTCGCCGCCTCCAAAGACTCGTCAAATAACTCGGACCCCACACAGGGCAGGTCTGCAAGACGTTCCTGCAGGTTTGGGTCCATGTCGAGGGTGCGAAGCCAGGCCAAGCGGCGCATGGCCACTGCGAGGGCCGACACCCTCGAAACCAGCTCAAAGGTGTCGTACACTGAATGGAAAAGGTACAACCGCAATTGAGACAGGTTGGACATAAACTTATCGAATCCTGCTCTTTTGGAGTCCGGTAACGAGTTCCGATATTGAGGAAGGTCCTTCACCATCCCACGCAAGTAGGAGGAAAAGGTGAAGGAGTAATTTAGAACTCTGGTGGCCATCAGAGTGTTTGAATAGAGGCGACGGCCAAACTTGTCCAGGGTCCGCCCCTCCCTGCCGGGTGGAACCGCCGCAGAAACCCGTGAGGGCTGTGATTTTTTAAGGGCAGATTCCACCAGGAGGGACTGGTGGGAGAGCTGCGCCTTATCAAACCCTTTCGGGGGAATCGTCCTATACTTTGATTCCATTTTTGACGGGACAGACGTGCCTGTAAGAGGGCTCGACAAGTTCTTCAGCCAGGTCTGCAGGAGGACACTGTTGAGAGGGAGTCTAGGTACCTCTCTAGGGGGAGTGGGAAGGTCCTGTTCCTCTAGAAATTCCTTGGAATATTTGGAACCTACCATCAGGTCAATCCCCAGGGCTTGGGCCATGTCCTGGACAAAAGATGAGAAGGAGGACGGCCTAGCCTGGGGGGACGGGGTTCTCGACCGTCCCACCGAGGAGCGGGGGGAGGCCTCATGGGAATACTGAGGATTCCTAACCGATCCTGAATCCCAGGATCCTCTCTCCACGGCCCTCGAGGGGGAGGGTGAAATCATCCTCCTAGGGGAGTCCCTGGGGGAGGATCCCGGGGTCCGTGGGGTCCTCTCCCGTTTCCTCGGCGAGGCGGCGCGGGAAGACTTTCCCCGAGGTGAGCGGAGGAGCCTCGGATTATCGAGGCGCAACTCCGACACCTGCAGCGCCTCGCCCCCGAACGACGAGGAACGATCGCGACGAGGCGAGCCCCGGGGTCGCTTAGGCTTCCTCGATCGGCGCCTCGTCCGAGGTCGCCTCGAGGGCGAGGCGTCCGGGGAAGATCCCGAAGCCGAGGAGGAAAGTCGGCGCACTCTGCGGAACTTTTCTTTTGGGCGGACACTGCGCTCAGGAGGCTCCCCCGAGGTCGAGGTCCGGGGCGGGGCCGAGACCGAGGTGGACGGGGCCGCAATACCCGAGACCGAGGTCGCCGAGGCCGGGGCTCCCGAGGTCGAGGGAGCCGAGACCGGGGCCTCCGAGGCCGAGGGCGCCCCGGCCGAGGTCGACGTCGCCGGGCCCGCAGCACGCTGCAGCACTTCCAGGGCTCCCGACAGCTCCGATGAGATCAAGGCTCGAAGGAGATCCTGGAAGGCCGGAATCCCCACGAAGGTGGGGAGTTCCGAGTCCGGGGCACACTCCCTGGAGGGCGACCTCGGTCTCGAGTATTCCCTCGGGGTGTGCGGAGTCGAGGTCCGATGCGGGGCCGGGGTCGACCCACCCGCTTTGGCCTGACTCGAGGATGGCTTCTTTGCTGAAGGGGATGGAACAGAGGACTTACCCGAAGCTGGCTTCGATGACGACGGCTTCGAAGATGAGGGCCGAGGCGACGCCGAGGCCCCCGAGGACGCCGAGGCCGAGGTCAAGGCCGGGGCCGAAGCCGGGGCCGACGTCGAGGCCTTGGGCAGCGCGTCGACGGCGAACAATTCCGCCATTCTGGCCTTACGGCGACGGAGGGCCCTGTTCTGGAAGGTAGCACAGCGATCACACGAGGCTGTTGGATGTTCGGGCCCAAGACAGACAATGCACCACCGGTGAGGGTCGGTGATGGAGAGTAGTCTCTCACACCGGCTGCATTTCTTGAATCCCGTAACAGGACGGGACATCGACGAGAAAAAGAAGAAGGCCGGGAACGACCGACGTTCCCCGGCTCAGGCTTCCGGGAGCCCCCGGAGCCCAACGAAAAACAATTATTATTTTTTTTTTTTTTTTTTTTTTGTAAGACGGACGAAAAATAAAGCAGCACCGCGATTAATCCGATCAATAAACAAACTAAACGCGGCAGCTAGAAGGCAAAAACACTGGAGCTCAGATCCACAGGGCTTTCTTGCTCCGCGGAAAAATTTGAACTGAGGACCACGAGGTGGGATGCGCCCTCTAGTGGGCAGAAGGCACGCACATGCGTGGTGCAGTGTGCAAACTTGAAACTTCTAGCAAGTTTGCTTGAAAAGCTGTCCGCGCCGGGGCTCCGTAGATGACGTCACCCACATGTGAGAATATCATGCCTGCTTGTCCTGGGATAAAACAATCTTATATTAATCTCCTTCAAAGTAGTCCCCTTGAGCTGCCACACACTTCTTCCAACGGTTCTGCCACTGTCGGAAGCAGCAGTGGAGCGCCTCTTTTGAGATTGCTCACAACTGGTCCGCCACATTCTGCATGATGTCTTCTCTTGACTGAAATCTGGGCCCTTTCAGGGGCATTTTCAGCTTGGGGAAAAGCCAGAAGTCACACAGAGCCATGTTGGGAGAGTAGAGAGCCTGAGAAATCAAAGGTGTGTTATGTTTGGCCAGGAAACTCTGTATCAAATGTGAAGAATGGGCAGGTGTGTTATTGTGATGGAGCCTGCTGCCTACAGGTCCGGCCATTTGCATCTCACAGCATTATGAAGGCAACATAGGACCTCTTGGTAGTACCCCTTGGTGATTTGATGATCCTGCATCACCAGGGTCCTCACTTGGTCAATGACAATCTCATTTCTGGATGTTGAGGGCCTACCAGAACTTGCTTCATTCTCCACTGATGTGCGGCCATCTCTGAAGCAGATGTACCATTCCCTTTATCTGTGTGGTGCCCATTGCTTCATCTCCGAAGGCCTGTTGAATCTTGTGGATCGTTTCCACTTGGGAATCACCAAGCTTTACACAAAATTTAATGCAGTAGCGTTGTTCAACCTTTTCTGTCATTTTGTCAAAAATGAAAATCAGACAGCGCTCATTTATACTTACTCACTCATCAGCATTCTGTCGGCAACTGACATCTTCTGTAGGCAGGAAAAAAATTCAAGCATGCACATTAGGGTCACCTACATACGTACACCAAACCACGCCTCCCTAGCTTTATTTACGCAAGAAAAATTAAGGTCTGACTTTTTGAACAGCCCTCATACTTTTGAACATTGCTTGGGCTTCAGATAGACGTGCGTTTGATAGGTGGGCTTTGGACCTTCTCGATGCGATCTTGTAAATAGGGTTTAGGGATTTATTTTTGCTTTATTAAACTCAACATACATTTAATAAGCCACCACATAAACAGGGCACATCAATACAAACATATTGCATGCCAAACCTACTAGTTTTCTGGCCAAACAGAAATGTTATTTGCTAATTACAGCATATAAAAAACACAGCGTTAGACTTCTTGCTAAAAAAACAACCCTTTTTTCCCCTCACTAAACAGTGCTCCAATGAGCTCATTGTTCAAAGAGATGCAACCACATGACATAAACATATATATTGAACAGATAACTTCATTTGCATGGCTTCTAGTTCATTGCAAATGGAGGTGTCTTTGATAGACAACTCGTAGTAGTCTGTTGAACTGGCGTAAGGCCTCACATAGGGATGACTAGCCTTGAAAAAACCAATGGGTAAATCATGTTGGCACTATTATCCCTGTGAGAAAGACCACATGAGCTAAGTACTTTTAGTACATATTACATTAAGTTATAATAAGTATACACTAAGATAATGATTTAGGATCCGGTGAGGAGGTAGTACATAAATCCTTAGACAGTGAAAGTGATGGAGGTAGTACCTCTGAGGATCAGGGAGTGAATATTTGTTATGAGGATTCGAACAGATGTATTAGAAATACATTCCTTGTATGTGATCATATAAGTTTTCCTCATAAAGTGTTTAATATAAAAATCGAAGTGCTGTTTGTTAAACAAAACAATTAAAATAGGAACATGTGCTAGGGGGAGTTGTTTGGGATTCAAACCCACAACCTCTGGAAGATGAGCAGAGGGCTTTTACCCATTGAGCCACAGCAGCTTCTAGCCAGGTGTCTCTGACTGTTCTGTGATATCATAGCTTAGTGATATGCTAAGGTACCATCACATGGCTAGGCTATCCTAAGCTCTCATGGTAGGAAACCCCTGACTAAAAAAGAAGCATCTGTAAATACATTCATATAGATAGATAGATAGAGAGATAAAGAGAGAGAAAGATAAAGTTAGAGAGATAAAGAGAGAGAGAGAGAGGGAGAGAGATTAAGATAGAGAGATAAAGAGAAAGATAGGGAGAGATAGAGATAGGGAGAGATAGAGAGATAAAGATAGAGAGAGATAGAGAGATAGAGATAGAGAGAGATAGAGATAGAGAGATAAAGATAGAGAGAGATAGAGATAGAGAGATAAAGATAGAGAGAGATAGAGAGATAAAGATAGAGAGAGATAGAGAGATAAAGATAGAGAGAGATAGAGAGAGAGAGAGAGAAAAGAAAATGCATCCAAATGTTAAATAGCTTCCAATTAAAAAAAACATACAGTAAATACTGTACAGGACATCTAGCAAGTTAGCTTAGTTTTGACAAAAATTTGTTTTCTAGTTTTATAGGGCAGTATAATCCTCATTAGTGTCCAAATGTTGCTGCTTGATTCCAGGCAAGTGCAACTTTCGTCATGTACTCAATGTGAGTCCACATATATGTTTTAAAGTACTTTACAATAGACATTTGTAGCCCGCATATATCTCGTGTATGCCTTGCAGTTCTGCACAAATGACTTCCCCTGGACTGCATACACATACGGCCTCTTTTACAAAGCCTTGCTAGCAGCTGCACTAACGGCCCCGAAGCCCATAGAGATTTAAAGGGCTTCAGGGCTGTTGCCGTGTGGCTTTGTAAAAGAGGCCGATAGTCCCTGTAAAAGTGTCTGAAATATTGTGACAATCAATACTGTTATATGTGTGTACCATCACATAATTGTATAATGGCCATTTTCCACATGCAAAACATTGCAATATGGAAATAATTATTGATAAAATTACTGCCATATTTGTGTACAACGCTATATACATTTGGTATACAATATACAAATCATGAAAATAATAAACGCATGTTGAAAAAAATGTACCTGGAAAATGTGCATTTCTTAACTCAAATGTTATAATAAATGTAATTAAAATAATTTACTCCATCAAACATGAAAACATGTTTCACAGTGTTCAGCACCATAGCCTGGACAGCTCCTATGGCAGACACATGAGCTCGAAAACAGTCTTCGAACACTAACACGGGGGTATGAGTTCATAGAGATGCCTGTTTTATAAATTGTATAGATGATTTCACAGGCACCTTTGTCCGTCAAGCTCCTTCCCTTCCCTTGTTTAAAAGCAGACTGAAAACCCACCTTTTTTGATATAGCCTTCAATCCTTAACCCTAACCCTCTGCCCTCCAACCCAGCCAGCTGATTAATCGTTCCTCTTAGCTGTATCCATTTGTCTGTCATGCCTGTTTAGATTGTAAGCTCGTTCGAGCAGGGACTGTTTTCTTACTCTTTGTGACTCTGTGCAGCGCTGCGTGCGAATGGAAGCAATATAGAAATAATTAATAGTAGTAGTAGTAGTAGTAGTAGTAGTAGTAGTAGTTTGAAGATCATACTAATGCACACAGCTAAATTTAACCCCCCTCCTTTACAAAGCCACGCTAGCATTTTTAGCGCCGGCCGCGATAGTACAATCTCCAGCCCTCATAGAATTCCTATGAGTGTCAGAGTTCTTAACGCTGCGGTCGGTGCTATAAGCGCTAACATGGCTTTGTACAGGAAGGGGTAAATGCAGAAGATGCAAATCTAAGCTGAAGAGCATTAGATCTGTCCAAACTATGCAGGAGCAGAGACATCTCAAAGCATGTCAAATATAGGCAAAAAAACAAAACAAAACCCAACCATAGCCAATCATAAATGTTAATAATGGTTACGGTATTCTAAGTATTTCTACTGAAAACATCTATGCTATAGGGATGCCAGAATAATAAAATAAATAAATGGCAAAAAGTCAAGATCTTGGCTCTAGCATGAACTTTCATGCAATCAAATTTTAATTTTAGAGCCAAAACATTATTTTATTCTTATTTAATATTTGAATATTTATAAAGTTCCATGCGTGACTCATTTTATAGCAATATGCAAAGAATATATATCCTTATCAGCCTAAGGCACACATGAAAAGGCATCAGTAATTAAAGTTTCATGCTTATAAGGCAAGCTTTCTGTGACTGACCTTCAGAAGACAGTTACTACCCAAATCACACTGCTCTTTGTACAGTTTAATTCCTTCTGTTCAGAGAAAGCATTTGCTTTGAAAACTGACAAGCCAACTCCTAACTGAGCCTGGAAGCAGGAAAAGATCTCCTTGGGGCACATAAATATATTAATACACGGATTTATAAATTAACCCTATGGTGCTTGGACACTTTAGTAGCTAGGCATGCCGCCTTTGCCTTCAGGAAAGACTGATTAAACCATAATACCACTCGGATATACAGTAGCATTTACTGGTCGTTATTGTTTTCTCTCTGTGGCCAGATAGAAACAAATTATGATGGCACAGGATATAAGGAGCATGTGAATCCCCATTTTGCAAAGGAGCTCCAGGTGGACAATAGGACACCAAGGTTGAGGAGTTCACATTTCCTGAGTATTTTACAAAAGGCTCTGGCAAACATAAAAAGGGCAATTCTATAGAGCACCTAAATTTAGGTGCCATTTTCATGCACTAATTTATAGAATAGATTCACTTATGCATGTGAATGATGTCACAGATTAGCATTTACATGCATACGTGCTAGGCATGTTGCTAGAAAATTGATGCGCTAGTCACATGGGGTAAATTCTATAAATGGCGCTCAAAATTTGTCATGTTGGTATTCTAAAATGGGCAATCCGAATTGGTGCCCTTTATAGCAGTGGTTCACAACCCTGTCCTGGAAGACCACCAGCCAGTCAGGTTTTTGGGATAGCCTTAATGAATATGCATGGGGCAGATCGGCACTCCAAAACAAAACTCCTTTGGCTCGGCGCACAATTAGACCATCTACCCTCCTCCATCCCATTGTCCTCCAGCTCCTCATTACAGCTCGAGCTCTCAAGCAAAGTCCTGGGTGTCACCTTAGACTCTTCTCTATCCTTCAACGACCATCTCCAATCCTTGGTAAAAAAAAAATGCTTCTTCAGCCTTCACATGCTAAGGAAAGTCAGACCCTTTTTTCACCAAAAACACTTCGCAGTCCTAGTACAATCCATCATCCTCTCCAGATTGGACTATTGCAATTCTATCTACCTCAGCCTAACCAAGAAAAGCCTCCACAGACTGCAGCGGATTCAGAACGCCGCGGCTAAGCTTATCTTCGCGAAAAGCAAATTTGATCACGTCTTGCCACTCCTGTCTAAGCTCCATTGGCTCCCAGTAATCTCCAGGATCCACTTCAAATGTGCTTGCCTAGCCTACAAGATCCTACATGGCATCCTTCCTGCTGTTATCCCTCTATCCTGTAACTCCCCAACCCCTACTGCCTCCAGATCCTCCCAAACTCTTAAACTATCCTTCCCTTCCACAAAAGGAATTTCTCATGCAGGCAAACTTGGGTCATCCCTCCCCTTTAAAATCACTGAGATCTGAAATAACCTTACCTCCCCGCTCCGATCCTCAAGCTCCCTCCAACTTTTCCGTAAACACCTAAAAACCTGGCTATTCTCAAAACTGTAACATTTCCCCCCTCTTAGGCCTCTTCACCTTCCCCGCCCTTTTACATCTAACTCTTAAACTCTCCACTGGAGTTCCTCTCTCATCCTAATTCCTGTAAACCGTGCCGAGCTCTGCATTTACTGAGATGGTGCGGTATATAAACCCAAGGTTTAGTTTAGTTTATCATCTTCATTACATGCAAATCTCTTTCATGTATATTCATTAGGGCTACCCTGAAAACCTAACTGGCTGGTGGTCCTCCAGGACAGGGTTGGGAACCACTGCTTTATAGAATAGCTCTCAGTACCAGGACACTTGCTCATCTCTGGGTGCAAAGAGTTACACCAACTGAAACCAGATGTACATTCCAGCATGCAAGCCAGGCACAGATCCCCCAAATTCTACAACACTGCATGCTTTTAGTGAATAAATTTAATGGTTTTGTCTCTTTTTATCTCATATTTCATTACAAACTATATTTGTTTCCCCTCCTAATGTTTTTACCTTAAATATATTTGAATTAAATATTGATTGTAATCCATTAATAATTTTCCCTTTTGTGTTGATATTGTATGTATAGGTTACTTAATTTGATTGATTTAAACTCTGTATAGGAATGCTTGTATTCGTTATTTTAATTTGCTATGATTTATGTATGTTTGATTTGTTACCCATATTTGATTATTTAAGAAATTGTACATCGCCTAGAACTTGGAATAGGCGATTAATCAAATTATATAATAAACTTGGAAACTTGGATTTTAAGGGAACGTCCCTGGCCTGTCCATGCCCCTGGTGCAGATCCATAATGGAATTATTCTATAAATGAGAATGTAAGTATGGTTTTGCACAGATCTGCCATTTCTGCCCCATTTCAGTACCTTGCATCTGTTAGATTACTTTTTTTTGCACTAGAAATTTGGTGTAAAAATAACACCCAAAATGTTCAGTATCATTCATAGAATTTCCCCATGGAGCAAGCGTGTCATAGGCGTTTCCATCTACAATGTGTGCACCCTATAGAATAGTATAAGCTGCACACATTACAGCGCCATTATAGAATTGGCTCTATGCATGTTTCTTTGTAACACCTACATTTAGGCACCATTTTATAGAACTGCCTCCCAAAGCCTTTTGTAAAATATGTATAAGGATTCTGTAGTAGTGCATGAAACTGATCAGAAAAATCACTCAGCTCAGTAATTACTTGTGGCGAATATCTATGTATTTGTGTGCATTTAAAGCAGCAATTTCAAAAATCTGCACATAAAATCAAGAATGGCCGCCCTCAGTAGCATCCATATGCAGTATAAATGCCAGCTTTTACACATGCAAATAACATAACATAACATAAAACATAACATAAAAAATTATTTATATACCGCATTACCTCTCAGTTCAATGCTGTTTACATAACTGTAAAATACTGTACATGCACAAGAAATTATAACATCTCTCAAATTCAATTTAGTATACAAAAAATATAAAATACTGTACAACACAGCAAATTACAGCATGAATTACAAAAATATGTTAAATAGGTAAGTTTTTAATAATCTTCTAAAAGCTTGGTAAGAAGCAGAGTTTAAAATCAAGCTACTAAAACTTTTATCTCAAATGCCTGCCTGAAAAGATAAAGTTCTATGAAAGAAACTTTTATATACAGGCTGTTATAGAGAAAAGCACCCTCCAGGGATTCAAGACAAGGTTAGACAAGTTCCTGCTGGACAAGAACATACGCAGGTACGGCTAGACTCAATTAGGGCACTGATCTTTGACCTAAGGGCCACCGCGTGAGTGGACTGCTGGGCACGATGGACCACTGGTCTGACCCAGTAGCGGCAATTCTTATGTTCCCCAGATTAAGAACGAGTTACATTTTTTAAGCTATTCTTAAGTCTGATTTGTATGTAACACAGAACTTGTAGATTTTAAGATTCTCGCTGCTTACCTCTGCTCCCAGCTGACAAAAGGGCTAACTGTCACCAGTGTTCCCTCTAAGGTACAGCATGCACAACCACACACTGTTCTTCATGTGGCCCATGCATCGTTCCTGAATCTGCTACAGGAGAAGTGTAGGAGTCTATGCCACTGGAAATACTTCTCCGTGAAATCAAATGAAGACGCAACCACGTTCTTAAGTGCGAGTCGTACTTAAGTTGAGAATCTGTAACTCGGGGACGGCCTATACACAACGAACCCATTCCAGAAAACTATGGGGTAGTTTTAGGCAGCTGGAATAGATGTAAATAGGGGCATTCTTGCCATTTATGTGTGCATATGGCCACTTAGATCCAAATTCTATAAATGGCACCTGAAGTTAGGTGCCCAGATCAGCGTGCCTAGCTGATTATTTAGAAAGCATAATCAGTGCTGATAAAAGGCAATAATAACTTGTAATTGACATTAATTACACTTAATTGGATGGTAGATGCCTAACTTGGTAGTCGCCTACTCCATGGTGTCTATCAGAAAGTAGGTGTGGTTAGGGAGCAGATCATGGGCATGTTTTACCTGTAGGCGCCTGTTTTGGACTTAGGCACCGGTATTTAGGCCAAGAAAATCCTGGTATAAATATGGTGCACCTATTTATAGAAATGGGAGACTTCGTTCACCAGGTGCTACAAAGCCAAGAAGAAACCGATAACGTGGAAGACATGTGGTCGACTTTGAAAGCAACCATACAAGAAGCAACAAACCGCTATGTAAAATCAGTAAGTAAACGGCGAAGGAACAATAAGCCACAGTGGTTTACTGCGGAGATCTCAGACCTGATCAAGGAGAAGAAAAAAGCATTCATCTCTTACAAACAATCAGGGAAGCAGGACTCTAGAGCAGACTACCTGGCCAAATCAAAAGCCGTCAAAACAGCAGTCAGGGAGGCTAAATTCCTCATGGAGGAGTCTCTAGCAAAGAACATCCAGAAGGGAGATAAATCCTTCTTCAGGTATATCAGTGATAGAAGAAAAAACTCAGGCGGGATTGTACGTCTTAGGAAACCAGACGGAGACTATGTGGAAAAGGATTCGGAAAAAGCCCAACTATTAAATGAATACTTCTGCTCAGTCTTCACCCGAGAAGCGCCAGGGCTCGGCCCTCAGCTACAGACAAGGGTTGGCTCAGTTGACCCGTTTAGTAACTTTGAGTTTACGCCCAGCAGTGTCTACGGTGAGCTGTCAAAGCTCAAGGTTAACAAAGCAATGGGGCCGGACAACCTGCACCCCAGGGTGCTTAGGGAGCTGAGTGATGTCTTGGCGGAGCCACTGTCCGCGCTCTTCAACCTCTCCCTTAGTACAGGCAGCGTCCCGTTGGACTGGAGGACGGCTAACGTCATTCCACTCCACAAGAAAGGCTCAAAGATGGAGACAGCAAACTAATAGTGAGCAAACTAATGGAAACTCTAATCAAACACCAATTAGATAAGATCCTGATGAGGAGAATCTACGGGATCCCCGACAACATGGATTTACTAAGGGGAGATCCTGCCAATCCAACCTGATCAGCTTCTTTGACTGGGTAACGGGGAAGCTGGATATTGGGGAGTCCCTGGACATCGTGTACCTGGACTTTAGCAAAGCATTCGATAGCGTACCACACCGCAGGTTACTGAGCAAGATGAGTTCTATAGGATTAGGTAACACATTGACGAAATGGGTTGGGAGCTGGCTTGGAGGTAGGCTCCAAAGGGTGGTGGTGAACGGCACCCCCTCCGAAATGACGGAGGTGATTAGTGGAGTACCACAGGGCTCAGTCTTGGGCCCAATCCTATTCATCATCTTTATAAGAGACTTGGCAGAAGGGCTTCGAGGTAAAATAACATTATTCGCCGATGACGCCAAACTGAGTAATGTAGTGGGCAAATGCACAACAGACGAAGATTCAGTGCCCGACAACATGATGCACGACCTACTCCTACTGGAGCGATGGTCTAGGACATGGCAACTCAACTTCAATGCCAAAAAATGCAAAGTTATGCACCTAGGCAGCCAGAACCCATGCAAGTCTTATACCCTTAATGGCGAGATCCTAGCAAAAACGGTAGCAGAACGAGACTTGGGGGTAATCGTCAGTGAGGACATGAAGTCTGCCAATCAAGTGGAGCAGGCTTCGTCCAAGGCAAGACAAATCATGGGCTGCATACGAAGGGGTTTCGTCAGTCGTAAGGCGGAAGTCATTATGCCATTGTATAGATCCATGGTGAGGCCCCACCTGGAATACTGTGTGCAATTCTGGAGGCCGCATTATCGCAAGGATGTGCTGAGACTGGAGTTGGTGCAAAGAATGGCCACCCGGATGGTCTCGGGACTCAAGGATCTACCATACGAAAAACGGCTTGACAAATTACAGCTATACTCGCTCGAGGAGCGCAGAGAGAGGGGGGACATGATCGAGACGTTCAAGTATCTTACGGGCCACATCGAGGCGGAGGAAGATATCTTCTTTTTCAAGGGTCCCACGACAACAAGAGGGCATCCGTTGAAAATCAGGGGCGGGAAACTACGAGGTGACACCAGGAAATTCTTTTTCACTGAAAGAGTGGTTGATCGCTGGAATAGTCTTCCACTACAGGTGATTGAGGCCAGCAGCGTGCCTGATTTTAAGGCCAAATGGGATCGGCACATGGGATCTATTCACAGGGCAAAGGTAGGGGAGGGACATTAAGGTGGGCAGACTAGATGGGCCGTGGGCCCTTATCTGCCGTCTATTTCTATGTTTCTATGTTTCTATTTAGGATACCTGTCTACGCCTAGGTCCACTTTAGGCCCCACGATTCTATAAAGTGCCCCTAACTTTTCTAGAATTGAGCCTAAGCACCACACTACTTGGTGCTTAAGTTTTAGATGCCATTTGTAAAATCTGGCCCTTAATGAATGTAATGAACTCTTACGTATGTGTATATCAAATCCCATTCATAAGGACATAAGAATTGCCGCTGCCAGGTCAGACCAGTGGTCCATTGTGCCCAGCAGTCCGCTCCCGTAGCGGCCCTTAGGTCAAAGACCAGTGCCCTGAGTCTAGCCTTACCTGCATACATTCTGGTTCAGCAGGAACTTGTCTAACTTTGTCTTGAATCCCTGAAGGCTGTTTTCCCCTATAACAGACTCCTGAAGAGAGTTCCAGTTTTCTACCACTCACTGGGTGAAGAACTTCCTTACGTTTGTACGGAATCTATCCTCTTTTAACTTTAGCAGGCAGCGGGGGGAGCTAGGACAGAGATGGGCAGGCCTGGGGGCTGATCTAGGGTGTCCGGATTTTACAATCGTAAAATCTGGCAACTCTACTAACATCCAGACATGAGCACTTACACTGGCCATAGGCCTGGACATTTTTTTCTGTCACTTGTGCTAGTATTCTATAAAGAAAAGAGACACTGACTAACTTGTCACAAAATAACAAAATGCAACTGCGGGTGTACTCTCACACAACGTGAAAAACACAACCAGCTGTGTCAATACTCAAACTAGTATTATGCCACAATGCTGCTTAAATTTGGCAAATGGAGCAGGTCATGTTTCAATCACTGGTCAAAACCCCCAAAATGCAAAGTGTTAGGTGCAAAGTGAACTGCGTTTAAATAAACGTTAAAGATCAAAAAGATAGTACTACTGGTTTAAAAAAAGTGCACTTATCTTAAGCAAAGGAATCTAAGTACTTAAGCACTTCCCTTGACGAAGCCTGGGTGTCCTGGTGAAACGGAGGCCCCATAGGGCTTAAATGAGCAGTGTTGGCGTCTCATCATGGCGTCCTTTACTTAAGATAAGTGCACTTTTTAAACCAGTAGCGCTATCTTTTTGATCTTCAATGGTTATTTGCACCTAACACTAAAGCATTTGGGGGTTTTGGCCACTGATTGAGACATGACCTGCTCCATTTGCCAAATTTAAGCAGCATTGTGGCTTTAAAGGTCTCTGAGGTCTTTTTATCCCCTTATGCTTAATACTAGTTTCAGTATTGACACAGGTGGTTTTGTTTTTCACACTGACTAACTTCCCTTCACATGTAGAACTGTATTACTACTAGTATTATTTATCATTGTTATAGCGCTAAAAGGCGAATGCATCTCTGTGCATTTTACATTCAATAGACGGTTCCTGCTCAAAAGAATTTACAGTCTAATTTGGGCAGGCCAATAGGACATCTCAGGGTTGTGGAGTTTCTGGCAGAAGGAATGATACAACGGATAAAGGTATCTTGACAGTGAATGGGAGTTGAGAGTTGAAAGCAGCTTCAAAAAAACGTGGGCTTTTAGCTTGGATTTGAATACTGCTAGAGACAGAGCATGACGTATTGACTCTGGCAGCATGTTCCAGGTATACAGCACAGCAAGAAAGAAGCAGTGGAGGAGAAGGGTATAGATAAGAGGGACTTACCCAATGAACGGAGTTCACAGGGGGAGCAAAGAGGGAGATAAGTTGGCAAATGTTTAGTGAAAGGCCAGTGAGAAGCAAGTTGCAGTAGTCTAGGAGAGAGGTGATGAGGGTATGGATGAGAGTCTTGGCAGTGCACTCAGAAAGGAAGAGTCTGATTTTAGCAATATTGTGGAGAAAGAAACTACAGGGCTTGGCAGTCTATTAGATATGTGAAGAGAAGAAGCGAGATCAGTCATCCACCACTGCATACACTAAAGGTGCGTTGGTAAAGATAGGAAGAAAGCCATGTGATAACAGAACCCTGAAAATCAAGCAAGGACAGCGTATCGATGAGTGGGTGGTGATTTACTGTGTCAAAAGCTGTGGATAGATTAAGAAGTCCAAGGACAGAGTAGAGGCTTTCGGAGCTGGTCATTGGAGACTTTTGTAAGGGCAGTTTCTGTAGAATGAAGAGGGCAAAAGCCTGATTGAAGCAGGTCAAGGATAGCTTGAGATGAAAGAAAGTCAAGACAATGGCTGTGAACAGCATAATCAAGTAGCTTGGATAAGAAGGGGAGGAGAGAGACAAGATGATAGAAGGGCAGGTAGGGTCCAACGAGGGTTTTTTGAGGAATGGTATAACATCGGCATGTTTGAAGGCATCAGACATAGTTGTGGTGGAGAATGATAGATTGATGATATGGCAGATAGAGGGGATGACAATAGGAGAGATAGTGGTAAGTAGATAGGTGGGGATGGGATCAGAGGAACAGGTGGTGAGTTTGGAGGAAGAAATAAAATGTGCAGTTTCTTTCTCAGAAATTTCAGGAAAGGAAGATAAGGTTGCACAGTAGAACGGGCTGGGGGAGGTGGCTCGGTTGAGAACTCAAGATTAATTTTGTGAACCTTGTCACAGAAGTACTCAGCCATAGTCTGGGGGGTGAGTGACAGAGGGATTGGAGGTGGGAGGACCTTGAGAAAGGAGTTCAGAGTGGCAAAGAGGATTGGAGCTGAGAGAGGCAGGCAGGCAGGTGTAGTAATCTTGTTGGCAAGCGACAGAGCAGATTGGAAGGAGGTCAGGAGCAATTCGAAATGAATGAAGTCAGCATAAGTGTAGTTCCACGCTCATCTGCCATTTTGGGGCAATTCTGACAACCTTGCTTCCATTATAACACATGTATGCACCAAAAAACAGTGCATAACTCTAGGGGGGGGGTCATATATATAGTTCTCTTGTTTACTCTTTGCAATTGGATTCACTTATTTTAGTAAACTGGCCCTTTGAACACTATTTTCATCTCTCCTGCTTAGCATGCAGGCCCATACTTTGAAGACGTGGCCATAAGCAAATATATCTCATCCTTATTCACTATAGATATCCTGAAAACCCAACTAACTTTGGGTCACTAGGACATGTTTAGGAAGCCCTACTCTAAGTTAAATATTTTTAAGTTGTTATAAAGCAGTCGGCTCAAACTCAAACTCTTTGCAGGGTTACATTTTGGATTTGTAGGTACTTGGAGGGCCTCAAAAAAAATAATTAATGTCTTATTAAAGAAATGATGATTTTGCATGAGGTAAAACTCTCTTTACAGTTTATAAATCTTTCCTTAAGTCTTAATAATAATATTGTAATTTATAGCTAAAGAAACATATGATCAAGAAACTGTTTTATTTTACTTTTGTGATCATGATAAACATACCGAGGGCCTCAAAATAGTACCTGGCGGGCCGCAAGTTTGAGACCACTGTTATAAAGCTTATGGTGCAAAGTATACCATCATGGTGACTCTTCTGTAACAAGACAGATGTTACACCACAGCTCTTTCACAGAGCTGGGGCCTTAAGCAGCACTGGTACCCTATGGACCATGGCTTCTAGTCCTTTAAATTGCGTGACTTAAGCTTTTTTCTGATGTTTGTGATTTTTTTTTTTACAAAAAAAACAAACATGCTGCAAGCAATTAGCACAGGGAATTTTAAGCTGACTAATCCTGAGGGATTAGAACCTGCTGGTTTAATCATTCACATCACTGGACATGAAATAGAACATTGCACAGTACTTAGCTAGGTGTGACAGCCTTGTGTCAAGTTGTGACACATTTTAATGCAAACTCATAATAGATTATTGATAATATAAAAACGGGTTACAATTACATTATTTTCACCATTTTGGGGCTCTTAAATGTGGTTTTAAACATGTTCCAGGCTGTGCTGGGAATGCTGCATGCGATTTCACAAATGGAAAAAGTTACACAGTTGTCCATGAATAGAATTCTCGGGGGGATTTTAAAGCAGATGTGAATTTTACAGTATGCACAGAAAATAAACACTGATGCGATCCATCCTACTTATAATAGACAAGATTACAAAGGCCAATCATTTATAATACATCACAAGCATAAAAATATAGCAAATATTTTTAGTTCTCCTTCTGTGAGATAAACACTGCCTACAACACATCTTTTATGCCTTCAAAGACATTTCCAGCAGTTTCCGGGAAAAGGCAGGAATGCACAGATGGTGGGAAGAGTTGGCAGGTGTTGAATTAAAGTGTAATTCCAGTAAAGTTTTGTAGTTCTAAGACTATTGCCATTTGTTTGGAGATGATGGCAGAGAAACCGATATTACTGTAGAGGGCGAGCCCTCACTTTTCCTGGATTCTCTTCCGAAAAACAGCAGTGTCAAAAGAGCAACTCCTAAGATCCCTTTGCCACATTGTCAAGGCAGACTGCTTGAACAGAAACAAAGAAACAGAGAAAAATGAAGACAGATAAAGACTATGAGGTCCTTTTACTAAGGCGTGCTAATCAATTTAGCGCATGCTAAATCATTTACCTATATGACTTGTCTAGTCTTCCCATCCATACCATCTACTCTCCCTTCTTCTTCCCTAGAGATCCTGGAGTGCGCCATAGTGGGTAGACTGGTTTTGTTTATGGTGTGTAATTTTGAATGTATTCCAGTTCCTCCATTTTTTGAATGAAGTGATTAGACATACAGCCTCAGCACCCTGAGGTTGTGGGTTCAGACCCCACACTGCTCCTCGTGACCCTAGGAAAGTCACTTAATCCTCCACTGTCCCAGGTACATTAGATAGATTGTGAGCCTACCGGGACAGATAGGGGATATGCTTGAAGTACCTGTATGTAAAACTAAAATAAAAGGCAGTATACAAGACCCAATTCCTATCCCTTCCTATAGTCTTTGTCTCCACCAGCTCCACTGGGAGGCCATTTCATGCATTCACCACCCTTTCCATGAAGTAATATTTCCACAGGTTACTCCTGAGTCTTTGCCTCCTTACTCCAGAGCTACCTTTCAAATGAAAGAAACTTGCCTCATGTGCATCTATCCCATGGAGGCAAAGATCTCTGTCATATCTCCCCTCTCCTGCCTTTCTTCCAAAGTAAAATACTCTACACAGAGATCTTTAAGTCTGTCCGCATACACTTTATGATGACCACTGTCAGCAAGACCAGATTAACATATACAGAAGGCAAGCTACAGCTTAGGGCAGGGTTGTCCAACATCGGTCCTCAAGGGCCACAATCCAGTCGGGTTTTCAGGATTTCCGCAATGAATTTGCATGAGATCTATTTGCATGCACTGCTTCCATTGTTTACAAATAGATCTCATGCATATTCATTGCGGAAATCCTGAAAACCTGACCTGGTGAGGTCCGAGGCTGGACCCCCTGGCTTAGGGTGTCACATTACAAAGAGCCTCATTTTGACATACTTAACAATAATGATCAAAAATGTTTACATGCAATAAGCATGTTTTATGCACAAATATGGAAAAAATATTTTTTTTATTAATCTTTATTTATTTTTAAAACTCACAATAAGTGTAACAAATAATACAATCATTTTATATTTTTACATCACTTAATAAATCATCAAATTCTAACTCGCGTCAAATATCCCCCCTCCCTTATACCCAACAATTACCGTATTTTCACTCATATACCGCGCACACGGGTATAGCGCGCAGGGAACAGAAATTTATGTAATAAAATTTTAATATAGCGCGCACATGCATATACCGCGCATGCTAAAACCTCCTCCCTCCCCCCCGCTCGCGTCACCCCCCCCCCACCTCCCCCGCGATCCTACATCCCCCCCAGCACCGCAAAGACAACTCTTATCCGATTGGGCACCGGCACCAGCACCAATGCACAGCATGTGCCAGTGCCAGTGCCCGAAGAGCCTCCCTCGTTGGGTTGGGCTGGGCTGGGCTGGGCGCACCGCGGTGCGAGAGAGATCCTCCTTCTTCCTGTGCCGGGCTGGACTAGGCTTTGAGCATTTGCGCATGCTCAAAGCCTTCTGGTCTCGCTCTCTCCAAGATAATCTCGGAGAGAGCGAGACCAGAAGGCTTTGAGCATGCGCAAATGCTCAAAGCCTAGTCCAGCCTGGCACAGGAAGAAGGAGGATCTCTCTCGCACCGCCCAGCCCAGCCCAGACCAACGAGGGAGGATCTTCGGGCACTGGCACTGGCACATGCTGTGCATTGGTGCTGGTGCCCAATCGGGTAAGAGTTGTCTTTGCGGTGCTGGGTGGGATGTAGGATCGCGGGGGAGGGGGGGTGACACGAGCGGGGGGGAGGATGCCGGTTCGCAGGGGAATGCTGGATCAGATTATCTCGGATCAGCGGGGGAGGGAGAGTGACGCGAGCGGGGGGGGGGGGGAGGATGCCGGTTCACAGGGGGAATGCCGGATCAGAATGAAAAAAAAAATTTGTACAACGCGCTCACACGTATAACGCACATGGTTATGCACAGTTTGTAAAATCGTGTATAACGCGCGCATTATATGCGTGAAAATACGGTATTCATAAGCAAAAGAAATCATAAAATATTCCCACCCACCCCCACCCCACCCTGGACATGTATGAACAAATGGGAAAAAGTATGGAAAATTATTAAGCTTAAAATTTACTTCCTATATAATCATAGAGGAGTCTCTTAAAAGTTACAGCTTGGAAGCTACAATACACATAAATCCAGCTCTTGGTACACTAGCCAAGTGTTCTAGGCTAAAATGATTCATCTAGCTTGCCAGGAATCTCTTTCCCATCTCATTATTGCATTTCTTTTTCTGTGACACACAGGGGCTCCTTTTACTAAGGTGCGCTAGCGTTTTTAGCGCACGCAGGAAATTACCGCGCGCTACGCAGCTAGAACTAATGCTAGCTCAATGCTGTACACGCAGTAATGTAGCGTGCTTATCCGTGCGTTAAAGCCCTAACGCAGCTTAGTAAAAGGAGCCTACAGTATATGGAAATTCTTTGACTGCACAATAATTGTTGAGAAACAGGCGCTATAAAGCAACCCCAAAGGGGCAAAACACTGCTACAGTGATATCCTTAGAACAGTGGTCTCAAACTCAAACCCTTTGCAAGGCCACATTTTGGATTTGTAGGTACTTGGACAGCCTCAGAAAAAAAATAGTTACTATCTTATTAAAGAAATGACAATTTTGCATGAGGTAAAACTCTTTATAGTTTATAAATCTTTCCATTTGGCCAAATCTTAATAATAATATTGTAATTTATAGCTAAAGAGACATATGATCAAGAAACGGTTTTATTTTACTTTTGTGATTATGATAAACATACCGAGGGCCTCACAATAGTACCTGGCGAGCCGCATGTGGCCCCGGGGCCGCAAGTCTGAGACCACTGCCTTAGAACAAGATATTCTACAGCAGCGGTCTCAAACACACGGCCCGCGGGCCGCAGGTTGGCGGCTCCTCGCGCTATCCACTCCTGCATCAGAAGCCTCTCTGGCGTCACATCAGAGAGGCTTCAGACGCAGGCGCAGATCTCGCAAGGAGCCGCCACCCGTGGCTTTGAACGGAACGAGCCGGCCAGACACGCTGCTGCTCCACAAGGAAGAGAATGGAAGGGGAGGGGAAAGAGAAATGCTTCTGCTACATAGGAAAGGGGACCTAGGGAAATGCTGCTGCTGCTGTACAGGGCAAGGGAGAGGGAGGGAAAGGGGAAGAGAAATGCCTCTCCTGCACAGGAAAGGGGGAAGGGAAATGCTGCTTCTGTTGCTGCTGCACTCAATTGGGGAAAGAGAGGGAAGGAAGGAGAAGGGAGAGGAGAGGAACAAGAGAAGAAGCCAATTCATGGAAGGGAGGGAAGGAAAGGAGATATCAGACCATGGAGGGGAGGGAGAAATGCCAAGGCATGGGGGAAGGGAAGGATTCAGATGCCAGACCAGGGGAAAGGAAGGAAAGAGATGCCAGACCATGGAAATAGGACGGAAGAAGAGAGAGATAGGTTAGGGAAGGTAAGACATGGAAACGTAGATTTTGAAAAGAAAGCAGAAAAATTGAACATTACGTTAATGCCAAAGATGGATGCAAGGCAGAAAGTGAAGACGGAGAGAAAAACAGCCAAAGGACAAGAAGGCCCTGGAAACATAGTTGAAAGCACAGAAAAATAAAGTCACCAGACAACAAAGGTAGGGAAAATGATTTTATTTTCAATATAGTGATTGAAATGTGCCAGTTTTGAGAAAGAAAAGCTATTAAACTTTAAATGTGAGGGCTGCAGAAAAAAATAGAGTACTTGGAGGGCCGCAGAAAAAATAGTTAATGTCTTATTAAAGAAATGACAATTTTGCATAAGGTAAAACTCTTTATAGTTTATATATCTTTCCTTTTAACTGTTAAAGGAAAGTTTTATAAACTATAAAGAGTTTAACCTCATGCAAAATTGTTATTTCTTTAATAAGACATTAACCCCTGATTGATCTGCTGATTTGATTTTCCCTGCCATGTCTGTATTGTGCTGTTTTCTCTTGCTGTTCAGTGCTTTTCTGCTTAATAAAAATTATTTCAAACAAAAAAAAAAAAAATAAGACATTAACTATTTTTTCTGCGGCCCTCCAAGTACCTACAAATCCAAAATGTGGCCCCGCAAAGGGTTTGATTTTGAGATCACTGTTCTACAGTGAGACCACTTTACTCTTCAGAATTACCATAATGGCATTCCAAGATTTTTTTAACAATATGTTCTCTCAGAATCCAAAAATGGGTTTCCCACTTAACATGGAAATATGAAAACAAAAAGAAGAACTACTTGACACAATCAACCACATACCAGACCAGTCAACAAAATCTGTCACATAGAACAGTTTAGCACAGCTATATAACAATTAAAACTATATAAAACACAGAACTGTTTACCACAATATCCTATGGGTTGAAAGGTTTACCATATGGTTCCAGAAAAAAGAAGACGGATTGAGACACCCGGAAGTAAAACCCGGATGTTTCAATCCGCCCTCCTTTTTCTGGAGCCATATGGTAAGCCTAGGTTTGCAGAGCCACCTACATTACTACACAGTACGGAGGCATTTCACATCCATTGGAAACTTTGCAAATATTACAACACCTGCTATCTTGGAAAAGCACTAGGATCATGATCTGAAGAACTGAGGAGGTTACGACCACTTGAGATATCCCCATTTCAACCCCCCAAAAATGCTGACTGTAAGAAAACTGGATATAAAAGAGATAAACACCAGAATGGCATTCATTATAGAGGTATAGCCCAAAACACAATTAAGTGAAAATAAAAACGTAAATCTATAATCACCCTTTCACCAGAAACAGTGTGATAGTTGCGTGCTTCACTCCAATCAATGCACAAACCTCACAGCATGTATAAGTAAATTCAAACTGAAAGGAGGAAAAAGCCTCAGAAAAACAGTGTTCACCAGCTGTAACAGCAGCTCAAGGTGAGACCGATAAATATCTCATTGGGATTTTTTTTTTAACTCTTTATTAACTTTCCGTTCAAAAACAGTGCATTATAATATACATACAATTGATTTCAAGACAGCACTTACAATCGATCAAAGAAATACTACAAAACATTCCCCCCCCTAATCCAAGAACAAAAACAAAGGGCTCCTTTTACGAAGCCGCATTAGAGCTTTAACGCGTGGAATAGCACGTGCTAAATTGCCGTGCGCACTAGACCTTAACGCCAGCATTGAGCTGGCGTTAGTTCTAGCCGCGTAGCGCGGGTTTAGCGCGGGCTAAAATGCTGTGTGCGCTAAAAACGCTAACGCAGCTTAGTAAAAGGAGCCCAAAGTAATTACATACAATAAAAATCATAAACAGCACTTTCATTTGGTTAATGAATACAAGAAAATAAAATACCCCCCTCCCTGGATGTGTAAATCAAATAGGAAATAAGGGGATAATCCAGCTAATCAGTGTTAACAAAATTTGTCAATGGACCCCACGTTAATTTAAATAGCTTATTATTACACGTAATTTCTGAATTCATGTTCTCATATTTGTAACATAAACATATAGAATCCCACCAAAAGGAGAAATTAAGTCTATCCAAATTTTTCCAGTTTTTGGTAACCATTTGCATGGCTATCCCACTCGTTAAGGCAAATAGTCTACTTTTATATCTATCCAATGGAGGTTTAGGTGACAACAATGTACCACAGATCACCACCTCTTAAGACTCCAGAATCAAACTGATTTGTCCCCATATTGATTTCCAAAAGTTGAGTATCAAAGGACAAAAGAACAACAAATGATCCATTGCCCCTATTTCAAGATGACAGTGCCAGCATCTATTACATTTTGAACTGTCTAACTTCTGCAAACGAACTGGGGGGTCCAAAAAACTCTATGTAACAGAAAAAAAACAAGTTTGTCTCATAGATGCCGACGCTGTACATCTCATCCTCCAAGTCCAAATCCGTGGCCATTGAGCAGCAGAAATCTGGTGCTTTATCTCAATGCTCCAAATGTCTTTTAGACTAGTTTTAGGCTTCTTGTTCAAATATTCAGATATTAATTTATACCACTTGGCGGCTTGTTGTCCTAGCAAATCTGTCTGGACCATTGGGATTTTTTTTTTTTTTTTTTTAAACCCTTCATCATAGAGGTGTCAGTCCCAAGCAATTATTCTGTGAATTCTGAGAAGATCCTCATGTACTAAGAAAATGGGCAGAAAGCCAGAAATATTCCCCTTCATTTTGAGTGCCACATGCTTCATTAACAGGAATTTTCAAGCACACCTATACATGCATGTTACATCTTATGAGATCATACTCTCTTACATGCATGTTACATCTTATGACAAGGAAGCTCTCTTTGGCATGATGTGAGAATGAATAGTACATTTGAGGAATTGAGATCATACTTCACATTGCCTGGTTTAGGAGTAAGGTTTGTCACTATCATGTAATGTGCAAAACTAATCCATTTGGAGACATCATCAAAAGAACATAAGAATTGCCATCCTGGCCAGTATCCTGTTTCCAACAGTGGCCAACCCAGGTCCCAAGTACCTAGCTAGATCCCAAGGAGTAAAACAGATTTTATGCTGCTTATCCTAGGAATAAGCAGTGGGTTTCCCCAAGCCATCTCAATAATGGCCTATGGATTTCTCTTTTAGGAAATTATCCAAGCCTTTTTAAACCCTGCCAAGCTAACTGATTTCACCACATTATCCAGCAACGAATTCCAGAGTTTAATTGCGCGTTGTGTGCAGAAATATTTTCTCCGGTTTGTTTTAAAAATACTACTTGGTAGCGTCATTGCATGCTCCCTAGTCCTAGTATTTTTGGAAAGAGTGCACAAGTGATTCAAAGCTACCCTTTCTACTCCACTCAGTATTTTATAGACCTCTATCATATCACCCCTGAGCCATGTCTTCTCCAAGCGGCTCTAGCCGCTTTAGCCTTTCCTCATAGGGAAGTCGCCCCATTCCTTTTATTATTTCTGTCGCTCTTTTCTGTACTTTTTCTAATTCCACTATTTTTCTTTTCTTTTTTTTGAGATACGGTGACCACAACTGCATGCAGCATTCAAGGTGCAGCTGGACCATAGAGCAATACAAGAGCATTATAATATTTTCATCTTATCTCTCCTACTATTATAGAAGGAAACAGATTAATCATAGTAACACCAGATAAAGGAGTATGACATAAACAAGAAAATGTCTCACGTGGAGGGCAACTGTATAACAGTATGCCTATATTTAGGTGCCTAAAGTTTATGTGGCACCTATTCTACAAAGGAAGCATGTGTTTAGAATAATGGCATATACGAGGGACCGCTGAAAAGTTCTCAGCCCAGCCAAGAAGAGAATGATGTGGAGCCATGAAACTTACAAGTTACTCCATGCTTTTCTTGACACTTTTCATTTCAACGAAATGATATGAAATTTATTTATTTATTTCTTCAATTTGTACGTCGCACATACCTATATAAGCTCTAGGCGACATTACAGAGGAAGGGGTTAGACGAGGGTAGGGAGGACTATGGAGGGCAGGAAGGAGTGGAGAGGAGAGAAGCATGTCAAATATTTCATAGAAATTCCTAACTTTACAGATAGGAGCCCCATCTATGTAAATGATATGTAAATGAATTAAAGGAATATGTAAAAAGGAATAGAAGGGAGGAACCGTTAAACAATAGAATTCAGGGAAATTCAGTTAATAAAATAAAAACAATATGGGGTAAAAACAATGGAATAAAATTTAAAATAATTCATGAAATGAAATGAAAAGTGTGGAATAGTTTGTAAGTTTCTGGGGGGAAAAAGTCCATAGCGTGCTATTGAGACAGATAAGGGGGAAGCCACTGCTTGTCATGGATCGGTCCTATGGAATGTTGGTACTGTCTGGATTTCTTGGATAGATGGACCATTAGTCTAACCCAATATGGCTGTTTTTATGTTATGTTCTTAAACTAACCCCCTCTTCTACAAAGCCACGCAGTTACGGCCCCGAAGCCCATATAGATTTAAAGGGCTTCAGGGCTGTTGCCGCACGGCAGTCGCTAGTGCAGCTTTGTAGAAGAAGGGGTAAGTCATAGGGCTTAGTATGACAAAGCAAGACACTTTAGATCTTGGGTGGAAGTGGCAAGCACATTCTGCAAGGTATTGGCAGAATAGAAGTCACTAATGTAATGTGATGAGACCCATTGGGCTTTGTTTTTCTGTTAGGTGTCATTTGTTTCCTGTTGTGTGATGTTAGATGCACTCCAATATTTTTTTTTTTTTTGCTTTTTATTAATTCGAGTGTACTTGTTTAAAAATTTTTCAATAAACAAACCTTGACTAAAAAAAAAAAAATTAAAGATCAATCAAATCCATAAGAAATAGTAATAAAAAGCAAATTAAAGCAAGGGGAAAAACTAAAGGGCCCTTTTACATAGGTTTGCTGAGTCCTAATGTGGACTTAGTGCACCAAAAAAGGCTTATCACATGGCGTGCTAAAGCCTCCAATGGTAATTTTCCCATTTTCAAGCACTAACTGTGCGCTATGTACTTTTTTGGGAGGGGGCATGGCATGGACAGAGAAGGAATGTGAAAACGCTAAACAGCTAGCACATTCCAGGGGTTTAGCCAACCCTCCAATTTCTGGGGACTGGGCGGTCAACACATTATCCCACCCCCCCTCCGCACATGCATGTGTATACTCTAAAGCTATTTTTGCCGGTGGGGCTGCCTAAGACCCACCAGCCAGTTCCTGAGCTGCTCCCCTTCGCCTGGTGTCGCTTCTTCAATACAGAAGTTGGCAGCAAGCCTCCGGCCACCAGCAGGACCTCTGGAATATGATCCGTTCATGAACCAGAGGTCCCGCTGGTGGCCAGAAATCTTAGCTGGACGATTCTTCAAGCATTGCTAGGTCCCTATATAATATGTACAGTCTAAATACTGGCACTTATACACTGAAATTGGTAAACTGTCTCTTCCAGGTGTAATTGCCAGCACTTAGGCTTGGAAGCTACAGAATGTCGCCGTTCATTTTTTTTCCTATGTGCATTCGTTGCTCCTGCAGTCTATTTGCCGGCATCTTTATATATACCGTATTTAACTGGTTATTCCTTCAGCACAGCTTTTTTTCTGAAATAATAGGGAAATGTGAATGTCTTGACCTGGACTTCTTATTGCCACACAGAGCCCATTTGTAAAATGAGTGTGTATGGGGGTGTTGGGGGGGGTGTATGGGTGTGTGTGTGTATATGTGTATGGGTGGGGGGGTGTCTGGGTGTGTGTGGGTGTGGGTGAATGGGTGGGTGTGGGTGTGGCAAACACACATACATACACACACAGAGTAATTCACAATGTTTGCTCCAGATCGTATTTTAAGAGGTGCAGAAAAGCATTTCTGTCATGTGAAAATTAGAATGCAGATGTATTTTAATTGGTGTTTTTCATTGACTGTCTGTGTCTGCCATATTTCATGTTCATAATTGCTGGTTATAGCATTGCATGTGGAGGCAGGCTACAGATCCAGCTTTTTTGTTAAGTCACATCTAAGAGGGGAATCTTAGCTGCTCTGGATAGGACACGCGCTAAGGCCCGGAGTCTCTAACCGACACTGTCGGTGGCGGCCCCCCCTTAGAAGCAGCTGCAGATTGCGTGTCAATCGTGCAATGGCGCCGTTTAGAGAATCACGCTTCTGGTAAAAGGTAGACGCCAGGGTTTTCCAGGCCTACATTTCCGGTGCCTTATCTTTGACGTGAATTATGCCTCCAAAGGCACTTTACGGCGCCTAACACCACTTCTGGCGTTAGCTATGCCCACAATGGCATTAGGCGCCGCAAGGTACCTATAGAGGCATGATTATTCCAGTGCCAGGTTTTTTAGGCCCTGGAAGGCACCTTGAAAATCAGTTTAAAAAGGCGTTTAAATTGTGTTTTCCGCTGAACTTGGGCGCCCTTACCAGCACCTAAAAAACCAACACCACTTAGAGCAGTGGTCTCAAACTCACAGCCCGGGGGCCACATACGGACTGCCAGATACAATTTTGAGGCTCTCAGTATGTTTATCATAATCATAAAAGTAAAATAAAACAATTTCTTGATCATGTGTCTCTTTAGCTATAAATGACAATATTATTATTAAGACTTGGCTAAAAGGAAAGATTTATACACTATAAAGAGTTTTACCTCATGCAAAATTGTCATTTCTTTAATAAGACATTAACTATTTTTTTCTGGCCCTGCAAAGAGTTTGAGTTTGAGACCACTGACTTAAAGAATCTGGGCCTAAAACATCTTTTCATTAGTCATTTGCCAGTCTGGTGAAACATAGCACAGCATATTAAGATTCTAGCTGGCTTCAAGGTAAGGTTGGGGGGGTGAGTGATAACTACTGATAATATATACAGGACACTACCGACACACAGGATCATTCATATGATCTGAGCATGACAGAAAACATACAGTAAGGATTAGATTCCGTAAATGGTACTGAAACAAATGGCACCAATAAAATCCACACTGCTATTCTATAAACGGTGCACGTCATTCATAGAATAGCACTTAAGAGTCGATTTCCATGCCAAACTTTGGGCACGAGGATTTATACCAACTGATTCCCCGGTACTCAGAAATACTGCACAAATTTTTAGTGAACCCCTTTCACCCACCGTGCCCCCCCGGGGCCACTCCCCCTTCTGAGTTGCACACGACAAGATTTGCGCGCACGTCTCCATATAACTGTGCTTGGCGAGATGCCCATGCAAATCAAAAATGTTGCCCATTCACGCCACTATTTGATTGTTAGCGCCCAATTATTCATGCTATCGGACTGTTAGTCAATTTAGATGCATGCGCGTTTCAGCAAAGCGTGCAATTTTGTACAAATAAATTTGTGTGCCATTTATAGAATCCGGGGATGAGCATCTTGCTCACTGTGGACTCCGAATGGAATCAGCATCAGCTTTCTGCTCTAATCAGCACACTGCACAATCAGCACCACCACGTGAACCTTTAGGCATCGTTCTGTGCTTTTTTTTCTGTCCCTTTTTACAATCAACAGCAGAGGGCCAAGTTTTCCAGTGATTTCTAAGTGTCTTTTTTTGGAAAACAGTTTGAAGAAAATATCAGTTTTAGCAACCTATAATCCACTCTAGTTTTTATTTATTTATTTAAAAATTGATATACCGCCTATACTCTAAGCAGTTTCCAAAAATAACATTCGTAAGTACATTTTAATGCCTAACAAATTTCAAATCACTCTCAACATACAGTCTTCATCACGTAAATAATTATCAAACTGCTCATTATAAACTTCAACGGGCACTTCAAAAGATACCGGTATCATGGAATTCACAATTGTTTTTTAGTTCATTATTAATTGTATGCAGTTCAGACAGATTATTCATGTTATAAGCTATTATATCAAAACCACACATAAGAACATAAGAATAGCCTTACTGGGTCAGACCAATGGTCCATCCAGCCCAGTACCCTGTCTTCACGGAGGCCAATCCAAGTCAGAAGTACCCAAATAGTAGCAGCATTCCATACCACCGATCCAGGGCAAGCAGTGGCTTCTCCCAAGCAGTTTATGGGACTTTTCCTCCAGGAACTTGTGCAAACCTTTTTATAAAACCAGCTACATTAACTGCTCTTAACCACATCCTCTGGCAACGCATTCCAGGAGCTTAACTATTCTCCGAGTGAGAAAATATTTCCTCCTATTGGTTTTAAAAAGCACAGTACCAGGCAGAGCTTAGGGTTCTTGCCCAGAAATAGCTAAGGAAAAAAAAAAATTTTTTAAATTTAAATTGAATTAGGTTGGGCACACTGGATGGACCATTCGGGTCTTTATCTGCCGTCATCTGCTATGTTACTATCTTACTCTATAACTGCATCAAGTGGCCCCTAGTCTTTGTAAAGAAGGAAGAATTTGGAAGATTACTCATCTATATGTAGCAAACAATTGAAAGAATAAACAGGGAGAAGAATTAAGATGGGGATAATCATATTAATATATATTTCTCTTACCTACCAGACCTGTGCAATATTTGAAAAGGTGATTTTTAACGGGTAGTTGCTACGGTAAGGTATACAATGCATTTTACTGCTGTTGAATTTACCATGAGTCACTAATCTGTGCCACCTTAGTATCACAAGTAGGTTCCTCGTGTGTTAAATATAAATTTGTGTTACTGAAGCCAGGACCATTAGTTTCAAGTTTCAAGTTTATATATTTGATATCATTACATCTAGGCGGTTTACAATAAAAATCCAAGGTTAAAACCAAAAGAAAAAAAAAAACATTACATAACGATACATCATGCTGACAAGTCAATTATAAAAGCAAAAGTCAAGAGACATAAGAGGGAAAGGGAAAAAAATACAATATTAAAAAAAGAAAAGAAAAATGAAAACAAAAGCCTGACACATTGGGAAGGGATAAGAGTAATGAATTGCAATACCTACCGGAGAGAATTTCTTAAGAGGTAAAGGCATCCTTAAATAGAAAAGTCTTTAGATTTGTTTTATATATCAATAAGGATGTTTCATTCCTGATATGACATTGAAGCGCGTTCCATAGTGTCAGGCCACCACAGAAAAAAAACAGTCTTGCGTGTTGCGTCATAGAAAATATGGCGAAGTGATGGAATTGAAAAGAGAGATTGTCGGGAAGATCGTAGTGGTCGGGAGTTAGTATGTGGGATCAATAGTTTGTCGATGAAAGCTGGTGTATTTTCTTGTTTTGCTTTGAAGACGAAAAATAAAATTTCAATGGAGATGTGGTGGGAGATGGGCAACCAGTGTGTGTGTTTCAAAAAGCGGGGTAACATGGTCGTATTTTTTAGCCTTATAGATGAGTTTTACCGCAGTGTTTTGTAAAATCTGAAGTCGTCTGATTTTTTTGGTTTATACCAGGAATCTCAAAGTCCCTCCTTGAGGGCCGCAATCCAGTCGGGTTTTCAGGATTTCCCTAATGAACATTCCTCTTTAAAGCTGTATTTAACCTCTAAAAAAAAAAAAAAACTTTTCTTTTCTCTCTGATAACTTAAAAAATTTTTGATTTTACTTATATCCCAACCCTATTGTTTTATCCTTCCCCCTCCAACTCTCTTCTCCTCTATTTAGGAAACAAAATATTGTAACTTTTTTTCCCTAATGTTCTTTCCCAATCCTATCCAGTTTTGTCCGTATTGTCAGATAAGAAAGCACTGTTTTTAACTTAAAATAACAATTATATTAATTTTCTTTTGTTTTTTAATGTTTTTACCCCAATTGTATTTTCTTATGTAATTCGCTTAGAAATGTTAAGCGAACCATCAAATTTAAATAAACTTGAAACTTGAAACATTGAAAGCAGTGCATGCACATAGATCTCATGCATATTCATTGGGGAAATCCTGAAAACCCGACTGGATTGCAGCCCTCAAGGAGGGACTTTGAGATCCATGGTTTATACCATGATAAAGAGAGTTACAGTAGTCCACATGAGTCAAGATCAAAGAGCGAATTAGGAGTTCCTAGCCCCAAGTTGGGTCTAGACACCCATACCCATGATCATATTTCCCCACCACTCTTCTAAAACACCAGTCAGGCCAAGTCCCCTATCACCCCAACTGAATACCCTCCTAACATTTCAGACATATCAAGCCTTTTACTCCCAATCCCTCTTCCCCGGGAAGGGGCAAAACGCGGACCTCACGGACCTGACGGACCTCGCGGATCTAAACCCATACGGCCTTAAAAATCTGAGGTCCGTGTCGGTCCGTGTCGGTGGCGCTTGTAGTTTCTGTCGCTGACAAACCTTGATGAGATTTTAGCGCTGACGGATCCGTCTCAGCATAGGGAGGGAAAAGTGTTAGGATCCGTCAGCGCTAAAATCTCTTCCAGGTCTGTCAGAGCCAGAGACTAGTGCTGGAGCGGCAGAGCAGAAGCCAAGAGAGCAGGGACATAGGTTTTGGACGTGCGTTATGGAAAAGAAGTCTCCAAACTCCAGCACTAGTCTCTGGCTCTGACAGACCTCTAAGAGATTTTAGCGCTGACGGATCCTAACACTTTTCCCTCCCTATGCTGAGACGGATCCGTCTGCGCTAAAATCTCATCAAGGTCTGTCAGCAACAGAAACTACAAGCACCACGGACACAGACCAACACGGACCTCAGATTTTTAAGGCCGTACGGGTTTAGATCCGCGAGGTCCATCAGGTCCGTGAGGTCCGCGTTTTACCCCTTCCCCCTTCCCCTCCCTCATTACCTCATGCCTCCTGGCACCTCCCAGGTGCTGTGTCTCTCATTATTAAGCAAATTGAATAATGCAGATTGCATTTAACCCCATTAGCTTTTGGCTTCACAAGGTACCAGTTGGCCCCTTAGGCGATAATGTCATGATACTACCACAAAAGGTCAGACTGCCAAATAAGGTACTACTTTGAAGCCAGGAACCCAATAGGCAAGAATGACTGTGCATTCTTTCTCCCCAGCCACAAGAAACCAGAGAAATCCCCAGAAGGTGCCAGAGAGTGGGGGATTGGGAGGTTTGGCTTGTTTGGAATGTTGGTAGACTTGGTCAATCTGAAATGTTGAGGGGCGGGAGATTGTCATTAGTAGTTCCACAAATAACACAGCTTACAAGATTAAATGGAATCTGCATTATTCAATGTGCATTATACAAGGGGCCCCTGAAAAGTTCTCAGGCCAACCAAGAAGAGAATGATGTGCCGCCATGAAACTTACAAGTTATTCCACAGTTTTGTTGATACTTTTCGTTCAATATGAAATGAAACAAAAAGTGTCAAGAAAAGTGTGGAATAACTTTTCATGGCTGCACATCATTCTCTTCTTGGTTGGACCGAGAACTTTTCAGTGGCCCCTCGTAATGAGGTGCTTTGCATGTATTCTTAACTTACATTGTGCTACAAAAATATGCATTAAGGGCAAATTATGCACAATTTTACAGTTTAATGTGTTATTCCCTTAACTACTTCCCTCTTTGTCTTCTCAAAGAGAATTTTGGAACAATAACAATCCAGCACTCACGTGCACAGGGTTTCAATCAAGCATCGATGTGGGGATTTTTTTTTTTTTTGGGGGGGGGGTTTATAGGGGGAGGGGTTCCAAAACAAAGCGAGGAAATCGAACCACACAAAAATTTCCTGAATTGCAACAAGAATGCCAGTTGTAATTGGTTACTGGTTGCATATACCTGCACCTACGGAGGGCTCCAGGGAGACAAGTGAAATGAAACCTAGTTACCAGTTCTTTGGGTTTCAGTGGGTGCTTGAACACCCCAGTGCTGAGCAAACCCCTTCACTGTGTCTGGAGAGTAGAGAATGACACGGTGACAAAATTCATCACCATTCCCGTCCCCGCGGATAACCGCGGGAAATAATCCCATGTCATTTTCTAGCTTCTATTTCAACCTCAGTCCTTCTACACCAGCATTCTTCAAAGCAAAGCTTGTGGGTCAGTGGTTGTGGCCATTCATACTCTGATTCTTCCCTCTCTCCTTAAAGAATGACATGAAGATGGCTTCCCGACGGGAACGGTAATGAATTTTGTCACCATGTCATTCTCTACTGGAGAGTGCTTTTTGTGTTGAATTTAGACCACCTGCCTATTTTGGAAAAGATTCCTGTGACTGGAATGAGGAGATGGGTGCTAGTTTAAAAACTGCAGAGGTGTGTAGAACGACAGAACTTGATCTGTACTTGAAAGAGAATGTTAATGGTGCATTTATTGTACAGAGATAAGCAATAATAGAATGAGAAAATCATCATGCTGGAGAAACCAAAAAGTCTGTGAGGAAAAATGTCCAAAGGCGATAAAAGTGGGAACAGTTCTGATCAGATATGGATGGACCAGACTAGTGTTTCTTCTTTACTTTATGAATTGTAGTTCATCCCTCCTCTCCCATGTTTATCAATGTTAATAATCACGAGTTCTTACCCATTATTTAAATAATTGTATGTACTGTATTGTTTGTTTTATTTTTTTTTATATATTTAATAATTGTTAAATTTAAAGTGTACATCGCTTAGAATATTTGATTAAGCGATTGATCAAGTCAACTAATAAACTTGAAACTTAATAACACAGCCTTTCCATATGACCTCACTTTTTCTGATAAGATGGGGGGGAGGGGAGTGTTCATCAAAAAGCTCTTAAGCATTACAGAGCACAAGCACCACTGTTGAAATTGTCCCCTAAAATGAAAACTTGATGAAGGCAGATACAGGAGAAATATTGATAGGGCTCCTTTTACTAAGCTACGATAGCGTTTTCAGCGCACGCAGAATTTTAGCGCGCACTAAACCCACGCTACACAGCTAGAACTAACGCCAGCTCAATGCTGGCGTTGGCATCTAGCGTGCACGGCAATTCTGCACGCGTTTAGCACGCGCTAAAATCACTATCGCAGCTTAGTAAAAAGGAGCCCATAGACTATGGGCTTCTTTAACGAAGGCGCGGTAGTGGTTTAACGCCGGCGCGGTAGTGGTTTAACGCCGGACACGCTAGCCGCTACCGCCTCCTCTTGAGCAGGTGGTAGTTTTTCGGCTAGCGCGGGGATTGGCGCGTGATGAAAAGCTGCGCGCGCTGAAGCCGCTACCACGGCTTCGTAAAAGGAGCCCTATGTTTTTGCTTAACAAGGGACAGAAAATATTATGAATGATTCTCCCCTGCAAAGTTTGCCAACAGTGGCCCCATTCATGCTACCCTGATAGGCTCCGGGAAAGACTAGAGCCGACTTTAGCTGTGTAGGATCTTTTCCTATAAAAAATAAAATCTAAATGTTTACATTTTGAACATATTTTTAGACATATATATGCCAATTTGTGAAGAGAACAGAACAAATTATATGTTTGCATCTTGTTTTTAATAAAGGAATTAGTTTAAAGGAAACTGCATTTGTTCTTTGAAATACGATACTTAAAGACTGAACCCGTTTTAGAGGTGGGAAAAGACAACAGCACCGGATGAAACAGAATCCGTATCTACTGTATTTGTCCATTTATTTTACACTCTCAAAAAATCATCACTGTTCTTGTAAGTACGTAAAATGAAGGGTCATTAATGTACAAAATAAATAAGCCGGTCTCTTCGGTTTTTCACGTAGAAACTGACGTGGGCATAATTAGCCAGACGTTCCATTTTTTGGCCCAAGCGTTACATATATTAGCTCACAGCACAAACGAGATAAAGTCCCTCTCTCGGAGTAGTGCAGTTTTCAACCCAGGCAGAATAAACTTGGGGAAATGTCTTTTGTGGCTGGATACTCCATGTGGAGCAGGGCTTCCCTGTGCCTTTTCAGGCACCTTTGGGCACAAGTGTGTCCCCTCTGCTCAGAGTTTTCTGCCGATACCCGAGCACCCTCTAGTGTCAACCCTAAGTAAGGTCTTTTCCTGCCTCAAAGGACTCGAGCTCTCAGTTTCCAGTCTCTATCCATTTCCCTAGAACTGGAATATTCTTACTATGTTCTTTGGTTGGTTGGTTTGGTTGTTTTATTGCTACAGTTTTTTCCTCTATGCATCCATTTCCGCACAGGTCAAGCCCTACTTAGCTCTTTCCTAGAGTATTAATTAATGTTGAGTGTGCAACGGTGCAGGGTGGTGGGGTACAAGTTCCTATATGTGAAACAAAAATACATTTACATTATTATGTTTTATGTATGTATATATCCATTTTCTTTTCTTTTTTACTACATCCTTAATGGATTTTTAGTTTTCTTCCCTCCCACTGACTTGAATTTCAGATCGTGTTCTTTAAATCAGTGTTTCTCAACTCGGTCCTGGAGTACCCCCTTGCCAGTCAGGTTTTCACGATATCCACAATGAACATGCATGAAAGAAATTCGCGTATAATGGAGACGGTGTATGCAAATCAAGTTTATGCATATTCATTGTGGATATCCTGAAAACCTGACTGGCAAGGGGGTACTCCAGGACTGAGCTGAGAAACCCTGCTTTAAATCATCCCGGTACTCAAAGTTAATTTTGCACTAATAGGAACAGGAGAGGAAAAAAAAAAAGTGACAACAGATGCAGCGTTATCTAATTATATCGAAGCTGCCTCAGCTTCAGAAACAACATTTCCTGTGATCTCCTGCAAAGCAAGATTTGTAATTTAAGGAAGAAAGAGGGTAGAAGGTTCTGTACCATAACAGCCCAGCTGCAAACACTTTAAATAGCAAAGAAACTTATAGCAAATTATATTAATCTAAATACCACAATAACCCTGGAATACATTTAAATGTTGGTTTGAGGGGGGGGGGTGTTTGTTTTGTTTAACATTCAAAAATTATGCATTTAATGAAATCTGATTACACACTAGTCGGTACACATCTAGCAGTTTTGCATTAGACGTGTACTGTCCAAAATTCCATTTTCATGTGTTGGTTGTTGTGTCTATTAGGTGGGATTCTGTTAAGATCACTGTGTGATGTGCATCTGATGACCCGCAACAAAAATCTAGAAAAAAAAAGGGCTTCTTTAAACAAGTGTCAGTATTTCTAAAACTATGCGCCAGGCTTTAGCTTCCAGAAGTAAGTTAAGGCGACTCCTGTCATGTAACCCCAACAAAAACCTTCCCTATACTGTACACAGTAGCAGAGACAAGACGGGATTTTAAGAGCAACTATAGTATCTGGAGTTCATTACACTTGCCGATTCGGGAGCTTGCACCTCTGATAGTTTTACTTGTCAATGTGCTCTTTCCAGCCCATAGCGTACTGTGGATTTGGAGCACAGAAGTACAATAGAGTAGGTACGTCCCACCCTGTGTACGCTCACTTAAGTCATAATGCACCTATATGCATTTTATTCTGATGGGGGGGGTTACATTGTCCATGTCATGCACATACTTCCTACAAAGAGAACTTGATGCACAAAAATGAAACTTAACATAGAAAATCGGGAGGAATGGGAGTAACTTTCCAGATTTTTATTTCTATCACTGTGAATGACTAGCTCAGAGCACCTCTGGTCAGTAGAATTCTTGATAACTTAAGAGTTATTAACTTGGTTTATCTGAACATCATTGACAAGATGACGCCTGAACGTTATAGGAGGTTTAATATCCAGACCTAGATAGATATTAAACCTCCTATAATGTTCAAGCGTCATAAACCGAGTTAATAACTCAAGTTCCCCTCAAGTGAGATAGAAAGGCTTTCCCTTTAGGTATCAAGCATGACTGTAAATGTATTTGCCTCTCCACTAACATGCATTTCAGCAAGACTCAAGGGAGAGGGTTAGATGGTAATTGTAATGCACTATATGTATACTACTGTAATAGAAATTTCACACCACCTGTAGCACTGATTTTCACTTTTGCCCTTAAAGCATAAGAAAAGGGTGCACAGAAATTAGACAAAAAAAAAATCACTTCTGACCTGTTAAACTGAAGGGAAGGGGTAAAACACGGATCTCACAGATCCAAACCCGCACATCCTTAAAAATCTGAGGTCCGTGCCCCACTTTTAGTTTCTGCATAGGGAGAGAAAGGTATTAGGGTCCGTCAGAACTAACTTGTCCTAGAGGTCTGTCAGAGCCAAAATAATCTATGCTGAGACTAAAAGTGGCACGAACCTTAGATTTTTAGGAACCTGCGGGTTTAGATCCATGTTTTACCCCTTCCCTAAACTGAACAACAAATATTTGTAAAACCATTCTTTTTAAATATATTACCGGCTCCTTTTCCCTCTTCTGTTAACCTCCCAAGTAAACATCTCTAGACATGCAGTGTTTCTGTCACATGCGAGGAGCCAGCTGAAAAGTTCTCAGCCCAACCCAGAAGAGAACCATATCAAGCCATGAAACTTGCAAGTTAGTCCACACTTTTCTTGACACTTCATTTCATATCATTGAAACGAAAAGTGTGGACTAACTTGCAAGTTTCATGGCTCTAGTCTATATCATTCTCTTCTTGGTTGAGCTGAGAACTTTTCAGCGGCCTCCTCATACACAAATTATGAGCAGATGGCAAGGGCCAGAGATGATGTCTCTTTACCTGCCTCAGTGCTGCTCACCGTCCCAGCACCTTGCCACACATGTGCCCTGCCACAATCTGTCTATTACTGGAGTCAGAGTCCTCTCCTGCGCAGACCTTGGGTACAGAATGTCCCAGACGCTACTGCCCATCCTAAGGTACATCCACCAAGTGAAAAGATCTTATCTATCTCAGATGGGTATTGTAGAGTACTAGATACTACATTAGTATCTTCAGTAATTAAGGAGAAAGGTACTGAAGGGGTTTGCAAAGAAACTGGATGCAGAACGCACCTTCTGGGCATTTTTTGTTATTGTTCTAATATAAATGGAGGGGGGGGGGCAGTGATCCCTGATCAATTAAGCAAAACAGGGCTAAGCTATTACCCCAAAAAGTAATCCACCCTGCTCTCGAAGTCTGAGTTGCAAAAAAAAAAAAAAAAAAAAAAAATAGAATAGAATATTGATTTGTTTGAGCACCAGATCATCATATTCACTGAAATACGAATCTCTGCTGAATTGTCAAATAAACTGCCTAAACGTTAATGTTGCTTAAAAAGACCTCTCTGCCGGGTTAAAAGTAGAACTGTCGCTCGCGTTCTCCTCGATTCTTTTCTGCGCAAACTTCCGCGGACAACTAGAGGAAATGTTTCCGACTGCTCGCACTAACCGGGCTCAAACCGACAGCTGCCTCCCCCATCTTTATGTAGCAAAGGGTTACATTTTCCAATACTGTTCTGTCACTCGGAGAGAAGGAGCGCTAAGAAATCCCTTTTAGGGAGCAGTGGCATAATCCTAGAAGCATAATCAAAAGTTTGTGATTTTATCAACCCCCCCTCCCGCCAGCCCTACAAAATAATAATTCGATCAATTCAATGAAACCCATAAAGCGGGAGTGAGAGCATCGGCTTACTCCATTCAGCCCAGACCTCCCAACAACCCTGAAGAGTGAGGTCGCATGCTCTCAACAGCACCTACCTGCCTGCAAAAAAAAAAAAAAAATGCTCCCGCAGAAGTTAGTGTCGATCCCGGTTTCTTCTTCTTTAACAAAGCAAAATATAAAAAAGAAAAGACAATAAAAACCCCTTTCTTTCCCCCCACCTTTCACTTTGATTCAGCAATCAGCGCCAGTGAAGATTGGGGTGGGATGCCTCCGGAAGCCCTGGCTCCATCCTCAGCGCGTGCTGCCGGAGTTCTCCTGGCTCTTCCTAGAGCAGAGCAGCCAGGACTGGGAGGGAGGGGGCGCAGCTCCTGCTCCCGAGGAGAGGGAGCGAGAGAGAGAGAGAGATCCTCCTCCTGAGCCCGACCTCCCTTTCGGGGGCCTTTGGCGCGCGCGGCTTGTTGCCAGCGCCCCCTGGGGCTTCCAGTGGGAACTGAGGCCCTCTCTCTTCCCAGCCCACTAATGAGCTCCCTCTCTGGTTCCACTAAATCTCCTAGAGGTGCCCGGACTCCCCTGCTGCACAGAGAAGCGTGGAGTCATAAAATTCGGGCACAGCCTGCCCTGTTCTCTGTTAAATAGGGTATGGAGTGCGGGCAATCCCTTCGGTAAACAACAAAACGTCAGGGACTTGTGTAGCTCATTAGGAGCTGCGGCCAACTCAGGCAGTGTAGGCGTTTAATAATCGTATTCATATACACTTATGTGGCTATTTATTTATTTTTGCCCATAAACTCCTGCTGGTGGGCAGCCAGGGAAATCTACGCTGGCACACAATTTAATAGAGGAAGAGTGCATGGTAGGTTCTGGCAGACTGAATCTAGATCATGCTAATTAAGTGCAATATGTTCACAAAATTATTTTTTGTGCAAAAAAAAAACACACCACACTGATCCTTCCCCCTTCCCCCTTATTAACAAATAAACTGAATTTTGTGGGACATAATCATCTAGGCTTTCATCTTACTAATGCTGTCTGTGAAGAAATTACCGCATACCTTCAAAGAGAGAGAGTGTCAGATTTCACAGCAGGAAGAGACTATGCCAGTTCACAGTATCTCTGATTATCTCAACAAGAACATAACAGATAAAGGAAATACAAATGCAGATATTTGAAGGAACTTGCACTAAAATAGTTGCACAAGTCTGACACCAGAATAAGGCAACATTAACAGAGGCAGGCGGGAGAACTCCAGATCTAACCCCCCCCCCCCCTCACTTAAAATATAGAGTTCCCCTCTTCTTTTTCCCAAACTATCTAAAAATACCTAGAGCCACAGAGGCATTGGGTTAAATTAGGCCACAGCTTTTAAACATAATTCTTAACGCATATACCAAAATTAAGTGCTGAAAAAATGTTGATACTGCAGCCATGTTTTGTCTGCAGCTACACCTCTCCAAAAGCAATGGCGTGCTTGGTTGTCCCACTGCCATTTAAAACTGAATATGGCTAAAAACTACATACTTTATCTTTCTGCATAACCCCCCTCCCCCCTCCTGCCATTCTCCATTTCTGTGAATAACACTCTCATCCTCCCTGTCTTGTCTGTTCACAACCTCGGGGTAATCTTTGACTCCTCTCGCTCCTTCTCCGCTCAGATTCAACAAACCACTAAAACCTGTCTATAACATTACCAAAATCCAACCTCTCCTCTCTGAGCACACTACCAAAACCCTTATCCACGCTCTCATCACCTCTCGCTTAGACTACTGCAACATACTTCTCTCTAGTCTTCTGGTCAATCGTCTCTCTCCCTTTCAATCTGTTCAAAATGCTGCGGCACGACTCATACTTATTTATTTATTTATTCCATTTGTGCGTCGCACATACCTATACAAGCTCTAGGTGACATTACAGAGGAAGGGGTTACAAGAGGGTAGGGAGGACAATGGAGGGCAGGAAGTTACAGTAGGAGAAGAGAGATACAAGTGATTAGGTGTCAAATAGATGAGTTTTCAGTTTCTTCCGGAATATTCTGTGAGAGCCACCACATTCGCATTACCCCTCTCCTCAAATCACTTCATTGGCTCCCTGTCCTTTTCTGAGTACAGTTCAAACTCCTCTTACTCACTTACAAGTGCATTCACTCTGTATCCCATCAATATCTCTCCTCACTTATCTCCCCCTATGTTCCCCCACCCCACACACAACCCGTAAACTCCGTTTGTCAGGTAAATCTCTGTTACCTGTACCCTTCTCCACTGCCAACTGCAGACTTCATCCCTTCTTCCTTGCCATGCCGTATGTCTGGAACAAGCTGCCAGAGTCAATTCATCATGTTCCGTCTCTAACAGTATTCAAATATAAGCTAAAAGCCTACTTTTTTGATGCTGCTTTCAACCCTTAACTCCCACTCACCGTCAGTTACCATCGTATCATTCCTTCTGCTAGAAACAACACAAACCTGCGATGTCCTTTCTGTCTGTCCAAATTAAATTGTAAGCTCTTCAAAGCAGGGACCCATCTATTGAATGTTAAATGTACAACGCTGCATACACTTTTCAGTGCTATAGAAATGATAAATAGTAGTACTGATCACCCCTCCAGATGATGCCCAATATCTATCAAAAAACTGTTCCTCACCGCCCCTTGCCAAATTTCTCCACCATCCCAAGAAATCAAGAGATAACTGATCATCTCCTCCCTTAGGATTAGAGAATGACACGGTGACAAAATTCATCACTGTTCCCGTCCCCGCGGATAACCGCGGGAAACCATCTTCATGTCATTCTTTAAGGAGAGAGGAAAGAATCAGAGTATGAATGGTCACAACCACTGACCCGCAAGCTTTGCTTTAAAAAATGGTGGTGTAGAAGGACCGAGGTTGAAATAGACACTAGAAAATGACATGGGATTATTTCCCGCGGTTATCCGCGGGGACGGGAACGGTGATGAATTTTGTCACCGTATCATTCTCTACTTAGGATGTCCACTAGTGCTGCACTCCCACAGCCCCAACAGCCTAGGAGATAGGTTTAACAGCTCATCTCCTTCACCTTTTTATCCCACTAACTGCAACAGCAAGCAACTTTTGCAATAACCTGAAATAAACAATCACAAGCTAGCAGGCACCATAATCATACACACACCACTTTGCTCAAAAACCAGGAGTGGGTGAAAGAGATCACGCAGCAACTCACATCAGGCTGCTCCCGCATTAAAAAAAAAAAAAAATTATACTCCGCATATCCTACAATTTGGATTACAAATTATTCAGGAACTCAAGCATTTTTCCCTAAATGTCTCGGTGGGCTCCCACACTATCTAATGTACCTAGGGCAATAGGGATTAAATGACTTGCCCAGGGTCACAAGGAGCAGTGCAAGATTTGAACCCACAACCTCAGGGTGTTGAGGCTGTAGCTCTAACCACTGCACCACACACTCCCACAAACCAACTGCTCGCAGCCGACCAACCAATTAACATGTGCGGGTGTTTGAGAAATCCCTGCGCACACATCAATTCACCTGCCATGATTATTCCCCCAACCCCACAGAGCCCGGCCTTTTAACTGCTGCACCATCACCATCACATGTGGGCAGGAGAAATGCAAGGTGCCTCAATGCCACTCCTCAAATTACTGGGATGCCCCTTCACCCCCTGCTTGCTGACAGAGGAGAATCCACCACTGACCAACCCAGTCTGGGCTGCACCAAGCCCCACTGCCCCATGCTCTTCAAATCAAAAGGAAAATATCGGCCCCCCAACCCAACGTGAGCCACCCATAAGTTGACATCCAGCATTCCCCAATTCATGAATGTATTACCCAGCATTATAGTTGGGCCTGGCCCAACCTTCATAATCTCTAGGCGCACCAAGGATGATATCCGCATAAACCAACAATGACCCCCTACTGACAAGAGTCATAATGTCCAACCCCAGTAGCTAATCTCAAAAATGCTCTGATCCATATGTATATAATTTTGGGTACCTTCTTTCCAGATTCCCCTTTCTTCTTTTTCTTACCTTTCTTATTCTCAACTTTCCCCTGTATCCCTCCATCAACTTGAAAATGTCAATATACTTTTTTCTTAATAATACACTTCTGCAAAGCTGGAGGCACAGCCTCCCATAACTACCACCTAGAGAATGATACGGGGACCGTTTACCACGGTAAACCGTGGTCACCGCAATATATCCACAGGAATGGAGACATTTGCAACTGGTTTACTGCAGGAATGGGAACAAGAACTTTCACCGCCCCATGGGAGCAGTGAAAAGTCTTGCTCCTGTGGTAAAAAAAAAATTGTGCCTATGTCAGACTCGGCATCTCCTCCCCAGTTCCTCATGCATTTATTATATCTTCAGGAGCCAGCTATGCCACAATGAAGACACCCAGAACCACAATGAAGACACAATGAAGACACCACAGAACGAACCCAAAACCAAAGCCTGAGACCAATGTGATTTGAAGAATAAAATTACCAGACAACAAAAGTCTTGAAATATGTATCCTGCTAGAGCTGGTATTAGACATAATTGGGGACTGCAAAGCCCAGGCTGTGCATCTTTAGCTTCCAGCTGGCGTAGGGCTCTCTCTCCTTCTGACCAGGGGGCAGTTCCCCTAGTTGCACTCCCCTAACATTATTCCTGCCATGTGTGACTGAAGTATTCTGTTAGCTTGATTTTTCTATGTAGCATTCTGTAGTAATTTGGTTTTTTCAGTTTTCACAATAGTGGAGGAGATATTTGTGAAAGGGAGGGGAGACAGGGGTTTTGTTGATCTTTGCTCTGTATTATTTGTGTTTATAAAATGACTATTGTACAGAATATTGTCTCTTTTTATACTTTAATAAAATAAGTTCAGTATAAAATCATAACTATTTGAAGTTTGTGCAGATAGGATCTGACAGTTTGCAGGGCGGGGATGGGGACCGAGCTCGTGGGGATGGGGCAGGGACGTGGATGAGCTCACGGAAGACGGGGCAGGAATGGTGACAAATTTTTTCCCCGTGTCATTCTCTACTCCCACCCTCCCAAGCATGTCGCGAAGAACAAGACTCAAGAGGGCTGACCCTCCCAGCTATCACTCCTCTTCTTACTTCGCTTCGTAGTATACCCAATGCATTAGCCTTCACACTATTTGCAGCTCTCTCGCAATCCACAAGGCTAGACGTAGCTGGGGTTAATGTCCCACCTGTTCCAGAAGTCGGCATGGAAGGTGCCTCTCTTCCATGCTCTCTCGTAGCTTCTAGGCTTACTCACAAATTGGCACGAAACATTCTTCCAGGCCCCCTTCTCAAAGGACCTCCAGTCTCTGTCCCTTCTACCTTGCAACGCCGAATGCTTGAATCAACCTGCCTGGCTCGCTATGTCAGGCTCCGTCTCTGGCAGCATTCAAAGCCAGACTGAAATCCTCTAAATGAAAATTAAGTGGGTAACAATTCCCATCCTACTGTCTTAACCTCTATATTCGTTTTATTTTCTTTATGAATTGTAGTTAAACCTGTCTTCCTCTTGTGTCCTGTAGTGTCATAGTTTTAAAATATGTGTGTTTGTTTTACCCTGTTTTTATTATTATTATTTTTTTATTATTATTATTTATTTATAGAGTTTTACAATATTTCCAAGCATATACATCTTGTACAGTAAAGTGAGATCAAACAACATATTAAACTAAAATTCCGAAATTAACATTTACTACAAGGAAATATTAAACTAGCTGATCTCACACTAGTCCTCAATATTATTGGATCCATAACTAAGAGTAGAACATATATAATTCAAATTAATTAAATAAGAAAAAAAAATCCTTATCTGGCTAAAGTGCAGGGAACTAGCTTTCCATGGACGTTATTATGTTGTTATTCCTTTTTCTAGACGTTTCATTGAGAGAAAACTAATCAGTTGAGATGGCTCTGTAAATATATATTTCAATGATAAATATCTAACTACACATTTACATGGGTATTATTATTTGTAAATCGCATTGGAATATGATATTGTGATCAAATCAAATTTTTAAATAAACTTGATAAAACTTGATGAACTTTGAAGCTGCGTTTAAACACTGACCCATCCAACATATCTGTCTCTCATTATCTTAATAGTCCCCTACCAGCTTTTAGCCTCCTCTGTGTATCTGTAATAATTAGATTGTAGGCTCTTCTGAGAAGGGACCGTCTCTTGCATGTACAGTGCTGCGTGCACCTGGTAGCGCTATAGAAATCATAAATTGCTCTTGTTGTTGTCTTCAGCTCCTGAAGAATAAACTGGAGAAAAGTGAAAGTCCCCCACCCCAGCCCCCAAAACACACCAGAGCATTCAGAAGGAGGATTCCATCCTGCTCCGCCAAGTGGGATACCAAATGCCCTGTACTGGGTTTACCATCCAGACCACCACTGGAGTCCTCAATTCAGTCAATTTTGATGTTCCACAACAATAGAAATTGCAGGTCCCACACCCTCGAAGAATTGGCCAAACCTGTATCTCACCCCTGGGAAGGATCAGGTTGAACGAAAAGGTCACCCACTGGCACATCGCCTGACTCCTAAGACTTGGGCAATGGCTGCTCATTATCCACTACAGAGCCCCCCACTACTGAAGCACTATTACCCTGCAGAGCAGTGGTATAAGGGAGGGCGGGGCGAGGTTTGCCCCGGGCACCCAGTAGGTGGGGGCACCAGCACCTCTCTTCCTTCCCCCCTCCCCCCACTATTGCGCATGCGCCACTTCCCTTCCCCAGCCCCTTTTTAACATTTGTGGTGCAAGCAGCAACCCCAACCTGCTCGTGCCAGCACTGGATCTTCCTCTGATGTCACTTCCTGGACTCGCACCCAGGAAGTGACATCAGAGGAAGAGCAGACACTGGTGCGAGCAGCAGGTTGGGGTTGCTGCTCACACTGCAAACATTAAAGAGCTATGGGGCAAGGGAAGAGAAGAGGTGCATGCGTGTACGCACGGTAGGAGGAGGCGGGGAAGAGATGGATGGGTAGGGGGAAAGAGGGTGGGAGATGGGCATCACTGCCCCGGGTGCCTCTCACCCTCGCTACGCCACTGCTGCTGAGAACCAGAATCCAAACCAACCGTATGCTTGGAACCAGCAATAAGTGGTACCATATAAGTGTTAGCCCGGGCAACAGGAATAGCCATCATGCCCTACTGAAATAACAGGAGCAAAGCTTGCCTACAGCTTTGCCCAATCTGCGGGCAGTCTTTGCCAGCAGTGTTCGTGGCTCTCTGTGCCTGCGGTGGGAAATTAAATCACAGCTCACCAAAGGCTGAATATTGGGCAGATCATTGCATTCAATTTTTTACCCCTGATGTCATTTGCAGGGCAAAGCCTGACCATATTGAGTATGTATTAAAACCACACTTTACGTCATAAGAACTTCTGACTTTTATAAATGTGGGGGTTTTTCTTTGTCTTATATATTGTGGATATTGTCTCTTGTCTGGCAGTGATTGTGGTTAACTCAGTAGTGAAATGTGTTGGGGTTTTTTTTGGGGGGGGGTTGTAAATAGTTTTATTGAAAATGGTCAATGGCACATACAGCAGAGTACAAAATCATCAAACGCCAGGACATCAATACAATAGAAACTGAGAACAGGAACAAACTAACAGTGAAAAAGGTAATATGTAGAAATAAAACAAAAACGTAAAGGAAAATTTCTGATCTGATGAAGAAGGGGTTACCTTCGAAAGCTAATCATAAACTACATTAACCCCCTCTTTTACTAAGGTGCGCTAATCAAATTAGCGCACGCTAAACGCTAACGTGTCCACAGACTAGCATGCACGCGTTAGCGTTTAGCGCGCGCTAATCGGTTAGCGCACCTTAATTAAAGAGGGCCTAAGTTAGTAAAATAATAAAGTATTATTAAGTTTTTTCCTTTATTGTTTTTTTTCTACTTATTACCTTGAAGAGTGGATTAACAAGGCCACCCCTCCATTTCACTTTGGTATTTGAAGAGATGGATCTTTCCCACAGAGTGAGAAAAGATTCTGTTGGCTCTAAAAAGACTGCGCCAAAGTAAAGCCTTACTGCAGGAAGCGTTATTTAAATAAGAAGTCTCTTGCTTCTGCCTCCCGGTAGCTGCCTACATTTCAGCTAGGTTCCCCTCACTGGTGACTCTGAAAGAGTCATGAAAATCCTATATTCCGAGTCAATGGTGGTTTGTCTGAGAAATACATCCGGATTTTCTTTATCTTGGTTAGCTTACACTCTAGAGAAGTTATGGCTAGTGAAGTAGACTAGACGTAAGCTGTGTTATTATCTGATAGAATATTTCTGTTTAAAATTATGACATTTCCTCAATGGCTGTATGTTCTTCAATTATTGCTGTTCAAAGTGCAAAAGAAGGTACTTAAGCAGGCTTGTCCAAGTTCCTTCTTCAAGGGATGCAAATGGGTCAGATTTTTAGGATATAATTAATGAATATAATATCAATGACGGGGGTTTGCATTCAATGGAGGTAGTAGGCACGCGCATCTCTCCCATGCATAGTCATTTAAGAATATTCAGAAAATCTGGCCTATTTGTGGCCCATAAGGACTGATCTTGAACAAGCCTGGTTTAAAAATCTATGTTATTTATTTTGTTTTCTATCTCGTTTTCCCTAAAGAGCTCAGAACAGGTTACAGGTTAAACATGTGTAATATACAGTTGACAGGCTATGATTTGGACTGGATTTGCCATAATTTCAGTAAAAGTGGACGAGTTTTTATCCTAACGACACATACAACTACTACTTATCACTTATATAGTGCTGAAAGATGTGCGCAGCGCTGTACATTTTGACATTTCTAAGCGGTCCTTGCTCGGAAGAGCATACGATCTAACTTGGAGAGACAGACATGACATATAGGGGTTGGAGATACAGAAACCCAAGGTGAGAGGAGTTAGGAGCTGAAAGCAATCTTGAAGAGGTGGGCTTTTAACTTGGACTTGAAGTTTGCCAGAGACGGAGTCTAATACTAACATATATAATATTCAATTTACAGGTTACAATTTGCCATAGTTATCCTTACAGTGCGGGTTTTCCAGTACAAGTTTTATCCTAACTTGACACACATAGGGCGCCTTTTACTAAGGTGAGCTAGCGTTTTTAGCGCATGCACAAAATTACCGCACGCTAAACTGCACGGTACGCTTCTAGAATAACGCCAGTTCAATGCTGGCGTTAAGGTCTGCCGCACGCAGCAATTTAGCACGCGGTATTCCGCGCGTTAAGGCCCTAACGCACCTTAGTAAAAGGAAACATAGAAACATAGAAAGATGACGGCAGATAAGGGCCATAGCCCATCAAGTCTGCCCACACTATTTACCCACCCTCTTAAGTCTACTGACCCCCTAAAGAATAATTGTAATTATACTGTCACTCTACTGACCCGCTCATTCAGTCCTAGTGACCCTATCCCTTGGCATGACCTCGTAGGGATCCCACATAGGTATCCCATTTGTTCTTGAAGTCTGAGATGCTGCGTGCCTGGACCACCTGCACTGGAAGCTCGTTCCAATGCTCAATCACTCTCTCCGTGAAGAAGTATTTCCTGGTGTCTCCACGAAACTTCCCTCCCCTGAGCTTGAGCGGATGTCCTCTTGTGGTCGAGGGTCCCCTGAGAAGAAAGATATCATCTTCCACCTCTACCCGTCCCGTGATGTACTTAAATGTCTCAATCATGTCTCCCCTCTCCCTACGCTCCTCGAGAGTGTAGAGCTGCAATTTGCTCAGTCTTTCTTCGTACGGGAGACCCTTTAGCCCCGAGACCATCCTGGTGGCCATCCGCTGAACCGATTCAACTCTGAGCACATCCTTATGGTAATGTGGCCTCCAGAATTGAACACAGTATTCCAGATGCGGTCTCACCATGGCTCTGTACAGTGGCATCATGACTTCAGGTTTCCTGTTGACGAAGCTTCTCTTGATACAACCTATCATTTGCCGTGCTTTAGATGAAGCCTTCTCCACTTGAGTGGCTGCTTTCATGTCAGCACTGATGATTACTCCTAAGTCTCGTTCTGCCGTAGTCCTGGCTAAAGTTTCTCCATTCAGGGTGTAAGTTCTGCAAGGATTTCCGTTGCCGAGATGCATGACCTTACATTTCTTGGCGTTGAAGCCCAGCTGCCAGATCAAGGACCAACTTTCTAAAGTACGCAGGTCTTGCTCCATAGCATCCTGAAGATTACAGCCGTTTACTACATTGCATAGTTTGGCGTCATCAGCGAATAAGGTTACCTTGCCTTGGAGCCCTTGAGTCAGATCCCTAATGAATATGTTGAAGAGGAGTGGGCCCAGGACCGAACCCTGTGGCACTCCGCTGGTCACCTCCGACATTTTAGAAAGGGTACCGTTGACCACCACCCTCTGAAGTCTGCCACTAAGCCAATCTTTAACCCATGCAGTTAGAGTCTCTCCTAATCCCATAGATTTCATCTTGTTCAGCAGCCTGCGGTGTGGGACGCTGTCAAACGCTTTGCTGAAGTCCAGGTACACGACGTCCAAGGACTCTCCTGAGTCTAGTCTTCTTGTTACCCAGTCAAAGAAGCTTATTAGATTGGACTGGCATGACCTACCCTTGGTGAACCCATGTTGGCTGGGATCCCGGAGATTACCCTCGTTCAGGATCGTATCTAATTTGTACTTAATTAGTGTTTCCATGAGTTTGCACACTATTGAGGTGAGGCTTACCGGTCTATAGTTCGCAGCCTCAGCCTTGCAACCCTTTTTATGTAGAGGAACGACGTTGGCTGTTTTCCAGTCCAACGGAACTTTCCCCGTACTTAGTGAGAGATTGAAGAGCACCGCCAACGGTTCTGCCAGGACATCTCTCAATTCTCTGAGCACTCTTGGGTGTAAATTGTCCGGTCCCATGGCCTTGTTTACCTTTAGCCTTGCCAGTTCGTTGTAGACGTCCCCAGGAGTGAACTCAAAATTCTGAAACGGGTCATCCACGTCTTGTATTATCATCAACTGTGGTCCGTGTCCCGGTGCTTCGCAGGTGAAGACTGAGCAGAAATATTCATTTAGTAGTTCTGCTTTTTCTGAATCCGCCACCGCGTAGTTTCCGTCCGGTTGTCTAAGGCGTACTATACTGTCTGTGTTCCTTTTCCTATCGCTGATATACCTAAAGAAGGATTTGTCCCCTTTTTTAATGTTTTTTGCCAGAGATTCTTCCACTCGACGTTTGGCCTCCCTAACTGCTGTTTTGACCGCTGCAGATCTGGTCTTATATTCTACTTTAGTTTCTCTTCTCTGGGTGCGTTTGTAGGAAAGAAATGCTTTTTTCTTCTCCTTAATGAGGAGTGAGATCTCTTCAGTGAACCATTGGGGTTTGTTGTTTCTTTGCCGTTTATCTACTGATTTTATGTAGCGATTAGTTGCTTCGTGTATGGATGATTTCAGGTACGACCACATAGTTTCCACATTGCCGGTCTCTGCTTGGTCCTGTAGCGTCTGATGAACGTGATCTCCCATACGTGCGAAGTCGGCGCCCCGAAATTTGAGCACCTTTGTTTTTGTAATTGATTTAGGGGTTCCTTTCCCAATGTTGAACCATACCATGTTATGGTCGCTGGAGGCTAGCGTATCTCCTACCGAGACCTCTGAGATGCTTTCCCCGTTTGTGAGTACCAGGTCTAGGATCGTCTGGGCCCTAGTGGGCTCCGTTACCATCTGTCTGAGATGTACTCCTTTTATGGAGTTCAGAAGCCTCCTGCTGCTGCTGAAAATGTCTTCCAGTCTGCATCAGGCATGTTGAAGTCCCCTAGCAGCACAGTGTCACCCCGTAGAGTTATATTCTCTATGTCTTCAATTAATTCTGCGTCCATGTTTTCCGGTTGTCTTGGAGGTCTGTATACCACACCAAGATACAGGCATTTTTTACTACCTCGTGCCAGGTTAACCCAGAGGGACTCCCCGGTATACTTGACATCAGTGATCCTGGTAGTTTTGATGTCTTCTTTAATGTATAGTGCTACCCCTCCACCTAACCTGCCCTCTCTGTCCTGACGAAGTAGATTGTACCCCGGTATAGCCATATCCCACTCATGTGCGTCAGTGAACCAAGTCTCGGATATTGCCACCACGTCCAGGTTGGCATCCCTTATTTCAGTTTCTAGTTCTAGAATTTTATTGCCTAAACTGTGTGCATTAACATACATGGCCCTCCACACTTTGTGTTTGCTGAGTCCCTGTAAGGCTATTCCTGACTGAGTCTGTGTGGCTCCAAGAGAACTGTTTGCATATTGGGTCCTTACCTCGGAATCTGAGTGTCAACTCGTCCCATCAGGATAGTTCCTTTCCACCCCAGTATATGAGTAGGCCCCCTCCCCCAACTTACCTAGTTTAAAGCCCTGCGAAGTAGGCGGGCTAGTCGGTGTCCGAAGATGTTCTTACCTCTGCTGGTCAAATGGAGTCCATCTGGTCCCTGTAGTCCTTGCAGCGCCTCTCTATGATCCAGGAATCCGAAGTTCATATCTCGACACCATCCTCGTAGCCATTCGTTCGTTCTCAGGATGCATTCATCTCTGGCTCTTCCCTTGCCTCTAACTGTTTAGAGGCAAGGAGACCATAGACAGTTTATAGGTTAAATTTGCCATAGTTTCAGTGCAAGATTTTCCTTCTAACCTGTTTAACCGATTTGTAACCAAGAACTCTTAAAGCCTTATCCCTGTATTCTACTTACATGAACTCGATATCCCTACATTGTGACGATTGCTCTGTCTTTCTGCCTTCCCACAAGTATTCTCCCTCTCTACATGTATTCGACGACTCATTGTAATTATTTTCGCTGATTGTCCAGCTCTTCTTATTGTAAACAGCCTCAAACTACTGTGGCTTTGGCGGTATATAAAAATAGAATTATTATTATTATTAATATTATATGAATCTAGGAAAGGGGATCGATTCCGTACAAACGTAAGGAAGTTCTTCTTCACCCAGAGAGTGGTAGAAATCTGGAACACTCTTCCGGAGGCTGTTATAGAGGAAAACACCCTCCAGGGATTCAAGACAAAGTTAGATAAGTTCCTGCTGAATAAGAACATACGTAGGTAAGGCTAGACTCAAATAGGGCACTGGTCTTTGACCTAAGGGCCGCCACGTGAGCGGACTACTGGGCACGATGGACCACTGGTCTGACCCAGCAGTGGCAATTTTTTTTATTTTTTTTTATTTATAACTTTCAAATAAAATTCACAAGAATACATCTTGCTGCAGGAAACACAGAGAAGAAAAATTATTCAAAAAAAAGAAAATTTCTTATAATATAACCAATTCTAAATCCCCTTAGATCACAAAGCAGCGGCGAGTCTTATGTTCTTATGTTCTTACCCCCAGGACTGTCTGACCTGCTCCGGATAAAAGATTAATCAGTGGTGTAATACTACCCTCATAATATAGCTCTTAGACAGTTATTCTTCACAGTTTCATAGTGAGATTTGCTTCACTGTCTTCTTGCTATAATCTATCATTATAATCAAGGAATCATCAAGCCTTTTCACTATTTATCTCTTGCATTTCAGAGAAGTTGTTAACATTAAAGTTCTTTTTCTTACAAGAATTTGCACCGCAGGAGACTGTGGGGTTCTTTTTTCTCTTGAAATATCTTTGTTTCCACGTAGACCAAAAAAGACTTCAACAGCTCCACTCACCGACTGCAGGGCATCATCGCAGGCAGCTTCACTGTGCACGTTCTCGAGTTCAAATCTTTTTCTTAAGTTTGTAGAGCAGGAACAGACAATGACACAGTTTGATACCATATTCTCCACTTAGGACACTCAGGGCTCCTTTTACGAAGGTGCACTCGGGCCTTAACAGGCGCAATAGCGTGCGTTATATTCCCGAGTGCACTAGCCACTACTGCCTCCTTTTCAGCAGGCGGTAGATTTTCAGCTACCACACGCTATAGCGCATGGTAATTTTGTGCGTGCGCTAAAAACCCTAGCGCACCTTTGTAAAAGGAGCCCTCAGATCATCAAAAGAGCATTTATTGACTATCCCTTCTTTAAAAGTAATAGGTACTAGGAGATCTACTATTTTTTTGGTTATACACCCAAGTTTTGGAACAATCTACCAAATTACTTACGTGATGAACCCTCATTAGAAAAATTCAAAAGTTCTTTAAAAAGTTTCTTGTATAAAGACGCATTTGAGACATAGATAGGATAACTCGTCTAACATTAAATCTTATGCTCTAATATTTAATCTTAATCAGACCTTATGTATAGGTCGCAAACTTTTCCACCTTCTCTTCTAAATTTATTCATTTTCTTATATTTATTCTTTAATTACCCTCCAGATGTATTCTCTTTAAATGTTTCTTTATTTTCTTTAAAGATTGTAGTTCATCCCCCTCTCCTTTTGTATCAGTAATTAAATTTGTACGTTTATACCTTCACATTTATTTGTAATACAATTGGGGTTTTTTGTCCCCTATTTTTAAATTGTTATACGCATTGAAGTACTTGACATTGCGTGTACAACAAATTTTTAATAAACTTGAATTTACCCACAGTCATGTGAGTTACACAGGTCATTTGCAATACAATGCTTCAATTTAAAAAAATAAAATAAAAAGTGACAAAGATATCCAGCTGTTTTCACGCCTGCTGATATTTTAGATAGCCTATTTCTTTTTTTTCCCAGCTATTAGCAAGTCATAGGTATGAGACAAATCATATTCCAGCACGCATGAAAGTCTAATATTGTATTGTCCTGCCAATTGTTCAGATAAGCTTAATAGCCACACTCAGCAAGAAACTTAATACAGGATTCCTTTTTTGACAGCCTTGCTTTCATCACCAGGGGTTTGCAGGGGGTTGATAGGAAAAGGCCTCATGTGCTGTCAATGTTTTACCAATACAGTCCCAAATCATATGGTGGAGGAGTGGTCTAGTTTAGAGAGTTGCACGGGGACAGAAATCCCACCCATCCCCGCCAGGATCCTCTCCGTCCCGACCCGTCTCCGTCAGGATCCTCTCCGTCCCCACCCGTCCCCGTCAGGATCCTCTCCATCCCCACCCATCCCTGCACGGAATTACCTCCATCCCCGCCCGTCCCCATAAAAAGCAGCAATTACTTCTGACAGGATCATCAATTCCACAGTTTCTTTTGTGTTTGCGCTGCTGTTTTCCTTGTGGAATCTCTTTGGTGGAACCCTTTTTTTGTTTTCTGTTCAGGTAACTAACTTATAAACCCCCTCTTACTAAGGCTGGCGTGTCCATTATATTATATGGATGAACCCTGCTTCCAAAGCCTTCCATCCTTGTGGGAGTCCCGTTGGCTAGAGGGGGTCCCCGTGGGCCAGAGGGGGGTCCAGTGGGAGTCCCATGGGTTAGGGGGGATTCCCACGGGACCCGCAGGATTCCCGCGATCCCCATTCCCATGCAGACCTCTAGTCTAGTTCCCCTTAACTTAGTGGTCTCAAACTCAAACCCTTTGCAGGGCCACATTTTGGATTTGTAGGTACTTGGAGGACTGCAGAAAAAATAGTTAATGTCTTATTAAAGAAATGACAAGTTTGCATGAAGTAAAACTCTTTATAGTTTATAAATCTCCCCCCCACACCCTCCCTCCCCCGAAGGCCTGCATGTTCCCCTTTCTTTGCAGCGTCCTCCAGCTTCCCCCTGGCCTCCCGATCTTAGTTTCAGCTAATTACCGCAACCTGCAGAGACGATCGCCGGTGCTGTAGCGTTCCTTGCAGGCTGCCATCGTCCCCCGCAGCACATTCCCTCTGCCGTGATCCCGCCCCTCCTCTGACATCAGGGGCAGGATCGTGGCAGAGGGAACGTGCGGCTGAGGACGACAGCAGCCTGCAAGGATCGCTACAGCACCAGTGATCCTCTTTGCAGGCTGCGGTAATTATCTGAAGGTAAGAGCGGGGGGCCATGGGGGAAGCCGGAGGACGCTGCAAAGAGCGGACAACACTAGTATAGACCGCGGGCTGCAAAATAGTGCCTGGAGGGCTGTATGTGGTCCCCAGGCCGCGTGTTTGAGACCACTGCCTTAACTGTGTCCATGACATCCTGTTTGCCTGTTTAGATTGTAAGCTCTTTCGAGCAGGGACTGTGTAGCATTGTGTGCCTCTGGTAGCGCTATAGAATTAATAGTGGTAGTAGAGTTACAGCTTCAGCATCCTGAGGTTCTGGATTCAAGCTCCGTGCTATTCCCTGTGACCCTGGCCAAGTCACTTAATCCTCCATTGCCCCAGGTACATTAGATATATTGTGAGCCCTACCAGGACAGTTAGGGAAAATTGCTTGAGGACCTGAATGTGAACCCCTAGCCTCCATCGATAGAAAGTGTATAAAAAATAACTAATAATAATAATAATAACTCTGAATGTTTTCAACTTTGGACAATGCTAAAGCATCTGTTGTAGTGTACCTACATTCAGTTTATAAGACTGACAAGAACTGAGCCATCCCCAACAGCATCTAAAACTTTAGTTGGTGTTCATTATGTCCTGTAGGTTAAAAAAACAACAACGCGATTGAGTGATGGAAGCAAATAGTGATAAGAACAAAAAAAAAACCCCAAAAACCTGTGGATGAGGATGTTCTGTAAAATGATTTACCGGTATTTGTACTTTCCACAATATAACGAATGCAAATACAAATTGATAGTCCACGTACGTTTGTCCTACCAGATCCTACACCAGGGGTGGCAAAGCCCCTCCTCGAGGGCTGCAATCCAGTCGGGTTTTCAGGATTTCCCCAATGAATATGCATGGGATCTATTAGCATACAATGAAAGCAGTGCACGCAAATAGATCTCATGAATATTCAGTGGGGAAATCCTGAAAACCCGACTGGATTGCGGCCCTCGAGGAGGGGCTTTGACACCCCTGCCCTATACAGTCCGTGTTTCGGCAGACACGCCTTCCTCGGGGATCCAGGTTGGTAAAAGTATCCAATAAAAATGTAGACTAAAACCAGTATACAGTACGTCTCTTTAAACGAGTCACCAAAATCACAGTTGTGCGAACGAAGTGGTGCCAAAAAACGCTTTCAACACCTAACTCCTCTCACCTTGGGTTCTGTATCCCCAACCTTCTATGGCATGCCTTTCTCTCCAAGTTAGATTGTATGTTCTTCCGAGCAGGGACCGCTTATAAATGGAGTAAGAACAGAGACTGTGTCAGAGGAAAATGCTGGAAAAAGAGTGGATAGAGAAACTAAGAAGGCAGATGATGAGAAGGGACACAGAGGAGAGATGCTGGACAAAACAGATAGGGGTGCAGAGAGAAGGTGGGTGGCTGACATGGACAGAGAAGAAATGTCAAATGATATTGTATTACAGGGGTTATTTTGTCAAGAGCTATTTTGTTAAGGACCTTTTTGCCACAGGCTTTCTTGTTACAAGGCTATTTTGTCAGGGCTACATGCTGGGGTGCCACAGATACCACCAGAAGTCCAAAGCCTTTTCCAGGAGGGCAAATTCTATAAGCAGCGCTGGAATCGGCAGCTGCCCACAAAAGCGGCGCCAATCGTGTGTCAATCACACGACGGCACTGTTTACAGAATTGCGGCCACGTCACAGATAGGCACCAGAAATGTAGGCCAGGGTTTTCAAGGCTTACCTTCCCGTTGCCTATCTGTGATGAGAATTGCGACTACGGGTGCGCCTACCGATGCCAAAGGGTACTTCCAGTGTTAACCATGCCTATTTTACCCTTAGGTGCCAGAGAGTGTGGCGTAGTGGTTATAGCTACAGCCTCAGCCTCCTGCGGTTGTGGGTCCAAACCCTGTGCTGCTCTCTGTGGCCCTGGGCAAGTCACTTAATCCTCCACTGCCCCAGCTACATTAGATAGAGTAGAGAATGACACGGGGACAAATTTGTTCCCATTCCCACAAGAACTCAATTTCCCCGTCCCGATCCCGCAAGTTTTGTCGCTGTCCCTGTCCCTGTCCCTGCCCCATTCCTATAAGCTCTGCCTATACCGCACGAGCCTCGAACACTTATGATTTTAAGTGTTTGAAGCTTGTGCAGATGAGGACGTAGCTTGCAGGAATGGGGCAGGGACAGGAAAGGAACTCACGGGGACGGGGAAAAATTTGTCCCCGTGTCGTTCTCTAATTGTGAGTTCACCAGGACAGATAGGGAAAATCTTGAAGTAACTGTATGTAAACCGCTTTGAGTGTGGTTGTATAATTACAAAAAGGCAGTATATAAGTCCCAATCCCTATGCCATAGTTGCAGTTACAGCACTGCCTTTTTTTTTAATGACCATTATATTGCTTTTAAACAATCAATTAGCATGTCAATTAAAGGCAATTAAACCAATTAATTTAGGCAGCGGTATGATGGCTATCGCCACCTAACTTTCGGCGGCTCTTGTAAAATCTGGATCTTTGTGCCTATAGTTCTATTGGACCCTGAGTTTATCACTTTTGGCTCTGTATTAAAGACTAAATATTGTAAATGTAGCAATATAAGCAGATAATTACAGCCTTTAGCTAGGAATGCTTGCCATATAATATATATACATACACAAAACCATTTAGAAAAGTCAAAATGGACAGTAGACTATGTCTCAATTAGTAATTTATTGAATTTTATATATAGGGACAAGCCTCAGATTATGGAGCAGAAAACCAATCTCTTGAAGAAACTCCATTATGGGGAAATCTGTTCCATAATCTGAGACTTGTCCCTATATATAAAATGCAATAAATTCCTAATTGGGAAATAGTCTACTGTCCATTTTGACTTTTCTAAATTGTTTTGTGTATGTATATTTAATTAATAGACAACCATTCAATTTTTTTGGTCTTTTGTTGTGTTGCCATATAATGTATGGCAAGAGATCTGCAGCAGGGAAAACACACAGATATTGTAAGTTCAGAAACAGAACAAAAGGGTCGGACATGCGGAAATTTCTAAGCATCATCTACCACCTCTACATGTATGCAGAGGCATTCATGCTCTGAAGGGTGGTAGGGGCCAACAGATAAGGAAAGACTGAGAAATAACTAAACACAACTTAAAACCCATTCACAGACATATTTCTCCCAAACATTTCTCTGAAGTCCTTACCATATAGGTTATATGTGTATAAGTTATCCCCATAATAATAGGATCACCAGACCGCACCTTTTCATCATGTTACATTCCATAATATGTCAAAGCAAAAAGCGGCGTAAGATTTTTTTGAATTTAAAGAGGGAGCCTCAAATGTCAACCGTTTCTTACAAAGTTTCCCAAATAGCAGGAAGTAAAATGTGTAGTCCAAAAACAGTGACTTATCTTAATCTGGTGCTGAAGATTAGCGCAAAACCGCACAATAGACGAAGCGCAAAACCACGCGATAGACAAAAATACTAACGCAAGCTCCATGGAGGCGTTAGCGTCTAGCGCGCACAGCATTGTAGTGTGCGCTAAGCGCATGATAAAACCGCTAGCGCACCTTAGTAAAAGGAGCCCCTAAACTCTAGCGCACTGAGTAATGTTATGAATTATTTCTACATTGCTTCACCTGATCAAGTTTCAAGTTTTTTATTTCTCTTGATTAATCACTTAATCAAATTCTAAGCGATGAACATTTTAAAATACATTCAATGAGAGACAAACAATACAAACTTAAATAATAATATCGGGTAATTAATTAATACATGTTCTCATTACATAAGGTAAGATAGGGTTTTGAAATACAATTGATTAAAGAAAAGCAAAACAAAGGAAAAACACAATAGGGAAACATATAACGCTAAAACATAGAATAATAAAATCACTGGCCTTAAAATTATTGAATTAAATATTAAAAGCATCGTTAAAAAGAAATGTTTTTAGATTACTTTTAAATTTTCCTAAATCCTGCTCCATTCTTAAATAAATTGGAAGAGCGTTCCAAGTCTGTGGAGCGGTTACCGAAAAGATAAACTGCCGTCTGGTATTAATAATCTTCAAGGTAGGAATGATATTTTCTCTCTCTTTTTTAGAACTGATTGATGGCATCTCAGTACTGCTCTCCTGAACTGTCCTTCACTTCTTACCAAAATAGAGAAGTTGCAGTGCTTGAAAGATAGGACTATGGAACAGAAATCAACAGAACTGCTACCCTACCAATGGGGTTATTTATTTTTTTCACTGCTGCAGCTTTGTTTTCTGTAATTACATATATTTAATATTCATAACTGTATGTGTCACAGGGAAACATCGCATTGTATTTTATCAGTACATGGTTGCATCACTGCTTAAACTCCTACCAATAAAGCACCAAACCCAAGGATGATGTGCATTTTTGAATAAAACAGAGATAACACGGGACAACAGAGCATCAGTTGAGTTGCATTGCATACATATTTTTTGCTGTGTTAGTAGTTGTCAGAGTTCGTAAAATAATACTTTTTTTGAAAATACTTCTGCAACTCCCTGTTCAGGAAGGCTTCCATTTGTCCAAGGAGTATGCATAAAAATTATCTATTTTCTCCTGACCTTTGTTTTCAGAAACAAGCATTTTCACTTCCAAGGGTAGATTCTTTGGCAGGGGAAAGAAATTTAACTTCAAAGGTGCACGTACACTTAAGGCTCCTTTTACAAAGGTGCGCTAGCATTTTTATTAGCGCGTGCTACCCGAAAAACTACTGCCTGCTCAAGAGGAGGCGGTAGCAGCTAGCGCGTACGGCAATTTAGCACGTGCTATTCCGCGCGTTAAGGCCCTTAATAAATCCATTGTAATCTAAGGGGCTCGTTTTCAAAAAAGACAACATAAACTGGCACTTGGAGGTCTTACTAGTCAAAATGCCCAAGTGGGCATTTTCAAAACTGACTTTCCAGATGTCTTTCTGATTGCTTGGTCTCTAGTGTGTCTAAATTTTAAGGGATGTCAAAAATAAACTCTTATTGTTCTTAGAGTATTGAAAATCTCACAACTTCACTCCCAAAATATTTCTATGCATGCAGATAAAGCTCTAATGTTTATGGGGGTTCATATTCAGATGCGCACAAGACATAAGCGCGCAGACAAATGGGTGAAGACAAGTGAGCGCAAGACATCTGAGGGCAAAGACAAGTGAGCACAAGATAAGTGAGCGCAAGCCATTTGAGTATAAATGGTTAATAGTAAAATGCACGAGCACGACATCGTCAGGCAGAGAAAGGAAGGCGGGCTTTTCTGAGCACATGTAAAAGGAGCAAACGTAACTATAGTAATGACAATGCATTCACGTGACATATTCAAAGCACAAAGAGGCTAGGTAACCATAGTGATAAAAATGAACTTGCAAAACACTGGTGAACGTGCGTGCGATTGTGTTCTCCGCCATTTTGTGGTGCGCTCAATTGTTGTTGCGCTCAATTGTCATTCTGCTCAATTGACCTGCGCTGAATTGTCATTGCGTGCAATTGTCGTTGCGCTCAATTGTCTTGCACGCAGTTGTCATTGCGCTCAATTGTCTTGCACTCACTTGTCTTCATGCATTTGTCTGCACACTTTTGTCTTCCACGCATTTGACTTGCCCCCGTTTATGGGGATCCTCAGACCACCGCTCAAGTAACATAACTCACAGCAGTCCTAATTCTCAAGGGGAATGAATTAAGAAAAGCTAAGTAACGTGTACAAAACCATTTAAAATTAAAGAAAAAATGCTTCAAAAGAATTTTATTGGCTATAACTAATGTTATTGGGACTAATGAGGATTAGGACCGCTGTGGTCTGAGGATCCCCATAAACATTAGAGCTTTATCTGCATGCATGGAAATATTTTGGGAGTGAAGTTGTAAATTTTAAGGGGGCATTTTAGAGGGGTGTTTTGGGCAGGCTTAGAACTTGGACATTCTTCAGGGATAGTCAAACTTTTAATAAAAGTCATTTAGATGTTTGGAGCTAGACCTGTTTTAAAAATTAATAAGGGACAAAAAGGTGCCCAAACTGACCAGATGACTACTGGAGAGATTAAGGGCTCCTTTTACAAAGCCAAGTTAGCGGCTTTATTGCACGCAACTTTTTAGTGCGCGCTAACCCCCGTGCTAGCCGAAAAACTACCGCCTGCTCAAGAAGAGGCGGTAGCGGCTAACACGGCCGTTAAATCAGCGCGCGCTATTATGTGCGTTAAACCGCTAATGTGGCTTCGTAATAGGAGCCCTAAGTTTCCAAGTTTATTTTAGTTTTGATATACCGCTCATTACCCCCCCTTACTCCTACAGTGGTCACCAACCTTCTCCCACCACCCAAATGTGTGAAAAAAAACCCATTCCGGTCTGTAGTACAGCTTTAGATAGTCACACAGACAGCTGAGCATAGCAGAGGAGCACTCTAGGGGGTACTTCAGTGAATGTCACATTTAAAAATACCAGGTACACTATAACCTGCTTATATTGTATAGTGAAACCTCCAAAATCCACCCAAAACCTTCTGTACCTACATAAAAATGACACCTGCAGGCACAAGGGCTATTATTGTGGAGTACAGGTGGGTACAATTAGTTTTGGGTGGGTTTTGGAGGGCTCACCATACAATATAAGCAGGTTATAGTGTACCTGGGACTTTTAAATGTGACATTCACTGCATTACCCCATAGAGTGCCCCTCTGCTCAGCACGGTGACAAAATTCATCACTGTTCCCGAAACCATCTTCATGTCATTCTTTAAGGAGAGAGGAAAGAATCAAACTATAATTGGGCACAACCATTGACCCGCAAGCTTTGCTTTGAAGAATGCTGGTGTAGATATCTTTCTTAGAGGAGTGTGTGGCGCAGTGGTTGGAGCTACAGCCTTAGCATCCTGGGGTTGTGGGTTCAAACCCTGCGCTGCTCCTTGTGACCCTGGGCAAGTCACTCAGTCCTCCCTAGCCTCAGGTACGTTAGATAAATTGTGAGCCCACCAGGACAGATAGGGAAAATGCTTGAGTACCTGATTGTAAAAACCGCTTAGATAACTTTGATAGGCGGTATATAAAAACCTAATAAACTTGAAACTTGGCCAAGGTTAAAATAGACACTAGAAAATGACATGGGATTATTTCCCGCGGTTATCTACGGGAACGGTGATGGATTTTGTCACCGTGTCATTCTCTACTCTCAATAGCTTGTTTTTGTGCAGTTTTCATTTGGACATCTTTGTATTTGAAAATGGCCAAAAAAAAGATAGACTTACGGTACTAAGGGCCAAAACATCTAGATAGGTCATTTTCATTTTTTAAAAAAAAGATAGACGTCTTGCTGTTTTGAAAATGGACATTTTTTCTACTGGATTTCTGGACATCTTTCCCAAAAGGTCCAAAGTCAGACTTAGACATCCTATCGAAAATGCCCCTCTAAGTCTTTGTGTTTCAATACTTTATTTCTAAGGCTTCAGGATAAATAATGAAACATGAGGTGGTGTTCTCTGGCTTTCCAAATCTTTTCAACCTCCATTTCTCTGAACAAAGCAAGATCTTTGTGATCCACTGCTACAATTGTTCCTCAAATGCTCTCTTCTGTATTGTCCTCAGTAATTCTCATGTGCTGGACAACCTGGTTTTTTGTGATAGTGGGGAAAATCCTACAGTAAAATCTCTTATTGTTCCTGGGATCCAAGCTTACTATGCAGAGTATTTCTCCTCTTATCTCAGAAGAATCTGTGGAAATAGTGGTGTAGGGAGGGTAGGAGGCATCTGGGGCAGTGGTGCCCACCCCATGCCCTCCTCTCCCCCCACCCCGCTCCTTCCATCCATTCCCCCACACTCCTTCCTGCCCCCACTCCACACTTGCACTCTCCCTTCCCCCCACGTACCTCTCATGTAAGTCTTCACCAGCGCAAGTGACTTCTCCAGCATGCCACTCACGCCAGCATTAGGCTTCTCTCTGATGTCACTTGCTGGCCCCGCGACCTGGAAGTGATTCAGAGGGGAACCAGGCCAGTGCGAGCAACAGGCAGGAGAAGTTGCTCGCACTGGCGAAGATCTACAACGGTATGGGGTGGGGGGAGGGATGGAGCAAACATGGCATGGTGTGGCTGGGGGGAGAGGTGCCAGCGCCCCCATCGAGATGGCACCCGATGCACCCCCCCTTACGATGTCACTGCATGGAGACCCTCTTATTCGATCTTCAGGTCCCCTTACTGGATTCCTGTGATATCTCCTCTGCATCAGCAAATTTCTTCTGCTGGTGGGCATCTATGTGGCAGCATTCTTAACGCTCAGTTCTCTCCCTGACAAACAATGTTCCACCAGGTTATATATTCCACCCTTGAAGCATCCTTCTAGTGTTGCAAAATGATTTTGATGGTTTTCAGTTTAATTCACCTCACAAAACACACACACACAAACTAGTCTAGAGTTCAGGCTGATTTATTATCTTCAACAGAAAACAAACTCTACCATATTGCAAACACTGGTCGCCTTATATGAGTCCTGAAAATAGTCCATAGGTATCCCAAAGGCTCTCTTATTTCTTCCGGCCTGGGACCACCTTGAGCTGCTTTTAATGTGCTTTCAGCAAAGCTTGTTTCCAGCCCCCTCCCACTCTGGACACAGGAGATTCGCCCTTTCACTTCCTTAAACATAGTTTGATGCACCAGTTCACATTTCACAGTTCCTTATAGGAAAATACAGATAATTGTTCACCAACTTTTTTTCTGAATTGGCACCCACACATGCAGCCCACCTCCCTCTCCAAAGTTTATAGCAATGGCGGGCCTCCCATGGCTGCATGTGTCTGAACTCTTCCTTAACAGGGGAGGCCTACAAGTACATTGTTAATCTCTTTCTTAAGGTTTGCTCCCAACCCTTCATCACTTTCATGCTACCCAGAAGAAATGTCTATGTCTGGGGAAATTGTTTCCTCTGAGTCTTCTCTCTCTTTTTGCTAGAGTTTGTGGAGTGCCTGACTCCTCCATTCTCAAGGTGCTTGTCTCCTCCCCTACAGATTACTCAGCCTGTGTAACTTTTTAAAACTCCAGAACTTTCCTTCTTAATCCTTAGTGCCCTTCTCCTAGGAGAAAAACATTTTCCCTCTTCTTTCTTCCATGCCCCCAACTGCTTCATTGGGCTTCTCTAAGTTGGCAGTCTCTTTCCTATTCCATTACTGAAGCTTTAAACCCCCCCACCAACACACATAACTTTCATTATGCTCCCTCCCCAGTCTTTAAAGGGACATGCCCATCTTCTTTCCATAAACTGCCCTTAAGGGCTATTTCCTTCTCAGCATGCTCTGCAGCTCCCATGTATTGCTTCAGGCTAAGGAAATCTATCCCATGAATATTCATTTAGCGGTATACTGGCCCTAAGTAAGGTGGGATGCATAACTAAATTGGCAGTGTGTCCTGAGAACCCTTGAAAAAGCCACATAAATGGTGAAACGGGTCCCCGTTGGGCTTGTCAGCAACCCTGCTTTTTTAAGATAAGTAATTTTTGACTGATAATACAAGAAAACAATATTATTGATTGAAAAAAATTTATAAAAATAGGAGGAGGCGGCCAGAGGGTCAGTGATGGAAACTTTGAACCATTGAAACTTGGTATTGGATGTAATTCCTTAGTCAGGTTGGTTTCTGAGACCCATTATCCTCCATTCTCTTGATAATTCCCTGTAGTGGGATTTTTGTGTATATTTGAGATTGTCTCTGAACAATCCCACGAACTATCTTCTCAGATCTCCTCAGTGGTTTACATACTAAACCATCTCACTGATGCTCCAGAAATTGAATTTCCTCCAAATATCATAGAGTTTTAACACCACTGCTTTCTCTATTAATTTACCCAAGAAAAGGAGGTGAGATAGAGGTTTCTAACTCTGCCCAGTGGCATCATCACACCTTGAGATATAGAAGCGTTTATTATCCCACATGACTATTCCATCAGGTTCTTGCCTGGCACCTATACAAAGCCTGATGGGTATGCATCAGATTCACAGGTTGTAGGACACCCCCCTCCCTTTCTGTTAGAATAGTCAGTCTACTAGTTACCCCAAATCTTAAAAACTGCCCCACTTTTTCTTCTTTTGTTTACAGTCTGTATAGGGTGCCTATATTAGGTGTCCTGATGGAGGATGCATAGTGAAGCCTAACTTCAGAACCTGTGTTCAACCTTTTTTTAAATTGGCATAATTGGCCCTCCCCAAAAAATGCAATTAAGAATTTGGCGCCAAACTCTTAGGATGCCTAGCGATGCCTAGGTGGAGGCGCCCTCCAAAGCCTACCTGAAAAGTAGGCATGGTTAGGGGCAGAAAATAGGTGTGATTAGGCGTCACTAGGCCTAATATACCAATATCTACCTCCAGGACACCTAGTGATGCCTAAGCATATCTAAGAGCCGCTAGGCGGGATTCTATAAATGGTGCCTAGCAGCTGATTAACAACTATGCCGAGCGGCACATGCAATGTAGGTGCTGATAGGTACCATTTATCAAATCTGGCCCCTAATTCCTAAGTGGGTTTATTGCTCTGCCAAATCCTTCAGTTTTCTCAGCTTATTAGACAGGTGTTTTGACAAAGAAGAGAGAAAGTCATTATTAAATAGCTGAGAATATCTAACAAGAACAAATGATAAGATTTAGCTGTCAGAGATTCATAAGTTCTTTCCGCATAAGCCGTGTTATTTTGATAGGTGGTGATCATCTGCTCTGTTTAGTCAGAAAAAAAGGGTAGCTTTTTAGCAAGAAACATAAAACTGTGTTTTTCATGTGCTGTGCTTCAGTTAATGGATCTTGTCCTCTAATTAGTAAATAGCATTGCTATTTGTCCACAAAAATAGAAGGTTTTACATGCAATATATCTGTTTTGATGTACCCTGTTTATGTGGTGCCTTATTAAATGTATTTTGAGCTTAATAAAGCAAAAATAAAAACCCAGAGAGGTATTTAGCAGATCGCATTAAGGTCGTCCAACCTGTGCCTAAGTTCCGTCCATAGAATTCAGGTCTATCTGAAGCCCAAACTATGCTCAAAAGTAGACCTGTTTTTCATTCGCCTACAATGTAGGCATGAGATGGACGCCCTAGGTCACCCAGCGTTATACAAATGAATCAAAGGGCACCCATATTGAAACCACGCCTATTCCATGCCCACGTCTATTCCCTTAGGCTTGAGTTTTCCCAATAGGCATTCATGAAATTGTGGAGACACCTACAAAGTGACGTCCACATTCTTTGGACATCCATGTGCCAATTATCGCTCATTAAGACCCTTAAATGGCTCATTAACCACTTAGTTTGGACGCCTAAGTCCTGATCAGCATTAGGCGGAACTTAGGCGCCCTTTATAGAATCAGGGCCTTGGAGTATGTTTGAGCCCCTGTTCTGAGGATGAATGCTAAAGATAAGGGGCCCAATAAATAGCCAGCAGCGGGTAGCCCAGATATTCAATGCCAGGCTCTTTTTGGTGACCTGCATTCAATATCTGGTTTCGTTTTTAGCTGCAGCATCTTAGCCGGATATGCCATTTTCCAGCACTAACCAGTTAAGTGCTTAATGGCTAAAGATAGGCCTGCTATTTATACAGCTTATTTCAGCTGCTAAGCTAGTTTGCCACTGAATATCCATGCCTACCTGGCTATGTCGTGCAATAAAGTGGCTTAGCACAAGCTGCTAACCGCAAATATTCAGCGGGTGATAAGTATCTAAATCTGCTAATTATGATTAGTAAACAGTGAATGGTTGGTCAGCTTGGGCAGGAAAGAGACATATGGGGCAGAGCAGATATTGTAAAACCAAAACTTTTCCAGCCTTTCAACATATATTTAGCATACCTTGGTCCTGTGCAAATGGCTGGTTAGAGCTGCATTATAATATATGGTATAGTAGTATTCTCTTAGGACAACTTTATAATATTCCAGAATTATGTGAATTGGGACTCAGGACACTCTGTCTCATATTCCTATATAAAAATTGCATAATTACATAGTTCTGTCGAATGGTAAGCTCCAGAAGAAGTGAGAACTTAGTAGGAAATGGTGTAGAATGGAATTTTGGGAGTAAAAGGCTTTCAGTGTCAGCAAGGATGTCCTAGTCATTATTTTCTGCAGCTCAAAGTGTGTCCTGGACGTCTGATAATATGTGCAGAGTTAGTATAGTAGATTCCAACTTCTGCTGGCATCGTAAGGCTGGGGGGAGGATTCTATCACAGTGATATATTGCTGCTCATATATTTCTTCCTTTTGGAAACAACTTCAGCAAATAGTTTGAGAACCTTTTCATATTACTAAGGGTACACCTTAACACTACAATAAACTATAAATCCTGCATTATAAAAGCCTCTTTGTCCAGTTCTCAAAGGAGGCTTTTTGATCTATTAATGTCCTTGGCAATTCAATTGATTCTTAGTGCCTGGAAGGGCACTGTAGAATTAAATTATTGCTTCTGGGGGAATTTATTATGTATGATTTATCGATTTGAATTGGTAGCTGCTATAAAGCCAAGTAGGAAAAGGCAGGTTCTTAAAATGTGAAGCCACTCACTGAATTTATCAGTCATCATTAGAGCTATTGTAACTAATGGTTTATGATTGGTGCAAGATGATGATTTCTCTTTATTTGATGGGTGTGCTGTTGCGCCCTCCTAGGCTCCCTGCCAGATGTCACTCATAAAATGCATGCGACTTTGTCTTGGCCAGTCAAACAAAAAAGGCAAGGGAGGAGTCTTTTCAACCAATGATAAAGTCTATATTTGAAACAGTGGTCCCAACAAGAATCCCTGTTTTGGCGTGTAGGAAATGCCTTCCTCAGGGGATATGTGTGCAGTCAGCATGCCTATAGCTGAGCATGACACTGACTATACAGGGTGTACAGGGGATCATGCACTTGCTTAAAGTTGTTCTAAGGTCATTTGGGCTAGATTCACAAAGAAAACCGACCGTGTACTGATCGGTTTGCGACCCTTTGCGAACTCGATTTCCCTCCGACCCGATTCACTAACCTCTCCTGCGATCCGCTTCCAATCTCTGCATGCAAATTAGGGGAAACGGCATTCAAAGTAGACAGGGACGCGATTCAATAAACAGATTGGGCTTGCTGATCCGAAGTGAAGCAATTGCTGAGGACCAGCGCTTTTGCAGAATACATAAAAAAGAAATTCTTCCTTTTTTATATATTCTGTAAAACGCATTGCCAGCCCATGGTTTTAACCTGCCCCTCCGCGCCGATGCCCGCCGCACTGATCCCCGCGCATATGCCCCCCAAACTGATGCTTACTCCCCCCGCACCGATGCCTCCCGTGATGCACCCCCACGCCGATACACCCCCCACGCCGATGCCCCACAAAAGGCATCTCAAAACCCATCCTGGCTGTGTCCGGCCCGGCTCACCTCCCTCCCTGTAGCTTAAGCTAAGCTGGCCAGCTGGCTGGGCAGGACCCACCCCCTCCCCATACCTTTAAAATCATTGGGAGCAGGAGGGGTGCTTGATCTCTCCTGCTCCTCCAGCCTCCTGAGCAATGACAGCCTAGGCCATGCCCCAATGCATCATCTGATGCATGGGGAGGGGCCTAAAGCCCTGATTGGCTGAAGTGCCTTAGGCTCCTCTCTTGGTAGGGGCCTGGGGCGCCTCAGGCAATCAGGGACTTCCTTAGGGAGGAGTCTAAGGAAGTCTCTTGCCAAAAACAATGGCCGTAAGGTGAGATAATTGATTTAAATGAAAGCAATATTATTTTATATGAGATCCAATGTAATACTAGAAGGCAGTGAACTTTTTCTAAAAGCAGTGTTATGTTATCGTACTTTTGGCATTAGAGATTAATTTTATTGCCGAGTTCTGCACCATTTGAAGGCGCATTATTTTTTTTGGGGTTGTTCCTTTAAGTAAAGAATTGCAGTAGTCAAGTTTTGATATCACCAAAGAATGCATCAAAATGTTTAAAGATTTTGGTTCGAGAAAGTTTGAAATGGAACGGATCATACGGAGTTTGAAGAAGCAAGATCTAACTACATTACTAATGTGATCATGATATAATGATGGGAGGCTGAGGATTGCTGGCTACATTTTCACAGATTAGAGGAGTACGTAGTGTATAAACCAGTGGTTCACAACCCTGTCCTGGAGGACCACCAGCTACTGCTTGGGGGAGAGCTGCATGTCTGTTACCTCCATTATATGCAAATCTTTCACATGCATATTCATTAGGGCTATCCCAAAAACCCAACTCACTAATGGTCCTCCAGGACAGGGTTGGGAACCACTGGTGTAAATGAAAGCTCAACTCCTCTTTTGCTTACGCTGCCATTACAATTTGGAATAACATTGGCCAACACTCATTTTGCTGCCTTAAATGTTAGATCTATTTCTGGGTATATTTGACCTGCTGATTTCAAAAATGCCATCAGTTATCTCCAACAGATCTAGATTTTGAGATACAGAACATGTGCAATATAGTTTCAAGTTTCAAGTTTATTTAAATTTGATAAATCGCTTATTACATACTAAGCGAGTAACATTAAAATATAAGATAGATCTAGAGTTCATTATTCAACTTTAAAAGGGGTTAAAAACAAACTGACAAAACAAACATACTCCGATACATAAGGGAAAGGAAAAGGAAGAGAAGACAGTTACAATATTGATATTTTTCATAATTGGGAAGAAAAGAAAAACCAAATAAGGGAAAAACATATGGAATGGGATTAAGATTGTTAGAAATGAATTATTTAAACATTAAATGCATCTCTAAATAGAAAAGTTTTTAAATTATTTTTGAATCTGCTGAGATCTTTAACTTCTCTTATATACCACTCTTCACTCTGCTCACCCATTAAAAAATCAGGATATTTTAATGTAGTGTTTAAATTAATATATTTTAAGTATGAAGGAAACATATTAAAAGAAAAGTGTACAACATGAAAATCTACTTATTTCATTCCAAAAATACAAGTTTATGATTCACATTTTCCAGTCATTCAACACACAAGAAGCTCCTTTTGTAAGACTTCTGAGAGTGGGATCTGCCAGGACAATCCCGCATAAGATTCCAACAATAGTCTGCCATCATGTGTGCATCCCATCTTTCTTGGTATCTGGCTTCCATTGTTTTTATGCCATGGTGAAATCTTTCACCTTGCTCTTCTCCTAAGTCACCAAGGTTCTCTGGAAAGTGATCTAAGTGACTGTGCAGATAATGGACTTTAACACTCATGTTACAGCCAAGCCTGCTGAAACGAAAGAACATATCCTCTTCTAAATGTGTGTAGTTGTCTGCCTTCTTGTTGCCAAGAAATTTTTTACAAGAGCAAATGAAGACCAGGCACATGATTCGATTTCATTCATTGATGATATGAAATGTGGGTCATGTATAAGTTTTCTGATCTGTGGACAACTGAAAATTCCTGCCTTTAGTTTTTCCATGGTAAGTCCAGGTAACATATGTGCTATGGGGGCTCATAATCAGAACTGAAATACGTCTAAAAAAAACCAAGTCGGCACTTGGACGATCTAAAAGACAGTAATCAAATGCCAATAATATCTTTTAGATGTGATTGCTTGTCACAAAGCTTACCAGGATCGTTTTGAACAAGCTCTCAGGACTGTTTGATTGACATAAGAAGAAAGGAAAACTACCATCATATTTTGAAATTGTGCAAAGTTCTTCAACTTTTATGAAAAAATCCTAGTCTATGAGCGTGATCAAAAAACGTATATAGTAGCAATGACTGGAAGGTGAACTCTTTACACAGGGAGGTTTTTCAGCCTTCCCTCCAGAGTTCCATATCTCTGAGCTTTTTTAGAAGGTTTTTGATCACCCTCTTCAGACAGAATACTCTTAGGGTCAGTTGTTTCGAATACATCCATCTTTAGCATTAACTTTTAAAATTCAACTTTCTTCCATTTTTCTGCTTTCTTCTCAAAATCTACTTTTCCATGCCTTCCCTTCCCATCTATCTATGTGTACCATCTCCTCCCTCTTTCTTCTCCCCTATTTCCATCTATCCATAAGGAGCATTTCTTCTTATCTCTTCCCTGTCACACCCATCGCTGTGCACCATCTCCTCTCTCTATCTCCCCTTCCCCTCCATCCCTATGCATCATCTCATCCCTCTCCCATGGTCAGACATCTCTGTCTTCCCCTTCCTCCCTCATATGGTCTTGCATCTTTCTCCTCTCCTTCCCATAGCCTGGAATCTCTCTCCTCTCCCATGGTCTGGCATCTCTCTCTCTCCTTCCCTCCCTCTTCCCGAGGTCTAACATCTCTCTCTTCTCCTTTCTGTGGTCTGGCATCTCTCTCTCCCCTCCTTCCCTTCTATTCTATGGTCTGGCATCTCTCTCTCTCTCTCTCTCCTTCCAATTCCAGTGGTCTGAAATCTCTCTCTTCTTTGGGTCATCTCTCCTCCTTGCCAGTGTAACATTTCTCCCTCCCTTCTCTCCATCACTATCATGCCCAACAATTCTCCCTCTTTCTTCCTTTCCCCTCTTTCCCTCTTATGCCACACATCTATGTCCAACAATTCTCCATTCCTTTTCCCTCCCCCACCGGCAGCATTTCTTTCTCTCCCTTCCCACTACTCCACCTGTGAAGCATCTCTCTTTTCCTCCTTTCTTAACCCCCCACCCAGCCTGTGCATTTGTCCTTCCCAACCCTTTCCCAGTACGTGCAGTATCTGACTTTCCCAAACCCCTGAGCATCTGTCCTCCCTGCCTTCCCAACCCCCTACCCCCCTGCATCCAGCCCCACTCCCTGTCAGGTTCTATACCCAGCCCCCTTCCCTCCCTCCCCTGTAAGGCTCTGCACCCAGCCCCCTTCCTTCTCTCCCCTGTCAGATTCTGCATCCAGCCCCCTTCCCTCGCTTGCTTGCTCGCTCGCTCTGAACTCTGCCCTGTCCTCCTCCCTCCTCTGGCCTGGTGGTCTAGAGGTGCAATGGGCAGGAGCGAGCTTTCCGGCTCTTGTCCTGCTGCTAACCCAGCTGGTCATGGCTGGTTTCTTCTGCCGCTGAGTGGCAATGAGAGGGAACGTGCTTTGACGCTCATGCTTGGCGCTCAGCAGCTTCTTTGACTAGCTCCTGTGAATCATGAGAAATCACAGGAGCCAGTAAAAGAAGCTGCTGAGCACCGAGCAAAAGCATCAAAGCGCGCTCCTGCTCATTGCCGCTCAGTGGCATAAGAAACCAGCTGTGACCGGCCGGGTTAGCAGCGAGACAGTAGCCAGAAAGCTTGCTCCTGCCCGCTGCACTTCTGGACTACCAGGGATGATGAAAGTGGCCATTTTGGTGGAGGCCACAGGCCCTGTGGTCCCCCCCCCCCCCGTTCCGACGCCTATGCATTCAGTTATCTATGCACCACCTTCTTCTTCCCCTACCCCTCCCTCTTCTCCACTGAGAGAAGCTGATTCACTAAATTGTTCCCTCCATATTAACAAGCAGTTCATATAGGATGCTTTAATCTCCTATAAGCCTGCCAATAATGGTATTCCCAGCATTTATAACAACCAGACCAAGTCCTTCTGGCCGGTTTTTCTATATTCAATGGACACCAGATTGTATTTTCTACACATGTAGTTCCTTTATTGACAGGAATAGTGGAAACAGGCAACATTGCAATTGGGAATCAAATACTTCAAGCTTTTGCTTTCAAGTTTTATTAATGCTTATTAATTCCTGACAGTTCTTTGCATGGAGCAAGCCTTAGAGGACAGAAAAACAATTAGCAGAGGCCCAGTCTTAAATTTGTTCTTTGTTCTTGCTTTGGAGCAGAACTGAAAATTAAAGGAAAGAGTAATTGGTTAGCCATGAACAGTTCAGCACCCAAATACGTCAACATCTGCACATATGAAGGGGTGCTGAAAAGTTCTCAGCTCAACGAACCAACTTTCTAAATTCTGAGCGTTATGTTGCCACTGTAGCTGAAAAGAGTATTATCTTTTTTCATTAAGTGCCAATTTGCAGAAACAAAAATGACATTGTTTCAGTTCATTGACTAAACCATATCCATATCATTCTCTTCTTAGTTGGGCTCATAACTTTTTAGCACCCCCCTTGTATCTGTTTCTACTGTCCTATACATGCTATGTAGAGGAAATGAGAGGAAAGGAGATTTTTATGCAAAATTCTGTCTACAAAGAATGGGGAATTCCCAACCCCCTCTGCAGACTATGAGTCATCCTGTCTCGCTGTTCCAAGTGCACAAAAATTATTCCAATTTATATCCACTGCTGTAGAGGAGTGAAGCACAAGATAGGATATATATTTCTAAATGGAGAAAAGACCTCAGTTTCTTCCAGGGAAAGAGAATACTCATATAATGATATTGTATTGTTTTAGAGACCTCCCCTGATGCAGCGTTTTAATAGCGAAACAGGGCCTGTCGGGAGTCTCAACAATATCCGTTCCCACGTTTAGAAGAAAGTTAATGTGGGGACATTGATCGAACTGTTTGGATTCTATTTCCACCTGGAGGACAGTGAATCATAAAAGATACGTGACTTGTGATGTTCTGGACTGTATGCTAACAGTTTTTCAGATATTATTTGATAATGGAGTTTTTGACCAGGGATGTTTTTTCCTATGCTGCTTAAAGTTGTATACGGCAGACATAGAGATCCTCCAGGTGATTGTTCTCTTTCCCTGGAAGAAACTGAGGTCTTTTCTCCATTTAGAAATATATATCCTATCTTGTGCTTCACTCCTCTACAGCAGTGGATATAAATTGGAATAATTTTTGTGAATTTTTAATATATTCCTCTTGCTATTTTGAATTATTTTGTTCCAAGTGCAGCCATTTCTTGAGGCCTTCCGACTTAACAGAAAATATTTAGAAATAAAAGAAAAAGAATTCAGGCGATACCTTTTTATTGGACTATCACCTGAAATCTTTTGTTTTGTGTTATTTCTTTTTATTTCTACATATTATCTTTAAGAGTGGATTAACACAGCTGCCATACCACAACTTTACAGAGAAACTAGCCAACACCTCTCTCAAGTACCACAGGAGTAGAGAATGACACAGTGACAAGATTCACTACTGTTCCTGTCCCTGCGGATAACTGCGGGAAACAATCCCGTGTCATTCATTTGTGTCTGTCTCAACCTCAGTCCTTCTACACCAGCATTCTTCAATGCAAGGCTTGAGGTCCAGTGGCTATGCCCATTCATACTCTGATTCTTATGTGAGCCAACTATAGAATGATAAACCCATTGTGACATCACTACTACTACTATTACTACATCATTGATGAGATTGACTCTTAGGCATTGGTGGAATGAGGCACTATGACATCACAATATCTGCTCTGGATACCAGAGACTGTCTATCTCAACCTCAGTCCTTCTATACCAGCATTCTTCAATACAAGGCTTGAGGGTCACTGGCTGTGCCCATTCATACTCTGATTCTTATCTGAGCCAAGCATAGGATAATGAACCCATTGTGACATCACTGATGAGGTTGGCTCTTGGGCACTGATGGAATGAGGCATTATGACATCACAATATCCACTCTGGATACCGGAGACTGTCATTCTTCAGTGTCTATCTCAACCTCAGTCCTTCTACACCAGCATCCTTTAATGCAAAACTTGAGGGTCAGTGGTTGTGCCAATTCATACTCTGATTCTTCCCTCTCTCCTAAAAGAATGACATAGGGATGGTTTCCCACGGTTGTCCGCAGAGACGGGGACGGTGATGAATTTTGTCACCATGTCATTCTATATACAGGAATCCAATGCCCAGCATTTCCCACATTGAGCCATCTCATGTGCAAGTCTTTGATTCTAATGGGTCAGGCTTTAATCTCTTTTCAGACTGAACATACAACAGATACTGTTTTTCACCAGCAAAGTGCTATTATGGGAATACTATAAATGGCGCTTAAAACTGTATATCCAAATTTGGGTGGTTGCCCAATTTGCATGGGCAATTTACTTAACTGGCCTGTTAGCACCAATAATTGGGTGCTAAAATCAATTATTGGTGCAAATTGGCAACAAATTGAGTTTATCCCAGGACAAGCAGGCAGCATGTAAATTCTTTAGCGTGGAACAGAAAAGAGGACACGGGAAGGTCGGGGCATTTACTATCGATGCACACACGATTATAGAATTCTGGAATTTATGCCAGGGTTCAGTTGGTGTAGATCTTCGCCACTAAAAGTTGGGCACGGATCCTGGTCAATGCGCTTTTCTATAAACAGTACCCAACATCAATTATAGAATAGCACTCAAGACATATTTTTTTTTCTACACCTACATTTGGGCTATGGTTACTGAATTTAGTCCTATATGATCCTCTAACAAACCGTACAATTAAAATCATTAATTATTTAGGGACCAATTCCATATATGTAGCCTAAAAAAAAATCAGTAGTGTGGCATAAAGTGCAATTCTATGAAAATTAGGCACAGTGCATAGAATCAGGTTTAGTGCCACCTAAGCGGTGTTAGGCATTGCTATGCGTACTCATTTTTAGGTGCACAATATATATATATTGTGGACAGGTGCGGCCCCACCAGCTGGTAGAAGCCTTGTCCATGCCGCAGACAAAGATTTTGGCGCCTTTTTTTGTGTGTGTGTGTGTGTGTTGGGCTGGAAATAAGGAAAACCAGGAAACTGGATTATTTCTTTACAAGGATCTGGGAATTTATTCAGCTTTCCACAACAAAAACCATATGCAGCAGCAATTATTCCAGGCAGTAAGTTCACATCACTATAGCACAGTCCCAAGCTGCTCCTTTCAACTCACAGTTCATTGCAAAAATTTTAAAAAATTCAACACAATTCCAAAACATAATAATGCCAGGCAATAATAATATTTGCCTAAGTTCTCCAGCAAAAAGACTCTTAGTCCTTAGGCCTTTTGCCTGCTGGCAGAGCCAGTCTGCAGCCCCTGCCAGCTGGGTTCTTACAACTCTCTCCAGACAGAAAAAGGGGAAAACTTCATTCTGCCAAAACCTTTTTCTTTTGGCAATTTTTACTCTTCCCCTTTCTGACACCCACAGGACTGTCCTACCTTTAATCTAGCAACAACCTGTGTGTGGAAACATACCTGCCCCAAATGTAGTTGATCCAGTAACCCACCCAATTGTTTCCAAGTGTCATCTAGTTTTGAAACCAGGAAAGGTAACTCACAAGGATTCTGCAGCCCTGCTCCACCGGACAAACTTTGGGGTCCTTTTACAAAGGCGCGCTAAGCATCTTAGCACACACTAATTGATTTAGTTCACGCTAAACGCTAGCGTGTCTATAGACTAAATAGGGTATGTTAGTGTTTAGCGCAAGCTAAGACGCTTAGCACGCCTTTGTAAAACAGGGGGGGGGGGTTGTGTTAAAAGGAATGCCTTCAAACATATATACTCTGACCCATCCCCCCCCCTTTAGCACTGCTGAGACCCCCACACACACCTTTCCTTTTAACCCCTGCTCTAACAAGCAGAGGTCAATTCATTCACCTCTCCTACTGATTTCTTCCTTGTGTAGGTCTGAGGCTTCCCAGGGCTGCTGACTCCTCCCCTTGTTTCTCAGGATGCTCTGCTGGGAAAAGTGACTCAGTCCTCCCTCCTCCTGACCTGGGAAAGGAAAAACAGTGGCCCAGGTTGGTTTTAGGAGCCCTCCCCACCTGAATTCCAATTTGCAGTGTTTTAGTGTTCTCTCCCTTCCCAGGAACCTGCTTTGAAGTCCTGCTTCCCTCCTTTTGCCAAGGCATGTTTTTGGTCTGTTCAAAGCGCAGGGTTGTTTTTTTAACTGTGGCAGTTACCTGCCTGCCACAATATATATATATCATTTTTTTTTATTCTGGACAAAGAATAATATCTTTGTTCAGTTTGTTAAAATTCTATAAATAAAGAATTTAAAAAAGATAGACCAAAGAACAGATTCAGCTAAAACCTTTGCACTTGTTAGGAAATTATTAATTTCCTCTGTAAAAAAACATGAATTATTATTTATGATACATAAAAGCACAGAACTGAAGAACTCCTCCAGTTTAGATAATTATACTAATTGGACAGGGCACTGAATTTTGTTAGTTATAACTAAGCAAAATGTTTTCTAGGTTACTGTAGAGCAGGTGCCCACACTTTTTTGGCTTGTGAGCTACTTTTAAAATGACCAAGTCAAAATGATCTACTGACAATAAAATTTTAAAAAACGCAAAGCACACTGTACGCAGAGAAAATGTTAATTATCATTTGTATTTGGGGGGTTTATCAGAGGTCAAGGCAGATGACTTTAAAATATGCAATGTCACCTCAGTAACAACTATGCAAAAATAGACTAATATATCCCCTCCCCTTTTACTAAACCACAATAGCGTTTAGTAGCGTAGAATGCCCTGCGCTGCTCTCGATGCTCATAGGCTCCCTGCGCTAAAAACCGCTATTGCAGTTTAGTAAAAGGGGACCATAGTGCAAAAATATAGGCAGCAGATATAAATTCTCAAAATGGACACATTTTGATCACTAAATTGAAAATAAAATCATTTTCCCTACCTTTTTGTCTGTGATTTCATGAGTCTCTGGTTACATTTCCTTCTTCCGTAAAGCCAATATTTCTTTCTTATTGCCTTTCTTTCTCTCTCTCTCCATGGCCCCCCCTCTTTATTTCTGCCTTTCTTTCTCTCTCCCCCTGCCCCCCCCCAAGCCATCATGCCGATTTCTCCACTTCCCCGATTCTTTCCCTACCCCCACCCTCAAGCCACCAATGCGATTTCTCTCTGCTGCTTCCGCGAGCCAGGCCTGGTGCGTACAAGCGCCGGGCCCACAAGATTTCACCTCCGAGGTCAATTCTAACGTCGGGGAGAAAGTTCTAAGCCAGCCAGGCAGCGATTGGCTGGCCCAGAACTTCCTCTCTGATGTCAGAATTGACATCGGAAGTGAAGTCTTGTGAATCCGACGCATGTACGCACCAGGCCTGGCTTGGCGAAGCAGCAGGGAGAAAAAGATCGCAAAAGCAACGCGATAGACTCATGTTGCCTTTGCGATCTACTGGTCGATCGCGATCAACCATTTGGGCACCCCTGCTGTAGAGGATAGCACACTAGAAAGTGGTCTTACCTTAAAGTCTTACTTTCTCATTATGGATTGACTCACTACTTCTGCTCTGAACTCAAAATAACAGACCACTTGGCCTGCCAGATGGAGTGCTCCATTATCTTTGCTGTGGTTGCATGCTAGAGATTTTACAAAGCAGTGGGTCTGGATCTTTTACATGTTGCAAGTTATATATGTTAAGACCTATTTGTTTGTTCAATGGAAATAATGAAACCTATAGGGCTCCTTTTATCAAGGTGCGCTACAGGGGTTAGCACGTCAGACATTTAATCACGCGCTAACCCCCGCAGCAGCCTAAAATCCTAACGCCTCATCAATGGAGGCGTTAGGTACTAGCGCAGCAGGTGGTTTAACGCGTGGTATTCCGCGCGTTAAACCACAACCACGCCTTTGTACAGGGACCCCATAGTTGAATAATAGTGACCAATGACAAGATTAGTGGCTATGAGTGGAAGAATATTTTTGACAGACTCTAAATAGGCCACTTTAGAAGGTCTTGATATATATAAAATATAAAACACAAAAGCATTAAAAATGTGAGGTAAAATTTTATTCTGGGGATTTTCTGTTAATAATTAGCAATTTTTAATTGCTAGGTATAATATCATAGAGTTTTACAACATATCTATAAAATGCTAGCCGCGCATGCGCACTCTCACCGCGTGTTCCCTGAGATCTGATCTGTCGTGCTAGGCGAGAGTGCGCATGCGCGTTGTACATCACCAGCTGACGATCGCCTCCACAAGCCGGGACTGGGGCACAAAGAGCGCCTCCTGCTCCCCCCCCCCGGGACAAACCGAAAAATGGAACCGAGAGGAGTCCAGCAACTTTCCGAACCGGCTCTTGCGATGACCTCGCCGCCCCGGACCCGAGTCCTTTTCCGTCCCACCCTTCCCGCGGACCCGACTATGAACCTGGCGATTCCAGCGTGTGCAGCAGTCTTCACACACTGCTTTGGGCCCTTCTACTGCCCTGATTTGCTCTGCCACATCTCTGAAGATGTCAATCAGAGACGTGCCAGAGTAAATCGGGGCAGTAGAAGGACCCGAAGCAGCGTGTGAAGACTGCTGCACACGCTGGAATCACCAGGTTCGTAGTTGGGACCGCGGGAAGGGAAAGGGGGGTAGAGGAAACACTAATGCTGCTGCACAGGGAAGTGGGGGGGAGGGAAATGGAGGGGGAGGGAATGCTGCTTTGGACAGACAGACAGACAGACAGACAGAGAGAGGAAGGGAGACAGAAAGAAAAGAAGAAAGACACAGGGACAGGGAGATACACAGAAAGACAGACAGACAAAGGGGGCCAGGGACAGAGACAGACAGAAAGAAAGACAGTGGGAGGAAGAGAGAGACAGAATAAAGACAGACAGACAGACATATATCCTAGCACCCATTAATGTAACGGGCTAAAATACTAGTAGAATATAATTCCTTGGGCCTAGTTACAGGTCTCGTATCGTGCGGATGATGTTCAGTTTATGCTCCCTATTGATGGGGACTTTGGAAAGGCAGTTCAACGACTGCAGAGGGTGATAGCAGAGATTAATAGTTGGATGAATTGTAACAGATTGAAATTGAGTGTCCAGAAAATGAAGGTTATATGTTTTGTTCATTCATTGGGATATGCTCTTCCTGATAAAATTGACTCATTAGATACTACTGTTGCAATATCCACAGAGCTAAAATATTTAGGGTTCTACGGGATTCTTTTGTCTGACGTTCAGGGGGCATGTATGTGCAGTAGTAAACAAGGTATTTTTTTAATTGCGTCTGTTGATCAGTTTGTGCTCATACTTGTCTACCTTTATGTTTAGGACTGTCTTGAAGAGTGTGTTATTATCATGCTTAGACTACTGCAATTTAGTGCTTCTGGGTTTACCTGCATCAGTATTGAGTGCGCTGCAGGAAGCCCAGAATGCGATTGTTCAAACTGTTTCGATTAAGAAAAAGTAATCATGTGACAGAATGCTATATATATCTTTGTATTGGTTAAAATTAGAATGTCGAATCCTTTATAAATTACTGGTCCTGGTGCATCTTTGTATACACAATAAGGCTCCGAAACATTTGGTGGATAGCATTCTGCCATATGAACCACAGAGTATGTTGCGCTCGGTGACTCACGATAACCTACATATTCCGACAGTGAAACAGCTGCGGCTAGCCGAGTCTAGCGATAGCATATTTTCGTGTGGGGTCCTGCGGGTGGAATAAACTTCCAGGATATTTACGACAGCAATCTAGTTTGAGTAGTTTTAAGAAAATGTTGAAGAAACGTTTCTTCTGTAAGATGAAATATGGGACTTGATGTATAGTTTTTTGATGTGAGGCGCTGGTAGCCTCTTTGTAATTTTAGGAGGCTTTACATTATTATGTTATATTGATGTTTGATTTCTTGTATTATATGCGATTCTGTTTGTGTATGTACTTTATTGTGACCCACCTTTGGAAAGGCGGGGTATAAATAAAGAAATACAAAATACAAATCTAATGCTTGTAGTTAAGTTTAAAAAAAAAGTAAAAGCAGACGATGTAAATGATTTCTCAGTAAATCATGTCACACAGCAAAACCTAGAACAGGATTTTGCTATTGCAAATTTCACATGAAAACAATGAATCATTTCATCCTTAATTTTGTTCTTCAGTGAATTTATATATTATGTTATGTTTATCAACTTCTCCCTTATTCTCTGGGATTCCTCTTCCTGTATTGGGGACTTGAGAGTGATAGGAAATAACATATATAAATATTTTTTATTTATTCTGATGATGTCTGTATATTATGTATCTCCTTATATTTCTGGGCAATGAGTAACATCTTTCAGTTTATTAAAATTCCATATATAAGGAATTTTAAAAAGATAGGCCATAGAACAGATCCATCTAAAACCTTTGTACTTTTTAAGAAATCATTAATTTCCTGTGAAGAAAGCAAATAATTCAATAAGTGGCTCAGTGGCGTACCAAGGGGGGGGCGATGCGCCCCAGGTGCCAGCCCTGAGGGGGTGCTCCCGGCCTTGCCGTTCAGTCCCTCCCCCACCCCCGAAGAACCGCTCGCCCCACTGACCTTCCTGCACCACCTGTGAAGCAGCCCGCAGCAGGATCGCGACGTCAGCGATCCCTGAGCTGCTTGGGCGCTGCTTCCTGCACCGCGGTCCCGCCCCTCCTCTGACGTCAGAGGAGGGGCGGGACCGCGGCACAGGAAGCAGCGCCTAAGCAGCGCAGGGATCGCTGACGTCGCGATCCTGCTGCGGCTGCTTCATAGGTGGTGCGGGGAGGCCAGGGGGGCGAGCGGTCCTTCGGGGTGGGTCGGGGCATCAGGCCTTCAGGGTGGGGCGGGCGGGCAGGCAGGCAGGCTTTCAAGGGGGAGGGGGTAACAGGCAGGCAGGCAGGCCTTCGGGGGGGTGTGTGCAGACATTCAAGGGGTGCAGGCTTTCAAGGGGGAGGGACAGGCCTTCAAGGGGGGTGGAAGACAGGCCTTCAAGGGGGGGCAGGCAGGCCTTCAAGGGGGGACAGGCCTACAAGGGGGTGGGACTGGCCTTCGGGGGGGTGCAGACCTTCGGGGGGGTGCAGGCCTTTGGGGAGGGGTGTAGGCCTTTGGGGGGGTGCAGACCTTCAAGGGGGTGCAGGCCTTCAAGGGGGGGAAAGGCAGGCAGGCCTTCAAGGGGGGGACAGGCCTACAAGGGGGGACAGGCCTACAAGGGGGTGGGACAGGCCTTCAAGGGGGGACAGGCCTTCGGGGGGGTGTAGGCCTTCGGGGGGGTGCAGACCTTCAAGGGGGTGCAGGCCTTCGGGGGGGTGCAGGCCTTCAAGGGGGTGCAGGCCTTCAAGGGGGGACAGGCCTTCAAGGGGGGACAGGCCTTCAAGGGGGGGACAGGCAGGCAGGCCTTCAAGGGGGGATAGGCCTACAAGGGGGGGGACAAGCTACAAGGGGGTGGGACAGGACTTCAAGGGGGGGTGCAGGCCTTCGGGGGGATGCAGACTTTCAAGGGGGTGCAGGCCTTCAAGGGGGGACAGGCCTTCAAGTGGGGGACAGGCAGGCAGGCCTACAAGGGGGAACAGGCCTACAAGGGGGGGGACAGGCCTACAAGGGGAGGACAGGCCTACAAGGGGGGACAGGCAGACCTTTAAGGGGAGACAGACCTTTGGGGGGGACCCTGGTTTAGAAGTAGAAGGGAAGGGGGTGTTCAAAGAGACGTGCATATGCCAAACTTTGGGGGGGGGAAGAAATAATGGGTCTGAAAATAGAGGAGAGGGAGAGAGATGATGGACCATGGGATTTAGGGAGGGAAGGAACAGAAAGGGAGAGAAATTGGACACAAGGGATGGTGTGGAGGAGGGATAGAGATACTGGATAGGAGGGTAATTAGGAAAAGAAAGGGAGAGATGGTGGACTCTGGAGTAGTGGGGAAGGAGGGAGAGATGCCGGATGAAAGGGTAGTTAAGAAAAGGTGGATCTATGGAGGGAGATGAAAAAAAGGAAATATACCAGACTTCCTGGGAAGGGAAGGGAAATGGAAAGGGAGGACAGAGTTGGCAGATGGATGGTTAGCATGCAGAAAGAAGGAGACCCTGGCAAGCAAGTTATCAGAAGAAAACCAGAGCCTTGGACCAACAAGATTTGAAATATAACCAGACAACAAAAGGTAGAAAAATTAATTTTATTTTCTGTTTTGTGATTATAATATGTCAGATTTGAAATGTGTATCCTGCCAGAGCTGGTGTTGGACTGCAAACGTGAGCTAGGATTTAACGGAGAGAGGAAAAGTCCTTTTTGTTTCTTTATTTTATTTACACCACAGCGCCAGTGTGGTTAGGAGAAGCCAAAGGGGGTGAAAAAGCTATAAAACCCACCAGGAGTTTTGAAAAAAAACACCCAACTGGGCAGGAAAATCGAATTGAAAAACCAATTCAATAGGCTGAATCGAATCGAAATTTTTTTTCCTGAATCTGGCAGCATTAGTTTGTGCTACTGTCTTAGACTTTAGGACCTGGGATTGGGGAGAGATGGCATCCTCAGTACTTTATAATGCAAGTGAAACGAGGATTTGGTCAGACTTTTGAAGGGTCTGCAGAAAAAAAATATTGTATAGGCCGGGGACATGAGACAGCAGGAAATGGGAACTTTTCTTCCTTCTATTTTTGTGAATGGAAAGGCTGAGGATGTCAGAGAGTTCAGTTAAAATATGTGCATTATAAGAAAATATAATAATGTGTTTTATAAAGTTTATAGCATAGCTGGCCTACCCAGTGAGGTGTTCCTAGTGGTGATGGTGGCAGCGTGTCAATGTGTTGAGAGGAAGAGGTGGTCTGGGAAATTCTGCTGAGCAAACTCCGGGTCCATTTCCACCCCCCAGTTAGTCCACTCCACTCAATTGGTTCACACACTGAGTGGGTCTTTGGGTGTTGTTTTGGGATCTCTTCCAGTGGTTTATCAGTATCTCCTTCTGGTCCAAGGAAGGAAACTTTGTTATCCTTAGCAATGACCTACAGAATATGTTTGTAACAGCGCTGCTTGTGTGGCATTAGGCTATGTAGTGATCGAAAGAAAAAAACAGACCTTTGCACATTTTTGCACTATATGGTGGGTGTATGAGGAGATTCACATTTCCTGCACAGCTAAGTCCATGTGAAGTTACCTTGTGCTGTATTTGACATCTAGCAAGGTCTCTGTTTGAAAGAAAAGATCTAAACTTAAAAATGAAGTGGCCAGAAGTTATGGTAAAAGCAGATAGTGTAGCTGGTTTTAAGAAAGATTTGGACAAATTCCTGGAGGAAAAGTCCATAATCTGTTATTAAGACATGGGGGAAGTGTCTGCTTGCCCTGGATCGGTAGCATGGAATGTTGCTACTCTTTGGGTTTTGACCAGGTATTAGTGTCCTGGATTGGCTACCATGAGAATGGGCTACTGGGCATGATGGACCATTGGTCTGACCCAGTTAGGCTATTCTTATGTTATGTTCTCATCTGTAGGGGCCTTTGTTTTCACTTCTTATTTTAATGTATTTTTTTTCTGGGAACTTATCAGTGTTTTTTATAATGGGAACAAAAATGGAAGAGAATTAATGTGTGTGGGATGAGGGGGTAACTAATTTCTTCAGCTAAATAATTCAATCCACCTCAAACAGACATAGGAGAACTCGCACACCATTCACACTCCCTCCAACCAAAAACGTCAAAAGAAAAAAACTGTTCGACAACCTCCGAGCCATTCGAGCTGCAACACTCGACCCCCAACTCTACAACCAATTGACATCGACCACAGACTGCAAAACCTTCAACAAGAAATAAAAACCCTTCTATTCAAAAAACACATAAAACCGAACTAACACAATCAGAACTGTCCCAAGCATCACCTGCAACTACTCCATATGTACTTCTGATGTCATGACAATTCAGACATAATTTATGTTATGTTATGTTTGGAATATAAGAAAATTTTCACTGCCTGTTTCTATTCTGACCATTTATTCCGTTTCATGGTCATTACAAAAAATATTTTTTTAAATGGGGGGGTGTCAAAAAATGATGGGCCCCGGGTGCCACATACCATAGGTACGCCACTGAAGTGGCCTACTTCATGAGCATGATGGGTTCAGTGGAGTTTTTTGGCTGTCATCCATGCTTTAATTTCCACAAGGCAGGTCTGTAGAGTATCAAGTTGTATGACCCGGGCTTTACCCAGTGGGATGTAGAGTTGTATATTGTCCGTGAAGGAGTGGATGTGGATTCCGCACCGCTTCACATTTTCAAAGGCCAGTTTGATGTAGATGTTGAATAATAGTGGGGAAAATAGCTTGCCTTGGGGTACTCCATAGCTCACAGTTCTCAGCTTTGAGAGTGCCGAGTTCACCAGGATGCCTAGTTGTTTTTGGTCCAGGAAGGATGTGAACCAGGACAGTACTGTATTCCTGATCCCGAGTCTCAGATAGTCTGGATAGTAGGATTCCATGGTCGAGCATGTCGAAGGCTGCGCTCAAGTCGAGTTGGATAAGGAGTACATCCTGGCCTTTGTCCATGTAACTCCAGCAGTCATCTATTATATCTAGGAGTACTGTTTCAGTGCTGTGATAGAATCTGAAACCCAATTGGTATGAGGATTGGGCAATCTGGCTCTTGATGTATGTAGTTATTTGGTGTAGCATTGTTTTTTTCCAGGCGTTTGAAGCGAAGAGGAGATTGGAGACTAGCCTATAGTTGCTTGGTGTGTCTGGGTCCAGGGAAGGCTTCTTCAGCAGGGATTTGATCACTGCAGCTTTCCAAGATATTGGTATCTCTCCCTTGCACAGTGAGGCGTTGATTAGGGGATGAATCGATTTTATGAATGGGCCTCTATGAATGGGCCTTTTGTTGAGTATAGGAGGGAGTGTGGGCACAGGTCAAGGGCTGAGATGATATGGAGAAGTAAGTCCAGTGTTGCTTCGAGTTCTACCATCAAGACTTCAGTGAAGTAATTGAGTGTTGCCCATGGATTTTGTTGGTTGAGCACACGATTCGGAGTGATCCTGCTGTGAGTTGATGGAGACATGTCAAGGTTGATTCAAATCTTTTCAGTCTTCTCTTGGAAGAAAAGGCAAAAGTTTCTGCTTCCACCCCTAGGGTCAAACTGTGAGTGGGCCCTTGGGCTGTTGAAAAGAAGTTCCTGGTTTGCAAGTGGTTTGCAGAACAAGGACTAGTACAAGATGTTTTGAGTCAAAAAAAGTCCCTCCTTGGAGCGCCTGTGGCTCATTGTTTCTTGGTCTGCTCTTTACAGATGCTGTAAGAAAAACAATGAGTAGAAGGGATCATGACAGTTTAATTTTAAATGGACATATTAGAAAGGAAAAGTATTCAATGTTATACAAATAAATTTCTCATGCATGTTCTAAATATCTGTGTTTTGTGGGTTAGTACCGTTCAGTTTCTAATTTTTGCTTTAATATCTCTTGAAAATCTACTTCTACAGCAGTTAATTGGGTTCTTCTCACTGTTTGCCTTCAAAAGGGCATAAATAATTTAAGTGAAACAACAATGGTTTTTTTAAGGGTCATCTAAAACCAGCTGAACAAGCAGCTCTTTCTCACAATTGGGTTAGAAATCTATCATAGTCCTAATTCTGGAGTGTGGCACAAGTTTTAAAATTTGGGTAGCAAAACAAAAAAGAAGTCCTGCATTGCATGTATCATGAGCAATCGAATCCAAAAAAGGAAAACTGAAGTTTGTTCAAAAGAACTCAATTATAAACTCACAGAGAACAAACTTGTATAAAATTTATCTGGTTTCACCACAAGACCTCAAACACCCAAGGCACCCAAGAGCTCTTCTTTTACAAATTATAAACACACTATCATTTTTAAGCCTTCCATTAATAATTTAATATCAATTTTTGTAAATGCCTAAAAAGACCGATGATGAATACATCATCCCTGTAAGTGCATGAAAAAATATTGTAGTGCCTTGGGTGTTTGAGGCCTTGTGGTGAAACCAGATAGATTCTATACAAGTTTGTTCTATGTGAGTTTATAATTTATAATGATCAACAACACAACTCAAAATGCATCCAGTTTTACACTAAAGACGATGTCATTTCTTTGCCAGTAGGGCAAGATAATTGCCTTAATAAACATCTGTAACACAAGGTAATGTCTTTTCTATAATCTATAACGTTCCAAAAAAAACCTGGCCCATCTAGACCTAATGATAATCATAAAGCAAGATAATCTCTTGTCTAATAACTATGAATGTTTACTATGCAAATCTATAAATTGTTCAAGGAAAATATCACAGATGGCATGAAAGAATTATGATCCTGACTACTGACTCTATTATGGTATATTTTATTGTGTTAATATTCATATGAATATTCATTTTTTTAATTATCTGTATATGTAGTTGTTAGATACCACTGAAATGCAAACATTTAGGGGTCGATATTCAAAGTGATTTAAATGGCCAGAAGTGGCTCCTGGCAGGTTAACTCCCCCTTTTACAAAGCCGTGTTAAACATTTTTAATGCCAGCGATAAAAAAGCTTAACGTAACTTCATAAAAAGGGAGGGGAGTAAATTGCTTGTTTGAAGCTATCCACTGATATTAAATGGCATGTAAATCATTAGTGCTGTTGAATGTCATTACAGACCATGAAAATCAAAGCCTGGAATTTTGTAGGTGTTCTTGGGGTGGACTCTGCACTTATGTGGTTAAGTACAAATATGCAGTACTTAACCGCCTAAGTTTAGCAGCTAAATCAGACCATATAAAGGTCAGTTCTATCTTTCTGCAGTGTCGCTTAGACAATAAAGTGCTGAATGTCACACTTAGGGGCTCATTCTCAAAGTAGCTGTAAACAGTTTAAATTGGAATCTGTGCCATCTTGGAAGCCCAGACCAGTTGTATTTCACAGGGTCGCAATTCGAAAGGGTTTAACCAGGCAGAAGAGGCTCCTACCTAGTTAAACTCTATCAAGTGAGCCAGCACCCAGTATTCAGTGGCACTTAACCAGTTAGTGGTGCTGAGTATGTCCTCTGAGCAGCTAAGTTAGCGGCAGACTGAGGGTGGTATTAAGGCAAAGCATCAAACATCAACTTAGCTGGTTAACAGCAATTTTCAGTCCACTAACCAGTGGTACTTTTACTTTTTAATCAAAAAGTATTATGGCCCCCTTTAACACTGGAATTCGCACCACGCTCAGATTGTTCACAATAAAATACACCAACTCAGATATAGTGGCAAAAATGGGCCGCAGCTTTATTGTCATAAGAACAAACCTTCATAAAATCAACTTATCCACATTTTCAAAAAACAGTGTAGCTTATTCTCAAAATTCTGGAGCTACTCGGTGTCGAACTAGTTCCTCTTCCAAAATTCTCCCCCATTCCCCAATTCCCTTACAGCAAGACTCGTGGTGCCGCAAAGTCCAGCCGCCACCCATGGCGGTATCGCACATGAGCAGTTACAAAATTTAGTCACCAAATCTGTTGCATAGCCACACTGATCCAAAATTGTTTCCCCAACATATAATTTATTTTTTTTTTTGCAACAAAACTGCGACCAACCCTACCCCCACCCCACCCCCAAAACAAAACCTTTCCAATAAAGAACCCCAAAAATAGGGAAGGGAAGGGCGGGACAATTTTCCCCACCAACCCTAACCTTCCTTCACTCCCTCCAAACCCCTAATTCTCCCCTGCCCATCAATTCTCCTCATAAACTCCTCCAATCGCAGAGCTCCATTCCTCAGCCAATCTTCACTTACTTTCCTGCCTATCCTTACCCTCTTATTTCCACCCCTTCCCCTTACCAAACTTACCTGCTAATATCTAATTAACCCTTTCCCCCCAACCCAATCTTCGCTGGCTCATCCAGCGTTATAAGCCCGCAGATTAATCTGCAAGCCACTTTATTAAGCCTGGTTAGCAAGTGTCAAGTGGCAACCGCACTGAAGCCCATAGGACTTGAAAAGGCTTTGGTGCTGTTACCACACCAACCCATACTAATTGCCTTAGTAATAGGGGGCCTATATTAGGCAATATGGGCCGGATTCTGTAACTGGCACCGATATCGGCGGTCGCCTTAAAAGCGGCCACCGATCTTGGGTCAATCACACATTGACATCGGTTTCAGAATCACACCTACGGGAAAGACAGGCACCAGAAATGAAGGCCAGGGTTTTCAAGGTCTATATATCCAATGCCTATCTTTGCGTGAAATTCACCTACATTTAGCGGTTTAGGCCGCCTAATGCCACTTCTGGCATTGGCCATGCCTACTTTTGGCTTTGGCAGCCTAAAGCACCTACGTAGGCACAATTCTGGTGCATTATATTTTTTGCCGTTTCTAATGGTGTTCTTCAATTAGCTTAGGCACTGGTAGGGTACCTACTGATGCCTATGTTTAGGCACCAGTTTTAGAATTTTCCCCTCCAGGGATTCAAGACAAAGTTAGACAAGTTCCTGCTGAACCAGAACGTACATAGGTAGGGCTAGTCTCAGTTAGGGTCTTTGACCTAAGGGCCGCCGCATGAGCAGACTGCTGGGCACGATGGACTACTGGTCTGACCCAGCAGCGGCAATTCTTATGTTCTTACTTTCATTTAAATAAAACTTTTAACGTATTCTTTGCTGTACTTTTACTTAAGTATTAAAATATATATTTATTTGTACTTTCAATTAATTTCTTTGACCAGCATTGCAAAAAGGTAAACTTGATGTCAGTTTGGGAAAAAATGGTAGAAACTTTTATAAAGACACTCCCCCACCCCACTTTTACAAAACCATAATGCATTTTTTAGTGCCCGCGCAGTGGTAACAGCTCCAACGCTCAGAGAATTCCTATGAGCATTGGAGCTGTTACTACTGCGGCTGGCACTAAAATTTGCGCTACGGTTTTGTAAAAAGGGGGGAAAATTACTTAAGACAAAGAGTGGAAATGTCCAATAAATCTGGTGACTAAGTCATGATGGCTGAATGGAGAGGAGAGAGCTTACAAAAAGTTTAAGGTAGAGAGGTCAAAATTGTAAACTAATAAGAGTACAAACAAGTCTTCTCAGTATATATAAGAGTTCAAGCATAAATATATGAAATACATCTATATAATCTTCACATACACTCAGAAAATGTGTGAGCCGACCAAGAGCCGAGACTCCTATAGCCGGCCACACCGTCCCATCACAGTGTATAACTTTAGTGCGAAAAATGCTGACTAAGGCAAAATGCTCATAGGTACTAATAGTTATATTTTTCAATGGCAACAAAGGAAGCTTGAAGAAGTATTTACAGGTCCCGACATGGACCATGTTTCAAAGGTCTTTTTCAAGGAACAAAAGAGAAGAATGATTTACTGCAGATGCCAAAGAAATGTTGTGATTCGGACGAGAAATTTATCTCTAGTAATAAAACCATAAATGACAATATTTAAAAGAGGTATATAGCATATTTAACTGCATCAAACGTATAACAGATACTATGAAAGGCTACACAGAAGGAGGGTACTTGCCATATAATGAAAAAACTCTTCTAATCTTTCATTCGTGAACGGCTGAAAAGTGCCGGTTTAAATGAAAAAGAAGAAATGACGTGGTGCCGTAAAAAACGGAACCACGCACAAGTCAGCTGAGCTAAATGATCCATCTGATAAATTATTCATGACACGACGAAAAGCCGACTGAGAGTGTAAACTTGAAATGGAATGTCAAGTTTCAGTTAAAAAATTTACTGACTGGAGAAAAAATAATGATTGAACGAAGTAGAAATAAAAAAAAAATTAAAAAAAAAATCTGGTGAACACAATCTTCATAAAAAGTTCTTTATTCATCCAAAAAATCAACGACCCGACATGTACATGTTTCGGCCCAAATGGCCTGCTTCAGGAGTCTCAAAGATTCTTCAGAGCAAAAAAAAAACTTAAATGGAGGGACTTCCTAATTATTCGTTTTGTACTATAATTTGTAGCTGCTCGTGGAAAATATAGCTGCCGGAAAGGAACGAACCTCGTCTCTTTTTGGACGACTGGGAAAATTACTTAACATATAGACAAACGTGGTTTATTGGGACAGAGTCAACGTGGCATTAGCTAAGAGAAATCTTGCCTCTCCAATTTGCTACATTTTTTAAGGCATGAATATAGATAAAGGAGAGCCAGTTAATATAGCGCATCTGGTTTTCAGAAAGCTTTTGAGAAAGTTAAAAATCCATAAGATAGGAGACAATCTTCTGTTATGGATTGGGAACTGGTTAAAAGATAGAAAACAGAGAAAAGGTTAAAGGGTCAGTTCTCTCAACAGAGGAAGGTGAATAGTGGAGTGCTGCAAGGTTCTAGAATGGGACTAGTGCTTGTTAACATTTTTATAAATGATCTGGAAATGGGAATGATGAGTGAGGTAAACAAATCTGCAGATAACATACAACTACTGTATTTAAAGCCTTTAAATCAAATGCAGACTGCATGAACTTGCAGGAGGCTTTTTGGGAGGCTGACAACTGGACATCCAAATGGCAGATGAATTTTAAGCCCCCTTTTATCCAGCTGTGTTAGGGGTTTTTTTTTATAACAGGTTGCTGCGGTAAAGGGTCCAACGCTCATAGGAATTCTACAAGCATCGGAGCTTTTACCGCAGCAACCTGCAATAAACACCCTAACACAGCTTGATAAAAGGGGGCTGTCAGCCTCAGCATTTTTGGTTGGCTTACCCAACGTCAGCAAAGATCTATGGGAAATTATATCAATCTGACTCTGGAATGTTGATGTAGATAGACCCTAAAGGCTCCTGCACAGAATTCACATACATTAAGCATCTAGCCAGACTAGATTGTTTATCAAGAAGATACGCTACTTGAATGGGACAAAGAAGCCAGAGACTAATCCCATCTACCATGCCTGCAAGTGTCACATTAGAGAATGACACGGTGGCGGTTTACCCGTGGCCACCGCATTTTAGCCGCGGGTCACCCGCCGAAAACGGGGAAGAAAACTAGCAGTCGCTGCGGCGACGGGGACAAGGCCATTCACCGCCCGCGGGGCGGTGAATGGGTCTTGTCCCTGCAGTGAGGCATGAAGGATCGCGCGGTCCCCGCAGCTCACACCCGCCTGCCCAATCGATTCTAGTGTTTAGCCAGCTCTCTCCCTTCTCCTCACCTTAGTTTGTAGATTTTCTTTTTCGGCGACCCGCACGCTATCAGAGAGCCACGCACCCGCCGCTGCTCAGTTTCGATCTTCTGCTCTGACGCAACCGGAAACAGGAAGTTGCAGCAGAGCAGAAGATTGAACACTGAGCAGCCGCGCGTGTGCGGCTCTTTGGGAAAGCGTGCAGGTCGCTGAAAAAGAAAGCCTGCAAACTAAGGTGAGGAGAAGGGAGAGAGCTGGCTAAACACTAGAATCGATTGGGCAGGCGGGTGGGGGCTGCGAGGACCGTGCGATCACCCGTGTTCCCGGCTTATATGGATGCAGCGGGGACGGTGACGGGGCGGTGAATGGGATGGCAGTGGCGGTGACGGGGCGGTGAAAGGGATGACGGTGACGGGGCGGTGAAGGAAACGGCGGTGACGAGGCGGTGCAGAGGATGGTGAGCCGGTGACGGGGCGGTGACGGGGACAGATTTTTTCCCCGTGTCATTCTCTATGTCACATCTTCCTTATCAATTAAACTAACCATTGTTTCAAACAGTTTACAAATTATAAACAGAAAGATACTGGGAAATACAATAGTTTCTATATTTAGAATAAGATTCCAAGCTTTAAAAGCCTTCTCTCTGCAAGCCCTCCCTCTCTCTCTCTGGAACCCGAAGCTTGGAACATCACTCCCCTCCTCCTTTTTCTCTCTACCTGTCTCTCTTTCTATGTCCTCACAGCACCTATTCAGGAAACTGTGTATTCCCTCTCATTCACAAGATCACAGAAGCAGTCTCTGTATTTGTACAGCTTATTTCTACAATTGTAATGCTTGATGTATCTTTATAAATTCTGCTTTTCTGTAATATTAAGCCTATTTCTGCACAATATATATATTCTTTATGCAAGCACTCTTAGCTGTCTTTGTCAGTAATATCACTTCCTAGTGAGAATCTTCTATGAGGGTATTGAACCTGGGACCTGGCAGATTGTAAGGCCACTTCAACATTACCCCTCCAAAACCTTACATTTGGGGGGCAAAACCTTACAGGGGCCTTCATGAGGATGAGCGCAAAGGAATACATATTGGGAATAATAACTCATTGCTACATGATGCTAGGTTCCACATTAGGAGTAACTACTAAGGAAAAGGATTTAAATTTTATCAAGTTTCAAGTGTTTTTTTAATTTCTTATACCGCGTAATCAGGCTTCTAACCGGTGTACAGTAATCATAAAACGTACATTGACTAAAATACAAACTTAAGATTACAAGGTATCTTTTAGGGTAGCTAATACATTCAAAGATGTTTAAAACTTGGACAAACATGAACGAAAGGTAAAAAAGTGAGAACTATAATATTCTGAGAAAAAGGTGACAAGTAGGGGAAGAACATTAGGAAGGGTTGCTGTGGGGGGAAAACAGCATAGGCTCACCCTTATAAGGGCAGTTAGGTTTCAAAGGCATCCAAAAATAAGAATGTTTTTAGCTTTGTTTTGAATTGATTTAGCGATGATTCTTCGCATAAATAGGTAGGGATAGAATTCCATAGAGTGGGAGCGGTCACTGTAAAAATGTTTGATCTCATTGTATTGATGTGCTTCAAAGACAGAATTGACAGAAAGTTCTGAGTCAAAGATTGAAGAGTCTTAGAGGAGTTATATGGAATAAGAAAACTGTCAATGAATTCAGGCTGGTGGACAATATGTTGAAATCTTATACCGAGTGTGAAGACGCAGCCAAAAAAAAAAAAAAGCAAAAAGAATGTTGGGGATTATTTGGAATGGAATAGAGAAAAAAATGAAGTATATCATAATGCCTCTGTATTGCTCCACAGCGAGATTGTACCTTGAGTACTGTGTACAATTCTGGTTGCTACATCTCCAAAAAGATGTGGAACTGTGAAAGGTACAGAGAAGGGCGACCAAAATTATTAAGAATTTGAAATGACTGTCATCTGTGAAGTGACATAGTAGCACATTTAAAACTAACAGGAGAATTATTTCTTCACTCAACATATAGGGGTCCTTTTATTGAGGTGCGCTAACCGAATTAGCACACGCTAAATGCTAAGGCACCCATAGAATATAATGGATGCCTTAGCATTTAGCGCACGCTAAATCAGCATGCCTTAATAAAATAGAAGGACCCCATAGTTAAGCTCTAGAACTCATTGTCAGAGGATGTGGTAAGAGCAGTTAATGTAGCTGGGTTTAAAAAATGTTTGGACAAATTCCTGGAGGAAAAGCCCATAAATTATTTTTGAGGTAGACCTGGGGAGAGCCACTGTTTGTCCCTGAGGCTAAATAGCATGGAATTTTATGTTTTCGGAATCTGCCAGATGCTTGTGACTAGGACTAGCCACTGTTGGCAACAGGCTGCTGGGCTAGATGGACCCTTGGCTGACCCAGTAGACAACTTTTATGTTCATATGTTTGTTATAAATTCCTGCTGACAGGAAGTAGAGGGATCAGTTGAATCAAGCATCTTCAACCACATGTTAAAATTTTAATTGGCCTCCAAGGCAAGATCCCCCTGGTCTATTATAGAACTACACACAAGGGAGTCATGAGGATAAGATGTTAAGTAATCAGTCACGGGTATATGGTTCAAAGGTCACAGTTGCCGAAGCACTGCCTGTATAGATACTATGAGCTTTTGTAGCATATTTATCAATAAAGTGACTTTTGAACCATATACCCACACAGGCTTGGGCAGGCGAGCAGGAGGCAAGAAAAGAGAAGGAGAGAAAAGCAGAGCAGAGAACAGGAGAGGGATGAAGGAGCAACAGAAGGCAGGAGAGAGCAAGGGGCATTGGCGAGAGGTAGCTCCACCCACCCCTGACATCATCCACCAGGGCTCCTCCTTAAAAGGGGAAGGGCCAACGGTGCTCAGCCGTTCGGTGCACCTCAAAGGCAAGCGTTAAAGGCGCTTGCCTTAGCAAGAGCGCCTTTGCAAAGGGCCTTAAGAAGGGACGAGCAAAAGAAGAAACACTAAGCAAAAGAAAAAACACTAAGGAAGAACACCTACACAGGCAGGTAGTAGATAAACAAACACATTAGAAGCAGAGGGCAATCACAGCAGACATAGAGGACACATACAAGCAACAGGAGTAGTAGGTTTAAAATCAAGAAAAGGACTTCACAGAACACCAAGGACGCTACACGGATTCCTACACAAGGAGAAGCAAGCCACTTCAGATGACAGACCGGCAAGAGGACAGCAATGGATGCAGCAGACAGAAGCAGGATGTTGAGCTACCCAGTTTTCTGCACTGTTTGCCATATGTATGACTACCTCCCCTCTGGGAGATGGTCTTATGTATGCACTCGATGCAAGGAACTGGAGGGCCTGAAGAAACAAATTAGATTCCTGGAGAGCAGAATACTGGAACTAGAAGCACTTTGAGCAGTGGAAGAGGAGAACAGAGAGGCAGAAAACTTCATGACAAAGGAGACCGTTGAGGAAGAAGTCAGGGAGTTAGAGAAGTTCATCGAACACGCATACAGGGTTGCCGTGGAAAATCACCAACAACATTGGAGCTACCAAGATACACCCACAGTGAGTGAGGACCAGGATACACCTACAGTGAGTGAGGACCACCTGGACGACAACCATAAGGAAGACATGTCCAATGCAAGCCAACGCCAGGATAAGGGAAGATGGAAGTGCACAGAGGACACGGACCTGCGGCTGGAGAGATGGCCATACACCAGGACACGGACCTGTGGCTAGAGAGGCAAGAGAAGATAGAGAGGTCAGCAATCATCATGGGGGACTCCATCATCAGATAAGTCGACAACCACATAGCGGGAGGAAGACAGGATCGGCTGGTGACCTGCCTACCGGGAGACAAGATAGAAGATATAGTGAGCCGCATCAACAGGATCATCGACAGCATGGAAGAGGAAGATACGGCGGTGGTGATCCACATGGGGACAAACAACGTGAGCAACAGGAACTACAGCAGGGAAGAACTGAAGGACCAGTTCCAGATGCTAGGAGGGAAGCTGAAGACCAGAACGCCGAGAGTAGCATTTTCGGAGATCCTGCCGGTACCCAGGGCCAATGAGAAGAGGCAGACAGAGCTGCAAGCTGTCAACGTGTGAATGAGGCTTTGGTGTGAGGAAGAAGGATTCCACTTCATGCGCAACTGGACGACATTCTGGGGGAAGAGCAAGCTATTCAGGAACGATGGACTCCACCTCAGCGGCGAGGGAATGAGGCTGCTTGTATGCAACATCAGAGAGAAATTGAGAAGTTTTTAAACTAGGAAGAAGGGGAAAGCAGACAGTCGACCAAGAGTCGATGGTTTAGGAACCGGTATACCCAGAGGATACCGTGCAAGAAGATAGCGGGGAAGACCCACCGAATCATAGGCAAGACAGAAATCCTGACAGATCGAAAGGGACACAAGAAGGAAGGAAATGCAAGAAAGTAACAGGCCACAAACTCAAGTGTATGTACATGAATGCAAGGAGCCTAAGGAATAAGATGGGGGAATTGGAAGCTATGGCACAAAAAGATAACCTCAGACAGGTTAGAAAGGCTGGGGCTCTTCTCCCTAGAAAAGCGGAGACTCAGAGGAGACATGATAGTGACTTTCAAGATCATGAAAGGCATCGAGAAGGTAGACAGGGACAGATTCTTCAGACTATTGGGGACCACAAGCACAAGGGGGCACTCGGAGAAGCTGAAAGGGGACAGGTTTAGAACCAATGCTAGGAAGTTCTTTTTCACTCAGAGGGTGGTGGACATCTGGAACGCGCTGCCAGAGGTTGTGATAAGACAGAGTACACTACGGGGTTTTAAAGAAGGAGAGACTACGGGAACTCCCCACAGCCATTTACTAATGGCTATCTGCACGGGGCAGGAGCGTAGGAAGATCGCTCCTGCCCTGAAAACCAGCTAGACCACCAGGTAAGGCCGGGATGCCGGGGGAAGGCGGAAGGGGGGTGGGTCAGAGCCGGATATTCGTGGTTTTTTGACATTTGCGGTCCGGCTCTGCCCCTATACCCCGCAAATAATAAGGGAGAAGTGTATATCAAATTATATAACAAGTACTCTAAATCGTACTGTGTTTTGGATCCATGTCCCTCAGAAATTATGAAAGCAGCTCCATTAAACTTTAAATTATCTTTGCTGAATTATTTAACTGATAACTTAAAAAATGGAAAATTCCTCACTAATAACGGTCATATCATAACAACCCCAATTCCAAAGAAGCATTTGTAACCAACTACAGACCGGTAGCATCCATCCCTTTTATTGTAAAAATCATGGAAGGATTGGTACATGCCCAATTGATGGAATACCTTGATCAGTTCTCTCTTCTACATGAAACTCAATCTGGTTTCACACCTTCGTTTAGCACTGAGACAGTAATTGCAGCTATCTTGGATAATTTATGGTTCTTGTTTAGTAAGGGCCTTAATGCCCTGGTCATGCAATTTGATATGAGCTCTGCCTTTGACTTAGTGGACTATGGGAAACTGTTACAATGTTTAGATGTAATTGGTATCAGAGAAAAAGTGTTAAGACTGGTTTCGAGGTTTCCTTATGTCCCGCACCTATCAAGTAAATTTTAATTACGATCTCTCTGATACCTGGAGCAATCCATCTGGTGTTCCGCAAGGGTCTCCATTATACCCACTGCTTTTCAATGTCTACATGTCGTCATTAGGTGCATAACTAACCCAGCTGGGGATAAAATTATTTAGACAACTTTACGATCATTATCCCATTCGCTACCTCTCTCTCGGAAGTCACTCCTACGGCAAGAGAATTGCTAAACTCGATGGAGCAATGGATGACTGAATTCAAACTGAAGCTTAATTCAGAAAAAAACAAAATTTTTTGTAGCTTCGCCACACCCACTTGACACTAAAACATCACTGTGTATCAATAATTGTAGTTATCCCATCCAACCCACTATGAAGGTATTGGGTGTAACATTGGACCAGAGTCTAACCATGAAATACCAGGTGGACTCCTTAGTTAGAAAGGGGTTTTTACTCTATGGAAGCTTCGGTCCATTAGAGCATATTTCAATGTTTCATCATTTAGAATCTTAGTACAATCCCTTATACTGAGTCAACTAGATTATTGCAATATCGCTTACTTGGCAATTTCCCAGAAGAATATGAGGCGATTACAATTGGTGCAAAATGTGGCAGTCAAGCTAATTTTGGGGTTGAAGAAGTTCGGTCATGTAAAACCTTCCTACCGACTTCTACATTGGTTACCAATGGAGGCATGTGTGAAGTTTAAGTTTGGATGCTTTTGCTTAAAGGTACTATTCGGTTTAGCCCCTAAATATATAACTGACCTCTTCTCTTTCTCAAACAACAGACATATTGCACCCTATTGAACCAACTAACCAATACGAGATCCAGGCAATCAATCATAAACTAAGTAAAGTTCATGACTGGTTAAATAGCAATAAGCTTTCATTAAGTATTTCAAAAACTAATATTCTCCTATTCCCCGGAAAAGAAGGAGCACAACTAATTTCTCCAGTCATCATCGATAATATCTCACTTTCACCAATTACAACTACAAAAATTTTAGGGGTCCTTATAGATAGTAAGCTAACATTTCGTCCACAAATAAGCGCATTGGTTAACAACTGCTTTTATAAATTAAGAATGATTCGATCATTGGCCCCCTCTTCTTGATATTAGTTCCCTCAACGTTCTGATCCACTCGCTCGTAATATCAAAAATAGATTATTGTAATTCGCTGTTAAAAGGAATTTATCACAAGGACTTAAAACGCTTGCAGCTTATTCAAAAAACGGCCATTAAGATAATCTCGGGAGCCTCTAAATATGACCATGTTACCCCTCTGCTTAAAAATGCCCATTGGTTGCCTATTTCACATAGGGTAACATACAAAATCGCCCTTCTGACATTCAAAACTATGCAGACTAATTCCCCAGCTTTCATTGACAGAGTTCTTATCCCATACGACCCCCCGAGATCTTTAAGATCTATATCCCAATTCAATCTTAATATTCCTTCCTTAAAAATTATTGGCACACGCCGCACCTCAATTTTTTCCATGACAGCCCCTATGATCTGGAATGCCCTTCCGCTTTATTTAAAAATGGAAAAAAACTTAAAAAATTTTAAAAGCAATTTAAAATGCTTTCTTTTTAAAGATGCTTTTAACTGAAGTACTGTATTTTTGAGTTTAATTTAAATCTGTTCTTTTTTTCTAATTATTCCTAATCCTTTTGTGTTTACCTTAAACATTTCTCTCATTTACTATATCAATTGTATTTCTCCCCCCTTCCCAATTTGTGTCTAATGTAAGTGTCCATTGTTCGTTTGTCGATAATAATCTAGTAAGTATCGTTGTTAGCCTTGTAGTTCATAGAAAGTATGTTTTAACTGTTACATTGTTTGTTGAAATGTTATTTTATACTTTGTACAACGCTTTGTAGAACCGAGAAAGCGTTTAATCAAAAAAACTAAATAAACAATAAGAGAAGTTCATACTCGAATTTTGTTTCCCCACCAGTTAAAGGATGTAAATTTTAAAAAACACCATCAACATCTTCTCTCACATCAAGCGGCATTATGGGGCAAAGATCTGGAACAATTGCTCACGCCTACTACTTATGGGGAATTTAGGAAATATCTAAAAACATATCTGTTCCTGAAGTATTTAGGCAACTAATCTGTATAATCCTACTCCACAATAACTGATCTCTAGCGCTGTTAATAACTAGCTTCTAACCTTGTTAATTCTACTTAATTTGTAACATCTTTTAACCATTGTAAACCGCATAGAACTTAACGGTCCTGCGGTATATAAGCTGTTATTATTATTATTATTATTACTCCTAAACCAGGCAATGTGCAAAACTAACCCATTTGGAGACATTATCATAGGAACATAAGAATTATCATACTGGTACAGACCAAAGGTCCATCAAGCCCAGTATCCTGTTTTCAACAGTGGCCAACCCAGGTCCCAAGTACCTAGTTAGATTCCAAGTAGTAAGATTTTATGCTGCTTATCCTAGGAATAAGCTGTGGATTTCCCCAAGCCAGCTCAATAATGGCCTATGGGCTTCTCTTTTAGGAAATTATCCAAATCTTTTTAAAATTCCGCTAAGCTAACTAATTTTACCACATTCTCTGGAAATGAATTCCAGAGTTTAATTACCCATTGAGTGAAGAACTATTTTCTCCGGTTTGTTTTAAATCTACTACTTGGTAGCTTCATCGCATGCCTTCTAGTCCTAGTATTTATGGAAAGTGTGAACAAGCGATTCACAACTACCCTTTCCACTCCACTTGTTATTTTATAGACCTCTATCATATCTCCCCTGAGTCGTCTCTTCTCCAGGCTGAAGAGCCCTAGCCACTTTAGCCTTTCCTCATAGGGAAGTCTTTCCATCCCTTTTCTCATTTTTGTAGCTCTTATCTGTACCTTTTCTAATTCCACTATATCTTTGAGATGTGGGGACCAGAACTGCACACTGTATTCGAGGTGCAGCCACACCACAGAGTGATACAAAGGCATTATAACATTTTCATCTTTGTTTTCCATTCCTTGGCACTCTATGGATTTTTGATCGTCCTCAGCCCTTAGTAACCTTACCTTCGTGGTATACTATTGAAATATACTTAGCTTCACCAATCCCACTGAGGTGTATTCCCTTCCTGAGTAACATTAAACATTTATAGCTTATGATACTATTGTATTTACCGTATTTTCGCGGATATAACGCGCGCGTTATACGTGATTTTACGTACCGCGCATACCCCTCGCGCGTTATATGGCTGAGCGCGGTATACAAAAGTTTTTAAACATAGTTCCCACCCCGCCCGACGCCCGATTCACCCCCCCAGCAGGACCGCTCGCACCCCCACCCCGAACGACCGCTCGCACGCGCTCCCACCAGCACCCGCATCCACGATCGGAGCAAGAGGGAGCCCAAGCCCTCTTGCCCGGCCGACTCCCCGACGTCCGATACATCCCCCCCCCGGCAGGACCACTCGCACCCTCACCCCGAAGGACCGCCGACTCCCCAACAATATCGGGCCAGGAGGGAGCCCAAACCCTCCTGGCCACGGCGACCCCCTAACCCCACCCCGCACTACATTACGGGCAGGAGGGATCCCAGGCCCTCCTGCCCTCGACGCAAACCCCCTCCCCCCAACGACCGCCCCCCCCCCAAGAACCTCCGCCCGTCCCCCAGCCGACCCGCGACCCCCCTGGCCGACCCCCACGACACCCCCACCCGCCTTCCCCGTACTTTGTGTAGTTGGGCCAGAAGGGAGCCCAAACCCTCCTGGCCACGGCGACCCCCTAACCCCACCCCGCACTACATTACGGGCAGGAGGGATCCCAGGCCCTCCTGCCCTCGACGCAAACCCCCCTCCCTCCAACGACCGCCCCCCCCCCAAGAACCTCCGACCGCCCCCCCAGCCGACCCGTGACCCCCCTGGCCGACCCCCACGACCCCCCCACCCCCCTTCCCCGTACCTTTGGAAGTTGGCCGGACAGACGGGAGCCAAACCCGCCTGTCCGGCAGGCAGCCAACGAAGGAATGAGGCCGGATTGGCCCATCCGTCCTAAAGCTCCGCCTACTGGTGGGGCCTAAGGCGCGTGGGCCAATCAGAATAGGCCCTGGAGCCTTAGGTCCCACCTGGGGGCGCGGCCTGAGGCACATGGGCCAAACCCGACCATGTGTCTCAGGCCGCGCCCCCAGGTGGGACCTAAGGCTCCAGGGCCTATTCTGATTGGCCCACGCGCCTTAGGCCCCACCAGTAGGCGGAGCTTTAGGACGGATGGGCCAATCCGGCCTCATTCCTTCGTTGGCTGCCTGCCGGACAGGCGGGTTTGGCTCCCGTCTGTCCGGCCAACTTCCAAAGGTACGGGGAAGGGGGGTGGGGGGGTCGTGGGGGTCGGCCAGGGGGGTCGCGGGTCGGCTGGGGGGGAGGGGGGTTTGCGTCGAGGGCAGGAGGGCCTGGGATCCCTCCTGCCCGTAATGTAGTGCGGGGTGGGGTTAGGGGGTCGCCGTGGCCAGGAGGATTTGGGCTCGCTCCTGGCCCAATATTGTCGGGGAGTCGGCGGTCCTTCGGGGTGGGGGTGCGAGTGGTCCTGCCGAGGGGGGAGAAGAATCGGACGTCGAGGGGGGGCATCAGGCTTTCAGGATGGGGACAGGACTTCAAGGGGGGACAGGCAGATCTTCAAGGGGGACAGGCAGACCTTCAAGGGGGACAGGACTTCAAGGGGGGACAGGCAGACCTTCAAGGGGGGACAGGCAGACCTTCAAGGGGGGACAGGACTTCAAGGGGGACAGGCACGGAGAGGCGGGGCAGTGCACCGAAAGTCAGGGCGGGTGAACGGGGAGTCGGGGCAACCAGAGGAGAGTCGGGGCAGTGCACCGAAAGTCAGGGTGAGTCGGGGCAACCAGAGGAGAGTCGGGGCAGTGCACCGAAAGTCAGGGTGAGTCGGGGCAACCAGATGAGAGTCGGGGAGGGCGAAAGGAGAGTCGGGGTGGCCAGAGGAGAGTCGGGGAGAGCGAAAGGAGAGTCGGGGTGGCCAGAGGAGAGTCGGGCAGCATGCGCGTTATATGCCTGAGCGCGGTATAGAAAAGTTTTTGTACATATCATCGTGATTTCTGCGCGCTATACCCCTGTGCGCGTTTTACAATGGTGCGCGTTATATCCGCGAAAATACGGTACTAACCACGCTATATAAACATTTGAAAAACATTCCCCTGAGTTATCTCGCTGTAAAAACTCTCTTTCTGCTCCTATTTGGCATAATTCAAATATCGTTGTTGGAGGGAAACCATTACACTAGTCTTCATGGATGGAAAAAGATGTTTGGTATATTGGTCAATTTATAGAAAATAAATCTCTACTGACCCTTCAACAACTGCAATCTAAATTTGGTTTTTCTTCTACCGAATTTTACATCATTGTTTAAAAAAATTGGAATGGCCTTTAAAGTCGCCTTTAGTTTCAAAGTTTTTGGAATTTTGTCAAATAGGTTCCACTCAGGGTCATACGACCTCACTGTATTATAAGTTTTTTATCTTGTCATCCTTATCCAAAAATAAGTGTATGAAACGTATATGGAATTCTGAATCCACCTGGTCTGGCTCTGAAGAGCAATGGTTTCATTTTTTCAGGTTTTCACAGCGTCCCACACTTTCTACTAGTTTAATGCAATCACTATATTTTCTATTTAATAAAGCATGTTGGACCCCTGATAAATTACGTAGAGCTCATTTAGCAGACTAACATATGTTGGCATTGTAAAGTTAATTTAGGTGACCTAAAACATATGATCTACGATTATCCAATTATTCAGCCATTCTGAGGATCAGTTTGGAAAAACATTTGTTCTGTGTTTCCAATTTCTTCCCAGTTATCTTTTATCATTGTTCTCTTCCGATCCCTTGCTTTGCCTGATGATTTGAATAAATGGCAGTCCAAATTACTATACAAATGATTCTTTCTCAGTCGCCACCGTGAAAGCCTTTTTGAGGAATTAGATATTCAACAATGAAAAATCTACTGATTTGATAAGATTTAAAATGAGTTGTATTTAATTTATGTTGGATGTGTCTTTGTTATTGTTTGAGATGTTCTATTACAGTGTATCATCCAAACAAAACAAGAACTCCCACCAGAAATATTTAAAACTACCAAGCACATAAGCTACTGGGGCAGTGCTGCTTTCATAGCGAAACGAAAGAAAAAGCCTCAGCTATATAGGTGGGGTATCCCTCTCCACCATCCATCCATCATAGGCAGAAAAAACTTTCGTTGCTATAAGCAGGCACCCTCTGCAAAATATACTTATGTTTAAATCCAAAACAAGAGGAACAACGCGTTTCTAATCCATGCACAAAAAAGTAGCACATGAAATTATCTGCCACAAGCCAGCCTATGATCGTTTCGAAGCCTAGACACTACTTCCTCAGGGCCATCCTCGTGCAAATAGCACCATAACAGTTCAATGTGCAAACCTCTGTATCCCTGTCCCTATCCCTCGGATAACCGCAGGAAACCATGCCATGTCATTCTTTAGTGTCTATCTCAACCTCAGTCCTTCTACACCAGCATTCTTCAATGCAAGGCTTGAGAGTCAGTGGTTGTACCTGTTCATACTCCGATTCTTCCCTCTCTCCTCAAAGAATGACACGGAGATGATTTTTCGCAGGGATGGCGATGGTGACAAATTCTGTCACCATGTCATTTCTCTAGGCTGACCATCTCTATTTATTATTTTAATATAATCATTCCTATCTTGGGCTGATTTTTTTTGTATTCTCTTCTTTCTGGCTAATTATAACTGTTTTTTTTAAGAAATTCTATTCTTGTTTTGGATGTCTGAAAATAATAAATTGGAGGATAGGTATTCAAAATTATAAAAGAAAGATTAAAGAGAAAAGATGTACTTATTGCTCCTCAATAATAGGAACTAATATCCTTAACACTAAAGAGCTATTTAGATTGGTTGATACAATATTTGACACCAATTCCTTAAGATGTGCTCCTCAAGATTCGGCATCCTCTCCAAATCATTTGGCCAATCACTTTTATTCAAAAGTGTTAAAAATTAAGACGCTTCATTAGAAACACAGATGATCTTGTTCTCCAAATGTTACACTCTCCAGAAAATGAATGTAGTCAATTTAAACTGGAATAAATTCAGCTCCGTTACTAAACTAAACTAAACTAAACCTTAAGTTTATATACCGCATCCTCTCCACGGAAGTGGAGCTCGGCACGGTTTACAAGAACTTAAAATATAAGAAGAGAAAGGAAAAGGTTTACATGAGCTTATATATAGAATGGAAGAGTAAGGGGGAAAATAGAATTACATGTTAGAGAAGAGCTAAGTTTTCAGTTGCTTGCGGAATAGTTGGAGAGAGCCCAGGTTCCGCAACGGGATAGTAAGGTCGTTCCAGAGACCTGTGATTTTGAAGAGAAGAGATTTTCCCAGTTTACCTGCATAGAGAATACCGCGTAAAGAGATCACTGCCTGCCCCCCACTGAAGCTGCCGGGGATCCCTCCCTGTCTGCCTGCTCACTGCACCACTCCCCACTCCCGAAGCCGATCCTGCCACCTCGCCAGAGCTGACACACTCCACCTCCCCCCCCCCAGCAGCAACTCCACGCAGGGTCAGGCCATGGCACATGCAGCAACTCACATGCTGTACGCGGCTAGCCCACAAGCCTTCCCCCCGACATCAATTCTGACATCAGAGAGAAGGTTCCGGGCCAGCCAATCGCTTGATGCTTGTCTTAAGTCAAGAATTGGTTAGTGATTTTAAAGAATGACATGGGGACTCAATTTCCCCATCCCCGCAAGTTTTGTCGCTGTTCCTGCCCCTTCCCCATTCCTGTAAGCTCTGCCTTAACTGCACAAGCCTCGACCACTTATGATTTCAAAGTGTTTGAAGTTTGTGCAGATGAGAACAGAGCTTGCAGGAATGGCGCAGAGACAGGAAAAGAACTTGCTGGGACAGGACGGGAAAATTGGAACGGGAAAAAACTTGTCCCCATTTCATTCTCTAAGTGATTTCTCTGTGTGTACCCCACCTCTGAGTAAGTGTGCCCAGTCTGAGGTAATTCAGCTACAGATGACTACATTTGAAGTGAAGTAAGATTGCAGTTCCCTTGCCTGCAGAGTGGGGGCACTAACAAAAACATCAATTTAAACAGATCAGATGGATCATTATTGACTGCGTTCACCTAAAGGGTGCAATAGAGCTCAATGTCTGCTCAAGCAAGAACGATGGTGGAGTTTTCATTTAGGAGCCTTCATAGAATGGGGACTCAATGATAATATTGAATGGAATGCCATCCTAACATTATTTTTCATGTGGGATAAAGAGATTATGCACTTAGCACCCTGGTAAGCTCTTTTCCAGTAGATAAGTAAGACATTCTAGGCTGTCCTTCCTGCACCTGACTACTGTCTCAGTTTGCTCATGCATCTCCAAGTTGTACCTTGGATGCCAGTGAGCACTTGGGGGCTGGTGAATATACTGTATATATGTTCCTCTTTTCTGCGGGAGTAGTTTCTGAGCTCCCATGAGGTTTTTGCTGACTGCAGCTGATATTCTCATGTTACTTCTGTGAGCAGATCAGTTATTTATGACCTTGATTGTTTGGGTATCTCTACTTCACATTGGTTTGGTGGCTCTTGGTGCTTGGGTACTAAATGTAGGTGGAGCTAGGGAGCTTGGTGAAGCACAGAAGAGGCAGAGAAAAATCTGAACTGGATTCCTTCTGCAGATGGCACGCAGCCATGGGATCACACCCACTTGTCTAGAATGTCTCACCTATTGCACTAGAAATTACATTGGGCATTAATAGTAGATATTTTATAAGGGCGTGCTTTGATCTAAAGTTAAATTTCATTTTAAATGTCAGAGTTTGAGGGACATGACAGGAAGTTTGTAGTCGATGTGCTCCGTGGTGGGCAGCTGGGAATCTTCAAGAAGGCTTCTCTAGAAAATGAATGGTAACTCTGATAGAACTTTTGATTAGTGTTTGGCAGACACTTTATTGGTGACTCCTGAGGAAGAAGTGAAACGTGGCTCCTCCTCGAGCCTATATACAGTATATCAAGCTGCTGCACGTTGCTTTAATTATTACAGATTGATTTTGTATGGGCAACATTATTTGGGCTGATAGAATCACAATTTTTGAACATTTATATTCATAGAGGTGATTTTAAGAATGAGAGTCCTAAAATCATCTCTATGACTATAAGTGAGAGTCCTGGGATGTTGTGGGTGTTTGACATAGAGGATTGCTCTTATAAACTTGAACACAGTGGTGTATGAATCGTGCCAGTAACTGAGGGATCTATCTACATTAAATTATACTGCATAAGTCACATAGATGTTCTACGGATATAATAGGTATACACTTTTCTACCACTAGAGCTTAGACATCCATTTCCCTTGTTTTCTTTGTTCATAATTTGGACATTTCAGTTTGTGAAATGAAAACTTGCTGGATGTTGCCAGTACACGGCTGCCCATATCGGTTCATAGACAAAATCGCGCGAGACAACGGCGCGCCGACAACTGAGCGCAGACAACTGAGTGCAAGGTTGACGGCGCGCCAAAGAAAAGAACTATTTTAAAGGGTTCCGACGGGGGGAGTTGGTGGGGAACCCCCCTATTTTACTTAACAGACATCGCGCTGGCATTGTGAGGGGCTTAGGGGGTTGTAACCCCCTCATTATACTTGAAACCGAACTTTTTGCCTGTTTTTTAGGGAAAAAGTTCAGTTTTAAGTATAATGTGGGGGGTTACAACCCCCCAAACCCCCCACAACGGCAGCGCAATGTCTGTTAAGTAAAGTGGGGGGTTCCCCCCCACACCCCCGTCGGAGCCCTTTAAAATAGTGCTTTTCTTCGGCGCGTCGTCAACCTTGCGCTCAGTTGTCTGCGCTCAGTTGTCGGCGCGCCGTTGTCTCGCGCGATTTAGTCCCGTCACCGCCCATATCACTTGTATTTTAGAATTGGCTGTATCTTGTTTTAAAATATATGTGAGATGGATGTCCATTTGTGCCATTCAGACTTGTAAGTCCATTCTAAAATGCCACTTAAAATTAATAAATTATTTAAAATAAAATATTTTAAAAATATATAATTTTTTAATTAAACATTAGTTAAGCACATACTTCATTTCTAAGTTTTTATATTATGCTCTACTTAGTATTCATGTTTGATAATGTTTTTCAGAAAACTGAAATTCAGTGAGCAATTTTCTGTTCTCTGTGCACTGATACTCTTCAATACAATAATGGAATGCAAACATTTAATTTATGCTATATGAGCATCATTTCTTCTCAATTGCTTTTATATATTCTTGAAATAATTTCAATAAAAAAAGGAATAGTAGGAAAGAATAATGTTTTAGGGTGACACTAAAATTCACGGGGGCTCCCGTGCATTGTGATTTTAACTCAAAAGTTTGATAAATGTTTTGCAACTTACTGGGAGGGGGGATATCTCATTTGAGATCATTGAGTTTCCAGCTTTTTCTGGTATCCATGGTGAATTTTATTTAAAGCAGTTCTCAGCCTAATGAATGTGAATAAAATAAAATAATTAAGTTGTATCTCATTACACGCACCTGCACATACAATAACAGAGTTCTATATAATTTCATAACAGAGCATCTATGGGAAATGTCCAAAAACTGCCTATTTATGCTTATTTTAAAGACAACATGTACCTATACAAAATAGGCTCTTAGAGTTATCCCTATTAGCACACCAATTACCTTACAAACATAACACCCTCTCTGTAGAAGGTGTAAGTGTGTGCATTTACTGAGTTTTCAAATGTATTTTATAAACTGTGGGGAGATGGGGAGAAGTCTATAAATACTGTAAAGCTCAAAATTCACTACTGGAAAAATCAGCACAAAGCATGATTTTATAAAGGGCGTACGTCCTTTTAGCGAATCTTACTTAGCACGGAATCTCATGCCTAAGTTTAGATTAGGCACTTAGCAGCACCTAATATAGGCGCCATTTTTAGAATGTGGCACAGCAATAGAATACGCCCGATCTTCGCCCAAGTTAGATGTAGGGATTTACACCAGATTTTAGTTAGTGTAAATGGTCATGCCCAAATTTAGTTGGAGCCTTTGAATGAAATCTTACCTCCTATGAAACTGCTGTCAATTTTCCTAGTAAGTGTTAGACCTATCAGAACAATGTTTGCGTTAATTTAATATATAATTTCAGCTAAATAGCCAGATGATTTTTGTATAACTGAGTCATGGTTAACACCTTTTACTAAAGCTTAGTGTGCACTAAGAAGCCCATATGTATAAAAAGGGTTTTTTATCAATTAGCACATGCTAATTCCATTAGCATGCATTAAGCTTTAGTAAAAGGGGCCCTTATTAGTGATCAGGTACCCCTACCTCAGTCCTGTCCTCTGGGTTACACCTGACAATACTATCCTAGAAAAACAAGGCAAGCAGGTGGCGTGTTGATGATTTTTAAGATTGTTTCATTTTGTTTTAAATATTGTTAGAAATCCAGGTTGTGAAGTTATTTCTGGTGGGGTTTTTTTCCCCCCAACTGTGGTGACTTTACTTTCTCTGTCATCCACCAGATTTGTAAGGAGTTGACATGTGTGTGCTAATTGAATCTTTCACCAACTGGAATACTGAGTTGCCCAAATTCATTATTTTGAGGGATATCAATATGATGCCCAGTCTGGTTTTCTGGAATCAATGAGAAGCTTTGGTTATGTACAATGATAAACTCAGCAACCTGTTGTTTTGATTTGATACTTTCTCAAGAGAAATTTAAAGAGAGATTATACCCTCTGGAAACTTCGGTCCATCAGAGCTTACTTCGATGCCTTATCATTTCGAATTCTAGTACAATCCCTTATTCTGAGTCAACTCGATTATTGTAACATCGCCTACTTGGCACTCCCCCAGAAATACATGCTGCAATTGCAACTGGTTCAAAATACAGCGGTTAGACTACTTTGTGGATTGAAGAAGTTTGATCATGTGACACCTTCCTATCGACTTTTACACTGGCTACCGATGGAGGCATGTGTGAAATTCAAGTTTGGTTGTTTTTGCTTCAAGGTACTTTATGGCTTAGCCCCTAAATACATAACAGACCTTTTCTCTTTCTCAACCAACAGACACAAGCGAAGCTCACACCTGAACTTCGTTTCTCCATCGGTTAGAGGTTGTAAATTTAAAAGTCATCATCAACATCTTCTCGCACATCAAGCAGCATTATGGGGTAAAGACCTTGAACAATTGCTTGTGCCTACTACCTATGGAGAATTCAGGAAACGCCTGAAAACACATCTATTCCTGAAATACTTAGGAAACCAACCTATTCGATCTTAGTCCTTAACAACCGAGCGCAAGAACTGCCTGTCGCTAAATCTGTACTTTGTTTATTCACTCAATCTGTAACATTTCTAATCATTGTAAACCGCATAGAACTTCATGGTCCTGCGGTATATAAACTGTTATTAGTAGTAGTAGTAGTAGTAGTAGTATTCACACCTGAAGTTTCCAAAGTCCCCTCGTCAGAGCACTGCTTAATATGGTTTTCTTGGTTTAGGAGAGAAATGTTGGAGCTCTTAATGAAATGTAACAATATTGATCCTGCTTTGGGAAGAGAAGGGTCACTCTTGCTACCTTCTAATTTGATAAATCATGTTCCTTTCTTAAATCAATTAATAAGTGGCACTCTAGATTAATTAGCTCCATTAAAAACTTTTTCAGTGATGAGGTTAAATATAGCTCTTGGTCCTCAGAAGTTAAGTGTGTTAAGCAAATCTTGTGCTGAAATAAGAGACTTTGGAATTAGTTCTACTACTACTTATATCTGTAGTCCTACTAGATGTACACAGCACTGTACACAAACCCAATCAAGAAACTGAACAAAACTAACAAGAAACTAGGAAGTTATAGTTATTATAGGAATGATTATAACAACATGGGCATTAAACAGTCTCAAAAGTAAGCTTTGAGCCTGGATTTGGATAATGCCAGAAACACAGCACGATTACAGACTCAGGAAGTCTATTCTAGGCATATGTTTGTTTTATTGGTGCCACCTTTCGCTGAGAGAATCAAAGTGCTTTACAATCTAAGCAACAGAGAAGAAAGGAAAGGGGCTATGATATAGTGACAGGAAAGCAGAGGAGCTGGGGTTGGGGATGAGATGATAGACTAACACGCAGATTCTCAAAACTTTAATGCGGTCGCTAAACTGGTTTCCGATGGTTTCGCCTGCAAGCACTGTAGCGACAGATTATCAAAATGACTTATTTTGGTCTTTAGTGAGCTTTCTAGCAATCTCCAACACTGACATGCAAATGTGCTCTTCAATACTGAAATGAGCACTCCGGTGGATTCTTAAAAATCGCCGAGCCATTCTTCAAGAGCGGCGTCGGTTTTTGGCGACAAAAATCAGTGACTGGTCTGGGGGTGTTGATACAGTGACAGCATTGTTAAAAAGTGCATTCTGTGGCATGTGTTTTGACTGCATTATAGCCCCCTTTGGCAGTGGGAAAGATGCTGTCTCTCCCGCCGCCAACCAACACACACCACCGGCAGCAGGAGAGATGCCCAATGTCTCCTGCTGCCAAACAACCCATCCCCAACTCCTCTTGACAGCAGGAGAGATGCCAATCTTTCCCACCCAACTGATACCCCCCCCAAATCCACTTGGCAGCGGGAGAGTTGCCCACGCACTCCTGTCACCACACAACCCCCTCCCCATTCCTCTGACGACCCCCCCCCCCCTTTACCTTATTTTCAGATGGCTGGCTGAAGGGATGCCTACTCCCTCCAGCCAGCTAGCCCACCTTTTCAAAATGGCGGGCCTTCCCCTCCCCAGTGCATCCCAGCATGAGGCTCTGATTGGTCCAGGCTGTTTAAGGCCCTTCCTATGGCATCCTAGAAGTAGGCACCAGTAAATTAGGTCAGGTTTTACTTGGTCTAATTTGCCTAACTTGGATGCTTAGCAATGTCTAAATCAACCACACCTATTTTTCACCCCTAACCACATCTAATTTTCAGGTAGGCATCATTACCCATCAGAGGCTGTCTCAACATAGGTGTCACTAGGTGCTGCTCTGAGTTCTATGTGGAACTCTTAATTAGTTAATATTTTTTAAATGTATAAGATAACTTCAATGGCTTGGTCAATTTCTGAGACATCAATCGCGAGAGGGACAGGTGGGAAGCTCCAGAGTTATAGTACCTGTAGACATTGAAGACGTTGATGCTGGTAGGTCAACTTCAGCCTCTGGCGCATGAGCTGAGGCTGGCAAATTGACTTCTGGCACATGAGTTTAACAACTTATTGACTAAAATAAAAATGTATCTCAGCATAATGAGCAAACTCAGAGCTTGCTAGGTGTAGACTGCACTCCAGTGTAAGATCACATTCCTCTGTGTCACTGAACACTTTTTCTAATGTTGATGTCCATTCTGCTGTTTATGCAGAAGTGAAAGACGTGATTTTTGGAATGTTTGATGCCTTTTCATTATCACTGTCCTGGATGCCTTGTTACACCATCTCATCTAGGTCTTCATTGCTAGGCTCTATGGCACTTTTTTCCAAAATTTCTTCAACATCTTCATGTGTCATGTCCGCAAAGCCTTCTCTGCTGATTTTTCAAGCACTGATCTATAATTTCCTAGATCACCTCTGGAACCCTTTAAAAAACATCAGTGTTACACTGGCCACCATCCAGTCTTCCAGTACCATGCTGTTTTTAAAGATCAATTACAAATCACTAACAATAGCTCTACAAGTTCATTTTCAAATCTATCAATACTCTGGAATATATACCAGCAGGTCCAGGAGATTTGCTACTGTTTAGTTTGTCAAGGATCAGCCTTTCAGTTTTGTACCAGTGCCTATTTTACAAAAGTTTCAATTTTATTAGGTTTTTATATACCACCTATCGAGGTTATCTATGCGGTTTTACAATCAGGTACTCAAGTATTTTCCCTAGCTGTCCAGGTGGCTCACAATCCGTCTAATGTACCTGGGGCTATGGAGGATTGAGTGACTTGCCTAGGGTCACAAGGAGCAGTGTGGGGTTTGAACTCACAACCCCAGGGTGCTGAGGCTGTAGCTTTTCTGAAAACCTGATTCTATACATGGCGTTATAGTGGTTGATTAACAATTGTGCCGAATAGCACCTAACAGTTAGACACCATTTATAGAATCAGGTCCCAGGTGTCAATATATGTTTACATATCAAGCAGAAGTGTAGTCAGGTTTTGACATCAGAGGGAGCAGACCTTTTGTATAATAGGTGCTAGTGTGAAACTGAAGGGCTGATCTGCAAAGGTGCCATTTCATTTAAAATCCATTGGGAGGAGCAACTGTTCCCCTTGTGTTCTACGTAGTTATGCCTCTGATATCAAGTACCAGATTTAAGGATCAAATGATAGCATTGGAGAAGCACTCCATTTAGGCCAGGGTTTTCTTGGCCTAAATGAGTGGACGTAATAAAGGCGCCTACCAAAGCCTAACTTAATCCATGCCCAAATTCCATCCCAAATCTGCTCTTAACCATGACTACTTGCCAGTAGACACCTTGGTGTAGATTCCTACATTGAAGTGGTAGGCAAATTAATTTTACTGGCAAATTAATTTTTTAATCATTTTTTAAATTGGTTTTTAACGGCACTTTCAATTCTCAGCACCGATTAAGCCAATTAAAAAAATAACTTAGTCACCCAAATAGGCGAGCCACACCATCTGTAAGCATCTTTTATAGAATCAGGGCCTTGGGATCAATTCACTCAACTTAGTAGAAATGAAGCTATGGTGTTCAGGGGGATGGCGAGCCAGAAAAGTAGTTTGTTATCCTATTAAATGAAAAAGCTCTAATAGTGAATTGGATATTAGTGAGGTCCCTATTAGCACAATTTTGTGAAGCTTCCCTCCTGTTTAACTAAGGTGCGCTATGCATTTTAGCGCTTTATACATACATGCATGCTAACCGCTAACGCGTCCATAGACTAACATGCACGTGTTAGCATTTAGCGCATGGTTAGCGTGCACTAATATTTAGTAAAAGGAGCCCTTAGTTTCTCATTATAAAATGAAAGTTTATTTCAGTTGCTCTAAATAAAGTAAAAATTCCATCTTGTAGATATGTTTTGATGTCTTTTCAGGGTTTGTTTGTGTGTGTTTTTTTGTTTGTTTTTTGCATTTGTTCTAGAATTAATAGTTGAATACAAGGCCAATGAATACAAATTTACTATATGTAACAGTTCTGTTTCTGCTAAAGAAAGGAGAGAACTTAGCATTCTGTTAATTTAAAATTAAGCTGATTTCCAGAAAATATGGGATATTGGTCATAAAACTGAAAAAAAAAAAAGGTGTAATGTTAAAGAGAGCATGACCAGATGCTGGCACAATGGAAACTGTTATGGAAGATGTTTTTGTGAATGATCTCCTGCAAACATATTTTATTTTCCTTTGGGCAAGTTGCAAGAGTCACATACTTTCAATTGCTGTGTTAGATTTTTCTACTTTGCCGGTAGAATAATATGAAGAAACTCAAGGATGAAGCATGGGGTTATCTGAGAGATGATTTTCCAAAGGCTACAAGTAGGCTGAATGTACTCTTGTGCAAGCCAGCAGGCTGGCAAATACATTTGATGAATTGAGGGTAGCTGCAGCCATGTTTGTCAGCTCACCTACTGAAGAGATCACTCAACCCTGTTGTTTCTTTGCCAGAACAAAACATTCAGAACAGATATATAAGAACATAAGAACATAAGAAGTTGCCTCCGCTGAGGCAGACCCTAGGTCCATCCTGCTCAGCGGTCCGCTCCCGCGGCGGCCCATCAGGCCCATTTCCTGAGCAATGGTCTATACCTATCTATACCCCTCAATCCCTTTTTCTTCTAGGAATCTATCCAAACCTTCTTTGAAACCATTTAATGTTTTCTTGTCTACAACAGCCTCTGGAAGCGCGTTCCACGTATCCACCACCCTCTGAGTGAAAAAGAACTTCCTAGCGTTTGTTCTAAACCTGTCCCCTTTCAATTTCTCCGAGTGCCCCCTTGTACTTGTGGCGCCCCTTAATTTGAAAAATCTGTCCCTGTCTACTTTTTCTATGCCCTTCAGGATCTTGAAGGTTTCTATCATGTCTCCTCTAAGTCTTCGCTTCTCCAGGGAGAAAAGTCCCAACTGCTTCAATCTTTCGGTATATGGAAGTTTTTCCATTCCCTTTATCAGTCTAGTTGCTCTTCTTTGTACTCCCTCAAGTACCGCCATGTCTTTCTTGAGATACGGCGACCAGTACTGGACGCAGTACTCCAGGTGCGGCCGCACCATTGCACGATATAGCGGCATGATGACTTCTTTCGTCCTGGTTGTAATACCCTTCTTAATGATACCCAACATTCTGTTTGCTTTCCTTGAGGCTGTGGCGCATTGTGCTGATGCCTTCAGTGTTTCATCTACCATCACTCCCAGGTCTCTCTCCAGGTTGCTGACCCCTAGTGATGTTCCCCCCATTTTGTATGTGAACATCGGGTTCTTTTTCCCCACGTGCATGACCTTGCATTTCCCCACGTTGAAGCTCATCTGCCATTTTTCGGCCCACTTTTCCAGCTGTGTTAGATCCTTTTGAAGATCTTCGCAGTCTTCCCTGGTTTGAGCCCTGCTGCATAGTTTGGTGTCATCTGCAAATTTAATGACCTCACACTTGATTCCCGCCTCTAGGTCGTTTATGTAGATATTGAAAAGGAGCGGTCCCAGCACCGACCCCTGCGGAACTCCGCTCGTGACCCCTTTCCAGTCTGAGTAGTGGCCCTTTACGCCAACCCTCTGCTTCCTGTTTGCCAGCCAGACCTTGATCCATCGGTGGACCTCCCCTTGTACCCCGTGGTTCCATATCTTTTTAAGCAGTCTCTCGTGTGGCACCTTGTCGAAGGCTTTTTGGAAGTCAAGGTAAATGATGTCTATAGATTCCCCTTTATCCACCTGACTGCTCACCCCCTCAAAGAAGTACAATAAGTTAGTGAGGCATGACCTACCCTTGCAGAAGCTGTGTTGACTCGGTTTTAGCTGCCCATTTTTTTCGATGTGCTCACAGATGCTGTCTTTGATCAGTGCCTCCATCATCTTTCCCGGGACTGAGGTCAGGCTTACCGGCCTGTAGTTTCCCGGGTCTCCTCTTGCGCCCTTCTTGAAGATGGGCGTGACATTTGCTATTTTCCAATCCTCCGGGATCTCACTGGTTTTTAAGGATAGGTTGCATATCTGTCGAAATGGCTCCGCTATTTCGTTTTTTAGCTCCTTGAGTACCCTTGGGTGAATGCCGTCCGGACCTGGCGATTTGTCGTTCTTTAGTCTGTCAATCTGCTTAAGTACATAAGAACATAAGAACATAAGAACATAAGCAGTGCCTCCGCCGGGTCAGACCATAGGTCCATCCTGCCGGGCAGTCCGCTCCCGCGGCGGCCCAAACAGGTCACGACCTGTCTGAATCACCAGAAGGGGCTCCCTTGCCACCTTGGTTTCTCATTGAAGTCCTATCTTCCCATCGAAGTCCTAACCCTCTGGTCTTGCGCATGCACGACCTGGTTGGGTTTCTATACTTATTACCTGGTTAGCTTTCTATACTTGTGTTACATCCCAGCTCCTCCCTCAGTATCCCACGATCCCTTTATCCCTCAGGAATTCGTCCAATCCCTGTTTGAATCCCTGTACCGTACTCTGCCTGATCACTTCCTCCGGTAGCGCATTCCAAGTGTCCACGACCCTTTGCGTGAAAAAAAACTTCCTTGCATTTGTTTTGAACCTATCTCCCTTCAGTTTCTCCGAATGCCCCCTCGTACCTGTTGTCCCCTTCAGCCTGAAGAATCTGTCCCTATCCACCCTCTCTATGCCCCTCATGATCTTGAAGGTCTCTATCATATCTCCCCTGAGCCTCCTTTTTTCCAGAGAGAAGAGCCCCAGCCTATCCAACCTCTCAGCGTATGGGCAGTGTTCCAGCCCTCTTACCAGTTTCGTTGCTCTCCTTTGGACTCTCTCAAGTACTGCCATGTCCTTCTTGAGGTACGGCGACCAATATTGAACGCAGTATTCCAGATGTGGACGCACCATCGCTCGATACAATGGCATGATGACTTCCATTCCATATCTTCAGGCATTAAATTGATCACTTCTGTCTGTGAGCTCAGAGAAATTGATTTGTTGGCACAGTACACCAGTTGATATATCAGTGCCTGGAGCAGAGTAAGAAAGGGACGAGATGGTTTTACCATCTCCTGGAGTGAGTACTGATATAATTTGTAACTCGAACTACAGAGAACAATAATATTGGAGAGGTTCATCTCAGAATTACTTGAGCACACACCTAGGGTTACTAGATTTTCCCCGATGGACAATCCAGACCTATGGCCATGCCCCCAGGATTTAATGCGGTTTACAAAAGATTAAGAACAGGATATGTGTATTGAATGTTATACTATTTAAATATCAAAATACTATTTTGTTTAATGAATTATTTTAATTTAATCTGCTAGAGTGGCTAAATGAAATATACTGAATATTAATGCTTAATAGTATAATTGTGTTTTAGTTTAATATAGTTAGAAATCATAATTTATTTGTATTATTTATTAAATGGGGAGGATGAATTATTGAGAAGATTTAGGGTGCCTGGGGGAGGATGGTAATTACCAGTCTGTATGCGTGCACCCAAGTTTTTGAGATACTTAATAGGATGGGTTAGGGGAGGGGGGTTTAGTTTAGGATTCTGGATATGTGTGGAAAAATTAGTTATAATCTCAGCAAAAAGGATATTATATTTCCATTTGATAGTACCTATATATAAAAGGAATTGGCTTTAAAATTATACTCACTAAACGTAAATGGACTCAATCACCCTATCAAAAGGAAAAAGGTTTTTAATTTCCTGAAAAGCCAGCAAGCAGATATCTATTTTATTGAGGAAACTCATCTATAGAGTAGAGGTGGCCAAATTGGAGGGAGGATGGGTAATTTTTATTTTTTTTTTCCCCAGCAGTAATCAAAAAGGCAGGTGTGGCAATCCTGATTAACAAGAATGTCTCTGCTAACTTTGATAACTTTCAAGCTGTTCCATTGGGTAGACAGCAATATGTTAATATAACTGCAGGAAAAGATACTCTGATGCTTTTTAATATTTAAGCACTGAATACTAATCAGGCAGATTTCTTTCAAAAACTTCAACAAATTGGCCTCGAAATGGGAACAAGACACTTTGAATGCCCTATTGAAAGCTAAATACAAATATAATGAGATTTCCTCACAATTGGCTAGGAAAGATTTGTTTTCTCAGCAGGCTCTGTATTATAGAAACTCGAATAAAGCAGGAAGATTATTGGCTAATTATCTTAAAGCAAAAAAAAAGAAAAGTAAAGATTGTGGCTATTAAAGATGATAAAGGTAAAATTCAAACCCATATTGGAGATGTTTTAAGACAATTTTTGGATTATTATAAAGCTTTATATTCTTCTGAGCTTTATTCAAATAAAGAAATTGAAGGAAGATAATTTTTAAACTTAATTAATTGGCCAAAAGTTCCAGAGCATATAAAAGGAAATCTTGAAGCGCCTATATCATTGAAGGAACTCCAGGCAGCATTGAAGTCTCTAAGAATTAGATCCGTTCCAAATAGTGATGGATTCACAGTGAAGCTTTTCAAATCTTTTCAAAATATACTATTACCTCATCTTTTAAATTTATATCTATCACAACTGACTAAGGGTTGTATATCAGGTACTATGGCGGAAGCATTAACCATTGTTTTGCCAAAGCCAAACAGAGATACCTATTTCCTTAATTAATGTTGATGGGAAAGATTAGCCAAGGCTCTCCCTTATATGATTGGTATGCACCAAACATGTTTCATTGCTCAAAGACATTCTGCAAACAATACTAGATTGGCACTTCATATGCTCAATTTAACAAAAACAATAGAGGATCTGGCCTTTTTGTCTCTTTGGATACAGAGAAGGCCTTTGATCGTGTAGAATGGACTTTCATGTATGAAGCATTGGATTGGTTTGGAATAGGATCTGGATTTATTCAAATGATTCAAACCTTGTATAGTTCCCCTTCTGCCAGATTATATATTAGTAATACATTCGGGGAGGGGGGGAATGTACTTTATAACATTATTTGTTTGTATGTAAGTGCTGATTGTTGTACTACTTGATTATGTATTCTTTGCACTTTTGTATGATTTGAAAATTAATAAAGAATTACAAAAAAGAAAAAAGAACAGGATATGAACATTGGATGGCCTTGTGGACCATACAGGCTATCCTGTATTGTATTCTTCTCTTCAAGGGGAGCCAGTATAGTTCTTTTAAGAATGGAGCGACACTTTCATATTTGCCCTTTTGGAAATCTATCTTAACTGCTGTGTGTTGGAGCAGTTGTAATCTTTTATAATCGTATTCTACAATACCAATGTATAAGAAGTTGCAGTAATCCAGGTATGGGAAGAGGACCACCTGCACAATTGTTCTGAAGTTGGATTGGCTCAGCAGTGATCTGATCTCTCAATTGCCTGAGGCTGAAGAAGTATTTCCTAACCAATGTATTTATTTGGTCTGCGTAGGTGAGATCTGAATTGACGATCACACCTAGGAACTTTGAGGACCTTTCCAGTTTAAGCGATTCGCCAGTCGTCAGCACCAGGTCTGTGTAAGGTATTGTGCTGTAGTTTATTCAATTTCAGGAAGTTTGTTGTAGCCCATACATTGATGTCATTGATCAGTCGTCCTATGTGAGCTGTGGTATCGGTGAAGGTATCCTTAACAGGGGTTAGTATAAAGATATCATCCGCACGTGGGTTTGAGGATCTGTGAATGTCCTGCCAAAGGGCACTTAGGTATATATTAAACAGTGAGGGGGACAGTGATGAGCCTTGTGGAACACCACAGGTAGCCTTTCAGGTTTGTGATCTGTCATTGTCCTTTCTCACCTCGTAGGTTCTGGTGAAGATGAATTCTGTAAACCACTTTAGTACTGTGCCTCCTATGCCTAGCTCGCTGAGTTTGTATAGTAGAAGCGAGTGGTCCACAGCATCAAATGCAGCCAAAATGTTGAATTGTAGGCGTACTTATTAAAAGCCTCCCAGACTGCTTGCTTCTCATGTTTGCAGCCACCTGAAGGAACAGTGAGTTGCCCTGCCTCTAACTTGCTCACTCTCCTCCCTTCCCCACCTCCTCCTGTGGCGGCTGCTGCTGCTGCCACAACAGAATGAAACCATGCATAAGGCCATAGCCCTGCACATGCCGCTGCTGGCTTCCCTCTTTTCCTTCCAAAACAGGAAGTTACATCATGAGGGGAGAGGGAGGAGGGAAGCTAGCAGTAACACATGCAGGGTTATGGCCCTACACACAGTTTAATTCTGTTTTAGAGCCTCAGCAGCAGCAGCAGCAGGAGCTGTGGGAGGGAGGAGAGTGAGTAAGCTAGAGGTAGATCAGAGAAACCCCCAATTTCTCCAGGCCTCCTTTGTAGTGGCTCGGGAGAAAGTTAGTCACTTGACAGTTGCCCAGGTAGGAGCAGCTTGTTTGGGGGGAGGGGCAATATCACCTTGTCCTGCCCAAACTACATCGATTTTCCTACCTGAAGAATATGTGCTATGTAAGATGCAGGGCCGCCATCAGGGCAGTACTACCAGTCCTGCATTCAGGGGCCCGGAGCTTACAGGGGGCCCAGGCTCCCCCAGGGTCCTAGGCAGTGTTCCCTCTAAGGTGAGCGCATGAGCGATCGCTCACTATTTTCAGTGGCGTCGCGCATACGCTTTCCTCTGTCGCTCACTCGATGGCGGGAGGAGGTGAGAGGAAGCGGCAGCGGCCTGTATTTTAAAGTTAAAAGATGCAGTGGCGGCTCCTCTCAAGATTCCCGACTGCATCGGACTTCCGACGCAGGTGGGGATTCGTGACAGGAGACGCTGCCTCGTCTTCAGTATCCTACCAAGGGGGGGGGGCGGTCCGCCCCGGCTGTGCACCCGCCCTAAGGCTGCAGTCGGAGAGGAAGTTCGGGTCAGCCAATCGCTGCCTGGCTGGGCGGAACTTCCTCTCCAATGACAGAATTGACATCGGGGGAATGCTGGTCAGCCCGATGGGAAGCAGAGAGAGCTTGGGGCAGCCGCGGTGGTCCTGTTTCCCCCGATGGTTGCGGCGGTGGCTTTCGGGCCTGTTTCCCCCGATGGTGGCAGCAGTGGCTTTGTGAAGGGTAGGGAGAAAGAAAGGGGGCAGGCAGGGAGACAGAAGGGAAATAGAAAAAAAAGAAAGGGGGCATCAAGAGGAAGAAAAAGTTAGGGGAGGGAATGAGGTCTGGAGGAGAGGAAGCATACAGGCTGAAAGAAGGGAAGAAAGATTGGATGCACAGTCAGAAGATGAAAGTGCAACCAGAGACTCATGAAATCACCAGACAAGGTAGGAAAATGATTTTATTTTAAATTTAGTGATCAAAATGTGTCTGAATATATGTATGCTGTCTATATTTTGCACTATGGCCCCCTTTTACTAAATCGCAATAGTGTTTTTTAGCGCAGGGAGCCTATGAGCTTCGAGAGCAGCGCTGGGCATTTAGCGCAGTTCCCTGCGCTAAAAACTGCTATTGTGGTTTAATAAAAAGGATGGGGGTATATTTGTCTATTTATGTATGGTTGTTACTGAGGTGACAATGCATAGAGTCATCTGCCTTGACCTCTTTGAAAAAAACCCAGAATAGGAATGATAATTAACATTTTCTCAGCGTATAGTGTGCTTTGTGTTTTTTAATTTTATTGTTGGTAGATCATTTTGACTTGGTCATTTTAAAGTAGCTCGCAAGCCCAAAAAGTTTGGGCACCTCTGAGCTAGAGCGTTAAAGCTGTGTATTTCTATTTTATCCCCTCTTTTACAAAACTGTGGAACGTTTTTTAGCGCCAGCCGTGGTGGTAGCAGCTCTGATGCTCAGAATTCTATGAGCGTCAGAGCTGTTACAACCGTGGCTAAAATCCACACTACAGTTTTGTAAAAGAGGGAGGGGTTAGTTTGTGATGACATATTCCATACTAGGCGAAGGTGTTTTCTGTGTTCTGTGTGTTCGAAAGACATGGTTTTCTGTTAGGATTGACGGTGTAGGATTGATCTGTGCTGGTCTGGCTTGTTTAGTTTTACAATGGGTGTATTGATGTACTGCTCACTGCAATATGTAAGATGCTGCCTTTTCCTAGGTACTCATGTGTGACGTGTGGTTTGTTACTAAAAATCATGTTTTTCTTACAGATGGGGGGGGGGTGCCAAAAAATGATGGGCCCCGGGTGTTACGCACTGTATATAAAGATACCAGAAAGCTGGCGTAGCAAAAATTTTAAATAAATTGTTATTCTTCTAAGCTTTGAGTATTTAACCCTCCCACAATCTCACGGGCACTCGTTTCAAGTTTCAAGTTTATTGAGATTTTGATTTAAACGCAATATCAAATATTTTCAAAGCGTCTAACAAAAATAAATAAAACCATTTGAACAATAAACATACAAACATATCCATAGATGATTAAAATTACATAAGGAGTACAAGGATAAACTACATTTGTTTAAAAATGCGTCCTCCGCGCCTGCTCATAAATTTGTGGAGTATGTAACTTGTCGCTCATGCATATTTTTTTTTGCACACACCTCATCAATCCTTAGAGGGAACATTGGTCCTAGGCCACCATAGCACAAGTTCCTGTATTATGCTTCTGCTGTGCACAACAATAAACAATAAACACTGCTGTCATACTTTTTTTTGTCCCCCTGCCGATTTCCTGATAGCACTCCCCCGGACAAAAGTGGGGGGAATGGGTGCGTGGGGGGCCCAATAGGATTGCTCAGTAAGGGGCCCAGAAATTTCTGATGGCGGCCCTGGTAAGATGTACTGTATGTGTATTTACAGAATAGCCCTTAAGTGGATTTTCAGCATTTATGTTTTTAATTGGTGTATTAATGTTAGTACCCATTTGGTAGAATTATCCTCTTATCTGTTGCCAGTGATATGGAATCATGGTAACTCTTCTCATTAGACATTAGTGTCTAAAAATTATATTGTCTGTCTTGTGATAAATCCTAATCATGCAATTGACATCAACAGGAGAAACAGAACAGACCTAAACCGTCAAGGTTCTGATTCTGTGTTGGGTAAAAACTTTCAGACCATGGCCCTTGTGGCCCACCCTTGTCAATAGCCTATACCCAGAAGAAACTGCATGGTCATAAAACAGACTTTCTGAAGTTGCTATTTTGTAGACTTGTTATTTGTGTAATACTTCTGCTCCAAAGAATGAAAGTAGTGGAAGATTTGTTTTGTTAGGATATCCTGGTTTTCCCCAAATGACTCTGAAAGATCTTGGGTCAATGAGTATATAAATGAGGCCTGCAAAGACTGATATATGAGGAGATATTTTGGGCTTTTTCTCTTTCTTTGTGTTGACATCACAGCCAATGCATGCTCTGTAGAGTGTTCCAGCCTTTTTCAATAGGAAACCCATCCATGTCTACTAGGTATACTCTCTGTATTTGTACGAAAATATTAAATCATTTCTAGTGTCCATCCATCCCTACACCTAATGATATTTTTAACAAAAGATATTCTCTACCAAAAGATAGCCTCAATAGCCTCTTATTATGTTCTTACAGCATTCTATACTCGTACTCTCATGTTTTAAAATGTACTCAAACTAATTTCAGTTATAGTCTAGTAGAGTTTAACCTGTATGATTCATGATAGGGAGTTAAAAAAAATAATAATAATTGTTTACAATTTGAATAAGTTCCTGTACAGAATCTTCTAGAAGGGGAGAGTGTGGTGCAGTGGTTAAAGCTACAGCCTCAGCACCCTGAGGTTGTGGGTTCGAACCCACACTGCTCCTTGTGACCCTGGGCAACTCATTTAATCCCCCCATTGCCCCAGGTACATTAGGTAGATTGTGAGCCTACTGGGACAGACAGGGAAAAATGCTTGAATGTAAACCGTTCTGAGCTCTCATGGGAGAACAGTATAGAAAACTGAATACATATATCAATAAATATTGTATAGTATAGTGTTCTTCAATGCAAGGCTTGGGGGCCAGTGGCAGCCCTTGGACGCCTTTGGGGTGGCCCTCATCATCACTCTGGTGTTTTTTCTGCAACTCTGTGTCTCTCTAACCAAGTTCATGATAGAAAGAGGAAAATGGATCGGAGGAAAAGCTTCAGCTTGAAGGACAAGGTGCTTCTCCATAGGTGAAGAGAATGTATCTGAAAATGTTTACCTCCATAAACAGTTTGAAGGTAAGCTAGTGGGGTGGATGTCATTGATATCCACTGGTCAGCATTGTTGTGACTTGCATAGGAAGATATTTTTTGGTTCTGCTTCAGCTCATTGGATCCAAAGAGGCCCCAACTTAAAAATTAGTGAAGACCACTAGTATAGTAGCTCTGTTCATGACTTAAGACTGTAACATTTCACTGTAAAATGTAAGTCCCGATTTACTAAGATGTTTCCCTATAGACAAAGAATGATTAAAAGTTCTACACACACACTCCTAAATCAGGTCTGTTTGCCCCTGCTAGCTAATGGAATCATGAGTCTCCAGTTTCTGTCAAACATCTCAGCCTATAATATCATCATATCCCTGTTTTTGCCCTATTTCATCCAGAACTCAACAAATTGGCATCAAAGGAGAAATGAAGATGGATGTTGATAATATGTCAAGTGGGTTTTAAAAGTTGGCAGCAGCTCAGACGTACACACCTAATTATTATTAAGTTTCAAGTTTATTAGGTTTTTATATACCGCCTATCAAGGTTATCTAAGCGGTTTTTACAATCAGGTACTCAAGCATTTTCCCTCTCTGTCCCGGTGGGCTCACAATCTAGCTAACGTACCTGGGGTTATGGAGGATTAAGTGACTTGCCCAGGGTCACAGGGAGCAGCACGGGGTTTGAACCCACAGCCCCAGGGTGCCGAGGCTGTAGCTCCAACCAATGCGCCACACACTCAATTATGTGCTAAAATTCAAGTTAACAATAATATGCAACAAAAGCCCATTGGCAAACACCAATGGATGTGAAAAATTCTGTGAATTGATCTTTAAGAAAAAAAAAGGTTGAAACATGCACAAACTGTCTTATTAAATAACCTGATCTTCACTTTATATGGAATTCCTCTACCCCCCTGAAGTTTTAACATGCACAGGCTGCTCAAAATCTCACATTTCATGAGAAAATCACACTCTACATATTTTTAGACCACTTTTCACAGTTAAATGATAGACATCAAATTGACCATATTGAGGAATGAAAATAGCAAAACAAAGCGTATGAATACAGTCTTTCACACGAGTTCTTTGGGGAGAAAAGGATAAGAAACAAAATAAATAATCGAGGTGGATTAGCTAAGCTTTCCAATACAGGCACATATAAATCCAGAGCAAGGCAACAAAAGCAGAAACAGGGCAATTTTCAAAATCATTTTCATGGGGAACGAGTGGCATATCTACCTGAATTTTGTGTTTAAAAATTACCAACCCCCAGTCCGCCTAAAAGTATGCACCATACTCCACAACCTATAGAACTTTTATAGAACCTCACTGGCATAAAAAAAAAACCTCCTCACCTACCAGTGAGGTACCCCCTCCCCCAAAAAAACTATCATTGAATTTATACATAAAGATAGGTGGGGTTCTGAGGCTTTTCCCTCCTCCATATGTCATTCTGAAATAGCTATAATGAAATGTTTGTGACTCAATGTACTGAATAAAGTTTACATAATACATGATTGTTATTTGAAGTTTCAATAAGCAGTAGTGTTTGTTTTTTGTGATATTTCCAGATTTTCTGCTATTTTGAGTGATAGATATTAAGGTTATTTTGCCATAAGTCATGACTGTCTAAATAGTACATAGCCAGCTATCTGATGATTTTCAGCGGGGGTAGCCAACTATCTCATACTGAATATCCCAGTCTCCAGATTGGCCAGTAACCAGCTCTGTCTCTTTTTGACCAGGTGGGACATACAGTAACTGGTTATGTTTCAAGTTCAAGTTTCAAGTTTATTTAGCTCTTGATGAATCGCCTATTCCGAATTTTCTAGGCGATGTACATAATATAATAAAGCAATTTTAAACATAATAACATCAGATTCCAGTAATAACTAACATGAAAACAAGGAAAGGAGGTAAAGTTACAATAAGGGCACAGAAAAAAGGGAAAAACAAAAGGTTGGGTAAATAATTTCAAGGCACACTTTGTGGATGTTAATTAAAGCAAAATAGATAATTTTAGAATTTTTAAAGGTCATAAGCATCCTTAAACAAATAAGTTTTTTAAGAAATTTTTAAAAGCTGAAATATCTTGTTCTGTTCTAATGTACTGAGGAAGGGAGTTCCACCATTGTGGACCTGCGACAGTAAAAATGTCTGCTCTTCTCGTTCCGATGATTTTTAAAGAAGGGACAGATAATAAATTTAATTCGGATGAACGTAAAGATCGTTGGGGTTTGTATGGGATCAGCGATTTAGATATGAATTGTGGCTCACTAGATATTAGAGTCTTGAAGATTAAAAACATCATTTTGTACATAATCCTATGGTTGATTGGTAACCAATGCGCGTCTATCATCAATGGGGATACATGGTCAAATTTTTTGGCATTGTAGATAAGTTTTATAATATTATAATTATGCTAATATTCAGTGGCTCACTGGTCAGTGGCTTAACAGCCAAAGACAATCACCTAAAAGGATGGTATATCTTTGGCCATTGACATAAATAGCCATGTTCCAGCCGGCCAAAAAGAGACTGGAAACTCAATGCCAGCCAGTGACCATATATGGCGCCAACATTGGATTTCTGGTATCACTGCGGATTGCAGGAGATCACCAGTGATATTGTATAGTCTGAAAATGAGCCTGTGTCTGCCAAAATTGCCTAATATGAGTTAGTCAGTTTAGGAATTTTTATACTAAGTCACACCTAGTTTGTAGTTAAAAGCACTGTACCTGCTGTAGATGCAAAGATACTAGTTGAAAACAATTCACTTTATCTGCAAAAAGCTGTGCTATACTAAAGAAAAATACCTTATGCAAAGTTACTGCAGATACAATATTCATAACAACATAAGAATAACCTTACTGGGTCAGACTAATGGTCCATCTAGCCCAGTAGCTCGTCCTCACAGTGGCCAATCTAGGTCACTAGTACCTGGAAAAAACCCAAAGAGAAGCAACATTCTGTACTATTCACCCATGTCTGTCTCAATAACAGACTATGGACTTTTCCTCCAGGAACTTGTCCAAACCTTTCTTAAAACCAGCTATGCTATCCGCTCTTACCACATCCTCTGGCAACGTATTCCAGAGCTTAACTATTCTCTGAGTGAAAAAATTTTCCTCCTATTGGTTTTAAAAGTATTTCCCTGTAACTTCATCGAGTGTCCCCCTAGTTTTTGTAATTTTTGACGTAGTAAAAAAATCGATCCATTTATACCCGTTCTATTCCACTCAGGATTTTGTAGACTTCAATCATATATCCCCTCAGCCGTCTCTTTTCCAAGCTAACCTTTTTAATCTTTCCTCATATGAGAGGAGTTCCATCCTCTTTATCATCTTGGTTGCTCTTCTTTGAACCTTTTCTAGTTCTACTATATCTTTCTTGAGATGAGAACAGAATTGAATGCAACACTCCAGGTGAGGTCGCACCATGGAGTGATACAAAGGCATAACATTCTTAGAGGGTCTTTTACTAAGCCGATTTAGCGTGCACTAAATATTAGCATGCGCTAAATGCTAACGTATCCATAGAATATAATGGGTGCGTTAGCATTTAGCACACACTAAATTGGCTAAATCGACTAGCACGCCTTAGTAAAAGACCCCCTTATTCTTGTTAACCATCCCTTTTTTTAATAATTCCTAGCATCTTGTATGCTTTTTTGGCTACCACCATACATTAGGCGGAAGGTTTCATCGTATTGTCTACATTGACATCCAGATCTTTTTCTTGGGTGCTAACCCCCAAGGTGAACCCTAGCATCTGGTAACTATGATTTAGGATATTTTTCCCAATGTGCATCATTTTGCATTTGTCCACAATAAATTTCATCTGCCACTTGGACGCCCAGTCTTCCAATTTCCTAAGTTCTGCCTACAATTTTTCACAATCTGCATGCATTTTAACAACTTTGTACAGTTTAGTGTTATCTGCAAATTTTATCACCTCGCTCGTCGTTTCAATTTTGAGATAAATAAGTTAAATAGCACAGGTTCCAGTACAGATCCCTGTGGCACTCCACTGTTTACTTTCTACCCTCTGTTTTCTATCTGATAACCAATTCCTAATCCACAGCTGAACTTTGCCACCTATCCCATGACTCTTTAATTTCCTCAGGAACCTCTCATGAGGAACTTTATCAAAAACTTTCTGAAAATCTAGATACACTACATCAGGGGTGCCCAATAGGTCGATCACAATCGACGGGTAGCTTGCCAAGGCAAAGTGAGTCGATCACCCAGGACTCACTTTGCCTTGACGATCTATCGGGCTGATCAGTCTTCCTCTCCCCGACGTCAATTCTGCCGTCGGAGAGGAAGTTCGGGCCAGCAAATCGCTGCCTGGCTGGGCGGAACTTCCTCTCCGACGGCAGAATTGATGTCGGGGAGAAGAATGCTGGTCGGCCCAAAGCAGGGAGAGCATGGGGGGGGGGGGGGGCAGCAGCTTTGGGGCCTGTTATCCATTGGTGGCGGTTTGGGTCCTGTTCCCCGATGGCAGTGGCAGTGGCTTCGGGAAGGGCAGGGAGAAAGAAAGAAAGAAAGGGGGCAGGCAGGGAGACAGAAGGAAAGAAGAGAAACAGAAAAAAAGAAAGGGGGCATGAAGAGAGAAAGAAAGAAAGATCAGGGAGAGAGGAAGAAAAAGTTGGGGGAGGGAATGAGGTGTGGAGGAGAGGAAGCATACAGGCTAAAAGAAAGATTGGATGCACAGTCAGAAGAAGAAAGTGCAACCAGAGACTCATGAAATCACCAAACAAGGTAGGAAAAATGATTTTATTTTAAATTTAGTGATCAAAATGTGTCTGAATTTATATCTGCTGTCTATATTTTACAATATGGTCCCCTTTTACTAAACCGCAATAGTGGTTTTTAGCGCAGGGAGCCTATGAGCGTCGAAAGAAGCGCTGGGCATTCAGCGCAGCTCCCTGCGCTAAAAACTGCTATTGTGGTTTAGTAAAAAGGGAGGGGGGGTGGGTATTTGTCTATTTTTGTATGGTTGTTACTGAGGTGACAGTGCATAGAGTCATCTGCTTTGACCTCTTTGAAAAACCCCCGGAATAGGAATGATAATTAACAATTCTATGCGTACAGTGTGCGTTGTGTTTTTTTAAAATTTTATTGTTGGTAGATCATTTTGACTTGGTCATTTTAAAAGTAGCTCGCGAGTCAAAAAAGTGTGGGCACCCCTGCACTACATCAACTGGCTCACTTTATCCACATGTGTATTTACACCTTCACGGATGTCAAGCAAATTGGTGAGGCAAGATATCCCTCGGCTGAACCCATACTGACTCTGTCCCATTAAATCATAATAATAATAATAATAACAACTTAATTTTTTTATGCCGCCATAGCCAACAGTTCTAGGCGGTTTACACTAAAATCAGAGAAATACAATAATACAGTAAAAAATACATATATTTGTAAAATAGAATTTCAATAATGTTTGTCTACATGTTCCACAATTTTTTTTTAATAATTGTTTCCACTATTTTGCCAGGCACTGAAGTCAGGCTTACTGATCTGTAATTTCCCAGATCTCCACTGGAACCCTTTTTAAAAATCGGCATAAAATTGTCCATCCTACAATCTTCAGGTAGTACAGACAATTTTACTGACAGGTTACAGATCACTAACAACAGGTCAGAAATTTCATGTTTGAGTTCTTTTAGTACCCCGGGATGTATACCATCTGGGCCTGGTAATTTATCACTAGTACCTGGTCAAAACCCAAGTAGTAGCAACATTGCATGCTACCGATCCAGGGTAAGCAGTGGTTTCCCCCATTTCTTTCTCAATAACAGAGAAAATATTCCTTCACTCAACATGTAAACTCTGAAATTCACTGCCAGAGAATGTGGTGAAAGCAGTTAGCAGTGTTTTAAAAAGGGTTGGATAACCAGGAGATGAACTTCGGATTCCTGAATCACGGAGAGACACTACAGGGACTACAGGGACCAGACGGACTCCACTTGACCAACAGAGGTAAGAATGTCTTCGGACACAGACTAGCCCGCCTACTTCGAAGGGCTTTAAACTAGGTAAGTCGGGGGTGGGTACCTACTTTTACACTGGAGCAGTAAGTAACAATCCTGATGTAGCGAACCAACATTACGCTTCTAGGTCTGAGGTAAGTACCCTTACTGCAAACGAATCGCTGGGAGACAATTTGACTCAAATGGGTGGCTCACAACAGGAGCTTAGCAAACAGAAAGAGTGGAGAGCTATGTATGTTAACGCACACAGCCTAGGGAATAAATTTCTAGAACTAGAAACAGAAATAGTTAATGCAGACATAGACATAGTAGCACTATCCGAAACATGGTTCACAGACTCTCATGGGTGGGATATAACCATACCAGGATACAACCTGATTAGACAAGATAGAGAGGGTAGGTTAGGTGGTGGGGTAGCACTTTATATCAAAGAGAACATTAAGACAACCAGGATCACAGATATCAAGTATACTGGGGAATCCATCTGGGTAAACTTGGCCAGAGGTGGATAAAAATGCCTGTACCTTGGTGTGGTATACAGACCTCCGAGACAATTGGAGGAAAAGGACGCAGAATTAATTGAAGACATTGAGAATATCACCTTACGGGGGGAGGCTGTTTTATTAGGAGACTTCAACATGCCTGATGTAGACTGGAACACACTATCAGCGACAACTTGTGATAGCAGGAGGATATTAACGTCCATGAAGGGAGTACGGCTCAAACAAATGGTACTAGAGCCCACTAAGGCCCAGGCCATCCTGGACCTGGTACTTACGAATGGGGAAAGCGTCTCAGACATCTCGGTGGGAGAGACACTAGCCACCAGTGACCATAACATGGTATGGTTTAACCTTAAGAAAGGCTTCCCTAGATCACAAACAAAAACAAGGGTACTCAATTTCAGGGGCACTGACTTCGCACGCATGGGAGATTTTGTCTACCAGACGCTGTAGGTTCAAAAAGTAACTGATAATGTGGAAGATATGTGGACAACCTTGAAATCGATCCTTCATGAGGCAACTATCTGCTACATAAAATCGGTAACCAAACAACAAAGAAAAAAGAAACCCCAATGGTTCACAGATGAGGTATCATACCTCGTCAAGGAGAAGAAAAGAGCATTTCTATCATACAAACGCATGGGGGAAAAAGAAGCAAACGTTGAATACAGGACAAAGTCTGCAGCGGTCAAAACAGCAGTCAGGGAGGCCAAATTTGGATGGAAGAAACTCTAGCGAAGAACATCAAGAAAGGGGACAAATCCTTCTTCAGATACATTAGCGACAGGAAAAAGAACACAAATGGGATAGTATGCCTTAAAACGCCAGACGGGAATTATGTGGAAACTGACTCCGATAAAGCCAAACTACTGAATGATTACTTCTGTTCAGTCTTTACTTGCGAGGCACCAGGGCACGGGCCTTGGCTGGATGCAAAGCAAAGCATGGATGACCCATTTCAGAAGTTTGAGTTCACACCAGCTGATGTTTACAAAGAACTGTCAAGACTCAAGGTGAACAAAGCCATGGGACCGGATAATCTGCACCCAAGAGTGCTCAGAGAGCTATGCGATGTTTTGGCGGAACCGTTAGCCATGCTCTTCAATCTCTCCCTAAGTACGGGGAGAGTCCCCCTGGACTGGAAAACTGCCAATGTTGTTCCTCTGCACAAAAAGGGTTGCAGAGCGGAGGCTGCGAATTACAGACCAGTAAGTCTCACATCAATAGTATGGAAACTCATGGAAACTCTACTTAAAGGGAAATTAGACACGATATTGGATGAGGAGAATCTGAGGGATCCCTGTCAACATGGATTCACTAGGGGCAGGTCATGCCAATCCAATCTTATCAGCTTCTTTGACTGGGTGACAGGAAAGCTAGACTTGGGAGAGTCTCTGGACATAGTGTACTTGGATTTCAGTAAAGCGTTTGACAGTGTCCCACACCGTAGACTATTAAACAAGATGAAATCGATGGGGTTAGGTGAGAAACTAACGGCATGGGTCAATGATTGGCTGAGTGGAAGACTTCAGAGGGTGATGGTCAATGGCACCCTCTCTAAGACATCGGAGGTGACTAGCGGAGTGCCGCAGGGCTCAGTCCTGGGACCATCCCTTTTTAACATATTCATAAGGGACTTGACCCGAGGGCTTCAGGGAAAAGTAGCGCTGTTTGCCGACGACGCCAAACTGTGTAATATAGTAGGTGAAAGCGATCTCACAGATGGTATGGCGCAGGATCTGATCAAGTTGGAAAACTGGTCCTCAACATGGCAGCTGGGCTTCAACGCAAAGAAGTGTAAGGTGATGCATCTCGGCAGCAGAAATCTATGCAGAACATACACCTTGAATGGAGAAACACTAGCTACGACCTCAGAAGAACGGGACTTGGGAGTAATCATCAGTGCAGACATGAAGGCTGCCAAACAAGTAGAGAAGGCCTCATCCAAGGCAAGGCGGATGATGGGATGTATCAATAGAAGCTTCGTCAGCCGTAAACCTGAGGTCATAATGCCACTGTACAGAACCATGGTGAGACCTCATCTGGAGTACTGTGTGCAATTCTGGAGGCCATATTACCGTAAAGATGTACTTTGAGCTGAGCCAGTCCAGCGAATGGCCACTAGGATGGTCTCCGGACTCAAGGGTCTCTCATACGAGGAAAGACTGGGCAAGTTGCAGCTCTACTCTCTAGAGGAGCGCAGGGAGAGGGGTGACATGATTGAGACATTTAAGTATGTCACAGGTCGTGTCGAGGTGGAAAACAACATATTCTTTCCTAAGGGACCTTCAGTCACAAGGGGGCACCCGCTCAAACTCAGAGGAGGGAGATTTGGTGGTGACACCAGGAAGTATTTCTTTACAGAAAGGGTGGTGGATCACTGGAACAAACTACCGGTGCAGGTGATCAAGGCCACTAGCGTGCTCGACTTTAAGAATAAATGGGACATCCACGTGGGATCTCTACGTGGGTCGAGCAGCACTCTGACTTAATGGGGTGGGACAGTAGAGTGGGCAGACTTGATGCTATAGCCCTTTTCTGCCGTCATATTTCTATGTTTCTATGTTTCCTAAAAGAAAAGTCTATAAGCCACTATTAAGATGGACTTGGGAAAATACACTGCTTATTTCTAGGATAAGCAGCATAAAATCTGTTTTCTCTTTGGGATCGTGCCAGGTAGTTGTGACATAGGTTGTCCACTATTAGGCTTGATGGACCTTCAGCCCAGTATGGAAACTCTTATGTTCTTCGGTATAACACTCTTATGCTATGCTTAGAACAAGGACTTTTCATCTTGTTTTCTTTTTTCTATGCAGATAAAATTTTAAATATACCACAGGAAAATGTACTTACTGCTGTGTGACATGTATTTCAAATTTCTTCTGCTTCATGGTCTAGAATATCTTCTTAGAAATTTTTAGCCATACCAGCATGCTGAGAGTTCAATGTTGCTATGCAATTAGTAACTAATTAAATAACGATATTAGACACATCATTTGTCACTGGATGACAGTTTTAAAAAGACTATAATTTTATGATCTAATAGAGAACTGACATTAAGAGACATTCACATCCCAATTTGTTTAGAATTAGAACATATAAAAGGATTGATCAATAATTATTTGAAATTCCTATTAATTTTTTCTTCTTTTCTATAGATAGGTGAACATTAGAACAACTGCAAGTTCGCACATCTTGACATGTCACAGTATCAAGGACAGGGTCCACACATTTTCCACCACCAGGTCTAGAGGTTATCTGATACCCTAGACCAGTGGTTCCCAAACCTGTCCTGGGGGACCCCCAGCCAGTCAGGTTTTCCAAATATCCCTAATGAATATGCATGAGAGAGATTTGCATACCTGTCACTTCTATTATATGCAAATCTCTCTCATGCATATTCATTAGGGATATCTTGAAAACCTGACTGGCTGGGGGTCCCCCAGGACAGGTTTGGGAGCCACTGCCCTAGACAGATATTCAGCTAAGAATTCCCAGGTCCTACCACCCCTTCTCCCAGTGATCCAAAATCTTCCCTTCCCTATCCTCTCATAGTCCAGCATCTACCCTTCTCCTCCATACCTTACCCCCCAGCCAAGTGGCCTGTATCTCCTTTTCTCTTTGTTACTCTTAGGTGGCCAGATTCTCCTCTTCTTCCTACCTCCAGGTGTTCAGCCCCTCCCTTTCCCTTCCCTTTACTCCTCCCCCCTCCCCCCACAGATGGCCAGCATCCTCCCTTCCCCTTTTAACCTCCCCTCAGTTGGTCAGCGTTTCATCTCCCCATCGCTAACCCCTTACTAGTTTAGGATCTCATCTTTCCTTCTCTACTACCAACCCAAGTCCAGCATCTCTTCCTCTTCCTTCCCCACTGCTGGGCCTCTTGTCACTGCTGCTGCAGTCCTACCTCCTCCCAAGCTGAACCCGAAGCTGAAAGAGGACAAAGGCCTAGATTCACTAACCTGGAGATCCATGTCCGATCCGTAGGCGATTGGAGGCAGGCCGACCGATTCACCAACCATCTTCATGCAAATAGAGGTGATCGGAGGCATGCCCCCATCCAACGACACAGATCGCTAGGTAGCGATCCCCCATACATGCGCAGACCATCTACTTTGTCTGTAGATGGTCTGCGTATGCTTAGTAGAGCTGCCTGAGCGTGCAATGGGGTGAGGGGGTGCCCGCGAGCAGAGCAGGGAGGATTGAAATGAAGTCTGTGTCGCCCTGACTCTCCTGCTCTCTGCTGCCTTCCTTGCAGTGCAAGCCCATGGGTTTAAAGCGGGGCTGCACTGCGGCATGTTATGGAACACGCCGTAGTGCAGCCCCATTTTAAACCCATGGGCTTGCACTGCAGGGAAGGCAGTAGAGAGCAGGAGAGTCATCCAGCATTTCTCCCTCCTTCCCCACCACCCCAGGGTCCACCATCTCTCCCTTTCTTTTCCCAACTACCCTACTATCCAGTATCTTTATCCCCCCCTCCACACCATCCCTTGTGTCCAACTTCCTTCCCTAAAACCCATGGTCCATCATCTCTCTCCCTCTCCTCTATTTTCAGACCCATTATTTCTTCCCACCCAAAGTCCGGCATATGCACGTCTCTTTGAACTCTTCCCCCTTCACTCCGTGTACTTCTACACCAGGGCCCCCCTCCCCTGAAGGCCTGTCCCCCCCCCTTAAAGGTCTGCATCCCACCCCTGAAGGCCTGTCCCCCCTTGAAGGCCTGTCCCCCCCTTGAAGGCCTGCCTGCCTGTCCTCCTTGAAGGCCTGTCCCCCCCCTTGAAGGCCTACCTGCCTGTCCCCCCCTTGAAGGCCTGCCTGCCTGACCCCCTTGCAGGCTTATCCCCCCCTTGAAGGCCTATCCCTCCCTTGAAGGCCTGTCTCCCCCCTGAAGGCCTGCCTGCCCACCCCACCCTGAAGGCCTACTCCCTCCCCCCGAAGGACCGCTCGCCCCCCCACCACAAAGGATCGTTCATCCCTCTGGGCTCCCCGCACCAGAGGAGGAGGGGTGGGACCGCAGCGGAGGAAACAGCGCCGAAGCAGCGCAAAAATCGCTGGCATCACGATCTTGCTGCAGGCTGCTTCCCTAGGTAAATGGTGCGGGGAGGCCATGGGGGGGGGGGAATCCAGATGCCGAGTGGGGGGAACCGGACCGGGAGCACCCCCTCAGGGCTTGCACCCAGGGCAGATCGCCCCCTCCCCCCTTGGTACGCCACTGTCTACTAAGTCTATCCCCTTCAGTACCTTGAATGTTTCGATCATGTCCCCTCTCAATCTCCTCTGTTCGAGGGAGAAGAGGCCCAGTTTCTCTAATCTTTCGCTGTATGGCAGCTCCTCCAACCCCTTAACCATCTTAGTCGTTCTTCTCTGGAACCTTTCAAGTAGTACCATGTGCTTCTTCATGTACGTCGACCAGTGCTATACACAGTACTCCAGGTGAGGGTGCACCAAACAACAGGTGCCATAACTGAGAATGAGGAATTTCTGTGTACATCAAGAAATAATTGCCTAAAAGAAGTAAAACAAGAGAACCGACCCAATGATCTCCACAGACAAATTCAAGAAGAAATAAAAAACAATGTGGAGAAATGATGTTCCTGAGATGGACTTAATTAATATGTCTTTATTAACTTTATTAATATGACTTTATTAACTTGTCAAACCACATAAAAACCTCTAGGTCCACTGAAAAGCTTTGGACCTTGGACCCTGGTCTGTGTTTTGACAGAATGTCTTCTTCAGGGGTCCCTATGCATCTTTTTGAGCCCATGTCCTTCACACAGCTTTTACGGATCAGTTTATTTCCAACTGGCATTTTTATCCACGTATCTTTACCACGTATCTTTACCATAGGACTTAATAGGGGCCCCTGAAGAAGACATTCTGTCGAAACACGGACCGTGTTGGGTCCAGGGTCCAAAGCTTTACAGCGGACTGCGTCCTAGAGGTTTTATGTGGTTTGCCAAGTTTTAATATTATTTAATATTAATAAAGTCCATCTCAGGGACATCATTTCTCCACATTGTTTTTTGTTTCTGCCTAAAAGAAAGAACACTCAAAAGATGTTGATTTGAGACTTGCTTGTTGGTAGAGAACATTCATAGGGCTTCTCTCACATTACAAAATGTGAATGACCAAAACAATCCAGCTGATATTCAGCCCCTGGCAGTCAGCATTTCTTAAGACATTGACCACTGTGGGTAGAATTAGCCCCAGATATTCAGTGCCAGGCCTAATGGGCACAACAGTGGCTGTCATAACTTAAGCCAGGCTCAGTCGATATTTAGCCGCATAAGACAGTTATTGGGTCACAGCTGAATATTGTCTCAATTCCCTCCGATCCCCCTTCCCCACGAGGTCAATCGGCCCCTCCCATACCTCCTACAGGTCCATATTCTCCTCCTGTCCCCCAGGATAGCCTCCCAACTCCTGGCCTACCAGAACCGAACCCCTTTCACTCCTGCCCCTAGCGACTGCCTTTACATGGTTAATGCACCCTCTAGAAGCAACCTCATGGTACTTTGATTCCTACTAAAGTTTGTTGTCTACATCCTATCTTGAGGCTTACTGTGCTTTTTTGGGTTGTGCTGTTGATTCCCACTGTCCTGTCATAAATTATTATAGTCACTACACCAGCTGAATATTGACCCTGTGAATCCTGTAACAAAACATTCTGTACTTTACAAACCTATCTTGAGTGTCAAATTGCTGCAGGCAGCACAACACCATTCCACAACTGAAGAAGTAGACATTGTTGACTCAAACATTGTATATCTATGGCCTTGGTAGACATTGAATCTAACAGAAACCAACATGTGCAAGAATTAAACAATAAAAATAGCTGTGCCCAGCATCATTTGAATCAAGATTTCTCAGATATAAATAAGCCTGGTAATAACTTCTGATTCATCAATCTCATATCCACATAGGGCAATATTCTATATATGGTGCCCAAAAAATCGGAGTCGACTAGAATAGCACTTAGCACAATTCTATCAAAGGAACATGAACCTTATAGAATTACGCTAAGCACCAGCATCATTCAACCCTTACCCAGGTAGGTGAAACTTGACATTGATAGGGATGTGTTTAATCATGCAATCTGATTTGTCTGGTCACCTTATTCAGTTAAGTGCTGAATACACTGTGCAACAGAGGTTTGGCGCCATGAATTGTAGTGGGTGTTCTAAAGTGATTTGGGGTAGCTGAATTCAAAACTGACCTTAATTTTTTGGTATAACCCTCTGATTTTTGGCAAAAGAGCATTATAATGCAAAAATTAACATTTGTGCTATATTTTCTAATGCTTGGAGTAAATATTATAACAATTTCTGAAATATTAAAACAGTTTGTCTTGCAAGGATGAGGGAAAAGTGCATGGATAGCATTGAAGAATGTAAATCGAGAATCTTCTGGGGAATAGGAAGGCACCAGACTATGTCCAAATGGTGGAGACGATGCTTAAAGCATTCTGTGATCTCAAATGCAACATGTCACTAAAAATTCATTTTCTCCACTCGCTTCTGGATTTTTCCACCCGATAATCTTGGTAGTGTTAGTGATGAGCACGAGGAAAGGTTTCACCAGGACATTACTACAATGGAGAAACGATATCAGGACAGATAGAATTCATCAGTGCTGTCTGACTATTGTTGGACATTAATTAGAGATGCTCCTAATCTCATTTAGAAACGCACTTCAACAGCAAAACGATTCTAGAAAATAATATTTATAGGAACTCTTAAATCGGCGCAATGCGTTACATTATGACTAATCATGCTGTAAATACTTTCTTAAGACGAGACTGAACTCTGAGGACTTTCTAAAGAGATCAGATTCCACAGGTGACCCTTGAGGGGAGGAATGCTGGCCTAGTGCCTAACCCTCAGTAAACCTGGTTCTAAGAGGAAGATTGTAGAGGATCTACATTAAAGATAGTTTTCACAGCAACCTGTGAACTACTATCTGTTTGTTAGAGAAGGAGGGAAGAGGATATTCTCTTTCTGAGAGGAGCTCAATTGTAGGGTCCCTTCTAAAGAGCTTTGGGGAGAAAAATCAATTGTAGGTTCCCTTCCAAAGACAGTTTAGATCTTAAAAGAACAAACTTAATAAAATCCTAAGGCTTTCTATACTAGTCTACTATATTCCTAGTAGCTTAAAAAGGTTAATTAATTAGCTCAATAACAAGATGCAGACAGGAGTCCAGCAGCAAGAGGGTTGCTATCCAGTCTTTTGCATTAAGTGTCACATGTATAACTTTCTCCTGGTTGGCAAGAAGTTATATGTATGTGCTTGCTGCAAAGAGCTCCTAGTTCTCAGAGGAGGAGTACGTTCCCTTGAGGCTAGAGTAGCAGACTTGGAGGAGCTGAGGGAGAGAGAGAAGAACATAGAGGAGATCTACAGGGATGTTGTAGAGAAGTCCCACCTCAAGTCTGGTAGCCCCTGTATTTCCTTGGAAGAGAGAAGTCTCCTAGAAGGAGAGCATCACCCTGGTGAAGTAGAAAATAATCCTGTAGCTAGGACCGACTCACCCACCAGGGGATGCAATATCTTCTCGCACCGAGGATGTGTCTCCTCACTAATAATGGTCACAAAATAACCCCAATTCCAAAAAATAGTAAAGAATCATCAGCACTGGTAACCAACTATAGACTTGTAGCATCCATTCCATTCATCATAAAAATCATGGAAGGCTTGGTACACTCCCAACTGATGGAATATCTCGATCAGTTCTCTCTCTTGCATGAAACTCAATCTGGCTTTAGACCTTTGTTAAGTACTGAGACAGTAATTGCGGCTATCTTAGATAATCTGCGTCTCTTGTTCAGTAAGGGCCTTAACGCCCTAATCATGCAATTTGATATGAGCTCTGCCTTTGACCTAGTTGACCATGGGAAAATGCTACAATGCCTAGATGCAATTGGCATTAGGGAAGAGGTGTTGGACTGGTTCCGAGGCTTCCTTATGTCCCGTACCTATCAAGTATGTTTCAATTACGATCTCTCCGATACCTGGAGCAATCCATCTGGCGTACCGCAAGGATCACCACTATCCCCACTGATTTTCAATGTCTACATGTCCTCACTAGGTGTGCAATTGACCCAGCTAGGGATAAAATTGTTCAGTTACGCAGATGACTTTACGATTATCATTCCATTTACTAACTCTCTCGGAAATTACTCCCAAGGCATCAGAAGCACTAAATTTAATGGAGCAATGTATGACTGAATTCAAACTGAAACTAAATTCAGAAAAAACAAAATTTTTTTGTAGTTTCGCCACACCCACTTGCATCAATAACCTTAGTTATCCTATTCAGTCTACTATGAAGATATTGGGTGTAACACTAGACCAGTGCTTAACCATGAATGACCAGGTAGACTCCTTAATCAGAAAGGGTTTTTTCACTCTCTGGAAACTTCGATTCATTAGAGCATATTTTGATATGCCAGCATTTAGAATCCTGGTACAATCCCTCATTCTGAGTCAACTTGATTACTGTAACATAGCCTATTTAGCAATTTCCTAAAAGAATAGGCGACATTTACAACTAATGCAAAATGCAGCGGTCAAACTGATTTTCAGGCTGAAGAAGTTTGATCATGTGACACCTTACTACCGCCAACTGCACTGGCTTCCGATGGAGGCACGCGTAAAGTTTAAGTTTGCCTGTTTCTGCTTTAAAGTACTATATGGACTAGATACATAACTGACCTTTTCTCCTTCTCAGCCAACAGACATAAGAGAAGTTCACATTCGATCTTCGTTCCCCATCCAGTTAGAGGATGTAAACTCAAAAGACACCATCAACACCTTTTCTCACATCAGGCAGCATTATGGGGTAAAGATCTAGAACAATTGCTTAAGCCTACTACTTATGGGGAATTCAGGAAACGCCTAAAAACATATCTGTTCCTGAAATATCTAGGCAGTTGACCCGTACAACTCTTTCTCCTCAATAACTGATCCCTTAAGCTGTTAATCTCTAACTTCCACCCTGTTAAGTTCAATCTATTTGTACCTTTCTTTTAATCTTTGTAAACCGCATAGAACTTCACGGTCCTGCGGTATATAAGCTGTTATTATTATTATTATTTATTGAATATTACTTAGAGGAAATTCCCGTGCCCAATTTTGGGCATAAGGAACAATGCCTGCTGAAACCTGATATAAAACCTCACGCTCCGCTGATAGCAGTTGGGTATGCAAATCCAAACAGTCTATAGCAGGGGTGCCCAACGCGTCGATCGCGATCGACCAGTAGCTCAGGAAGGCAACTCGAGTCGATCGCACTCGTGTTGCCGTCCTGATCTACGGGCCGATCAGCCTTCCTCTCCAGTGTTCTCCCTAGGGCCTTTTAGCTGGGCGGTCCGCCCAGCTGTCATCTGCTGCTGCTGAACATTAAAAAAAAAACCTAAAAAACTGGCTTGGAGATTTCAGTCCCTAGCGAACTTATGCTCCGGGCTCTAACGTGTGCGTGCAGGCTTCTCTTCTCTTCCCTCCGAAACCGGAAGTTATGTCCGGGGAGGGGGGGGGGAGAAGCGAAGCCTGCACGCACATGTTGAGAGCCCTGAAGCAAGCGTTCGCTACGGGCTAATGCGGGAGACAGGTTAGTGAAGCATTTGTTCTTGTTCCTGCCGGGTCCTGCCTACTTTCTGTTTCCGCAGAGGCAGGACCCGGCAGCATTTCCCCCAATAGGTTGATCACGATCTTGGGCTGATCAGCCTTCCTCTTCCCGACGGCAGAATTGACGTCGGGGAGAGGAATGCTGGTTGGCCGAAGCAGGGAGAGCTTGGGGCCTGTTATTGGTGGCGTTTGGGTCCTGGTCCCCGATGGTAATGGCAGTGGCAGTGACTTGGGGGAGGGCAGGGAGAAAGAAAGAAAAAGGGCAGGCAGGGAGACAGAAGGAAAGAAGAGAAACAGAAAAAAATGAAAAGGAGGCAGAGAGAAAGAAAGGGCAGGGAAGAGGAAGGAAAAGTTGGGGGGAAGGAATGAGGTCTGGAGGAGAAGAAGCATACAGGCTAAAAGAAGGGAAGAAAGATTGTATGCACAGTCAGAAGAAGAAAGTGCAACCAGAGACTCATGAAATCACCAGACAAGGTAGGGAAAATGATTTTATTTTAAATTTAGTGATCAAAATGTGTCTGAATTTATATCTGCTGTCTATATTTTACACTAAGGTCCCCTTTTACTAAACCGCAATAGAGGTTTTTAGCGCAGGGAGCCTATGAGTGTCGAGAGCAGCGCTGGGCATTCAGCGCAGCTCCCTACGCTAAAAACTGCTATCGTGGTTTAGTAAAAAGGGAGGGGGTATATTTGTCTATTTTTGTATGGTTGTTACTGAGGTGATAGTGCTTAGAGTCATCTGCTTTGACCTCTTTGAAAAACCCTGGAATAGGAATGATGATTAACATTTTCTATGCATACAGTGTGCTTTGTGTTTTTTTTTAATTTTATTGTTGGTAGATCATTTTGACTTGGTCATTTAAAAAGTAGCTCGCAAGCCCAAAAAGTGTGGGCACCCCTGGTCTATAGTATCACACTTAAATTCCAGGAATGACCCTGACCCACTCATGCCATCCCACGGACATGCCTCCCCTTTGAACTGCACACTATGAAATTTAACCACAAGTAGACTAGAGCAGATGTGCACGCAAATCCAAATTGATGCCCACTAACTCCCATTAACCCCAGAGAGGAGAATGTGGTATAGTGGTTAGAGCTACAACATCAGTCCCCTGAGGTTGTGGGTTCAAACCCCATGCTGCTCCCTGTGACCCTGGGCAATTCACTTAATCCTCAACTGCCCCAGGTATTTATTTATTTAGATTTCTATCCAGTCCTCCCAACAGCTCAGAACGGGTTACAAAAGGACATTCACAGCATAGGGAGAGGACATGAAACTAAAGACAGGGACTACAGAGGACAAAAGAACTAAAAGGATGAGAGGATACCAATAGAAGCATACAAGGGGATAGTTTCCTAACTATATAGGGACGAGAGGTTAAAGAATGCAACTTTTGAAGAAATCAGTTTACAAGGAGTCACTTCATTCATTCATAGGAATTCTATGAGCGCTGGAACTAATACCGCCATGGCCAGCGCTAAAAACCATGCTACGGTTTTGTAAAGGGGGGGATAAATAAATAACTTATTGTTAGCGCCTAATTAACTAATTGGTTTGTGCAAGTATCTGGGATCCATGCCCAGATTTATGTTCCCAAGTTTGCACAACCTATAAGGAATGCAGGGGTAAGTGCTTAATGCATTGTTGGTAAAAGAGCCCCAGGGCCCCTTCAAGTGAAATTTACGAGGGACCGCTGAAAAGTTCTCTGCCCAACCAATGATGTGGAGCCATGAAACTTACAAGTTAGTCCACACTTTTCTTGACACTTCATTTCAATGAGGCAAATGCATCTAGTAAATGGGCACAAGTATAGGGAAAGAGGGAAACCAAGCCATTGTGACATCACTGATGAGGTTGGCTCTCAGTCATTGGTGGAATAAGGTCTTATGACACTGCACTGCTGCACTTGTTTGATTTCACCTACAAACTGTTTTTAAACTGCCATTTTACTTTAAGTCTGTGTTTTTACTTAGTTGTTGTTTTATTTTATTATAGCCTACTGTTGTTCTCTTTTCCTGCCTCCGCAAAGCGGCAGCGCGGCAGACTCCTCCCCTCCAGGTCAGCTGATGCCATATTTAACCGGGCTCCCTGCGGCGTTCCTTCATGTGCAAGCTGATGGCGCCGCCAAAACTAAATATTTTCTCCAACCAAATACCTTTACATGGGCTCCAACTAACCACAATCAGTGGCATTTAGTTTTCTTTCTTCTCCACATTTTTCTTATTGGATTCCTAAATTACCCTCTTAATACCTCTCCAAACTTTAACATGTCTACAATTACTAATAATATCTCAGTCCTCTGGGGCCATCGCCCCCAAACCATAGATCTCTAACACCTCGACATTCATTTTTACTGAATGTCCCAACTCCCTCTCCACCCTTCAATTCCAACTCCGTAGCTACTGGAACTACCCATGTCACAAATGCTCCTCTTAAAAATAAAACCCTGAACCTTGGACTCATCAACGCAAGATCCATTAAAAATAAACATCACCTTTTAAAAGACGCTATCTTTCATCTTGGATTACATATCCTCTTTATCACCGAAACTTGGCTTACTGATGGTGATGAAGCATACCTCTCCTACTGCTGTCCTCCTAATTACGACTATTTTTCGAATCACCGCCATAACTGAAAAGGCGGCGGCCTAGCCGTCATATTTCAAAATAATCTCCTTAATCTCAGCAACCATTCCACTGGTAATGCTACTATAGAATATCTTCACCTCAAGCTCAATTCAAGCACTAATCTCAATTTTCTATTACTCTACGTCCCTCCTCCAGTAAGACAAAATAAAATTGCTTTACTCCAAGATCTACTATTTGATTTCTGCTCCTCTACATCCCTTCCTCTGGTCCTGGGTGACTTTAATGTTCATTTTGATGACCCTTCCAATACCAATACTATGGACATATTAGATATCTTAACCCCTCTAAACTTACAACCAATTATTGTTGGCCCAACCCACTTGGCCAACCACACTCTAGATATGATCTTTTCTCCTAAATCCCAATACTTCTCGTACTCTGTTCCATCATCTACACCAGTACCATGGTCCGATCATTACTTTATTTCCCTTAATCTTCATTTTCCCAAACCAATTACAAATCAAATTTCTTCAGAAGCTAAGCTTATTTCATACAGAGATTTTACCAAATTAGATACCACAGACATTTTGCTCTTTTTCAATCCAACCACCACAATTGCTACATTTAACTCAATTGATGATCAATTATCAGCATGGAACTCTTCCATACAATCCCTTCTAGATAGTAAAGTACCATTAATCTCTAAACCTCTAACGCCAAGAAAACTATCTAACCCCTGGTACATGGCAGAGCTTCACTTTATGAAAAAACAGCTCCGCGCCTTAGAAAGAAAATAGCGCCATACCAAATCCCAAATAAACCTTCAAAAATTTAGAGAAAAGGCAGCCGCCTATAAAACCAAAATAAACCAGGCCAAAAATAAATATTACTCAGACAAAATCAAAAATGCAAAAAAACCATCTATCCTATATAGCTTATTAAAATCCATTACCTCGAAGAATACAGGAAGTAATACATTCCAGAAATCCAACCTAAAAGCACAGGATCTTGCCGACACATTCAACCAAAAAATCAAAAACATCAGAAGTACATTCAATCTTAACCCAGCCAGCATCCCAGCAAGTAATCACCAAACCGAATTAATTCCCACAGCTAAATGCTCTAATTTCAAAATTCCTTCTTTAAAAGACATAGAAACCCTCATTCAACAAATCAATTTTAAAAATTCCCGATCGGAAATTATCCCCCCATTCTATCTAAAAAAATTCTTCCATTGCTTTGGATCTTTTATTCATTCTATCATCCTAAAAAGCTTACTTACTGCAACAGTCCCTCCTCCCTAGAAAACCGCTATTATCTCTCCTATACTTAAAGATTTCAAAACCAGTATTGATGACTCTACAAACTACCGCCCAATTGCCAATATACCCTTTTTGGCCAAATTAACAGAAAAACTGATATTTAATCAAGTTTCCGACTTCATTGAAACAACCAATGTTTTGCATCCCAACCAAACAGGCTTCCGTAAATTCCACAATACCGAATATTCATTGATTGGCTTAATAACTAACATTCATTATTTCTTAGATCACCATAAGTCTGTTGTTCTGTTCTCTCTGGACATTTCCGCAGCATTCGATACAATAGATCATGATTTACTTATTAATCGTCTAGAATCGATAGGCATTAGTGACCAAGTGCTTAGCTGGTTTACATCCTATCTCTCAAATCGCACTTGCTTCGTTAAGTTCAATAACGAATTTTCGAACGCCTATTCTTCATCTTACGGGATTCCTCAAGGATCTATTCTGTCGCCCCTTCTGTTTAATATTTTCCTTTCTCCTCTTCTGAGTCTCTGCCAGTCAATTGATTTTACTGCCTTCTCCTACGCAGACGATATCCAACTTATTCACCCTCTTGATCCAGAAAATAACAATGATATCCAATCTATAAATAAAAAACTAGAAACAATACAAGACTGGCTTAACTCAAACAAACTATCTTTAAACATAAAAAAAACAAAATCCATGATCTTCTCTTGGAAAAAAGACATTGGCTTGAAGACTTCATTCATTCTTAACAACATCTCACTAGAGTCCGTCTCCATTTTAAAAATCCTTGGGGTAACAATCGATGACAAACTATTGTTCCACGAACACATCAATTATATAATCAAAACTTGCTTCTACAAACTACGTTTAATTCGATCAATCGTCAAATTTCTCGAGTCCAAATCTATCAACATTTTGGTTCACTCGCTAATTATAGCTAAAATGGACTATTGTAACTCTCTACTTCTTAACATCTCCATAAAGAAAAGAGAAGACTTCAAATTATCCAAAATACAGCTATTAAATTAATCTATAACGCCAAGAAATATGACCATGTTACGCCACTCTTGATCGACTCCCACTGGCTTCCTATCAGTCACCGCATCTTCTTCAAGGTCATGCTTTTAACATTTAAAACCCTCATCTACAATGAACCCTAATTTATAGCCAGAATGTTAATACCCCATAAAACTCTGTGACCACTTAGATCATCCTCCCAGAATCTCCTAACTATACCCTCCTTGAAAAAAATAGGCACGAGAAGATTAGACATGTTTTCTGTAATGGGCCCCCAATGGTGGAACTCATTACCACAATATATTAAAAATGAAAAAGATCTTCCCTCTTTTAAAAAATCACTAAAAACTCATCTTTTTAAAGATGCTTTTAACATTTAAATTTAAGACTTGTTTTATATACTCAGATTTTTAATCCTCCCGTCCCCCTTTTGTTCTTCTCCTTTTTTGTTTTTCTTCAAAACGAAAAAAACTTGTAACTTTCCCCCTCTCTCCTCCCAATTCATGTTTGTCTTGTTGTCACGTAATTGTCATTTTGTTTGTCTTTTTTGCATCTCTACTCTTTTTATAATTATGTACATCGCTTAGCAAACTGATTAAGCGATACATCAAATACTAATAAACTTGAACTTGAACTTGGGTAGGGAACTCCGGTCCTCGAGAGCCGTATTCCAGTTGGGTTTTCAGGATTTCCCCAATGAATATGCATGAGATCTATTTGCATGCACTGCTTTCAATGCATATTCATTGGGGAAATCCTGAAAACCTGACTGGAATACGGCTCTTGAGGACTGGAGTTCCCTACCCCTGCCTTATGACATCACAAAATGAGGGACAGCTGAAATGTTCTCAGCCCAACCAAGAAGAGAATGATGTGGAGCCACGAAACTTACAAGTTATTCCACACTTTTCATTTCATTTCATATCGTTTTCCGTGTCCCCATGTAAAGACTGGGGAAAAGGAGGGGCAAGAAAGTTTAGAAACAGTGCACCTCTTTCCCAAGGATTTACATTCCTGCGCCTTTTAAAAAGGAAAATAAAATCATACTTGATATAAACTACGCAAGTTAAATCTTCTCTAAAAATTGTGTAACAGCTTCTTGGAAAGTGCAAAAATTCTGCAGGACTTCATCCAAAAATTAAGACAGCTACAGTTAAGAGTCCAGGCTAAAATTCCATTGTTCTTTTTGCACACTTTTTTGTTCTTTTACTTCTGGATTTTTTCTTCTTAATATTATAGGAAATTTAAACAACACAGGTTTAAAAAAAAAAAATAAAAAATTGTGTAAGCAAAGACTTGCAGGTGTTTTGATCGTCTTTTCCCCAAGTATTCAATTTGGCCTTTTGTGACTTTTATACCAGTTAAACAGTAGGGCACAGCTGGTGATTCTTTATAACAATGGCAATATCAGTAGCTCTTATGTGCACCAAGAACTTGCACACACGGGCACCAAAAGAAAAAAAAATTAATTAGTACCGCCTGACACATCGCTTTGCCAAGCAAAACAGAAGATTTTATTGCAAGATAATTCTATGGTAATTAATTTGTCAAGCTAATAGTAAAGCAGAAAAGTGGTAATTTAAGCCATAGATATTCAAATTACATCGAGCCTCAGTGTTCTAATGTCAAAATGAAGAATAGTTCGAGGAGCAGAACAAAGAGAAAAACCCTTCAACCTGCTATTTCTTTGTCAGAAGAAGCCCTGTTTTAACAAACATACTGTACGAGATGGATGTAAACTTGGCTCCGTTTCTGGTGTGACACAGAAGCACTAAGGAAAAGATTTAGCATAATTAAAGATAACTATTTCAGTAGCTTGATTAGAAACTGCCACAGGTAAAAGATGAGCTTTAGCTTGAGGAAAAGACTTTTATATTGTAATAATTAGATGTTCTTCCTGGCTCTCACAAAAGGCTATTGAAGTGAACATAGATGTACTATTTGAACCTGGTATCTCGTGCCAAGGGTCTTCATTATTCCATAAACATTTATATGGTAATTGGACAATGGTCTATCCACTTTGGCCTTCTTCTGACAGCACCGGCATACTAATAATAGACTGAAATTGTGTGGCATTTAGATTCTGTAGTAATCATGTTTTGTTTTGTTACCCCTTTCCATTGCAAATGCAAGCAGTGTCTCACATCCGGCTCACCACACAATTGTTTTCCACGTACTCACCTTTATAGGACCCCCAGGGACCCCTGAAGAAGACTTTTTGTCAAAACGCAGACCGTGTCGGGTCCTGTATCCCTAGCGGACTAGGTCCTTTAGGACTCTTATGTGGATGATTTATTTTTATGTGGATGGAATTATTTTATGTGGATGATTTCAGTGTACCTTTGGAACTTTGACACTTTCAAATAAAGTCCATTTAGGAACATCGTCACTCCACAGAGTTTTTTTGGGTTTTCTCTGGATTTTTTTTGTTTTCTCTGGATTTTCTTCTTTGTGGATATTTTGGGGTCAATTCCTTTTGTTGTTTTTTTTTTTGTTTTGTTACCTGCCAGTTTCTTCCTTCTTTTATTTTCCACTCCCAGCTCAGTCAGAACCAGGACTTGGAACTGGCACCAAAAGTCTTCATGTGCAAATACCCGTACCTAAGCTAGACTGGGAGGACTAAGCATCAGGACACCTTCTACAGCAGAGGGTTGTAATCATAAACTCTGAATCCAGCCACCAGGTGTCACCCTGGAGCAATTTATTTTATTTTAATGTATCTTTAATCTATCTTCATTGTAAACCGCTTTGAACCTCACGGTATAGCGGTATATAAGAAATCAAATCAAATCAATTGCCAGGCCTAGGGGATTTGAATGTTGCCTTGTTGCATCTTTGGCACCAGATAACTTAGTGGCTGGAAACCCAATCAAGATTGGAGCTAGAGACATTTCATATTGCAGCATATAGCATTTGCCACCTGAGCCACCAGGCCAGCCTCAACCATATATATTTTTTAAAATTTAATCATTTATATTCCACATATCCTACAATTCTATGCGGATTACAAATTATTCAGGTACTCAAGTATTTTTCCCTATCTGTTCCGGCAGGCTCACACTCTATCTAATGTACCTGGGGCACTGGGGGATTAAGTGATTTGCCCAGGGTCACAAGGAGCAGTGCAGGATTTGAACCCACAACCCTAGAGTACCTCTAATCACTGCATCACACTCTCCCCACTCCCCTAATACTCAAATGCAAATATCAGAATAAAGTCAGACAAACGGCGCGGATGGCTTTATTGACTTGTCTACAAGTACTCCCAAGTCTCTTTCCTGGGGGGTCTCTCCGAGTACTGCACCAGACAGCCTGTATTCATGTATAAGATTTTTGTTACCGACATGCATCACCTTGCACTTATCCACATTGAACTTCATTTGCCATTTTGCGGCCCATTCCTCGAATGCATTTATGTCTTGTTGTAGGTCTTCGCAATCCTTCTGTGTCCTCACTACTCTGAATAACTTTGTATCGTCCGCATATTTAATCACCTCGCTCGTCGTACCAATTTCCAGGTCATTTATAAATATGTTGAAGAGCACGGGCCCGAACAGCGAACCCTGCGGCACTCCACTCATGATGCTTTTACAGTCAGAGTCCTGTCCATTTACCCCCACTCTCTGTTTCCTATCCGCCAACCAGTTTTTAATCCATGTGAGTATATTACCCTCGATTCCATGGTTCGCAATTTTTCAAAGTAGAAGTTCATGCGGGACCTTGTTGAACACCTTCTGAAAATCTAGATATACGATGTCAACTGGGTCACCCTTGTCTATCTGCCTATTTACTCCATCGAAGAAGTGCAGTGTTGTCAAGCAAGATCTTCCTTTGCTGAATCTGTGTTGGTTGGTCCTCATCAGAATATGTCCATCAAGGTGATCAATGATGCGGTCCTTTATCAGATCCTCTACCATCTTTCCCTGTACTGAAGTCATACTCACTGGTCTGTAGTTTCCCGGATCTCCCCTCAAACCTTTCTTGAAGATTGGCGTAACATTCGCCACTTTCCAGTCTTCCGGAACCCTTCCTGATTTGATCGACAGATTGGCTATTAGTTGAAGCAGTTCAGCTATAACTCCTTTAAGTTCCTTGATAGATTTTTGACTAGATTTTGTGAACTAAGACTCTCTTCCTCAGCCAGGACAGAACCATAAAGCCTAGCACATTTATAAAAGAGTTTGTGTGAATTTAACTGAACTGAACGTGGACCAGGCAACAGCTGAATGGCATAACAAGCTGGGAAGCTCAGCAAAATACGACAGCACCACTTACAGCCCCATCTACTTGCCCGTTAGAAATAAGGATGTTTACCAAAGCTAATATTACAACTATATGTCATGGTTATTACCCATAAGTCCTATAAAAATAGGTACAGTGCGATGATTTTGTGCTCTTGTTCGGCCTGTCTGATATACATGCGCTCTGTCGGTTTTAGCTTCTGTTCTATAATCCCTGAGGCTCACCTCAAACAATAAGGTTTATTGACTAACCTGCAATGCTCAGTGATGTGTGTTAATGCACAATAAAGTGTGCTATTTATCATGGTTCCCATTATTAATAGTGGGACCTATTCACTCCTAACATGCATTACTGCAAATTGCAGATTAATAAGCATACGCTGATGAATGTATTTCTCTCTAAACTTCCATCCAAGTTAATGATTGCACAAGCAAAATTAAAACAAAACACACCGAGAAGCTATACATCAATTTCTGTTTACACAATGTAACACTCTTCTAATTAATCAGTTTCTAGGAAAATAAATGCATCAATGAGTCATATTAGTATAAGTCTTTATCCTATGGACATTACAACTAGTAGTTAAAGTGCCAATCCTCATTATTGTCCATTTCCATATCCTTCAAAAAAACATTCATAATCCAATTATCATCCTAACAAATATATAAACAATCCATCACAAATCTTTGGGCTTGGATTTAAAAAAAAAAGCTGAGTGTAAAAAAAGGCCGAGTGTGCGCCAGCAGAGAGGGGATGTCATGAAATATCAACGTAATGTAATATAATGTCATTTCAGTTATGGGAGTCACACATTCTTCTGATAACCCACTCACAGTGTGTTATAGTGTATGGGAAATGGAAATCTGTAAAGAAATATGACTGTCTTGAGAGAACAGGGAGGACTAGGGCCAGAGAAAAAGTGCTAAGAAATAGATATCAGTTTACTGCTTATGGCTGGCTTTAAAACCGTTCCAACAGAACTGGTGGGAACCAAGAGTGTGGTAGAATTTCAACATGCTAGAGACAGATTCAGAGGGTAGGACAAGGAAAGGAGGAGACCAGATATGGAGTAAGATGGCAACATATTGGGAGGATGTTAATGAACAAATGGAGTGGACCAAAATCATCTTTGGGGCCAATTTTTAAATGAACGTATCTGGCTAACTTTGCAAATTACCTGGGTATGTGGCTCATTGTCTATATTGGGGCCTTCTGACTGGCAAGTCTTTACCAAACAACTGGATACCCAGTTAAAATTTAACTGGTTAAAAGTAGGTAGAGAAAAGGGCATGCTGCCAAGATAGCGCTGATATCCAATTTGCGCTATCCACTAGAGATGTGCATCAATTTGTTACTGTAGATTTAAAAAATTAATATATGCAAAATCATGTACATTAACCCACAAATTAGCATGTTAATTCAATTTGTATGTGTTAAAAAGTTCTTATACATGGTAAAAAGATTTTATTAAAATGAATCTGTAAAACAAATTGAAAAATATAAGAATTGAGAAGAAAGGACAACTGAAAATTGTTTTGCCCTGTATATATCCCAAGTCATACTGTTAATAGGGTAATAAGAAAAAGATATCCATTTAATTTTAATCAGCTACGTTCAGCTGTGCTCACTTAACTGGTTATCTCTCTGAATGTCCAGCTAAAGATAATTTTTAACTAGATGTAATGCCTATGAATATTGTCTTCTATCAAGTCAATTTTCAAAAGCATTTCTGCAGTCACTATCCACAGAAGTGCTTTCAAATAAAAAAAATCAGTGCTGGCTAACAGTCAAAATTTATCTGCTTACATTTAGAAGGGGCCAGGGGCATTCTGCAAGCAAGGCCAAAATGTATGCAGATAGTGACAACATTCAGCCACAATTCAAATAGAATTATTTGTTTAGAAAACCACACAAATAGCAGTCCTAACTTAAGATGGATGTGTTGGCTGTACCGTATGTTTTTAAGATTGCATATTCAGTGGTCCTATTTTAATGGATAGATTGGACTGCTGAAACATTGGACTAAAAGGTAAGCAGATAAACCGCCCTGCCCACTTTGGTCCTCTTTTAACAGCGCAGGCTGCTGAAATATCAGGCATAATGATAAGCAGATAAATCACCCACTCGTCTTTTTGCAGTGACCACCTTTCTGCACATTGTCCCCAGCATAAGTGTTGGAACAATGGAAGTCACAGGTGTCATGGCACCCTCCAAATTTATCTCCCCTGTGTCTTTCCCCCCAAAGTGCTTATTTTCTTACTCTCTCCCTTAGCACGGTGACTCTACAATTGACAGCATTAAAAAAAAAAATCACAAATTAATGGAAACACTTTTAAAACAGAGAATGGTCAAATTTCTGGAATTCTGTGGATTATAGGACCGGAAGCAACATGGATTCACTAGAGGTAGGTCTTGTCAGACAAATCTGATCAATTTCTTTGACTGGGTGACCAGAGAATTGGATAGAGGATGTGCGCTAGATGTGGTGTATTTAGATTTTAGCAAAGCCTTTGACAGTGTTCCACACAGACGTCTAATAAATAAATTGAGTGCCCTCGGGATGGATCCCAAAGTCACGGGCTGAGTAAAGAACTGATTGAGTGGAAGGCGACAGAGGGTATCACTCTGAGAAAAGTGATGTTACCAGTGGTGTGCCTCAAGGTTCTGTTGCTTAGGCCTGTTCTTTTTAACATTTTTATAAATGATATTGCTGAAGGGTTGTCGGGTAAGATTTGCCTCTTTGAGGATGATACGAAAATCTGCAATAGAGCAGACACAACGGATAGTGTGAATAACAAGAAGAAAGACCCGGTGAAGCTTGAAGAATGGTCTGAAATTTGGCAGCTAAAATTTAATGCTAAGAAATGCAAGGTCATGCATTTGGGCTGCAAAAACACAAGGGAACGGTACAGATTAGGGAGTGAAGAGCTTATGTGCACGACAGAAGAGTGGGACTTGGGTGTGATTGTATGTGATGATCTTAAGGTGGCCAAACAGGTTGAAAAGATGGCAGCGAAAGCTAGAAGAATACTAGGTTGCATAGGGAGAGGTATGGCTAGTAGGAAAAAGGAAGTATTGATGCCCCTGTATAAGACTCTGGTGAGACCTCATTTAGAATATTGTGTACAATTGTGGAAGCCGCACCTTCAAAAAGATATAAAAAGGATGGAGTCGGTACAGAGGAAGGCTAGTAAAATGGTATGTGGTCTTCATCATAAGGTGTATGGGGACAGACTTAAAGATCTCAATCTGTATACTTTGGAGGAAAGGCAGGAGAGGGGAGATATGATAGAGACATTTAAATACCTACGTAATGTAAATGCGCATGAGTTGAGCCTCTTTAATTTGAAAGGAAATTCTGCAATGAGAGGGCATAGAATAAAGTTAAGAGGTGATAGGCTCCGGAGTAATCTAAGGAAATACTTTTTTTTACAGAAAGGGTGGTAGATGCATGGAACAGTCTCCCAGAAGAGGTGGTGGAGACAGAGACTGTGTGTGAATTCAAGAGGGCCTGGGATAGGCATGTGGGATCTCAGAGACAGAAAGAGATAATGGTTACTACGGATGGGCGAACTAGATGGGCCATTTGGCCTTTATCTGCCATCATGTTTCTATGTTTCTACATAGCTGGCCAGAATGGGGCCTTGAGCATCTGCACATGCTCAAGATGTGCTGGCTTTTGATCCCCTTGAAATCAGGAAGTGCAGAGGGGGTGGCAGCTGGCTGAGTGATTCCTTTTCTTATGCCAAATGTAGAGTTGTCACCACGGAAGAAAGGAGGTAAGGAAATAAATACGTTGTGGGAAAGGGGAAAGGAAGGAGAGAGATGGTGGACACCTTGGAGTGACAGAGGGAAGGAGAAAGATGGTATATCCCATGGGACTCGAGGGAGGGTTGGAAGAGAATGAAGCTTGGGAAAAGGAGATAAAATGCTGAACACCATGAGGGATGGGGGGGAGAAGAGAGATGCTAAAAGGGGAAGAAAGAAATGCTGGATACCATGGGGATGTAGTGTAGCTACTGAGGGCCTCGGGGGCCCAGGGGCCCCCATTCTTGCTCAGGCTTTCTCAGTGGCAGTGCATATGCTGTCCAGCATTCCCTCCATGACACAACTTGTGTAGTCCAGTGTGCATCTCCTTTCCCTCCTTCCCATGGTCCAGTGTCTCTTTCACTTTCCCCAACCCCACATGCTGCATCTGTTGTCAAGGCAGCTTTGCCTCTTGCTGGCCCCGGAAGTTTTCTCTGCACAACTTCCAGTCAGATACTGTAAAGAGAAAGCTTCCGAGGCCAGCAAGAGGCAAAGCTGTCTTGAGAGCTGATGCAGGAGAACTGCAGCAACAGTGTGTGGAGTGGGGAAAACTTAAATAGATGCCGGACCATATGCATGAAGGAAGAGAGAGACGTACCAGACCATAGGAGGTGAGATAGGAGAAAATGCACGATTCCTCAAGGGGATGTACAGAGAAAGAATTTGTTGCTGACCACCACAAACTGGAGAGCTGGCTATGCCTCTATGAAGGGGGTTGAGTGGGAGGGAAGGAGAGAGATGCTATATGCCATGGGAGAGAGACTATAGGATACAGGGAAGGGACGATCCTACGGGAAGGATGGAGTGTGGGCGGGGCAGGGCAGGAGTAGGACAGAGTTAGGGTTTTAGAGGGGCAGGGCTAGGATGGAGCTGGGGTTGAGGTTGGAAGCAGAGCTTAGGCACTATGGAAAATAAATTTTGTGTATGACAATCCTACTCTTTTTCATTTACAGCAACTTTCATAACTGTAATTATACAGATTTTCAAGTGATCATATAACAAATGGTAAAAATGAATCACTACATCCTGATTCACTAAGACATTTTTCCTCATTCTCTATTTATGGTAAAAGAGGTTGATGGAAATATAAAACAGAGAATTGCCATATTAATTTATTACATACTATAAACCAATATCAAAGCATGATTCAATACACTGTAAGTGAGTAATGTAAAATATACAAAGAAATAAAGAATGGACTAAATGTTAATAAAGTTATATGGCAAACTAGCTGAGACCACTTATCACCATGGCTGCTGTAAATGGGAATGTAAATGCAATTAGTCTATAAAGTGGACACAAGATTAGTCAAATTGCCCCTGATATGCTCACACCCTCTCCAATTAATAACCCCTTTGCTTTTGCACACAAGACACATTAGGCACACTGCTTATAGAATAGGGGCATAAGTCTGATGCAATAGAAACAGAGAAAAATTAAGTCAGGTAAAGACCATTTTGCCTATCTAGTCTATCTCTGTATGACATTACTATCCATTCCTCTCCCTTAGAGATCCAATGTACTTATCCCAAGTTTTCAGATATATTTTTTTGTCTCCACTACCTCCACTGGGAGCCCATTCCACACATTCCCATAAAAAAAAGTATTTTTTGAGGTCATTTCTTAGTCTATCTCCTTTTGCCTTCATTCTATGTCTCCTCATTCCAGAGCTTCCTTTCAATTGAAAGAGACTCAGCTCATGCACATTTATGCCATGTAGGTAATTAAATGTCTCTCTAGAATAATAATAACAATATATAAATCAAATAAAAAAAAAAAAATGTTATTAGCCAAATGGTGGAAATGCCCACTGAAAAACCATTTCATTAAAGTGGAGAAAAAAGCCTCAACTTTTATTTCATATGGAAACGGCAACCCAATTAGTTTTTTAGACGTTCTTATTATGTATCATGGGCAAAAAAACTCCACTATTACTCACAAATGTAATCTTTCAAAACGGGAACATATCCCACTACTGTGCACTGGAAAAAGGTAAAAAAACCTATGAAAAAGTTACACTTATCTTCACAGCTGTTATCAGATCCAGGATCGCGATCCGACGCAGTGATCTTCCTGCAATAGCATATTCAGCACCAAAGTGAAGATAAGGAACCGATGTCAAAATCCAACAAGGCTCTTGTTTCGCCAACAAATGGCTGCTTCAGGGAGTTCCTTCCTATTCCGTCCACAATTTGACTTCACTGTAGCGCCTGATTTATAACTCCGTGTCTCATGATGTGATTCCGCCGGAAACCCTGCTTGAAAAGAACAATACTTATAAACAAAAAAAAAAATCAATAAATTAATAGAATGCGCACCATTCAATTATTTGGTTAAGACCATTGGGCCAGATGGTATTCATAAAATAAATGGATCTTTGTTCACTGTGGTATAATCCGGTCTTCACATCCCCCCTTCATACTGTTATTGGAATATGGTCTAGTACAAAACAACAAAATTCTTCAAAAGAGTTTCCTTTCTCAGCACAATGACGAGCACCTGTCTTTTATGAGTGATATTAGACCGGTGTTCAAATAGTCAAGTTTTTTTAATTCCTTTCATTGTGCCCTTTATAACAAAGATCACACGGGCATACTATTGCATAAACTACTCCAATTGTCTCACATGTAGCTTTACATGTCATTCTCCCAAGGTTTTCTACCTGGAATATGTACTTGATCTCCTTCACAAATCAAAGAACAGGCTGTGCAGTGGTTGCAGCGAAATAGACCCACCCATTCCACCCCTTTATTGGACCATACAAATCTTTCAAGTTCTTATTCCGTGAAAATGCCATTTTACAGTCCAACATTTGGCAGTTCTGTTTTGTTTGCATCATCGGCCATAGACTTTTAATTTTCCTTCCCAACCGCTGGGAAATACCAGAAAATCACAATACGCATGTTACAAAATCTGTAGTCTCAGGGCTCTGTTTATACTGCAGAAACTGTTCTCGAGAACTAAATCTAGCTCGTTTATATGCCTTTGAGATCACCGATTTTGGGTATCCTCGTTCTTCATATTTATTTTTCAACACACTTGCTTTACTCATAAATTCCTCAGTAGAGTGGCAGATTCTTCAATACCTAAAAAATTGCAATACAGGTAGGTTATTCTTTAAGGTACTTGGATGCACACTTGTATATCGCAACAGCGTATTCCTATCAGATGGCTTTGTAAATACAGATGTCAAAAAAATACCATGTCTCTACCATATTACCCTTATCCTGCCCAATGACATAGTGAGGGACAGGGAGAGGGGGGACAGACCGCACCAGACACCATCTTGGCAGAAGCACTGCCACCTCTCCTGCTCTCTGCCCATCCACTTACCTCTTCAAATGATCGCCAGCAGTGAGCAGCATTTTTAACCTGCTGCTTGCGCCAGCCTCAGCCCTCCCTTTGACATCATTTCCTGAGAAGTGGTGTCAGAGGTGAAAAGGCGCTGCTAACCTTCTCAGAATCTGACCTCACTACGACAACCCAATTGCTGTATATAATATGGGTTTATTAGTGAGCTGGTGAGCTACTTAATTGGCGTTCCTGCTGCGATCCGAGTGGTCTGGTCGGGTGACAGATGGGGAGTTTTGAGATATTTTGAGATAGCTTTGAGATATACATATTGAGATCTTTAAGTCTGTCCTCACATGCTTTATACTGAAGACCCCAATGACATTTTAGTAGCCTTCCCCCAGACCGACTCCATCCTGTTTATATCTTTTTAAAGGTGCGGTATCAAGAAGTGTATACAATATTCTAAATGAGACAAATTAGTGCCAATTAATGTTAATGAAGGGCAGAGAGAGGGAGGAGATGGTACACATGGATAGATGGGAAGGGAAGACATGGAACAGTAGATAGATTTGAGAAGGAAGCAGAAAAATTGAAGAAAGTTGATGCCAAAGATGGATGTAGGGCAGAAAGTGAAGAAGTAGAGAAAAACAGCAAATGGATAAGAAGGCCCTGGAAGCACAGACAGAATGAAGTTCAATCAGAAACTGGGAAAACATGATTAGAAAAATAAAATCAGCAGACAACAAAGGTAGGAAAAATTATTTTATTTTCAATTTAGTGATTGAAATATGGCAGTTTTGAGAATTTACATCAGCTGTCTACTGTATATTTTACACTGTTCAGGAAGAAATGCATTTGTTTCTTTTTCTCTGGTTGTGTACTGCAGGCAGAGTCTGGCATCTTATGGTTTCGTTTGTGTGTATTACAACTTTTAGTTTGTGGTCCTGTATTTGCATAGCATTTATCTGTGTTCTGCATGTGTGACCAAGGTCAGGTATTCTGGTAGGAATGAATGTTGAGAAGTGCACTGTGTAGTTTAATTTTGTGATTAACCATTATGTATTGTTAATAAGATTATATTGTGTGTATATATGAAAAATGAATAGAAAAAAATGGTATTATAATTAGTACTATCATTATGAGGTGGGGCCTGGGGCGGAGCTTGGGCACCCGCAATCATTTTGAAAAGTTGGCTCCTATACCAAAAATTGTAGCGTGCTTGTCACTACAAATTAAACTACCATTCATACGGGCTATGCACTATATTTTAGCATGTGTGTGTCACAAATGACCTCAAGGGTATGAGCATAATATTAGAGTGCCTGTTAGCAATAAGGCTGTTCCTTCTCTGAGCTTATGTAATCTATGAATTAGCTAGCATATACATACAAAACTAAACATATGCAGTCCTCTTTTCCTCATGGCTCAGCCCTCTTGCAGAAAACCTATATAAAAATAACTAGTAACATAAGGGGTCCTTTTATTAAGGCACACTAACTGCTAAGGTGCCCATAGAATATAATGGATGCCATAGCATTTAGAGGTGGTTACATCAAAACTTTCCCTCTGCCATGATCTACCTAGATGGAAACAGGAAGTTGCATCAGAGAGGGGCTAATTTCAGACAGCATATAGAATATACTCCCATAGAATCCATGTTTCTATATGTTGTCCTTTCATTATACATACTAATTTTATCAAATACATATTTGGGGACGATTTTCAGAGCAGTTTGACAAGATACATGTCATGAGCACACAGAGCAGTGGTTCTCAAATCTGTCCTGGAGAAATCCCAACCCAGCCAGGATTTCTGGATATTCACACTGGATATGCATGAGAGAAATATGCACACAGCGAAGCAGTACATGCAAATCAAACCCAAGAATAGTCATTGCAGATATTCTGAAAACATGACCGGCTGTGGTTCCCCTAGGACAGTTCTCCTGTCAGTTGATAGCCTTTTGTAAATTGTGGCGTATGATAAAGAAACAGGTACATATGTGAGAGTAAGACAGTAGACAACTTTCGTAGCAACAGGAACTGTGTTATTGATTTAGTGATCTCATCTAATGTTTTACACAGTGGATCAGCAGCAAAAGGTGCTCACCAGAGCAAATCAGTTCATGAATCTAAGCTCCCGTTTTCTATGCTGACATGTCAGTGCACTTCATCAGAAAGGGTTTACAATGTGTGCGGATAAAGTCAAGCCAAGCTCTCAATTAAAAGAGCATAAATGTCATCCATAAATACTTAATACATCCTTACCCTTTAATATTGCTAAAAAAAAAAAAAAATTCTCTTTCAGACTCTTTTCAAAATATTTTTGTGCAACTGATTGACAAAGCTAGAGAGGACATGTGTTCGGACTAGGAAGGCAGACCTTAATCTGAGCAAAGGATCAGGTCCCCTATAGGAAGACTAATTAGTATAATGAATGTTTAGTAAATAGTGAGGTATTTTAAAGTCATAGAATATTTTTTTTAATTGTTTAATTTATAGTAATTTTTTACATATAGGGGTCCTTTTACCAAACTGCGCTAAAATGTGGCCTGCATTATGACTAGCATGTGGGTTTCCCTCGTGCTGAGGCTATTTCCTCATGCTGAGGCCGCATTTCCTGTTTCCCCCGTTAATGGCCACGCACTAAAATCCCAATTAGCATATGGCCATTAGCATGGCAGCCCTTACGACATCTGTTTTCTAGGCCGTAAGGGTTTCCCCGCTAACCATGTGCTAATCTGTTAGTGGGTTGCAATGCAGCTGTGCTAACCTATTATTGCTGGGCCTGCCTACTCTCTGTCCCCAAGCATGCTCTCGGCACTCAAACATAAGTAATTTGTAGCATGTGTGAAGCGCATGCTAATCTGAAAATTATTTCAGCATGCCCCAAAGTAGTGCTTTTTTAATTTGCGATAAGCATGCGTTTGTGGTTACTGCAGCTTTGTAAAAGAGCTCATAGATAACAACCAAGCAAATTACTTGTACAGAAAAGTAAGACAAAACTTGCACAAAATATTCAAAACCTAGAACATACAAATGAACTCTGGGTCTACTACAGTGTACCATTTTAAGAACTCTTAACATTTTATCACAGGAAAAAGAACACAAAGCTCATAGAAGAAATTAGTGGCAAACTTCCACTCCAGATTCAAGTTTCTTCATGGGGGTTCTAAAGGAAAAGAACAGAACGTGCCTGGTCTTCAAAACCCACTTTATTGATAACAAATATTAAAATCCATATGCAAAGTAGTCTTTATCAATGATAAAAGCGTGTAGTAAGTCATGGACTCGACACGGATCGTGTTTCAGCTAAGGTGCCTGCATTAGGAGTCCTGGAACATACAATGGTATAAAATGCCACATGACAAAGATAAACATAAAATGAATATTAGATAATACATAAATAATATAAAAAATGGTATGAAAAAAAGATATAAAAAGGAAGGTTATGATGTGAACATACATACCCAGAATGATAACCAAAAGATTAATGTGGGACCTAAGCTTTACCAAGATCTACAATGACTTCCCATATGGGGGCAATTCTATAAGAGAGTGCCTCAATAATATGTGATAGGCACATATTCTATAAAGACACATGGGCACCCAGTAGGCAGGATAAGGGTGCCAGGAAGTATGTCACACAGGGCACAATTCTAGCTTGGTATAATCATGCCCCGCTGCATACACATGGGTAGCAGTTTATTTGAGTTATTTTGGAGGCCCATGATTAGAGGCTGCCTGGTTTCAGTTTTGGCCAAAAGGCTACAGCCATGTTTTTGGTTTTGGCCAAAATGGACCATGTGGTTTGGGCAGTGGCGTAGCGAGGGTGAGAGGTGCCCGGGCCGTTAGTGCCCCTCCCTTGCCCTCATCTCTGCCTCCCCCCACTCCTTTCCCGATCCCCCCTGCTGCACATGTGGCCCCCTTACATTCCCTTATACTTCTAGTTGTTCACCACCGCAAGCAACAAGAACTTCAACGTGTTCCTCACAACATGCAAGAGATCATGGCAACCATTTTGAGAGTAGTGCTGACATGGGCAAGCTGCCATGGATTGTATTTTACTCAACTTGTGGCATGCAGAAGCTAGATCCTTTGAGAAAGGAACCTTGAGTAATTGTTTTCAAGCACAAATATTGGTCAACCTAAAATGTTAGTAGGGAAATGATATTACAATGAAACAAAGTTTATATATTAGAAAATAATTTGGAACTGAAAATAAGTTATCCTAAGATAACCATTTTTATATATATAGTATATATATATATATATACATATATATATATATATAGGGGTTAATATTCAGCAAGCTGTGTTCAGCATTTTGCTAACCACCAGCAGCATGATGGCCAGAAATTCAATGCCAGGGTATAACTGGGCTTCAGCATTGAATTTCTGGGTTTCTGGAGCTGGATAAAAAAACACAGTGGTTTTCAAACCTGTCCTGGGGGACCCTCAGCCAGTCAGGTTTTCAGGATATCCACATTGGATATTCATAATAGAGATTTGCATGCATTGCCTCCAGTGCATGCAAATCTCTCTCATGAATATTCATTAAGGATCTCCTGAAAACCCAACTGGCTGGGAGTCTTTTAGGACAGGTTTGAGAAGGAAAAGGGGATCCATGGATACAATTAGAGGGTTACTATACAGTACAGAAGGCTGTAAAGTAATAGAGTAATAGATCACTACAGGTCATTGACCTGGGGGGGCCACCGCGGGAGTGGACTGCTGGGCGTGATGGACCTATGGTCTGACTCAGCAGAGGCAATGCTTATGTGCTTATGTACTGGGCTAAACCATAGCTGGTTAAATGCAATTTTCAGCATTTAACTGGCTCTGGGGCACCACATAAAGATAGGACTGACTTTTATGCAATTCTATTTATATGGATACCTTGATCGGTTCTGAATACGAGCACTTAACCAGCCAAGTGCCAACTCCACCTCTTTTTAAAAGGGCGAAAAGGGCGAACAGAATGCTAGGAATGATAAAGAAGGGGGATCACGAATAGACCAGAGAAGTTTATCATGCTGCTTGACCGGGCCATGGTGCGCCCTCACCTGGAGTACTGTGTACAGCACTGGTCATCGTACATGAAGAAGAATACGGTACTACGCGAAAGGGTCCAGAGAAGAGCGACTAAGATGGTTAAGGGGTTGGAGGAGCTGCCATACAGTGAAAGATTAGAGAAACTGGGCCTCTTCTCCCTCAAACAGAGGAGATTGAGAGGGACATGATCAAAACATTCAAGCTACTGAAGGGGATAGACTCAGTAGATAAGGACAGGTTGTTCACCCTCTCCAAGGTAGGGAGAACGAGAGGGCACTCTCTAAAGTTGAAAGGGGATAGATTCCGTACAAACGTAAGGATGTTCTTCACCCAGAGAGTAGTAGAAAACTGGAACGCTCTTCCGGAGTCTTTCATAGGGGAAAACACCCTCCATGGATTCAAGACAAAGTTAGACAAGTTCCTGCTGAACAAGGACGTACGCTGATAGGGCTAGTCTCAGCTAGGCTGCTGGTCTTTAACCAGAGGGCCGCCGCGTGAACAGACTGCTGGGTATGATGGACCACTGGTCTGACCCAGCAGCGGTAATTCTTATGTTCTTATTTTTGCATATTTCAAATTTTACAATTACTGTATAACATGAATGCAAGTAAAGAAATTTCTCATATAAAGTAAAGAAATTTCTCATATAAAGACAAAAAAAAAAAAAGAGTATAAAGGACCCTTATAATACCATACCTCCAAAATTGAAGATAATAGAAAGCAAGATATGGGGAAAAAATTACAAACAGGAAATTAACATTAATATAAAGACACCAAAATCAGTGGTCAGTTACGGATGCAAAAACTGGACACTACGGAAACAAGACAGAAAAAAGATTGACTCATTTGAGCTTTGCTGCTGGAGAAGGATTTTAGGCGTGCCATGGACCGCCAGAAGAACTAACAAATCGATTCTGGAAGAGATCAAACCGGCTATGTCACTCAAAGCCCAAATGATTAAGTTACGACTGTCAGAAGAGGGAGATCACTGGAGAAGGACATCATGTTTGGGAAGATCAAAGGAACTAGGTGAAGAGGGAGACCTGCAATCAGATGGCTGGACACGTTGAAAACAACAATGGGGAAGATGCTGGCGGACTTTTCCGGACTAGCACAAAACCAATTTCTCTTTAGATCCACAATTCATCAAGTCGCTAGGACTCGAGCACGAGTCGATGGCACCTAACAACAACCAGAATCAAAAGAAAAGCTGTAGCCAGCTATACAATACTCCTAATCCCACTGTAGGAAAGTCAAGTCTACATTTAACTCTTCCTTAGAAGCCAAAAATTCTAATAGTTGCCTAGGATCACTAAAAGAGCAACAAGAAGAGGGAACAAAAATACACATCAAACAGTCAACTAAAAACAGCAACAAGGGCCTTCGTGGAATAGAATAACAAAATTGACTTTATTACATGACATGACACTGGCTGTGTTTCGGCAAAAAGTGCTTGCATCAGGGGTCCATACAAATATAATTGGATGGTCAATTTGCCAAACTGAATGAGCCTTCAAAAAACAATCCACACAAACTGGATAAGGTCACAAAAAATATGAACAAAAGGTGCTACATTCCAAATAAAACGGTGCAAGAGTATCCCATTCCAGCCCTTGCTGCTGTTTTTAGTCCACTAGGATCACTAAAGGCATAAGAATTATTCTAAAAGGAAATATAGCTAGTACATGGAAAGGAAAGTAAATAATCTCATTCCTAGGGCCTGTGCATGAGGGTGCAGAGCCAAAATCTCTTACCAACACCTCTGGGTATTCCTTAATAAATCAGTAAAAATCTTAATCTTGGAACCCATGTACTCGTGATTTATATAATGAGAATATAATTTTAAGATTGTATCCTTGTCTAGCTCTAAAGCAAATGTCACTAGAAGTGTAGTCCTTTGAGTTATAAGGTCTAATGAGGAGGATTCCAAAAAGTCCCATCAGATTTACATCTTGGAGATATGTTCCACTTTTATTTCCTGGTAAAACCGTTTCGAGCCAGTTAAATTGCTTGAATATCGACCCCCTGGTTGCCAGTGCTAAGCACTCTCTGTGTATATTCATATCATCTTGGCTGGATATTATCCACTATAAGAAAACCCTAAGCGCGCATGCGCACTTCAAACTCCATGCGTCTTGTAGCGACTCTGGGGTACAGAACAGGACTCTAGAGCCCCCCAGTGGTTGCAAAGAAAAATCCAGATAGCGTGTGACCTGAATTGGAGTCACCCTGCAGGATCGGACTAACCAAAGAAAAACAGGCACCAAAATCAAACCCACTGCTACTGCGGTTCAATCCAAAATATATCACTTTTAATTGCCAATAAATAAAGTCAGGAATGGCATCATCAAACAATAGGCATTGATTCTTGTTCAAAAACAAAACATAAAGCCAAACCACATAGCTCAAAGAAAAGTAAAGATCAGTGTTCTTCTTTTCCAGCACAGCAAGAAAGTACTGTTCATGAGCACTGGCTCTCCTCAGAGCTGATAAATACACAATGCTCTAAGCCTGCTCCCAAGCAGGGTAAACTATTAACAAAAGTGCTTGGCTCAGCACTCTGTTTATAGTCCTTCCCTTGAAGCCTCCAGCAGGTTTAGGAAGCACTGCTGGGTAAATTAGGAGTGTCTCCAGGTTTGTCTTGCAAAAAACAGCTTTTAAAGAAGCTATCCAAAAATCCATTCCCAGGATGTTAACAAACCTCACCCCAAAAAGAGAACTCCCAGCTTCAGGTATTTAAACACAAAAATACTGCAGCGCTCAACAAAGAAAGTCCAAACAAAGCAAAACCCAACAGTTTAAAAAAAACCCGCCAAACTCACTGTTGGTTGCAGGTGGTTATACCCACTTCCATGGCTTCCGGTAAACTAGTCTCCGTTTCACCAACCTCTTCTGGAATCTCCATGTGGCAATCAGTATCCAGCAAGGACGGGTCTTGAGCGAGACCAGACTCTTCCACTTGCATAGGTGTAGGCTTGGTGCATCCCGGGAGGATCTCAGGGAAGGCAGGTTTAAACTAGAGATCTGCACGGGAACGGGGATCATGGGAATCCCGCGGGTCCCGTGGGAATCCCATGGGGATCCCCCCTAGGTCAGCGGGAATCCCACGAGGACCCCTCCCAGGTCCACGGGACTCCCACGGGGACCCCTCCAAGGCTGATGAGACTCCCACAGGGATGGAACTGGGATTCCTTCCTATCCCGACTCGAGGCCTACCTTATTTCTGGTCCGGCGCTGGTCTTTTTCCCGACAAATCAGCAGCATGTCACATAGGCATGGAGATCATCATGTAGGCAGTAAGCTCAACACAGGCAAACATTGGTTCAGCTGTAGCACAATGGGCCAATCACAAACAACCTCAGAGTTCTAAGGTCATTTATGATTGGCCCATTGTGCTGCAGCTGAACCAATGTGTGCCTGTGTTGAGCTTACTGCCTACGTGATGAGCTCCAGAAGAGGGAGAGCCGACGGCCGAGTTGCTGTTTCTGGGGAGCTGCGGTGTTTCACTTTTTGTTGCCTTTGTGCAGCCGCCCAAACGATGAGCAGGATGGCTCTCTGGCTCCCAGCTGCGTTCTGCCCTGCCCCCACCTGAGCTGGCCAAAGTTGCACGGGGTAAGTGTGGGCACTGGGTCTGGAGTAGGGAAGGACCTCTGGGGGCGGGGCGGGTCAGGCCAGAATCCTGCACCTCACCCTCCATGGCTCCCCGCTGCCGTAGTGAAGATGGCTGCAGCTCTTGGGCAATGGGGTGGGCTGGCTTGGAAAGGGCCTATTCCCCTTGCCAAACCACTTGGCAGGAGCTGGCTTGTGCTGCTGAGGTCAGGTTAGTGGGGGTGGGGGAGGGGGAAAGGCATGGTGAGTGCTGGGACTTGGCCTGCATGTGACAGATGGGGGAGGAAAGAGAGGAGAGTCAATTTGGTCCACAGGTTAGGCAGGGGTGGGCTTGGGATTGTGGGGGGACAGCTAGGGGGAAGGGAGAGGGAAGTGACAGGCAGGCCAGGGTTAGGAGAAGAAAGAGTGAGAGCTAGCATGAAGGGAGAGAGTGAGGTGATAGGGAGGATGGGGGGGGCACAAGATAGCAGAAACAAGTAAGCAGACAGTATAGCTAATATGAGAACTAGCAAAAGGGATAGATGACGTCCATCATGAGAGGTAGAGCGAATGAGGCAATGGTGACATGGAGCATGGGATGACAGGTGGCTAGATAATAAGATGGCAAACAGGCCAGCCAAGGTGATAGCCTTCCACCTTGGGCAGAGAGAGATGTAGGGAGAGTAAAGTGGCAGGCTGGATGGGGTGAAGGGGAAGGGAGAGAATCTGGTGACAGAAACAAGCAAAAGGGGGTACAGAAATGATGGTGACGGGATCAGGGGTAGGGAGAGTGTGGTGATGGTGACAAGGAAGCAAGTGGGCCAGTATGAGGGGTAGGGAAGTTGTGTTCTGTATGTATGAGAAGGACTGTTTTCTTTTAGCGTTGACTGTGCAGGATCGATCTGTATTAATCTGGCTTCAGTTTAACAATGGTTATATTAATGTTCTAATGCTCACTGCAGTGTTTATGATGCTCCCTTTTCCTATATGCACCCTTGCTTTGTGACTCATGGATTATTATTAAAAATATATTTTTATAGAGAGGAAGGGGTATTAAAAAAGGAGGGGGGTGTTAAAAAAAAAAAGATTGTATTTTATTGTTGGTCTAAATAAACTAAGGCTTTAAAAAAATCAAAACTTTCTGAAGTAATTGCTGCTTTTTATGGGGACAGGTAACTTTTATGGGGCGATAGGCGAACACGGGTGGGGACAGAGGGGATTCCTCGCGGGGACGGGTGGGGACGCAAGGATTCCTCGCGGGGATGGGTGGGGATGGGTGGGATTTTGGCGGGGACGGGTGTGATTTCTGTCCCCGCGCAACTCTCTAGTTTAAACCTCCTCCCTAGCCGGCCTGCCTGTCTGTGCTCTACTGCAAGTTTATCTACCCTAGGGATCTGCCCTAATCTAGCTGTGTCAGCAGCCCTCACTGTGTCTCTTGGGCTCCCCCAGTGGCGTCCTGGATACTGGTCATCTACCTCATTGTCAGAGGCATCGGACTCCCTCTGGTGGCCTTTGGGGAAATTGTCGGAAACAGAGTCAGACTGAACTTTAATCACTCCTTTCCTGGCTTTCCTTTGTACCTGACCTTGAGCCTTAACTGGGGCCTTAGCAGAAATACCACCCGGATGGTCACAGTCTGTGATCCATACTTACGTGCCGCGCCTGCGCAGTGCCTGCCTCAGCTGATTTCCTGCCCCGATCTCTCACGCCGGCTGACTTTCTGGCTTCTGACTATGCTGCCACTGCTGGTACGCCTCTTCTTCTCACCCCCAGATCAGCAGCGGCAGCAGCTGCGGTTTCATCAAGCAGCCATGGGGCATTTGCTAGGACAGCCCACTTCGATAATGCGAGGTGGGCCAGCCTAGCAAAAGCCCTGAGGCTGCCCAGCCTAGCAGATGCTGGACAGGGAGCAGGGAAGGGAGAAGGGGTACTACTGGACAGGGGGGAGGTAAAAGGAAGGGAGAAGGGCTACTGCTGGGCAAGGGGAGCAGGGAAGGGGTGCTGCTGGACAGGGGGAGGTAAAAGGAAGGGAGAAGGGCTACTGCTGGGTAAGGGGAGCAGGGAAGGGGTGCTGCTGGACAGGGGGAGGTAAAAGGAAGGGAGAAGGGCTACTGCTGGACAGGGGGAGCAAGGAAGGGGTGCTGCTGGATAGGGGGAAGACACAGAAAGAAAGGACAGGGGCAGGGGGCAGGGAGATAGACAGACAGACAGGGAGCCAGGGAGCAAGACAGAAAGAAAGACAGACTGGGAGCCAGGGAGCAAGACAGAAAGACAGACAGGCAGGGGACAGGGAGAGAGACAGAAAGAAAGAAAGATAGGCAGGGGGGAGAGAGACAGAAAAAAAGACAGACAGGGAGCCACGGAGCAAGACAGACAGGGGGCAGGGAGACAGACAGAAAGAAATGCCTAAGTCTACACATCTATTCTAGCACCCGTTAATGTAACGGGCTAAAAAAACTAGTTACTGATAAATATGGAGAGCGTTTGGACTGGAGCAGGACTATGAAAAATCAGCCCTTATTCCTGCAGATATTGCTGCACTGGTTTCTTTTTAACCTGAACAACTGAGAGCACAGTAATACTGCCTTCTCATTGTGTTTAAGTCTCAGTATAATACCAGGGAAATATGGCTTTTCATTCCCCTCTGTTAGCAGTAGGAACCCACCAGTGAGCAAAAATAAGGTCTTAAGCTGCTTATTAATAATGTAATAAAATCCACAGGGAGCATTGTTTGCTGCTGTGGAAGAGAAGCCTGAAGTACGCAGGATACTTCCTTAATTCCACATGGCTGGAATAATTTTTTCTTTAACAGTATGCCATAAACCTAGTGTAAAAGGGTGCTCAATGGACTATTCGACTAAAGTTCACAGCATTCCAGCACCCCAGAGCAAGCATGTGCTCCAAGATCAAAGTTGAATAATTTATGAAAAATCAAAAAGGTAAAACGGTGAATTTCTAAAGATTGATTAAACACGTGCTTCATAAGATAAGTAACTTTAAATGCAAAAATATGCTAAAGTAGAACCATAAACCACAAAAAAAAAAAACAAAAAAGAAAACAATTTGAACATATAAACAGACAAAATACTTTGATAAGACTAAGGAAGTATGACTCATAGTCTCATCAAATAAAAGTTATGAAATTCATCAATCCTACATCAAAATGCTGTCTAATTGCTAAAATTGCAGATACTGAAGCTGTGACTATATTTGAAAGTGAATCAATTCTGTTACATTTCTCAAAAAATGCAATTATCTTGCCAATCAAATGTTCAGAATGTTGAATGAATGGAACATGTTAAGAAGGTTAATTAAGGAGTGTTTTGGCTCTTGGTACAGCAGGCCGCTGAAAAGTTCTCAGCCCAACCAAGAAGAGAAGGAGGTGGAGCCATGAAACTTACAAGTTATTCCACGCTTTTCTTTTCTTTAATCAAATTTTTATCATACAATTCTTAAAGAACTGTAAAGGATAAAGATACACATCGGGTAAAAAGAAAAGGATATAAACAATATCTAATACAAATCTTTCTAGCCCACATTAATTTGGGGGAGCCACCATAATTTCAAAATACGATTAAAGAAAATGTATTCCACGCTTTTCTTGACACTTTTCATGTTATTTCATATCATTGAAATGAAAAGTGTCAAGAAAAAAATGGCTCCACATCCATCTCTTCTTGGTTGGGCTGAGAACTTTTTAGCGGCCTCTCGTATATCTGTAGGCTGGCAATGTATCCTACCAACTATGGTACCGTGTTTTAAGTAGGTTAGATTTGCATGCCTTTTACTTAAAACAGGGACAGCTGAAATGTAGCGACTTGAGGTGCAGTTCTTTCAAACTATGCGTTTATTATGTTTTATATTGCTAATGACACATGAATTCCATATATAATACTTGCATTTTCAGACATGAGCAACCTCTAATTCAGAGTTTCTTTGGTGCAAAACAGTTAAGTACCTTTATCTCAGGGGTCTCAAAGTCCCTCCTTGAGGGCCGCAATCCAGTCGGGTTTTCAGGATTTCCAGAAATGCAAATATACTGTAGGGTGTTCAAATCAATAGTCAAAAACCAAAAAACACCCTAAAGTGACATGCATCCAAAAGAATCTTGCTTGACATTTGGAACGGGCCTCAGAGACCAGATTTTCCCAATGAATATGCATGAGATCTATGTGCATGCACTGCTTTCAATGCATATTCATTGGGGAAATCCTGAAAACCCGACTGGATTGCGGCCCTCCAGGAGGGACTTTGAGATCCCTGCTTTATCTTATAAACTTGGTAACAGTTTAACTCTGTTTGCTGGAACCCTGGGGCTCGGGGGCTAAGGGTCCTGTGGACTTCTGTAGCCCAGTTGCACTTCTACCCCTAATTCTAGAAAGCTTACAAATTTGCACATGCATACATTTTGTCCAGCAACTGTCTTGGATAGGGCACATATAAACTAGACTCAGAGGTCTCAATAATAACTTCAAAGACAGTGGATCATAATTTAACAAAGTTATAGGGCTCCTTTTACTAAGCTGCGACAGCGGTTTTAGCGCGCGCTAAACGCTAACGCCAGCATTGAGCTGGCGTTAGTTCTAGCTGCCTAGCGCGGGTTTAGCGTGCGCTAAAATTCTGCGTGCACTAAAAACGCTATCGTAGCTTAGTAAAAGAAGCCCATAGTCCCAACAGATATGTTTGACCCCCCTGTCAACATAGAAATTATGGCTAAATTATATTCAAATGAAGCAGATATGAATTGGATACAAAGTGATCCCTATTCAACCTAAGCAAAAGCCTTCTTTATGACTCTGTACCTTTTATTCAGTCTCTTCATATATCAACCAAAAACAAGGGAATACCTAATTGCAAAAGACCAAATATACAACACAAAGAGCAAAAAGGTAATAAATATTTAGTCACATCAATTGATACATCATATATAAAAATATATAAAAAATAAAAAATCATACAATATGATGGATTGCCAACAAATATAAATAATGCTGTCAAAGATAAAATCACTGTTTACTGTTAGTCTGTCAAGATAAAAATCACCAGGTATCAAATGCCCAACATGTTCCAGCATAAAATAAAGAGTGGAATTGTCCTAATCAGCCTGATGACCACAACCTATTGTAAAAATGTCCTTTTACTCATCCAGTGTTCTGTCATTCTGGTTTTAATCATCCGTTTAGTTCTCGCATGGACATATACCCCATCTTCTACGAAACCACGCTAGTGGTTTCTAGCACGGGGAGCCACGCTGAATGGCCCGTGCTGCTCCCGATGCTTATAGGAACTCAATTAGTGTCGGGAGCAGTGCGGGACATTCAGCGCGGCTCCCTGCGCTAGAAACCGCTAGCGTTGCAATCACAAAAAATCACCGCTAGTATTGGAATCACAAAAACTTTTAATTTGACGTTGAACCTTTTAACTGGATGTTCATAACTTAAAATAGTTATGCTATGTTTCAGATAGAACAATGACCGCAGGGTACATGGCCAAGAGAACCGTAAACATAATTGGTTCCACATTATATAAAAATCTTTTTCACCATACTATTAATTATCCAAGGTTCTTTATTTATCATATACACAGTAAACATAGCTTGTTCTACATAAATATATAATTTTTTATGACATGGTTTTAAAATTTCATCTTATAATTGCTGTAAGTTTTAAAGTATTAATTTATGTATATGAGATATATATTTAATTATAATGTTGGCTTTGGTCTTATATATTATTAATATTTTGTCTTTATGTGTTATTAAGTATTTCTAATTTATAAGGTGCTATGGTTATGTCAGTATAGATTTATGCTTATTCATATTCATGTGTTTTTACTTGTGATCTGATGCATTTTCATGTTGTTAATCTATTTATTTATGTATGTATATATTTGTAGGCTCCTGAAGAAGGCCTGTTCGGCCAAAACATGTACATGTCGAGTCATTGAGTGAATAAAGTGATTTGAACATTGGATGAGTAAAAGGAAATTTTTACAATAGGTTGTGGTCATCAGTATGATTAGGACAATTCCACTCTTTATTTTATGTATTTGAGTTTGTGGATTTGTTTCCCTTGTTTAATGCCCCAACATGTTTCAGCTTCATGGGACTGCAGCAGAGGGAACGTGTTGCGGATGCCGACAGCAGCCTGCTAGAATTGCTACAGCTGACTTGCGACCTTCTGCAGGCTGATTTTTTTTTTTTTGTAAATCTTTATTGGTTTTCAAACTTCAATATGTAATACAATTGATATATCAGAAAGACTGCACAAAAAAACACACTATTAACTATATAATTATTACATTAACAATCATTTCTCCACTCCTGAACTTATTATTTGAACAATAAAACATATAAAATAATTTCAATATTACAATGAAATAAATAAACTTTTCAAAATATATTTCCCACCCCCAACCCACCCACCCTCCCTGGATGTGCAATGAATGTAATGAAAAAAGAAAGAAACATGACCTTAATTATATTACAATAAAATTAGTCAATGGACTCCATACATCTTTAAAAGACTTATTATTCCAAAATGTACTGCCATCATCTTTTCATACTCTGCAGGCTGCTTTGAAGGTGAGACCGGGAAGCCAGAGGAAGCTATAAAGAAGGGGAAAAACATGCAGGTTTTTTTTTGGGGGGGGGGAGGGCAGGCCCTGATGTAGAAGTACAAGGAGAGAGGGTAGGGGAATTCCAAAGAGACATGCATATGCCAGACTGAGGGGGAGGGGGAGGGAGAAGAAATAATGGGTCTAAAAACAGAGGAGAGGGAGAGAGATGGTGGACAAAGGGATGGTGTGGAGGAGGGAATAGAGATACTGGATAGGAGGGTAGTTAGGAAGAGAAAGGGAGAGATGATGGACCTTGGGGTGGTGGGGAAGGAGGGAGAGATGCTAGATGAAAAGGTAGTTGCGAAAAGGAGATGATGGATCTGGGGATGGTGGGGTCCATCGCTGTAGCTGCGGGGATAGAGACGAAAAAAAAGTTGCCAGACCTCCGGAGGAGGGAAGGGAAACGGAAGGGGAGGACAGAGATGGAAGATGGATGGTTAGCACCGAGAAAGAAGAAAACGACAAATGGGCAGGAGACCCTGGCAAATGAGTTATCAGAAGACAAAGAGAAACCAGAGCCTGGGACCAACATGATTTGAATAATGAACAGACAACAAAAAGGTAGAAAAAATAATTTTATTTTCTATTTTGTGATTGCAATATGTCAGATTTGAAATGTGTACCCTGTCAGAGCTGGTGTTAGATAGCAAGTGTGAACTAGGACCTAAGAGAGGAAAAGTCTTTTATATTTATTTTGTTTACACCACAGAGCCGGCATGGGGTTGGAGAGATTGTAACCCTATACTTCTACTAAGACTAAGTATCTTAATAAAAAATTTGGCCCATGACTTAGCCTGTGTTAGAGATTTCGGCCCCTTCTGTGATTGAGTTTGACACCCCTGTCCTAAACTGAGGGATGCACAGATCTAACCTAGCAGTGAGTGTACCTTTAGCACAGCACAACTACTTGGCACACAGATGGCAACAATTTGTGCACAAAAATATTATCCAAAAACGTACTGTAGATTAAGTTAAACAGCAGGACTTCATTCATTCATATCAAAAGATACAACAGACAAAAAATAATATAACAAACGGAGAAAAACAAGCCTCATACACAGGCAGCTGGGACTACACAAGTACCCTAAGCCAGTCCACAGGGCCGGCATGCCCATCAGGCCCAAGACAGTGTTCTTCAGCCGCCGGTCCACAGTGTGATCAACTCAGTGTCTTCAGGCCGGCTCCCTGAGTGCTGCAGTGCACAAAGCTGTGGGAAAAGGCTCCTACGCACGGCCTGCACCTGAACCGGAAGCCTTCTCTCTGACATCGCAGCGTCAGAAGGAAGGCTTCCAGATGAAGCGCGGGACGCTGCCCACAGCTTTGTGCAATGCAGCACTCAGGGAGCCGGTCCAAAGATGCTGCATTGCTCGCACAGTGGACCGGCCCAAAGATAACACCGGGGGGCAGGCCAGAAGGAAAGGCACATGGAGGGAGAGAGACAACGGTAGGGGAAATGCTTTGTACTTTGTGTATTTTAATTTTGTGGTTAACCATTATGTGTTGTTAATACAATTATATTGTGTGTATATATGAAAAATGAATGGAAAAAATGGTGTTATAATTAGTACTATTATGGGGGTGGGGTCTGGGACAGAGATTGAGTGGAGATGGGCACGACTTAGCCCAGTGTTCTTCAACTGCTGGTCCGCGGACCGGTGCCGGTCCACAAAATAATTATTTTATTTACGCCGGTCCATAGGTGTCAAAAGGTGTGAAGACATATTTAACTGATTTATATTTGATCACACATCTACATGAAAATTTAAGAACAAGCAGAGTACTAAGTTGTAACATTCCAAACGTTAAGAAAAGAAACTTCGTATGTTGCCTCTATGTGTCCTTGGTTAGATCTGAACACAGCCAATTCAGGCCTGTGTTTGGCCAGCAGTGATTAAACTTGGGTCAATTACATATGGGTGCATGGAAGGAGCTCAAGGATTCAGGCTATGTGAGATCTCCAAACTGGAAAAACCGGCTAGTCTTATCTATCTCTGGTACGGATCCATATGGCATTGCATCTGCAACACTGTAGGGATACAAGTCACCGCACAAATGCATCCATTTTGCTCTGTGTACAGCAGCAGCCCAAAAAGTGAACAGAATACTAGGAATTATTAGGAAAGGGATAAACAATGACAGATATTATAATGTCTCTGTGATACAACCTTACCTTGCATATTGTATGCAATTCTGGTTGCTGTATCTCAAAAAATATATAGCAGATATAGATAAAGTTCAAAGAAGGGCACCCAAAATGATTAAGGGGATGGTACTCCTCTCATATGAGGAAAAGCATAAGAGGTTAGGTCTCTTGCTTGTATTGATATCATGGGCGTGCCCAGCTGCTATTGATGGAAAATAAAAGAATGCAAGGTGATACAAGGAGATTAACCATGGGGTAAATGAGACAGGTGAATTGTGGAACTGTCTGTAAAAAGGTTATTTTAAATTGGCTATGATAGAATCAACTGAATAGCAATAATAAAGTTTTTATAAGCTGGAATTCTCAGAGAGAAAAAAGTAGCCTAGAGTTAGAAAGGAAAAAAAGAACACGCTGACATGGATAGAGGAAGTTTATGTTAAGAACTTTCAGGAAATGAAACAAGGGGTGATGGGTTTCCCAGAGGGACAGGATGCAGCCTTTGCAGAGAGGCCTTAGAAGTTAAGTCTGTTCCTTATAAATTAAAACACAAAGCTAATTAGGAAAGTTCATACAGAAGTTATGGGGATAGAAAAAGTAAAATACTGCCACCTGCTGGGTTTAAGAATTGGCCTTGACATTAGTAAATCTGGGATTTAAATGTAATGACGTAAGGTATTCCTGGGAAGGAAGTCATGTGATCAACTGTGCCATTGTATTCTAAAATATGGTAATTCTTACAATGATGTCAGATTAGGTATAAAATATCTTTGGTTTTAACCCTCCTTTGGAGAGCACAGAAAATTTGATGACATGTATTGGCTCTCCCCAGACATGAAAGGCATTACTAAACATGAATTTTATTATTAAATGGCTTATTCTCATATCTGTTATTTGAATTCACAGAACGGAGTCTCTAGCCCAGTCATGGTGGGATAGAGAGTCCATTCTGGTAATTCTTTTGGCCCCGCTGTTCAAGTCTTCCAGCCTGGCTTGAACACTTGGAAAAGAGGCAGCTGAGAGGGGATATCATAGCAGAAATGCCAAGTCTTACTCATTAGAAGTGTGTCACACTCTTATGAAAGTTCACTCACTCTCATGCTCTGAGTCATAGGCATCAGAACAGGGGGGGCATGGCCTCCCCAAAATTTTGGATGTAGGAGCAAAGCTTTTTATCGCCCCATGGGAACAGTAAAAATCCTTGCTCCCGCAGGGAAAAAAATCCCCCCAGACAATCCCCTCTGCCAGGTTCCCTCCTTATGATGCAACCTCCTGTTTTTGTGAAAACATGAAGTTGCATCACATGAAGGGACCCAGCAGATGAAAGGCCACAAGTAGGCCTGTGTAGGATCAGCTGGCTCGAGAAAGGAGGGAGGAAAGAAGGCTTGGGGCAGGGAGAAAGGGCAGTGTAATCTGGTGCTGCAGATAGGAAGCAGGTGCAGAATATCAGGGGTGGTTGCAGTTATTGGACCTGCGAGGGAGGAGGCTGGAGGTCAGACATGCTGGATCTGCAGAAATTGGGGAGGGAAGAGAAGAAAAGGCAAGGCAGAGATGGGCTGAGGATGGGGCTAGAGGAAAGGGCACAGAAGGTAGGGCTGGAACTGGAGGAGGGCTGGTGCTAGAGGGAAGGAAAAATGGTGCTGGACCCACAGATGGGCAGGGGCTGGATCTGAAGGGAAAGGAGAGACCTGCAGGACCTTAAGGAGGGGGGCTGGAATTGGATGGAAGGGAGATATATGTTGGACCTACACAAGGGGGAGATGGAACTGAAGCATAGGGAGAGAGGTACTAGAGATGGAGGAAAGGGAGAGGATGCTAGAGCTAAAGGAAAGGGAAAAGCTGCTGGAGCTGTGCGTGTATGGAGCCTGGAGATACACCTCTGTGTGTGTTGGGGGGCTGCTGGAAACAAAAGTACCAAGGTGCTGGACTGGGGGGGGAGGTGCTGAAAGGAAGGGAAAGAGAGATGCTTTTATTAAGCAGATGAAAGAAGCAGGGGTGAAATACTGAACATACAGCAGAGGAAAGGAGGGAAGGAAGAGAAAGGGAGATATAAGAAACAGAGGATAAATAATGGGCATGGAGAGGAGTACTGGGACAGGGACACAAACATGGACATGGAAGGACAATGCTAGATTTGGGAAGGGATATAGGGACACAAAGGGCTAGATATGGGGGATAACAGGAACACAGAAAGAAGATGCTGAACTTGGGGGCATAGGGATGCAAGGGGAGGGGTTAGAGATATAGAGTGATGATAAATGTGGGGAGATAGACACAGGGGAGATGCTGTACAGGGAAGTATAGGGGACTCAGAGAAGGGAAAGATAGGTACACAGAGATGAAAGATGAACGGTAAGCATGGAGAAAGAATAAATATCAAATGAGCAGGCGAGTGAATTAAGAGAAGACAGAGAGAAACAGAAACCATAGTCTGGGACCAATATGACTTCAAAATAAAATCAAAAATCAAAAATAAGAAAAAGCCTACTCTACACGAGAGGGATCACAACATGTAAACTGGAAGGAAAAGACCTGCTCTCAATTCTGGGAACTATCTTAAACCTGCGGGCTTTCAAACATAAGAACATAAGAATTGCCGCTGCTGGGTCAGACGGATATGATGCTACTCAAAAGGGTCCAGAGAAGAGCAACTAAGATGGTTAAGGGGCTGGAGGAGTTGCCGTACAGCGAAAGATTAGAGAAACTGGGCCTCTTCTCCCTCAAACAGAGGAGACTGAGAGGGGACATGATCGAAACATTCAAGGTACAGAAGGGAATAGACTTAGTAGATAAGGATAGGTTGTTCACCCTCTCCAAGGTAGGGAGAACGAGAGGGCACTCTCTAAAATTGAAAGGGGATAGATTCTGTACGAACATAAGGAAGTTCTTCTTCACCCAGAGAGTGGTAGAGAATTGGAACGCTCTTCCGAAATTTGTCATAGGGGAAAACACCCTCCATGGATTCAAGACAAAGTTAGACAAGTTCCTGCTGAACCAGAACGTACGCTGATAGAGCTACTCTCAGGGCGCTGGTCTTTGACCAGAGGGCCGCCGCGTGAGTGGACTGCTGGGCACGATGCAATACATGATTAATATTGGTTAGATACACCAGGAATCTCTAGAGATTTAATAAATAGCTGGGGATGGCTATCAGTTCATGGGAACTTGTTGGCAGGAAGTAAATGTTCACCAGGGCATATCAGGCATAAAACACACAAGAGTGCATGCAAGGAGCAGTGCTTGATTTAGTTTTCAGTGGGAGACATCCCTGAGTTTGCCCCTGAAGAAGGAAATGAAACGGAGCTCTGTAGGGCGATCAGTTGGCACTCCAGGACAACAGACCCTCTTACTAGATGGATGCTGGTGGCTTCTCAGATAAGTCCTTGGAGATGGCAGTTTAAATATATTGGACAAATGATTTCTTGCTTTCTCAAGGCTCATCAATTAGTGATTTTGCACTCAGTGTGCTTTTTGAAATTCAGGAACAATGTGACTTTGTACCTGACATTATCCCAGGACAAGCAGGCAGCATATTCTTGACTGATGGGTGACGGCACCGACGGAGCCCCGGTACGGACAATTTTAGAGTGATTGCACTCTAAGAACTTGGAAAGTTCTAGCAGGCCGCACCGCGCACGCGCGAGTGCCTTCCCGCCCGACGAAGGCGCGCGGTCCCCAGTTTCTTAGTTTCCGCGGAGCTAAGAAGTCGCACTTTTCAACGGCTGTTGAAAAGATTTTTTTCTGTCGCCTTCCCGCTCGCGTAATCTTTTTGGAAATTATATTTCCTTTTTTTCTTTTATTATTTTCTTTCAAAAAAAAAAACACACAGTTTTCTTTTTTCTTCATTTCGTCGGTTTTGCCCCGGCGGGGCCTGCTGCCACCATCGAGGCCTCGGCCTTCGATTTGGCAGAAGCCGTTTTTCCTTTCATGCCCCCCCAGCCAGGTTTTAAAAAGTGCCAGCGGTGTGCACGGCCTATCTCTCTTACGGACCCGCACAATTGGTGCTTACAGTGCCTGGGTCCAGAGCATCAGGCTTCTACCTGCACCCGCTGTGCCACTTTGAAAAAACGTACATTAAAAAACCGACAAATCCAACGTTTGCTTTTCGGTGCCGATATGTCTGACCCTGCGGCATCGACACCGGCATCGGCACCACTTCAGTCGGCACCCATTTCGTCGACACCGCACAACACCGCGCTGGCATCGCAACACTCAGGTAAGCCGGCTAAGAAGCCATCTCTGCTGGAGCGTCCTCCGGTCTCGATGGCAGCGAGCCCAGTCCTGCTGACCACGAGGCGCCCGCGAAAGCGCTCCGCCCCTATTGAGGTGATTCCCTCGACCTCGGGCTCCTCATCCTTGGGGCGTCGAGCGGCACCGCAGGTACCGCAGAAGAAAAAGGCGGTACCGGTGCCCTCTCTGGACGAGCGCATTGCAGCCGTCCTGCAGGTGCAGCTCAAGGAGCAGTTGCAACAGCTCCTTCCTGCTCTCCTGGCACCGAGCCTTCCAGTCCCGGTCTGGTCTGAGCCCCCGGTACCGACAGTGGAGCAACCTCTTTTGTCCGCGTCCACTTTGTCGGTACCGGTCCACTCCGCTTCTTCGGCCTCGATGCCAATCCTCGCACCGGAACCGAGAGCTCATCACCAGGCTGTTCAGACTGCGGCACCGGTACAGCCTGTAACATCTCCCGGTACCGTGTCTATGAGGTCGGGTAAGTCGGCACGCAAAACCCGACACCTGGAACCCTTCACTCCGGAGTCTCAAGACCGTAGCTCCCATATTAGGGACCCTGATCTGTGGGGGGACTCCAAAGAGCCTTTTCTTTCTGAGGGTGAGTGTTCCTCGGATGAGGATGATCCTGCTGCTCCTGATCCATCCTCCAAACAGGATTCTACATCTTTCACTTCCTTCCTGAAAGATATGTGTGAATCTCTGTCTATTCCTTTGGAGGCTGAGTCTAAAAAATCCAAAGCCTTCCTTGATGCACTGGATTTTTGATCAGCCTCCAAAGGAATTTCTCAAACTTCCCCTCCATGACATCTTGAGGGAAACTTTTTATAAGAATCTGGAGACTCCTTTAACCATCCCTGGAGCCCCTCGTAAATTAGATTCTTTATACAAAGTGATTCCTATCCCTGGATTTGATAAGCCGCAGCTTCCGCATGAATCTCTTCTTGTGGAATCTACGCTTAAGAAGTCTACAGGAGCTAGTGTATATGCTTCTGTCCCTCCTGGCAGGGAAGGTAAAGCCATGGACAAGTTTGGTAAAAGATTATACCAGAATGCCATGCTAGCTAACAGATCTGGTAATTATGCTTTCCATTTTTCTTTTTATCTCAAGCATCTTCTTACCACCATGGCTTCTTTTGAAAAGTACCTTCCTGAACGAAAACGACCAGCTTTTCACCACTGCTCGTCTTCTCTCTTCCAGCTCCGTAAGTTTCTGGTTCGATCAATTTATGACACATTCGAACTTACCACCAGAGCAACGGCCATGTCTGTGGCTATGCGTCGCCTTGCTTGGCTCAGGGTGTCGGAGCTTGATGTCAACCATCAAGATCGGTTGGCTAATGCTCCATGCCTGGGGAATGAACTTTTTGGGGAATCCATGGACTCTACCACCCAAAAGCTGTCCGCCCATGAAACGAGATGGGATACTCTGCTGAAAACCAAAAAGAAGGCTCCACCGGCGCGGCCTTTCAGACAACAGTTGGCCTATCAACGCCGTTATGTGGCTCGTCCCTTGCCATCAGCTGCCCAACAACCTAGGCGTCAACGTCAGCAACAACGGCAGACTCCTAGGCCACCGCAGCAGCAACCTGTGAAACCTCCTCCACAGCAAAAATCCACACAGCCCTTTTAACTTAGTTCTCCAGGGCATAGCCAGCTTCCTACCATCTGCCCACCTACCTCAACCTATAGGTGGCCGACTTTCTTTTTTCCTCAGCCGTTGGGAAATCATCACCTCGGATAAATGGGTCCTCAACATCATCCGCCACGGCTACTCTCTCAATTTTCAGACACTTCCTGCCCAAAGTCTGCCAAGAGAGTCTGCTTTGAACACACCTCAGTCTTCCCTCCTTCTTCAGGAGGTTCAATCCCTCCTCCTTCTGAACGCCATAGAGGAAGTTCCTCTAGATCAGAAGGGACAGGGATTCTACTCCTGTTACTTTCTAGTCCCCAAAAAAACAGGAGATCTCAGACCCATTCTAGATCTTCGCGATCTCAACAAATGCTTGGTCAAAGAAAAATTCAGGATGCTTTCTCTGGCCACTCTTTACCCTCTTCTCAATCAGGGCGACTGGCTATGCTCCCTCGATCTCAAAGAGGCATACACTCACATACCGGTCAATCTGGCCTCCAGACAGTACCTCCGCTTCATGATCAATCATTGTCATTACAAATACAAGGTGCTGCCCTTCGGTCTTGCCTCCTCTCCAAGAGTGTTCACCAAATGTCTGATTGTGGTGGCTGCCTTTCTATGCTCTCACCACCTTCAAGTCTTTCCTTATCTGGACGATTGGTTAATCAAGGCCAATTCATTTCAGACAGTACTCCTGGCCACCAACCAAACCATCCTGTTTCTACAACTTCTGGGGTTCGAGATCAACCTACCCAAATCTCATCTCATCCGCACAGAGACTTCAATTCATTGGAGCGGTGCTGGACACAGTCCTCATGAGAGCATTCCTGCCGTCCAACTGTCTTCAAACTCTTCAATCTCTATGTCAGCAGGTACTTCCACAACGTTCCATCTCTGCCAAGCAAATGATGATACTCTTGGGTCACATGGCCTCCACAGTTCATGTCACACCCTTTGCACGTCTTCACCTGCGCACTCCTCAATGGACCCTAGCTACCCAGTGGTCCCAAGCAACGGATCCTTGCTCACGACACATATCTGTGACATCATCTCTTCGTCAGTCTCTACAATGGTGGTTGATATCCTCCAATCTCTCCAGAGGTCTTCTGTTCCATCTACCTCCTCATCAACTTGTCATCACCACCGATGCCTCCCCTTATGCCTGGGGAGCTCATCTGAACAAATTCCAAACTCAAGGACTTTGGACGGCCCAGGAAATGAAACATCACATCAATTTCCTGGAACTCAGAGCGATGTTTTATGCCCTCAAGGCCTTTCAACATCTTCTCTTTCCTAAGGTCCTTCTGCTGTGCACAGACAATCAGGTTGCGATGTACTACATCAACAAGCAGGGTGGGACAGGTTCTTGCCTCTTGTGTCAGGAAGCCCAGAAGATTTGGGCTTGGGCCACAGATCACCAACTATTCCTGAAAGCTATCTACATTCAGGGAGCACAGAATTCTTTAGCGGACAAGCTCAGCAGAATTCTCCAGCCTCACGAGTGGACACTCGATCCTTTAACTCTACAGTCCATCTTCGCTCAGTGCGGCACTCCTCAGATAGACTTCTTTGCAGCTCCTCACAATCACCAGCTGCCCCTATTCTGCTCCAGACTCTACTCTCCTCACCATCTGGCAGCGGATGCATTTCTCCTCGATTGGTCCAATCTGTTCCTGTACGCTTTCCCTCCTCTGCCTCTCATGTTAAGAACCTTGTTCAAGCTCAAGAGGAAACGAGCCACCATGATTCTGATTGCTCCACGGTGGCCCAGGCAACATTGGTTCTCCCTTCTACTTCAACTCAGTTCCAGGGAGCCTTTTCTTCTTCCACTGTTTCCTTCTCTGCTTACGCAACATCAGGAGACCCTTCTGCATCCCAACCTTCAGTCTCTGCACCTGACAGCTTGGTTTCTCTCGGGCTGACTTCTCATGATACTCTTTTGTCTCAGCCCGTTCGTTCCATTCTGGATGCCTCCAGGAAACCGGCCACTCTGCAATGTTACCATCAGAAGTGGACACTGTTTTCTTCCTGGTGTCTTCTTCATCATCATGATCCCACTTCCCTTGCAGTGGAGACTTTGTTGGATTATCTTCTTTCTTTGTCTGACTCTGGCCTCAAGTCTACTTCCATCAGAGTCCACCTCAGTGCTATTGCTGCTTTTCATGAGCCAGTTCATGGAAAACTTCTCTCGGCTCATCCCTTGGTGTCCAGATTCATGTGGGGTCTTTTTAATGTGAAACCATCTCTCAAAGCCCCTCCTGTAATCTGGGATCTCAATGTGGTTCTTTCCGCCTTAATGAAGCCTCCATTTGAACCTTTGGCTACCGCTCCTTTCAAGTTTCTCACTTGGAAGGTACTTTTCCTTATTGCTCTTACCTCTGCCAGGAGGGTCAGTGAGCTACATGCACTAGTTGCAGATCCACCTTTTACGGTCTTTCATCATGACAAGGTGGTTCTGCGTACACATCCAAAGTTTCTCCCTAAGGTTGTCTCTGAATTCCATCTCAACCAATCCATTGTTCTGCCTGTCTTCTTTCTGAAACCTCACTCTCATTCTGGAGAACAGGCTCTACATACTTTGGACTGTAAGAGGGCTCTAGCTTACTATTTAGAGCGTACTAAGCCCCACAGATCAGCTCCCCAACTCTTTCTGTCCTTTGATCCGAATAAATTGGGACGTCCTGTTTCTAAACGTATGTTGTCTAATTGGCTGGCAGCGTGCATTTCTTTCTGTTATGCTCAGACCGGACTGACACTGGAAGGTTCTGTCACGGCCCATAGAGTTTGAGCTATGGCAGCATCTGTAGCTTTCCTCCGCTCCACGCCTATTGAGGAAATCTGCAAGGCTGCTACTTGGTCCTCAGTTCATACTTTTACATCTCATTATTGTCTGGATGCTTTCTCCAGATGGGATGGACACTTCGGCCAATCTGTTTTACAAAATTTGTTTTCCTAATGGCCAACCTTCCCACCATCCCTCTTTTTGTTAGCTTGGAGGTCACCCATCAGTCAAGAATATGCTGCCTGCTTGTCCTGGGATAAAGCACAGTTACTTACCGTAACAGGTGTTATCCAGGGACAGCAGGCAGATATTCTTGCGTCCCACCCACCTTCCCGGGTTGGCTTCTTAGCTGGCTTATCCTAACTGGGGACCGCGTGCCTCCGTCGGGCGGGAAGGCACTCGCGCGTGCGCGGTGCGGCCTGCTAGAACTTTCCAAGTTCTTAGAGTGCAATCACTCTAAAATTGTCCGTACCGGGGCTCCGTCGGTGCCGTCACCCATCAGTCAAGAATATCTGCCTGCTGTCCCTGGATAACACCTGTTACGGTAAGTAACTGTGCTCTTTGAGCACTTTATTATTATTATCTTCAATCTCTGCACATTTGAATTTATATTTATTAGAATTTTTTTAACACATCAATTGGTTTTTTAAGCTAGTGGGTGGCTTTAAATGATGTTTATTGGTAACCTTGCATGCACTCTTGGGTGCTTTATGCCTGATATGCCCTGGTGAACTTTTGACTTTCTGCCAACAAGTCCCATCCCCAGCTATTTATTAAATCTCTAGAGATTCCTGGTGTATCTAAACAATATTAATTATGTAGTGCATCGTGCCCAGCAGTCCACTCACGCAGCGGCCCTCTGGAGAATCTCTAGAGATTCCTGGTATATTTAACCAATATTAATCAAGTAGTGCAAACTTTGAAAGCCTGCAGGTTTAAGATAGTTCCCAGAATTGAGGGCAGGTCTTTTCCTTCCAGTTCAAAATAAAATGACCAGACAACAAAAGGTAGAAAAATAATTTTATTTTCTATTTTTTTACTACAATATGTCAGAATTTAAATGTTTATCCTGCTGGAGCTAATGGGGCAGAAATTTGGGAGGGGACCACAAAGCTCACTATCAGGCCATGCCACCTTCAGCTTCCAGCAGGCTTAGGGCTCTCTCTAGCCAGGGAACAGTTACACTAATTGCACTCCCCTAACACCTTCCCCGTCATATGTGATCTTTATATGTTGCACAGTTTAGGAAGAAATTGATCTTTCTTTGGTGTTGTACTACATATTGGTTTAATTTATGTTTATCATTTTTGGTCAGCTATTATGTATATTTGGTATTTGTGTTCTGTGTGTGACCGAGATATTCTGTTAGAATGAATTTCTATATAGCATTCTGTAGTAATTTGGCTTGTTCAGTTTTCCCAATAGTGGGGAGGATATTTGTGAGGGGAGGTAGGTTTTGTTGATCCTTGTTCTCTATTTGTGATTGATAAAATGACAGTTGTACAGAATATTGTTTCTTTTTAGACTTTAATATAATTATTTAAATATAAAATCATAACTGTTTGAGATTTGTGCAGATAGGATCAGACTGAGTTTACGGGGTGGGGTGGGAACGAGAACAGCGTATGCGGGGATGGGACAGGGACAGAGCTCATGGGGACAGGCTGGAGATAGAGACAGATCTTGCAGGGGCGAGGATGGAGACAAACTTTGGGCGGAGAGCCACGCTGAATGGCCCGTGCTGCTCCTCACGCTCATAGAGTCCCTATGAGCATCGGGAGCAGCGCAGGCCTTTTCTCTCCATGTCATTCTCTACTGCTCACCTCCTGCATCTACCTCACTGCTACTGCCCCTAGGTCCAGGATCATATTCAGCACTGCTACGCTTGCTGCCACCTGCTGCCCGCCGCTAGACTGTGCTGTCCCAACCAAATTGCAAAAGGGGATGGAATTCCTTTCGTATGAGAAAAGAGTAAAGAGGTTAGGACTCTTCAGCTTGGAAAAGAGATGGCTGAGGGGAGATATGACTGAACTCTACATTTTTTCTGTGCTTTGTGTAGTTTAATTATGTGGTTACTATTATGTATTGTTAATAAGGTTATATTGGGTGTATATAAAGAATGAATGGAAGAAATTGCATTACAATTAGTACTATTATTATGGGGGTGGCGTCTGGGACTGAGCTTTTGGAGGCCCCCCCCCAAACAAAAAAGTGTTCCGCTGCCTATGCTTTGAGACCTATTTCTCACTCATCAGTGCTTCGGTACTTGTGCACTGATCTTTGCCACTGCTTTCATGAGAAGCAAGTCTCAGAGAAGGAAACGAAGTGATCTAACTGGCTACTGCTTTCCTTTGCCCTGTTTCTTTTCAAGTACACATGCTCTGAAACCGTTGTACATATTTTTAATTACTAGGTAGAATACAATTTTCAGCTCAAAAAATGTACCCAAATTGCTCTCCAAAGAAAAGTCAATATCTTTTAATGCTGCCTTGATTCATTTGCAAAGAAGTACCTGTACTGCATTTAATCATTCTAGATTTATGCCCTAGGTGGGCTACTGAGCTAGAAGGGCCATTGGTCTAAACAAGTAAGGCTATTCTTATGTTCTTATGATCCAAAAAAATATCACTCTTTGGCTTTCAATCTTACTCCTTGGCATGGTAAATCTTTGGCATCTCTCTGACAGAGGTCTATAAAGTCCTGAGTGGAGCAGAACAGGTAATTGTGAATTGTGTGTTTTCTCTTTAAAAAGTACAAAAGACTAGGGGACATTCCAGGGTCATACTTTTAAATTAAATAAGAGAAAATATTTTGCATCAGTCTTCACACACTTTCACTTTTAAATCTGCCTAAAGAAAAAAGCATTTTGAAGTGGATACTCTTCCCAAACAAAATTATGCTGTTTTGAAAATTCAAAACATTGCATGTAGTTTTCTCCCCCTCCCCCCCCCCACACACAGTCCAACATCACCCCAACAATGCCTTTGCTGCAAAACAAGTAGAAGCATGTTCGTTGTTCTATCAAGTATTTAGTTTTAATGTTCAAAAAGTTTTATTGATTTTATATATGAGAAGAATATAAAGCCAACAATATGGGTGTTCAAAAGAACGCAGGATAACAATAGCATTAACAAATGTGAAGTGCATCCACAATGAAAGAATAACCACAAAGGAATAAATGCATAAAAAGGACAAAGATGAGAATACATTAGTTCAAGAAAAGGGTGTACACCCAACAGGAGATGTGTTCTAATAATGAGTCATTGATCCATCATAAAATGTAAAAATAAAAGAAAATGGTATATACAACAAGAGAAATATGACTACCAGAGAAAAGCCTGAGAACAGTTGATAAGGGGTAAGGTAAATTACAGCAAGCATTATTATGAAAAAGTAGAAGTCAAGGATCTGCTTTACAATACTCAAGTACTGGAGACCAAATTTTTGTATAAGTGGACATGGAATTATTACATTCAGCAAAATGACATTCATATTTCACCAGGAGACATATAGAGTTCCACCATTGAGTAACGTGTAGTTTAGTGGTATCCTTCCAATTGTGGAGGATAATGGAGAGAGCGGTGAATAAAAGTATAATTAACAATCGTTCATGAGGGATGGAAAGAGGGGAAGAAAGAATCGAAGAGCCATGAAATAGTAAATCAAAGGAGAAAGTAACAGTGATATGTAAGATACAGGTAATTGTAAATGCAGTGAGAGATTAGAGAACCTGGGCCTCTTCTCCCTTGAAAGGAGGAGACTGAGATCAAAACATTCAAGATAATGAAGGGAATAGACTTAGTAGATAAAGACAGGCTGTTCACTCTCTCCAAGGTAGGGAGAACAAGAGAGCACTCTCTAAAGTTAAAAGGGAATAGATTCCGTACAAATGTAAGGAAGTTCTTCTTCACCCAGAGAGTGTTAGAAATCTGGAACACTCTTCTGGAGGCTGTTATAGGGGGAAACACCCTCCAGGGATTCAAGACAAAGTTAGACAAGTTCCTCCTGAACCAGAACGTACGCAGGTAAGGCTATTCTCAGTTAGGGCACTGGTCTTTGACTTAAGGACCGCCGCGTGAGCGGACTGCTGGGCACGATGGACCACTGGTGTGACCCAGCAGCAGCAATTCTTATGTTCTTATGCTTTTTGTAGGGGATTAGCCCATTCAAAGTGATATCCAGCCAATCCACATAAATGCAGTAATAAAACACATACCCACACAGATTTCCACAGGTTAAAATTCTTCATAATCACGGAAATCCCTTTGAATATTTCCACTTAAAACAGAAGTCTGAGATACGAATTATGCACTTTCTTTCTGTTCGCACAGTTATAAAGTACACTTAGCTCTACTAGTTGCCTGTGGGGTTGTTCTCTCTAACAGAGTGTTTGCAGATGCTAATGATATTCCCTACAACAGTTTGAGAAATAGAATGCATCTAATAAAATTTTCAGGAGCCGAAACTTAACCATCACAAAAGAATATTCTTGGAAATGTCATGTCTAATCTTCAAAGTGCATTTTAAAAGGTAGTAAGTATCCCATTATACTGTAATGTGAAAGCCACATATTGTCTCCATCAGACAGCTAGAAAAGAAGATTAATGCATTATCTTTAATATATGAATGTTGTGTTTCTAGGTGCCCAACTTTAGATTTGGTTTAACACAAAAGGCTTTATTATGTCACCCAAAGGCAAAATGCAGGTTTCTTGTTTAGCACATTGTAGTGCAATTATTCCTGGAGGCCTTTTGCTGAAGGCGTTGTGTCTCTGTACTGTGGTTATGCTGAACTGAATTAACATTCCAGGTATATAATGCATGGCCTGAAAAACAGCCTGGTTATGTGCCACAAGGACCAAAAATGGGAACCTCTTTGTGTGCCTAGGACCCCTTCTAATGGTTGAAAGGATTAAAGGGCCTCTCTATGCTGTAGAGCTCCTCCATAGCTATCATAAAATATAACAACTGCCTCAGACCAGGTGTAGATATTCTGATAGTGTTATTCAAGGCCATCCCTGCTAGTAGGTGAACTAGGTAGATCGGCCTCTAGGGACGGAGTATGGGTGATGACCAGGCCTGTTCCATCCGTCCCCTCTAAGCATACTTCCTATCGGAGGGGAGGGGGGATGTAACAGCAGTTAAATGACTTGCCCAAGGCCACAAGGAGCTGCCATTGGATTTGACCTCCGTGCCTTCCAGTTACCAACCTGTTGCTTTCACCATTAGGCTACTCCTGTTCCTTATTAAGTTTCATCATTTCTATATTTGTTATATTTTCAAATTGGTTATCTTTCTAAATTGGTTTTTTTTTTTAATTCTTTATTTAATTATTTGTTACAATACATTAATAACAAATATTCATGAATGATCACAGCAAACTCAATAAAGAGAACATGAAAATATAGGCAATTATCAACCGTGTTTTAGTCCACATTATCATGGTCGCCAGTACCTTTTAAAAAGGAAAAAAGAATCAAATCCATCAATCTACCATCTAAGGACAGGCAAAATGGCATTTATATTTATACACATCATCCTCCAAAAATAAAATCAGTAATAGAAACTAAACTTTCAACAAAGGTTTTCTCTTTAATAAAGTCTTCTAACTCAGTGGTCTCAAACTCAAACCCTTTGCAGGGCCACATTTTGGATTTGTAGGTACTTGGAGGGCCTCAGAAATAAATAGTTAATGTCTTATTAAAGAAATGACAATTTTGCTTGAGGTAAAACTCTTTATAGTTTATAAATCTTTCCTTTTGGCTTTGTTTTAATAATGATATTGTCATTTATAGCTAAAGAGATATATGATCAAGAAACTGTTTTATTTTACTTTTGTGATTATGATAAACATACCGAGGGCCTCAAAATAGTACCTGGCGGGCCGCATGTGGCCCCCGGGCCGCTTGTTTGAGACCACTGTTCTAACTGGACTGGATCATAAAACACATATTTATCACTTCCATATGATATAAGGCATTTGCATGGAAATTTCAAAATGAAAGTAGCTCCAATTGCCAAAACCTTAGGCTTTAGCGGAAGGAACTGCTTCCTTTTAAACTGGGTTTGTCTAGAGACATCAGGGAAAATTATCACCCATTGGCCACAAAACATCTCTTGTTTTTTCACAAAGTACAATTTTAAAATAGCTTGTTTTTCCAACTCTGTCTTAAAAGTCACAAGAAGAGTTGCACGCTTATCTATTACATCTTTAGACGATTCTAAAAACTGCGAAACATTCAAACTATCAGGTGACACCATTTTGTCCATTTCACCTTCATCTGCCATTACCTTGGAATCTCTTGAGATGTAATACAAATTATCAACTTCAAAAGCTTCCACATTAGTATATTGTAATATCTCTTTCAAATATATTCTCAAGAGTTCCATCGGGGACAGATAATGTGTAATTGGAAAATTTAAAATATGAAGTTTTTTGACCCTAATAGAATTTTCCATTTTTTCTAGTTTAGAATGCATCACCATACTATTCTTAAAAGAACTAATCCCAGTACAGATGATTACTGGGCAAGGCTCAGATGTTCTCCCTAAGGATAAAGTGATCACTCTAAATGATGTTTGGCTCAGCATTAATAGAATAGAGACATCACTGCAAAAAACTGTTTTGGATTTGTGTCAATTTTCATCTGATATAACAGTGAAAATCAAAGAGCAAGAAGGTAAAATTGGTGAAACAGCTGTAAAGTTTGAAAAATTGAACCAAGTAGTAAGCACCTTACAAGCTAGTGCTGTTTCTAATATCTTTCTAAATTGTTAGATACTGTGCATGATTGTCAATTAAGAAATTTTATTTAATTTCCAAAAAAAAACAACACACCACTAATTGTGTAATCACTTTTGAACAACAGATGGCCGAAAGAGAGAGAGAGTTTCTGGCGTTGAGGGCACAGTGATGCAACTTCTTATGAACAGAAAAGATTTAGGTCTGATAGTTTCTATAAAAAGAAATCAACTCAAAAGTACAAGTTACAAGTTTATTAGAATTTGATGGATCGCTTAATCGGTTTGCTAAGCGATGTACAAAATTATTAAAAGAAAAGTGTGAATTACAAAAAGGACAAACCAAATGACAAAATTCTTAGAGACAAGACAAACTTGAGTTGGGAGGAAAGGGGGGAAAAGTTACAATTCTATTTAGAAGAAAAACAAAAAAGGAAATGGGATAGTTAAAATTTAAAAATATTAAGCAAATCTAAAGTTCAAGTATTATAAGCATCTTTAAAAAGATATGATTTTAACGATTTTTTAAAGGAGGAGAGGTCTTTTTCATTTTTAATATAATGTGGTAATGAAGTAGAGAATATCTTTGAAGCTGTTTACCAAAGTTACATCAAACTGACCACAGGAGGCCACTAGTGTGTCAAGAATGAACACTTATGGCTCAATAATCAGGTTAGTCTTATAAGAAGCCATCAGTCTTTATCAATTTTAGCATTCTGGAAAGACTGTTTCCTATGGAATTATTACTAGGGTAAGCCAGAGACATGTTTGGAAAATCAGGTCTCATTAACAGCCAGAGGAATAAAAAACTTGTTTAAAAATAAGCAAAAAAACAACATCCTAAGGTAATTGTGAAACTGTAGCACTTATATTTATCACTATATATTGCTGTTTGGATAAAATAGGGTGGTTGCCATGTTAGTCTAGTTAAAAGTAATAAATAGAAATATAAGGAAAAGAAAAGATGATATATTTTCTTTCAGACTTACTGAGTGAAAAGGTGTGATGACTGTGGTGTTAGTCCACTCTTCAAGGTAATATGTAGAAATAAAACAAAAACATACAGGAAAAAAATAATATCTTTTTTTATTGGACCAACTTAATGTAGTTTATGATTAACTTTCAAAGGTAACCTCCTTCTTCCTCAGATCAGAAATAAGCAAATGTTGGCAACATCAGTATATACGACAAAAGGGAAACATGAAAGCATTTCTGTGGTACAGTAGTTGGAGACAAAAAGGTGACAAAACAGTTTGAATTTCATGGTAGTGGGAAAGAAAGCCAAGGTCTTTCAGACTTACCAAAAACATTTTTTTGACTGACTTCCAAAGGCAGAACCTTCTTCCTTAGGTCAGGACAATATGAGCAAAAGATAAAATATAAGTAAAACAACAACAAAAATATTCCATGAATCTCCAAGTGTTTCTGTTTTCTTGGTTTACAAAGTCATGGTAGAGGTTTCCTATGAGCACTGGAGTATTTACCTTGCCCACCTGTGGTAGAAACCTCTACTGTGGTAACCACAACTCTCCAACTTCTGTCATAAAACTTCTTTCTCTTCAAAATGTTCCATCTTTACCTACTACTATGAAGTCTTTTGCCTTAGGGCAACACGCATCTGAGAATCTAAGAACTGTGAATAAATTAACTACATTTATTCAATAAAGTAAATATCAGAAAGAACAGAGACTTCTTTTCTGATATTTACTTTATTGAATAAATGTAGTTAATTTACACTTCATAGTAGTAGGTAAAGATGGAACATTTTGAAGAGAAAGAATCTAATCTAATCTAAACCTTAGGTTTGTATACCGCATCATCTCTACATTCGTAAAGCTCGACACAGTTAACAAGAGTTAGGGTAGAAAGGAACTCCAGTGGAGGGAAGAGGAAAAATGAAGAGAAAATTTAGAGGACTAGAATAGAAACTGGCCACTTGAAGGGAGAAAAGTTTCAGTTTTATGACAGAAGTTGGAGAGTTAGGGTTACCACAGTAGAGGTTTCTACCACAGGTGGGCAAGGTAAATACTCCAGTGTTCATAGGAAACCTCTACCATGACTTTGTAAAAGCCAGCGTATGTGACCATAAACCAAGAAAACAGAAATATTTCCTCTTGCACTGTAAAAAAACCCAATATATATATAGAGAAATCAGGGCTAGTATTTGGAGGGGGGCGGTGGTTTGAAACCAGGACAGTTGCACCCTGCATGAAGGTGAAAAAATCACAACCTATTTGAGGTCCCCTCCCAAATTTCTGCCCTAGCCTTCAGACATGCCTAACATTCTAAAACCTGGCATATTCCAATCACTAAATAGAAAATACAATTATTCTATCTACTTTTTTGTCTGGTTATATTATTTTTCTAATCTATCCTAATCCTCCCCTATGTTCAGCATCTCCCTATGTCGCCATCCTTATCCTCCCCTTTCCAGTATCTCTCACATTCCTTCCCTTATGTTGAGATTGCCCTGTGTGCTGCCTGTCCCTGTGACCAGAATATCCCCTATTCCTTCTGTCATATCCAGCATTCCTCTCTGTATCTAGTCCCACCCTAAATCCAGAATCTCACTCTGTTCTTACCCTTGTCCAGAAATCCCCTCTCTGTGTGCTATCCCTCCCTGTGTCCAAAATCCCCCATCACTTCCCTCATGTCCAGCATCCCCCCTCTACATTCTCTTTCTCCCCACCCAATCCAGCTTCTCCATCTTTATTTCCTTCTTCTCCTCTGTGTCCTTATTCCCCTTCTCTTGTGCTCTAGTACCTTTTCTCTGGATTCTTATTTCCCAACCCCCCCTTTAATGTCTCTCCAAATCTGCCTGTCACCCACAGCAACTCCCTTCCCTTTGGCCCCACCAGTCCTTCACCCATTGTTGCTACCTGAAGACCTATAACATCTTCCTTCCCTTAGGGTTGCCAGATTTTCCAATTGGAAAATCCAGACCCCCCCTAGACCCGCCCCATTCTGCCCATCTCTGCCCTAATCCCGACCCCTCCCCTCCTGTCCCCTCCCCCCCCTGCTCTTGTCCGCCACTCACCACAGGCGGACTTCTTCCTTGCCCAACGTGATTTGAGCACGCTTTTCAAAACCCAGAGAAAGTGCCAGGTTTTGAAAAGCCGTCCAGAGCCTCGGACAGGTCCTCAAAAGGAGGACACATCTAGGGAAATGTGGACATCTGGTAACCCTACCTTCCCTGCACCCCTACTGGCTCTACCAGCCCCTCACCCGTGGTAGGCATGAGCAGTCCAAAGATCTGTAAATGCAATATGAAAATCAGAAGGCAACACAGAACCTGCCAACCACATACACACTAGCAGCTCTGCTATATCTCACTCCTGCAGAAACAAGAAGTCTGTGTCCTAGGGTCAGCATTCTGCAGATTATCAGTGCACACAAGGCTGGGATGGCTCCTGCTGGCTTCTGATTTTCATATCACTTTTGTAGGTCTTGAGGTGCCCTGGTATAATCCACAGTGGCAGCACAGGAGGGAGAAGATTGGGAGGGAGCACTTCTCGAGTGTGGCAGTCAGCAGAAAGTCAGCACTTGTACTGGTTGGTTTTCTCTTCTGCCAGTCCCTGGCCTCCTTCTGTGAAAATTGGCTAGGCCAGGCACCACAGGGACCAGAGGCAAAAGCACAGGGACCAGGCCAGGCACCACAGGGACCAGAGGCAAAAGCACAGGGACCAGGCCAGGCACCACAGGAACCAGAGGCAAAATCTGCTATGCCTATGGTTCTTTGTTGACAGCCTTCTGAATATCAATTCTTTCACCCTTTCTTCTGTATTAATTTTTGTTAGTAATGGGTATATTTTCTGAAAGGAATTGGTAGCATATGCTAGAGTCAAGTTGATCAATGGCATGCTGGATTATTCTCTCTGTATTTGTAAGGTTCACGAGGTGAAGCATATGCTGAGTTTTATCCCATGCTTTTTTCTAATTTCTCCTAATGTGTGCCTTTCTCAGCCTCATATATTTGCAGTGCCTTCTGTTTTATAATAAGAATACATTTAGGCTTGTGTTTGCTGAGTTTGGCCTAAGACTTCAGTGTTAATTATTTTCAGAATCACATGTTTTTTTAAATGCTGACTTAGTAATTGATTTTCAATGCTGGGCCATGTTCGGGCACTGGCATATAACATCCAGGGCCATAAGGACATGTGCTGGTCAGTAGATCTTATGTGGGTCCTCCTTGCTGATATTTACCTGGGACCTTCATAAGTAGGGTTACCATATTTTCTGTCTGGAAAAATCCAGACCCCCTAGTCCTGCCCCCAGGTCCATCCAGTCCCACCCATCCCTACCCCATCATGCCCTGGTTCTGCCCCATCATGCCCCCAATCCTGTCCCCCTCCCTCGCAAGCCATCAGGGCAGGAGGGGATGGATGGGTCTTGCTAGGGATCTAGATCTCTTTGGGTAGGAGTAGAGGGAATTAGAATCAAGAGGAGGGGTTGGGAGAGGAAGAAGACCAGAGAACCCTTGGGCCATACCTGGAAGATAATTCAGCACCAACTAATGTTCAGTGCCAGTGCCCAGATAACTAGTAAAGAAAGGACTGCTTTTTTTATTTCTGGTCCTATCTGCTTGGTTAGCTATCTGTACACCTACACTGAATATTGCCAGTGTTCAAATATGTGCTTCTGTTTTTACTTTTAACTGCAATTATCAGATGTAACTAGGTAAAAGTAGCGATAATTGGTGAAATTATTACTTCAGTAAAGGTAAAAGTAACAAATGTTATCCTGTACTTCTTTACAAGTAAATTCTGATCAAAAACTGTAGTATAAAGATGGACATTCTGGCAGTCTAGATGAACAATAGCCTGGACATCCAGATAGATCAATTTTAAAAATATTCTAGATGTATTTTTCAAAAATGAGCATTTTCCCGCTGGCGACTTTGGGCGTCTATCACCATACGACCGAATCGGACTTAGACATTTGTTTTGATTATGCCCCTCAATGTTAATGGTGAGCTGCTATCTCTGATATATTATCTCATACTATAAGCACAATTTGAGAAATCTATATAGCATATATAATTCTTTACAGCATATATAATTCTTTGTAACATGTTTAACTCTACTGTATACAGAACTCTATGTAGCAATATGCTGTTTGTAATCCATGTAGAACAGTGTTTCTCAACCCGAGGGTACACAAGCCCCCTGTTGGGGGTGCACGGCCTGGCCTCCAATTCCCACCCATCCATCCGTTGCTGCTGCTGCCACCGCCGCCGCTGCCCAGGATTTCACATTCCTGACCACCCACCCCCCCCATCCCCCCACCACTCCCGCAACAACCTTCTTGGAGTTGCACTCGCTCCTTCAGTCTTCAGCAGCACTCCTTGCAGTAGGCGATTCAGGCACTGCTCGTAAGTGGCTGACCCAGAAGCCTTCTCTCCGACAACAGAGTTGATGTCGGAGATAAGGCTTCTGGGTCAGCCCTGTGCAGCGTGTGAGTTGCTGCTTGCGCCATCCATTGCAGGAATGCTGCTGGGGGCTGAGGACCAAAGGAGGAGCGAGTGCAGTTCAGACAAGTAAGAGGGACATGATGTTTTGTGACCATTTGGGGTTCGATAATAATTGACAGTACTACTAGAAACAGAGCTTTGTGTTGCATTGCAGCTGAAGTGGTTTGCATATTCATATATATATAACCACCTAAAGATATTCATTATATAAATACCATTATCAGAGACTAAGTAGAGCAGGTTCCTAACAAGGAGAAAAGACCTCAGTGTTTCCCGGGAGTCATAGAAATATAGAAAATAGAAATAGACGGCAGATAAGGGCCAAGGCCCATCTAGTCTGCCCACCCCAATGACCCTCCCTACCTGACTCTGCGAATAGATCCCACATGTCTATCCCATTTGGCCTTAAAATCTGGCACGCTGCTGGCCTCAATGACCTGAAGTGGAAGAATGTTCCAGCGATTAACCACCCTTTCAGTGAAGAAGAACTTCCTAGTGTCACCGTGCAGTTTCCCGCCCCTGATTTTCCACGGATGCCCCCTTGTTGCTGTGGGACCCTTGAAAAAGAAGATATCTTCTTCCACCTCGATGCAGCCCGTGAGATACTTGAATGTCTCAATCATATCTCCCCTCTCTCTACGTTCCTCGAGTGAGTAGAGCTGTAACATCCATAGCTGCTCCTCGTATGGGAGATCCTTGAGTCCCGAGACCATCCGGGTGGCCATTCTCTGGACCGATTCCAGTCTCAGCACATCCTTACGGTAATGCGGCCTCCAGAATTGCACACAGTACTCCAGGTGCGGTCTCACCATGGATCTATACAACGGCATAATGACTTCAGGTTTACGGCTGACGAAACTCCTGCGTATGCAACCTATGATTTGCCTTGCTTTGGAGGAAGCTTGCTCCACATTATTTGCAGTCTTCATGTCTTCACTGACGATCACCCCTAAGTCTCGTTCTGCTTCAGTTCTTGTTAGGATCTCGCCATTAAGGATCTTGCATGGATTTTGGCTGCCCAGGTGCATGACTTTGCATTTTTTGGCATTAAAACTGAGTTGCGGGAGGAAGTGACGTCACCGACGCAAATGGGAGCTTGATCAAGAAGCTCCGTTTGGGCCCAGAGCAATCTAAGTCCTTTGTTGAGCTATCGGGCTAGAATTTACTCTCCCTGCAGTAGCGCGGTGTGCAAAGGGTGCAGGGATAGCAGGGCAACGCGCAAGAAGCTCTCGGGAGATAAAGCAGGGCAACGCACGCTGTAACAAGCGCTGGGCCGGAGCGCACGTGGCAGTGCTGTGCCGGAGACTAGCGGCAGTGAGGCGGCAATCTTGGGAGGCGCTATTGCGGCGCTTGCCGATATGCTCTGCGAGCCAGTCCCGGAGTGTTCTTCCACGGACCCCCTGACAAAAGCTGACATGCAGCAGTGGATTTCGGAGGTGAAGTCCGAAATCTCTGCGTTGGCGGTGCAGGTCAGGGAGGCTGTGCAGGAGCTTCGCACTGACTTGGTAGAGGTGGGCACGCACGTGGAGGTGGTTGAAATGCAACTGGAAAGTTGCAAAGAGAATGTCACCGGAGTGCAGCGATCATTGGAAAGCGTGTCTGCTGATTATCAACTGCTTTTGGACAAAATGGAGGATTTGGAGAACCGCGCCCAGCGTAATAACTTGCGGGTGCGGGGCCTTCCTGATCTGCCGGAATACAAGGATATCCGCGCCACCACCATTACCCTGATCCACTGGCTGCTCCAGAACGACACTCTAGAACCGGGACTTGAGAGGTCACACAGTGCTTTGGGGCCCCGAACCACTGACCAGCCTAAGGATATAGTGCTGTGTCTTCAGAGTTTCGTGCTTAAGGAACAGATCTTGCGCAGAGCTCGGGAACTGGGAACAGTGACCTGGGAGGGCCATCGCCTGGAGTTCTATCAAGACCTGGCTGCCGGCACTCTCCAGAAACGTTGCGCCTTCCGGGAGGTGACTAAGGCCCTGCAACGCAGCAATTTACGCTACCGCTGGACCTACCCATTTGGGGTGGTCATTTCCATCAATGGCGTCCATACCAAAGTTTCTACAGTTCGTGAGGCCCGTCTTTTACACAAAGCGGGCATCGAGATTCAAGATTAGCCTGACCCGCCGACGGGGGATGCTTCCACTGGTGCAGGGAATCCAGCTTCCTATCGATGGCAGCGAGCGGAGTGTGGTTCCTGAGGTGGGCGAGGGGGCCGGGGGGGAGGACACCCCCTCCAGGCGACAGCGTCCTCCTCGAATGGCCTTCCCTGATGGCTGATGGATTTTGCCTGTTCCTGTACTGACTACTCACCCCACTCGTTTGGGCGGTTGTTGCCTATTGATGGGGTGTTTCGGACTCCCCCCACTTGTGACAGTGCTTATTGCTTCTGTTTGGAGGACTGGGGGGGCACTCCTTGGATTGGATGTTGCAAGTGGGGTGAGGGGTGGTTTGGGGATGAGACAGGGGTTTGTGTGGCTGTGTGGATGCGGGTTGGGGCAGAGGCTGGTCTTTGGTGGGTTTTGGGAGGGAGGGATTTGGTTCTGGGGTGGTCTTGTATGTTGCAGGGATGGTTGGAGTTTGGTTGAGGGAGTTTGAGTCACGGGCATAGGGGATTTTTCACTTCCTTGTATGCTGGTGGGAGGTCTGCAGGCTCTCACTTTGGGGGAAGGGGGAGGTGAGGGGGGTCATGGGGACGTGTTTGCATGGATGGGGTTATATCCTACTTTGTTTTCTTTGAGTTATGGGGGGGTTTCGGTTAGTCTCCTATAATATCCAGGGTCTTAATTCCCCTAATAAGCGTAGAGCATTCTACCGGGAGCTTCTTCGGTTGAAAGCTGATATCTGTTTTGTTCAAGAAACGCATTTGTTGCAATCCCATGAGCACCTTGTCAAAGATTCCCGATTCCCCCAGGCTTTCTGGGCCTCTCGGGTGGGTACCTCTAAGAGGGGGGGGTAGGGATTCTCATTGGTAAAGGGGTACGTTGTGAGGTACATAGGGTGGTCAGGGACCCTCAGGGTAGGTATATTATGCTTGAGGCACTGATTGAGGGATGCCTGTACTTCCTGGTTAATCTATATGCCCCTAATGAGGGTCAGGGGGCGTTTTATCGTGAGTTGGTACCCCGGATTCTCAAGTTTAAGGGGGGTGCCTTGATTTTGGGTGGGGATCTTAACCTTACTGTGACTCCTCATCTTGACAACTCGGGGAGGGCGGATCAGTATGGGAGGTGGGATCGTAAGCTACTTCGGGAGGCGCTTACAGCCTTAAATGTTGTTGATAGCTGGCGTTGGTTACATCCGTTGGATAGAGATTATACCTATTTTTCTAGAACACATTCCTCCTACTCTAGAATTGATTATGTATTTGTTGAGCGCAGGCTGCTCCGCCGGGTGGAGTTGGCGGAGATTTAATCGATTACGTGGTCGGACCACGCTCCTGTCTGGATACGGTTTATGGGGGAGGGGGGTGGTTCGGGTCGGAAATTTTGGCGGTTCAATGACAGCCTCTTGGATGACCCAGAGGTGGCCGTGCAGATTGAGGGGTGGTTACAGGAATATCTGGAGGATAATGTGGGATGTGGGGCCTCGACGGAGGCTGTCTGGGAGGGGTTGAAGGCCGCCATGAGGGGAAGACTTATTGCTTTGGCCTCCGCTCGGCAGCATAAACGTCGGGAGGCTGCTGCTGCATTGTTACTTCATATAGGCCGTTTGGAGTGTTTGCATAAGCGCCAGCCTTGGGATGTGGAGTTGAGAAGACGGCTACATCAGGCTAGACATGATTTGCAGGCTTTGGATCTGGAGCGACTGCGCTTTAATCTGCAACTTTTGCAACAGAAATATTTTGAATTTTCTAATAAGGCTAGCAGATTGGTTGCACATCGTTTGAAAGTACGTCAAACGCGCAATCAGATCCTCTCGGTCCGGGCGGCTTCTGGAGAGTTACTACGGAAGGACGATGATATCCGGGCACACTTCGTGGAGTTTTACTCCCATCTCTATACCCCGGAAGCGGATGGGACCCCATTGGACATAGATGGCTATTTAGCCTCGGCGGAGTTGCCTCTGATTGCAGAGGGGGACGCTGTCCGGTTGGATCGCCCCCTAACGCTAATTGAAGCTCGTGGGGCACTGCGCTCTATGAAAATGGGAAAGTCGCCTGGGCTGGATGGCTTTACTGTATGTTATTATAAGCGTTTTCAAGATCTTTTGTTACCTCCACTGTTACGCTTCCTTAATTCTCTGGCGGGGAATAGTATGCTTCCTTATTTTATTTTATTTTATTTTATTTATTTATTTATTTTTATTAGTTATTTATTCAATTTTCAATAATACGATTCAAGATTTACTTGTACAGAAAGCTTTAAGTCAGGAAAAAAAGATCACAATAATATTATAAATTCAAGATACTAAATTAACTTAAATCAGCTCAAGTCCACAAAAGATCCAAAATGTAATTATAAAAACGGAAAACAAAGAAATATTTATTAAGGAAAATAATGCAAGTCAGCTGGTAAGGACATCTTAATTATACTATACTCCTCCTTTCTTTTCCTTCTCAAGCCAAGAAAGAGATAGGAAAGTTGTCAGCTGGTAGGGCTCAAAGAAAACATATTTTTGAGAATTATATTGTATAACACATTTGCAAGGATATCGAAGAAAAAATGTTGCTCCAAGAGCTATGATTCCCGGTTTTAACATAAGAAACTCTTTTCTTCGCCTTTGTGTGTCCCTAGCTAAATCTGGGAACATTTGTATTTTGAGTCCCATAAATTCTTTCACTCTATTTTTAAAGAAAAGTCTCAAAATCCAATTCTTATCCATTGTTAGAGCTAAAGTTGCCACTAATGTTGCAGGAGTAGCCATTTCTTTAGCTGATAATTCCAATAATGCCGATACATCTATTGGTCCTTGGCTATCTTCCTGTTGTTGAATTTGATTTTTCTTGGGAAGGTAATACACCTGTGTAAATGGAGGTAATGAACCCTCAGGAACTTCCAATATTTCCATCAGGTATCGTTTTAACATCTCACGTGGAGTAATTGTTGTAATTCCTGGAAAGTTAATCAATCTGATATTATTGCCTCTTGAAAAATTTTTAAATGTTTCAATCTTCCTTCTTAAATTCACATTGTCCTTAATTAAAGTTTCTTAAAGCTGTTTGGAAGATTTTAATTCATTTTTGATACTATCTAAAGATATATTAGAGTCAGCAATATATCTTGTTTTATTTAGGTAATTTCCTTTTCTTGATCTTTCATTTTCCCTTCCACTTGCACTTGTTGAACATTTATTGTTTTCACCATATTAGCCACCAGGTCCCACAAGGCTTCTAAAGCAACTTCTTGGGGCTTAACTATGGTAGGAAATTGCAAATGAGTATTCAAAAGTTTATGCTCACCAGTCGACCGCTCTCCTCCACTTCCCTCCGCCTGAGTGGGTCCAGTTTCAGCTGTTACAACAACCCCGTCCATATTCAGGCTCTCCTGCAAAGCCTGTGAGCCTGAATCGGCTTCCCCAACACAGCTCTGCGCAGCCTCCAGGGGAGAGCCCATCCCGACTTCCGGTAGGCTCTCAACCTCTGGGAAGCTGGTTGCTCGAGGGTGCAAGGGAGGAGGTCTAACGTCGGGGCTTAACGTGGTCTCAAGACTTTGGTGAGGCACCTCCATTCCGTTTGCCTGGGGTGTCTCTAACTGCAATCCTCCCGACGACATCATGGTGCCCTGGAATCGCCGAAACAGCGCTTCAATGTTGCCGGAGGTAGGTGTTCCGGAGCACAGGGAGGCTCCACCGGTGCTCCTTCCCCTTCTTTTCGGCATAGCTAGGAAACAAAGTATAGCTCAAAAGAAAGAGCTCAGAAATTGTCAGCTTTAGCGTCTGTTCGGCGACCTGCATCAGCAGCTTGCATCCGCGGCCATCTTGGATCACATCAATGTTTCTACCATGCTTCCTTATTTTATGCGTTTAGTGGGAATTACGGTATTGGCAAAAGATGGGAAGGACCCTATACAGTGTGCGTCTTATTGATCGATTTCTCTGTTGGGGGTAGACACTAAAATATTTACGAGGATATTGGCGGATAGGTTGATGAGTTGGGTCCCCAGGTTGATACATCCGGACCAATCGGGCTTCGTGGTGGGCTGGCAAGTGGGTGACAATACCCGTAGGGTTTATGATCTGTTTGAATGGCCAGGAGCCGAGCTCGGGAGTTGGTTTTTTTGTCCATCGATGCTGAAAAAGCATTTGATAGGGTCTCCTGGCCTTTTCTGTTTCGGGTTTTGGACTCTATCGGTCTGGGGCCGAGAATGCGGGAATGGATTCGGATCCTGTATACTTGTCCTATTGGCTGTATTAAGGTGAATGGGGGCTATTCTGATATTTTTACATTGGCGAGAGGTACGCGTCAGGGGTGCCCTCTTTCCCCGCTCCTCTTTGCCCTGATGGTGGAACCTTTGGCGCAGCGGGTGCAGGCGAATCGGGACATTAGGGGGGTTTCTGTGCCGGGTGGGGATTGCAAGTTGTCACTCTTTGCAGATGACCTCCTTTTTACGGTGGAGGATCCCGAGGGTTCTTTACCAGCTATTTTGCGGGAGTTGGAAGCTTTTGGGGCGGTATCGGGGTTTCGTATTAATATTGGGAAATCCAAGCTCCTTAATGTTAACTTGCCTCCGGACAGGGTGGCTTTTCTCAGGGGAAGGTTTTCGTTTCATTGGGTTCAGAATTTTTTGCGGTATCTTGGGGTTTATTTTGGCGCACCGGGGGTGGATCTCTATGATCTTAATTTTCCCCCGTTATTTCGTCGTATTCGGCAGGACTTATCCGGTTGGCGAGATCAATATTTTTCATGGCTGGGTAGGGTGGAGATTGTTAAAATGATGATCCTACCTCGTCTTCTCTTTTTATTTCAGGTTTTGCCACTTTGGGTGAGTAGACGGCGTTGGAGGAGGTGCAACGACATATTTTTGCTTTTATATGGGCGGGGCGCAGACCAAGGGTGAGTAGGACGGTCCTCTATTTGGGTAGGGGAGACGGTGGGCTAGCGGTGCCCAATGTGGTGAAGTATTATCAGGCTGCTCAGTTGCGTGCCCTTTTGGAATGGCAGGCAGGATCCGAAACCGTGGGCGGTGCTTGAACAGAGCCTTTCTGCTGGGGTGCCGTTGCTACACCGGCCCTGGGAGCCTGGGAGAGTGAGGTTCGAGGGAGTACTGACCTCGGTGGACACCTCTTTACGGGTTTGGAATATGGTCCGGAGAGGTCTACTGTTGGGTAGGCGCCACTCTTGGTATACCCCGTTGCGCCATAATTCGGACTTTGTGCCTGGAGGGGGGCAGGGGGTGTTTGCTGGTTGGGAGACTCGAGGACTGGTATGTGTGGGACAATTGTGGGATTCGGTTTTGGGCCGGCTCCGGCCATTCGCGGACCTACAAGCTCGTTATGACATACCTGCTCGTGATTTTTTCCCTTATCTGCAAGCAGTTCATTATCTCCAGACCTCGGGTATAGTAAGAGATCTGCGGGGTGGCAAAACTCCCTTTGAGTTGTTGCTGGGTCCGGTACTCCAGAAGGGTGCTTTGTCTGCTTTATATCAGTGCCTTAATGTTCTGGGGGTTGCTCCCTTATCCTATATGACTGCCTGGGAGGGAGACTGGGAGTCTGCTATTCCTTTGGACACTTGGGGGGGGCATCTGGAGAGAGGTATCTTCGGCAGGCATCACGGCATTTTTGGTTGAAAATGGATATAAGGTTCTTTTCTGCTGGTACTATACCCCTCAGGTTCTGGCACGCTGGCGGGGGGAGGCGAGGGGCTTCTGTTGGAGGGGCTGTGGGGAAGCGGGTACCTATCTTCACATGTGGTGGTCATATTGGAACGTGAGAGATTTTTGGGTTGAGGTTTTTACTCGTGTTTCGCGGATCCTTGGGACCCCGGTTCCGATGGATTGGCGACATGCCCTTTTGTATTGGCACCAATTGGATCTGGCTTGGGGTGATTCCCTGTTTGTAAGTTACATTTCACGGCGGCCCGGTTGACCTTGGCCTCCTGTTGGAATCAGGTACAACCCCCCACATGGCGCATGGTGGAGCACCGCTTGCTCACATGGCAGCTTCTTTATCAGCTGACAGCTATGCGGCATGGTAAACAGCATGGTTATGCTCGTATTTGGCGCCGTTTTCAGGAGTCTACTCTGTGAGGGTCAATTAGTGGGACGGGAGCTAGGAGTTGAGTATGGGCCCTGGGGGGGCTTTGCATTTGGGTGATCCTATACCTATTCCTTTCTTGGGGGTGGTGTTTGGAGACCTTTTATACTTTCTAGTGGGTTGTGCTTTGTGTTTCGTCCCTGGGGGGGGAGGGTTTTGCTGAGAGGTGGGTGGTTCGTTAGTTGGGGTTTGTATAGTGGGAGCTTTTGCCATTGTTTATTCTGCTGGTAATACCCAGGATGCTTCCTCTTGGCTGTTTCGTGTGTGAGAGATTTTGTTGCTTGAACCTGTGCAGTTGGGGAGCCTTGTTCTTGTCTGTTCTACTGGTAGTGCCTCTGGTGCTTCCTTTTTGTTGTTATGTGTTTTATTATTTTTTGTTGTAAATGACATTTCTAACTGTTTAAACAAATAAAAAGCTTTCATTTGAAAAAAAACAAAAACTGAGTTGCCAGGACCTAGACCAGCGCTCCAGTAGAAGTAGGTCGTGCATCATGTCGTCTGGCATTGAATTATTGTCTGTTGTGCTTTTGCTCACTACATTGCGTCATCGGCAAATAATGTTATTTTACTTCGGAGCCCTTCTGCCAAGTCTTTTATATATATGTTGAACAGGATCGGGCCCAAGACGGAGTCCTGCGGCACTCCACTTATCACCTCCAATATTTCGGAGGGGGTGCCGTTCACCACTACCCTCTGAAGCCTACCTTCAAGCCAGTTCCCAATCCATTTGGTCAATGTGTCGCCCAATCTTATAGAACTCATCTTGCAGTGTGGTACGCTATCAAATGCTTTGCTGAAGTCCAGGTAAATGATGTCCAGGGATTCCCCAACATCCAGCTTCCTCGTCACCCAGTCAAAGAAGCTGATCAGGTTGGATTGGCAGGATCTCCCCTTAGTAAATCCATGTTGACGGGGATCCCATAGATTCTCCTCGTTCATGATCATATCCAATTGGCGTTTGATTAGAGTTTCCATTAGTTTGCTCACTATTAATGTGAGACTCGCTGGTCTGTAGTTGGCTGTCTCCATCTTGGAGCCTTTCTTGTGGAGTGGAATGACGTTAGCCGTCTTCCAGTCCATCGGGACGTTACCTGTACTAAGGGAGAGATTGAAGAGTGCGGATAGCGGTTCCGCCAAGACATCACCTACCCACCTCCATCCCACTACCGTCTGGTTCCTCTCTGCAACTTGAGTTTTTGAGCAAGGTCTTGGGCATAATCATTGATTCCACATTGTCCTTCAATGACCACCTCCAATCGTTGGTAAATAAATGCTTTTTCAGCCTTCACATGCTGAGGAAAGTTAGATCCTCCTTCCATCAAAAACATTTTACCCTCCTTGTCTAATCCACCACCCTCTCCTGATTGGACTATTGCAACTCTATCTACTTAAGCCTAACTAAGAAAAACCTCCACAGACTCCAACGGATTCAGAATGCCGCGGCCAAGCTCATCTTCGCTAAAAGTAAATTTGACCATGTCTCCCCGCTCCTGGCCAAGCTCCACTGGCTTCCGATAATCGCCAGGGTCCACTATAAATGCACCTGTTTAACTTTCAAAATCCTATATAGTATCCTCCCTCCCTTTATCCCTCTTTCTTGGAATTCCTCAAACCCTAATACCACCAGATCCTCCCACAAATTAAAACTATCCTTCCCCTCACTAAAAGGCATTTCCCACACAGGAAAGCTAAGGGACCTCCCTCCACTTCAAAATCACTGAGCTCTGGAACAACCTTACCTCCCCTCTTCGGAACTTGAGCTCTCTCCAAGTTTTCCGCAAACATCTGAAAACCTGGCTTTTCTCAAAAAATGTAAGTCTCCCTCCAACTTAGGAATCAAGGAAACTCTTATATCATTGGCATCCCAAGTCTATTCACACTTATACCTCTAACCCTCTGTTGTAGTTCCTTCCTATTTCTCCTACTGTAAACCGCGTCGAGCTCTACGAACGTGGAGATGATGCGGTATACAAACCTAAGGATTAGATTAGATTAGATCACACAACTCCCTGAGCACCCTGGGGTGTAGGTTGTCAGGTCCCATTGCCTTGTTAACCTTGATTTTTAACAGCTCGCAGTAGACGCTGCTGAGTGTAAACTTGAAATTACTAAACGGGTCAACTGATTCAACCCTTGTCTGTAGCTAAGGGCCGATTCCCGACGTCTCGCGGGTGAAGACTGGGCAGAAGTATTCATTTAACAGTTGGGCTTTTTCCGAGTCCTTCTCTACATAGTCACCGTCTGGTTTTCTGAGACGTACTATCCCGCCTGAGTTCTTATTTCTGTCACTGATATACCTGAAGAAAGATTTATCTCCTTTCTGGATGTTCTTTGCTAGAGACTCCTCCATGCGGAATTTGGCCTCCCTAACTGCTGTGTTGACGGCTTTTGCCTTGGCCAGATATTCTGCTCTAGAGTCCTGTTTCCCTGATTGTTTGTAAGAGATGAATGCTTTTTTCTTCTCCTTGATGAGTCTGAGATCTCCGTAGAGAACCACTGTGGCTTATTGTTCCTACTGCGTTTGCTTACTGATTTAACATAGCGGTTTGTTGCTTCCTGTATGGTGGCTTTCAAAGTCGACCACATTTCTTCCACGTTGTCGGTTTCTGCTTGGCTTTGTAGCGCCTGGTGAACGAAGTCTCCCATGTCTTGGAAGTTTGTGTCCTTGAATTTGAGGACCTTGGTCAGCGTGGTAGATTTAGTGAAACCTTTCCTGAGATTGAACCATATCATATTGTGGTCACTGGAGGCCAATGTGTCACCCACCGAGACCTCTGTGACACTTTCTGCATTGGTAAGTATCAGGTCCAGTATTGCCTGATCCCTTGTTGGTTCCAACACCAGTTGCCTGAGTCTTGCTTCATTCAAAGAGTTTAATAGCTTCCTGCTGCTGCCAGGAAACTACTATGACAAGTACTAAGTTGTCATAGAAAACACATCCTTGGTCAAAGAAAAACTCCGTGAAACTTCAATCAATATTATTACATTAGATAAATCATTCAAGATAAATTATTCAAAAACTCTTTAAGGCAAGCATGTAAGGAATCCGCAGTTATCTTAAAAATGTCCTCTGATACGGGAAAGATCACCACAGCTCAGTTGTCAGTTGAATACACTCTCCCGGCGCAGTTTTCAGTTTAACATAGTCTAGAAACTCATCTTGTTAATCCCGACAGGCCCTGTTTCGAAATTACGCTGCATCAGGGGAATTTCTGAGGGAAAAAATTTTCACAGTTAGTTATACATTAAATCAATACTGCGTAAAATAAAACATCTATAATAGTTACATTTGAAAAAGAGCTACTGCTTCAAAGTCTTCTTCGAGAAAATGGCGACTCGACGTCTGCCCTGGCTTTAAAGTGATGCGTGTTGACGTCAGCATACATCAATCAGAGGGGGTAAATTGCAAGCGAACCAGTCCAAAAAAAGTAAAAAAAACAAAACAAACAAAAACATACTCCCCAAACCAAAAACCATTAAAAAAAGGCATGCCATTCTACTCGGGCATTCAAGCCCTTTGGGGTACATGTTTGTAGTCTAAAAATCCATTTCTGTTCGCTTTGCCTTACAAGCAATTTGAAATCCCCACCTTTCTGTGTTGAAAAGAATTTCTCAATTATCCAACAACGCATCTCATGGAATGCATGGTGTAAGTCCAAACAGTGTTGTACCATAGGTGCTTCTAATTTATTACAGGTTAGGCAAGATCTATGTTCAATGATTCTCATTTTGAAAGATCTTGAAGTCTGTCCTATGTATAATAAATTACAAGGGCATTGCACTGCATAAATTACTCCACTGGTCTTGCATGTGGTGAAAGATTTCAAAGTATACTCTTTCCTTCAGTCGGATTTATAAATGAAGTACAGTCCAATGTTATTGAGCAGATTGAGCAATTCCCACATTTGAAATGTCCCGCCCTCCCACCCTGTTCACTCTGTGTATCTACTGGTGTCAGCACTCCTCTGCTGGTTGGACAAATAAGTTTCTGTAAATTTTTATTTCTAGAATACGCTGTGGTCATCTGGATATCCCTAAAACATTGGTGAATAGATAAACAATTCCAATATTTCCTCAGAATCTTCCAAAAAACAAAACAAAACGTGCTTGTTGAGAGTGTCTTAGTACACAAACTATTTTATCAGTTTTGGGTTCAGATTCAACATATTGTAGTAACAGATCCCTTTGATTATGTAATGCCCGTGTATATGATTTCTTAATACAGGGCTCCGGATATCCTCGGTTTAACAGCTTCTTACTCAAAATTTTTGCTTGCACATTAAATTATTTTTTTGTAGAGCAGAGTCGACGATAATGCAAAAATTGAGAGTTAGGTAGGCTTTCTTTCAGATGTAATGGATGGGAACTCAAGAATTCTAAAAAAGTATTCCTATCAGTGTCCTTCCGGAAGACAGAAGTAGTAAAGTCTTCCCCTTGAATCGTAATCATTACATCTAGAAAAGAAATCTGCTGGGCATCAAAAGACATTTCAAAATGTATCGTAGGGAGACAGTTGTTCAAAAAAGTGACAAAAGAACATAAATTTGTCTCTGAATCTTCCCATAGTAAGAAAATACATCTATATACCTGCACAATAAGGTTGACCAAGGATATGTTTTCTATGACAACTTAGTATTTGTCATAGTAGTTTCCTGGGTTGACTCTCGGGAAACACTGAGGTTGTTTCTCCGTGTTAGGAACCTGCTCTAGTTAGTCTCTGATAACGATATTTATATAGTGAATATCTTTAGGTGGTTATATATATTTTTTGATATTCTGCTTGTATTATACTATTTTTTGTCATTTTGCATATTTATATTACATACAGGTACTTCCTCTGTCATTAGTGGACTTTCAATCCAAGTTTTATATCTGGGGCAATGGAGGGTTACGTGTCTTGCCCAAAGTCACAAGGAGCCACAGTGGAAATCAAACCTTGTTCTACTGTGGTTTAACCCTTTCAGGACCATAAGGATCGTAGGCCAATTTTTGTGGTTTTGACGACATTTTTATGGTAAAAAGGGCTTGCAGATGCCAAAAAATTGATTTTTTTTGTGAAATATCATTATTTTTATTTTAAAAAATCACACTTCTGGCTTATGGACAGTGTGGCAAGTGAATCTTCTCGTCAATCTGGCAACGACGCTAATGAATGAATGTCGGAACCAGTTTGTTTACATAAAGGCAGTATCATATAGAATCCGTACATATCAAATTTAGAACTGTAGACTATCCCAATCAAAATTTATAGGATTTTAAAGTTATGGGACAAATAGGTCCCTTGGTCCTGAAAGGGTTAAGTGCCTTTTATGTTAGGGGACATGGCATGGGTGGATAATTTGACAAGAAATTCCATAGATTAATTGTTTATTGAGTTGGATATAGTAGTGGAGAGGGAACAGAGAGACAGATTGAAGGGGATGCAAGGTGGAGGGGAATATTGGACATAGTGAAGGATGGAGAGATGTGGAATAGTGCTGGAGAGGGGTGATAGGAATGGGCATGGGGGCCAGTGGTGAAAAATGGTTCACATGATCCGGGGGATGAGAGAGGGAGAAATATTGGACTGGGAGGGGGGCCAGAAAGGAGGAAGGGAGGGGAGATGTCAGACCACTGGAAGAGGAAAGGGATGTGTGTGAGAGAACTTGCCCAAGTTATCTTTTGTTTCTCTGGGAAAATGAAAAAAGGAATCTGACTAGTCACTGTGATCAGTAAGAACACAGCAGCTGACAAGAGGCCAAACAGTTGACTTTATGGGAGTGAAACATAACTGTTTTTGATATGTAGTTTAATTTTGTGGTTGCCATTCTGTATTGTTAATAAGGTTATACAGTATTGTTTCTATATTAAAAATAAATGGAAGAAGTTTATAAGAAACCAAGACCTTAGCTGAGATTGGTTGTTTATAAAAATAAATAGAAGAAATGGCATTACAATTAGTACTATTATTTAGGGGTGGAATCTGGGGCGGAGTTTGGGCGGGTCTGGGATGGAGCTTGGGCAGGGTACTCGGATGGTATTTGTTAGGCTTAGGGGGTACTTGGCTTGAAAAGGTTGAGAAAAACTAATGTTGAACTCTAATTAATGAGGATTTTGCGGGATATAAGGTTGCACTTAACATGTATTCCCAGCATGTAGATGCAAGCATTTAGGTAATCGAGGTGGTCCTGTAGATAGGCAGCAGGCAGGAAGTGGCACACATGCAGGGCAAAGCTTTTCAAAAGCTGGAGTTATTGAAGCTGCATTAACTTTCCTGGGCCAGGCTCCATTGGTGACGTCACTCTTGCTGTGAGGACTTATGTCCTGCAGTCCACAGAGAACACATGCTACAGGTAACTAACTTGGTTTTCTTGGAAGACAAGGATAGGAATTTCTCAGCATGAAACTCCCTATGTTCAACAAAAAAAAATAGAGGAAATAACCAAAAGGAAGAATGCTAGGATGCAAAAATACTAATATTTTTGGAGGCAATTATATTAGCTTTTTCATATTTTTGTTTTATTTTGGATCTTTTTTTTTGGGGGGGGGGTTGGTTTTTAAGAAGGCAGCCTGGAAATGAAGAAAAATGGGCCTGTATTTCAATACTATTGCCTCCTGAGGTCTCTGATCTCTGTATTTCCTCTGAATATCTACTTATTGTATTTTGCTGAATGTCCAGCACTCTTGATTGTAAACCGCCTAGAAGTCGCAAGATTGTGGCGGTATAGAAGAATAAAGTTATTATTATTATTATTATTAGAGTATAAGAAATTAGATTCTAATTCCCAAAGAGATTTTGGAGAATGGGTTGGCCAAACCTACAGTGGTGTACAAGACCGGCATTGCCTATGTAAATTTCCTTTTTAATATAATTTATCATTTATGCTTATAGCTTGAGGAAATACGTACTAGTTATATATCACTTTGTTGCAAATTAGAGAATGACATGGTGACAAAATTCATCACCGTTCCCGTCCCCACGGATAACCACGGGAAACCATTTTCATGTCATTCTTTAAGGAGAGAGGGAAGAATCAGAGTATGAATGGCCACAACCACTGACTCACAAGCTTTGCTTTTGAAGAATGAAGCTGGTGTAGAAGGACTGAGGTTGAAATAGACACTAGAAAATGACATGGGATTATTTCCCGCGGTTATCCGTGGGGACGGGAACGGTGATGAATTTTGTCACCGTGTCATTCTCTATTGCAAATATCATCCTGCATTTATACGTACAAATTCAGTTTGCATTCATTTAAGTCACCTTCTTGCACCGATTGGGTAGACTTGTAACAAATACAGGATTGTGTCAAATATAACAATCAAAATCAGCCAATCAGCACTTAGGGTCAGATTCTTTAAATGGCGCCTATATTAGGCACTGATGGGCACCCTAATTGCAGCCACATAGTGATGCCTAAGTTCAGGATCCGTGCCTACCTTTTATTTTTTAATTGTCAGGGTAATTGACCATGTTGATTTTCAGTCAATCAAAAAGAAACATTAATTAGGGAGGGAGTGTGTGGCACAGGGGTTAGAGTTACAGCCTCAGCACCCTGAGGCTGTGGGTTCAAATCCCTTGCTGCTCCTTGTGACCCTGGGCAAGTCATTTAATCACCTCATTGCCCCAGGTACACTAGATAGAGTTTGAGCCCGCTGGGACAGATAGGGAATGATAAAGTACCTGAATGTAAACCACTTAGGATATAAGTGGTATATAAATAAATAAATAATTTAAGAGTTCAGTGTCAAACTCTTAGGATGCCTAGTGACACCTAAGTGGATGTGCCCTCCCACACCTAAGGACACCTAACAACGCCTATGTTGAAAAGTAGGCATGGTTATGGACAGAGAATAGTCGTGATTGACTTAGGGGTCCAAAATAGCTTCTGCCAAATTAGGCGAGTGAAAAGCTGGCCTAATGGAGTGGCACAATGTCTAGGATGCCTAGTGACACCTCAGTGTATCCGACCAATCCAAAGTAACAATAATAGTCAATTACATTTAGACTTTAGCCTGATATGGAAACCATAGGCGTCGGAATGGGGGATGGAGGCCACAGGGGGCCATGGCCTCCCCCAAAATTGCCCATCGTGTGGGTGATCCAGTGGGAGAGAAAAACCCACTTCTTGTGATGTTGGGAGTGGCACCTTGCTACCAGCCAGCATGCCTGCTGGTCAGCACTCTCTAACACACCCCTTCGCCTGCATCTACTCCTCCCCGCTCCTCCCTCCTGCCTGCTCGCCCACCCACCCACTGCATGTCTGCGTTTAACTTCTTAGAAAAATGCTGCGCCACCCTGCCAAGGACCCTGGTGTCTTCTCACCACTACGGCCAGCCCTAGCGGAAACAGGAAGTCGTCAGCACTTTTTTCTTTAGACCTATCCGCAGCTTTCGACACCATAGATCATGAAATTCTTCTTAATCGTCTGAAATCACTAGGGATTGATGGCCAAGTCCTACAGTGGTTAACATCCTTTCTATCAAACCGAATTTCGAGAGTTAAATTCAATGAGTCCTATTCTGAAAATTTTTCTTTATCTTCCGGAGTTCCACAAGGATCAATATTATCCCCTCTGCTATTTAACATTTTCTTATCCCCACTCATTACCATGTCACAGTCACTAGGATTCACAACATTTTCATACGCTGATGATATTCAACTACTGCACCCTCTCAATCCAGAAAACACAGAAGAAATAATAACTATCACTGACAAACTAGAAAAAATAAAAACCTGGTTAAATAATAACAAATTGGCTTTAAATACCCAAAAAACAAAAACCATGCTTTTCAATTGGAAAGGAGACATATTTCAAAAAACACCATTCATACTTGATAACATCCCATTAGAATCAGTATCTAAGTTGAAAATCCTCGGCGTAATAATCGATGTTGATCTATCTTTTCATGACCATATCAGCGCAATAGTTAAATCATGTTTTTATAGATTACGTCTCTTACGTTCAATTTCTACTTTTTTGGAAGCAAAATCACTCAATATTTTAATTCACTCTCTTATCATTTCCAAACTGGACTATTGCAATGCTCTCTTTATTAACATAACTCAAAAAGAAAATAGACGTCTCCAAATCATCCAAAACACAGCAGTAAAATTAATATTCAATGCAAAGAAATTTGATCATGTTACCCCCTTACTAATTAAATCACACTGGCTTCCTATAACCCACCGAATTACCTTTAAAATACTATTTTTGGTTTTCAAAACATTAAGCTTCAATGAACCCCAATTTATTGCAAAAATGATTGTCCCACACAAATCTGCTCGTTCATTAAGATCCTCTTCATTAAATTTGCTATCAGTCCCTTCATTAAGAATCATAGGCACAAGACGCAATGATATATTCTCTGTAAAAGCGCCCACACTGTGGAACTCCCTTCCAAATTTTATCAAAAACGAAAAAGACCTTGTTGCGTTTAAGAAAATTTTAAAAACTTATTTATTCCAGGACGCATTTGACCTATAAAACATAGTCTTTTTTAGGTTTCCATACCCTTCTTTTTCATCTTAACCCATCTTCACCCAATGTGCTTTTACCCTTGGATGTTAAACTTTAATAGATAACAAAATTGTAACTTCTTCCCTTGCTTCCCACCCCTTCATGTTCGTCAATCTTTGTCAGTTTCTTAAGTGATTTTTTGTCAACTAAATGTATGTCTGTCTCTTAATTGATTTTTATTAACTAAATGTATTGCCACACTCTGATGGTTTTTAATTGTACATCGCTTAGGTATTGTGATAAGCGATTCATCAAATAAAGGTAAACTTGAAACTTGAAACTTGAAACTTGGAGAGAAGATGCCGGGGTTAGCGCCAGGGCGGCGCAGTACTTTTCTAAGAAGTTAAAGGTAGACATGCTGCAAACAGGAGGAGGGGAGAGAAGTAGATGCTGGCAAGGGCGTGGCAAAGTGCCGCTTTTCTAAGAAGTTAAACTTAGATGTGGCGGGAAGGAGGAGGGGAGAAAAGTAGATGCTGGTAGGGGCGTGACAGAGTGCTGACCAGCAGGCATGCTGGCCAGTAGCTAGGTGTGGAAAACCGGTAGAGAGGAGCATATGGAATTGAGGGAAGGGAGAGATGTTGGACTCAGATAAGGGAAGGAGGGAGAGATGTGAGGAATGGAGTAAGGGAGGGAATGATGTCAGATGTGTGAGGACAGGGATAGATTTGGGGATAGCAGAGGGGGTTGAAGGAGGACATGGAGAGGGGGTAGAGGGGGGCAGAAGAGGAACAATAAGAGATAGATTTGGAGAAGGACAGAGGGAGAGATGAACATGAGGAAAGGCAGGGGGAGAAGATATGGATGTGGAGGGGGACAAAATGGGGAGAGGGAGAGAGAGATTTGGTGGAGGAGGCAAGATGGGGAAAGGGAAAGAGATTCAGGGGAGGGGACACAAGGGGAGGGAGAGATGGACAACTCGGGGAAAGCAGAGAAGGAAGAGAAGACATGGCTAGGGAAAGGCAGAGGGAACATGGACTGGGGACCGGGAGAGGTGAGAGATGTCATACTTGGGAGCACACCATGACCTCTGGCCATACTCTGCTGCTGCTGCTGAGCCTACGCTCTGTGAACCTCATTTCTATGCGCTGTTTTTGAAGAATGACTCACTTTTTAAAAATCATTGCAAGAACGGCTTCAACAGTTTTTTACCGCAAAGCTTTGAGAATCTTCCCCATAGTTTTGAAAAATGTAGTGCCCAAGGCTTTCACTGGAGGTCAATATCAAGTGAACGCAGAGAAAGAAATAAACTTAGAACTGGATGAAAGCCTACCTAAGGTGCTACCAAATTATCAAGAGCTGCACTGACAGGACTTATGATAAATCATAAGAAAAAAAAAAAAAGCTGAAAATCCATGAAAGCATGAAAAATGTAAGTTTTAATCAGATCCACTGAAGTGGACCCATATGACAGGTAGGAAATGAAATGCGCACATGGTATATTTTACTTAATATACCATTCTTCAAAATGTCTCTTAACAGAGCAGTGTGCATGTTTAAGAAATCATAATAAAACAATTAAACCAGCGGAATGGAATGCCATTTCAGATAGGAAAGAGGAAAAAGTGAACAAAATGGTCAGCAAACAGTACAGAATTAGATCATTTCTGGATCAAACTTTAAAGGCTTGCTGAAAAAAGATACTTTTTCCAAGGATAATCTACATTTTAAAAACAATGGATTTATTCTCAGAGCCTGAGACATATAATTCGATAGTAAAGGGGTGGCAGCAAAGAATGCTCACTGATAGGCTGAAACCATCTGAGCATAAACATCCATTGTGAAGGGAGCATAGTGCTCTAGAGTGAGTGCAGAAAGCGATATAAGCTACTGTAAATAGGCTGGCGTTCCAGTGTAAAGAACCTTGTGTGCTAACGTAAGAACTTTGAATTGGATACAGTAAACAATGATTGCAAAGCAGAAGCGGAGTGATGTGATCATGTCTTATAGTGGGAGAAAGGATTCAAATTGCCATACTGTATTTTGTAATGTGTGTAGACATTTAACTAAGTAACGTGGAAGCCCAGCACAGATGATATTGCAGTAGTCAAGCAGAGACATTAAAAGAGCATAAAGTAAAGTTTTCTGGGAAGTTTCCTCCAGATAGGAATGAATGCAATGAAATAGGATCAATTTGATTTTAAAATGATAAATGCTATCAGTATGCCTAGGTATTTAAATTGTGAAACAAGAGTGTTGTTCAAGGAGAGATATAAAGTAGGTTAGTCAGTGAATCAAGTAGATATCATTTTGGATGTATTTAATATTAAACGATTCTGAAAGAGCCATTTTGCAATGGAATCTAACCATAATTGAATTTTGGCTAGATCCATGTTAGAAGGATCCATGTTTTCAAGTATGAGAATGTCATCTGCATTAATAAAATGAACTGATTCCAGTCCTGAACAAGTACAGTAAGAGGGCTTAAGAAAATGTTAAATAGCTAAGACTGAGCCACACAAGAGAAGATATTCTTCAAGGTTCTGAATTTCAAGAAAAAAGAAAAACAGCAAAGTGCCGACTTCATCTACAGACCAGATGAGGCTCTGGTCCAGGGCGCTCTGGTCCATGGGTTAGGCTGCCTTGCCCACCTGTCTGCTCACCCTTACCCAACAACACATGAGGGGAACCATCCGTTGGTTACCTTAGCAGCAGTAGAATGAGGACCTCAATGAGAGGGCAGGAAACCATCTCAGCCCTTCTTGTGAGACGAGCGTCCTGGTGTGAGCTCTAGACCCTGAAGGAAAGTGAACAGGGTGGGCGAAATAAAGTGCGAGACCCTAGCAGGAAGGAGAAATGGGCTTACCTAACAGAGTACACCACAGGCTGGAGCTCTGCCTGCAGCCCCAAAACGTACCCTGGTAAGAGGTAGTCCAGAGGACACTTTTGGCACTGTGTGAGTGTCCAGACTCCTAGAGGGACAGAGTGGGTGTGGGAGGTCGGATGTGTTTGAAGCATATGATGTGCAGACAGCGGCTTTAGCTTAGAGGACCTCAAGACACATGAGATGGGAAAACTCACTGGCACATGAGTATTGATGTTTTCAGGGTAGCTGCCTGGGGGAGGGGGGGAACCTCCATTCAACAGTTAAACAGTTCTAAATCTAATAGATGCAGGCACTGTCAAATAGACATTGGGACGTTGGGTGATCTGTTATTCTATTGTCCTTTGATACTCAACTTTTGGAAGTCGATATGTGGAACATTATTACATGTTAGGGCCCCCCATGGACCAATACAAACGCTGTCTTTTCCTGATTATGACTGGGATAGCCATACAGATGGTAACCAGTAACTGGAAAAATTACGATCGCCTGAATTTTCCTTTCTGGTGGGCAAATCTAATGCTCCAGCTATAGGTATGAAAGAATGAATGCCGAAATGTTGGGGCATAGTAATTTATTCAAACTGGTTTGGGGCCTGTTGACATCTTTTATTACTTCTCTTTAGTGGTCTTTTGCTTTTATTTTTCTGGTTTAGTTCCTTACACATCCAGGGTGGGTAGGTTTGCGAGATTATTCTATATAAGAGAAGGTTACTGAAAGAATATATGCATTAGTGATTTCATTGATTAATTTTTTTTGGGGGATGGGGGTTAAAAATGATTGTTCATATATATCTGTAAGTTGAATGTACTTTCCTTGATTTGTTATGCATTGATACTCCTGTGTATTGCACTGTTAATATTTGAAAATCAATAAAGAATAATAATTAAAAAAAAAAAAAAAAGCTTCCATTCAGGCAGTCTCTGGTGCAGCTAGAGATTCATGCCAATAGTGCAGGGGGGGCAAAGTAATTTTTTGTATTACACAACAGAGCTGGCAGTGGAACAAATAATAACAGGAAGAGTGATGCTGGTGGGAATTGGGGGAGGGGCAAAGGCACCCCTTGCCTTTCTATACCACTACTATGTACTACTACTACTATTTATCATTTCTATGGCGCTGAAAGGAATATGACAGCACTGTTTATTTAACAAGCACTAGACGGTCCCTGCTCAAGAAGCTTACAATCTAATTTGGAAGGACAAGACAGGAAATATAAGATTGGGGAGTTTCTTGCAGAGAGAATGATAGGATGGACATAGGTATCTTACGTTGAGTGGGTGTTAGGTGTTGAAAGCAGCCTTGAAAAAAATAGGTTTTTAGCTTGGATTTGAATATTGCTAGAGATGGAGCTTGACGTATTGACTCAGAAAGTCTGTTCCAGGCATAAGGTGCAGCAAGAAAGAAGGGACAGAGTTTGGAGATGGTAGTGGAGGATAAGGGTATGGATAAGAGAGATTTACCTGATGAACGGAGTTCACGGGGGTGGACATAAGGGAAGATGAGTGAGGAGAGATATTTGGGGGCTGCAAAATAGATGCACTTGTAAGATAGTAAGAGGAGTTTGAACTGTATACGGAAATGGACGGGGAACCAATGAAGTGACTTGAGGAGAGGGGTACCAGTGAAGTGACTTGAGGAGAGGGGAACCAATGAAGTGACTTGAGGAGAGGGGTAATGTGAGCATAGCGGTTCTGGTGGAATATAAGTCGTGCAGCAGAATTTTGAACAGATTGAAAGGGGGGTGAGATGGTTGAACAGAAGGCCTGAGAGTAGTATGCGAGAGGACATAAGAGTGTGGATAAGGGTTTTGATTGTGTGCTCAGAAAGGAGAGGTCAGACTGTGGTAATATTATAGAGGAAGAAGCGATAGGCTTTAGTGGTTTGTTGGATCTGAGTGGAGAAGGAAAGAGAGGAGTTAAAGATGACCCTGAGGTTGCAAGTTGACAGGACAGGGAAATGGGGAGGGGAGGGGGGAAGTGGGTTTAGGTGGAAAGATAAGGAGCTCGATCTATGCCTCATTCAGTTTTAGGTGATGGTGAGACATCCAGGTGACAATGTCAGACAGACAGGTTGAGATTTGGACCTGGATTCCTATAGAGATGTGTGGTGTGGAGAGGTAGATCTGGAAGTCATCAGCATAGAAATGATATTGAAAGCCATGAGAGGAGATCAATAAACCGAGGGAGTGGGTATATGTGGAGAAAAGGAAAGGGCCCAAGACAGAGCCTTGAGGTACATTGATTGAGAGTGGGATAGCAGTGGAGGAGGATCCACCTATGCAAACACTGAAAGTGTGATGGGAGAGAGAGGATGAAAACCAGGAGAGAACAGAACCTTGGAATCCCAGTGAGGACAGCTTATTGAGGAGTAGGTGGTAATCAGCAGTATCGAAAGCAGCAGATAGATCAGTGTTTCTCAACTTCTTCAAGCCAAGTACCCCCTAAGTCTAACAAATATCAACCAAGTACCCTGCCCAAGATCCACCCTTGACCCACCTAAGTTCCTTCCCTGACCCCACCACCATATGCACACAATATAATCTTATTAATACATAATGGTAACCACAAAATTAACAAAAACCAATAAGCACACTGTACGCAGAGAAAATGTTAATTATCATTTATATTTTGGGGGAGGGGTTCAAAGAGGTCAAGGCAGATGACTTTAAAATATGAGTATGCAATGACACCTCAGTAACAACTATAGAAAAATAGACAAATATAGTGCAAAATATAGACAGCAGATATAAATTCTCAAAACTGACATATTTACATCACTAAATTAAAAATAAAATAATTTTTACTACCTTTGCTGTCTAATGATTTCATGAGTCTCTGGTTGCACTTCCTTTTGTGCATCCAATATTTCTTTCTTTTTGCCTCCTGCACACTTCCTCTCCTCCGGACCTTATTCCCTTCCCAACCAACATTTCTCTCTGTCCCTGTACAACTTTCCTTCCTCTCTCCTCCATCCCTGTTGGCAATATGTCTCCCTCTCTTTCTCACTGTCCATCTGTCTTTCTCTCTGTCCATCTGTCTTTCTCTCATTCCCTCCCTTGCTGCAAAGGGTATGGGGAAGGAGAGAGAGAGATCCAGGGCGCATATCTCCTATCCCCCCTTTACTGCCACATTCAACATTTCTCCCTCTCTTATCCCCCAGATCATGTGCAGCATTTTTCACCACTCCCCACACAGCCCCATGCCCATTTCTCTTTCTATCACTCCACTCCAGCATCATGCCACATCTCTCCCTCCATCTCTACTGTATGTTCAACATTCAACCCTCCTCTTGCATCCCCTTCAATCTGTCCCTCTGTTCTCTCTCCAGCACCATATCCAACATTTCTCCCTCTCATCCTTCTCTTCCCCATGCATCTCTACCTCTCTGCCCAATTTTCCTCTTTTTTCCTTTCCCCATGTGTACCATCTCTTTCCCTCTCATGCCTAGCAATTCTCCCATTAGTGTTTCCTTCTTCCCTCCCTTCTGTGTCCCATGTTCATGTCCCCTCCCTTTCTACTGTGTCCCGAGTTCATGCCCCCTCTTTACCTTCCAGCCTTTGTCCCAAATTCCTCCCCTCCCCGCTGGAGTAGTCTTCTAGTGCCCGGTTCTACCCATCCTGTATGCACTTGCTATCTGTTTGTCCTCAGAGAAACTTTTTTTGTTTTGTTTATTTTCATAAATTATTTATTTATTTAAAATTTAAAATTATTTATAACCCGCCTGCCTACAAATCTAGGCGAGGGATAGAGCAACATACAAAATATGCTAACAACAACATTCCATCCACTAAAATAAAACCCTTAGCACGCATGTGCAGTTGAAACTTCGTGCACCCGTGCTTTGTGATCCGTGTCTCCATGTCGCCGCATGCGCAGTAGGAGCCTGCGACAGTTTCTCCATTGGCCTCCGTCCTCATGCACATACATAGCAATGGCTTCCCCCCTCACACACCCCAGCCAGCCTGCACCTCGACGAACGGCAAATGTCCAGGCCTCTAGGGGTCAAGGCACCGCTACCAGGTGCACACACAGGAAGGAGCCAGAGGCAGTAGCGTATCTAGCATATGTGACACCCGGGGACCATCATTTTTTGGCACCCCCCCATCTGTACGAAAAACACGATTTTTTGTAACAAGGCACACGTCACACATGAGTACCTAGGAAAAGGCAGCATCTTACATACTGCAGTGAGCAGTACAACATCAATACACCCAGTGTAAAACTAAACAAGCCAGACTAGTACAGATCAATCCTACACCGTCAATCCTAACAGAAAACCATGTCTTTTGAACACACAGAACACAGAAAACACCTTCGCCTAGTATGGAATATGCCATCACAAACTAACCCCTCCCCCTTTTACAAAACTGTAGTGTGGATTTTAGCCACAATAGCAACAGCTCTGACGCTCATAGAATTCTGAGCATCAGAGCTGCTACCACCACAGCTGGTGCTAAAAAACGCTCCACAGTTTTATAAAAGGGGGGATAAAATAGAAATACATAGACAAAGGTTAAATTGAACCAGCAAGAAGCTGGACTTTGCATACAATGCAACACCACAGAAACAGTGACACATGTCTCCTAAAGCAATAAATAAATAGAAAATTTTTGTTCTACCTTTGTCTTCTCTGGTTCTGCTTTCCTCATCTTCTTGTTACTCTCTTCCTTCCATCCACTGTCTGCCATCTCTCCTTCTATGCCCCTTCCAAAAACTGTATGCCTCCCCCTTCCATCTCTCCTTTCACCCCCATTGATCTGGCATCTGTCTCCTTTCGTTCCCTCTCCCACACCTCTCTTCTGCAATCCCTTTCTTCCCTCATTTTCCTTTTCAATTTATTTTCTGCATCCATCTAGATTATGTTCTTACTACCCTCTCATCAATTTCCTTTTTTACTGTCTACCTACAGATCGCCAGCTCTTTCCCTCACCCCCTCCAGTATTTCCCTAACTCAATCCTTTTCCCCCATCATCTGCCCTCTTCTCTTTCCCCACTTCCATCATCTGCCCTCTTCTCTCTCCCCACTTCCATCATCTGCCCCCTTCTCTCAATCTCTCCATCCACCACAGGCCCATCTTTCTCCCTTCCTCATCTTTCCGATTTTGACAAGATCTGCAACACCCTCCCCCCCCCCCACGATGACACTTAAGACCGGCAACGGGCCTTCTTCTACTCCTGGCACCAATAGAACTTCAGATCGGCAATGCGGTGCTCTGTCAAAAGCAGAAATAGGAAGCTGAGTCAGAGGGAAGCTTTTGACATGAGCACTAGAGAATGGCACGGGGCAAAAATCTGTCTCCGTCACTGCACCGTCCCCTTCACCGCCCCGTCACCATCCTCGCAGCATCCATACAAGCCTCAGTACTGCAATATTTAGCTTATTCCTTCCTTATAAATCAAAGTTCTGGCTGCTGAACTGGAGAAAAAGATGTTCAGCTGGTAGGGCTTTGTTTATAGATTTTTATCAACACAACTAATATACTACTTTATCCTGAAGCAAAAAAAAAAAAGAAATAGAATTTTTTTTTCTACCTTTGTTGTCTGGTTTCTGCTTTCCTCATCTTCTCATTCAATTCCTTCCATCCACTGTCTCTCTTCTCTCTGCGTCTTCCATTTGCTGTTACTGTGCCTCTCCCTTTCTCCCCCCACCTTCCAAATTGGTCTGGCAACCATTTTCTTCCCTCCACTCCCCCCATAGCTGGCATCTCTATCTTCTTTCCTGCCAGCATCTTCTCCCCACTCTCTCTTCCCCATTTCCTTTTAGCGTCCTTCTCCCCCCTCTGTCTTCCCCATGTGCTTTCAGCGTCCTTCTCTCCCCTCTGTCTTCCCCATGTCCTTTCAGTGTCCTTCTCTCCCCTCTGTCTTCCCCATGTCCTTTCAGCATTCTTCTCCCCCCCTCTGTTTTACCCATTTCCCTTAAGCATCTTTTCCTCTCCAATCCACCTTTCCTCCATCCCTGCCCCTTACCTTTATGGCAGCCACACGCAGCTTCAATGCTCCAGTTGCTGTAAGAAGGTAATTTAGACTCGCGGCCACAAAGGTAAGGGACAGGGAGGGAGAAAGGGAGCTGTTTCAAGACCATTCACTGCTGAATTTTCCGGACCTGGCCGGCTGTGCACCCCCTAAGGCTGCACCCGGGGTGGGGCGGGGTGGACCGCCCCCCCTCTGGCGCGGTACGCCAGAGGCCAGAGGTAAAAGGGAGTAGAGCTGCAATCGGACATCTTGCCTGAGAGAGACAGAAAGCCCAGAGGCTGCCCAGCCTAGTGAATGCTGGACAGGGAGCAGGTAAAAATAAGGGAGAAGGGCTACTTCTGGACAGGGGAAGCAAGGAAGGGGTGCTGCTGGAAAGGGGTGAGAGACAGAAAGACAGACAGACAGACACACAGGAGGCCATGGAGAGAGACAGAAAGAAAGACAGACAGACAGAAAGAAAGAAAGAAATGCCTAAGTCTACACATCTATTCTAGTACCCCTTAATGTACTGGGCTAAAAAACTAGTACAAAATATAAAACAGAAGAATCTAAACATTCTTAAAGATAGAGCCAAAAAAATGCTCATACAATCAAGTCTTCAACCTCTATACTTATTATACTAAACTCCAGAGTGATGCCTAGTTACACTGAATAGTTAAATTAAATGTCATTACTAGTTTTGTTTGCTGTGTTACAATTAAGAGCAGTCGAGTCCAAGCCCCGAGGGATTGTTGCTTCTCCGTTTTCATATTGGTGTATCACATGATCATGCTTCTTTCACAATAATGCATAACACTCGATGTGCCTGGGCTTTCTAGTTTGTCCGTATAGTTACAGCTCGCAATCCTGCCGGAATGAAAGTGACAAGCCAGAGTGTGTGCTCCCTGCTCCTTCTTTTTCATTTGTTTCATCTAAGTACTGCAGCGAGAAGACTGAAGTTTGTGTTGTTAGTGAGTACACAGGAGCTCTCTTTTAGTGCCTCTTGATGATGCCACCAATGTACAGTGGCATTTTCTTTAATGTTTAACTTCCTGTTTGAATTGCTGTGATTATGGAAGCAGAGAAGAAAAGTATTGCGGTTTCTTTACCTTGTAATGCAACAGATCTCAGAATGAGGAATCTGCTGTCGATTTAGCTTCTTTTTAAGTGCTTCAGTAAATGTGATTCACAATGATATTTTGACATTCTGGTATGATATGTAGCTGTTCCAGATGCACAAATGAGTTGAAGGTCAGTTATGAATGAGTCTGTTACTGGGCAGTCTGTTATTACAGGTTAAGGGACAAGACTTCAATATCTTGTGACTAAGGATGATTGTGAAGCTGAGATTTTTAAGATTTTTGTGCTCAGAGCAGAGAATGAACTCAACAGCATAAGCAAATAGTGCTAAGTGAAACTTTCCGTGCTGTATAAGTCAAGATTCTGGTGCAAAAACACTCTAATAAACAAGATAAGTGGTGGTACCAGACGAGTATTTGAGGGGGGGGGGGGGGGGGGAGAAGAGATTCTGTAACAAACTAGAGGCAGTTTTCTGTTTCTTGTCCAATTTGCATTATAATAAGGGCACATACTTGGCCACAATAATGTAAATAACTGCATTCCACACCATAGCTTAGTGGTTCCCAAACTTATCCTGACCAGTCAGGTCTTCTAGATACAAACATTGAATATGCATGAGAGAAATATGCATGCAGTGGAAGCAGTGCATGCAAATCAATCTCATGAATATTCATTGCTGATATCCTTAAAACTTGACCAGCCGGGCTCTTGGCATGCCAGAACACTGCACAGTGCTTGATCTTCCCTCAGCTACATAGTAGCCCGGCTTATGGTTCCTTTTACGCTAGCGGGTTTAACGCAAGCGACTTTTCATCACGTGCTAACCCCCATGCTGGCCTAAAAACTACCACCTGCTCAAGAGGAGGCGGTAGTGGCTAGCGCAGTCGGCGGTTTAGTGTGTGGTATTACGCGCGTTAAACGCGCCTTCATAAAAGGAGCCCTTAGTTTCTGAGGGAAAACAAGGTAATGTATCCTGGGGCCTCTATGATTGATGATGCAAGTAGTATGCTTCTCTGGGCTTACTGGTTCCACTTTAAATCAGGGGTTCCAACCCAATTGCTGGGACACACCTAGCCAGACAGGTTTTCAGGATTCCCACAAGTATGCACAAGATTAATGTGTATGCACTACCTCCACTCTAAGGAGTAATTAAGACACAAACCATGGAGAGTGTGGTGCAGTGGTTGGAGTTATAGCCTCAGCACCCTGAGGTTGCAGGTTCAAACCTTGGGCAAGTTACTTAATCCTCCACCACCCCTGGTACAATAGACAGATTGTGAGCCCACCAGCATAGATAGGGAAACTGCTTTGAGTGTGGTTGTACATAAGGGAGGTGCTTGCATTTATTTTGGATGCATGATGTTGTGTGCCTTTTGCAGAAGGAAAAAGGCTCGGGCACCTTAGCTTTTCCCCGAAGAGATAATCCCTTCCTGAGGAAGCACGTATATAGCAAAACTCGAGTCGAAGGGAGGACTTGTGTTTCTTGGCTTCCAAGAGCTATTTTAAAGAAAGCCTGAGCAGGGAGAGGGGTGACATGATTGAGACATTTAAGTACGTCACAGGTCATGTCGAGGTGGAAAACGACATATTCTTTCCTAAGGGACCTTCAGTCACAAGGGGGCACCCGCTCAAACTCAGAGGGGGGAGATTTGGTGGTGACACCAGGAAGTATTTCTTTACAGAAAGGGTGGTGGATCACTGGAACAAACTACTGGTGCAGGTGATCAAGGCCACTAGCGTGCTCGACTTTAAAAATAAATGGGACATCCACGTGGGATCTCTACGTGGGTCGAGCAGCACTCTGACTTAATGGGGTGGGACAGTAGAGTGGGCAGACTTGATGGGCTATAGCCCTTTTCTGCCGTCATCTTTCTATGTTTCTATGTTTATAAAGCTGTGCTGCCTGTCACATGACCATCCTGTGTGACTTACCACCAGAAAAGATAAGTCTTTAACCCTTTCAGGACCAAGGGACCTATTTGTCCCATAACTTTAAAATCCTATAAATTTTGATTGGGATAGTCTACAGTTCTAAATTTGATATGTACGGATTCCATATGATACTGCCTTTATGTAAACAAACTGGTTCCGACATTCATTCATTAGCGTCGTTGCCAGATTGACGAGAAGATTCACTTGCCACACTGTCCATAAGCCAGAAGTGTGATTTTTTAAATAAAAATAATGATAATTCACAAAAAAAAATCAATTTTTTGGCATCTGCAAGCCCTTTTTACCATAAAAATGTCGTCAAAACCACAAAAATTGGCCTACGATCCTTATGGTCCTGAAAGGGTTAAAGATATTAGTCACAATAGATTATTTTGTTATATGTATGGTGGTATAAGACATAAAATGGTGCTATGATGGTCTGATGGCAGCTGGTGTTTTGTTTTATACACTTAAACACTGAAGGTTGTGGGTCTGAGCACTATTTAAAAGAATATTTTAATGAAAGATATTAAATTTATAATATTGTGACATTTGTAGTTATTTAGTATATTATCACAATTATAGAATATTATTGTCCCCTAGTAGTAGAAAAAAAAATGTACATAAGAATTGCCATACTGGGACAGACCAAAGGTCCCTCAAGCCCAGTATCCTGTGGCCAACCCAGGTCCCAAGTACCTAGTTAGATCCCACCTCTTGCCTTTGGTTAGTCCCTGCAGTAACAACAGAAAGGGGCACCGAGAAGAGAGTGTTTTGTGGAAGGAGTAGTAAGAGGTCTCAGTATTTCACAGTCACCATCAACTTTAAAATAGTGTGTGCCATGCACCATCACAGTCCAGAGAGTTTAGCGTAAGAGAAAATTATGCCAGTTGAAAAATAGTTGAACAGGGAAGAGGCAGGTCTATGAAAGGAAAAGCGGATGGGATTTGACATACACTTCGCGGTTTCCGTATCTACGGATACACTTATTCGCGATTTTAAACCTAAAAGTCCTTTTTCTTTTTTCAGGCTATTTTAAGGCTATTTAAGCCTTATCTGGTGGTCTAGCGGGTTTTTGGGGCAGGAACGATCTTCCCACACTCCTGCCCCATGCAGATCGCTCACAGGAAATGGCTCGAGAGGCTACGGGAGCTCAAGGCAGCCATTTCCTATGAGTGACCTGCACGGGGCAGGAGCGTGGGAAGATTGCTCCTGCCTGAAAACCCGCTAGACCACCAGGTAAAGCTTAAGGGGGGGCTTTCAGGGCTTAAAATAGCCGGGGGAAGCGGGGGTTAGGAGCACAACTGGCCCAAATTTTATTCGTGGCTTTTTAATATTCGTGGGCCGGCTCTGCCTCTAACCACCGTGAATATGGAGGGGGAAATGTACTGCCTTTCTGTGGTTATAATCAATACAGATTACATATTATATACAGGAACTTATTTTGTACCTAGAACAATGGAGGGTTAAGTGATTTGTCCAGAGTCACAAGGAGAGGAATAGAAACAAGACGACAGATCTAGTCTGCCTACTATCTCTTCCTCTTCCTAAGAGATCCAATGTACGTACTTGTTTCAAGCGTTCTTGAATTCAGATACACTTTTCATCTTCGCTACCTGTACTGGGAGGCTATTTCACACATTCACCACCCTTTCTGTGAAAAAACATTTTCTGAGCTTACTTCTTAGTCTCTCCCCTTTCACTTTCATTTTATGCTCCCTCATTCCAGAATTTCTTTCAATTGAAAGAGATTTGCCTTATGTGCAGTGGGAATGTACTCAGTTCAAGAAAAAACAAACAAAAAGAAAGGTTCACCGATGTCGTTCCACAAAAACAACTGCAAAGCAAAACAAAAAAAACGTGGAACAGATGATCTTGATATACAATTTATTTAAATAATGGTGCAGAAATGTGTGCAATAAAATGTACAGTATATGCACAATAATACAAAGGACTTTTTTAGTTCAAAATTTTTTATTGAGTTTATTATATAAAGTCCAATAAATGTTAACAAGACAAGAAACATGCATGCAGTACCAATGCAAAGAGTCAAAAAATATTATTTATATAATGTAATACAGCAGGCAGACCCATGCCTATCTATAAGGAGGAAAGTAGCAGCACAACACGCAGCCAAAAGTACATGTAATATCCAAAACACAGAGAGACCTACACCTATAAACTAAACTAAACTAAAGCTTAACTTTGCATACCAAGTCATCATTCTGAGAAGGCTCGACTCGGTTTACAGCAATTAAATAAACAGGGAATGATTTACAAATGATAAACAGAAGATAATAGCAAAATTTCATAAGAATTAATTTTCAAAATGTTTGGCAAATAGAGTAGTTTTTAAAGATTTACAGAAAAATTGAAATGAACTGGAACTCCTTAAAAAAAAAAAAAGGGAGAGATCATTCCAGAGTTGAGAGAGTTTAAAGACCAAAGATTGACTGAAGATCTTGACTCCTTTAATCCCTTTTTTTAGAAGGAAGGGAGAGTTTAAATTGTTGGATACCTCTTGCAAAGGAGAATCGGTAAACATTCTAAAATAAAGGAATAAGAGGATTTAAGGTACCATGTAGAATTTTAAAAGAAATACAAGCGCATTTAAATTGAATTCTAAAATAAACTGGGAACCAATGAAGACTCTGAAGCAAAGGGTCACATGGTCAAATTTACTTTTTCCAAAGATCAGCTTCGCAGCAGTATTCTGAATTAATTGTAATCTATGAAGACAAATTTTTGTAATGCCGAGGTAGATAGCGTTACAGTAATCAAGATGAGATAATATAATTGATTGAACTAAGATAGAAAAATGACGGTGATGATAAAGATGTCTAACCTTCTTCAGCATTTGCAAACTAAAGAAGCTTTTCATGACCAAGGAATTTATTTGGTCCTTAAAGGAAAGAGAGGAATCAAAAAGGACTCTCAATATCTTAGAAACACATAATGGAATATGCTATGCCTTACAGTAAAATATGAAAGCATTATAGCGGAAAAACACAAGGCCATGAGTTCTTATACTAAATATGGAGTCCATTTAACTTCTATTGCAACACAGGCTGACGACATAATACAAAGGACTTGATGTAGATGTGGCATAAACCCAACATGGGCCGTGTTTCAGTCGTAACATCGATCTTCTTCCGGGGTCCGATCTTGCTAGGAGCCACAAGTCAACACTAGCAAAACAATGCAGTAGTCATGAAATGTACTCAATTCCCCATGTTTTCAGGCTGCTGCACTAACCATTAGGCTACCCCTCCATTCTGCTGATCCTCAGTCACAGTAGCAATTTCTCTCCGCCCTCCCCTGTAGACCTGTGATGGTTCTTGAACATGGAGGGTGTGTCTGTAAATCTCCAGTTTCTTCTCATTCTTATAGCTGCCTAAGAAGGGAGAGACTAAAGTAGAAAGCAGAGGGGTGTTCTCTGTAGAAGATAACTGAATTTCAGTTTTTGGTACAGCATTGAAACCAGCAGAAAATCCTTTTTCTCCCCAGTTTTGTTTTAAGCTAAAAGGTTTTTTTTAATTTTTGAAAAGTACCAATAATATCTGGGTACAGTAGTATTTAGCAACCACAAGTTCAAAAGAAACGTACTGTATGATAGATTCAGCAGAGAAACCTCATTCACACTATCTCATCAAAAATAAATCAGATCAGACAGAAAGTAAGTGTATACAAAAAACGGAGAAAACAGACCTCATACACAGACAGCCGGGACTACACAGTACCCTAAGCCATCCGTATCATCACTGGTCTGAAAAAACTCCATACATATAGAAACATAGAAACATAGAAAAAAGCGGCAGAAAAGGGCTATAGCCCACCAAGTCTGCCCATTCCAAGTATCCTCCCCCCCTGAGTTTACTCCCTTAAAGATCCCACGTGAGTATCCCATTTTCTCTTAAAATCCGTCACGTTGCTGGCCTTTATCACCTGGAGTGGGAGTCTGTTCCAATGATCCACAACTCTCTCGGTGAAGAAATACTTCCTGAAGTCGCCATGAAACTTCCCTCCCCTGATTTTTAGCGGATGCCCTCTGGTGGTCGAGGGTCCCATGAGCCGGAAGATATCATCTTCTGACTCGATGTGCCCCATGATATACTTATACGTTTCAATCATATCTCCCCGTTCCCTTCTTTCCTCAAGTGAGTACATCCGCAATTTCTCTAGTCTTTCTTCATACGTGAGATCCTTGAGCCCCAAGACCATCCTGGTGGCTGTTCGCTGTACCGACTCGATTCTCAGCACGTCCTTTCGGTAGTGAGGTCTCCAAAACTGAACGCAGTACTCTAAGTGAGGCCTCACCATGGCTCTGTACAACGGCATCATAACTTCAGGTCTCCTGCTGACGAAACCTCTGCGGATACACCCCATCATTTGTCTTGCTCTGGAGGAAGCCTTCTCCACTTGATTGGCAACCTTCATGTCCTCGCTAATGATCACTCCTAGATCGCGTTCCGCTGTGGTCCTAACTAAGGTTTCACCATTTAGTACATATATATCCTCAATTTTTCATTCTTCATTTCATTCTTTCATATCAGCTTCAAAGTTCATTTTCTATTATCATAATTGTATATAGAGGAACATAAGGTTAATTCTGCCAAAATATGACAACAATGGCTACAGCCTGGAGAAAAAAGAGATTTCAGTTCTTATAAACAGGTCTAGTTACACGTGATATGACCAAACAAGGCAGACTTATCTTCAAATTGCATCTCTCAGACGCCCAGCTCAGAACAGGTTACAAATCAGGAACTCAAGCATTTTCCCAATCTGTCCCAGTGGGCTCACAGTTAATGTATGTGGGGCAGTGGAGGATTAGGTAACTTGCTCAGGGTCACAGGGAGTAGTGTGGGGTTTGAACCCACAGCCTCAGAGTGCATAAACCTGATTTGCATATATTGCCTCCTATACATGCAAATTTCTTGCATGCATATTCATGCAGCAACCCCCAATCTGCTGTTGCATCACAACATCGGTGGACTTTTTGGGGGGCTGAAACTGAAAGCAGGGTGCTGAGGCTGTAGCTCTAACCACTATGCCACACTCTCCTCCTCTGTGTTATAATTTGGAGCGACAGTTGACATCATAACTCCACAGAGAGGCCAATTGCTAAAGAGCTTATTATTCCAAATTTACAGCAAGCATGACCATGTTTGATACAGAAAGACGTCTATCTTATTTTGTTTTGAAAATGGCCATTTCTTAGATGTGCTTGTCCCCTAAATATTTTTTTAAAAAATACGTCCAAAACAACACAAGAAACAAGTCATTTGGATATAGAAAGAGCTAGCATTTTTAGTAGACTGGCTATTTAGACATTCCAGCAAAACAGTGGGGAACCCTAGGGGGCACTGAGCTTAACTTCTTACAGAGGCCCAGGTACACTTCTCACCATAACTCCCTTTATAGACCAAAACCTATTGGACCCAACTGTACACCACACTAATAGCTGTTATGCCTGCAGGTATCACCTATATGTAGGAATTTCTGTGGGTTTTGGAAGCATCACATAATCCACCATAAATATAGTAGTTAGAGTGTGAAATGGGCCTGGGTCTCAATTTCTGTAGTCCACTGCACTGCCCACTAGGCTACTCCTGAGACCTGCTTGCTGAGCTACTAGGACTGGCCATAACCTCTGAAGTTATCATAAAGACAGGTATGTTTCATTCAATTGGGAGGGTGGGAGGGGGGTCAGTAACCACTGGGGGAGTATGGGGGTTATCAGTGGCGTAGTATGGGGGGACGGTCCACCCCAGGAACTGTCTTGGTGAGGGTGTAGGCATCTGTCCTCCTTTCCACCCTCCCTCTCTTTCCCCCCACCCCCACCCCCACTCTTTCCTTCCCCCGTACCTCTTCAATATTCCCGGCGCAAGCAGCAACCCCCAATCTGCTGCCACACAATGCCCATTCACTGCCCATGCCCTGCCTAGTTCCCACACCCCAACACAAAAAAAACACTTAGGGGGAAATTTTATATAAGGCACCCCAAAAAATTAATGTGGAAAAACCCCTACTTAGCACTGTTCTATAAACCTAAAGTTAAATGCAGTTTATAGAATAGCGCTCTGCACTAGAACCTGTTACTTAATTTAGGCCCATCTATTTGTACCAGCTAAAACCTGGTACAAATCTCCATGTCTAAGTTAGGTGCAGATCAGGTATAGTCTATATCAGTGTGCTTAAATTTTTGGAACTCCCATGACCTGCACATGACCCTCCCATGGCCATGCCCCCTTTTTAGTTCTGTACACTAGAATTTACACGCACCGCTTTATACAGTATGCCTAAAAAGATGCATATGTAAATTCTAATTAGTGTCAATGTGTGTCAATAATTACTTGTTAGAGGCCAATTATTTGCACTCATTGGCTCGTTAACATAAAAAAAACAAACATAAAAAATCAATTTCTAGACCGCATGACCTTAGGCGATTTACAAAAGAGTGCATAAAATACAATTAGGAAAGTAAGATGAAAATTAATTTCTTAAGAACCTAGAAAACAAGCAAGTTTTCAAGTGTCTCCTAAATTCTAAATGAAAAAAAATGAAACAGTAAACTACTGCTTAAAATCCTTATCCCAAATAGCAACCTGATACGAAAGCATACGTTCATGATACCTTTTAAACTTGCAACTCTTCACCAATGGATAAACAAGTAAAGCATGGGTTTTACAAGAAAATTTCTGAGTGGAAGCAGAAAAGAAATCAATCAAGTACAGTGGTGCTTGATCCATCAGGACTATGGGCTTGATTCACAAAGCAAACCGATTGTGTACCAATCAGTTTGCGACCCCTTTGCAACCAAATTTCCCTCAGGCCCCATTCACTAACCTCTCCTGCGATCCGTGCATGCAAATGAGGAGAAACCATGCAAAGTAGGCAGGGACACGATTCACAACACAAAATTCTCGATCCGACTGGGCTGGCCGATCAACTGAAGGAGCAACTGCTGGGGACCAGTCGCAAACTTTCATTCTCTCACCTCCCAGACTGATCTCTGCTGCCTAAAGCGGGGCTGTACGCCACAGTGCAGCCCCATGGGCTGGCACTGCAGGTAAGGCACAGAGAGCAGTGCTTGACCAGCTGAGTGCTACCGCCTCCGGGAAGAGGCTGCCGCTGCTGGGGATAACAGGAGCAGGAGAGTCGGGGCCTGAAAACAACAGTAAAAAAAGAAAAAAACACGGACACAAAACACATGCGCAGTCCATCTGCAGGGAAAGCATATGGTCTGCGCATATGTGGGGATCGCACACCAGCAATCCTGGCAGGCAGATGGGGGTGTTCCTCTGATCACCCCATCTGCATATTTTAGTTTGAAGAATTCATCAGACCTGCCCGGATCAGCAAGTTCGTGAATCCAGCCCTGTATAATAAATGCAACCTAGCTTGAAAACATTGTGTGCCTCAACATGTAGCCAGTACAATTCCCGAAACAAGGGGGTGACATGATCGAACTTGTTCAGTCCGAAAATAAGTCTAGCTGCGGTGTTCTGTATAATTTGCATAACAGTGGTTGAACTAATAGCTTAAATGTCGAGAAATCAAAATATGCTCTGAGAGTGTGCAGTTTTCATAAAATGTGAAAACCTTTGTGTTGTGTGCGCAACTCAAAGCACCATATACAGAATCAGGACAGGATTAACCAATAGGCCAAGTAGGCACGTGCCTAGGGCCCGAAATGGTCAGGGGGGCCCGATGAAGGAGGGCATCAACATTGTTTTTTCCAAACGGTGATGGGCCCCTCCAGCATTGATCGACAACGCGGGCCCCACCCCGATCAGCAATGCGGGGCCCCCCCCCCATCGACGGAAAGTAAGACAAGCAAGCAACGTGGGTAAGAAAGGCAACGGGAACTGTAATTTTGCAAGCGGTGCTGCTTGCCCAAAGCTTCCCTCTGACGCAGCTTCCTGTTTCCGCCTGGGCGCATGGTGGGGGTGGGGCAGGGCAGGGGGGCCCAGTGTACTTGTGTGACGAATTAATCCTGCCCTGTACAGAATTCAGGGGTTACTGTGTGAATTGGTGCATATGAACTGCTAAACTAACATGCTAAAACTAGAGGTCTTTGCTGTGCATTATTGAATTAAAAATCTAGCAACAGATCTGAATATTGAAATGTCATTTATCCCCAGATTCTATACAAAGCATTAAAAGTTGTGCACACAATTTAATTGAATAACCAGCCAATTAACACTGGTAAATGGGATCTTAACAAGCAATTATTGGTGCTAATTTGAATTAGTTAAAATTTACACATGTAAATTTAGGTGTGAGATTATGCACAGTTCCAAAAAGGGAGTGCAGCTATGGGAGGGTCATGGATGGATCAGGGGTGTCCTTGCAATTTACATGTGTGGTCAGAATAAGGGGGAATCTGTGCCTAATTTAGGTGCATGGATTTACAGCACGTGACTTGTTAGTGTAAATGGCCACCCCTAAAGTTAGGCATGATTCCCGGCACTAAGTACTTTCTAGAAACGATGCCTAACTTTGAGCGCTGTTTATAGAATGGCGCTAAGCGCTTGTTAGCAATGATATTTTGGGTGCCATTTATAAAATCTAGTGCTTGATGTAAATATATGAGGGGGGCCACTGAAAAGTTCTCAGCCCAACCAACAGAGTTAGGGGCAGTCTCCATCGAGGTGCTACACACTTACAGCCTATTTTACAAAGTTGCGCTGGAGACTGCCACGCGGCAACAGCCCCAAAGCCCTATAAATCTCTATGGGCTTCGGGGCCGTTACCGCGGCTTTGTAAAACATGCCCTTAGTTCAGCAATTTTCCACGAAAAATGTGGAAAGCGATCTTTCTGTGGCTTAGATAAATTTAATAATTAATTATTAGAGCATGATCAAGCTTTGGAGTCATATAGCAGCTTCTCCTTTTCTTAACATTTATAAGGATAAACCAAGCAACCTATGAATGTGCACTTCTCTGAACATAAAGTCAGACTAATATTAACACTCTCGTGGTTGCATATTGCCAGGAATTAAATCATCTTTTTCACACTTGCATGGTATATTGCATATAATTTTCCCATAAGCCCATCCCCCTTCATTTGGAGTTTAATAAAATTTTTGTCATATTTTTGGTTTCCATTTAATTTTGTAAGGATGGGTTTGAATATTATTGTTGTCCTTATTTGATACTGAAACTTTTACATCTATGAAGGAATGTGTTGGCTGGTAGGTTAATCACACACATTGTTACAAGAATATTTTCTGACACATTTTTCCTCGTTTCTTCATGTGCTACTTTTCCGTTTTCTCGTTGTCTATAAAAAGGTGCATTTCTTTTAATTTTGGCTCAGTTTCTTTCTTAATTTTCTTTCTTTTTAAAGTTTTATTTTAACGCAAGTCATATTGGTTTTCAGTATTTTAAAAGTTGCAGCATGTGACTCATTGTCTTTTTGAACACTGTGCTCCATGCTTATGTTTTTTGGAAAGGCAGTTTGGACATATTTCTAATAGTTTATTTATTTATTTATTTATTTATTTAATTGAATTTATATCCTGTCCTCCCCGAGGATCCCAGAGCAGGTTATAGTTAAGTTAGCAAACAAGACACATAACAATTAACAAGGAACGGAAGACTTTAGGGCTAGATTCACTAACCTGCCTCTCTGTGCCCAATCCGTGCCCGATCCGCGGCAGGCCGACTAATTCACGAAGGGAGAATATTTAAATGGGGGCGATCGGAGGAACACCCCCTCCCCCCCCCCCCCGACTGCAGGGATCACCACTGAGAGATCCCGACGCATGCGCAGACCATCTCTTTGCCTGTCGATGGTCTGAGCATACTCTCTCCATGCAAGGAAGACACTTTTACAGGGAGGGGGGGATCAATCAGCCAGAACACGTGAATCCTACAAGGCCTTAACCCACCCCTACTCTCCTGCTCTCTGCCGCCTTTCCTGCAATGCGAGCACGCGGGTTTAAAGCGGGGCTGCACTGCGGCGTGTTCTGGAACACGCCGTAGTGCAGCCCCACTTTAAACCCGCGGGCTCGCACTGCAGGGAAGGCGGCAGAAATCCAGAGTCGGGGCAGCAGAGATCAGTCTGGGTGGCAGAGAGCAGGGGGAAGTGGAATGAGCTGAGTTTAGCAATGGCAATTTGGAACCGAGCAGGGCTGGAAGATCAGGGCAGAGTGCAGGGCGGCAATGGAGCAGGAGAGTCGGCAGGGATGTGTGTAACTGGTCCCCAGCAGTCGCTTCTTCTGTTGATCGGCCAGCCCAGTCAGTGTCCCAGATTTGTTTAGTGAATCATGTCCCTGCCTACTTTACATGCCATTTCCCCCCATTTGCATGCACCGATCGGAATCGGATCGGCACAGAGGTTAGTGAATTGGGTCAGAGGAAAATCGGGTTGCAAAGGGGTCGCAAACTGATCGGTACACGATCGGTTTGCTTAGTGGATCTAGTCCTAAGATAATAGGGTACAGTGAGATGTGTCTAGTTCAGTTGTTCTGGATTAGCAAACACTTGTTTGGAGCCTGAAGCATTCACAGGAAGAGAGTCAGTGTGTGCAAAGGGAGAGAGTCAGTTGAACATCTATTAAGAATACAGTGGTTTGGAATTAACAGTCTGAATGCTAGCTTGTCCTGAGGAGTCAGGTGAAGAGGTAGGTTTCGCAAAGAAATCAAAGCCCATCTATTCAGATGTCATAACTCCAACCTGGATTCCCCTCAGTGTGACTCCCCCATCCTCCCTTCTTCACCAGTTACCCTTCCCCTCAAAGCCCAAGCTTGTCAACTGCTTCCCTAACTGCATATATACTGAAACTGCACCATATCCTATCTGTACAGCATCCCGAATTGTATATCCACTGGAATAGCCCAATCCTCCTTGCCGTATCCCATTCCCTAAACTATTCTACACCATTCTTCTTGTAACTCCTCTGGAAATGTTCTTCTTGAACCCTGACTCTTATTATTTCTATTCATCACAACAACCTACCAGAATCCTGACTTTACTATATCTACTCATCACAACTACTTATCATAATCTACTATTAGCTTTCAAGTTCTTCCGAAAAACCCAGATTAACAATTGTATCTTGACACATTCTTGAATTTATGTACTGCACCGCTACTGGAAATGTCCAGTCTTATAAATTGTAATCCGCTTAGAACCGCAAGGCACAAGCGGAATATAAATCACTAATGTAATGTAATGTAATGTAACTCTTCTGGAAAAGTCCAGAAGTCTCTTTGTAATCATCCTGGAAATGTCCAGATGTCTCTTTTGTAATCCGCCCAGAACTGCAAGGTTGAGGAGGAATAGAAATCAGTAATGTAATGTAATGTTTCTATTGCTTTTCTAAAGCTCAAAAATCCATCAAGGGATCTGATGTTAAGAGGCAGCTAATTCTAGTACTTTGGTAAGAAGTGAGAGCATGACCTTTGTTTGGCACTTTCTAGTTGGAGGCTTTGACCAAGGGGGTATTTGAAGACACGTTTCCTCCTGGGAGCAGAGGGATCTGTTTGGGACATAAGGTGAGTTTGGTTAATATGTAGCTGGGCGCCATGTTGTGTAAGGACTTGAAAAGCAAGTACTAAGCCTTTGAAAATGTAGCGTTTGGCTATGGTAGCCAGTGGGCTAATGCTAGTGCTTGGGATACTGAATCGCGGGTGCGAAGGTTCTTCAGTAATCCTATTGTTGCATTTTGTACACATTGGAGGCGCTTTGTTTTTTGCCGTCAATCTATTGAATAATGTGTTGCAGTAGTTCATGCGGGAGAGGACAAAGGCATAGAGAAGTTGTGTAAAGTCTGATTCAGAGAAATAGTTTCTTATTTTCTATAGTTGTCGTAGATAGAGTGAAGATGAGACCACTTGTGAGATACGGTCAGTGAGTGATAAGTTAGAGAGTCGAGAAGTACCCTTAGGTAGCGGACTTGATCTTTGGTGGTTATGGTAGTTGATTCCAGAGGAGAGAGGGGCGGTTGAAGGTGCAATGTTCTTTGTGGATCCAAAGGAGTTCAGTTTTCGAGGCGTTTAGTTGGAGCTTGTTTGCAGACATCCAAATTTTGATTTCTGAGAGACAGTTTTGAAGTTTTGCAATCTGGGAGTCACAGTTCTCTCCTAGTGGTAGATATAGTTGAATGTCGTCGGCAAAGGAGTGAATATTGATTTGGTGTTTGCAGGCTATATCCAGGACAGGCGTAATGTAGAGATTAAAACAACAGAGGGGATAATAGTGCTCCTTGTGGTACCCTGTGCTTGATTGGCTTTCACTTTGAGAGGGTAGTATTGAGTAATATGCATTAGGATCTGTTTAGGAAAGATGTGAACCAGAGTAGCGCTGTATCTCGGACGCCAAGCTCAGCGAGTCGGGTGAGGAAGAGGTCATGACTCATGGTCAATGGTGTTGAATGATGTGCTGAGGTCTAGTAGCACCAGTAGGACATAATTTCCTTTGTCCATGAGTTTCACTGGCTTCCGGTGATTTCTAGGATTCACTTTAAATGTAACTGCCTAATTTTCAAGATCCTACATGGCATTCTTCCTCCCTTAATCCCACTATCCTGGAATTCTTCGAGACCTGACACTACCAGATCCACCCACAAACTCAAACTATCTTTCCCCTAGTTAAAAGGCGTCATGTATACAGGTAAATTAGGGAAATCCCTTTTCTTCAAATTCACTGAGCTTTGGAATAACCTCCCTGCCCTGCTGCGGAACCTAGGCTCATTCCAATTATTCCGAAAGCATCTGAAAACCTGGCTTTTCTCCAAAACATAAAGCTATCTATTTAAAATTTAAAACTAGCTATCCTCTTCATAACCTCTGATTTCTTATTATGTCCTTCCCTCATTTATTGAATTACCTATAAACCGTGTCGAGCTCTCTCTTTATGGAGATGATGCGGTATACAAACTTAGGCTTAGTTTAGTTTAGTTTCTAGCAGTCATCAAGAAAAGTACTGTGTTCAAACTAAGGGCCCTCTTTTACTAAGCCACAGTAGAAGTCTCTACCATGGCCCGGGGTGCTAAATGTTTCCATGCTGCTCTGATGCTCATAGAAATTCTCTGAATGTTGGAGCAGCATTGGAGCATTTAGCACTTTGGGCCACGATAGAAACCTCTACTGTAGTTATTTTAAAAGGGGGTTATGCTTTACATTAAGGAACATTGTGAAATGAAAGATACTTTTAGTCAAATGAGCATAGATTTTTTTTATTGCATTTTCAATTTTACACAAAACTTAAACTTTCAAAGGAAAATAAAGAATTTGCAAAATACATAGCCAAGAATCTTCAAAGTAATAATAAACAATTTTACACTGTGTTAGCCCACACAAACGGGAAGGGAGATCAAGAAAATGAAATCTCTAGGAGAGAAAGAGATAATGGTTACTGCGGATGGGCAAACTAGATTGGCCATTTAGCCTTTATCTGCCATCATGTTTCTATAAAAGTTTATACACCACAAAATTTTGTAGTTTGATGCGTTTTACAATAAAAGACAAACTGTACAAACACAGCAATATACAAGCTTAAGCTGACAAAAATTTTTAAACAGAAAAGTCTTAAGCAATTTCCTAAAATGTTGGTATGAAGTAGAGTTGATAATCAAAATACTATGGCCCTGATTATGCAAAGTGCGTCTAAAGTTAGGCATCCAAATTTTGAGACATCCTTTAGAGAATTGGGTCTTAGGCGAGAGTTCGACATCCAAACAATATCCTTAAAGTTATAATATTTTATTATCATGACTTTATTAGAACGATGATTTTATGGTGTTTTTCCTCATAATTGTGATCTGTTTAATGCTTTTATTTATTTCTCTTCCATCAGAGAGAGTGACTGAGATTCAAACCAGCAACATTAGAGTAGAAGGCTGTAGGTTTAACCAATGTGCTACACAGTGAGCTAGCATGTTGCATAGCAATTGTAAAACTAGGTCCTTTAGGCATTGTAAGACGTGAGTTCTATGGACGGAACTTAGGCACAGTTTGGGCATCCTTAATGCAATCTGCTAAATAGCTTTCTGGGTTTTTATTTTTGCTTTATTAAGCTCAAAATTCATTTAATAAGGCACCACATAAACAGGGCACATCAAAACAGATATAGTTCATGCAAACCTTCTATTTTTGTGGACAAACAGCAATGTTATTTGCTAATTAGAGGAAAACATCCATTAACTGAAGCAGAACATATGAAAAAAAACACAGCTTTAGGTTTCTTGCTAAAAAGCTACCCTTTTTTTCTGACTAAACAGTGCTCCAATCAGCTCATTCTTGAAAGCAAAGAGATTGCATACATAACCACCCAAAAAGCATTTTTCATAATGCGCAACCTAAGAAAAATAAGAAAATTCTTTGACAAAGAACAATATAGGATCATAGTTCAATCCCTTGTACTAGGACTTGTAGACTACTGCAATATCCTCTACCTACCATGCCCCACAAACATGACCAAACAACTACAGACCGTTCAGAATACAGCTCTCAGACTAATCTATTCTCTCAGAAAATCTGACCACATCACCAATGCCTACCTAGACTCACATTGGCTACCGATTCGAGCTAGAATTCAATTCAAACTATACATTCTACTCTTCAAAGTAATTCACGGTACTGCACCTTCCTATCTTAATAATCGCCTAAATTGTAACCTTCCACCCAGAACAAGAAGAACTCTGACCCCATTCTCCTACCCACCACTCAAAGGCACTCATCGCAAAAAGCATATGATAACCTCCTAGCAACGCAAGCAGCAAAACTTGATCCATCCATCTCCAAACTGTTAACCACAACATCTGACCTCAAAGCATTCTGAAAAGAAATCAAAACACATCTATTCAAAAAGTATATTCAATCAACTTAATCTCCCCCTCTTCCTATCCCCTCTATATCTTTTTCCCATGTATAGCCCACATCTTCAACGTCCCAAAAAGTACCGGAAACCCAAGTAATCAACAAGAATCCTAATATATCCTACCTGAAACCAGCTATCTACCAATGTAAGGAAGCCGGATATTTGTCTATGTAACGTAACCTGAAATTTTTTCCAATGGAATGTAATTCTGAAATATCTATGTAACGTAACCTGAAATTTTTCCAATGTAATGTAATCTGAATCCTCAATTTGTAACCTGTACCAGCAATTTTCCAATGTAATGCAACGCTAGGTGGGATTTAGGCATTCTTATAGAATTCCTTATCCCATTTCACAGCCTGAAAAGACAATAATCTATGAAAATATATTTTATGTGCACAAGCATTTATAGATGGAAAAGAGAAGAAAGTAAAATTTTGTAATAAACGTCTATTCTACAAGCATGAAATGGTTAACAAGATAATCTGGAGCTAGACCATGTGTTACCTTATAACAGATACATCCAATTTTGAATATAACTTTTTGCTTCAAATGGAAACCAATGACATTTTCAGTAATACAGTGACAAAGATTTTACTTATGTTTCAGACTTAAGAATATAAGAATAGCCACACTGGATCACACTGATGGTCCATCTAGCCCAGCATCCTTTTCCAACCGTGGGCAATCCAGGCCACAAATACCTGGCAAAATCCCAAAGTACTAGCAAGATTCCAGGCTACCAATCCCAGAGATAAGGGTTTTCCCCATGTCTGTCTTTTATTTTTTTTCATTAAATTTTCAATAGATACACAAAAAGCAAACTTAACTAATAAGACATAAACAACAACAGTAATAACAAGTAGCTGCATTCCTAGTTGTTACAAAGCTCAAATTATGATAAAAATGAATACCAAAGTAAAATTAAACAAACAGCTGTATTTTGAATGATATGCTATCTTTTAAAGTTTTTTTTATAACCTGCTAATTACAATAATCTAAAATACTCAAAATTAAAGATTGTACTAAAAGCCTAAAGGAATTAGGGTCAAAATAAGATCTAACTGTTCATAGTTTCCACAACATAAAGAAGCTTTTATGGACTATAGCATCTGAATACCCACTGATAAACTAAGGGCTTCTTTTATCAAACTGCGGTAGAGCTTTTTAAAGGGGCCGGCAAGGTAAATGCTCACAGGCCTGTGGTAAAAAGTTCCACCATGGTTTAATAAAAGGAGTCCTAAGAGGGGAATTCATCAAGAAGCATTAACAATTAGTATGCGCTAAATGCTAGGGAACATAATTGGTGTGTTAGAATTTAGCTTGCATTAGTCATTAGGGCATGCTAAATCAGTTAGCACCCCTTGATGAATTCCCCCCCCCTAAGGCCTAGATTCTGTAAAGGATGCCTAAATGGTGACTAGGTTAGGTGCCTTTATTGAAGATGCCTAACCAAAATCCGCACACAACCTAAATATTTTGAATTGGCTTAATTGACATGGTAATTGATCATGTCATTAAAAACCAATGTAATTTTTTTTTTTTTTAAAGGTTAAAGTTTTGAGCAGAATTCCACACAGCACCTAGCAACACCTAAAATCGAGGTACCTACTAGTGCCTGACATAAGAACATAGAATAGCCTTACTTGGTCCATCTAGCCCAGTATCCTGTTTTCAAGGTGGCCAATCCAGGTCACAAATACCTGGCAAAAACCCAAATTGTAGTAACATTCCATGCTACCGATCCAGGGCCAGCAGTGGCTTCCCCTATGTCTGTCTCAATAGCAGACTATGGACTTTTCCTCCAGGAACTTGTCCAAACCTTTCTTAAAATCAGCTATGTTAACCACTCTTACCCTATCCTCTGGCAATACATTCCAGAGCTTAACTATTCTCTGAGTGAAAAAATATTTCCTCCTATTGGTTTTAAAAGTATTTCCCTGTAACTTTGAGTGTCCCCTGGTCTTTGTACTACTGCTACTACCGTACTTATCATTTCTATAGCACTGTCAGATGTATGCAGCACTGTACATTATATAGGCATGGTTAGGGGAGGACAATAGGCATGGAATGAGTTAGGCCTCATTAGGCATCTGTGGTAGGCACCAGTAAATTAGGCCAGGAAAACCCTGGCCTAATATAGCGGCGCCCATCACTAGGATGCCTGGCAATGCCTAAGCCTGCATAGGGACCGCTAAATTTGATTCTGTAAATGGCACCTAGCGGTTGATTGACATCCATGCAGAATGTAGCCTTTTCTCAATACTAAAGGAATTTGAGAATTGCTCCCTATTTGAACCACTCTGCCTGAAAGCAAAAAATTCAAAGGTAGAAACATCAGAACTTTCTAGACACATGGCGGTCAGATCTTGGAGACCAGTGGAAAGGGATACAAGTGAATATGTGTAGGATGTATTTTAGAAAATAGATTAAAATAGAAAATAGATTTTAGAATATGTGTAGGATGTATTTTAGAAAATAGATTAAAAGTGCTGTATCTCTACACAATGTTGGATCATACTTTTTAAGTTTCAAGTTTTATTAAAATTTTGATGTATCGCAATATCATTAATTCAAAGCGATTTACAAATGGGATCAATAGGGACTCCGATAATTAGGTCTCAAAAGCATCCTTGTACAACCAGCACTTTAGCAGTCCTTTAAATTTACTCAATGATTTTTCTTCTTTAATAAATGATGGTAGGGAATTCCATATTCTGGGCGCTGTAACTGCAAAGATCGTACTCTTTACTGTACTGAAACAGGATTTGAAAAAGTAGAAAGGGTGATGTCTTTATGAATCCCAGACCGTGCAAATAGGCTCATAAGTAAAAGCTGTGTTTAGGGCCTAACTCTTGCAGCTTGTAATACACTAAGGGGGGACTTTTACTAAGGCACGCTAGCTGATTTAGTGTGCGCTAAATTCTAACGCGTCCATAAAATATAATAGGCGCGTTAGCATTTAGAGTGTGCTAAATTGGCTAGCGCGCCTTAATAAAAGATCCCCTATATCTGTTCTCATTCCCTTTGTAGCTCCTACCCTCACCTCCTCTTCTTCCCTTGTTTGTCCCTTCATGGGCACCATATATTGATTCACCTTCTGTCCTCTGTGTCCGTCATAAGTTAGATTATAAGCTCTTTTGAGCAGGGACCGTCGTTTGCATGTTTAATGCATACAACTGGTAGCACTACAGAAATAATAAATAGTAGTAGTGGTAGATATAAATTGAAATAAATATACCCCATCGTTGAGAAAGAGAGAGATGATGGAAAGAAGAATACCAGGGGGTACATATGGTGGGCATGGATAGATACAGAAGAGTTCTTGAGGCAAACTAAGGGGACGCCCGCATCTGGAGTAATGCGTCCAATATTGGTCGCCGTACCTAAAGAAGGATATGGCGATACTTAAGAGGGTTCAGAAGAGAGTGACGCATTTGATAAAAGGTATTGAAAACCTTTCATATGCTGAAAGATTAGAGAGACTGGGGCTCTTTTCGCTGGAGAAGCGGAGACTTAGAGGGGATGTGATAGACTTACAAGATCACGAAGGGCATAGAAAAAGTGGAGAGGGACAGATTCTTCAAACTTTCGACAACTAGAAGAACGAGAAGGCATTCGGAAAAATTGAAAGGGGACAGATTCAGAACCAATTCTAAGAAGTTCTTCTTTGCCCAATGGGTGGTGGACACCTGGAACGCACTTCCAGAGGGCGCGATAGGGCAGAGTACGGTATTGGAGTTCAAGAAGGAATTGGACAATTTTCTGAAGGAAAAGAGGATAGAAGGATATAGATAGAGGGCTACTATACAGGTCCTGGACCTGATGGGCCGCCGCGTGAGCGGACTGCTGGGCATGATGGACCTCAGGCCTGACCCAGCAGAGGCACAGCTTATGTTCTTAATTAGAGCTTCCTTACAAGTGGACTTGCTGTGGTCCTCTTTGTTTATTTTGTCTTGGGGAAGGGGGGGGGGGACAGTCCCAGCACTGTAAACTAGAAAAGCCAAAGGTATTGGCTCCTTTTTAGTAGCTGCCAAGTGCTGTACTGCAGCAAAATATAAGTGTGTTATCACTCCCATTTCTGTTAGAGTGGCTAGACAGCGTGTGAGAGATACGGGCAGTAGAAAGTAGTCATGTACACTAAGAGAAAACAAAATGAATAACTAATGCGATGCTTTCTGGAATAGTGATAAATTAGAATATAAGCTCCACGAGACAGAGGCACTTAAGCAAGAGAAAATTGTCTGATGTTCAACTGACCTAGGGATCAAAGCTTAGAGGCAACAGTAATGTATAAGGGCTGATTATAGATTCTGAGCTTGGCAAGAAATAATCCTCTAGAAATTAAATAAAATAAACTATAATGTTCCATACCACAGCTGCTGTTCATTTTATTTCTCTTTATAATTTTTCTTTTTTATCACTGTCTAAAGAAGTGTTCTATAGATATTGATAAGGCTTGATGCTGTGTTAAAATATGCTGTATCACAAATGAATTTGTCAATGAAAAAACTAAAAAAAAAATCAGACTCAGGGACAGCAACAGAAAATATTTCATCATAGAAAGGGAGATGGATAGATGAAAAATCTTCCTAGTAGTTTTAGTTTTCAAATATACATAGCAGAGGTGTGGCCATGAATATGCCTGGGCGGCCATAGCCCCACCACTGTGGAACCAATCAGTGGTAGGTAGCCTGGGCTAGGGGGGAGCAAAACTATTCTTCCTAATGCTCCTCTGTGTTAGCCTCAGGCTCCACCACAATATAAGTCATAGCAACATAACCTAGTAAATGATCCGTCTAGTCTGCCCAACCGTACACGCATTCAAATTCATGATATAAATTAAATTGTCTGTTTTCTTAGATATCTCTTGGCCAGAGACCTAGAAGTCTGCCTAGTTCTGTGCTTAGGCTAAAACCACTGGAGTCTCCATCAAAGCCCACTCTGGCCTATCTAAACCATCCCAGCCATCGAAGCCCTCCTCAGCTCATCCTCAACTGAATGGCCACATACGGGACACAGACCCACCCAATATCGGCCTTAGTTCTTCAATAATTACCCATTATTTTCTTATTAGAGATCCTTTGTGTTCATCCCAAACTTTTTTGGAACTCTATCACTGTTTTCCTCTCCACCACCTCCCTTGGAAGCGCATTCCAGGCATCAACCACTATCTCTGTAATGAAGAATCTATAATAATAAAACCCTAGAGTGCTCATGCGCTCTTGAAAGTTCGTGATTCCTGGCACCGTGAGGTGTGCTTCTGTGCCAGTCCTCACGGCGCCTACGCTAGCTGGAGGCGCATGCGGTGGCTAGAGGTGCGTAACTGGCTGAGGTGGCAGCGCGGGGCACTAGTTGACCTGCTGGACGCTTCACATGTTCCGCGGTACAGGGGCGGGAGCGTGGAAATTGGGTCCGGGGAAGAGGAAGGTTTGTTGTGCGCTGAAAGGGTAAGGGAGCCGGCCAGAAACAAACATGCTGCTGCACAGAGAAGTGGGATGGGGGGAGGGGAGGGAAATGCTGCTGCACAAGGAAATGGAGGTGGGGAGGGAAATGCTGCGGCTACACAGGGTAGTGGGGTGGGGGGAGGGGAGGGAAATGCTGCTGCTGCACAGGGAAGTTGGGGTGGGGGAGAGGGAAAGGGGGCCAGGGAACAAACTTGCTTTGCTTTAGGGGGGGAGGGGTGTGCTGGGGGGCAGGGAGCAATCTTGGTTTGCTATGGGGTGGAGACAGAAGGGGGCCACGGAGTGAGACAGACAGATAAAGGGGGCCAGGGAGAGCCACAGACAGAACGAATGACAGACAGGGTCCAAAGAGAGAGAGACAAAGAAAACAAAATAGACAGACAGACATCTGCACTAGCACCCGTTAATGTAACGGGCTTAAAGACTAGTTTCCTAATATTACTCTTAAATGTACCACCCCTCAACCTCAAATTATGCCCTCTGGTTTTACTATTTTCCTTTCTCTAGAAAATATTTTTCCCCTCTTTTACTAAGGTGCGCTAACCGATTAGCGCGCGCTAAACACTAACACATCCATAGACTAACATGTACGCGTTAGTAAAAGAAGGCCTTTGTTCTACGTTACTACCTTTCAAGTATTTGAATGTCTGAATCATATCTCCCTGTCCTCTAGAGCAGTGATTCCCAACCCTGTCCTGGAGGAACACCAGGCCAATCGGGTTTTCAGGCTAGCCCTAATGAATATGCATGAGAGAGATTTGCATATGATGGAAGTGATAGGCATGCAAATTTGCTTCATGCATATTCATTAGGGCTAGCCTGAAAACCCAATTGGCCTGGTGTTCCTCCAGGACAGGGTTGGGAACCACTGCTCTAGAGTAAGCTATTATGTCCTACTTAACTATTTGAAGAGGTAGAAGGTGTAAAATACATACTGTAGGTACCTTTTTTTCACATGTATATTATGAATGCTAACTTTCAAAGAAGCAACACGAATGGTTTCCTTTTGAGAAATGACTGCAATATACAAACAAGTAAGATAAAGAGCAAATGACATAATCTGTTCAAAATTAACCCTTTAAGCTAGGAGATTAGTGCTAATTGATATGGATTAATCTGCTTTCCATTACAAATGTAAAACAATGTATACAGGAAACCTGTATGTGTATTTTAATTTATATTAACTTTATTTTGGTCAGTTGTTTCGCCATGGTGACCGAAGCCCTATTGAAGCCTATCCAAATGATCCATACAAAGAAGATGCTTGGCCACAGGGATTTGAACAACTTTCGCAGGTTTGCCTCTCCTTGCAAATATGGTGCCAATGGGCATTTTAAAGTTTTTTTTTATTCATGTAAACTTGCTAAGATGTTATAAACATCCATAATTTAAAAAATAAATAAAATGAAGGCAAGAAAATGTAACACCCGTGGCCTAACCTATCACTTGCTTTCCCATCAGTTTGCACCTATGGGCCAAACCCTTGATGAATGATTCAAACTATTTGTGTAACATGTCATTCAGAAAAGAAAGATGCATCAGCTAATCACTTCAGCCCCTTGATATTTTTCCAGTGAACAATGCTTGCATGTGCAGCTCTGTACTGGACACATAAATAGATCAACTCTGAAAAGTCATTGATATAAACCTGAAAAACAGACTACTGTAACCATGCAACTAAGGATAATTGATTAGTATGTGTATGTTGGAGGTTCTATTATGTCATTCGTGCACTTTTATTTATTTACTTACATTTTTATATACCGATAATTATAATAAGTTACACATTACAGTTTATATTAGTAACATAAACTGCAACAAGTTCATTTTACTACCAAAACTAATACTTAACCTTATATACTGAGTCTTCAACCAAAGGAAGCTTGATGCGGTTAACAATAAATTAAATAAAGTAAACTGAAATACAAGAGTTAGTTTTCAAAATGTTTAGCGAATAAAAAAAGTTTTCAGACGTTTACGGAAGAGTTGGAAGGAACTGGGACACCTCAAAATTTAGGGGAAGTTCATTCCATAGTTGGGGAAATTTAAACACCAGAGAGCTGCTAAAATTCTTAACTCCTTGAATTCCTTTCCTAGAAGGAAGAGAAAGTTTAAATCAATGAATGCCTCTCGCATATGAAAATACCAAGCTGCAACATAACCTATCAAAATGCTTTTTGAAAAATATAAGCTTTCAACCACTTCCTAAAAATGATAAAATTAGTTTTCTAGCCATAATTCTACAGGAAGCATATTCCACAGATCTACTGCAGCCACTGAAAAAGTTCTCAAAACACATTGAGCTAAATTCTTTCACTGCTAAACATTCAACATATTGAAAATGTAGTTCCCATTGGAGAGCATACTTCCATGATCTGTCTTGAAGGTACTTAGACCCCCTGTTCGTTTACAAAAATTAGACAGTTCTAAATCTAACAGATGCTGGCACTGTCATCTTGATGTAGGAACACTGGATCATCTGCTGTTCTATTGTCCTTTAATACTTAACTTTTGGAAGTCAATATGGGGACAGATACTGGAGGCATCAACTCCATTGACGTATGAGGTAGTTATATTGCATATTAAGCCCCCCCCCACCATTGGCCGCTATAAATGCCGGCTTTTCTTAATTATGACTGGGATAGCCATGCAAATGATTGCTCACAATTGGAAGAATTGGGATCGCCTTGGTTTTCCTTTCTGGTGGGCGAGCTTATGCTTAACTTATAAGTATGAGAAAATGAATGCTGACTTGCTGGGGCATACTAAGATATTCAAATTGGTTTGGGGTCCATTGACGTCTTTTGTAGATTTGTTATAGTTGCCCTTTATGTTTATTTCCATTGTATTGCACACACACATCCAGGGGGGAAGGGGAGGTATATCTTATTTTGGTATTATTCCTGATGGTAATGATGGATGGGGGAGGGAATTTTTATCTTTTGTATAGATTCTGATTGTTCATAAGTGCTTATTTGATTATTATTTGTATGTAAATTGTATTGTACTTTTTGTTGGCATTAAAAACTAAATAAAGTTTAAAAAGAAAATTATAGGCTCTAAATCCTAATATGAGGGTTAAATGAAAAGTATACCTCTACCTCCATAATTTTGTTTAAATTAACACTGAAAAAAAATGCTTGAAACTTTCTTTTTTATTATATGTATTTACTTTTCTACCTAGTTGTTACCATTTGTCACACCTTTTTTGCCAACAATGGGCCAGTTTCTGAAAGCCATCAATGAGCTGCACATTTTATCTCCTTAAACAGTTGTTCACAGTCCTTCCCACCTCCTCATCCAAGTCAAACAGATGCCCCTGAAGATATTCCTTCAATTTTGGAAAAAGATGGAAATCACATGGTGCTAAGTCTGGGCTGTATGACTGCGAGACCTGCCTTCGCAATTTCTCTGTTGTTTCATGCTATGTGAGACCTAGCATTGCTACTGTATATTACAACAGAATTTCCAGGGCAATAGGTGTTTCATTCTGGACAAGCAAGTTATCTCCCCTTGGCTGCGAGCCATATGCAGAAGGAATCCACTCTGGATTTTTTTTCTGTGATCCTCCTACTTCATTGGGAGCACTACTGCTACCTGCAGTTTTTCCCTTCTGCCCGCAAGCCAGAAGGAGTGTTTCTGTTCTGCTCTCTCCTTTTTCTTATTTTATTCAATATTTTCAGTTTTTATTTGGTGTTTTCTGGTAGCAGCGACCGCAGCACAATGAGTGTCAGAACTCCAGGCTTTTTCTTGTAGAGAGCCTTTCCTTAAGATCTCGGAGAATGGAATCTCCCTATGCACTATTCCTTCTTTTCTGCCACAGGTGGTTTCAGTGTTTCATGTTAATCAAGAGGTGTGTTTACCTGTTTTTCAGCCTACATGTTCTAAGAAACAAGACCGCTTTTTGAAGAAGTTAGATGCGAGAAGAGTGCTTCTATGTTATCTAGAGGTCACCAATGAGTTTAGACTCTCTAACCATCTGTTTGTGCTGCTTCATTTGACTAAGTGAGGTATCAACTCCTTGGTGGTGAAAGATGGAACTACAGTTGATGCACTTAAAATTAATTTTGTCACATTTTAGGGTTTCCTAGTTAAAATTTCACCAGCCTGTACGTTGCACAAGAAAAATATATTTATTTCAAAATAACACACAAAAAACATACAAAACAATTTCAATTAAAATAAGCTTGAATTTCTCTAACAGAAACTCATTTTACATATTAGCTGAGAATACTAACAGATTTCAAAGAAGCAAGTCAGAAATTATTCTCTCAAGTTTCTTCAAACCCAGATTTTTAAAAAAAAAATCTGTGACCTGGATCAGTGTATACACTTTTAAAAGTATTGATCTCAGTCACTTAGCTTTCTCCTCTTCCCAGAGCTTTCTTGAATGTTGGGTGCCTTTGTTTTTCCTTTCTGGTCAGGAACCTCCAGCGTCAATCTCAGCAGCACTCCTACTAGCCTATCTATACCAAATAAATTTTTAAAAATCTACTTCCCTAACAATATTACATTACATTACATTAGTGATTTCTATTCCACCATTACCTTGCGGTTCAAGGTGGATTACATAAGAATTGTCGAGAAATTAAGGTAATACATGTTGGGTATTTTGAACATTTTAGATTTGATAGGAGTAGACAGTGTGGTAAGTGGAGCTTGGGAAGGAACTGGTTGTGTTATAGGTTTTATGTATTTTTTGAAGAGTAGAGTTTTTGTTTCATTTTTGAAGGTTTTGTAGTCAGTGGTTGAAGACAGCAGATTGGCGATTTGTTTGTCTAGTTTTGCTGCTCTGGTGGCCATTAGGTTGTCATATAGTTTTCTTCGTTTGACATTTTTGGTTTGCGGGTGTGTGAATAGTGAGTGGGTTCTTCTGTGTCTGGTTGAGGTGGCCTGAATTAGTCGGTTGTTCCAGTAAGTTGGGCTGTCTCCATTAATAGCTTTGAATAGTAAGCAATAGAATTTGAAGTGTATTCTTGCTTATATTGGGAGCCAGTGTGAGTCGTGGTATGCCTCTGTGATGGGGGTCATATTTTTTCAATGAGTAGATGAGTCTTAGGGTTGTATTTTGTATAGTTTGTAGTTGCTTTATCATGGCCGCTGGGCAGAGAAGGTATAATATGTTGCAGCAGTCTATTAGTCCAAGGATAAGAGATTGTACCAAAAGTTGGAATTGTTTCCTGTCGAAGAATTATTCGAATTTGTCTTAGGGTTCTCATAGAATGATGCTTTTATTATTTTGTTGATTTGTGGTTGCATGGTACAGCCTCTGTCAATCAGTACTCTTAAGAAGTTTTAGCGTGGGTTGAATGGGGTATGAGATCGAGTTTATTACTAGGTTTGTTAAGGTTGGAGTTTTGCTGTTTTCTAGGAGGATGAAGTTTGTTTTATCAGAGTTAAGTTTTAGTTTGTGTTCTGTCATCCATGTTGCTACTGTTTCGAGTGTTCTGTGCATTGTGCCCGTCATTGTGGGCTTTGGATGGTCGAAGGGGAGTAATTCGGAGTATCCTGGTGTTTTCTAGAATGTCTATGTGAGTGTTGCGTCAACATAACTGAATAACTAGCTAGCCCCCAAAACATAAAACTTAACAAAAACAGTCCCTGACTTTCCCACCCAGAACTCCAAATCATTCTCTCATACAATCAGGGAATATAAACATCAGTATTTTGCAGTCAGCCCAAAACAATTCACAGGCACTTCATGCCCTGCTCTGTGCATCAGAGACTGAACCAACTCTATAGAAACAAAGATTTCACAGCCTTTCTCAGGTCAGTAATCTGGAGAGAGACCTGGGAGTGATGGTAGACGCAACACTGAAGGCATCGGCGCAGTGCGCTACAGCCTCAAAGAAAGCTAACAGAATGTTGGGTATCATTAAGAAGGGTATTACGACCAGGACGAAGGAAGTCATCATGCCGCTGTATCGTGCAATGGTGCGGCCGCATCTGGAGTACTGTGTCCAGTACTGGTCGCCGTACCTCAAGAAGGACATGGCAGTACTTGAGGGAGTACAGAGAAGAGCAACTAAACTGATAAAGGGAATGGAAAATCTCCCATACACCGACAGGTTGAAGCAGTTGGGACTTTTCTCACTGGAAAAGCGGAGACTTAGAGGAGACATGATAGAAACCTTCAAGATCCTGAAGGGCATAGAAAAAGTAGACAGGGACAGATTTTTCAAATTAAGGACCACCACAAGTACAAGGGGGCACTCGGAGAAATTGAAAGGGGACAGGTTTAGAACAAACGCTAGGAAGTTCTTTTTCACTCAGAGGGTGGTGGATACATGGAACGCGCTTCCAGAGGCTGTTGTAGACCAGAAAACATTAAATGGTTTCAAAGAAAGTTTGGATAGATTCCTAGAAGAAAAAGGGATTGAAGGGTATAGATAGGTATAGACCACTACTCAGGCGATGGGCCTGATGGGCCGCCGCGGGAGCGGACCGCTGGGCAGGATGGACCTATGGTCTGCCTCAGCGGAGGCAACTTCTTATGTTCTTATGTTCTTATGTTTTCTTTTAAAATCCCAGGTTGTTTTTTTTAAAAAAAAGTCCTTTCACACATTGCCTATAAAAGTTGAGAACTGGTGATTCTTGTATCCTTTGAGCTGAATGGAAACCTTAGTAAAAAAATTATTTTCCTTTTGAGTAGGGAACAAGTGAATATATATATCCTGGGTGTTAAGTGTTGTCTCTTGTATCCTTCCCTGGTATGCCTTAACTAGCAGCTATGTATTACTTAGAACAGCTTTACCAGGCTGCCAGCCATCAAAGCTTCTCTGCACAAATGTACGCTTCTCAGGAACTTTATTCTATTTTTAGAAATCTTTATTTCCTCTATAAACAGTCATCCAAGAGCAGGCCTAACGTCTCGTTTTCGCTCTTTCAGCCACTCCTCTCTGTCTTTCACCATTCAGTTTTCTTACCAGGTTGACTCCTTTCCTTTAAACCTCACACATACTCACACAGTCTACAATTGATACAAAATACAGCAATAAGACTAATATTCAAACTGAAAAAAAATACGATTCCATCTCACCTTACTACAGTAGACTGTGCAGGCCACCTATTAACAATCACATCACCTTCAAACTATCATGTGTAATGTAATGTTCCACATCCTATATGCAAACTAGAGGTCTGCACGGGAACGGAGATCGCGGGTCTCGCAGGGGTCTCGCAGAAATCCCCCCCTAACCCATGGGACTCCCACGGGGACCCCCCTCTGGCCCACGGGACTCCCACGGGGATGGAAGGCTTTGGAAGCAGGGTTCGTCCATATAATATAATGGACACGTCAGCCTTAGTAAAAGAGGGGGTTTATAAGCTAATTACCTGAACAGAAAACAAAAAAAGGGTTCCACCAAAGAGATTCCACAAGGAAAACAGCAGCGCAAACACAAAAGAAACTGTGGAATTGATGATCTTGTCAGAAGTAGTTGCTGCTTTTTATGGGGACGGGCGGGGATGGAGGTAATTACTTGCGGGGATGGGTTGGGACGGAAAGGATATGGGCGGGGATGGGTGGGATTTCTGTCCCCACACAACTCTCTAATGCAAACTCCATAGAGCCACATATAAACCTTTTTGTCAACTCCTGGTCAATATCAGCAAGAAAACTTAAAAACATTTCAGTAGATCCTTCCCTCTCCCAAAGGTGTAAAATACAAGCGCACATTTAACTCACTACTCACCTACCTTAGCACCAAGATCCGGTTCATAGACAACAACACGGAAGACAAAGGCACGCACCGACAACTGAGCGCAAGACGGAGGCACGCGCCAAAGAAAATTACTGTTTTTAGGGGCTCCGACGGGGACCACACCTTCAAAAAGATATAAAAAGGATGGAGTTGGTCCAGAGGAAGACTACTAAAATGATCATTGCGTGAGAACAGACTTAAAGATTTCAATATGTTTACTTTGGAAGAAAGGTGGAATAGGGGCAATATGCTAGAGTGATAGAGATGTTTAAATATTTACATATACAGTATATAATCCTTCACAAAAGTCAATACCGACACAAACTAAACACCAGCGTATGGAAATCCTGATGGATATGGTGCAACCTGCAATTTTTCAACAATTAGCAGAACGGAGACAAACAGACCTCAAGTGCCCACCAGTGCCAGATATAGAAGAAGTCCAGTTCGGTCACCAATTAATGTGAGCTATCATTGGTCCTAGCCTATATCTGGCACCGGTGGACATTTGGTCTGTTTGTCCCCGTTATGCTAATTGTTGAAAAATTGCAGGTTGTACCATATCCATCAGGATTTCCATACGCTGGTGTTTAGTTTGTGTAAATATTTACATGGCATAAATGTACATGAGGCAAGCCTCTTTCAACTGAAAGGAAGCTCTGAAATGAGGGGACATCGAACGAAGGTGAAAAGGATTTTGACTATATACAAAGCAAAGCCAGAGAAGAGAATTTAGTGCTGAGGGTTGCATTATGAAATTATCAAATCGATAAAAGCATATGACTGTTGAATGTGCACTTCAGATTAACAATGCTGGTCTGTAATTTTTTTTCTTCCATAGATTGGAATGCAACAGCATTATGATCTTGGAACATATTTACGGCAACGGTACTCAGGATTTCTGAATGACTCATACAATCGACATGAGGCAAGTAAACGATCAGTTCAAAGCAGAAAAGCAATTAAAATGTCCTTTGTATTCAATTTGAAAAACTTATTATATTTGTTCTATTGGAACACTTGGGGCTCCTTTTACGAAGCCACGCTAGCGGTTTAACATGTGTAATAGCGCACGCTAAACCGCCGGCTGCACTAACCGCTACCACCTCCTCTTGAGCAGGCAGTAGCTTTTGGCCAGCACGGGGGTTAGTGCGTGATGAAAAGTCACGCACATTAAACCCCGCTAGCGCCGATTAGTAAAAGGAGCTCTTGGTATTATAAATGAAAAAAATATCGGCTTTGAACAGGCCTTCACAGCCATTAAGGTGGGTTTACTGAACAGCCAGGACCAGAAATTCAAAAGCAGATATGTAGATAGGCCCAAATTTTATCAAAGGTGCCACTAGTTTTAACTGATTTAATTACATTTAATCAACATGAAAATTGATTGCATCATTTTAAAAGCAATTAAATGTCATTAAAAAAAAAAAGATGGAATCTTTACAAACAGCGCCAGAACCGCAGCTACAGAGGCACCTACTAGCACCAGAGGGTAAAATAGGCTTGGTTAATTCTGGAAGTAGCCTTAGGCATCAGTAGGTGTCACCGTAGTCACGATTCTCATCACAGCTAGACACTAGAAATATAGGTCTTGAAAAACCTGACCTAAATTTCTGGCACCAATTTGTGATGTAGCCGTAATTCTATAAACGGCGCCATCGCATGATTGACATGCAATCAGTGCCGCCTTTGTGGATGGCTGCCAATCACAGCGCTGTTTACAGAATGGCATGATGCCAGCACAATACTCAGGACTATGTCGGCCAACATAGAAGAGGAGCCAGAAGAGCAGCCTGCATAGAAATAGAAAGGAGCCGGAGTGAGCAGCACTCACTGAATTCCCTGAAGACCCTCTCCACCCACCACTGTGATAATGAGACTACTGCCTTTAAATATTTAGGTCACATGGCCTTTACTGACATAACGTAAAACAGAGAAGCTCCAAGTAACTTGAAAAATAATAATAAAAAACTAAAATGAAAATAACTTTTAGACTACGCAAAATCATCTAAAAATTAAAAAATGAAATTTAAGACAACCCAAATGAATTTTCAAAACCGGCAATCCAAAATGGAGGTCACTCACAACAAAAATTGCTTCTAAAATAAAGTTTCATTTTTTTTTAACACAAACTATATCTATATGAAGGGCAGAACCTCCTCTTTCACATCCCAGAAAATCTTTTAAACTTTGAGGAAGTAAAAAAAAAAAAATCACTAAAACAAAATGACCACCGTGACTTAAAAACCTAAATAAATCATCATAAAACAAAATATATCAGTAGTGCTGGGGATTTTTACAGCTCTATGCAGCCATAGTGCTGGGGATTTTTACAGCTCTATGCAGCCATAGGCTTTAATGTTGCTTTGAATGTCAGTTTTGAATGCCAAAAGCCACAAAAATAAGGTATATAAATCCCCATTCCCTTTCCCTGAACTTTTAACCTATGCTTTGTAGAAGCTAGATGCACCTGAGAAGATAGGGAGTTGTCAAGGAAACAGGAGAGAGGATGCAAACTTTATGGCTCCATTGGACAGTTTCTGGAGGTCAGGAAAGTAAGAAGCCAGCCTCAGTGCTTGAATCTCTGAAAGGAGAGGGTTAGTTGAAAGTAGCTCCATCTCCAGAAGAGATTTAAGAGCTGTGAGAAGGTGGCAAATTTGTTTTATGGAAATCCCCAACTGTCTGATCAGAGATTCCAACCAACATGGAGGATTTTCATACCAAAGTGACAGATTTGGACTGTACATTTAAGCCTGAGGGGAGAATCTCTTTAGAGTTGGTCCTGCAATGTGTTCACTGTTCAAGAGTGCCTCTTCTTATCAACTGGAAGAAGTAAAGTTGGAGTTTGATGTGGTCTGTATTATTTGGGAGTGAGGAGTGTGTCTGGTGCTTGCCTGCTATAGGACTTCAGCTGCTAAGTTGGTCCCAGCTCAGGTTCTAACAAATAAAATAACTTTGTGTACCCCTTGCCAGCATCCGGGTAAACAAAGAGGTTACAGTATGTAAAGAATACGCCTCTGCACAGTTTGGGGCTCATAAAACTTTAAAACATCCAAAAACCAGCCTAAGTTTGTACTTGGACATCCTAACAGTAGGGACGTCCAAGTGCCGATAAATCAAAACCAACTTTCTGGACATGCAGCAGCACCTCTAAGCTGCTGTGCATCCAGATATCAAAGAGGCATGTTGGGAGGTGTGTTATGGGTGGGAATCGGGCGGGTTTCAACCTGACATACTGCTTTCCTAGCAGGAACTTAGACGCAAGCAGTTAGACCTGTTTGAGTTGTGTCTAAGTTCCACAAAGTTGCCCAAACTGACAAGAAGACCACTGGAGGATTTAAGGCATGACTCCCCCTTACTCCCTCAGTGGTCACAACCCCCCTCCCACCACCCAAAAAGTGAATAAAAAACAAAAACCCATAGGCTTCCTGTCAGCTGATCGTGGCAGAGGAATTAGAGAATGACACGGTGGCGGTTACCCGCGGCTAGCCGCGGGTAACCCGCCAGAACGTGGAATGAAAAATAACAGTCGCCGCGGGGACTGGGACAAGGCCATTCACCGCCCATGGAGCAGTGAATGGTCTTTTCTCCACAGTGAGGCATTTAGGATCGCGCGGTCCCCGCAGCCACCGCCCACCCGCCCGTCCGTAGCGTTTAGCCAGCTCCCTCCCTCTACCTCACCTTAAAATCTGAGTTTGCCGGCTTCTATTTTCCTGAGCCGCACGCGCGGCTGCGCGAGTCCATCAAGCTTCTCCTCTGACGCAACCGGAAACAGGAAGTTGCAGGAGATGAGAAGTCTTTTTAAACGCGTGCGGCTTGGGGAAAAAGGAATCCGGCAAACTCAGAATGTAAGGTGAGGTGGAGGGAGGGAGCTGGCTAAACGCTGCGATCGGGTAGGTGGGGGCTGCTAGACCGTGAGATCGCGTTTGTTCCCGGCTCATACTAGGAAGGAGGGAGTGAAAGGAAAAAAAATTCTGGGCCAAGGGGATGAAGAGGGAAAGAAAGAAACCCACAGCAGAAAAGAAAGGGGAAGACAGGCAGGTGAGCCTGATGCTGGAAGCAGGGGGGGGAGAAAGAGGGAAAGAAGCTAGATGGGGTTGAAAAGAAGAGAGACGCTGGTATGGAAGAGGAAGATAGGGGAAATCTGGACAGAGGAAGGTAACAGAAAGAGGGGAAATTATGTGCATGGGGCATAGGGACAGAGACATAAAGGGGACATGCCATGGGGATGGTATATGGACACAGGGGGGGGGCAATGGCAGATACATAGGAGAGATATTAGAAATGGGGAAATTAGGAACACAGAAGTGAGATAGTTTGTGGGAATGGGACAGAGACAGAGCTCGCAGGCTCCAGCGGCTTGCACAAATTACATTGTAACGTGCCACGAAAATAAGAGGGAGGGAGATAGATAGATAGGCCACGCGAGAAGAGCTGAAGGGTGGTAGAAAGGAACAGATTGTAAAGGAGGGAGGGAGGGAAGGGTGGTAGTGGAAAGGAATAGAACAGACATTGAAAGAGGGTAGAGAAGAACAGACCCTGAAGGGAAATGTGGAAGACTGAGTGGGGAGAAGATGCTGGAAGGGAAGAAGACAGATGCCAGACTATGGGGGAGCGGAGGGAAGAAGATGGGTGCTAGACCAATTGGGGGAGGGTGAAGGGAGAGGCACAGTAACAGCAAATGGAAGACGCAGAGAGAAGACACACAGTGGATGGAAGGAATTGAATGAGAAGATGTGGAAAGCAGAAACCAGACAACAAAGGCAGAAAAAAAATTATATTTATTTATTTATTTTTTGCTTTAGGATAAACTAGTATATTAGTTGTGTTGATAAAAATTTATAAACAAAGCCCTGCCAGCTGAACATCTCTTTCTCTAGTTCAGCAGCAGGAACTTTGATTTATAAGAAAGGAATAAGCTAAATATTACAGTACTAAGGCTTATATAGATGCTGCGGGGACGGTGACGGGGCGGTGAATGGGATGACAGTGGCGGTGACGGGGTGGTGAAAGGGATGGCGGTGACTGGGCGGTGAAGGGAATGGCGGTGACGGAGCGGTGCAGAGGATGGTGGGCCGGGGACAGGGCGGTGACAGAGACAGATTTTTTCCCCGTGTCATTCTCTAAGAGGAATCTCCAACAGCTGAGCCAGTTTGGGGGATTCCCCCGCCAGGATCAGCTGAGCCCTATACCCCTCTCCCTGACATCCTCCTGACATCTCCGACATCCCCCTGACATCTCTGACATCCTGGACCTTCTCCAACAACCCATGACATCTCTGCCTTTGGGCCCCTTCCACCACATCCCAAGATGTATTGGGAAGGGGAAGCCCCATCATTTGCAGCATGCAGCCCTGTAGGCAGGAGGGAATGGGCTTCCCTCCTGCTGTTTTCTTATCTGAAGGTACGGTGTGTCCAGGGATGTGGAAGGGGGGCTCGGGATGTCAGGGGGATGTCAGGAAAGGTCTGGGGATGTCAAGGGGAGGGGTTTAGGGCTCCACAGCTCAGATGATCCTTACAGGGGGAATCCCCATCAGCTGAGCTGCCAGGAATTCCCAAAACTGACTCAGCTGATGGGGTTTCCTTTGCCACGATTAGACAAGGTAGTTGGTGGGTACATCTAAAAAAAAAAAAAAACCAACACACCTTGCTTTTGTACGTTTTTCACATGGATGTTTTTATTTTTGAAAGTGGGCAAAAAAAGGTAGACGTCCTAAGGACCAAACTTATACCTAGCTCATTTTCAAAAATAAAAGAGAAGATGTTTTGGCAGCTTTGAAAATGGACATTTTTCCTACTGGGTTTGTGGATGTCTTGCACAAAACATCCAACCTCAGACTTAGGCACACTTTTGATTATGCTCCTCTTTGTGTATCCCTTGTACATGATGATTTCAAATATTCATATTATTTATCCTATTTATATATTTATTTATTCATTAGTGAATTAATTTATTGGGCTTATCTATTTATGAGTTATTTATTCGCTGGATTTATTATTTATTCTCTTTGTTTTTATGCTTTGCATGTGCATAGCTTGTGTGTTAAAGTTTGTGACTTGTTAATGCGATGTATTTTGTTGTATTTACAGTAAAAGTTAAAACTCTTACAGTGGCCCATGCAGGGCGAAACACGGCCATGTCAGGCAGTATTGTAATTTAATATTCTATAACGGCAATGTTCATAATTGCCGATATAGAATTTGTCATAGCATGTAGCATCCAAGTGTCTAACTGTAGGTGGCCTGTACTGAATTACCCCCTTTATGGCTAGTACTGCTGAAGTTTTTTCAGAAGACCTTGATGCTATCAGGGCAATTCTATACACTAGAGGTGACACCAGGAAATTCTTTTTCACTGAAAGGGTGGTTGATCATTGGAATAGTCTTCCACTGTAGGCGATTGAGGCCAGCAGCGTGCCTGATTTTAAGGCCAAATGGGATCGACACGTGGGTTCTATTCACTAGGCAAAGGTAGGGGAGGGTCATGAGGGTGGGCAGACTAGATGGGCCGTGGCCCTTATCAGCCGTCTATTTCTATGTTTCTATGTTTATACTTGCTTTATGGAAGTAATTCTATAAAGGTTGGCTAAAGATAAGTGCTAGCATGATGCATGCTAAATGCAAATTCTATATTAATAATTATGTATGTAATTGCCTTTATAGAATGCTAGCGCAAGTTGGCATTTGCACGCTTAACTTTAGGAGTGAACAGTTATGCCATGTCAGAAGCTAGTATAAATGCTTACACCTACATGCTGTCAATTATGCATAACTGAGAGTATTGTAAAAGGTTAATGTGCAAATACTTGGCACAACCGTGCCCCATCCTTGCTCCAGGTGATCATTTAGCATGGCTCCTACCTAAGTTTAATGATGTTGCTTGTTTTCTTTTCAAATTCTGATGCTAGGTCTATGTTCGAAGCACAGATTTTGACCGAACTCTTATGAGTGCCCAGGCCAATTTGGCTGCACTGTTTCCACCAGCTGATAAGGAGATTTGGAAACCCAGCCTCAAATGGCAGCCCATTCCAGTACACACCACACCACTGTCACAGGAACAGGTCTGTTTGCAGGATGAGTTCCCAATACCTTGACGCTTCAACCATCGCCTACTCTGGTTTCTTTCTTCTCTTCAGTGTCTGTCTCTCTCAGGGTGGGATTTGGGCAAGTTTCTTTTCGCTGCCACTGGTTTTATGCCTATATAGTCAATGCTGGGCCATGTTCAGGCACCAGTATTAAAAAGCTGAGAATGTGTGGACAGGCAGCACTTACCAGGTTAATTGCCAGTTAAGTTAAAGATAGGACTGCTATTTATACAGTGTCCCATTGGTTATCATCCTTCCACCAGGTCTCAGAGATGCCTATTATATTTATCTTTTCATTTAGTGCAATATATTCTAAGTCTCCCATCTTGTTTCTTAACATGAATACAGACATTTCAAACAATGTTTGTCATTCCTATTTACAACTTGTTTAGCAGTTGATACAGATAATTTGCAATTTTTAACATCTCTCTGCTTTGTATTTAAGGATGCCCATTTGGAAGCTTTAGAGTAACAGCTAGCTCCAATGGTTCTCAGTGAAATGAAGCAATAGTTTTGAGGCCCACCAAAATAAGACATTGATACCACTTAATTAAAAAAAAAAAAAAAAACAACCACACCACAAAACAAACAAAAAACAAACAAACAACCTATCCACACCAAGCTATGCTGTCCAAAATATAAAAGGGCTTACTGATATACAAAATGTAGACACTTTGAGAGATAATACATCTTTTTTATTAACTTTTAGTTTTTAATGCCAACAAAAAGTGCAATACAATTTATATACAAATAATGATAATCAACCAAGCACTTATAATCAATCAGTATCGATACAAAAGATAAAAATTCCCTCCCCCATCCATCATTACCATCAGGAATAATACCAAAACAAAAAATATACCCCCCTCCCATTCCCCCCCTCGGATGTGTGGGTGAAAAAACAATGGAAAATAAAGATAAAGGACAACTATAGCAAATCTACAAAAGACGTCAATGGACCCCAAACTAATTTGAATATCTTATTATGCCCCAGCATGTCAGCATTCATTTCTCATATTTATAAGTTAAACATAAGCTCGCCCACCAAAAAGGAAAACTAAATTGATCCCAATTCTTCCAATTGCAAGTAATCATTTGCTTGGATATATATAGAACTAATTCTTCTCTCACAAATCTTGGCCTCTGGTCCTTCCCTTGTCTGTAGATCCATTTTTAACCTTCAGAGGCTCACACTCTTGTGTGGCTGAGCACAGTTTTCTTGAGCCTCAGCACTGTTTTAGCTATACAGATAGATCAATTTATACCAGTGTCTCGCAAACGTTGTTGAGCTGCGGCACACTAAATGCAGTGGCATCTGGAAGTGCGCGGACATTGACACAATGACATCATGCACATGCATGAAGTCATCACATTAACGTTCATACATGCGCAAAGGCTCTTCAGACGGGCCCCGAGTCGCCAGTAGGGGGTGCCGGAAGGGAAGACAAGCAGAGAGAAGGAGCAGTCTGGCGCCAGCTGATTGCCTACAGCAGGGGTAGGGAACTCCGGTCCTCGAGAGCCATATTCCAGTCAGGTTTTCCCCAATGAATATGCATTGAAAGCAGTGCATGCAAATAGATCTCATGCATATTCGTTGGGGAAATCCTGAAAACCCGACTGGCATACAGCTCTCGAGGACCGGAGTTCTTTACCCCTGACCTACAGGATGGTAAGTGTCAATAGTGCAATTACATAGTGAAAATATTAACTCTATGAAACATCCAATGTGGGCAGCCTCATTTAAGACAGGTGGTAAAAGCAGTCTTTGGAATGTGCAGGTTAATGCATCTCAGTATTTGAGAACAAAATATGCCAACATATAGCCTGTTCTAAAATACAGAAGAAATGGATGTTTATGTGCAAGGTGTGAACAACATAAATATTCATTTTAGAAAAATAAATGTATACCTTATCAATGGGTTCAAAGCTAGCATATGAGCAGTTATGTACTGGCACATAACTGGTTATCTGTGCAACCTTAGAGATGTTATTTATTTGGTTCATTTTATATATTCCATCCTCCCCAACGAGCTCAGAATGGGTAACAAGGTTGACATACATAAAGCATAGACAAATTATGAATTTACATTTGTACATGTTAGATATACAGTCAAGATTTGTACATGTTAGATATACAGTCAAGATTAGCATACAGTTTGGTCTTTAAAGTTAACATACGGTTATTTCCATCTTCATTCAACAACCAGAGTGGATCTAGTTCTGTATACATTAGAATACATATGGTTTGAAGGGAGTAACTGGATTTATGGGAAGAGGTAAGTTTTTATTGCTTTCCTGAAGCTTAGAAGCCCTTTGAGGGATTGGATGTGAGGAGGCAGTTGACTCCAATAACTTGGTGGGAAGTGGGAGTAGGAACGGCATCTGGCACTCTGGAAATGGAGGGCGTGACCAGGAGGTATTTGCAGATGTGTTTCCTCCTGGGAGCGTAATGGTTGGTTTGGGATGTATGGAGGAAGTTTGGATGATATGGGTGCCATGTTGTGTAGGGACTTGTATGTTATTACTAGGCCCTTGAAGATACAACGTTTGGTAATGGGTAGCTAGTGGGTTGAATAGCGCTTCTGAGATGGAGTCATGGGCATAGAGGTTTGTCAGGAGTCTAATTGCCGCATTTTGTATGCCTTGTAGGTGAAGGAGATTTTTTTACTGTCAATCCATTGAATAGTGCATTACAGTAGTCCAGTGGTTCCCAACCCTGTCCTGGAGGAACACCAGGCCAATTGGGTTTTCAGGCTAGCCCTAATGAATATGCATGAAGCAAATTTGCATGCCTATCACTTCCATCATATGCAAATCTCTCTCATGCCTATTCATTAGGGCTAGCCTGAAAACCCGATTGGCCTGGTGTTCCTCCAGGACAGGGTTGGGAATCACTGCAGTAGTCCATGCAAGGCAGGAATAAGGCGTAGAGGAGTTGAGTGAAGTCAGTTTCGGAGAAATAGCTTCTTATTTTCTGAAGCTGTCAGAGATAGTAGAATGAAGAGGAGACTACCTGAGAGAACATAAGAACATAAGCATTGCCTCTGCCGGGTCAGACCAGGGGTCCATCGTGCCCAGCAGTCCGCTCCCGCGGCGGCCCCTCAGGTCCACGACCTGTAAGTGATCCTTTACTTAAATCATTCATTCCCTAATCATATTATCCTATGTAGTAACCCTCTATCTATACCTTTCAATCCCCTTTTTTATCAGGAAGTCATCTAATCCCTTTTTGGAACCCAATATTGTACTCTGTCCTATCACCTCTTCTGGAAGTGCATTCCAGATGTCTACCACTCTCTGAGAGAAGAACTTCCTAGCATGAGTGTGAAAGGTTTGCTTTGAGAATATTCCCAGGCTGCGTAACTGGTTATTATCCTGACACTGTCACAGTGACCAGTTTCCTTTGCCAGTTTGGTGTTTGGAAAAGTACAAAAATCACTGGGAGATTAAAAGGGCACCTCCCCTAATTCCTCCAGCGGAGTGCTGCTCAGTAGCAGCTGTTCACCAAATCCTAAATGTTCTTGGTAGCAGGGAAAAATGCTTGAGTACCTGAATAAATTCATGTAAACCGTTCTGAGCTCCCCTGGGAGAATGGTATAGAAAATTGAATAAATAAAAAAAAATAAAAAAGTATATCTCCCAACATCCATCTTTTTGGAAATAGACATGTATTCTCCTTTGGAAATTGGGAATAAACATCTGTGAACTTGTCATACTCTTGTTCCTCTCAAAACATATCCAGACTCTGCCTCTTTTCCATTAACCTGTGAGATATGCATAGCCTGCCTTTGTAAAATGGGGACTTAGACGTTTCTGCAAGATAAATGTGTACTTGCCGGTTTATGCACTTATCAAATGTGAACAGGGCTTGTAAAATGAGGATCAATGTGTTCGCAAAGTATCAGGTAACCATTCAGATAATTCTAGATACCCATCCCAGCACCATTTTACCAATGCTATCACACTACCATATCTTCTTTGTGAATTAAACTGTTTAGGGAGAAGGTAGGAACGAAGAAAAAAGAGAAAAAAACCCCAAAGGGAACCATATCATACTCGGGCCACATCAAAGGAGAGTATTGAAAACTTGAGAAAACAGCCAGATTTTGATGAGGGATTAAATATGGGCAGGGAGGATACACTGTGGATAAAGGAACCTTTTCCTCTCGCTAACTTGAAAGCCAACCAGATGCAATGCCTCTCCTTGATCTTAAACCAAGGAGCTCTGATGTCAGGTACTATCCTAGCATTTCTGGTATGGTGAAGAGTTTGTCTCACCCATAAAACACACTCCTGCCATCTCCTTACAGTATGTATATTCTGATACATCAATTTTAACCCATCAGCTTTAAATGACATTATTTCTGTGTGTAAATAATAATGGAATGCTACTCCTCCTAGCAGTGAGCTACTAATTTGCACGTTCCTGCCCCCCATACAAGTAGGTCCCCGCCCTCATGGCTTGTAGCTTCTGCTTTTCAGTACTGGCAGTTTATTCCAGTCTTCAGGAACAACCCCTCCTTTATTTCTCTAAAAGGTTTACTCCAGCAAAAATAATCGGGGGGGGGGGGGGCTTATCTATCTACAGATACAGATATGTATGTAAGGGTGTCGTGAAAGTGACCTTTGCTGACACTAAATAATGAGTTCCAACTGGAGTATATACAATCTGACAATTCTGGAGACCGCATCTTCAAAAAGATATAAAAAGGATGGAGTCGGTCCAGAGGAAGGTTACTAAAATGGTGTGTGGTCTTCATCATAAGGCGTATAGGAACAGACTTAAAGATCTCAATATGTATATTTTAGAGGAAAGGTGGGAAAGGGGAGATATGATAGAGATGTTTAAATACCTATGTGACGTAAATGCGCATGAGTCAAGTCTCTTTCAATTGACAGGAAGCTCTGGAATGAGAGGGCATAGGATGAAGCTAAGAGGTGATAGGCTCTGGAATAATCGAAGGGAATGTATATACTCTAATATAAACCGGGATTTGGGGGCCAAAAAATTGGCCTACAAATGGAGGTCCTGGTTTATATTCAAGCCAATACACCCCCTTCCAAAATTATAGCAGGCTACCGCCAGGCTCTGCACCCTGCCGCCCTCCCTGTCCTAGCCTTATACTTCTACTGCCGATAATCGGTGGAGGTGCAGCGGGCAGAAGCAAACTTTCCAAGTTCCTGCCTGCTGTTACCTGGTTGCCGTGAGTGTCTTCAGCACTGAGAAGCACAAGCAGGCATGTGATCTGGCGCTGCTGCTCAGTGCTGAGCAGCTTCCTTATTGGTTCCTGCGAATTCTCGTGAGAATTTTCAGGAGCCATTAAGGAAGCCACTGCAATTTTCCATACTGATACACAAAAAGATTTGGATATTGTGAGCTTATACAAATTAGAAATTAATTGTTCTTTCCTTCTACCCACCTAATATATACTTCTTACTCTGTTTCAGTTGTTGGTTCTTCCCTATGTAAACTGTCCACGTTTTAATGAACTTCAACAAGACACGATGGCTTCAAAGGAATTTAAAAGCTTACTTGAACCCTACCAGGTAAATGGCAATTGAATACTTAAACAATTCTATGTTGTTCTGCACTTTTAAAGCAGATTTTTTAAATGTTAGATTCCCAGAGAAATACTAGTTATTGAGTAACATAGTAACATAGTAGATGACGGCAGATAAAGACCCGAATGATCCTTCCAGTCTGCCCAACCTGATTCAATTTAAATTTTTTAATTTTTTCTTCTTAGCTATTTTTGGGCAAGAATCCAAAGCTTTACCCTGTACTGTACTTGGGTTCCAACTGTCGAAATCTCTGTTAAGACTTACTCCAGCCCATCTACACCCTCCCAGCCATTGAAGCCCTCCCCAGCCCATTCTCCACCAAACAGCAATATACAGATACAGACCGTGCAAGTCTGCCCAGTACCGGCCTTAGTTCAATATTTAATCTTATTTTCTGATTCTAGATCCTTTGTGTTCATCCCATGCTTCTTTGAACTCAGTCACAGTTTTACTCTCCACCACCTCTCTCGGGAGCGCATTCCAGGCATCCACCATCCTCTCCGTAAAGTAGAATTTCCTAACATTGCCTTTGAATCTACCACCCCTCAACCTCAAATTATGTCCTCTGGTTTTACCATTTTCCTTTCTCTGAAAAAGATTTTGTTCTACGTTAATACCCTTCAAGTATTTGAATGTCTGAATCATATCTCCCCTGTCTTTCCTTTCCTCTAGGGTATACATATTCAGGGCTTCCAGTCTCTCCTCATACGTCTTCTGGCGCAAGCCTCCTATTATTTTCATCGCCCTCCTCTGGACCGCCTCAAATCTTCTTACGTCCTTCGCCAGATACGGTCTCCAAAATTGAACACAATACTCCAAGTGGGGCCTTACCAATGACCTGTACAGGGGCATCAACACCTTCTTCCTTCTACTGACTACGCCTCTCTTTGTCCAGCCCAGCATCCTTCTGGCAGCAGCCACTGCCTTGTCACACTGTTTTTTCGCCTTTAGATCTTCGGACACTATAACCCCAAGGTCCCTCTCCCCGTCCGTGCATATCAGCTTCTCTCCTCCCAGCATATACGGTTCCTTCCTATTATTAATCCCCAAATGCATTACTCTGCATTTCTTTGCATTGAATTTTAGTTACCAGGCATTAGACCATTCCTCTAACTTTTGCAGATTCTTTTTCATATTTTCCACTCCCTCTTCGGTGTCTACTCTGTTACAAATCTTGGTATCATCTGCAAAAAGGCACACTTTTCCTTCTAACCCTTCAGCAATGTCACTCACAAACATATTGAACAGGATTGTCCCTAGCACTGATCCCTGAGGGACTCCACTACTCACTTTTCCTTCCTTCGAGCGACTTCCATTAACCACCACCCTCTGGCGTCTGTCCGACAGCCAGTTTCTGACCCAATTCACCACTTTGGGTCCTAACTTCAGCCCTTCAAGTTTGTTCAACAGCCTCCTATGAGGAACTGTATCAAAGGCTTTGCTGAAATCCAAGTAAATTACATCTAGCATATGTCCTCGATCCAGCTCTCTGGTCACCCAATCAAAAAATTCAATCAGGTTCGTTTGGCACGATTTACCTTTTGTAAAGCCATGTTGCCTCATATCCTGTAACCCATTAGATTCAAGGAAGTACACTATCCTTTCTTTCAGCAAAACTTCCATTATTTTTCCAACTACTGAAGTGAGGCTCACCGGCCTGTAGTTTCCTGCTTCATCCCTGTGACCACTTTTATGAATAGGGACCACATCCACTCTCCTCCAATCCCCAGGAATCACTCCCGTCTCCAGGGATTTGTTGAACAAGTCTTTAATAGAACTCGCCAGAACCTCTCTGAGCTCCCTTAGTATCTTGGGATGGATCCCGTTTGGTCCCATCGCTTTGTCCACCTTCAGTTTTTCAAGCTGCTCATAAACACTCTCCTCCTTGAACAGCGCAGAATCTACTCCATTTTCTCGTGTAACTTTGCTAGACAATCTCGGTCCATCTCCAGGATTTTCTTCTGTGAACACAGAACAGAAGTATTTGTTTAGCACATTCGCTTTCTCCTCATCACTTTCCACATATTGGTTCCCAGCATCTTTTAGCCTAGCAATTCCATTTTTCATCTTCCTCCTTTCACTAATATATCTTAAAAAAATTTTTGTCTCTCTTTTTTACATTTTTAGCCATTTGTTCTTCCGCCTGTGCTTTCGCCAGACGTATCTCTCTCTTGGCTTCTTTCAGTTTCACCCTGTTCTGCTCTCCTCTTCTTGTTTTTTTTTATATTTCACGAACGCCAACTCTTTCACCTTTATTTTCTCACCCACTAGGTTGGAGAACCATATCGGCTTCCTTTTTCTCTTGTTTTTATTGATTTTCTTCACATAAAGGTCCGTAGCCATTTTTATCGCTCCTTTCAGCTTAGACCACTGTCTTTCCACTTCTCTTATGTCCTCCCATCCTAACAGCTCTTTCTTCAAGTACTCTCCCATAGCATTAAAGTCCGTACGTTTGAAATCTAGGACTTTAAGTATCGTGCGGCCACTCTCCACTTTAGCCGTTATATCAAACCAAACCGTTTGATGATTGCTACTTGCCACTCGAACATTAGAGATACTCTCTCCATTTGTGAGGACCAGATCCAATATTGCTTTTTCCCTTGTGGGTTCCGTCACCATTTGTCTGAGCAGAGCCTCTTGAAAGGCATCCACAATCTCCCTACTTCTTTCCGATTCTGCAGACGGAACATTCCAGTCCGCATCTGGCAGGTTGAAATCTCCCAACAGCAGAACCTCCTCTTTCCTTCCAAACTTTTGGATATCCACAATCAGATCCTTATCAATTTGCTGCGATTGAGTCGGAGGTCTGTAGACTACACCCACGTAGATAGAAGTTCCATCTTCTCTTTTCAGAGCAATCCATATCGCTTCTTCCTCTCCCCAGGTCCCTTGCATTTCGGTCGCTTGGATATCGATCTTTACATAGAGAGCTACTCCTCCACCTTTATGACCATCTCTGTCCTTCCTAAAAAGATTATATCCCGGTATGTTTGCATCCCATCCATGTGATTCACTGAACCATGTCTGTGTGATAGCGACAATATCTAGATCTGCCTCTAACATCAGGGCTTGCAGATCATGAACTTTGTTGCCTAGACTGCGAGCATTTGTGGTCATCGCTTTCCAGCAATAATCTCCTTTTTTGTATGGATTTTTGTTTCGTTTCCCAGAAATCTCAGGAGTCTTACTCCATAATCAACTAAGAACATAAGAATAGCCTTACTGGATCAGACCAATGGTCCATCTAGCCCAGTCCTCATGGTAGCCAATCCAGGTCACCAGTACCTGGCAAAACCCCATAGAGTAGCAACATTCCATACTACCGATCCAGGGCAGGAAGTGGCTTCCCCCATGTCTGTCTCAATAACACACTATTTCCTCCAGAAATTGTCCAAATCTTTCTAAAAACCAGCTACACTATCCATTTTTACCACAACCTCTGGCAATGTGTTCCAGAGCTTAACTATTTTCTGAATGAAAAAATATTTCCTCCTATTGGTTTTTAAAGTATTTCTCTGTAACTTCATTGAGTGTCCCCTGTCTTTGTAATTTTTGTCAGAGTGAAAAATCAATCCACTTGTACCCATTCTACTCCACTCAGGATTTTGTAGACTTCAGTCATATCTCCCCTCAGCTGTCACTTTTCCAAGCTTAAGAGTCCTAACTTTTTTAGTCTTTTCTCAGACGAGAGGAGTTCCATCCCCTTTATCATCTTGGTCGCTCTTCTTTGAACCTTTTCTAGTGCCACTATATCTTTTTTGAGATAAGGAGACCAGAATTGAATGTAGTATTCCAGGTGAGGTCGCACCATGGAGTGATACAGAGGCATTATAACATTCTTAGTCTTGTTAACCATCCCTTTTTTAATAATTCCTAGAACCTTGTTTGCTTTTCTAGCCATTGCCACACACAGATCTTTTTCTTGGGTGCTAACCCCCAAGGTGGACCCTAGTATCTGGTAACTGTGCATCTGCACTTTGCATTTGGCCACATTAAATTTCATCTGCCTCTTGGACATCCAGTCTTTCAATCTCCTAAGAACTGCCTTCAATTTTTAACATTCTGCATGTGTTTTAACAACTTTGAACAGTTTAGTGTCATCTGTAAATTTAATCATCTCTCTTGTCGTTCCAGTTTCCAGATCATTTATCAATAAATTAAATAACCAGTGGTTCAATGGGTAGAACCCAGTGCACATTGTAATTTTTAATCCTCGGTATATAAATGAAAGATACAAACAACCCCTAATAAGAAACCCCGGCACTTTTCCTGGCTGCTGTATAGAATTTCATTAAGTTTTGCATAGGATATAGATCAGAAAATGGACATACAAGTTAGGACATTAAAATTGTCCTAACTTGTATGCAGAACCATTTGCAAAATCCATTAGGGATCGTGGAAAAGCTATGGCCCTCTTTTACTAAGCCGCGGTAGAGATTTCTACTGCAGCCCAGTGCGTTAGGAATTCTGTGAGCATCAGAGCATTTAGCTTTCTGGGTCAAGGTAGAAGCAGCTTAGTGAAAGTGTGTGTGTGTATGCACATAAGAAGAAACCATTTTATAAAAGAAAACATCCAAAAAAAGACTGGCATCACTCAGGATTTTGTACATATAAATATCAGATTTTGCAAAACCAGTCAAGATAAACCACATAAACTAATGAAGACATTAGGAGGATTGGGTATAGTTAAATGGATTTCTGTATATAAGTATTGTTGATGTATTTTAGTGTTTTATTATATACTAGTTTCTTAGCCCGTTACATTAATGGGTGCTAGAATAGATGTGTAGACTTAGGCATTTGTTTCTTTCTTTCTATATGTCTTTCTTTCTATCTCCCTGCCCCTTTCTTTATTTATATGTGTCTCTATTTTTGTCTTGCTCCCTTCCTTTTACCTTTATTTATGTATCTTTCCCTTCCTTTTATCTCCCCCCTGTCCAGCAGCATCCCTTCCCTGCTCCCCCTATCCAGCAGCACCCTTTCTCCCTTACCTGCTCCCCCTGTCCAGCATCCGCTAGGCCGGGCAACCTCGGGGCTTTTGCTAGGCCGGCTCAGATTATCGAAGTGGGCCAACCTAGCAAATGGCCCACGGCTGCTTATTGAAACTATGGCTGCTGCCGCTGCTGATCCAGGGGTGAGAAGAAGCAGCATCCTAGCAGCGGCAGCTAGTCAGAAGGCAGGAAGTAAATTGGCGTCGGAGATCAGAGCAGGAAATCAGCTGAGGCAGGCACTGCGCATGCACGAGCATAGCGCCACGGATCACGGGTTTGAAGTGCGCTGTTGTAAATATTGGGAAAGGTTTTATTATAACGGATTGTGTTACTGATTTTATTTATTTATTTATTCGATTTTCTATATTATTCTTCCAAGGGAGCTAAGAACGGTTTACATGAATTTATTCAGGTACTCTGATGTACCTTGTTGTTATTAAAGGTGACCTAAAGCTGTTTACAGTTTATTTGGGATGAACGTGGTATATAAGCCCAAAGCAGAAATAGAAAATACAATGCTAAAGAACCAGCCTTTTATGAAACTGTATTCATGAAAAAACAAAACAAAACAAAAAACCCAACTGCTTTTCATTTAAACAACAGATCACTACAATGTCTAGAAAAAAACTAATTTAGGAGGAGTTATCCTGCGTATTCATTACACTGACATTAGCTTAATCGTACATATTGATCACACAATTGACTGGCAAAAACCAGGGTATCTCTCTGTTCTTATTGATATACGCTACCAGCCCTCCAAGATATAACAAGAGTGATTTTCAACATGTAAAACCTGTTTTATGTGCAGAAAAGGGATTTTATAAAATAGTGTGATCTTTATGAACACTAAAAAAAAAAAATAGGCACATGGAAAGAGTGTGCCCATTTTTAATCTAATCTAATATTTTGAGTTGCTCTAAAACTAACTAGGTTCAAGGCGACATACAAATCAATGAGAATACATCATGTATTAATGGACACAAAAGTTAAGTGGACATTAATTAAGAGGGAAAGAAATAGAATGATTAAAGGATGTAAAGGGAGATTTGGGGTAACAATAGAGGTACAGATAACATTGAGTGGAGTTATAATGTTCACTGAAGATATTGAGCTTTCTGTCAATTGTCAGTGGAATATATTTCCATGCATTCTGCACATAGGTGTTTCCAGGGGTGTAGATCAGAGCCATAGTTGCCATATACATGCATATTTTATAAACTACGTGGACATACACTTACCCTGGAATCTATAAAGGTTGCCAAACTTTGAGTGCCCCAAATTAGGCACGGTTTTCAGATCGGCACCCAAAATAATCATTGAGCTCCCAATGATTGAATTATTGGAGCTAACAAGCACTTAATTGACACTTAATTATTATTTGAACACTGATTTGGCTACATGCTATTCTGTAACAGGATGGAGGACTGAAGCATAAATCAGCAGAGTGAGTGTAACAGACATGATGGAAGAAATGCTGAAATTCATTTCCATAGATGCTGTAACAATGGGCATTTAAATTGGATTGTGCACAACTCGAAAGGAGGTGTGGCATTGGGAGGGGCATGGACAGGTCAGGGGCGTTCAGAGAAGATATGCGCAGTTACAGAATAGCAGGGATCCACCCCCAATTTGTGTGCCAAGATTTACTGTACACCAGTTTTCAGCTAATGTAAGCCCTTGCGCCCAAAGTTGAGCTTGGAATTTGGACCTCGGTGCTATTCTAGAGAGTGTTCATGCTCATTCCCCGCCATTGCCACTCCCTCTGTGAAATACTGAGAAATTCATTAATGCATGAAATTCTATGAGCGTTAGCGCTTTTACCACTGCAGCCGGAGGTAAAAAAGCCTAATGTGGCTCCATAAAAAGGGGGCCTATATTTGTATATTGAATAACTGTCAAAAAAAAAGAACATAGAGGCAGTTCTAAAGTTAGCCATCAAAAGCGTGCATAGTTTATAGAATAGTAGGGCTTATGTGTCTGATTGGCACTAGTAATTAGCTGTTAGCTGCATAAGGAGGTGAGGAGAGACCTACTACTACTATTATTAATTATTTTTATAGCACTACCAGATGCACGTAGCGCTGTACAGAGTTACAAAGAGTCTCTGCTCAACAGAGCTTACAATTTAAACAAGAACCAAGTGGTAGAACTGCGGCCTCAGCACCCTGAGGTTGTGGGATAAAATCTTAGCACTGCTCCTTGTGGCCCTGGGCAAGTCACTTAATCCTCCATTGCCACAGGTACAAAACAAATACCTGTATATGGGTCAAACTGCTTTAAATGTGTAACCAGAAAAAAGCACGGGCCGGGGTGGGGGGTTAGGAAAGGAGGAAAAGAGAGATGCTGCACAGGTAGAGTAGTGGAAAGGGAGAGAAATAAATGCTGCCAATGGGGGGAGGGAAAAGGAACAGAGAATTGTTGGGCATCGGTGTGTGGCGTGAGAGGGAAAGAGAGATGATATATATGGGGAAAAGGAAGAAAGAGGGAGAATTGTTGGACATAATAGTGGTCGAGAGGAGGGAGGGAGATACATTACACTGGGAGGGAGGAGAGAAGACCCAAAGAAGGGAGCGATGTCAGACCACTGAAATGGGAATGAGAGAGAGATGCCAGAATGGAAGGGAAGGAGGGGAGAGAGAGATGCCAAGCTGCTGAAAGGAGAGGAGAGAGGTATTAGACCTCGGAAAGAGGGAGGGAAGAAGAGAGAGATGCCAGAGCATGGGAGAGGAGAAAGATTCCAAGCTATGGAAAGAAGAGAAAGATGCCAGACCATATGAGGGGGGGAGGAAGGAGGAAGACAGAGATGTCTGACCATAGGAGAGGGATGTGATGGTGCATAGGGATGGAGGGGAAGGGTAGGCAAAGGGTGCACAGAGATGATAAGAAATGCTTCTTATGGATAGATGGGAGTAGGGCAGAAGAAAGAGGGAGGAAATGGTACACATGGATAGATGGGAAGGGAAGGCATGGAAAAGTAGATTTTGAGAAGAAAGCAGAAAAATGGAAGAAAGTTGAATATTTAAAGTGAATTCTAAAGATAGATGTATGGCAGAAAGTGAAGGAGAGAAAAACAACAAATGGATAAGTTGGCCCTGGATACACAGTTAAGAGCACAGACAGAAGGAAGTGCAGCCAGAGATTGGGAAAGATGGTTTGAAAACCAAAATCACCAGGCAACAAAGGTAGGGGACATAAGAACATAAGAAATGCCTTCACCGGATCAGACCTTAGGTCCATCTTGTCCGGCGACCCACACACGCGGAGGCCAAGCTAGATGTTCCCTAATGGAACCCGTATCCCTAAATGTGATTTGCAAGAAGGTGTGCATTCAACTTGCCCTTGAATCCCAGAATGGTGGTCTCTGTCACAACCTCCTCCGGGAGAGCATTCCAAGCATCCACCACACAATTCAACTTAGTGATTGAATTGTGTCAGTTTTGAGAAATTACATCTGCTGTCTATATTTTGTACTGTTCAGGAAGAAATGCATTTGTTTCTATTTCTCTGGGGATTGTACTGCATGCAGAGTCTTGTATCTTAGGGTTTTGTTTGTATAAATTAGTACTTTTATTTTGTGGTCCTGTATTTGCATAGGGGTTATCTGTGTTCTGCATGTGTGACCAAGGACAGGTGTTCTGGTAGGAATGAATGTTGAGAAACATACAGTGTGCTTTGTGTAGTTTAATTTTGTGGTTAACCATTATGTGTTGTTAATAAGATTATACTGTATGTATATATGAAAAATGAATGGAAAAATGGTATTATAGTTAGTATTATTATGGGGCGGGTCTGGGGCGAAGACTGGGCAAGGTCTGAGGCGGAGCTTGTGGCTCCCCCAAACAAAAAAGCATTCTGCTGCCTATGCTATAAATTATATGCCTAAATCATTTAGCGTGGAACTGTCAGGGGAGGCATACATGTGGGGAGAGCATATGCTTGTCATGGGTTTGCCAAGGCCCTTTTACTAAAGCTTAGTACATGATAACAGACATTAGCAAGCACTAAATTCTAAGAAGCCGATAGGTATATAATGGGCTTTATAGCACATATTGCATGCTAATGTCAGTTTGCACATGCTAAGCTTTAGTAAAAGGTAAGGCTATATCAAATATTCAATTTGATTTGGTCCTAAATACATTATTCATATTCAGAATAATCATTTAAATCTGAATGTGAATAATCAGGGTCTCTACTGCTCTAGTGTAGTAAGGAAGAGCAGGGGGGTGGACCGCCCCAGGCGCTGCCATGGTGGGGTGCTAGCACCTCTCCTCTTCCCACCCCACCAGTAACTCTTCATATTTTTGCTGGCCATGAGCAGCATCTCATACTCACTGCTTACGCCAGTCTCATCACTCCCTCTGATGACACTTCCTATTCGCAGAAACAAGGAACTGAAGTCAGAGGGATGATGAGGCTGGCAGAAGCAGTTAGTAAGAGATGCTGCTTGCAGCCGGCATAAGAACATAAGAATTGCTGCTGCTGGGTCAGACCAGTGGTCCATCATGCCCAGCAGTCTGCTCACGCGGCGACCCTCTGGTCAAAGACCAGTGCCCTAACTGAGACTAGCCCTACCAGCGCACGTTCTTATTCAGCAGGAACTTGTCTAACTTTGTCTTGAATCCCTGGAGGGTGTTTTCTCCTATGACAGACTCCAGAAGAGCGTTCCTGTTTTCCACCACTCTCTGGATGAAGAAGAACTTCCTTACATTTGTACGGAATCTATCTCCTTTCAACTTTAGAGAGTGTCCTCTCGTTCTCCCTACCTTGGAGAGGGTGAACAACCTGTCCTTTATCTACTAAGTCTATCCCCTTCAGTACCTTGAATGTTTCGATCATGTCCTTTTTCAATCTCCTCTGTTCGAAGGAGAAGATGCCCAGTTTCTTTAATCTTTCACTGTACGGCAGCTCCTCCAACCCCTTAACCATCTTGGTCGCTCTTTCCAGTAGTACCGTGTCCTTCTTCATGTACAGCGACCAGTGCACCATGGCCCGGTACAGCAGCATGATAACCTTCTCCAATCCGTTCGTGATCCCCTTCTTTATCATTCCTAGCATTCTGTTTGCCCTTTTTCTGCCACCGCACATTGCGCGAACGGCTTCATTGACTTGTCGATCAGAACTCCCAAGTCCCTTTCCTGGGAGGTCGCTCCAAGTACCGCCCTGGACATCCTGTATTCGTGCATGAGATTTTTGTTACCTACATGCATCACTTTGCACTTATCCACGTTGAATCTCATCTGCCATGTCGATGCCCATTCCTCGAGCCTGATTATGTCACGTTGCAGATCTTCGGAATCCCCCTGCATCTTCACTACTCTGAATAACTTCGTATCGTCCACAAATTTAATCACCTCGCTCGTCATACCTCTGTCCAGATATGAAGAGGTAGAGCCTACAGAGAAGGGTGCACAGGGAGGGGGGGAACTCATAGTACAGAGAAGTGTGTATTGGGAGGTGCATGGCACATTGATGCAGGGGTACACAGGACAGTGATGGCAGGCACTTCAGCCTCTGGCACAAATTTTCTTCACTACACTAGTGCTCTACTGTGCTAAATCCTACTGAAATAAACACGTGATCTCCAATTTCAGATTCCTTCTTATATTATTGGTTATGCCCGTAATTCATTTTCAGCTGAATACTATTTTTCATCACTCATTCAGCTGAATAATAAAATATGCTATTCAGTACAATTCTAGTAAAAGGGATCCCAAGTGACACACCTAATTTAGACATGCCTATTTATACCAGCCATAAGTGGGTGCACCTTTCTTTTGGCATACCACTGCAGTTTTGTGCTAATAGTGGTGCCTCACACAACGAACTTAATTCGTTCCAGGAGCAAGTTTGTTATGCGAAAAGTTCGTTATGTGAAACGCGTTTTCCCATAACAATACATGTTAAAAAAAATAATTCGTTCTGTAGCATAAAATATGCTAAGATGACATAAAAAAAGATAAATTTATCTTGTTAGAGCTGGTGTTAGACACAACTGGGGACTGCAAAGTCCAGGCAGAGGCTTACGGCTCTCTTTGACCAGGGGGGACAGTTGCCCTAGTTGCACTACCCTAACCCTATTCCTGCTATGTGTGACTGTGGTATTCTGTTAGCATGATATAGAGGGGATATATGTGAAGGGGAGGGGAGACAGGGGTTTTGTTGATCCTTGCTGTGTATTATAATCACCCCCCACATACTCCCCAGTACCTTTTTTAATTCCTCCCATCTTTCCCAGCCAGTGGCGTACAGGCCAGAAGCGCAGAGATCAGGAGCAATTCCTCTGCACGCCTGTGTGGGCCCATGCCGATCTCCGAATGGCTGCAGTTAGTTCTTGTGAGTCCCGCAAGAGCTGGCTGCAGTTAGTTCTTGTGAGTCCCGCGAGAGCTGACTGCAGCCATTCAGAGATCAGCGCAGGCCCAGGCAGTAGCACAGAAGGCTTGCTCTTGATCTCTGTCTGCGCTTCTGGCTGGGAAATTTGCTAGACCACCAGTTCGAGTGAGCGGGTGAGATTAAAGTTGCAGCAGTGGTGGCTTTTTTAAAAAAATATGTGGCGGCGGGGGGAGGTTTAAAAATATGCGGTGGCGGCAGAGGCTTAAAAATATGCAGCAGCGGCGGCAGGGGGGTTTAAAATATGTAGCGCCACTGCACAGGGAGCCAGGCGGAGAGAGGGCAGTTAAGCGATGCAGCTCGGGCGACTTCGTTGTGTGAAACGAAGTTCGTTGTGGGAAGCAAGACCTGAAGTTCGTTGTGCGCAGCGTTCGCTGTGCGAGGCGTCCGTTATGCGAGGCACCACTGTATCCTATAATGGCTTAGATGAGCCCTTAAGCCGTTACAGCATTGGTGCCAACTGTGCCCCTTTGCGCTGCCTAAAATAAGGTGCCAGTTTATAGAAGAGCTACCTACTTGTTTGGCAGGAAATTAATGCATTTAATATGGATTAATATTAATCAAGAGAATGCCTAGAAATGACATTTATTCAATGAGCCAACAGAAGCAGTTTTGTCATGGTTCTAATCCTACTTCTTTTGTGTGGTTCTGTTTCAGGATTTTATAAAAAACCTCTCCCAAGAAACAGGATACTCTGTTGCGGCACTGACAGGCGGCAAGCTTTGGGCTGTATACGATACTTTACTTTGCGAGGTATAGTATAAAAGAAAGCAAGTATAACAACATTCAGATTTAAGAAACACTATAATTTGAATATATAAACATCAAGAGACCAATTACCTGGGAGTTACTGAGGTAAATCTTGACCTTTCAAAATTCACTCCTTTGCATACTGCTGACTAGATGAATTTTGTTTGAACTTGATGTCCGGACTAGATTTATCTGGTTAAGAGATGGTTTTGAGCATTTCAAGCATAGTTTTGTTGTTGTTGTTTTTTTAATTCTTTATTCATTTTAAAACTGACAAACAAGTGATTAATATTAAAACATTACATTATTAATAAAAATATACAGCACTTGACATTCTTATACATATAATCCATTAAAGTAGAAATTATAACCCTTTCCCCCCACCCAACAATTCTTCAACAGAAATCCAATCATTAAATAAAAATATTAATCATCCAATTTCCCCCCCCTCCCCCCAATAAAATACATGTATTCATCAGAAAGGAAAACGATGTTCATTCATTACAATAATTCTCTAATGGCCCCCAGATCTTTATAAAGTTGTTATAATTATAATAAGCATAGTTTAAGTTCATTCAGAGAACTTTTTTTTTTTTTTTTTTTTTCGTTCAATAAGTTTTATTTGATTTCAAACAGTGTACAGAACAATGTTAGACAAAAGATACCAGCCAACTGGACACTGGCTCCTGAAAACAACAAATCCATTCATCTTATTAGGAAAGAAGTTTATTTGATACTATATATAACAGAATATTTAGAGCAGCAAGCTGAGAATCAGATACACCAGGATTTGACTCGCACTGACTCTCCTTGTGGCCTTGGGCAAGTGGCTGAACACTCCATTGCCTCAGGTACAAACTGAGGAGCCCTGGTACAGGGCTACAGTAAATACTAATGCGTGCTTACTTCAGCTTAAAATGGAGTACCGCAGGGAAGCTGAGGTGTCTCATAGCAATTTTTGAATGTGTGTACAGAAACTACACACTAAAATATTTTTACAATTTTCTACAGATGGGCAGACTGGATGGGCCATTTGGCCCTTATCTGCTGTCATATTTCTATTAGAGGCTAAGGCGCTAATGGGAAAATAGAAAATAGCTATAAACATAACCACTCATAAGTGTGAGCGTCGGAGCAGCGTCAGAGCATTTGGTGTTCCGGGACGCAGTAGAACCCTCTACCACGGCTTGGTATAAGGGAGAGAAGGGTAACATTTCTATGCTTCAAGGTTATGTACTGGAAATTTTTGGGGGGGTCATTTGGTTTTTAGTTTGATTTCAGAATTATTTTATTTTTATTTTGTTTCATTTCATTTGTATTAAAAAAAATAGATAAACAATTGCAAAAAAAACCCAAACAAACCCCAAAAGTCAAACAAAAATGTCCAGGTGCCACCACTACTGATGGTTACTACTGCCACCAAAGCTGTTGATTTTTGTTGTTTGTTTGTTTTTAGGTAATATCATATTTATTAAGGAAAGTGTAACCATATACAAGAATCAAAACAAGAATCAAAACAGGAGAACATATATGCAATTCGCTCTGTACATGATATCCAGAGAAAAACAGGTCATATCCTAAGAGAATACAAAGGATGGTCTACAGCTGCCCATTTTTATATATATATATAACAAGGAATAGGAGAAACTGAAGAATCCCCAAACGATTCAACCATTCAAGCATACACACACACACAAGCCACACAAGCATCCCAAACATGTCTACAAACACTTAAAACAAAACAGTCACACACCCTGGCTCACCAGTATCCAAACAGTGGCAGTCAGCAAAAGCAGCAGTGAGATACCCCCAGCCCACCGAAGGGCCCCATGGAGAATGGCCCAACAAGGTGCAGAAAGTGCCTCCACGAACCGCCCCTAGAATCAGGAGCTGTAACTATGGCAACCAATAAACAAGTGAACTGAAAGTTAGGTGTGGGGAGGAGTGGGAGCATGAGGAGTAGCTAGAAATCGCTCCCAAAGAGTACAATAAGTCTTCCAAAGAACCTGAGGCCTGGTAGAATAGGAGTCCAGTTCAAATAGAGCTTGAAGTTTCATCCTGGCAATCCAAAGACTGACGATAGGGGCTTCCTCATCTGACCAGTGTTGCAAAATAAGCTTTTTGCCCAACAGGATGGCACGAAGAACAAGCTTTTGACCAGAGAAGTCCAAACCCTGTTGAACGAGGTCTTGTATGTCCCCCAGCAGAAGAGCCGAACAATTCCATTCTAAAGAGCAGTGGAGCACCGCCTCAACACTGTACAGGAGTTCACAGAGACAGAGCTGAGCAATCAAAAAATGTGTGTAAAAACGTCCCAGGATGTTGTTTACAGCGAAGACAGCTGCTGTCAGGCCACAATTTCATGCGCAAACTACGTATCCTTGTGATGTAAGCTCTGTGCAAAAGTTTAAACTGTGTTTCCTGAAGCGACACTGGCTTGTCAAGAGTAAATATTCTGAAAAAACATGTGCCAGTCATGTGTCGTGACAGGCCTACCCAGGTCAGTGGACCACTCACGGGCAAGGGGTACCAAGCACAATTCACCCCTGATAGTCCCGGCTCTCAATGTACCATTGGGAGATATTATTCAGTGATGTAGGGGTGTCTAGAAAGGCATTGTCCAGTGTCCCACACTCCCAGCAACCCCCATGTTTAGCAAGCAGAGGAGTAATAGTGTTTAATCTATAAATAGGTATGAAAGTGGTGCAGGGAGAGGTCCCATTGAGTTTGCATTTGTAGAAATGATGGGAACTGGCCACCCCCCAGGTCCATCATAGCCCCTAAAGTGGTGTCCTGCTCCCCCCATCCCAACAGACTGTGACAAACCCAGCACCAGCACTAGCCCAGTCCCTGATAGGATTAAGTGCAGAAGAATGGACCAGATTGATTCTGGCGCTCAACTTGAGGCTGACCTCCCTTGCCCCTATAATCAAAGTGATAGTGAGCTGGAACAGAGGCAGGCAGGTTGGCAACAGCAGCTTCCGGGCTTTAGAACAGCTAAAGAAGCCACAAGGAAAGTAGCTGCAGTTGAAAAACCCAGGCAGAGGAAAACTGCTGTAGAGCCAAAACCCATCCCCCGCTACAGGCTGAAGGGGATTGGCTCTGGTCTGTTTAAAAGCAGGCAGAGACAAACAGGAGGAGGAGGAGCGAGTGACGAGGGCGAGTCACTCCCACAGCCCAAGGCAGGAGAGGAGCTGTGGAACAGGGCAGCAGAGGAGAACGTGCTGGATTATCCCATGCAGGATTTGGAGGAAGGCTTAACCCCTTCAAACTATCCAGTGCCAGACCAGGTAGAAGGCATGGAGATAGAAATAGCTGGCCCTAGGGTAGAAGGCCAGTTAGAAGGTATGGAATTCTGAATGAAAGAATGCAGCAACAGGGAAACTGTTTGTGCTTTGTGTTTTCTTTTTGCATATCGTTTTTTTTCTCTCTCTGCTGCCCAAGTTAAACCTGAAGAAGGGGATATATATATATTGAGCTGTATAAGCATAGGAAGTTGGAGAATAATACTTGCCTGAAGTCTGAATCAAGTTATGCATTCAAAGACAAGTTTGTGAACCAGATGCAGGCTGAACTGTTTAAAGTGCTGTTGGAACTGTAGGAAAGTTACTGTGACTCCCGTTGCAGGGAGCTAATTAGATTAACCGTCTCAGCTGTGTGATTTGTGCCTGCACGTAGGAGCTGTGAGAAAAGCTGAACTGCTAACAGAGTGTGCTGTGACGATTTTTGCCTACTGAGTTCTTGTCTGCTTGAAAATGTACTGTAAGTTTGATTTTTGCCAATTTACTATTTTTGTTCAATGACCTGCAAAGTGATATTGTTTTGCTGTTGCATATCTTTTGACCTGGAGGTCAGAATAAACCACTTATGTTTTCCTAAAGAACTCGTTTGCTTGGTGATATAGTGAAACCTTGTACTTCCCCTATATCTCGAGGGGCCTAGACCATTGTCTGGGGCCGCCTAAAAATCCTGGAGGTACCCCTAGTTAAAGGGGACGCGCCCGAAGCAGTGTGTTTGTCACACGCCAGCCCTGGACTGCAAGGGGGTTTGTGACAAGACCCCATATACAGTGCATAAAAGGAGGAAAATCAGGATTACGGAGAAGAGATAGAAAGGGGGAGACACTAGGCAATCAGCTCTGTTTAGCCCTCCACCACATCCAGGCCTTCCGGAAAGGAAGAAAAAAGGAAAAAGTAGGGGAAGTTGGATGAGGGCCCCCCCTCAGAGCGACCATGGAAAAAGGACGAAAAAGAAAAGGGAAAGACAACAATCTGCTAGAAGAGTCGCAGGAGAGTAACGAGGAGTAGACGCCAACTGTTCGTGGATCCAGCGTAACAAAGCTGCAACATTATAAGCACACAGGTCAGGGACATTCAGACCATCCTGTGATTTGACCCTGGTCAGCTTTGAACACCTAATTCGAGCTCCCTTATTGTTCCAGATAAAAAGTCCATACTGTGGATAGATAAGTTTGCTCATCAGATTTAGATATCCAGATGGGTATAGTCTGTAGGGGGTACAACAACTATTTGGGAAAAAGCACCATTTTGACCAGTGCTACCTGTCCCAGAAGGGACAACGGTAAGGAACGCCATCGTTCCAGGGAGTTTTAATGTTACTTAGAGCGGTAGAGATGTTTGCCTCATTGTTAAAGTGTGTTTCCTGTAAAAATGCAATATCAGTGCGTTCCTGCTTCAGGTAGGTAAGGAGTTTAGCACATTTGATGGGAGAGTGAATTCCATCCACATTAAGGGATTTTACATTCAAAGAGGTCATGTTAGTACAAGAATGCCAAAAAGTAATGCAGCAGAGAATATACAAACAGCAGAATGGAGTGAGGGCGACCCATCCAAATCCCCCCTCTGCACAGTAATAGCAGCAAATAACATTGGAACACAGCAATGAGTGTGAGCCAGGCAGCAAACAAAATCAACACATTCACACCCCATACATACAATCCAGCACTCCCCTCCCTCCAATCATACCAACAGGGCCGGATTTAGATGAAAAGAGGCCCTAGGCTATTCCACTTATGAGGCCCTTTCACCTCCCATTTTTAAGTTTGTAAATTACATGAGAGATAATAAAATACATCATTACTGTGATATATATCAATATGTTAAATGAAACATGTTGTTATTGGTACTAACCTTTATAAAAAATGTGACACGATCCACGTTTTGCCTCTCTCCCCGCGGGGCTGGGCTTTGTCCAGCTGTTTCCGGCCTGACGTCTTTCCCTCCCCGATCCTCCTCCCAGGGCGAGAAAAAGAAAAAGAGAAGCAGAGTCGGCGCCCCGTTGCAGCCGGAGCCGGTTCCGATCCCGAAGCGGAACCGAGGTAACCGGGGAGCGGCTAAAACCTGAACCAGAGGCAGGATCGGACCAGGGACTGGCGCGCGCCCCCACCCGGGGCTGAGACCGATTCCCCTCCGGAGCCGGGAAAGGGGGGGAAGAGAGGAGCAGTGGGATCCGATCCGGAGCTGGAGCACGTGTGCAATTCGGATTCCCATCCCCGGCTGAATTTTGATGAGTCGCTGGCACAGGCGCCGTGAGGAGTGACACAGAAGCACACCTCACGCCTCCAGGACTCACGATATTTCAACAGCGCATGCGCGCTCTAGGATTTTATTATTTATGATATAATCATGAAAATATATAATAAAGCACGTAATATACATTTTAAAATATGCAAATTAAAACATATGTTAAGAACTTACTTAGAATTTCGCGAAATAAAGATATTGTCACAAAAAAAATTTTCAATAGTCTATAAACTCTTCACTAAAGTATTGAACCTACTGAACTCAAAAGGCGAGAATCAAATGATCGTGTACACAATCCTAAAATAAGAATCTTTTCTAATAACATTAACACGTGTTTCATATTATCGAAGTAACACGAATATAACATAACACGAATATGGCCAGGGAGGCGCAAAACTTCAAGGCATTCTTCAGTTACGTAAAGGGGAAGCGACCAGCGAGAGAGGAGGTGGGGCCGATGGACGATGGGGATAGGAAGGGAGTGATTAAGGAGGATAAAGAGGTAGCTGAGAGGTTGAACACGTTCTTCTCGTCGGTTTTCACGAGCGAAGACACATCTAATATACCGGACTCAGAGGAGCTCATGAGTGGGGAACAGGCAGAAAAATTGGAGCACATAGAGGTAAGTAAGGAGGATGTCCTCAAACAGATAGACAGGTTAAAATGCGGCAAATCACCGGGCCCGGACGGGATCCACCCAAGGGTTCTGAAGGAACTAAGACAAGAAATAGCGGGCACAATCCAGCATGTTTGCAACCTATCCTTGAAAACTGGAGAGGTGGAAATTGGCGAATGTCACACCTATCTTCAAGAAGGGATCGAGGGGTGACCCCGGGAACTACAGGCCGGTGAGCCTGACTTCAATTATAGGGAAGATGGTGGAAGCTATGATCAAAGACGGCATTTGCGAGCACATCGAGAGGAATGGCCTACTGAGAACAAGCCAGCACGGATTCTGTAAGGGAAGGTCGTGCCTAACGAACCTTCTGTACTTCTTTGAGGGAATAAGCAGTCGGGTGGACAATGGGGAACCCATAGACATCATTTACCTCGATTTTCAAAAGGCTTTCGACAAGGTACCACATGAAAGGCTGCTTAGGAAGCTGTGGAACCACGGGGTGGGAGGAGATGTGCACAGATGGATCAAGCACTGGTTGTCGGGTAGACTGCAGAGGGTCGGAGTAAAGGGCCAATATTCTGACTGGCGGGGAGTCACGAGCGGTGTGCCACAGGGATCGGTGCTGGGGCTGTTACTCTTCAACATATTTATCAATGACCTGGAAAAGGAGGCAAAGTGCAAGGTTATAAAATTTGCAGACGATACCAAACTGTGCGGCAGAGTTAGGTCCAGGGAGGAGTGTGAGGACCTGCAAAGGGACCTGGACAAGCTGGAAGACTGGGCAAACAAATGGCAAATGCGCTTTAACGTGAAAAAATGCAATGTCATGCATATAGGGAAAAAGAACCCGTTGTTCAACTACAAATTGGGGGGGGCATTGTTGGGAGACAGCAGACTTGAGAGAGACTTGGGTGTACTGGTGGATGCATCACTGAAGCCATCTGCACAGTGCGCAGCAGCCTCAAAAAAAGCCAACAGGATGCTGGGCATCATAAAGAGGGACATAACAACCAGGACGCGGGAAATCATCATGCCATTGTATCGAGCGATGGTGCGTCCACATCTGGAATACTGCGTTCAGTATTGGTCGCCGCACCTCAAGAAGGACATGGCGGTACTTGAGAGAGTCCAAAGGAGAGCAACAAAACTGGTAAGAGGGCTGGAACACTGCCCATACGCCGAGAGGTTGGATAGGCTGGGGCTCTTCTCTCTGGAAAAAAGGAGGCTCAGGGGAGATATGATAGAGACCTTCAAGATCATGAGGGGCATAGAGAGGGTGGATAGGGACAGATTCTTCAGACTGAGGGGGACAACAGGTACGAGGGGGCATTCGGAGAAACTGAAGGGAGATAGGTTCAAAATAGATTCAAGGAAGTTTTTCTTCACCCAAAGGGTCGTGGACACTTGGAATGCGCTACCGGAGGAAGTGATCAGGCAGAGTACGGTACAGGGATTCAAACAGGGTTTGGACAGATTCCTGAGGGATAAAGGGATCGTGGGATACTGAGAGAAGTGCTGGGATGTAACACAAGTATAGAAAGCTAAACAGGTAATAAGTATAGTATAGAAAGCCAACCAGGTCATGCATGTGCAAGACCGGAGGGTTAGGACTTCGATGGGAAAATAGGACTTCAATGAGAAACCAAGGTGGCAAGGGGGCCCCTTCTGGTGATTCAGACAGGTCGTGACCTATTGGGCCGCCGCGGGGGCGGACTGCCGGGCGGGATGGACCCATGGTCTGACCCGGCGGAGGCACTGCTTATGTTCTTATGTTCTTATAACTGAACGTCGGGATATCAATAGGTCTGTTCGTTTGTTTGTTCCAATCTGCACTTTATTTATGCAAGAACAAACCAGAGCTTAGTAGCATAAGGCACGTCAATATTTGCCATAGCAATCAGTGAACGTATGAACTATACTTTGGTGCAATCTAGTATATACAAACGAACAGATCCAATGAGCCGAACACGTTGATCTTAACCAATACATTTTTATGTTTATTTATTAGTCATATGCGTAGAATTTCTCCTTATTTTCGGTTCAGTGTTTTAGTGTTCACTGTTTTTAGAATAGTGTAATTTTAATTTTGCTAACAATTTGAATGTAGGCCCCTCTTGATCTTGAGGCCCTAGGCTGAAGCCTAGTTAGCCTAAAGGAAAATCCTGTCCTGTGCATGACCTTGTATTTCTTACCATTAAATCTTAGTTGCCAATAAGCGGACCATTCTTCAAGCTTCACTAGATCCCATCTAATATTATCCACACCCTCTGGGGTGTCTACCCTATTACAGAGTTTGGTATCATCCGTAAAAAGACAAACTTTGCCAGACAGTCTTTTCATAGTATCACTCACAATGATGTTAAAACGATGCTTTGTCTTAGATCCTTCGTTCCCCTTAACCACGTCCCCTAGACATCCTAATCCTTCCCGACACACCACAGTCCTCAAACCCCTGATAGCCCTAATCACAACCCCTAAGCCTCCCTATACTGTATACACCTGATCAAAATCCCTAAAACCTCCTCCATATGCCATAATACTATAAGCTCCAAGTTGCACTGACGTGTATTAAAGGAAATCCCAACCCCTGCCCCCCACCCCAACACCCTGAGAGGTACTTCCTATGATGTAGTGAACTGGGGCAGGAACAATCCTCCTCTACTCCCATTCTGTCCAATTTTAGAGATCAAAATGGCCACCATGATCTGTACCATAAAAGGAGATTATTTCATACCTGGATAAGTGCTAGAGAGAGGGTTATTTAGTGGAACTAACTGGATAATGTCACTGAATATTTCCTCTGAACACAACAGATAGTGCCAGTGTGCTCCATGGATGGAGCTTGGGTGGAGACAGGTTATCGGGTCAGCAGCAATACTGAGACCACTAATGAGATAGTGATTTGGATAAACTTAGGAAGCAAAAAGGCTGTAATGTGTCTGCTCCTCACACTTGATTTCTTGGCATTTGGCCAGTAGAAGCATTAAGGTGATATTATTTTCCTAAGAGCCGAAGAGTGGCATGCTGTAGTATAATTATAACATAATTCACTTGTGAAAGGAGGTCCCAAGAGTTCCTGTCCTTTACCACTGGAGTATGCATCTTTACAGATACACAATCATAATTTCAGAGTGCTGGAGGGAGCCCAGAAATTTTTGCACTCTCCTCTTCAGATTCTTGAAAGAGAATGGTATTGTCAAAATGGTATTGTCTGGGGATTTAAAAGAGGGAGTGGAGAGTAGAGCAACCATTAGGGGTTCTGAAGAGAAACATTGTGATTAGTCCTAGTTTTCCACACTCATTTCTCTAATGAAAATTGCTCCCCAAATCTGTGTGAGATTTCTATTCCAGAGGTGCCATTTTGTTAGGGACACTGGTTGGAATATGGTCAGCCACTGAGAAAGGGCTCCTTTGAAAGAAAACAATAGCATGCAGACTCACAGAGCTACTTAAAGGCCAGTTGAATCCAACACTAACCTTAGTGGTAAGTAAGGTTACCAGACATCCGGGAAAACCCATACATGTCCTATTTTTATAGGACTGTCCAGGTGACTAGATGGACTTTCCAAAACCTTACAGTTTGTCTGGGTTTTGGAAAGCCCTAACGAGCTCCGGCCGCAGCTGGAGGGCCTCTGAGCATGCGCAGATGACGTTACACCCATCTGCACATCTTCCAGGCCCTCCAGACGCAGCTGGAGCTCATTGGGGAAGATAAGAGGAGGTTATGTTAGGACGGGGCTGGGGCAGAACAGGATGGGACTGGACTGGAGGCAGAACGGGGCTGGACCAGAGGCGGAATGGGGCTGGACCATGTGTGGGATTTTACCGCTCAAAATATGGTAACCCTAGTGTTAAGAGAATGTACAAAACAGCACTTACACTAGCAAGCATCCAAAACAGAATCCCAGTGAAACAAAGCATGCCAGAACATTTAAAGACATTGCAAGACAGGCCTAGACATCACTGGGGTCTCTGAATCATGGTGGAATGAAGAAAACAAATGGGACATAGCACTGCCAGGGTATAAACTCTGTCGCGAAGACAGGTCAGGCCAGAAAGTAGAAGGAATAGCCCTATACATAAAAGGAAACATACACTCGACCAGAGTGGACACAGCAGCGACGACAAACAAATTGGAATCACTATGGGTTAAAATACCAGGAAGGAAAGGGCCTGAGATAAAGATGGGCCTGTACTATCATCCACCTGAGCAAACCGAAGAAATTGATGAAGAAATGAAAGCCAAGATGATGCGAGAATGCAAAAGCGATAACACGATTGTTATGGGAGACTACAACTATCCCGAGATAGACTGGAGTCTTCGAATCTCACAAAGCGCTAGGGAGACCGGATTCCTGGAGGCTATACAAGACTGCTTCATGGAGCAGCTTGTCAGAGAACCGACGAGAGGGAATGCCACTCTGGATCTAATCCTTAATGGGCTAAGAGGACCTGCAAAGGAAGTGGAAGTAGTGGGACCGCTGGGAAACAGCAATCACAATATGGTCAAGTTCAAAGTTGAAGTAGGAATAACGAAGGGAAAGAGAACCACAGTGACAACTTTTAACTTCAAGAAAGGAAACTACGAATCAATGAGAGTAATGGTAAGGAAGAAACTCAGGAACAGCTCAAAGAAATCGCAGACTGTAGAGCAAACCTGGTCTTTATTCAAGGACACAGTAAGCGAGGCGCAAAATCTGTATATCCCCAGATTTAGAAAAGAATGCAAAAAGAGCCGAACAAAAAGACCCGGCGTGGATAACTAAAGAAGTGAAGAAAGCGAAAGTAGATTTAAAAAAATTTATTCCGGAAATGGAAAAAAGACAAAACCGGGGAATGAGCACAGGAAGCATCAAAAAGAATGTCACCGCGTGGTTAGAAGAGCAAAAAGAGAATATGAAGAGAGGCTAGCCAGGGAAATTTCAAACCGTTCTTCAGATATGTTAAAGGGAAGCAGCCGGCAAGGGAGGAGGTGGGACCGCTGGATGACGGAGATAGGAAAGGAGTGGTGAAGGAGGAAAAAGAAGTGGCGGATAGACTAAATATGTTCTTTTCGTCAGTATTTACAAGAGAGAGGACACATTCAACATGCCGGAACCTGAAAAAAAATCTTCATAGGAGATCAAGCAGAAAAATTAACATCCATGGAGGTAAGCCTTGAAAACATACACAAGCAAATAGATAGATTAAAAACTGACAAGTCTCTGGGCCCAGATAGAATCCACTCTAGGGTATTGAAAGAACTAAAGGAGGAAATAGCAGAATTACTACAGCAGGTTTGCAATCTATCCCTGAAAACAGGCGCGATCCTGGAGAATTAGAAGATGGCTAATGTTAAGCCCATCTTCAAAAAAGGATCGAGAGGCGACCCGGGGAACTACAGACCGGAAAGTTTGACTTCGGTTCCGGGGAAGATGGCGGAAGCTTTGATAAAAAAACAGCATCGATGAGCATCTAGAAAGGAAAAAACTGATGAAAACAAGCCAACATGGCTTCTGCAAGGGAAGATCGTGCCAAATGAACTTATTGCACTTCTTCAAAGGAATTAACAAATGGATGGACAAAGGGGACCCCATAGACATCATATACTTGGATTTACAAAAAGCCTTTGACAAGGTACCCCATGAACGTCTACTGCGGAAACTGAAGAACCATGGGTTGGAAGGAGACGTACATAGATGGATCAGAAATTGGTTGGCAGGTAGAAGGCAAAGGGTAGGAGTGAAGGGCCACTACTCGGACTGGAGGAGGGTCATGAGTGGTGTTCCGCAGGGGTCGGTACTCGGATCACTGCTGTTCAATGTATTTATAAATAATCTAGAAACAGGGACGAAGTGCGAAGTAATAAAATTTGCAGACGACACCAAACTATTTAGTGTGGTTAGGATTAAAGAGGACTGTGAAGATTTACAAAGGGACCTGATAGGATAGTGGGCGAAAAGATGGCAGATGAACTTTAATGTAGAGAAATATAAAGTCTTGCATGTAGGAAACAGAAACCCGATGTACAGCTATACGATGGGAGGGCTGGTAATGGGTGAAAGTAGCCTAGAAAATGTCCACCACATTGTACTGGTGGACAGGACAATGAAGCCATCGGCACAGTGCGCAGCGGCCTCTAAGAAGGCAAACAGGATGCTAGGTATTATCAAGAAAGGTATTATAACCAGAACGAAAGAAGTTATCCTGCTGTTGTATTGGGCGATGCTGCGCCCGCATCTGTAGTACTGCGTCCAATATTGGTCGCCGTACCTTAAGAAGGATATGGCGATACTCGAGAAGGTTCAGAGGAGAGCGACGCAACTGGTAAAAGGTATGGAAAACCTTTCATATGCTGAAAGATTAGAGAAACTGGGGCTCTTTTCCCTGGAAAAGCGGAGACTTAGAGGGGACATGTTAGAGACTTGCAAGATTATGAAGGGCATAGAGAAAGTGGAGAGGGACAGATTCTTCAAACTTTCGAAAACTACAAGAACGAGAGGGCATTCGGAAAAATTAAAAGGGTTCAGATTCAGAACCAATACTAGGAAGTTCTTCTTCACCCAAAGGGTGGTGGACACCTGGAATGCGCTTCCAGAGGGTAAGATAGGACAGAGTACGATATTGGGGTTCAAGAAGGGATTAGATAATTTCCTGAAGGAAAAGGGGATAGAAGGGTATAGATAGAGGATTACTATATAGGTTCTGGACCTGATGGGCCGCCGCGTGAGCAGACTGCTGGGCATGATGGACCTCTGGTCTGACCCAGCAGAAGCACTGCTTATGTTCTTATGAGAAAACCTTGGAACAGGGACTGTAAACCAGAACAAAACAGGAATGCTGTTGCAGAAGTAATGATCCAGTCCTGAACCAGCCTCCTGCATACCTAGTTGCGCCAGCTGTTGCAAAAATTTATGTGAACATTAGGGCCATAAACAATTAATAATCAAAAGTCCTCACTTTGTAGACTGATGTGGGCCAGAAGATACCTGCCAGAAGATACCTGCACAATTTTGATGGCACATTGTAAATCCCTACGCACTAAAAGAGTAACTCCTGCTTTCTTATTTATGTATATGTTTATTTAGAATTTTTCAATAACAATATAAGCAGCGGTACATATCAGCATAGAAATATGCATATCCCTGTCTCCCCCCCCCCCTACAACTCCATTAGTGCAAACTAGTTGTACAATAGTTCTTCAGTACAAGGCCAATTCTTTGCAACCCCAAGAATTCCCCCACCCCCCCCAGACCGTACAGTGATTGACATGTATAAATTAAATAGGATTATACCAGCCAATCTTCCTAGGAGACCTTAATCTCCATTTGAACAACCTTCAATCTCTTTAAGAACTGTACCTCTCACCCAACACATCACTTATTGTATATTTATTTTATTTTAAAAATTTCTATACCGTCTAAACCTAGATGGTTTACAAAATATTACATACATAAATTTAAAACAAATTAAAAGACAAATAAACAGCATTAATTAAATGTTCCTTTGATCTCGCAGTAGCAACACCAATCCCTTTCCCATTTACAGATCATTCGTTCATTAAAATCAACTCAAGAATCAATCTGATTATCAAAACTGCCAGCACCAACCTCACCAACTAAAATTCAGGACCTCTAAAAGCTTACAACTGAATCCTTTCAACACATTGTCTCCTTATGACTGACTCTTTCCCTATCCTTACTTTAGAAGAACAGTCAACTCTTTAGAATCAGGAACTTTCCAACATCTACAATACATTGGCTCTCCTAAGAATATGTTCTAACTCCATAACCAAATTGAGGGAAGCACCATGGTTTGACTCTAATCTCCTTCTCAAACAGTAGCTTAGTCAGGTTGAGTGACACTGGCAGCTGACACCTTATGTGATTCTATTGATTCCCAGATTGAAAGCAGATCCACCTTTAGCAGCTCCTTTTCCTTCTTCAATCTCCACTTATTTTCCATTATTTCCCAAGCCCTACAAACCATGAAAATCACCGTGACTCCACACGATCCTCTTCCCTCCTGCCTTATCAAAAGATTTGATGCCACCTTGATCTCCTTCTTACATATGATGATCACCAATTGTTTCAAACAGGGCATTTTTCCCCTCCACATAAAAGTTAGCCTGCATTTCTCCTACAATTAAGGACCCCCAAACTCTGGTCATAACTAAGAACTATCTACTATCATTTAATTATCAAGCTACTCTATACATCTTCAGAATTACAGAAAAAATTGTTCTTGATCAACTCAAGGTTTATCTCAACAAGAAAAATATCAAATGGGTTTTAGAAAACTAAGGGGTCCTTTTATCAAGCCGCACTAGCGGGGTTAGCGCGTCGGACATTTCATCATGCGCTAACCCCCGTGGCTGGCTAAACAACTAACCCCTGCTCAATGCAGGCGTTAGCAGCTAGCACGGCAGGCACCGCAGCTTGATAAAAGGACCCCTAAATAGCACAAACTGCTCTCCTCAGCATCAGCACCTACATTCTCCAAAATCTGGACTAGGACAAGTCTGTCATCATTCTCTCTTTGGATCTTTCCACAGCTTTTGATCTGGATAATCATGGTCTTCCTCTTCCTCCATGGTCATGGGCTATACGCATCAAAAGCATAGCCCATGATTGTTTTGCATCCTACTTTGCCAACAGATCATATACTGTCCATTGGAATAATACATGACTATTTTATTGTCCTAGGATTCTGATTTTTTGGAAGTCGATTTGGGGACATAATAATATTTTAGAATCTAAAATCCCTTTATCTTATGACGTAGTTATTTGTGGAACTGTGTTGCATATTAAGGATCCGTTAGATAAATATAAAGGTCGATTGTTCCTAATTATGATAGGTACTGCTGTACAGTTGATCATGCGTAATTGGAAAAATTGGGATCGTCTTAACTTTACATTCTGATGGGCAAATTTATGCTTGATATACAAATATGAAAAAATGATTGCAGAATCGTTAGGAAATATAAAAATTTTCAAGTTAATATGGGGTCCATTGACGTCTTTTGTTGATTTATTGTAGATTTGATTTTTATTGATATATAATGTGCACATCCAGAGGGAGGGAGGGTGGATTTATTTTTAAATGATTCTCTGAATTCTTGTAAAATTAATGTATGGGTTTCTTTATTAGTGCTTATTATCTCTTATGGATATGAAATGTATATCATAATGAGCTTTTTGAAGATTTGATTATTAAATTAAAAATTTATAATAGTTATGGGATAGGGTGGGGGGGAGGGATATAGATTGATTTGTTTCTTGAAAGAGTATTAAGTGATGTCTTAAATATAAAATGTATTTAATTTGTATTGCACTTATTGAAAATGTTGAAAATGAATAAAGAATTTTTAAAAAAAAGGAATAATAAATGATTGGCCCATATACCTTGCCCAGTGGTTTCTCTCAGTGCTTCATAGTTGCCCCTATGCATTTCAATATTTTTCTGTCTTCTCTGTTGACCCTAATACAATCTCTTGACCTGACCTCCTTCGTCTATGCCAATGATATACAAATATTGACCAGAATAGACTGATAGTGCCTGTATGATTTATACCTTTAATGACAAAATAGATTAGATCTCAGATGTCTCCAATCTTACAAAATGAAACTTAATTGAGAGAAATCTATAGGGCTCTTTAGCTGCACAAGCCTCCTGGTCATTATGACAGGGACTCTACTTTTGTGTGGTGTTTTTTGGGTTTGTTTTTTTTTTGCACAATCGTTGGATACCAATATGTCCTTCAGCAAAACATATCTAATGCGACCACCTCAATTTTCCTTTTTGGTGGGCCAGTTTTATGTTTAGGATACAGATATGAAAAGATGAATGCTGATATATTGGGGCATAGTAAATTATTTAAATTTGTTTGGGGCCCATTGACATCCTTTGTTACTTCAACATAGTTGTCTTTAGTTTTAATTTTTTGCTTCTTTTTATACACGTCCAGGACAGGGTGGGTGGGGGGGGGGAGATATATTTTTGGTTTATTCTTTGATTAAATATGTTGGGTAGGAGGGTGGGAGGGGAGGGATATTTTTCTTCTGTATTGTTATTGATTGAATTTAAGTGCTTATTTTGTTTATTATTGTCAGTATAATTCCTAGCACTTTTATTAGTTTTGAAAAATGAATAAAGATTTAAAAAAAACCTATATCAAAAGTGGTCAAGGGCTTCTTCTTCAAGCTAAAAATTATATATTCCTTTTATAGCCTTTACTCTAAATCTGTTCTCCAAACATTCACTCACTCTCTTATAATATCCATCACAAACTACTGCAATGTCCTCCACAAAGCTCAAATTCACGATATCAGTCACCTTCAAATTTATCAAAATTCAGCCATAAGGTTAGTGACTGATTCTAAGAGATATGTTCATGTCACTCCACTTCTGTGGAATAAACACAGGCTCCCTGTGTTCCACAGGATTTCTTACACACCTCTACACTTGACTCATAAGGGGCACCACTCTGATCCTCTCCTCTACTTATCATGACTATTAATACCTTACCATCCTTCCAGATATCTTTGTTCCTCCCAGCACTACTGCCTTGTAAAACTGTAATTCCAGCATGTCTGCTTTGATTTCTTTAGAACTGAAATCTTCAGTGTCATTGGCCTTTTACTGTGGAACACTCTCACCCTCCACCTTCACCTCAACCTCAAACAAGCGTTAGATAAAAACTGGACTTAAGACTTTCCTATTTTTGGATGCCTTTAGTCAACCAGCATTGGACAGGAACATACAGTAATGCTGTTGGATTGCCAGCATAGTTTTTCTTTCCAATTCCTTATTTCTTTTTCCTGTACTTCTTTTTGTTTTCTTTCTTTTCTGTCCCATTCATCATTATAGTTCCTTTCCATCACTGTTTCCTGTTTTATTCATTGTAAACTACCTTGAAATGCTCTGGGCAGTATATCAAATCTGAATAAACCTTAAACCTGATTAAGGGCCTTATTAAATGAATGAGGGAATATCTTAATTGTCTACCAGTGGACTACAGGAATTTTTTGTGTTACATTTTGTAATATATTTTTAAAAATGGGGAACTGTACCTCATAAAAGAAAACAGCTGTAAATATTGCCGGTACCAGCAAGAGTAAGCAGAGCAAAAATAATGAAACAAGCAACAAAAATATGATTATCTGTTTCCCTGATGCAGGATAAACACAATTTTACCTTGCCTAACTGGGTGACTCCAGACGTTAGAACCAAGCTACAAAAGCTGTCAGAATTCATATTTCTATCAATGTTTGGCCTTTCCAATCAAGTGGAGAAATCAAAACTTCAGGGAGGTAAGCAAAAAAATAAAATAAAATGTATTGATTTATTCATAAAGAAAGTCTTATATCCCATACATCTACAAATTGAAAAGCTTCTCCCAATTCAGAGCTTCCCAAATATGCCCCGATGAATGTACAACATTTGGGTTGTTAGGTTATCAATAATGATCATGTTTATGATAAATTTGCATACATCCAAACCCAGAATCTCTATCATTCAAATTAATTGTGGAATGTATCTAAGTAATGATTTCGGAAAGCTGCTATTTATACATATATGTCCATGGCATGCACTATTTTCAGATGGGAATAGTTTAGGTGTGCTTGAAAAGTATACATGCATTTCCTATCTTGCATAGAAAATCCAAGCAAATGTCATAAAACCTAAACAGCAGTGTTTACATCTGCTCTGAGATACCTTGGATTCAAAGGAGTGTTTACTTCTCTGGTATTTTAAAACACCTCCAAAAAGCAAAGCATAGAGTTATATAGCTTTGCTCCTAAATTGACTCTCCTTGGACGTCCAGTTTTCTCAAATCCAGCAGTGCATGTAAATGGCAGTATTTGCATACATAGGGCCAGATTCAGTAAACGGTGCCGGGAAAAACCCATTATCAGCGCCATTCTATAAAAGGTGCTCCAGGCTGAATATTCTTTATAGAATAGTACCCAACAGGTATTCTCCCATCCAATTTTGGGCATGAGAACTTTACACCTATTGAAACATGATGTAAATCCTGGCACCCAAGTTGGGCCTGGATCCCTGGGTAGAGCTACAGCCTCAGCATCCTAAGGTTATGGGTTCAAATCCCATGCTGCTCCTTGTAACTCTGGGCAAGTCACTCAATCTTCTGTAAGGTTTGTTAGTGGCCCCCACAATGTATGGTTGGTGGGGTCACTTGAGAGGCGCCTTACAAAAGCCAGGTCCCAGGTTCAGTTCCCTCACTGAAGATTCACCAGGAAGTAGAATCAAAAAGGCATAGCCAGAGGTGATTGCATAAAGAATATATTATAGAAATAGGCTTACAGAAAAGCAATATTTATAAGCATTACAATTAATGAGAGAGCAACGCAGTTTCCCTTCCTTACAGAGTTCAGAGGAAAAGAGAGACATAGAAGCCTGAAGTTCCAGGGAAAGGCAGAGAGAGAGAAAAGGGGGATGGGGTGATGGTCCAAGCTTCGTGTTCCATAGATAAAGAGAAGGATAGACAGAGAAAGAGAGAGCTCAAGAAAAACAAGAGAGGACCAGAGTACCAAGAGCCAAGAGAGGGGGGTGATGCTGCGAGGGGGCTTTTATAGTTTGGAAACTTATTCTAAAAACTAGAATCTATTGAGCTTCAATAGAAGTTAAATCTCCCCCCCTCCTTCGTAGACAGGAGAAAAATAGGCTGTAGTCATATATGTATTTCCAGTCTGTCTCTGACAATAGTTTCTGATTAACTTTAGTTATCTGTGCACCTCGACCCATTGTCCTAAGCACCCTCTTAATCAGACATTAACACATTATTACCTTTTAGATAATCCTGATTTAATCAGGGCTATTTGAAACCATCTTTTAGGGTTATGTGAAACCGTCTGCCTTCACTCAGGGTCTATCTGCATTCACATGCCAGTCAGATTGATATAATTTCCCATAGGCCTTCTCTGACATTAGTTATGCCAACTGAAAATGCTGAATGCTAGCAATAGCTATGCTGACATCCTCCATTGCCCCAGGTACATTAAATAGATTGTGAACCCACCAAGACAGACAGGGGAAAACGCTTGAGTACCTGATTGTAAGCCGCTTAGACTTCTTTGATAGATGGTATATAAATACCTAAATAAAAGACTTGCAGAGAGCTTATGTCCAAGATGAAGGCTTTATTAAAATGAGTAAATAAGTCACATAAAAATGTCTTGAGCCTGAACCACTGGAAACATATGGACCCAACACGGTCCTTGTTTTGACACTATTGTCTTCTTCAGGGGTCCCTGTAGGTCCTAAAAGCAGGCTTGTGAATTAAATATAAAAGATCTCTGCGCTGATGAGATAAACTCGGAAGCACATTTATCCTGCTTCCGAGTTTATTTCATCAGCAAAGAGATCTTTTAGTCTGTTTTTATATTTAATCCACAAGCCTGCTACAGGGACCCCTGAAGAAGACAATAGTGTCAAAACAAGGACCGTGTTGGGTCCATATGTTTCCAGTGGTTCAGGCTCTAGACATTTTTATGTGGATTGTTGACTCGTTTTAATAAAGACTTCATCTTGGACATCAGCTCTCCGCAAGTCTTTTGTTTTCGTTGGTTTTCTTTTGTGGAGCAATCAGGGTCAACTTTCTTGTCTGGTATATAAATATCTAAAATAAACAAACACCCCTGACACGCCCATGCACTCCCATGGTCACACTCTCTTTTTGGGTGGTGCGCGAGAGGATTTGGGCACAGATCTTTACAGAATCGCATGCAGTCAGGCCCATATGCAAATCCAAATTAGTGCCAATCATCATTCATTGATTGTTAACAGCTAATTATTGATTGTTAATGTTTCATTATCTAATTTATATGTGCATGGATCTCAGGATTGCATGCAACTTTGGGTACTATTTATAGAATCCAGGGGATAAGCTTCAAATCACCACGTACACAAATATTGACACGTGTTCAAACCCCCAAATGAGGCCACTGGTTTTTTAAATGACATCCCTTATTTTTCTACCTGGATGACATCTGCAGAATCAGGCTTCATGTGTATCAGTATGTCCTGAACTAAGGGAAGCAAAGTGGCAAAGAAATAAGCAAGTGCTTTTTTTTTTTTTTTTTTTTTGGGGGGGGGGTTGTGTAATCTTGCAAGAAACATTTATATTAAATCTTTTTATTGATGCATAAAGTAGAACCTACATCCAACAACAGGAAACATCATCAGTTGTTTACAGACATATTACAAATATCACCCATATCCTAAAATGAATCTATGAGAATTTAATAGACCTAACAATTAAACAATGAAAGGCTAGACTCTTATGACCTCCTTCCATTAGCTATCAAAAGATGTGAACCCCCATCCCCTTCTGTAATTAGTCACATTTAATTCAATTTTTTTATTAAGTTTGCAAAAGAAAAGACAAACATACAGTGGATGCACTGTGATTCTTTGATGCATCCACGCCCTCACACCAATAACTAGCAAGACTTTTCATCACCCTTCCCCCCCCCAAAAAAAAAAAAAAACCACATCCTACCAACTCCCAACCTCTCAAACATCAATTTACAAACCCAGTTGAGCTATGAAAAGCAATCACAATTCTTAATGAAAAAAAGATATTTTCCAACAATGGAAATGACTTTATTTAAAAAAGCAGTGTAAAGAGTTTCAAGTTTATTAAAAAAAATGTATTATACCAGCCTAATCAGGCTTCTAGGCGGTGTTCTTAAAACTTCATCATGTCCATCCACTAAGAAGCTAGCCTCTAATTTCAGGTGCATGTTTCACCTTTGGTTTCTAGATTATTTTTTGTGTGCAGGTAACATTAGAAAGAAACATTTTATACTGGAATTTATAACAGACATGTTTTCTTGAAAAATGGGATAGTTTTTTTTCCATTACAGCTGAATTATCTATAATAGATTTTAAATTGATTCTTAAACTGATCACCAAACAATGTATCTCTCATTTCTCCAATCTCTATCCTATTTTAGGAGGACTCATCACCTTCTCTCCTAAGTTAGTGGTATTTGCATTTTTTTGTCCACTTACCAAATTTAGGGTCCCTTTTACAAAGCCGCAGTAGTGATTCCCACACAGCAAATGCAGCACAGCCCATTCAATTCCTATGGGCTGTGTCACATTTGCCGCACTCGGCACCTTAATGTATAGATAGACTCCATAAATACATAGTAACATAGTAGATGACAGCAGATAAAGACCCGAATGGTCCATATCTGCCCAACCTGATTCAATCTAAAAATTTGGGGGTTTTGTTTTTTTCTTAGCTATTTCTTGGCAAGAATTCAAAGCTCTGCCCATACTGTTCTTAGGTTCCAACTACTGAAGTCTTCGTCAAAGCTCACTCCAGCCCATCTACACCCTCCCAGCCATTGAAGACCTCCCCAGCCCATCCTTCCCCAAACAGCCATATACAGACACAGACCGTGCAAGTCTGCCCAGTACTGGCCTTAGTTCTTCAATATTTACGATTATTTTCCGATTCTAGATCCTCTGTGTTCATCCCATGCTTTTTTGAACTCCGTCACCGTTTTTCTCTCTACCACCTCTCTCGGGAGCGCATTCCAGGCATCCACCACCCTCTCTGTGCCTACACTCCCAGACAGATGCCTGAAATGCAGGCCAAACACTGACACTTAAGCCCGCCCAAGACCACTTGCAGGCAAAGCCACTCACTGCCTTGGGCATGCTTAAGCATCGCTATGCGTATCTATAGATGTGCTCCGGAGGCCTACAATGTGGGCGTCCTGCTTCAGGGAGTTTTGGGGTTTTTTTTTACATGCATCTCAATTGGCTGCCCGATGGTAGTAGAACGTCTACCGTTGACTGCCAATGGGATGTGCATTTTCGAGAATCAGGCCCTTTGTATCTAATCTTTTTGGTTAAGATGAAACGAAAGCTCTGAGTCATGAATGGCAGACAGTACCTTTTTCGTCTTTGGCTGAGACCGAGTACCTGTATTATATGGTGGTTTAACATACTATCACTTAACCCTGTTGGGCATATGAAATTGTTTGAACTCCAGCCAAACTTGCAAAATGTAAACTTTCTATAAAATAGATAAATAAAAGTGACTTACATTTATTCTTTTATCAGCTATATTTAGTTGTGACTTTCTTGCAGTAAATTTGGCTGCTGGCACTTTACCTGCTTGAATGTTAGGTAGAATAACTTGTGGCCTGTGCAGCAAAATTAAGAGAATAGTTCATCCTCAGTTTAATGCTAAATTATTAGTTGACAGTTGGGCCCCCTGTTTAATACACATGCAATCCTTAGATGTGTTAATAGCTGTCTTATTATGGAATGATTCTCTCTGTGCCTCTCCATCAAGCCCAGTGTCCTGTTTCCAACAGTCCCAAGTACCTAGCAAGATCCCAAGTAGTAAAACAGATTTTATGCTGCTTATCATAGGAATAAGCAGTGGATTTCCTCAAACCATCTCAATAATGGCCTATGGACTTCCCTTTTAAGAATTTATCCAAACCTTTTTTAAACCCTGCTAAGAACAAACTTGTACTAACCTGACAAGAACTGAAGTGATAGTCATCAGTTCTTTCCACACATATTCTAGCTTACATTTTTGTTTGTGGCCAGGATACTGCAATTGTTCGGTAAGTTCAGGGACTGGGATCTTATGGATCTGTGTTTCTGAAGGTACAAATTAGGGAATTAGTGCAAGATTTTTTTTTTAATGCTTCTTTTGAATAAGTTGTAGCCTACACTTTTGTCAGACTTTAGAACCATAACTACAGAATGTAGTTCTTAATAAATTAGATTACTGTAACTCTCATTACTTTAGTCTCTCTGATTAAAGCCTTAGGCCACTTCAGGACACCGTAAATGCAGTTGCGCAGTTGATTATAGGTATATTGTGATTCCTTCATGTAACACCACAACTTATGTGCGTTGACTATCCATTGATCTGCTGGTAAAATTCAAAATTCTCCTTATGACACACAAGGCATTGCAACAAGATGCTCTTCATCATATTTCAAATGTTCTGAATATATACAAGCCAAACAGGCAGTGGTATAGCCATCCCACACTTTGAGCTCAGATCTCTTCTAGAACTGCAGTATTCATTTATCTTTGCTGGCAGGGATGCCGAAGCCCCGCTAGCCAAATAAATGGCACCCCAGCTGCTCCCCTCCTCCTTGCACTGCTTCCTTCATGCTGAAGTTGGTGGCATGCCTTCAGCCACCAGCATTGGGACTTCTCATGCATGTTATCCCGCTAGCGATGGGCTGTTGTGAGGTTGTGATTTGGTTTTCCTGCTCCTATGTGCTGTCAACATTTGAAGTATAATGAGAAAAGAGAAATTTTGAGAGGAGAGGGGGCCGTATCCAGTTGAAGCTCCTGAAGACAAGTTTAAGTTTCAAGTTTATTAGTTTTTTTTTTATATACCACCTATCAAGGTTATCTAAGCCAAGAGGCGAAACACAGAACTGTGTCAGGCTTGGATGTGTCAGCCAGGGTGGCAACTCATGACGGAAATGATATCTTGAAGCGCTGGAAAAAGTTTGATTGGCAACATTGTACTGAAGATCTTAACTAATTGGCTAACAGGAGAAGGACTATATTTATTGGGGAGATTTGTGGACATTTCATTAATTTTAGATGGACTGGGTCAAATGGGAGGGCTCTCAAGATGTTTGGTATGATGGATGTTTTATAGAGTGAATGTTAAATTGATGTGTTGTTTATGAGGTTGTGTGATATATTTATAAAGCATTTATATGATAATAAGAATAAAACAAAAATAAAAATTCAATAAAGATGGTGTAGTAGGTATAGCTTGTACTGTATGGTATAGATGCATGAGTATGTGAGAGAAGTCCCAGCATTAGCTGCTGAAGGCACACCAACTTCTGCATTAAGGAAGCAGCATGAGGAGAAAGGGAGTGGCTCAGGCACTGTATTTATTTGGATGGCAGGGCCTCGGCAGCTCCACCAGCAAAGGTATCTTTAGCATGCATGGGGGGTGGGGGAAGAGAGAAGGACGGAGGAATGCATTGCCCCTCCAGTCCACTCCTTATTTGGAGGGCTGGCTTTACCCTTGAAATCAGGTCATTAAGATCAGATCAGAAGGTGCTTTATTTGACTAGCCCTTCAGTAAGAAAGGTACACTATGAGGAGACATGTGGGTGTGCCTTTTCAATAATGAGCCCCAGGGAGTGGAATTAGTTGCCAGGTAAAATTAGATTATTTGCCGAAACTGACAAAGTTAAAAAAAGCTCAAATGTCATCTATTTGTTGTAGTGTTTGGTTCCAGTGATGATAAGAATGGCTTCATGAGGTCAGCAATTTAAAGTTACCTACTTAGGCATTCTGAAACAAAAAAAGTTGGTTGCAGCTTTAGTATGTTTTGTTTTTGTTACCGTTCTAAGTGTTTTTATTACATATGTGAATTTTATGACTGACTTGGACTCAGGTAGGATATAAATGCTTCAATAAATAAATGTAAAACTCTATTCCTGAAGTTGCTTCTAAAATTCTGACAAATTTCGCAAATCACTTCTAAAGTGTTCATTCAGTGTTCTAACTAGTGTTTTGTTTATGAACAGGAAAAGTTTTGGGATTGCCTTGAAGAGTTTTCTTCTAACATGATAATGTTCATTTTATCTATAAATAATTTTTTTCATTATTGTAGAGAATCACTTCACTGTCTCGAATTATAAGTTAGTTTGTATTTTAAAACAATAAATTTAAAAAAATGGTTGAATGACATATAACTTCATACAAAATAAACCATTCATATAGAATTAGTGAGCATAGCAAACAAGAAAACTTCAGATTATTAAGGGAGAAAAACCTCACCCCCTCTTTTATAAAACTGCGATAGCAGTTTCTAGCGCGGGGAGTTGTGCTGAATGACCCGCACTGCTCCCGATACTAGAAACTGCTATTGCAATTTCGTAAAAGGAGGCCTTAGTGTTGCTCAGAACAAGTGAAACTGATATACAATCAGAAGGGGCAAACACATCACGGGTTTAAAAAAACTCCCAATGCACATAGTCCAGAGAATAAACTCCAAAAAGAGAAACAAAAGCACTTATCTTAACAAACGAAGTCTTCAGATGCTGAAGTGCCTGAATGGCTTTAGGAATTCAAATGAAAATCCCAACAGCTAGTCATTACTCCAAGTAGAATGCCAATGCTGGGACTAGTGAGTAGCTGTTGGGAATTTCGTTTGAATTCCTAAAGCCATTCAGGCACTTCAGCATCTGAAGACTTTGTTTGTTAAGATAAGTGCTTTTGTTTCTCTTTTTGGAGTTTATTCTCTGGACTATGTGCATTGGGAGTATTTTTAAACCTATGAGGTACGTAGAGGACAAAGGGATTGAAGGGTACAGATAGGAGTAGAGGTAAAGTTATAGGGACAGGATTAGAGGTAAACTATAAAATTAGTCAGAGACCACTGTTTAGGCAGTGGTCTTGATGGGCCGCCGCGGGAGCGGACCGCTGGGCAGGATGGACCTCTGGTCTGCCCCAGCGGAGGCAACTTCTTATATTCTTATGATGTGTTTGCCCCTTCTGATTGTAAATCAGTGGTTGGTAGCCAGTGGTAGTTGGCCAACATAGCCTTTCACTTGTTCTGAGCAACACTGAGGTTTTTCTCCCTTAATAATCTGAAGTTTTTTTGTTTACTATGTTCACTACTTCTAGTTGAATGATTTATTTTGTATGGAGTTTCTATTTTAAACCATAACTTTAATGCAGCGTGTCAACATAATGAATCAAAGAGTTAGACATGTTGAAAAGCTTCCGCCTGGGGACAACAAAGAATGCTATAAGAGGCCAGATGGAGATCAGAAGGCCTGAGAATTATATCACTATTTTTTTTCTTTTCATTTGCTATATGAAAAGATGGGTGTGGCTAAATTACAGTTTCAGATACCATCCTGACATTTTATCAATAATGTTAAAATTCTGCTTTAACACCTTCCAATCTAGTAATGACATACTTATTTAGGATTTCATTTTGGAGATTATAAACAATTTGTACTCTAGTAGTGCATGCATGCAAGTCCTACAAATCCACCTTCAGGTTCCAAAGGCTAATTTCCTGTCTGGATCATCATCTCTGTGTGTTCTCTTAACTTTCTTGAAGGTGTCCTTGTGAAAACTATTCTGAAAAATATCACAGATGCTACAACACCTTCAAATCTGCAAAAATTGATTATCTATTCAGCAGTGAGTATTTTAGATTTCTTTAAATATTGAATTGCCATGCATATCAGAAATAGTTAAAGGTTATGGGGTAGGTTAACTAAACTGCATTTATTGATGCATTAGCAACAGATGGTAAAGCATAGTACAGTGGAACCTTGGTTTACGAGCATAATTCATTCCAGAAGAACACTCGTAAACCAAATTACTCTTATATCAAAGCGAGTTTCCCCATAGGAAGTAAGGGAAACTCGCTTGATTGGTTCCACCTCCCTCCTCCTCTGGCCACTGGCGCTACTCCACCCCACCACATCCCCAAAAGTGCCCCCCACCCCCGATGCCATTGGTGTGCTTCCAAATCCCCTCGCGAACCGACATCACCCCGCCCGCAAACGCCACCCCCCCCCGCGAACCGGCATCGCCCCCCCCTCGTGAACACTCCCCTCCATGCAAACCAGCATCCCCCGCCCACCCACCCAAACTGAAGGCTTACCCCCAATGTGGCACCGGCACGCAGAACCAACCCACAGGAAGTGCCAGTGCCCGAAGATCGTGCTGCTTACCGGACTGGGCCTTGAGCATCTGCGCATGCTCAAGGCCTTCTGGTTCTCATTCTCTATGAGAATCTCGGAGAGAGGCGGGAGCCAGAAGGCCTTGAGCATGCGCAGATGCTCAAGGCCCAGTCAGGGAAGAGGCAGGATCTTTGGGCACCAGCACTTCCTGTGGGTTGGTGCTGTGTGCCGGTGCCACATTGGGGGTAAGTCTTCAGTTTGGGCGGGGGATGATGGTTCGTGAGGGGAGGGCAAGCATTCGGGAGAGGAGAGCGATGCCAGTTCACGTGGGGGGTGGCATTTGCGGGCAAGGGAACTCGCAAATCGAGTCAATGCTCGGTTTGCGAGTCATGATTTGCAAAAATGTTTTGCTCGTCTTGCAAAACACTCGCAAACCGAGGCTTCACTGTATTATACTACATGACAGCATAAAGAGATAAAAATGAAGACATAATTTGTACCTAAAAATTATTACTCTATTCACCAAGGGCTCCTTTTACTAAGATGTGTTAGGGCCTTAACACGCGGAATAGCGCGTGCTAAATTGCCGCATGCGCTAGACCTTAACACCAGCATTGAACGTTATTCTAGATGTGCACCACGTGGTTTAGCGTGCAGTAATTTTGTGCGTGTGCTAAAAACGCTAGTACACCTTAGTAAAAGGAGCCCTAAATCATACATTAAATAGCGATTGCATTTTGTGAACCAAGATGTATTACTCAGTTTGGGCAGGTCATTATGTATTGATTGCATGCATTATAAAAGCCACTTGCTGACAGAAGATGTTTCATATATGAATTTTAGAAAGAGCTTGGGGGGGGAGGGGGTAAGGAGCAGATTTCTGCTTCCAGGGCTGATACTTAGTATTGCAACAGAAAGTGAAACGAAACAAAAATCCATACGAAAAAGGAGATTACCACTGAAAAATTGTTGGAAAGCGATGACCACAAATGCTCACAGTCTAAGCAACAAAGTTCATGATCTGCAAGCCCTGATGTTAGAGGCAGATCTAGATATTGTCGCTATCACAGAGACTTGGTTCAGTGAATCACATGGATGGGATGCAAAGATACCGGGATATAATCTTTTTAGGAAGGACAGAGATGGTCAAAAAGGTGGAGGAGTAGCTCTCTATGTAAAGATCAATATCCAAGCGACCGAAATGCAAGGGACCTGGGGAGAGGAAGAAGTGATATGGATCGCTCTGAAAAGAGAAGATGGAACTTCTATCTACGTGGGTGTAGTCTACAGACCTCCGATTCAATCGCAGCAAATTGATAAGGATCTGATTGTGGATATCCAAAAGTTTGGAAGGAAAGATGAGGTTCTGCTGTTGGGAGATTTCAACTTGCCGGCTGCGGACTGGAATGTTCCGTCTGCGAATCAGAAAGAAGTAGGGAGATTGTGGATGCCTTTCAAGAGGCTCTGCTCAGACAAATGGCAACGGAATCCACAAGGGAAAAAGCAATATTGGATCTGGTCCTCACAAATGGAGAGAGTATCTCTAATGTTCGAGTGGGTGCTCACCTGGGAAGTAGCGATCAAACGGTTTGGTTTGATATAATGACTAAAGTGGAGAGCGGCCGCACGCTACTTAAAGTCCTAGATTTCAAACGTATGGACTTTAATGCAATGGGAGAGTACCTGAAGAAAAAGCTGTTAGGATGGGAGGACATAAGAGAAGTGGAAAGACAGTGGTCTAAGCTGAAAGGAGCGATAAAAATGGCTACGGACCTTTATGTGAAGAAAATCAATAAAAACAAGAGAAAAAGGAAGCCGATATGGTTCTCCAAACTAGTGGCGGAGAACATAAAGGCAAAAGAGTTGGCGTTCGTGAAATATTAAAAAAAAAGAAAAAAAAGAAGAGGAGTGCAGAAAGGACTACAGGGTGAAACTGAAAGAAGCCAAGAGAGAGATACATCTGGCGAAAGCATAGGTGGAAGAACAAATGACTAAAAATGTAAAAAAAGGGAGACAAAAATTTTTTCAGATATATAAGTGAAAGGAGGAAGATGAAAAATGGAATTGCTAAACTAAAAGATGCTGGGAACCAATATGTGGAGAGTGATGAGGAAAAAGCAAATGTGCTAAACAAATACTTCTGTTCTGTGTTCACAGAAGAAAATCCTGGAGAAGGACCGAGATTATCTGGCAAAATTACACGAGAAAATGGAGTAGATTCTGCGCCGTTCACGGAGGAGAGTGTTTATGAGCAACTTGAAAAACTGAAGGTGGACAAAGCGATGGGACCAGAAGGGATCCATCCCAGGATACTAAGAGAGCTCAGAGAGGTTCTGGCGAGTCCTATTAAAGACTTGTTCAAAAAATCTCTGGAGATGGGAGTGATTCCTGGGGATTGGGGGAGAGCGGATGTGGTCCCTATTCATAAAAGTGGTCACAGGGATGAAGCAGGAAACTACAGGCCGGTGAGCCTCACTTCAGTTGTTGGAAAAATAATAGAAGTGTTGCTGAAAAAGGATAGTGTACTTCCTTGAATCTAATGGGTTACAGGATCCGAGGCAACATGGCTTTACAAAAGGTAAATCGTGCCAAATGAACCTGATTGAATTTTTTGATTGGGTGACCAGAAAGCTGGATCGAGGACATAATGCTAGATGTAATTTTCTTAGATTTCAGCAAAGCCTTGATTCAGTTCCTCATAGGAGGCTGTTGAACAAATTTGAAGGGCTGAAGTTAGAACCCAAAGTGGTGAACTGGGTTAGAAACTGGCTGTCGGACAGACGTCAGAGGGTGGTGGTTAATGGAAGTCGCTCGGAGGAAGGAAAGGTGAGTAGTGGAGTCCCTCAGGGTTCGGTGCTGGGGCCAATCCTTTTCAATTTGTTTGTGAGTGACATTGCTGAAGGGTTAGAAGGAAAAGTGTGCCTTTTTGCAGATGATACCAAGATTTGTAACAGAGTAGACACCAAAGAGGTAGTTGAAAATATGAAAAAGGATCTGCAAAAGTTAGAGGAATGGTCTAATGCCTGGCAACTAAAATTCAATGCAAAGAAATGCAGAGTAATGCATTTAATAATAATAATAATAATAATAACTTTATTTTTTGTATACCGCAATACCACAAATCAGTTTAATAATCGGAAGGAACCGTATATGCTGGGAGGAGAGAAGCCGAGATGCATGGACGGGGAGAGGGACCTTGGAGTCATAGTATCCGAAGATCTAAAGGCGAAAAAACAGTGTGACAAGGCAGTGGCTGCTGCCAGAAGGATGATGGGCTGTATAAAGAGAGGTGTAGCCAGTAGAAGGAAGAAGATGTTGATGCCCATGTACAGGTCATTGGTAAGGCCCCACTTGGAGTATTGTGTTCAGTTTTGGAGACCTTATCTGGCGAAGGACGTAAGAAGACTTGAAACGGTCCAGAGGAGGGCGACGAAAATGATAGGAGGCTTGTGCCAGAAGATGAATGAGTAGAGACTGGAAGCCCTGAATATGTATACCCTAGAGGAAAGGAGAGACATGGGAGATATGATTCAGACATTCAAATATTTGAAGGGTATTAACATAGAACATAATCTTTTCCAGAGAAAGGAAAATGGTAAAACCAGAGGACATAATTTGAGGTTGAGGGGTGGTAGATTCAGGGGCAATGTTAGGAAATTCTACTTTACGGAGAGGGTGGTGAGAGTAAAACTGTGACTGAGTTCAAAGAAGCGTGGGATGAACACAGAGGATCTAGAATCAGAAAATAATATTAAAAATTGAACTAAGGCCAGTACTGGGCAGACTTGCACGGTCTGTGTCTGTATATGGCCATTTGATGGAGGATGGGCTGAGGAGGACTTCAATGGCTGGGAGGGTGCAGATGGGCTGGAGTAGGTTTTAACGGAGATTTCGGCAGTAGGAACCTAAGCACAGTACTGGGTAGAAACATAAAAAAGTGACGGCAGAAAAGGGCCAAGGCTCATCAAGTTTGCCCACTCTATTGACCCTCCCTCGTTGCTACCCTATGATGACCCATCCCCTTAACTCTACCCTCCCAAAGATCTGACCTGGGCATCCCATCTGTTTTTAAAATCTGACTCGCTGCTGGCCTCGATCACCTGCCCTGGAAGCTCATTCCAATTGTCAATCACTCTTTTGGTGAAGAAACACTTCTTGGTGTCGCCATGAAACTTCCCGCCCCTGATTTTTAACGGTTGCCCTCTTGTGGTCGAGGGTCCCCAAAGAGAGGTGACCGGTAATATACTTAAATGTGACCGGTGACCAGTGATATACTTAAATGTCTCAATCATGTCTCCCCTCTCCCTATGTTCTTCGAGAGAGCATAGTCGCAATTTGTTTAGCCTTTCTCTGTACGGGAGATCCTTGAGCCCGGAGACCATCCTGGTGGCCATTCGCTGAACCGACTCAACTCTCAGTACATCTTTACGGTAATGTGGTCTCCAGAATTGCACCCAGTACTCCAGGTGAGGCCTCACCATGGTTCTGTACAGTGGCATTAGGACGTCGGGCTTCCGACTTAGAAAGCTCCTGCGGATACAACCTAGCATTTGCCTAGCCTTGGATGAAGCCTTCTCCACTTGATTGGCAGTTTTCATGTCTTCACTAATGATCACCCCTAAATCGCATTCCGCTCCAGTCCTAGCCAGGGTTTCTCCATTTAATGTGTATGTTCTGCATGGATTATTGTTGCCAAGGTGCATAACCTTGCATTTTTTAGCGTTGAAGCTTAGCTGCCAGATCGAGGACCAATGTTCCAATAAAAGCAGGTCCTACGTCATACAATTGGACAATTTGCTGTTGCTGTTGCTTACAATGTTACAGAGTTTGGCATCATCGGCGAATAACGTTATTTTTCCTTGAAGCCCTTGAGTCAGGTCTCCTATGAATATGTTGAAAAGGATTGGGCCCAAGATCGAGCCCTGCGGCACACCGCTGGTCATCTCCGACGTTTTAGAGAGGGTACCATTAACCACCACCCTCTGAAGTCTACCACTCAGCCAATCGCTGACCATGCTGTTAGTGTTTCACCTAATCCCAATGATTTCATCTTATTCAATAACCTGTGGTGGGTGACACTATCAAAAGCTTTACTGAAGTCCGAGTACACGTCGTCCAGGGACTCTCCCAAATCCAGTTTTCTTGTTACCCAGTCAAAGAAGCTGATAAGATTGGATTGGCAGGACCTACCCTTGGTGAATCCATGTTGGTGGGGATCGCGTAGATTCTCCTCGTCCAGAATCGTGTCCAATTTTCGTTTGATTAGTTTTTCCATGAGTTTACCATGGGAGGGTCGATGGTGTGGGCAGACTTGATGGGCTGTAGCCCTTATCTGCCGTCATCTTTCTATGTTTCTATGTTTCTATCGATGTGAGACTCACCGGTCTGTAATTTGCAGCTTCTGCTCTGCAACCCTTTTTGTGCAGAGGGACAACATTAGCTGATTTCCAGTCCAAGGGGACTCTACCTGCACTCAGGGACAGATTGAAGAGTGCGGCTAACGGTTCTGCTAGGACATCACACAGCTCTCTGAGTACTCTGAGGTGTAGATTGTCCGGTCCCATGGCTTTGTTCACCTCGAGTCTTGATAGTTCCTCATAGACGTCACCAGGTGCAAACTCGAAATTTCTAAACGGATCTTCCGAACATTCCTTTGCCTGTAACTGTGGGCTGGACCCCGGTGCTTCACGGGTGAAGACCGAGCAGAAGTATTTATTTAGTAGTTCGGCTTTATCTGAATCTGATTCTGCATAATTCCCGTCTGGTTTCCTAAGACGTACTATCCCATCAGTGTTTCTTTTTCTGTCACTAATGTACCTGAAGAAGGATTTGTCCCCCTTCTTGATGTTTTTTGCTAGGTTTACTTCAACTCGGTGCTTGGCCTCTCTGCCGCTTTGACAGCTGTAGATTTGGCCATGTATTCTATTTTAGCCTCCCTTGTCTCCGGCTTGTGGGCAGCCAGTGTGCAATCGCTGCATGCGCCTGGCCCTTCCTGGAGTTGTGGTGGCAGAAAATAATTAAATGGAGCTGGCGGGTGGCAGGGGGCGGTGGCGGACTGGGGGGAGGAGGAATCAGCAGCAGGTTGGCTTGGGGGCAGGCAGGTTTTGGCGCAGGACAGCTTCGGGGGAGGAAGGAGCTGGGACAAAGGCTGGAAGCTGGGGAGGGGCATGAACTCGGGACACAGAAGGAAGGGAAGGGACATTAATAGGACAGAAGGAAGGGAGGGGCATTAATAGGTAGGTAGTGAGGGGGAGGAGACATTAACTCAGGACACAGAAGGAAGGGAGGGCGCATTAATAGGAAAAACAGTAAATATGACCATTTTACACAAGGGAGGGAGGAAGGGGGCACTAACTTGGGACATAGGAAGGGAGGGAATAGAAAGTGACAATTGTTTGGCCTGAGTGTGTGAGTGAGAAGGAAAGAGATGGTGCACATGGGGAAAGGAAGAGGAAAATTGGGCATAGAGAGGAGTGAGGTAGAGATGCATAGGGACTAGAAAGATGAGAGGGAGAAATGTTGGATAAGGTGGTGGAGAGGAAACAGAGGGATAGATTGAAGGGGATGCAAGGGGGAGGAATGTTGGGCATAGTGATGGAGGGAGAGATATGGCATGGTACTGGAGAGGGGTGATAGAAGGAGAAATGGGCATGTGTCTGGTGGGCAGTGGTGAAAAATGCTACACAAGATCTGGGAAGATGAGAGAGAAAGAACAGTTGAACTCCTGGAGGGACAGAGAGAGATGTTGTTGGGGAATGGAATGAGGTCTGGAGGAAAGGATCCGTGCAGAAGGCAGAAAGAAAGAAATATTGGAAGCACAGTCAGAAGGAAGTTTAACAAGAAACTCATGAAATCTCCAGACAACAAAGGTAGGAAAAATTATTTTATTTTCAATTGAGTGATCAAAATGTGTCAGTTTTGAGAATTTATATCTGCTTAAAATGCATGCGGATTGTGAAAAATTGCAGGTGGACCTTAGGAAATTGAAGACGGCATTCAAATGGCAGATGAAATTTAATGTGGACAAATGCAAAATGATGCACATTGGGAAGAATAACCTGAATCACAGTTACCGGATACTAGAGTCCACCTTGGGGGTTAGCACCCAAGAAAAGGATCTGGGTATCATTGTAGACAATACGATGAAACCTTCTGCCCAATGTGTGGTGGCGGCCAAAAAAAGCAAACAGGATGCTAGGAATTATTAAAAAAGGGATGGTTAACAAGAATAAGAATGTCATAATACCCTGTATCGCTCCATGGTGCGACCTCATTTGGAGTATTGCGTTCAATTCTAGTCTCCTTATCTCAAGAAAGATATAGTGGCGCGAGAAAAGGTTCAAAGAGCGACCAAGATGATAAAGGGGATGGAACACCTCTCATATGAGGAAAGACTAAAACGGTTAGAGCTCTTCAGCTTGGAAATGAGACGGCTGAGGGGAGATATGATTGAAGTCTACAAATTCCTGAGTAGAGTAGAATGGGCACAAGTGGATCGATTGGGGACACTCAATGAAGTTACAGGGAAATACTCTTAAAACCAATAGGAGGAAAAAAATTTTCACTCAGAGAATAGTTAAGCTCTGGAACGCGTTGCCAGAGGATATAGTAAGAGTGGATAGCATAGCTGGTTTTAAGAGAGGTTTGTACAAGTTCCTGAAGTAAAAGTCCATAGTCTGTTATTGAGAAAGACATGGAGAAGCCACTGCTTGCCCTGTATTGGTAGCATGGAAAGCACAGTTACTTACCGTAACAGGTGTTATCCAGGGACAGCAGGCAGATATTCTTTACGCATGGGTGACGTCACCGACGGAGCCCACGGTACGGACCTTTTTACTAGAAAGTTCTAGTTGGCCGCACCGCGCGTGCGCGAGTGCCTTCCCGCCCGACGGAGGAGTGCGTGGTCCCCAGCTAGTATAAGCCAGCTAAGAAGCCAACCCGGGGAGGAGGGTGGGACGTAAGAATATCTGCCTGCTGTCCCTGGATAACACCTGTTACGGTAAGTAACTGTGCTTTATCCCAGGACAAGCAGGCAGCATATTCTTTACGCATGGGTGACCTCCAAGCTAACACAGAGGGAGGAGGGATGGTTGGCCATTATGAAAATAAATTCTGAAGTACAGATTGGCCGAAGTGCCCATCCTGTCTGGAGAAAGCATCCAGACAGTAGTGAGTAGTGAATGTGTGAACTGAGGACCAGGTGGCCGCCTTGCAGATTTCCTCAATGGGTGTGGAACGGAGGAAAGCAACAGAAGCGGCCATAGCTCTTACCCTGTGGGCCGTGACAGCACCGTCTAGTGACAGACCGGCCCGAGCGTAACAGAACGCGATGCAAGCTGCAAGCCAGTTGGATAGCGTCCGTTTAGAGACCGGTCGACCCAAACGATTCGGGTCGAAGGTCAGGAAGAGCTGAGGGGACAAGCGGTGAGCCCTTGTACGATCGAGATAGTAAGCCAGGGCACGCTTGCAGTCAAGACTGTGCAATGCCTGTTCTCCGGGATGTGAATGAGGTTTCGGGAAGAACACAGGCAAAACAATGGACTGGTTGAGGTGAAAGGCTGAGACCACCTTTGGAAGGAACTTTGGATGGGTGCGCAGAACCACCTTGTCATGGTGAAAAATAGTGAACGGTGGATCGGCAACCAGTGCATGAAGCTCACTAACCCTCCTGGCAGAGGTGATGGCAATGAGGAAAAGAACCTTCCATGTCAGAAATTTGAGCGAAGTTGTGGCAAGTGGCTCAAAGGGAGGTTTCATGAGGGCAGACAAAACCACATTCAGGTCCCAGACGACCGGAGGAGGCTTCAGAGGTGGTTTGATGTTGAAGAGGCCCCTCATGAATCGGGAAACCAGAGGGTGAGCCGTGAGAGGTTTTCCTAGGACAGGCTCATGAAATGCAGTGATGGCACTGAGATGGACTCTGATTGAGGTAGACTTGAGGCCTGCGTTGGACAGGGAGAGTAAGTAGTCCAGAACAGTTTCCACCGCTAAGGAGGTGGGATTGTGATGATGACGGAGGCACCAAGAGGAGAACCTGGTCCACTTCTGATGGTAACATTGGAGGGTGGCCGGTTTCCTGGAGGCGTCCAAAATGAGACGGACAGGCTGAGACAGATTTCCTGAAGAGGTCAGCCCGAGAGAAACCAAGCTGTCAGGTGGAGGGAAGACAGATTGGGATGTAGTAGAGACTGATGTTGCTGTGTAAGTAGAGTAGGAAACACAGGTAGAGGAATGGGCTCCCTGGAGCTGAGTTGAAGTAGAAGGGAGAACCAGTGTTGACGAGGCCACCGGGGAGCTATGAGGATCATGGTGGCTCCGTCCCTGCGGAGTTTGGATAAAGTCCGCAACATCAGAGGTAGAGGAGGAAAGGCATAGAGGAACCGATCCGTCCAGTCGAGAAGGAATGCATCCGGGGCCAGACGATGAGGAGAGAAGAGTCTGGAGCAGAACTGGGGCAGCTGATGGTTGTGAGGAGCTGCGAATAGGTCCATCTGCGGAGTGCCCCAGCGAGCAAAGATGGAGTGGAGCGTGGGAGGATCCAAAGTCCACTCGTGAGGTTGAAGGATGCGGCTGAGATTGTCGGCCAGGGAGTTCTGTTCGCCCTGGATGTAGACAGCCTTGAGGAAGAGACTGCGGGCCGTGGCCCAGGTCCAAATGCGAAGAGCCTCCTGACAAAGGAGGCGAGATCCGGTGCCGCCCTGTTTGTTGATGTAGTACATGGCAACTTGGTTGTCCGTGCACAGAAGCAGAACCTGAGGGCAAAGAAGGTGCTGGAAGGCCTTGAGAGCATAGAACATGGCTCGTAGTTCCAGGAAATTGATGTGATGGAGACGCTCCTGCGGGGTCCAAAGACCTTGGGTGCGTAGGTCTCCCAGGTGAGCTCCCCATGCATAAGGGGAGGCATCCGTGGTGATGATCATGGAATGCGGGGGCAGATGAAAAAGAAGGCCCCTGGAAAGATTTGAGGAGTCCAACCACCATTGTAGAGATCGCTGAAGAGACGATGTCACAGAGATGGGATGAGAAAGAAGATTCGAGGTCTGTGACCACTGGTTGGCCAGAGTCCATTGAGGTGTTCTGAGGTGGAGTCGTGCCAGGGGAAGCACATGTACCGTCGAGGCCATGTGGCCCAGGAGGACCATCATTTGTCTGGCAGAAATGGAGTGATGAAGGAGCACCTGACGACACAGGCGGAGCAGAGTTCGCTGACGATCGGAGGGGAGAAACGCCCTCATTAGTGTGGTGTCGAGAACCGCTCCGATGAACTGAAGTCGCTGTGTGGGAAACAGATGCGACTTGGGGTAGTTGATCTCGAACCCCAGAAGATGGAGGAGAGAGATGGTATGATGAGTGGCTTGTAGCACAAGTGGAGACGTAGGTGCTTTCACTAACCAATCGTCCAAGTAGGGAAACACCTGGAGGTTGTGAGACCTGAGGAAGGCCGCCGCCACAATGAGGCATTTGGTGAACACTCTGGGAGATGATGCCAGGCCAAAAGGTAGCACCTTGTACTGATAATGGCGATGGTGCACCTGGAATCGTAGGTAGCGACGTGAGGATGGATTGATTGGGATGTGAGTGTAGGCCTCCTTGAGGTCCAGGGAACATAGCCAGTCGTTCCGAGAGAGATGAGGGTACAGCGTGGCAAGGGAAAGCATTCTGAACTTCTCCTTGACGAGACACTTGTTGAGGTCCCGGAGGTCGAGAATGGGACGTAGGTCTCCTGTCTTTTTTGGAACTAGAAAGTAACGGGAGTAGAATCCCCGGCCCCTTTGTTCCAGAGGTACTTCTTCGATGGCATTGAGTAGAAGGAGGGATTGGACCTCCCTCAGGAGGAGGGGGGTTTGAGTTGAAAGAGAAGCAGACTCTACGGGAGGATTGTCTGGTGGAAGAGTCTGGAAGTTGAGAGAGTAGCCGTGGCGGATGATGTTTAGGACCCACTGGTCCGATGTGATGACCTCCCAACGGCTGATGAAGATGTGGAGCCTGCCTCCGATCGGCTGAGGAAGAGGCAATGAAGGTGGAAGACTGGCTAAGCCCTGGAGAGAGGAGTCAAAAGGGCTGAGATGGTTTGGCAGGAGGAAGAGCCTTGGCCGGTTGATTAGACTGGGCACGAGCCTGGGTGTGCTGGTGTTGGCGGGCCCGCCTAGGTTGCTGTGGAGGTGGATTGAGCGGCCTAGCGGAGAACCTGCGTTGATATGAGGTTTGTGGCCTGTAAGGACGAGCAGGTGGAGCCTTTTTCTTAGGTTTTATGAGAGTGTCCCATCTGGTCTCATGGGCAGAGAGTTTTTGCGTGGTGGTATCCAGGGACTCTCCGAATAATTCATCACCAAGACATGGGGCGTTGGCTAATCGGTCTTGATGGTTGACGTCCAGATCAGAGACCCTGAGCCAGGCCAGGCGGCGCATGGCCACGGCGATGGCAGATGCACGGGAGGTGAGCTCAAAAGAGTCATAGATAGAGCGCACCATAAATTTTCTTAGTTGAAGCAGGCTAGAGACGTGCTGTTGGAAAAGTGGAACCTTATGCTCTGGCATGTACTTTTGCATGGCGGAGAGTTGCATTACCAGATGTTTGAGGTAGAATGAAAAATGGAACGAGTAGTTGTTTGCCCTGTTGGCAAGCATGGCATTCTGATAGAGCCGCTTGCCAAACTTGTCCATAGTTTTGCCCTCTCTGCCAGGAGGGGTGGAGGCATAGACACTGGAGCCCTGAGTCTTTTTTAAAGTGGACTCCACCAGGAGAGACTCATGAGGGAGTTGGGGTTTATCAAATCCTGGGATTGGTATAACCCTATAGAGGCTGTCCAATTTACGGGGGGCCCCAGGAACAGTCAGCGGGTTCTCCCAATTTTTATAAAAAGTTTCCCGTAAGATATCATGCACGGGCAACTTTAGGAACTCTTTGGGAGGTTGATCGAAATCTAATGCCTCCAGGAAAGCTTGTGACTTCTTAGAGTCAGATTCCAGAGGCAAAGACAAAGCACCCGACAACTCCCTGAGGAATTTTGAGAAGGAAGATTGTTCAGGTTTAGATGCGGTATCGGGTGCCGAAGGCTCTTCATCCGACGACGATGCATCCTCCTCGGTACCGGTAGGGGATTGTTCCCATAGGTCCGGGTCTCTGACATCGGTATGTGCGTGTCGAGAGACTGGAGTGGAAGGCTCGGCATGGTGAGTTTTAGACAAAGACTTGCCTGAGCGTACCGAGACATTACCGGGTGATGTAGACCTGTGTCTGTCTCGGTCCCGAGAAGTACGGTGCCGGTCAGAGTCGTGGGGAGACCGGTGCCCTGTCCGGTCCCGAGGAGGATCGGTCGTCGTCAAGGCCATAGCCTCGGCATGGGAATGGAGATGCGGTGCCGAGAGAATGGGCATGGAGGAGTCCATAGGTACCGAGGGAGTGGATACCGGTTGGACGGTATGGGGCTCGGGCCGGTCTGGTACCGAGAGCAGCGGTGCCAAGATAGAGGGTAAGAGCTGCTTAAGTTGCTTGTGGAGTTGTTCCTGCAACTTGTCCTGGAGGATGGCCGCAATGCGGTCATCCAGGGGAGGCACCGGAACCACTTTTTTCTTCTTTGGTTCCATGGGTGCCGCTCTACACTCCGGCGATGAGGGGGCCGATGACGAGGCACTCACCGAAATCGGAGTGGAGCGTTTTTTGGCTCGGCGTGGAGCCGAAAGGACTGGTGCCGTCCCCGAAGTGGGAGGGCGCTCAAGGGTGGAAGGCTTCTTAGCCGGCTTACCTGGCGCCGGGGGCGCCGATGTCGACTCAGGCGGTGTCGAAGTGGTCGGTGTCGATTTCGACGGTGCCGCAGATGAAGAGATCGAATCCATAGTCGGGCCGGTGCCGAAAAGTAGATTTTGTTGGATTTGACGATTCTTCAAAGTGCGTTTTTTAAGAGTGGCACAGCGGGTGCAGGAATCCGCCCGATGATCCGGTCCCAAGCACTGTAAGCACCAGTTGTGTGGGTCAGTGAGGGAGATCGGGCGTGCACACCGCTGGCACTTCTTAAAACCGGGCTGCGGGGGCATGAATGGGAACACGGCCTCCGCAAAATCAAACCCCGAGGCCTGGATCGTGCTAACAGGCCCCGCCGGGGCAGGAACGAAAAATAAAGCAAAAAGAAAGGAATTATTTTTTTTTTTTTTTTAAATAGAAAGAAAAAAGCACCCGAAGGTGAAAAAATCGAAAAAAGAATGCGAGCGGGAAGGCAAAAGGAGTATTTCAACGACGTTGAAAAACACACGTCTTCTTCGCTCCGCGGAAACGAAGAAACTGGGGACCACGCACTCCTCCGTCGGGCGGGAAGGCACTCGCACACGCGCGGTGCGGCCAACTAGAACTTTCTAGTAAAAAGGTCCGTACCGTGGGCTCCGTCGGTGACGTCACCCATGCGTAAAGAATATGCTGCCTGCTTGTCCTGGGATAATATTGCTATACCTTGGGTTTTGGCCAGGTACTAGTGACCTGGATTGGCCACCATGAGGACAGGCTACTGGGCTTGATGGACCATTAGTCTGACCCAGTAAGGCATGTTCTTATATTTATATTTTGCACTATATTTGTCTATTTTTCTATAGTTGTTACTGAGGTGATATTGCATATTTTAAAGTCATCTGCCTTGACATCTTTGAAAACCCCCAGAATATAAATTATAATTAACATTTTCTCTGCATACAGTGTGCTTTGTGGTTTTTTAATATTGTGGTTATCGTTATGTATTAATAAGATTATATGGTGTGTATATGAAAAATGGATGGAAAAAATTGCATTGCAATTAGTATTATTATTATGGGGAGGAGTCAGGTGCAGAGTTTGGGTGGGTCTGGGGCAGAGTTTGGGTGGGGGGTACTCAGTTGGTATTTGTTAGGCTTAAGGGGTACTTGGCTTGAAAAGGTTGAGAAACACCTCTGTTATCCACCATAAATCATCTCTGAGGGAACAATCCCTTTTCCTGCCTCTGAATTCAGTTGTCCTGCAATCCTTTTCAGTTCCAAAATAAATATTTCCTTTGACAGTACTGTAGCAAATATATAGATCACAAAAGTAAACAGTAAAACTAATAAGGAATGTAGAAGACAACATAAGCTATCATTCTTTTATATAATAGGAGACATTCAGGAAGAAAAGCAGGCCCTTAACAGTCACGTTGGTACCCATGTGTCTTTATAATATTACCCACAAAATAGGAAAAACCTTTATTATTTGTAGGTAGTTTAAATGATCTTGTCCATGGTTGTCATTTTACTCACTGTAGAATGAACCACAACTTACTTGCATGAGGGGGGATGGGGGGGTGTTGCAGATATCTACCACCCAATAAGATATGAAGCAGGCCCTAGGTCTTTTCAATAGTGCACTAATATTCCTTACATTTATTGACCACTCATCCAAAAATAGGTTCACATTGGTGTACAAATAAGCCTTATCCTCTATAATAAAGCCCTTACCCGCGCATGTGCTGTTGAAACGGTGCGATCCCTGATGCTGTGATTTCTGCTTCCATGCTGAATTCGATTTGAGGCTCATGGGGCGGCTTATGGCGTATGGGGCAGAAGGAGGCATAGAAAGAAGAGTGCGACCGTTTTGTTCGGTGGTTTCCGCATGCGCAGTAGAGCGTGCGGCAGTTTCCCCATCAGTAGGAGCCTGCGGCAGTTTAAACATTGCCTTTCGTCCACGATGCTGCAACCCCGAAACCACTACAGACCACCACGAAAACTGGGTAAAAGGTAAAATGAAGGGAGAAGGGCTACTGCTGGACAGGGGGAGTAGGGAAGGGGTGCTGCTGGACAGTGGGGAGGTAAAAGGAAGGGAGAAGGGCTGCTGTTGGACAGGGGGAGCAGGGAAGGGCTGTTGTTGGACAGGGGGAGCAGGGAAGGGGTGCTGCTGGACAGGGGGGAGGTAAAAGGAAGGGAGAAGGGCTGCTGTTGGACAGGGGGAGCAGGGAAGGGGTGGTGGTGGACAGCCGAGGAAAGAGAGAAACAGAAGGAAAGAAAGACAGACACATCTATTCTAGCACCCGTTAATGTAACGGGCTTAAAGACTAGTAAAATATAAAGCATGATGATGGTTTTTTTAATATATTGCTTAGCCTGAGGTTAGCTGGGGTTCCATTTTGGGGGTTTTCTGAGGGGGATGGGGTGTTTATTGGGGGAGGGGGGTTGGTCTGTATTATATTTTATACAGCTTATGTTGCTATATCTGGAAAATTATAAAGATATATAAAACTAGTATTTAAGCCTGTTACATTAACGGGTGCTAGAATAGATGTTTTTCTTTCTTTCTTTGTCTCTCTCTCCCTGCCCCGTCTATCTTTCTTTCTTTCTTTGTCTCTCTCCCTCCCACTGTCTATCTTTCTATCTTTCTTTCTGTCTCTCTCCCTCCTGTCTTTCTTTCTTTTACTCCCTTCCACTGTTCATCTTTCTTTCTTTCTATCTTTTGTCACTGTCAGCCTCAGGGCAAAGGGTCCGGTAGCAAGAGAAAACTCATGTGTGCCGCTGCGGGCAGCACAAGGAAGAAACAAAAAAGGTATTGTATCAAGCAATTACTGGGTTTATTCTTCAAACAAAACATTCAAACCAGCTTGCTTGCATCAGGTTCAATCAGTTCCACATTGAAAAAAAACTACAATCTTATCACGATGTTCCAGATATAAAATATAGTCCCAAAACAAACAAAATACATTGCTAAACAATCTCTGGGTTAATGTCAGTTAAATAAAGTTCAAACACACATAATTCAAGCTTTCCCAAAGCTGCTGCTGGCTCTCCAGCCGATTAATAGTCCAAACTTTCAAACATTTAAAAAAAACCCCAAAACAAAGCAGTCTTTTGGGCTGATATCCTCAGCCTGTGCTAGTGCTACAGCACTAGGACCTAGCAGCTGACGTGCTGGTCAGGGAATGTGCTCTGTAATTCACCAATCATAGGCCCTCAATTCCACCACAGAAAACGCAGAGCATTCCCCACTGCCTGGAACTGGTAACAGTCCTTCCCCCACCCAGAGGGAAGTGAAAAATAAAACCCACATAATCTCCAAACGAGTCTTTTATAGTTCTTAGAGGTGCCTCCAAGCACCACACCTTCTTCAGGGTTACCATAAAAAAACATTCAGTCAGCTTAGTTAAGCAGTATCCAAGTTAAGCATTTAGGCTATCTAAATTACTTGCTTCCAGTCTAGCAAACCTCCATTGGCAGGACTCTATTCCGTGGCTCAGCATAAGACTCCAGTTCCATGTCCTGGAAATCTTGAGGCATTAGGTTGGCTGGTTCCAGACCAGCCTCAGTCAGCTCACTACCTTCCAGCTGCTCACTGCCATCCAGAGCTCTCAACCCTGAGTCATCCTGCCTTCTCAGTTGCTGCTGCCTCTCTAGCTGTTCTGCTCTTTGGTGTAATAGCCTGCAGCCACACCCCAAACCCTCAGGTAAAAAGGTTTTCCTGCTGTTTCTACTTCCAGCCTGAAGGTGACTGCTGGGAGATAAACTAGAGCTGTGTGGGGGTTGGGAAACCAGCAAATCTGCTCTCCCGCTCCTTCTAGGGGCCAAAGAAGGAAAGTCATCAAAATGCTGTTTTGGGTTTAAATTGAGCTGTTTGTAGTGTGTCTATTCCTGAGCTGTGCACTGCCCTGGGGACAGACCTAGCAGGCATAGGCTGAATACCACACTTTCTTTCTGTCTCTCTCCCTCCCGCTATCTTTCTTTATTTCTTTCTACATTTCTTTCTTTCTGTCTCTCTCCCTGCCCAGACCCTCACTGAAGCCTTCTTCCAGCTATGCCAGCTAAGGGATCCCTTGCCCTTTCCTCAATTTAGCTATGGCCAGCTGCCCGCACACACCTGCCCAGCAAAACAACAGGCAAATGTGTCCTGTCTCCCATCCAGACCCCATTCACTCACACTTGGTGCTGGATCACCGCCTGATGCTGCTCTGCAGGAAGATTGCGAACTGCTGGGCCATGGCGAGCTGAACCGAGCCCCAGCATGCACTTCTGCAATCCTCCATGCTTTCACTTCCTCCATGGCAGGGGGGGTGCTCATTTAGCCCTCACTCTCTCTCCTACCTGCCCTCCAAATGCTTGTTTCTCTCACCCACCCAAAGCTTCTCTCTCTAGTAGCTATCCCACGTCTCTCTTCTCCTCACCAACCCAGGCCCCAACTCCCAATCAGGCATCTCTTTCCTCCCTCACCCAAATATCATTCTCTTCCTTGTCCTCCACCCTCGTCTCATGATTGATTCCCTTGCTCCTGCCCCCAGGTGACCATCTAACTTACCGGTTCCTTCTTCGTGGTGTCAGCAATGGAAACAGGACACTGATAGCTGGCTTCTGTTGTGCGCTGAGATGCTTCCCTGCTCAGCGGTGTACTGCGCATGTGGAGGCATGAAGGCACGGAAGCACGGAGTTTGAAATGTGCATGCGCGCTAAGGGTTTTATTATTATTGATACAAAGTATGATATAAAATCCATATCTATATGCTAATAAATATACAAATACAACCATTAATACATAATCATCATCATACTAGTACAATAGCTGCATATTCAAAGAATAAAGAAAATATTATTGCATAACAGAAAATAATGGTAATTGAATCATCAGTTTCAGTGCCCATTTACCCAGTATCAAGTAGCACTCAGTAATCTGGCACACACCAGTGGAGTTGAGGATAAAGATCATAGTACTTCAGCAATTTCTATTGCACAATTTCTAATGTAGTCTAACGTACGAGGGGGTGCTGAAAAGTTCTCAGACCAACCAAGAAGAGAATGAGGTTGATATGGTTCAGTCAATGATCTGAAACAATGTCAAAACATAGAATTTCATTTCTGCAAAATGGCACTTAATGAAATAAGATAATGCTCTTTTCAGCTAAAGTGGCAAAATAACGCTCAAAATTTAGGAAGTTGGTTGGTTGGGCTGAGAACGTTTCAGCACCCTCTCGTAGCCTAATGAAGACTAGGTTCTTTTTCATTCAGAACTGCTAAATGAATTTCTGATGGGTGAACTCTAAATCCTACATCAACTAAGCACATATGCAAAGTAACCACCTGTTTCATCAGATGAAACGCTTTTTTCAGCATGACTCAACCATTGGTGCTCTCCAGATGGCACTCGGTGTCTCTGATGGAAATTTACCTCCTTATGCTGCCTGCCACTTTTTTGAGCTCCATCAAGAAGAAAATGGGTATGTAACAATCTATGCTCAGATGTGTGTAGTGTTTTTGTTGCAATTTATCTTATAATTTCTACTGTCTCCTTCTTCATTTCCTTTTTGGAATTAAATTTCTCTTTCCTTCTCATATTAACGTTTGCCAACTGGATGGGAAAGGCTAGAAGAAAAGGGGAGGCCATCTTTCCAGACTGCAGGACTCAGGGGGCACCGAGGGAATAGTTCTATAACTAGGAGCCCCCTTGTAGGCATCTCAGTGCTGCACGAGGAACACCTGTTCTCAAGTGGCATCTAGGTGCCTCAATTCCATTGCACAATGCTAGAATAAACCCGCATTGATGCACCTAAGTGTAGGTGCCCCCATTTATGCTAGTTTAATGGCAGGGGGAAATGAGCAAACCTAAGAGTCGCATGCAACGCGCGTGATAGTCTGTAAGTTGCATGTATTAAGGTCAGTCTCACCCATGTTCCACCTATGGTGTACAACCTCTTTCTTATGTACAGTCAACATAGTGCACGTCGGATAGCTCCGGTTATCCACACCCTACCTCCACGGTCCCGGGCTTTTTTTTACATTAAAGTCAATGGACGTAAACTCCGGATATTTGCACTTCTGATAAGCACACAATCTGCTTATGTGCACTGATATCATAAGTCCCACCTCTATTCTTTCACGTTACATTCACTCCGGTTAAATGCAATCACGGGCCCTCTGTATTTATTGCACCACATTTACTATCCTCCCACCCTCCTCCCCGGAATGTCACAGGTAGCCACCAGCACCGCTTGCTGTTGCCGCCATTACCACAGCTTGCTGCAGATACTGGCTAAATGACTGCCTGACTAAAAAGTGGTACTCGTATTAAGCGCACACTCCGCTTAAGCGCACATGGTGGTCCGGTCCGGAGGTCTTGCACTTAAGCGAAGTTGACTGTACTTATGAGTGCTAGGCACACATAGTTATAGAATTGCCTTTCACTTACATATGCCATAACAGCTACTTGTGGGACTAGCTACATGGGGAATTCTGCTCTATAATTCAGTTTGCTTAGTTTGCTATTAAAGAGAAAGTTTAGCCCCAATAAAACACCTGTAAAACATTAGCAGATTACCGTATAACGCGCGGGAAACTGTAATTTATGTAAATAAATTTTTATATACCGCGTACACCCGTATACCGCGCATGCCGCCCTGACTCTCCCGTCGCCGCCCGACTCTCCTTTGGCCACCCCGACTCTCCTTTCGGCCGCCCCGACTCTCCTCTCCTCCTTGAAGTCCTGTCCCCACCCTGAAAGCCTGATGCCCCCCCCAATGTCCGACTCACACCCCCCCGCAGGACCGCTTGCACCTCCACCCCGAAGGACCGCTCGCACTCCCACAGCCTCCCGACCCCCCCATCATGTAGAAGCTCCTAATGTTGTCCTGCTGCTTCCTCTTCCGGTGGTCCCGGCCCTTCTGTGAGCCCTGCGTCTGCGCTGCTTCCTCTTCCGGCGGTCCCGCCCTTTCTCTGACATCGGATGCGAGTGCGTGCGAGCGGTCCTTCGGGGTGCGGGTGCGAGCGGTCCTGCGGGGTGAATTGGATGTCGGGGGGGAGTGATGTAAAAAAAAAATTATACAACGCGCAAGGTTATGCACGGTGCACATATTAAAATGCTTTTCAGGGAAGTGTGGTTTAGGTGGTACAGAAATTTTTGAAATAACTAAATAAAAGTTTAAGCAATATGCTCCACAAGGTTCTTCAGCTTTGAACATTTGCGGCAAACTTTTTGTTCTCATCTCAAAACCTTTTTCATTCCATGACACATATGACATATTTTCAAATGTTGTTTTTTAGTTATTACTAGAGGTTTGGTTGCCTGTTGAAACATAGCTTACTTTCCCTCCCTTATAATGGTCTCTTCTCATTCCTCTATGGCATTCCTTCCCACCCCCTTCTTTTTTTTCTACCTTTTTTTTCATATTTTACTCTGTTTTTATGTATTATAGTAAACAGTAAACCGCCCTGATAAAAAGCTTTTTTCTCTAGGTCATTATATCAAATTTTAATAAACCTAAAACCTGATATTTCATTTGTATCTCATGAACATCAACTGGATTTTTTTTCAAAACAGCCTTTCCCAATCCAGGACTGGGTGATCCAACACCAACTCTTGTCTCTCAGAGCCCATTCTTTCTCTAACACATAGGCTTCAAGGAATAAGGCTCCCTTTGCATTGCTCCCACCCTTTGGAGGGGGGAGGTGTCCCTTCTTCCAGTCACTGAAACTCCCTCTTTTGTGGCACAATCTTTTTGTGTCCGCCACCCACTTCTCCCCAACTCCCTCCAACCTAATTGATCGCTTCTGGGTCCCAGGGCTCTCCCTTGGTTGCTTGGGTCTTGGCGAGGGATAGACAACAAAAGACCTGGATCCTTCCCACTCATTTATCTCCCATGTCCTACCCCCCTTGGGTGGGATTTTTAACCCTCATCTCAAAGTTCTCCTCCTACCATTAGGCAATAGTGACCTCTGGGAATCTCCAGCTGTGTCAGGGAGTTACATAAACATACATACATACTGAGAATAAAATCTATCAACTTGATGCTGTTTATGTTTTATTATTACAGGCTATGGGTGATGTTAGTTTTGTGTGATTGTTTTTGTTTGTTTGTTTGTGATTTCACTGGCCAAACCTCATTTTGATGTCTCAAATGTTAGACCTGTTCCTGGTTATATTTGACCTGCTGATTCCAAAAATGGCACCATATACCACACTTCACTCTGCTCACCCTTTAAAAAAAATCAGGATATTTTAATGTACTGTTTAAATTAATATATTTTAAGCATGAAGAAAGCATTACAAATTAAAGGAAAAATGCACAACATGAAAATCTGCTTATTTCATACCAAAAGCACAAGTTTATGATACAAACTTTCCAGTCATTCGACTCACAAGAAGCTCCTTTTGTAAGACTTTCAAGAGTGGGATCTACAGGACAATCCTGCATAAGATTCCAACAAGAGTCTGCCATCATGTGTGCATCCCATCTTCCTTGGTATCTGGCTTCCATGTCATGGTGAAATCTTTCACCAAGGTTCTCTGGAAAGTGATCTAAGTGACTGTGCCGATAATGGACTTTAACACTCATGTTACAGCCAAGCCTGCTGAAGTGAAAGAGCATATCCTCTACTAATTGTGTGTAGTTGTCTGCCTTCTTGTTGCCAAGAAAGTTTCTTACAACAAAAACAAACGAAGACCAGTCACATGATTCAGTTTCATTCACTTATGCTATGAAATGTGGATCATTTATAAGTTCTCTGATCTGTGGAACATCGAAATTTCCTGCTTTCAGTTTTTACATGGTAAGTCCAGGTAACATATGTGCTATTTATTCAATGCACGAACCGTCTTTATTCAGAGCCTTTACAAATTGTTTCATCAAGCCTAGCTTTATATGTAGTGATGGCAGTATGATTCTATCTCGTGCTACCAACCACCAACTATCTTGTCCTCCAACCATCAAATATTCCCTCGGAGGCCAATCTTTTTTTGCCCAATGTTCATGTTTGGCTCTACTATCCCAAAGCCATAAATTCAACCATATCAAAGAAACTAGAGCTGATGCAGTCTATCGAATGCAATTTTCTGAATCAGTGCCCCAAATAACCCAAGGAACAGGTCAAAAACCCAAGGTACAAAGAAATTTTTGTTGGTGTTGGCCTATGTTGTGAATGTTTTTATTGCTGAAAACTAGAGGCATGGGTGGTATGACGGCTGAGAAGGGGATTTCCTTGAGACAGCAATAGCGAAACGTAGATTCTATGCTGAAGAATCTGCCCCTGCTGTTAGTCTTTTAAAGATGAGTATTATGCTTTAATATTTATGAGTATAATCTTTGATAAAGTTATATATAGAAGAAATTTAATAATTTACCCCTCCTTTATTAACGCACAGTGCGGGTTTTAGCGCCAGCAGCGGCGGTAACTGCTCCGACGCTCATAGGAATTCTATGAGGGTCGGAACAGTGGTCGCAGCTGCCGGCGTGAAAACCCGCGCTGCGCGTTAATAAAGGAGGGGGTTAATAACTTATTGAAAAATTGTTTGAATATTTGGAAGACCGATGAAGAGGCTGGTATATGAGTCTGTTGAAAAAGCCATTTCTCAAACAGTGGCACTACTGAGGTCTCGAATATGCCTTGGTGAGAGAAGTTGATGTTCTATGGAGTGATTTGATATATATGATCGATTGTATACTTCAAAGAAAAAAATTTTGTGCTTGATAAAGATTGTAAGCCATCTAAGTTTTTAGGCAGATAATAAATAATTTTAAATAAATAAAACTACAGTAGTAGCCCATTTTCTGTATTTCCATCCCCAAACGAAAATCTGTTTTTAGCCTATGAAACATTGGTTCAATTTAATCTGTTCCTTGTTTTTTTGTGTTATCTATCAGGCAATATAGCATAGAAATGTTCTACCGGAATGACTCATTGAAGGAGCCCTATGTACTCACTTTGCCAGGTTGTGCTTCTCCCTGTCCTCTACAGAAGTTTACAGAACTAGTTTCCCCAATTATAGTTCAAGACTGGGCTGCAGAATGTGGGATTACAAACAAAAACAATGAAGGTAATTTAAGATGCAATGTTTATAAAATGTATGCATATCTTATATGTTTAAGATGCTAAATTAGAATAGCTACATAATTTGCAGGTGACACAATGAATGACAACTTATCTTTCCACAGTATTATAAATATACATGGGGCTTCTATTCTTAGATATCTATGAATTGTAAATTTAGATGTTTATTTTACAGCTGGTTATGGGGTTGGTGATAGAAAACAATTGGCATTTATCAGAGTTCTCATGTTACAAGTACTATTGATTGGTGTCTTTCCCAGTGGAATCAAATATGTACATTTGTGTCACTCAGGAGTCAATAGCACATCAAAGAGGTAATTTATCAAGCCATTTCAATAGCCTGTTAGAAAAAAACTGACCGGCATAAAAGTATATGCCATGACATGATGACATGTATCTTGCCAGTAGGTGCGTACAGGAATGAAGCATGAGCGGAGTTCATGAGTATGGGTGTGGTTATAAAATATGATAATCTAATATAATAAAATGCTAGGCCGCGCATGCGCACTCCTATCGCGTGCGTCCGTTTTCTGTGAGCTGTAGGGCAGCTCAGGTAGGAGTGTGCATGCGCGTCAATCTCTCTCTCCCGCCATGGCAAACAGTAGGAGCAGCTAAGTTTTTAAAGTCTTGAAAAGCCGTCGGCCATGAAGTATGCAGGCGGCATACTTCACAACCAACGGCTTTTCAAACCCCCACAGCACCACCGCCGTCGCTGAACCTTACAAAACCCTCCATCCCCACCAGCATTGCCGGCTGCGGTTAAGGCGAGAGAGGCGATGTCAGCCGTGGCGGCTGTCGGTGGCTGCAGGCCGCGGCAGCTGAGCACGGAGCCGAGCCAAAGTTTTTTTTTAAAACTTCAAGGATGCTGCAGCGGCTCCTTTCACGAGCCGCTCCTGCGTGGGAGAAGGCGGCGATCGTGAGAGGAGCCGCCGGGAAGTTACACTGCTGGGGGCTCGGCCTGTTAGGTCCGTGCTGAAGCTCAAACAGATCCTGCTGGGGCGAGAAACTGAGCGCGAGCCCTGCTGCTGTTAAGAGGTACAGATATTACCTACTCAGCAACTTTTTCCTCTTCTAATAGCCGCCGCCGCCGCCATCATTCCCTGTAAGAACACACTCGCGCACCACTGCTCCCTTAATGTATTGCAAGTTCAAAGATGCGGCGGAGGCTCCTCTGAGACTGGGCCTAGAACTGAGGGCTGGGTTTGGGGGCTATAAAGGAATGTGTGAGAGAAGGGAGCTGGGGATGAAGAGGAGATGGGAGAAGGGGGCTACAAAGGGGGGCATATGAGAGAAAGGGGCTGAAGATAGGAGCTGGAAGAATAAGTGAAGGGGGAATGAAGAGGGAGTTCTATGGAGGTGAAGGACAGAGAAAGGGGACAGATTTTTAAGTTGGTGAAAAAAGGTGGAAATAGGGAAGGTAAAAGGGGAAATGGGAGCCTGAATAGAGGGGGTAAGACATAAGAATAGCCATGGAGATCACGTGACGCCATGCAGCGGGACAGACGCTAGCCTGTGTCTCTCCCGCTGCCCTTCGCAGTTTCCCCTCTATTCTCGGGGTTTTTTTTGGCTTTTGAGCCTTTGGACTGAGCCTTTCGTCACCTCCACCCCTCCGGATCCTGTGGGTGAGTTCCGGGTCGATTTTAAAGGGGCATGTCGCTGAAATCGGCCCGCAAGGAAAAGGACCGCGGCAAGCAGGGAGACCTTAAAATGGCGGCGCCGCCGAGTCCTGGAGCCGCTACGGGGGGGGCCGGCTTGGATCGCCGAAATCACTTCAGGAGTCACGGCAGCGATGGAGCTCGTCTTGGAGCAGAAACTCCTGCCTCTGGATCACAAGCTGGCTATGGTCCAAGCCTCGTTGGATGCTATGGGCCAGGAGGTGGTAGCGTTTCGGCAGCGGGTGAGTGCTGTGGAGGATCGGCTGCAGCACGTGGAGGATGCCCAGACTCGACATCAGCGCCTTGTCTCTGCCCTCGAGGACCGCATTGAGGACCTGGAAAATAGATCTCGCCGGTCCAATTTGCGTTTTATTGGTTTTCCAGAAGCTGTGTCAGAGCAGGACTTGAGGGGTGAGCTGGAAACCTGGCTGGCTGCCTCCGTCATCTTCCTTGCTGATTTGGGCCCGCTCCTTATTGAGAGGGCGCATCGCCTGGGCCTCTGTTCTGCTCATCAGGCCCAGCCACGGGTGGTAATAGCAAAGATCTTGAACTATGCTCACAAACAGTCTATTCTTCAGGCGGCTCGGGGCGAGCGCTCTCTCACCTATCAAAACGGCAGGGTGCTCTGTTTTCAGGACTATTCTACCAAAGTGGCTCAGCAACGGCGAGCATTTGCTCCGGTGTGTTCTACCTTGGCAGCCCGCCATGTTCGCTTCGCCCTCCTCTACCCCGCGCGGTTGCGGGTTCATCACAATGGCGCTACTCAGTTTTGCTCTACCGTAGCGGAGGCGCAGAACCTGTTGGATGCGTGGAATGCGGACCTGCCTTCTACTAGTGCTGCTGGTGTGATCTCCTCTACTGCTGGTCCGGCCTGATGGATGCCTGTCTTCGGAGATACTCTTTCTTTGGGCTCGGCTGCAACCCTGGGCTCCTCATTGGATTTCTGTTAGGACCTTGGATGGACTTGTCCGGCTCTGTCTTTGACTGTGGTGTTGATCTGCTCTTTTGCTTTGAGCTGTGACTGTGCCCCGGGGCAGTTTTGTGGGGCTTTCCTGTTTATTGAGGGGGCCCAGGGTCTCTTTCCACTCCTGAACAGCCAGGGTTGTTTCTGGTGGCCAGCGGTCCTGGTTCACTTTCTGGAGCGGGCGTTGTTGAGCTTGATGACTGGGGTGCGGTGCGTGTTTGGGGATGTATGGTGGGCTGTTTGTATGTTGCGCTGGACTAGGAGGGGGGGAGTGGTGTTGGGGTGGGGGTGCTGTGGATCTTGTTGAGCTCATGTTTTGGGGTTCTTGGTTTGCATTTATTGAGGGCTGTATTGGGGTGGGTGGGATCTGGGATTGGGTTCGTTGAGGTAGAGGTGCCCATCCTGGGACATTATGGCATTATATGATGTCTTGGGTTGGTGATATGGGTTCTAATTCTGTCTGTTTTGCTCTTTGGAGTCTAGCCTAGTCCCTTTTGTTGTTTTCGGGGGATTCTGGGGAGGGGGCGTCTGTAGTGATTGGTTTCCTTCGGGGACCGGAAGGGATGGGGAGGGTGGGGCGAGAGGGGCTTGGTGGGGTAGGAGTAGGTTGGTTGGGTTCTGGGGTTTGGATTGGTTTTGGGGGGGGGTAGGGTTGGGTTTGGGGGGGAGGGGAGGGTTGGGTGGGGAGAGTTGTTCTTCTCGATCCAGGGTGACTGCTGGCACTGGCTTCCGCATGGGTATGGCCTTAGGAGGGGGGCTTGCTGGGACGCCTCTTCCTAGGCTTTTGAATTTTTTGATTCTTTGTTGGTTATTTTTGTTTCATTTTTATGTCCCTTAAGCTATTATCTTGGAATGTGGGGGGCATTCATTCCCCAATAAAGCGACAGAAGGTGCTTCGACAGCTTCAGAGGAACCGGGCGGACGTGGCCTTTCTTCAGGAAACGCATTTGACAGCTGCGGAGAATGCCAAGTTGCGAACCTGGTGGGTGGGAGACGTCCTGGACTCCCCTGCTTTGGGTAAGAAGGCTGGGGTGGCTATTCTGGTGGGTAAACATCTTCGTTTGGTGGTGCGGGATGTCCTTAAGGACCCGGAGGGTAGGTATGTGATTGCCTCGGTTAGTTTGAACTCTAAACCTTATATTCTTTGCAATCTTTATGCCCCCAATAGCCTGGGCGTGGGATTTTTTCATCATTTAGCGGATCTTCTGTCAGTTTATGGAGATGTTCCCCTGGTGGTGGGGGGTGATTTCAATGAGGTGGCGGATTCTCTTTGGGATCGCTCGTCTGGGGTGGGGAGGGAATCTCGGAAATCTGCCACTGGAATTGCAATTCTTTGTGCCTCCCTCGACTTGGTGGACGCCTGGAGAGTCTTGCACCCCCTGGAGAAGGATTTTACTCACGTTTCTCGGGCCCATGCTTCTTTATCCCGTATAGACTATATTCTTTGTTCCCGCTCTTTGTTTTCGGAGATCGTAGATTCTATGCTGGGACCTATAGAGGTCTCTGATCATGCGTGGGTGGCGCTGGTCTGGCAATTATCTTGGACGCCAGGGACCCCTCGTGGTTGGCGCTTTCCTAGCCATCTTTATCGTGACAGCAAATTTCATGAACATCTGGTAGCCCGGTGGCGCTCTTTTCAGGATACTAATGCGGCTCATTTTGCCACTCCTTCGTTAGCTTGGGAAATGGCAAAGGCTGTCCTTCGGGATGAGATTATTTCTTATGCTAGTTTTCAGCGTAAAGCGCGCCAGCGAGAGCTGCTTCGGCTGGAGAGACTGGTTTCTTCTCTCCGTCGACGTTATGGCAGTACCCTGGCACTCCCGGATCGTGCTCGATTGTTGGAGGCCCAGTGTTCGCTTAATTCTCTGTTACACCAACACGCTCGTCGGTCTATGGAGCATTATAGGTTTCATCTTTATCGTTTTGTGAATAAGAGTAGCAAACTTCTTGCAAAGTTCGACAGCAGCAGGGTAGCACGCGTATTGCTTCTCTTCAGACGTGGAACTCGGAGATAGTGCATACCGATAGGGACACTAATCAGGTTTTGCGAGATTTTTTTGAGCACCTATATTCTGCTCCCTCTGATCCTCCACTAGATGGGGCGGTATATTTAGCTGGTCAGGATCTCCCGACTCTTTCGGCTTCCTCTCAGGCGCAGTTGGAGGCTGAGTTTACAGCTGAGGAGATTGAGCGGGCAATCCAGGCTAGCGCATTGGGCAAGTCTCCTGGCCCAGATGGTCTACGCAGTGAGTTTTATAAGATTTTGCGAGCTGAGGTGGCGCCTTTGTTGGCTTTGGTGTTTAATGAGGCGGTTGGGTTGGGGGTGCTTCCTCGCCACTTGAATGTAGCTCAGCTCATCGTTCTGTTGAAACCTGGGAAGGATCCGAATAGACCCGAGTCGTACAGACCGATATCTTTGTTGAACTTTGAGGCTAAGCTTTTCACAAAAATTTTGGCTACTCGACTTGCCTTGGTACTCCCGAGTCTTATTTCCGATCAGCAGGTTGGCTTTGTGAAGGGCCGCGCGATTGCTAAAAATGTACGTCGTATGTTGGCGGCTCTGGAACGGACTGCACAGGATCAGGTGCCTTCTTTGATAATCAGCTTTGACGCCGAGAAGGCCTTTGACCAGGTGGATTGGGGCTTTCTGTTTGAGGTCTTGCGAGTGTATGGTCTAGGCCCTTGGTTTATTCAGGTGGTGCGGACTCTTTATGCAGACCCGGTGGCCCGTGTGTGGGCCAATGATACTCTTTCCGATCCTTTTCCAATTTGTAGGGGTACTCGCCAGGGTTGCCCCCTTTCGCCTTTGTTATTTATCTTGACCTTGGATTCTCTTATTCGGGATGTTCAGGGTAACCCGGACATCATGGGAATGGTAGTGGGGGCTCATCATTTTAAACTGGCGGCTTTTGCCGATGACCTTTTGGTCTATTTGACGGATCCTCGGGCCTCCCTCCCTGCCCTCTTGGAGTGTTTTCGTGAGTATGGGGATTTTTCTGGGTTCCGTTTGAATCAGCAGAAGTCGGAAGCTTTGGTGTTCCCGGACTCTTTGCAGGTGGATTGGGGACCGGATTTTCCTTTGCGTTGGGCGGGTCACTCTTTTAGGTACCTTGGTATTTTGTTGTCCATGGATGTCTCCGCGTTGTACCGTTTGAATGTTGATCGTTTGTTGCAGGAGACCAAGGGGCTCTTGCGTCGCTGGCTGAATCTTCCTCTTTCATTATTGGGCCGTGTTCATCTCTTTCGCATGATTATCTTCCCTAAATGGTTATATGTCTTGCAAACGCTTCCTTTGTTTTTTTTGAAAAAGGATCTCCTGAGTCTCCAGAGATTGGTGATCTCATTTTGCTGGGAAGGCAAGAAAGGTAAAATGCATCATTCTTTTCTTCAAGGGTCCGGGGCATTGGGTGGTTTGGGTCTTCCCTCGGTTCATCTGTATAATTTGGCCTGCTTGCTTCGGCATGTCCGGGATTGGCTTTTTCTCAGCTCTCAGTATACTGATCGGGAGTTGGAGGTTGATTATTTCTTTCCGTGGGCTCTGCCTTATCTTTTACATTGGGATGGGAAGTTGCGATTGGGCCCTGGGGCCCATAGTTGCTTGGTGGAGCCGCTCCGTCGGGCTTGGAGATGTGTTTCTCAGTTTTGGGGTCATTCGCCTTTCAGTTCTGTATTGCTGCCCTTAGTGGGCAATGCGGCTTTTAGTCCTGGACAGGAAAATGTTGTTTTCAAACGTTGGGCGCGGAAGGGGCTCCGATCTTTGGAGCAGTTTCTACAGACGGATGGCAGCGCTGTTCCCTTTTTGACTCTCCAGGCGTCCTGGTCCTTGGGTACGACGGATCATTTTGCTTATATGCAGCTTTCTCATAATGTAGCTTCTTTGCCCAGAGACTCTTTGACTCAGTCTTTTGCTGTCACTTTGCAAGAATTTTTCTTTGATGCTCAGTGGGATTGGCTTTCTATCTCTCAATATCATCGTAGATTGGTGGCTTTGCAGCCTAGGCGGGATTACCAGCGGCTTTTGACTTTATGGGCCCGGGACCTGGGATGTCGCCCGAGGGTGGCGTCCTTGGCTCCTTTGGTGCGACAGATTCCTCGGGTGGTGCAGAGCGCTGAGCTTCAGGAATGTCAATTTTGGGTTCTCCATCGGGGTTATGTCTCTCAGCAACAGGCCTTTTATTTTGGGTGTGCCCCTACAGCTATTTGTCTGAAATGTCGCCGGGTTGCTAACTCTCTGGCACATGGGGTGTGGTTGTGTGCCTCTATCTCTGCCTTTTGGTTGGAGGTCCGGTGTTATTTGGAATCTTTGGTGGGTTATCAGCTCCCCTCGTTGGTGGAAGGGACTATTTTTTTGGCGGATGGCTATTTGGGAGGACTTTCTGCAGGCGACAGTTTGCTTATTCGTAAGGGTTATATTGTGGGGAAGAAATGTATTCTTAATCATTGGCTTCAGGACTCCCCCACCCACCATCTGGTATTGGTGCAATAAATTTCATCTTTTAATGGTCTGGGAGTCCATGTCCGCTCGGTTTTCTAGATCTCGGAGCAAGCTTTTTCTGTCCATTTGGGCCTCCTATTTGGATACTTTGCCCCCTATGATAAAAAGCCAGGTGGTCAATCGTTTGTGGAAGCCAGTAGTCTCCGTATTGCCAGTGGGTTGAGGGAGGGGTTTTGGGGGTTGGGGGGTCTTGGGTTGGGATGGGTGGGTGGGTTGCATTTAGGATTGGATCTGGAGGGCTCCAGGCTATCAGAACACAGGCCTGGACTCTCACTGTTGTCTAGGGTCTCTTGTTGGGTGGTTGCCTTTTATTTTGTAATGGGCAAAAATAATTGAGATCCCTATGTTATGCGTGTATTTTCTGCTCTTGTGAATAAACAGTTTATACAAAAAAAAAAAAAGAATAGCCATACTGGATAAGACTAATCTATTCTAGCACCCGTTAATGTAACGGGCTTAAACACTAGTATATGCATACATTTGAATAATCTAGGTGTTAGTATCCACGCCTGCAAGGTACTGTACCTGTGATTTCTGCTGTTTACATTCATGTAATATAATAAAACGCTAAGCGCGCATGCGCACTCTTAGCCCGTGCTTCCCTGATCCGTGATCTGTTGCGCTGTGCCAGCAAGAGTGCGCATGCGCGCTTACTACGTCACCAGGACTCCAGCCGGGACCGCAGCTAGCCACCAATCGCCTCCACGAGCGAAGTACGAGAAAGCGAGGGTCCGCCCGTCCGTCAGAGCTGCTAAGAAGATCACGCGCCGCAACTCCCTCCCCCTCCCCCCGTTCCACTCTCACGCGCGCACTCGGTGCCGCCACAGCAACAGCTCTTTCCCGCCCTCCAGACTTGAACACCTCCGGCCGGCCCCGGGCCTTCCTTCAGTCCCATCAGGGCCGCCTTCACCGACACAACTTCCTATTTTCGCGTGGGCTGGGCACCACCGACTCGCACCCGGCCTGGTTGGACGGACACAATGTAAGCGATGCGGGAGTGGGAGGGAAGAGGAAGCTGGTGAGATAACGGGCCTGTGGGGGAGGGGCTAGAGAGGTGATACAGCAGCTATGGAAGGGAAGGGAAACTTTGCCATTTGGAAGGAGGATAACGGGTCTGAAGGGAAGGGGCTAGATAAATATAGGACCCATGAACGGGAAGAGAGATAATGGGCGACAGTGGACCGGAGTGACCGGACTGATCAGGCCGGATCATAACTGGCAACCATATTCTATCAAATTTTGCTTGGCTACTGCACAGGGAAGTGGGGGGGGGATAGAAATGCTGCTGCATAGGGGGTAGGGAGAGACACAGATAGAAAGACAAACAGCGGGAGGGAGAGAGACAGAAAGAAAGAAAGAAAGATAGATAGACATATTCTACAACCCGTTAATGTAACGGGCTTAAAGACTAGTATTTTATAAAGACATAAAGGTGCCTATGGGGCTCATTTTCAAAAAAGAAAAACATCCAAAATATGGTATAATGTGGCAGATAGACGTTTTTCTTGCCAAACCCTTCCAATTCAGTATTTATGAAACCTATTTTCTAGATCAGGGGTGCCCAATTTAGACCTGTTTGGGGTTAGACCTGTTTTAACACTGAATAAGTACCAAAAAGGTGCCCAAACTGACAAGATGATAACAGGAGGAATGAAGGCATGACCCCCTCCCACTCCCCAAAGATGTGAATGAAACAATACATACCTTCCTGTCTGACGGCTTCAGATATTATGGACAGTCCTATTAGAGCAGCAAGCAGGTTCCTGGAGTCGCCTGGTGGCGATGTAGTGAATCACAGAGATGGCGATTCAAGTCCATACTCCAATCTAACACTTACACTTACAGTGGAATTTGTGAGCCTTCCAAACTACATCCTAATCTCATTTTACCCACATATAGGTGACACCTGCAGGCGTAATGGATATTGGTTTGGTATACAGTTGGGAACAGTGGGTTTTGGAGGGCTCACCATACAGTATAAGAGGATTATGGTGAGATGTGTACCTGGGACATTTTATGTGAGGTTCACTGCAGTGCCCCCTAGGGTGCCCCACTGCGCTGCTGGGATGTCTATGTGGCCAGTCTAAGTAAGAATGCTGGCCCCCTCCTACATCCCAATAGCTTGTTCTGTGCGTTTGTGTTTTGGACCTTTTTTTTTTTTTTTTTTAAAGGTTCAAAAAGATAGACACACTGAGCATAAACATCCATTTTTTAAAAACCATGTTTGGTAGTCTTGAAAATGGGCATGTTTGGTACTGGATTTTTGTGTGTGTTCCGCAGAAAACGTCTCAACTCAAATTTAGACATCATATCTAAAATGCCTCTCAATGTGTCTTTAAAAATATTACACCTAAGTAGGCACCTGCTTGCCCTCTTAAACCACATGCCTTATTACAAAAACCATAGGCGTCAGAATGGGGGAGGCCACAGGGATCATGGCCTCCCCAAACCTGGCTGTCAGTTATTGCTCTACTCCCCAGACCCTCACACATCTCCTCCCAGCAGATCTAATTTTAAATCTTCCAGCAGCCACTGTGCAGCGTCACTGCAGAATGAAGACTTCTGGGGCAGGCTCACTTGTTGATGCTGAGTGGTGGCTGCCAGAAGATTTAAAAATCACAGCGACTGAGGAAGGTAGGTGGAGAGAGTCGGGAGCTGGAGAGAGAGGTCGTGCCATAGGATCCTGCTAGGGTTAGGGCAGAGCCTTTAGGCTCACCCAAATGAAAAAAATGTTCCGCTGTCTATGATAAAAACTATCCTCCATGTGCACAAAATCTGAGTGGAGGACTCAAGATAAGACAGGGAAGAAGGGACATGGTTACCAGTTGTTTGCAGAATACAATATAAAGCAGTAATGATCTGTCACCAATTCTTGTATGGAGTCATACCAGAATTGTTTAAAAATAATATGCTTAGTTATTTACCAAGCAGATCATTACGTTCTGAGAATTTAGCTTTACTGAAAACGAATGCTAACCCGAGGTTGGTGGAGACTGGTAAAATGACTTTCTGTTGTGCAGGAGTGGCCCTTGTGGGCCAAATACGAAATTGTCGTGAAAGGGCCCTGTTTAGAAAATTGCTAAAGACACAATTTTTTGTAGACACCTTTTTCTAGTCAGTAATCTTCTCTGGTTTAACTGAAGAATTATTCATGATCTTTTTGTTTAAGCTTTTTGCTGCTATTTTGCAGATATGTTTTTAGGATTGTTTGTTTTACCATGTTCTTTTATAATTTATGTAATAATTCATGTAAACCGTTTAGTTTTACACAGTGTAGAAATTTTTTTAAATAAATAAATGGTATTTTCCAGTGTTTATCCCATAAACACCTTTTTTTGGCATTAGGGGTGTTTTATTAGCATCAAAACCTAAAATCAAAAGCCCTAAATATACATTAAAGAGTGAATTTTAGAACTCTTCTGCATTCTAGAAAAAGTATTTATGCTTGATAATAAGCAAATACATGTAAGCAGCAGTTTTGAGAATTCTGACGTCGGAGAGAACATTCTGGGCCAGCCATGCAGTGATTGGCTGGCCCAGAACGTCCTCTCCGACATCAGAATTGACGTCAGGTGGGGAATGCTGGTGGGCTCGGTGCTTCTGCATCGGGAAGCAGGTAGAACGCGAAGGCAACACGATCGACTCGCGTTGCCTTCACAATCTACTGGTCGATCATGATCGACCTTATGGGTACCCCTGCTCAAGAAAGAGCTTATTCCAAAGTACAGGGGCTACAATTTGGAAACATAAGTGATTTGCATATCAGTTGGGTCTACTAAGAGATGCTGGTGGGAGGAATGAAAGGTATGAGTCAGGGTATCAAGGAATTAGACAATTGTTAAAAAAAAAAAAAAAAAGAAATGGAGGTGGACTGGAATAGAAAGTTTGATTAGTAAGAATAAGGAATTTGAAAGGTATTGGATATGCAATTGTTTGAGAATCGTTATTCTTAAAATGATGCATAGTCAGTGAGTGAAAAATACCTGTGGACTCCGAAAATTGCCCTTGTGGAAAACATCTTTTTATAAAATGACAATACTGTGTATACACAGAAAAAGTACAGGTTCCTACTTTTTACATGATCTTTGCATTCAGGAGGTGTAGTTTGTACATAACAGAGATGGGGATGTGACATATGCATGTAGTTTATAAAATCAGTTACATGTATAGAACTAAAGCCAGGCAAACCGTTGATCGCGTCAATAGACGTTGCTGGTAAACATTACTACGGCGTCCTAGCAACCCAGACAGTGGAAATCGCCGAAAAGCAGAGGCATTTTAACACTCGGCTCAGATTACAGAAAACCACTCAATTTCTTCATTAAGTCCATCAGGTACCAATGCTTTGAGCCTAAATATCCATTTTTGTTCCTTGATGGCTAAAGCTTTTTGAGAGATGTTTTTTAGTTCCCCTCGACCCTGAAGAAAGCAGGTGTTCATGTTTGTCGGAATTTGTAGCCTACTGGAGCTCATTTTGGAAGACTGTTTTATAAAGGTATATAAGTGACTCTTGCTGCTTTATGAAATAGGTGCCTTTTACTCTTCATATACAGTAAGTACCCTGGTATAAAATCAGTTCTGAAATATATATATTCTTCAAATAACTTACAAAACTAGAACTGCTCCATTAACTTTTTGCATTTTATGTACTCAAGCAGGCACTTATTAAATTGCTCCAGCAGACACATACATGGAACATCACGCTCAGAAAATATATGGGTCAGTTATTGAAAACTAAACTCTTCACCTAGGGATAAGGGTCAGATAACTCCAATATTCCACTCAACTCAAAACCCTATATGGAAAAAGATACACACTCCGCGACACTAAAAGGCTTTTCATACATACTAGTCATCCACACAACACAAACATAAGACAGCAGGAAGAAAACAAAAGAAAAAAAGAAGTGGAGAAAAAGCCTCAGTTCCGCTTCATCTGGCAAAAAACTCCACTTCTTCAAAATGAACACTCCTGCATGCAGGCAAAAACTGTAGAAAAAAAGCACTATAATAGCCTGCAGAGTGATATCAACCAGCACGCCGAGGCAAACAGCCCCAAATCGTGATATTGTGGGCAAGGGAGCACTGCAGCAATACGGTCCAGGATCATGCAAAAGAGGCAAATGAAAAACAAACAAACAAACACTTAGCTGCTACTATCATCCAGGCACTTCTCAGTCCACAATTTCACCTCCTGGTCACTACAGCCAATGAACCCAATGGGGAACCTTCCGTTTCGCTTTGTCTTGCTGTGTCAGGGGTATGCTTCATATGCATACTATCCGGACCCACCATGCTTCTCAGGCTCTCATTCCACTTCACAAATCACTCATGGCACAAAGAAACGCCACAGTAACACACTGAAATACTTTCACAAACTCCACCCCCTGTTGCCTTGCACCAATCAGAAACTATCAAGAACCCAAGAAGGCCACCTATTCAATCCGGGCATTTAATCCCTCAGCTTGAACCGATTTCAATAGATAGATCCACCTTTGCTCCTTCTGCCAGAGTAAACGTCTCCAATCCCCCCAACGGATAGGATAGGCCACATGTTCAATCACCGTGCATCGCAAAGCCCCAAATTCATGGCGAGCCTCAAGACAATGTACCACCAAAGGTTCCTCAAGACACCGGGTGTTCAAACAGGATCTGTGCTCAATCAGTCTGGTCTTAAACTGACTGTATGTATGTCCCACATAAAGTTTTAAACATGAAGTGGAACACCGTAGCTTGTACATACGACCCGTCTTAGGATGTATGAACTCATCCGATTCAATCATTAAGGAACACAACAAACAATGACCACAACTATGATGGCCAGGTACTGACATTGAATCAAACTCGGATGACACTAATCTCAGAACACTGGGGCTAAGGATGTCACTGAGGTTCCGATTACATCCATATGAAAATAAAATCTTAAGATGTTGTAGACTCGGATGTATTTGTAGAATATTCAGATGCCGGCGGATCACCCGCTGCGACCTCCTAGACATCTTGATTAAATGTAGAAACAAATGTAATCATATCCTGTGAAGCTTGTATAGTGCGATATTCAAGTAAGGCCTCCCTGTGATTATACAGGGCTCTTTTCCTGGCCCTCGCTACTACAGGAACAGGGTATCCCCTACATATCAATTTCTCCTGTAGTATAGCCAATTGATGTCGGAATTCTGAATTGGTGCTGCAAATGCATCTATAACGTAAAAATTGGGCAAAAGGGATGCTGGTCTTCATCGGGTAAGGGTGCATACTACTAAACTGTAATAAAGAATTCCGACCAGTTTCTTTGACATATACCGTAGTATGCATTGAACCATCCATCAACTCCACCATGACATCTAAAAAGGCAATCTTAGTCTGATGAAAATTCATCTCAAACCTTAATGCAGGATGACATGTATTGATGTAATCTTTAAATGTCAAAAGTTCATCCAGGGACCCATGCCATAGACATCGATTGGAAGAATACAGAAGAATAAATAAACCTTTCTTCAAAATAGCCCATAAACAAATTGGCTATTGTGGGAGCAAAAGTGGCACCCATAGCCACCCCAGAAAGTTGCATATAGAATTGGCCCTCGAACAAAAAATAGTTCTTCTTCATCGCTAAAGATGTCAATCCAAGTAAAAAATCTGGGGGAACCAACTTCTGGCGAGGCAATTGATCCAAAAAATATAGTAAGACCTCCAAAACCTCATCCTGAGGGATAGAGGTGTATAAGGAAGCCACATCAAATGTCACTAAAAACGTGACCTCAGATAATATAGGCTCCCAGCTGCCCAACAAATTCAAAAAATGTGTGGTGTCTTTCAATAAAGATTTCACAAACGAAAAACAAGTTTGAAGATGAACATCCACATTCTGACACACTCATTCTAATAGGGAATCCCTCCCTGACACTATCGGTCTACCCGATGGAGTGTGCAAGTTCTTGTGTATTTTCGGGAGTAAATTAAAAGGCAGCCCCGCAGCCCTTTAAATCTCAATGGGCTTCGGGGCCATTAGCACAGCGCAGCCGCTAGCGCGGCTTTGTAAAAGAAGCCGTTTGTCTTTCGTATTGTTTAGGCACACTGTCCTTAATAAAAAAAAAGATTTACATTAAATATTTACTTCTGACAGTTCGATATTCATTGTTATATTCTGGTTTATCTTGTTATGAAGGGTGGAGTGTAGCGAGGTGGAGTGGTGGGAGGGGGTGGGGCTGGAATATTGGGATCGGGGATACATGCTGTATAGATCCTGAACGACTGTTCTTTTCTGGACCGTATTCATTATCTGTCTTTCTGGTTTGTTCAATAAAACTTGTCTCGCAGTAAATATTTATCATACGGGACAACCACATTGTTTTTATTTGAGGCAGTGACTTGTCCAAGTAGTAGAGACAGAGTTTGCTGTCATTTACTGTGTTATTGTGTATATCTGTTCTCTACCAATTGTTTTATTTTTGTGTGCAGAGTTTTACCAGTATGGATGTCCTTTCCCAGTACATTTTACCAGTAGTTAAATTGGCATGCAATGCAATAAAACACTAGTACAAAGTGAATAAACAGCGCAACTTGTATTAGTAAAAATCCTCAATAATTCTTAATTTATATGATTCTCCTCCAATGTGTTTTGATTCTAACGTAAGATTTTAATATTTTGATTCTAATGCAAGATTGTAATTCCTGGAGACGTCCAGCCTCTTATTAATTTGGAAATCGCATTGAACTCCTATTGGGGTATATTAGTGATTCATAAATATTTATGTAATTTAATGTAATATTCTATCTAGATAGGCAATGGCACTGAATATTGCATAGCTGCTATCCATCTAGCAAAGTAATGGAAAATAAGATAGCCTTTTTATAATAAATCATTTTGTTATATGTATGGCAGCTGAATATTGTTACTGCACTTACAGTGAGGCAGAACACCGTTGCTCCGCCCCTCCATTGAGATAGTGACAAATTGTTTAGAAGAGAATTTTTGCAGCAGCATCTGTACACTGCTGCTGTGGCCATGAAACATCCTATAGTGCCTACTTTTAGGCACTATGGGGCTGATTCTTTACACGGCACCTAAAAAATGGCGCCAGCTGCGTCAATCACACTTAGGGACCGTTTACAGAATTACTGTTAGCGGTGTCTTATGTAAAAACTTAGGGGTCCTTTTATCAAGCTGCGGTAGGGGGTTTAACGCGCGTAATACCGCACGTTAAACCGCCTGCCACGCTAGCCGCTAACGCCTGCACTAAGCAAGCACCAAATTTTTTAGCCGGCCGCAGGGGTTAGCGCGTGATAAAATGTCCGATGCGCTAACCCCGCTAGCGTGGCTTGATAAAAGGACCCCTTAGGCACTTGAAATATAGGCGAGGATTTTAAAAGCCTACATTTCATGTGCCCAAGTCAAGCTCCGCCCATAGAAACGTCCACTGAGGCATTAGGCACCTATTGCATGGCAGTTAGCGGTGCTTATCTTTTATAGAATTGGATAGATGCTTATCATCCAATTATTTATTTATTTATTAGACCATCTACTTCCTCCATCCCATTGTCCTCCGGCCCCCCATTACAGCTCGAGTTCTCAAGCAAAGTTCTGGGTGTCACCTTAGACTCTTCTCTATCCTTCAACGAACATCTCCAATCCCTGGTGAAGAAATGCTTCTTCAGCCTTCACATGCTAAGGAAAGTCAGACCCTATTTTCACCAAAAACACTTCGCAGTCCTAGTACAATCCATCATCCTCTCCAGATTGGATTATTGCAATTCTATCTACCTCAGCCTAACCAAGAAAAGCCTCCACAGACTTCAGCGGATTCAGAACGCCGCAGCTAAGCTTGTTTTCGCGAAAAGCAAATTTGATCACGTCTCACCACTCCTGTCTAAGCTCCATTGGCTCCCAGTAATCCCCAGGATCCACTTCAAATGTGCGTGTCTGGCCTACAAGATCCTACATGGCATCCTTCCTGCCGTTATCCCTCTATCCTGGAACTCCCCAACTCCTACTTCCTCCAGATCCTCCCAAATTTTTAAACTATCCTTCCCTTCCATAAAAGGTATTTCCCATGCAGGCAAACTTGGGTCATCCCTCCCCTTTAGAATCACTGAGATCTGGAATAACCTCACCTCCCCACTCCGAACCTCAAGCTCCCTCCAACTCTTCCGCAAACACCTAAAAACCTGGCTATTCTCAAAACTGTAACACTTCCCCCCTCTTAGGCCTCTCACCTTCCCCCTTTACATCTAACTCTTTAATCTCTCCACTGTAGTTCCTCTCTCATCCTTCTTCCTGTAAACCGTGCCGAGCTCCGCATTCGTGGAGATGGTGCGGTATATAAACCCAAGGTTTAGTTTAGTTTAGTTTATTTATTTTTTTAGCAATTATTGAGACTATTAAGGGTATTTTGACAATTAAGTTAGGCATCTAACTTTAGGTGCCCTTTAGAGAATCTGGCCTATATTTATAGGTATTCCTGGGGACAGAGATTGGGTAGAAAGTGTGGGTGTGGGGGGAGGGGATTGGCACTTATGTGTACAGTTTATGAAATGCACGCAGTTCAGTTTTAATCGCAGGGAAACAAGATTTTCTGTAAGTGATATGGAAACCGCATAGTTATATGCGGTATATAAATTTTTAAATAAATAAATGTACCTATTCCTACCGGCACATACACACACAAACTTATGCCTGCTTTACAACAAGTGGCATAGGCAGTGGAACACTTTTTTGTTGGGGGGGACCCCAAAAGCTCTGCCCTAGTCCCAGCAGGATCCTGCGGTACGATGACTCCCCAGTCGCTGTAATTATAAATATTCAGGCAGCGGCCGCACAGCGTCAATGTGTAGGCCTGCCCTGGAAGTCTTTATTCTACAGCAACGCTGCACAGCGGCTGCCTGAAGATTTAAAATTACAGCGGTCAAGAAGAGGTGGGTGGGGGAGTAGAGCCATAACTGACTCTTCTGACTGCCAATTTTTGGGGAGGCCATGACCCCTGTGACCTTCCCCATTCTGAAGCCTATGGAAAGTGTAACTTTGTGCTAAAGCTTTCAGGTAGTAGGCTCTTATTTAAGGCTACATGGAGCAACATTTTAAAAGGACATGCAACTCAGAATATGTGTACATCCCATATGGACGGCCATTTCTCATGTATTTTCGACCAGGATCTGCCAACATATAACCTCTTATAATATATATGAAAAATAATGTACATATTCTAGAGACATCCAGCATGAACATCCATTTAACCCTTTAATTGAAAGATGGTGAAATAGCGCTTTACGTAATCTGATGTTGAACAAGAGCAACAGTGCCAAGTAATAGGCATTTGGAGATGCAGAAACATATGTTGCTTCTGAGCAACAATGTCAAATAAAGGGTTAACATGCTGAAACATTCAAATTCTGAATGGAGATAAATAAGGTACATAGACATCTCTGTGGCAACACAGGAATATCTATGTTATAAAATGGCCACATAAACCCCTATCCAAAACAGAGGGATAGATTGATTAAAGCAGGGGATTGAGAATTAGAAGAATCAGGTTTGAATCCTCCTTCAGTTGTCTGATTTTTTTTTTTTTTTTTTTTTTAATAGTGAGACACCTACTGTACGTACCTGAAAGTATACCACTTCAATATCATGCAGGCTTGCAGGATTCTTATACATCTTTTTCAGGCTGCGTTTAACTTATTTTATTAAATTATTTAATATCCATGTCTGTTTTAATCATTTCCACCATAATTCCCTTATTTGTCCTGATTAGATTGTAAACTCTGTCAAGCAGGAACCATCTCATACGCATTTAGTCTACAGCCCTGTATGCATCTAGTAACGCTACAGAAATAAGTCCTACCGTCTTTTCCTGAAAATAAGACAGTGCCTTATATTCATTTGGGGCCCAAAAAAGGCACTAGGTCTTATTTTTGGGTAGGTCTTATTTTTTTCATGTACATGGTCATCTCTCCCTTCCTTTCCTTCACCCCAATTCTTCCTCTTTGCTTTCCCCCACATGTACAACATTATTTTTGGGGTAGGTCTTATTTTCAGGGAAACATGGTACTAGTAGTAGTAGTAGTTTTTAGATATAGTCAACCCATCCCCATCTTAGATCAGAGTTGGCTATCAATATCCTGACTTTATGAAATCAGGATTTGGACAACTAAATGACAGTTTCCAGACATTCATTACAAGAATAGAGCTTCTAAAATAACCACCAAAGGCTCATATGTTGCCTTTATAAAACAGATGAATCACATGTGTACGTGCCTTGGCAGCCTAGGCATTCCATTATAAAATTATTTAGATTCGTTACATTGGGTTAAACATTGGTTTGAAGTTGCCCCTCCCCCCCCTCTCTCTTTCTGTTGTGCCTTAGGGGGATCTTTTGACTGAAGCACAAACTTCTTTCTTTCAAGTATATACAAACAGAATTCTAATTCACATGTTTATTTTTCCAGGCGTGTTCACAGGACTGGCTCTCATGGTTGGCTTTCTGGGCCTAGCTGTTATCATCATGGGGTCGTTCTTGTGCTACTTTGTGATCCAAAAAAGGAGAAATTACCAAAATATCTAAAGACACATCTGCAGAAAGCAAGCATCACACGTTTCTCGGAGCAACCGTATATTCGCTGTTGCGTTTAACATCTTTTGAAGACATGTTTATGCGTTATGCAACCACACGTAAAAGACAGTGGCAGAACCATTTTCCACAGAAAACAGTCACAAATCAAGAATGAATCAAATTCCAGCACCACATACAATTAAAACACTGACAGACAAATAAAAAAAAAATGGAAACCTGAGCATCTAAGAGTCTATTGAATGTACAGTACAGTATATATTTATTAAACATCAGTAAAACGATAACGCTTGTGGTCCACCAGCAGGGCTGTGCACTGGCACACAGGCTCAAATTCTGTACATGTCTAAGTTGTGCGCACAAATCGTTGTGCAAAGCTGATTTGTGCACACAATTTAATTGTTTAACAAGCCAATTTGCACTGATAATTAGAATTGAACAACTAATGATGCTAAATTGTCACTAATTAGAAGTTACACACACAATATTACAGGCACATTCTTTATCAGGGCAAATATGCTTGTGTACTAATACAGCTCAGTTCAAGCAGTTACTAAAAACTCAGCTCTTTGTAGACACATTTTTGTAAAGAGTTGGAGAAGATAAGCTGCAGAGTACGACTATCAGTTCTTTATTTTATGTTATTGTACTTAGTTAGTTTTATTTTGTTGGCTGTGACATTAGAGTGTACTGTGATTGTTATTATCGGTACTAGTGTGTATGTTTTATTTGTAAACTGTTTAGGTTTAAGTGGGGTAAAAATGTTTTGCATAAATGAATAGTGCGCAAATCTCATAAGGGGTGGTGGTAGGGGTGGAGCATAGACAGACCGTGGGTATTCCTAAACATTGATGCACTGTTATAGAATGGACCTGATCCACACACAACTTAGGTGCAGGTGTTTAGGCCTGGTTTTCCTTGGCCTAAATGGGTGCTCCTAAATATTATATTACGTACAGTCGCAAAGCGAAGGTGCTAAGGGGAAGAAAAACTCCATTGGAATATCTTACCTCCTGGCATTCAGACTTGGGAAAAGGTAAACATCGGCTTCAGTAGGTCATTTCATTGTCCTTCTCTTTTAGTTTAGTTCAGTACTCTGCTTTTTCAGCAAAGTCAATTTAGGCAATATTGTAGCATTTAGAGTCTCTTTTAGGGTTTTATATTAAAAGTGTTGGTCTAGATCAGGGGTCCCCAAAGTCCCTCCTTGAGGGCCGAATCCAGTCGGGTTTTCAGGATTTCTCCAACGAATATGCATTGAAAGCAGTGAATGCACATAGATCTCATGCATATTCATTGGGGAAATCCTGAAAACACAACTGGATTCGGCCCTCAAGGAGGGACTTTGGGGACCCCTGATCTAGATTAGGGTGGCAGAGTCCTAGACCAGGGGTAGGCAATTCCAGTCCTTGAGAGCCAGAGCCAGGTCAGGTTTTCAGAATATCCACAATGAATACGTATGAGATGGATTTGCATGCACTGCCTCCTTGCGATGCAAATCTAAATCATGCATATTTATTGTGGATATCTTGAAAACCTGACCTGGCTCCGGCTCTCGAGGACTGGAATTGCCTACCCCTGTCCTAGACCCTATGCTCATTCACACAAACAGCCTGGACACTCTTACAGGTATAATTGGGTTTTTTCATTAAGTACAGACCTGAGCCTGTTACCTCACAGGCTCTGGTAAGGTAAAATTCTCTCTCAGATAAAGGATAAACAAGGTTCAAAGGCCAGACCCATACAAAGTCCACAATCCTCTGTTATAACAAGGTTGGCTTACCTTATTCAGTCATGTTCTAAAACTCTAGCACTGACAGCTCTTCTAACAGTCCTTGCCAGATTTCTTGACTTCCCAGAGCCTTTCCTCAACCTAGGGAAGGGTTCTCTCTCAGTCTCATAAGAATCCCTCTGATTCCCAGAGTTTTCATCAACCCAGAACTATGGAAGGGTTCTCTAGTAGAAGTTTCTTCCTCGGGACCTCTTCTCTTAGGGACCTCTCCTAATGATTCCAGTCTGGGGCAGAAGTACTCCTCCCTGCCTGAGTCCTGTCCCTCTGACTCAGCACGGAGTTACAAAGCTCAGGGCATTCTGGGATAGGTAGTTTTCCTCAATTTGTGTGACACTTTCTGCTGCCCAATGCCTTCCTATGTTAATGCCTTTTTATGGTATTCCCTCCATGTGGTTGGTACTGCTTCGTTAGAATTTTATGATACAATTTTCAAGAATATTTTGATATGAATTTGATTATCGATGTCTTCCTGTTTTACTATTGTTGAAATTTGACTTGTTAACGTCTGCTTATGCTTTCCTGTTACTGTGTGATCTAATGAGGGAAGGATGTAAAAAATGTGTCCGACTAGTTTGTCTTCCTGTGTTACACCTGTTGTTTGTTTTTTAGTGATCATAGGGAGCTCAAGATAATGTGAATGTAATTTGTAAACCGGATAGTTAATATGCGGTATATACATTTTTTAATAAATAAAAATGAAAAATTAATGAGGGAGAAACTCTTAATCCCTCACAATTAGTATTTTAGGTTGCATTTCAGAGCATAAGATCAGATTAGGGCACAGACAGCAATTGAGGAAAGTCTTGGTTTAGTGTTTAATTCCTTCCCACCCAGCCCATGACTGATCTTTTGATTTATAGGCTCTTCAGTCAGTTAGGAAGAGGAAATTGCTTTGGTAGGATTTTTCTGCTTTTTCTTCTCTTTTTTTTCAATCAGGTGCAAGTACTTCTGCAACCACAGTATGGCTGGGAATCATTCCCCCTGTTTTACGAAGCCGCGCTAGCGGCTGCACTGCAGTAATGGCCCCGAAGCCTTTAAATCTCTATGGGCTTCGGGGCCTTTACCGCAGTGCAGCCGCTAGCGCAGCTTCGTAAAACAGGACCATTGTAGCTTTGGTCTCTGCGCAGACAGAAAATGTTACCCAAGCAGAGGGAGTGGTTTAATGTGCAAGCTGACTTGAACTTGAATTCCTCATGAAGGAAGTAAAAGAAGCGAGAGAAGACATGGCATGACTGAGAAGCATCTGTGAGAATGAGAGGTACATGGATAAAATGCTTCATGACGCATCAAAGATTTCCAGAAGTGGGGAAGAAGAAGTCGTGCTGAGGGAGGATAGCTAGACTTAGATTATGGGGGAAGGGGTAAAACGTGGACCTCACGGACCTGACGGACCTCGCGGATCTAAACCCGTACGGCCTTAAAAATCTGAGGTCCGTGTCCGTGGCGCTTGTAGTTTCTGTCGCTGACAGACCTTGATGAGATTTTAGCGCTGACGGATCTGTCTCAGCAAAGGGAGGGAAAAGTGGTAGGATCCGTCAGCGCTAAAATCTCTTCCAGGTCTGTCAGAGCCAGAGACTAGTGCTGGAGTTTGGAGACTTATTTTCCCAGCTCTCTTGGCTTCTGCTCTGCCGCTTCAGCACTAGTCTCTGGCTCTAACAGACCTGGAAGAGATTTTAGCGCTGACGGATCCTACCACTTTTCCCTCCCTTTGCTGAGACGGATCCGTCAGCGCTAAAATCTCATCAAGGTCTGTCAGCGACAGAAACTACAAGCGCCACGGTCACGGACCGACACGGACCTCAGATTTTTAAGGCCGTGCGGGTTTAGATCCACGAGGTCCGTGAGGTCCGCGTTTTACCCCTTCCCAGATTATGGGACCCTGCAGAATTGATACTGTAACTCCACCTGCCCTTGAACTGAAGGGCATATTCCATTTAAATAATTTAAAATAAAATGTTTTCTTTTTCTTTGTTGTCTGGATGTTTTTTTTTCCCGATGAAAACAAAAACAAAAAACTGTGGATACAGATGTTCTGGAGATAAAGCACAGTTACTTACCGTAACAGGTGTTATCCAGGGACAGCAGGCAGATATTCTTGACTGATGGGTGACGGCACCGACGGAGCCCCGGTACGGACAATTTTAGAGTGATTGCACTCTAAGAACTTGGAAAGTTCTAGTAGGCCGCACCGCGCACACGCGAGTGCCTTCCCGGCCGACAGAGGCGCGCGGTCCCCAGTTAGGATAAGCCAGCTAAGAAGCCAACCCGGGGAGGTGGGTGGGACGCAAAGATATCTGCCTGCTGTCCCTGGATAACACCTGTTACGGTAAGTAACTGTGCTTTATCCCAGGACAAGCAGGCAGCATATTCTTGACTGATGGGTGACCTCCAAGCTAACAAAAAGAGGGATGGAGGGAAGGTTGGCCATTAGGAAAACAAATTTTGCAAAACAGATTGGCCGAAGTGTCCATCCCATCTGGAGAATGCATCCAGACAATAATGAGATGTAAAAGTATGAACTGAGGACCAAGTAGCAGCCTTGCAGATTTCCTCAATAGGAGTGGAACGGAGGAAAGCCACAGATTCTGCCATAGCTCTAACTCTATGGGCCGTGACAGAACCTTCCAGTGTCAGTCCGGACTGAGCATAACAAAATGAAATGCACGCTGCAAGCCAATTTGACAATGTACGTTTAGTAACAGGACGTCCTAATTTATTCGGATCAAAGGACAGAAAGAGTTGGGGAGATGATCTGTGGGGCTTAGTACGCTCTAAATAGTAAGCTAGAGCCCGCTTACAGTCCAAAGTATGCAGGGCCTGTTCTCCAGAATGCGAGTGAGGTTTCGGAAAGAAGACAGGCAGAACAATAGATTGGTTGAGATGGAATTCAAAGACAACCTTAGGGAGAAACTTTGGATGTGTACGCAGAACCAGCTTGTCATGATGGAAGACTGTAAAAGGTGGATCCGCAACTAGTGCATGTAGTTCACTGACCCTCCTGGCAGAGGTAAGAGCAATAAGGAAAAGTACCTTCCAAGTGAGAAACTTGAAAGAAGCGGTAGCCAAAGGTTCAAATGGAGGCTTCATTAAGGCGGAAAGAACTACATTGAGATCCCAGATAACAGGAGGGGCTTTAACAGGTGGTTTCACATTGAAAAGACCCCGCATGAACCTGGACACCAAGGGATGAACTGAGAGGAGTTTTCCATGGACTGGCTCATGAAAAGCAGCAATAGCACTGAGATGGACTCTGATTGAAGTAGACTTGAGGCCAGAGTCAGACAAAGAAAGAAGATAATCCAACAAGGTCTCCACTGCAAGGGAAGTGGGATCATGATGATGAAGAAGACACCAGGAAGAAAACCGTGTCCACTTCTGATGGTAACATTGCAGAGTGGCAGGTTTCCTGGAGGCATCCAAAATGGAACGAACGGGCTGAGACAAAAGAGTATCATGAGAAGTCAGCCCGAGAGAAACCAATCTATCAGGTGCAGAGACTGAAGGTTGGGATGCAGAAGGGTCTCCTGATGTTGCGTAAGCAGCGAAGGAAACAGAGGAAGAAGAAAAGGTTCCCTGGAACTGAGTTGAAGTAAAAGGGAGAACCAATGTTGCCTGGGCCACCGTGGAGCAATCAGAATCATGGTGGCTCGTTCCTTCTTGAGCTTGAACAAGGTTCTTAACATGAGAGGTAGAGGAGGGAAAGCATACAGGAATAGATTGGACCAATCGAGGAGAAATGCATCCGCTGCCAGACGGTGAGGAGAGTAGAGTCTGGAGCAGAATAGGGGCAGCTGGTGATTGTGAGGAGCTGCAAAGAGGTCAATCTGAGGAGTGCCCCACTGAGCGAAGATGGACTGCAGAGTTAAAGGATCGAGTGTCCACTCGTGAGGCTGGAGAATTCTGCTGAGCTTGTCCGCCAAGGAATTCTGTTCTCCCTGAATGTAGATAGCTTTCAGGAATAGATGGTGATCTGTGGCCCAAGTCCAAATCTTCTGGGCTTCTTGGCACAAGAGGCGAGAGCCTGTCCCACCCTGCTTGTTGATGTAGTACATCGCAACTTGATTGTCTGTGCACAGCAGGAGGACTTGAGGAAAGAGAAGATGTTGGAAGGCCTTGAGGGCATAAAACATTGCTCTGAGTTCCAGGAAATTGATGTGATGCTTCATTTCCTGAGCTGTCCAAAGTCCTTGAGTTTGGAACTCATTCAAATGAGCTCCCCAGGCATAAGGGGAGGCGTCGGTGGTGATGACAAGTTGATGAGGAGGTAGATGGAACAGAAGACCTCTGGAGAGATTTGAGGATATCAACCACCATTGTAGAGACTGACGAAGAGATGATGTTACAGATATGTGATGTGAGCAAGGATCCATCGCTTGGGACCACTGGGTAGCTAGGGTCCATTGAGGAGTGCGCAGGTGAAGACGTGCAAGTGGTGTGACATGAACTGTGGAGGCCATGTGACCCAAGAGTATCATCATTTGCTTGGCAGAGATGGAAGGTTGTGGAAGCACCTGCTGACATAGAGATTGAAGCGTTTGAAGACGGTTGGACGGCAGGAACGCTCTCATGAGGACTGTGTCCAAGACTGCTCCAATGAATTGAAGTCTCTGAGTGGGGATGAGATGAGATTTGGGTAGATTGATCTCGAACCCCAGCAAACGTAGAAATAGGATGGTCTGGTTGGTGGCCTGAAGTACTGTTTGAGATGAATTGGCCTTTATCAACCAATCGTCCAGGTAAGGAAACACCTGAAGGTGGTGGGAACGCAGAAAAGCAGCCACCACAATCAGACATTTGGTAAATACTCTTGGAGAGGAGGCAAGACCGAAGGGTAGTACCTTGTACTGGTAATGACAACGATTGATCATGAAGCGTAGGTACTGTCTGGAGGCCAGATTGATCGGTATGTGAGTGTATGCTTCTTTGAGATCGAGGGAACATAGCCAGTCGCCTTGATTGAGAAGAGGGTAAAGAGTGGCTAAAGAGAGCATTCTGAATTTCTCTTTGACCAAGCATTTGTTGAGATCGCGAAGATCTAGGATGGGTCTGAGATCTCCTGTTTTTTTGGGAACTAGGAAATAACGGGAGTAGAATCCCTGCCCCTTTTGATCTAGAGGAACTTCCTCTATGGCGTTCAGAAGGAGGAGGGATTGAACCTCCTAGGAGGAGGGATTGAACCTCCTGAAGAAGGAGTGAAACCTGAGGAGTGTTCAAACAGACTCTCTTGGCAGACTTTGGGCAGGAAGTGTCTGAAAGTTGAGAGAGTAGCCGTGGCGGATGATGTTGAGGACCCACTGATCCGAGGTGATGGTTTCCCAATGGCTTATGAAAAGAGTAAGGCGTCCTCCTATGGGCTGCGGAAGGTGGGCAGCAGGTTGGAGACTGGCTATGTCCTGGAGAACCAAGTCAAAAGGGTTGAGTGGATTTTTGTGAAGGGGGAGGCTTCATTTGTTGTTGCTGCTGTGCTGGTCTAGCAGCTTGCCTCTGTTGTTGCCTCTGACGCCTGGGTTGTTGCGGGGCCTGTGGTAAAGGACGAGCCACAAATCTACGCTGGTAGGCCGACTGCTGGCGAAAAGGCCTGGTAGGTGGGGTCTTCTTTTTTGTTTTGAGAAGAGTATCCCACCTGGTCTCATGAGCTGAGAGCTTTTGTGTAGTGGAGTCCATGGATTCTCCAAACAGCTCATCCCCCAGGCAAGGTGCATTAGCCAGTCGATCCTGATGATTGACATCAAGTTCTGAAACTCTGAGCCAGGCCAGGCGACGCATGGCCACCGACATAGCCGTGGCCCGAGAGGTCAGCTCAAAGGTGTCATAGATCGATCTGACCATGAACTTACGGAGTTGTAAGAGCGATGAAGAAGTTTGGCGAAAAGCAGATCTTTTACTGTCAGGGAGGTATTTTTCAAAAGATGACAAATTCTGAATGAGATGCTTAAGGTAGAACGAAAAATGGAAAGCATAGTTCCCAGATCTATTAGCTAGCATCGCATTCTGATACAACCGCTTGCCAAACTTATCCATGGCCTTACCTTCTCTGCCAGGAGGGACAGAGGCGTACACACTAGCCCCCGTGGATTTCTTTAAAGTAGATTCCACTAGTAAAGACTCATGGGGGAGTTGTGGTTTGTCAAAGCCAGGAATAGGTATGACCTTATATAAGGAGTCCAGTTTGCGAGGAGCTCCTGGAATGGTCAAAGGTGTCTCTAGATTTTTATAGAAAGTCTCTCGCAAAATATCATGGAGAGGCAATTTTAAGAATTCCCTTGGAGGCTGGTCAAAGTCCAGTGCATCGAGAAATGCCTTGGATTTTTTGGATTCAGCCTCCAAGGGAATAGAGAGAGAGTCGCACATTTCTTTGAGAAAAGAGGTAAAAGAAGATGCATCAGGCTTAGAGGACGGATCTAATACAGAAGGGTCCTCGTCCCCTGACGAACACTCTCCCTCACAGAGAAGCGGCTCCTCTGAATCACCCCACAGATCAGGGTCCCTCACCTGAAAACTACGGTCCCGAGACTTCGGTGTGGAGGGTTCTAGGTGTCGAGTTTTGTGAGTCGACTTACCAGACCTCTGTGAAACGGTACCGGGAGATGTTATCGGGCGTGCCGGTGCCGAAGTTTGCACCGCCTGGTGTAAAGACCTCGGTTCCGGCGCTAAAACTGGCATGGATACCGAGGAAGCTGTTTGTACCGGTACCGACAAAGTGGATGCCGATAAAAGAGGCTGCTCCACTGCCGGTACCGGTAGCTCAGACTGGACCGGGACTGGAAGGCTCGGTGTCAGAAGAGCAGGCAGGAGCTGCTGTAATTGCTCTTTAAGCTGAACTTGCAGGACGGCGGCAATTCGCTCGTCCAGCGAAGGCACCGGTACCGCTTTTTTCTTCTGCGGTACCTTTGGTGCCGCTCTACACTCCGAAGAGGAACCCAAGGTCGAAGGGCTAACCTCAATCGGAGCGGAGCGCTTCCGCGGGCGCCTCGAGGTCGGCAGGATTGGGCTCGCTGCCACTGAGACCGGAGGGCGCTCCAGCGGGGAAGGCTTCTTAGCCAGCTTACCTGAGGATTGCGACGCTGGCGCGGTATCGCGCGGTGTCGATGAAGTAGGTGCCGACTGCATCGGGGCCGAAGTCGGGGTCGGTGCCGCCGAATCCGACATCTCGGTACCAAACAATAACCGCTGTTGAATTTGGCGGTTTTTAAGAGTTCTCTTTTTCAGAGTGGCACAGCGGGAGCAGGTGGACGCCTGATGGTCAGGACCGAGGCACTGTAAGCACCAGTTGTGCGGGTCGGTGAGAGAAATGGGCCTCGCACACCGCTGGCACTTCTTAAAACCGGGTTAGGGGGGCATGAACGTAAAAACGGCTTCTGCCAAATCGAAGGCCGAGGCCTCGATGGTGGCAGCAGGCCCCGCCGGGGCGAACCCGAAAAAATGAGAAAAAAAGAAAAGAAAATTCTTTTTTTTTTTTTTTTTTAAGAAAATAAGAAAGAAGGGAATAAAATACCGAAAAGGTTTACGCGAGCGGGAAGGCGTTTGAGAAAAAATTTCAACAGCCGTTGAAAGTGCGTCTTCTTAGCTCCGCGGAAACTAAGAAACTGGGGACCGCGCGCCTCTGTCGGGCGGGAAGGCACTCACGTGTGCGCGGTGCGGCCTACTAGAACTTTCCAAGTTCTTAGAGTGCAATCACTCTAAAATTGTCCGTACCGGGGCTCCGTCGGTGCTGTCACCCATCAGTCAAGAATATGCTGCCTGCTTGTCCTGGGATAATTTATTAAACACTGACATAATCCAACTGGACCCTACACGGTCTGTGTTTCGGTGAACATGCCTTCCTCAGGGGTCCAATGGTTTGCAAACTCACATATAAAGAATTGGACTGAAAACAGTCTATTGTCTTTAAACATGTGTAGCACTTCAGCTTGTCTGCGGTGTTCTTTGCTCACATGTTTAAAGACAATAGACTGTTTTCAGTTCAATTCTTTATATGTGAGTTTGCAAACCATTGGACCCCTGAGGAAGGCGTGTTCACCGAAACACGGACCGTGTAGGGTCCGGTTGGATTTTTATCATTGTATTTTTTATTATTCTACTTTTTTAATTGAATTTTCATGTTTTTATATGTCAGTGTTGAATAAATTATCTCCAGAACATCTGTATGCACAGTTTTTTGTTTTCACTGTGGATTATTGGGTCTCCCCATTTTTCTTTGTTTTATTTTTCCATCATGTTGGTTCCAGTTTCTTTTTTCTGCTTTCCTATCATCTGCTCATAATTCTCCTTCAAGTGACTGCTATGCATTTGGCTTTTCTCCTCTCTCCTGTCTATTCCCTCACTAAACCTGTCACTGATATATTGATCATTCCTTTTCAGCCTCTTTCTTACCCTTTTTCTCCTTTCAACTTTTCTGTTACCTATCAAATTTTCATCTTTTCTCCCATTCCCCATTTCATCCCTTACTCATCCTTCCATTCCCTTTCATCTTCAGCTTACCCCACATTACCATATTTCTACTCTCTGTAATATCTATTCTGCCAACCTTGCTACACTTGCCTCACCCCTCTCCTCAAATTGCTTTACTGGCTTCCTATCTGCCTTTGCTTACTGTTCAAGCTCCTGTTACTAACCTGCATGTATGTTTGTGTCGCAGCCCCTCAGTATCTCTCCTCTCTTCTCCTTATACACCTCCCCAAGAACTCTGTTCCTCAGACAAATTGCTTTTATCTGTATCATTCTCCTTCAGTTCCAATTCCAGACTTTGTTTCTTTCAGCTCGCTGCCCCATATGCCTGGAATAAACTACCTGAGTCTATCCGCCACATCCCTTCTCTTATTCAAAAATAGGCTGAAAATCCACCTTTTTGAGAGCCTTCAACTCATAACCCTACTCCCTTGTGCACTCTGCTCACCACCCTAGCCACCACTTTAACCATCTCCTCTAACTGTAACCCCCTACACTGGCATCCTGTTTGTCTGTCTTGTTTAGACTGTAAGCTCACTCGAGCAGGGACTGTCTCCTTTGTGACTCTGTACAATGCTGCTTATGTCTGGTAGTGCTCTAGAAATAATAGTAGTATCCTCTTATCCATTTCCTAGTCACCTTTTCCTCCTCAGGGTTCTACCATTCTCAGTGTTTTCCTTCCTCCACCCTTATAGTAGAGCATCTGCTCCCTCTTCCTTCCCTCCCCACCCTCATAGCCTTATATGTCCCTCTCTTCCCTCCTGCACTCTCCCCCATGGTCCAGCATTTCTCTCACTCTCTTCCTTCACTCCCATTACCAGGCATCCCTACATCACTCCATTCTACTCCTGGATTCAACATCTCCCTGCTTTTCCCCTCTACCTTCTGTAATCTCTCCCTTCCTCCTATTCACCACCCTGTCCAACACCTCTCTCCCTCCCTTGTGTCCCTCCACCATGCAGCATTCTCTCTCTTCCTTCTACTGCCATATCCAACATTTCTGTTTCTTTCCTACTGTTCATGATCTCTCTCTCCCCTTGCCTTGTGCCCTGGGTCAAACTTCTCTATCTCCCTCCATGCACCATCTCTCCCTTCCTCCTCTCCATTATCATGTGCAACATTTCACCCTCTCTCCTCATCATGCATGTCTCCCTTCCCTCCCCTTGTGCTAGCATCTTTCCTTCCTCTCCCCCTCCCCTCCCCCTGTACAAGCCCCTCACACATTGCCTGCTGCTTACCCTTCTGCAACGGAGAAACTATCGGGTTAGTGACAGGCAGCATGTGGAAATTGCTGCCGATACCATGACTCAATAGCTGAGACCATCCAAGATTCTGCACAGGAAAGAGAGAATCTTGCAGACTGTGCAATTCTGTGCAAATTCTGCATTCGTCAGTCATGGAGAATTCTGCTAGGAGTAGAGCAAGCATGTAACTGATAGTATTCTATAGGTTACATACATAAATTAGATACATGCACATAGAGGGGCATAATAAAAAAAAAAGTCTAAGTCCCCTTTTGGCCTAAGTCCTAAACGCTGAAAGTAGCAGCAGGGAAATATCCATTCTCAAAAAAAACCAAAAAAAAAACATCCAAAATGAGGTTTTTTTTTAGAATGGCCTACCTCTATATTCAGCAGTTTAATCGCCCAGACCACCACTACGTCTAACCTTAAAACACATTCCCAACCCAAAAATCACCCGTCCCAAACGCCCAAAACAATACCTTTTTGGCAAAGGAGGGGCCAGTCCTTTGCCTAAAAGCTGGATTCTGTAACTGGCGTCTGTCAAAAACAACACCAGTTACAGAATCCACCCCCCCCTTGCAATGATCGCGGCAGGAGAGATGCATAATCTCTCCTGCTGCAATTGCAATCCCCCCTGAATGGCCGTAAACCGGTAGGAGGGATCCCAAGCTCTCCTGCCGACACCCCCAAACCCCCGACACTACTGGCAGGAGGGATCTCAGGCCCTTCTGCTGAAGATACAGCCCCCAAACCCCCCACCCTCTGACAATACCGGCAGGAGGGATCCCAGGCCCTCCTGCCGAAGACACAGCCCCCGAAACTCCTACCCTCTGACAATACGGGCAGGAGGGATCCCAAGCTCTCCTGTCGAAGAGAAACCCCCCCCGCGAATCCCCGAATGACCCCTGAACAACCTCCCCACTACCCCCACCCCCATCCCAGACCTCCCCCACTAGCCTTAACGTTGGCCTGCCGGCCAGGTCCCCGGTCTGGCCGGCGGGCAGGCCCACCATCCTTGGAATGGTAGGCCTGCCCTTTCCCAGTGCATTGTGGGATTCTATAGGGAGGGTCCTAGGTCCTGATTGGCCCAGTTGCCTAAGGCCCCTGAGCCAATCAGGCCCTAGGACCCTCCTCAGTGCATCCCACAATGCTCTGGGAAGGGGCAGGCTGAACCGGAGACCCGGCAGGCCAACATTAAGGTTAGTGGGGTGGTGGTGGAGTGCCATGGTAGTAGGGGGGTTGTTCAGGGGTTCGCGGGTGAGGGCGTCTACGGTTGGAGGGCTTGGGATCCCTCCTGCTGGTATTGTTGGGATGGGGGGGTTCAGAGGCTACGTCTTTGGCAGGAGGGCCTGGGCTCCCTCCTGCCAATATTGTCAGGGGTTCGGGGGTGTCGTCTGGAGGACTTGGGATCCCTCCTGCCACGATTGCGGGTTTGGGTGGGGGTGCTGGCAGGAGGGTTTGGGATCCCTCCTGCCATGATTGCGGGTTTGGGTGGGGGTGCTGGCAGGAGGGTTTGGGATCCCTCCTGCCAATTCACAGCTGTTCAGGGAGGGATCAAGATCGTGGTAGGAGAGATTAAGCATTTCTCCTGCCGCGATCGTTGCGGGGGAGGGGCGGTAGGCAGGTTGCCGGGGCTGCTGCGCTGATTGCGGCAGCCGCAATCAGCTCAGCGGCCTCTGTTTGGAATTTGTACCTGTTTTGACTTGGTCTTGGTCTAAGTTAAAACGTATAAGTTCTGACTGGGTGATCTCCTTAGAGTTTTGGTTATACTTGCAGTACGACTAAGTCTAGGTTGGCCCACCTCCCGCCCTTTCCCCTCCTCTAAAAATGCCTCTTTTCGCTCTAGACGTTCAGAGGCAGGGTAAAGGCCTAAGCTGGTTTTAGATACGTCTAAAACCAGCTTTGATTATTGGTACTTGGACGATCTGTCTTTTTGATCATCCAAGTACCAATTTAGGCCACTTTTTGAACTTTTTTAATTATTATTATGAGCCCCATATTCTACTCTTACTCCACCACATATATACCCCCTTGTAGTTATGAGCTATAGCATTTAGTTGACAGTTATGATGCCTTTGATGCTAATATCTGGTATATAAGAATAGACAAAGAGTTAGAAACTACCTTTTAAAGACATGTTTGATTCCTGAGCCTGCCTTTTAGTTCTTTGGGGGCAATGTCTCCAAATGAGTTAGTTTTGCACATTTTCCTGGGGCTAGTAGTGCTGTGGCTACAGTGTCCATAGCAGAACAGAATCCCAACCATCGCACAATGGTGCCACTAGCTACCTAGGACAATGGTGCAAGCATACCAAAGGCTGACCAATGGCTGGGTAGGTCAATTTATAAAAATAGACCATTAGTGGAGAATTAAGGCATTGTTGCTCAGTAGAGGCTGATACTAAATTAACTGAAATCCCAAAGGAGCAGAAGAAAAACTCCCTGGCTAAAACACAATAAACAAGAGAAAATCAGAGCATAAAAACCAACTCATGGAGGAAGAGGTAAAGTGTAAATCCCCCGTAAGCGTACTAAAATGACATCTTCAAAGTAGAGGAGTACCTAGTGGTTAAAGCACTGGGCTAACAGCCAGGGAAACCTAGTTTAAAACCCCTACTACTTATCTTGGGCAAGTTACATAACCCTCCATTGTATCAGGTACAAACTAGTGCTGCCCAATTCAGGGAAAATATTTTGATTCGGTTCACCCTGTTGAATCGATTTTTCAGTTTGATTCACCTCCTCCTCACAGTGTGCCACGGCACACCTGAAATCTCAGGAGACAACACACAGTTGCGATACACTGCCTTAATCCTATGAATTGCTAAATGTTGTGGCTTGATATGAATTCAGGTTTCAGCAGACTGCCTTCAGCTGTTGGGTCCCTCTGTAATCTCTACGTTGTTCATCTCTCTCTCTCTCCCCATTTTGCCCTCCTCCACCAAGTCCATCTCCCCCAAGTCCATCTCTCCCTCTCCCCCAAGTCCATCTCCCCTCTCCACCAAGTCCATCTCCTCTCCCCCCCAGTACATCTCTCCCGTCCCTCATCTCCCCCAAGTCTATATCTCCCTTTCCACCAACTCCCCCAAGCACATCTCCCCCTCACCTACTTTTATTTTGTTGTAAAATATGTTGCCGATGGTGGTAGCAAATCTAGCGATCTACAGAGTTCTCCTGCCGCCGCTCTTGGCGTCTTCTCTCCACTGTGGCCCATCCTCAGTGAAAACTTCCTGTTTCCACTGGGGTGGCTGCAATGGAGAGAAGACGCCTGCACTAGCAGCGGGGTAGCTCTGTGAATCACATTCGCTACCGCCACTCGGCCACAACTTTTGCACCAACTTAAAGCTAGATGTGGGGGCAGGGGGAGGAATTAGATAAATGCTGTTGGTGACAGGATCGACTCTGGGAAAGAGAGAGCCAGATAGTAAAATATAAAAGTCAAAACTCGATTTAGAATAAGAGAAGCCAGGGAGACGTGGGCTCACCTTGCTGCTGATCTGCGCATACATGCCCACTCAGGCGTTCCCTTTGCAGAAGTCCTTTCTTCTGATGTAACTTCCTGTTTTACAAAACATTAGATGGAAAGACTTCCGCAGAGGGAATGCCCAAATGGGTCTCTGCAAAATAGATTGGCAGCAAGGGGGCTCATGAATCGGTGAGTTCGTTTTTTCTGGAAATGAATCAATTCGAATGGATTCACCCAAAGTGAATCGGTGAATTGATTCGAATCGGGCACCTCTAGTACAAACTTAAATTGTGAGTCCTCTGGGGAGAGGGAAATACCTTTTGTACCTTAATGTAAGTCACCTTAAACAGCTACTGAAAATGATGTGAGCTAAATCCAAATAAATAATTTTAAAGAACTTTTTCTGTGGAAAATAAAAAGGTCCAATAATCATCACAATCATTATTTATATTTTAAAATGTGGAAATTACCTTAAATGTGGCTGCTTATTTTATTTATTATTAATTTATATGTTTATTGTTATTACTTGTTTATATATGCATGTTTATCTCATTATTTCCCTCTTATTAAACTGTGATAGCGGTTATTAGTGCATGGAGCTGCACTGAATGCTCTGAGTTCCTATGAGTGTCGGGAGTAGTGCGGAGATTCTGCGTGGCTCCCTGTGCTAATAACCGCTATCACAGTTTAGTAAAAGGGGGGTATGTGTTCTGTGTGTCAATAAACTGTAGGCTCCTGAAGCAGGCCGTTTAGGCCAAAACACGTGTGTGTCGACTCGAACCATCGCACAATTACTCAAAATGTGGAAATAAATCTGCACACCTGTATGCTTGAAGGACATAAGACTTGAAGTGGTCCAGAGATAGGTGACAAAAATGATACGGGGTTTGAGCCAAATGGCAAACAAGGAGAGACTGAAAGAGCTTAATATGTATACTCAAGAGGAGAGGAGGGACAGGGAGATATGATACAGGCTTTTAAATATTTGAAAGGTATTAATATAGGACCAAATCTTCTCCAGAGAAAGGAAATTGTTAAAGCTAGAGGACATAATTTGAGGTTGAGGGGTGGTAGACGTAGGAGTAATATTAGGAAATTATTTTTCACCGAGAGGGTGGTTCTCAATACATGGTACATGCACCCTAGGGGTATGCTGGCTGGCTGCCGCCTGGGATCTCTCCCTGCCTGCCTCCCACCCCCTGCTGATGCCACCATCACCAATTCTTCCCTGTCTCTCCGCCCTCTGCACCACCACACCCCCAAAGCAGACCCTACCATCCAACACGCTCCATCTCCCCCGCTACTGCTGCAATTCCAAGCAGGCACATGCAGGGATTGCACACGGCTGACCCACAATCCTTCCCACTGACATCAATTCTGACGTCGGAGAGAAAGTTCCGGACCTGCCAATCACTGCCTGGCTGGCCCGGAACCTACTCTCCGACATCAGAATTGACAGGGGAAAGCTTGTGGGCCGCCTGTGTACAGTTGCTGCATGCGCCTGGCCCGTCCCATCCCTGCCTGGAGTTGCGGCGATGGGATGAAGGAGGAATCAGCGGTGGTGGGTGGGATGGAGCGTGTCTGGTAGCAGGGTCGGCTTTGGGGGTGCAGCGGGCGGGGAGGCAGGGAGGAATCGGTGCCAGCTTCAGTGGGGGCCAAGTAGGCTTCAGTGAGGGGCAGCTTCGGGGGAGTGAGGATTTGTGTGGGCAGTGCAACTTAATTTTGTGACAGGCTGGAAGGCAGTGAGGGGTAGGGGGCATGAACTCAACAGAGAAAGAAAGGGGGGGCATGAATATGGGACACAGAATGGAGAGAGGAAGGGGGGAATAACTTGGGACATGGAGGAAGGAATAAAAAGGGAGAATTGTTGAGCATGAATGTGAGTGAGAGATGGTGCACATGGGGAAAGGAAGAAAGGAAAATGGCATGGAGAGAGAGAGGTGTGAGGTAGAGATGCATGGGGCATAGAAGGATGAGAGAGAGAGATGTTGGATATGGTGGTGGAGAGGGCAGATTGTAGGGGATGCAAGGGGGAGGAATGTTGGACATAGTGATGGAGGGAGAAACGTGGCATTGTGCTGGAGAGGAGTGATAAGAGAAATGGGCATGGGGCTGGTGGGCAGTGGTGAAAAATTCTGCACATGATCTGGGGGATGAGAGAGAGAGAAATGTTGGATGTGGTAGTAGAGGGGGTGGAGAGATGCCTGGGTCTCTCAAGACAGATGGACAGTGAGAGAGAGAGAGAGAGGGACAGAGACATGTTGCCATTAGGGGCAGAGGGGAGAGGAAGAAAAGTTGGACTCAAGCAGGGACAGAGAAAGATGTTGGTTTGGGAATGGAATGAGGTTTGAAGGAGAGGAAGAAAGAAAGAAAGAAATATTGGATGCACAGTCAGAAGGAAGTGCAACCAGAGACTCATGAAATCACCAGACAACAAAGGTAGGAAAAATTATTTTATTTTCAATTTAGTGATCAAAATGTGCCAGTTTTGAGAATTTATATCTGCTGTTTATATTTTGCTTTATAGTTGTCTATTTTTTCTATTAGTTGTTACTGATTGCATATTTTAAAGTCATCTGCCTTGACCTCTTTGAAACCCTTCCAAATATAATTGATAATTAACATTTTCTCTGCATAGTGTGCTTTGTTTAATTTTGTGGTTACCATTATGTATTAATAAGATTACATTGTGTGTATATGAAAAATGGATGGAAGAAATTGCATTACAATTAGTACTATTATTATGGGGGTGGAGTCAGGGACGGAGCTTGGGCGGGGATATTCCGCTGGTATTTGTTAGGCTAAAGGGGTACTTGGCTTGAAGAAGTTGAGAAACACTGGGCTAGAATGCCCTTCCGAGGGAAGTGATGGAGGAAAAGAGTGACAGAATTAAAAAAAAGCATGGGATGAACACAGAGGATCTCTAACCAGAATCTGAATGGGCAAACTTTCATTGTCTGAATCCCACCAAGGAGATGGTTTGGATAGGCTGGAGTAAGCTTCTATGGCAACTCCAGTAGTTGGAACCTACAGACAATATTGGGTGGACTTCTAAGCAGTGGCATAGCGAGGGAGGCGCCCCTTCCCAACCCCCCCACCATTCATATGCACCCCTTCCCCTCTTTAACTTTCCCAGTGTGAGCAGTGTCACCAACGTGCTGTCTGCACTGGTGACAGCTCTCCCTCTGACATCACTTCCTAAGCGCGGGACCTGGAAGTGATGTCAGATGAAGAGCCGATGCTGGTGCGAGCAACAAGTTGGAGTTGTTGCTCTTGCCGGCAAAGAGCTAGAGGTACACTAGAAGGGAAGTCACATGCGTGGCATGGGGAGGAGTGGGAAGGGGCAGGGGGCAGAGAGGAGGAGGAGTGCTGGTACACCCATCAAGACAGTGCCCAGGTGGAGCCCTCCCCCTTACTGCTAAGGTTTGTGGCTCAGAAGAAACAATCAAAAAAAGATTTCAGCCATGAAATTGTAATGCATGTAGTTACAGGGCAGACTGGATGAACCGTTCAGGTCTTTATCTGCCCTCATTTACTAAGTTACTACATACATATGTTCTGTCGATAGTGCACACTGGTGCATATGCATTATCAACTTGCAGAGGAACATCTCTGAATTGATGTTTTTCAGCTACCTAGTAGCAGAAAATTTTATGGTGCCTCACTCAGTCATAGTACCTCCTGTACATGAGGGTTACTGGCAGCAAAACCAGCTACTGCTCTCATTTACTATGCACGCTTGCCAATCTCATGTACAGTAGTTTTTATTTATATGGTATGATATCTTTATCAACCAATCTAAGATTAATGCAAAGATGCTGTATCTTGATTTAATCCTGTAAATTCAAGGCAAGTTACTTGCAGGCACAGTAGGTATCTTCGTGTTCTTGAAGGGCTTATTAAGTAGAATAATAGACAATTGATGATTTGCCCCAAATCACAAGGAATCTGTGGTATGTATTTTGAATTCTGGCTCTTACGGTGCTAACTAACTATTAAGCTACTCCCCCACTCCTGTCCAATAGTTATTTCAACATTTTAAACAAATCTCAGCTTAAGTCCAATAATATGAACACAAAAGTAAACCAACAAAAGCTGCAAAACACATCGAAGCACTCTCTATTAGAGAGAGCTACAGGATTCTATGCTCCCGCGCCCTTACACGTCACAGGCAGCGCGCGCTCACTGCCAGCTCCTCCCCCGATTCCTTCTCAGCCAAGGCGCAGCGGCTCTGGATTCTGGTAGCTGGACGGGGTTCACCCAGAGAGTCTTCAGTCTGTCAGTGCATGTCGCTGGGCGGGGGCGCGGACTTCCTTTCCCCGTTCTCCCTCGGTAGGTGGGCAGGGCCACCTTAAGCCCCACCCCCTTTCGCCCAGGTCAGTCAGCTGCCTAACTCCTGACTCGCGGCTGCGGCGAGGGTACCGTGCGCAGGCGCGTTGTCGTCGCTCCGGCTGAGGAAAGATGGCGGCCTCCAGCGCCAGCCTTTGAGGAACTGAAGGAGGGAGAACGTGTGCGAGAGAGCGTGTGAGCTCCAGTTCCGGGGAGGTGGTGGGCTAGCGCCGTCACTCGTCTCCTCGGTCCTGGCCACCACCGTTTGCGGTAATTCAGCCTTCGTCATTACTGGCAGTACTTCCCCCCCCCAACCCTCTTGTCGCTCTTCTTTCCCCCCCCCCCTCCCCCGGGAAGGAACGGGGAAACCGAAAGAGGCAGATGCGGCTGCCCGTTGCAGGTAAACGGATCTACACGCTCAATCATTTTTCTCTCTTGGGGCTTCAGAGAGACTCCGGGTGGGGCCCGTTTTCTGCCGATTGGTGTGATGCTCCCCCCACCCTTGGTAGTGCTGCCAGAGGTTCCTCAGTTCATGCGAAGTAAGGAGGGGAACGTTATCATAGTTTCTTATCCGCACCCTACCCAGCCTTATTCAGTGCAATGTTTCCTCTCTTTTGCCTTATTTTCAGGCACTGCCTGTTGCACCACTTGCGAAGATTGAACACTTCCCCCCCCCCCCTTCTCTTCCCGCTATTCCTTCTAAATCGCTGTCAGTTGTAGAAAGTTGCTGTCGCCCTAACTTTCCTGCCGTCTGCACTGCGCTGAGTTCTATCTTCCAGGGGCGCCGGAGCTTTTGGACGTTTCCTGTTGACATTGAATCTTGGTGTTGGGTGCTAGGGAGTGCCGAGTGCGACCCTGTCGGGAAAGCTTATACAGTACTGTACCTCATTAAGTCAGTTTCTCTGCAAAAGTGGGGCGTGGAAAGCTGAGAGCCAAGCTAGCGGTTTTGCTAGACTCGTCAAACCAATGGCATCTCATATGGCGAAAAGTGAAGTTTATGGAAAAAGCAATCGGGCTTTGGTTTGTTTTAGAATCGTGCTTATGATCTCAAAATCGGGTTCTGAATAACTAAAGATGGCAAAAACTAGTGTGGTTGCTGTGTTAGGCCCATGAATACAGAAAAGTCGTAATGTGACAGGGGAGGAGCTGTGCTGTATCTCAGAACTGAGCTCAAGGGAGTGCAACTTTGAAGTAAACGAGAAAAGTTGTTGCTCACCAACTTTATTTTGTCTTTGTTGGCGTACACAATATCTTTGAAATAGTGACACTGATATCTTTATCAAACCAATCTGAGATTAATGTAAAGATGCTGTATGAGAAGGCCATATCTTGTTTTAATCCCATAGTAAGTTCAAGGCAAGTTTTACAAGTACAGTAGGTATCTTCCTGTTCTGGAAGGGCTTGTAATCTAAATGTATAAGTAGAATAATAGGCAATTAGTGATTTGCCCAAAAATCACAGGGAGCCTCAGTGGTATTTTGAATTCTGGCTTTTGCCTAGCTCTCATGGTGCCAGCCATTAAGTTACTCCATGTGGTCATGACCTGAAAGTTCAAAGGCATTTTTGGGATAAAGCAGTTGCAAAGTTATTTTAACATTTTTAACAAATCTTAGCCTAAACCTAATAATGTGAACAAAAAAATCCCAACAATGATTTGGATATAGTGAGTAATTTGAAACCACAAATTGAAGAGCATTCAGACATTTTATAAAATTTGGGATTTGAACCGTTCTGTATGGATTTTAACGCATTATAGGTCACTCAGAAGCACTTAAATGGGTAGCAGCACCTCTGGATAAGTGTTGCAAACTGGGATGTTCAGAGGCACTATGGCAGGGGTGTCAAAGTCCCTCCTCAAGGGCTGCAATCCAATCGGGTTTTCAGGATTTTCCCAATGAATATGCATGAGATCTATTAGCATACAATGAAAACAGTGCATGCAAATAGATATCATGCATATTCATTGGGGAAATCCTGAAAACCCGACTGGATTGCGACCCGTGAGGAGGGATTTTGACACCCCTGCACTATGGGGATAGTTTTAGCCAGCTCTGGAAGTACTGAGCAGGGAGGGGAAACTTCCATCCTCCCCTGTCATTTTGAAATGTCAGACTTCATAGAATTGACCATAGGTGCTAAGTTTTAGGTGTCTAAATGCAGCACGCTAAGTGCAAATTCTAGAGCAGCATCTGAACACCCAGTTCCCTGTAGAATTCTAGTGTAAGTTGGCATTTATGTGCAAATTTATGCTTGTCCACTTTTGTCAATAGCAGATGTAAATACACTTATCTAAATGTAACACTTTTAGAGTGTAAATACAAATATTCTACATCAACAATAAACCACACTCCAGTAAATTGGTATAAATACTAATAATCAGAGATTTTCTCTGTGATTTATTAGTACTGTATATATATAGTATACTAATTTACTGGAGTGTAGTTTATTGTCTTAACAGTTGTGTATGCACCTCCAGTCCTTCCTTAGTTTATATTTTGAGTATTCTACATCAGCCATTTCCACATGGCCATACACTGCCCCCTGTGCATTTATATGCAATGCGACTTGTGTATGCTTACAACATAGAATAAGTGTGTGTGACTATTACTACTTTTCATTTCTCAGCGCTGCTAGATGTACGCAGCGCTGTACATTAGAACATTCAAGATACGGTCTCTGCTCAGAAGAACTTAATAATCTATTCAACAGACAAACATGACAAGTAGGGTGTTGGGAAGTTCATTAGGGGTTAGAAGTTAAAAGCAACCTTGAAGTAGTAGGCCGAGCCTGGGTTTGAATTCAGCTAGGGACTGAGCTTGATGTAGTGATTCAGGGAGTCTGTTCCAGGAATAAGGTGTAGCAAGAGAGAAGGAACAGAGTCTGGAGTTAGCATTAGTGCAGAAGGGTATTGATAAGAGAGACTTACCTGAGGAATGGAGTTCCTGGGGAGGAGTATAGGGAGAGAGAGATTGAGGAGCTGTAGAGTGAATGCATTTGTAGGTCAGTAAGAGGAGTTTTGAATTGTATGTGGCAACGGATAGGAAGCCAGTGATTGAGGAGAGGTATAGTGACTGGTGGAATATAAGTGATGCAGCAGAATTTTGGATGGATTGAAGGGGAGAAAGGTTACGAGGAAGACTTGTGAGAAGCAAGTTGCAGTAGTTGAGGCGAGAGGTGATAAATGTGTGGATAAGGGGTTTGGTGGTGTACTCTGAGAGAAAGAGTCAGATTTCGGTGATAGAGAAAGAAGCAACAAGTTTTGGCGGTCTGTTAAATTTGTGCAGAGAAGGAGAGAGAGGAGTCAAAGATGACCTCAAAATTCTGAGCTGATGAGACAGGGAGGATGAGAGCACCATCCACTGAAAAAGAGAAGGGGGGGAGAGGAGAGGAGAGGTGGATTTAGACATAGGACAGTTAACTTAGTCTTGGCCATATTCGGTTTTAGGTGGCAGTCGGACATCCAGGAAGCGATGTCGCACAGGCAGGCCTAGGACTTATACTTGTGAATATAACATTTACATAAGTGCTAGTATTCTATAATCTTAGTGTGCAAATGGTATTTACATTTAGGCATTAAAGTGTTAGAATTAAGGGGGTATGTGGATAGTGCTTCAGAGAAGTCTCACATATGGCCTTTGCTCTATGTGAATAATGCCAGGGTAGTCTTGGAACTTCTATGGATAGTGACAATATTGAGTCTGCTATCAGGATAACATTAGAGATTGCAGTTATCCAGATAGCAGATACAGTATTGCCACCATTCAGATAAATTCTCATGCTATCTTATCTGCATTTTAGCTATGATCATTTTCTAAATTTTTTTTGCCTTCTGCAGTCACTGTTTAAAAAATTGACGCAACAACTAAATATTAGTGTGGAGGGAAGTTTTGAAAAATTAAAAGTAATAAGAATATTTTAGATAGAATACGAATATACATATATTTCCAAGTCAGCCACCTGATGTTCTTTGCCCCATTCTAATATGTCTGTAGATAGGTCTGGCGTCTCACCAATATGTCGCTCAGATTGTGTCCCCCACTGCATAGGCCGTTCCTGTCTTGGGATCTTAATATTGTTCTGAAGGCCCTATCTTAGGCTCCATATGAGCCCCTGCCAGATGCATCTCTCTTGGATCTTACGATTAAGACTGTGTTTTTGGTTGCCATAGTCTCGACCAGGCAGATCTCAGAGCTATAGGCCCTCTCCTGTAGAGAACTAACCTTTTCTCCTTTGGGGGTTTTATGGCTCCTACTAATTGTACTTAACAGGTTCATAGCTACTCATGCTTAATTTTGTTCTTCAGTGTTGATTGTTAGTTGTTAATCATTGTTCTTTTCTCATAAGGTAAAGAGCAGAACAGAATATGGTTGGGCTGAGGAGGGCATCAATGGGAACTCCACTAACGTGGAACATGAGGATGTTAACTGGCCAGACTTTATGGTAGAAAGGCTGGAGTGAGCTTAGACAGCAACTTCAGCATTTGGAACCTAGGACAATACCAGATAGACCTTACAGTGTATGACCTAGAAATATCAAAGAAGAGACAAGTTAAATTAATCATGCATTTTTATGGGTATAACTAATGGGCAGACTGGATGGAGCATTCAGGTCTTTATCTGCCGTCATTTACTATGTTACTGGGGAAGTTCCCCATGCCGTTCCTTCATTTTTCTTCTGTTTCAGTAGAGTTCGATTGCTTTGGTACTAACTGAAGAGGGAGTTGTTCTCCACTGCAGAAGGGGAGAAGTTCAGAGTTTGTGAATGACACCCTTCTGCAGATTTGTGACTAATGGGAAGCAACAGCTATGCAATCCTATGTCTTATAACAGAAGATTAGCAAGGTAAGATTGTAATCTTTCATTCCTTGTCAATAATTACAGTGCCTGGACTGTAACAGAATAGCTGTCATATTTGCACTTACATCTTGCCTAATCAAGGATGGATGGGATTGACTGTAATTAGTTTGAATATAAAGATTATGTGGCCAGAAAAATTGATTTGAAAGACAAGATACTAATCTTTGTAAAAGTATAGGTTATGATGAATATTTTATTTTGACTAATTACCAACTTGAACATTAAAAAAATAATTTTGGAATATATGTTGGTATCTTAATTTTTGTCTCCTGTGACTGTAGCATTGTATGTAGAAATTTAATTAGCTAGCAAAATATTTTTTAATCTTGGTAGTAGAAGCCCAAGTTGGTTTAAAAAAAAAAAAAAAGTTGACCTTGATCATCCCCCTTTTCACCAGCCCCAGAGCTGGCTTAACCAGTAAGCAAAACTAGATGGTCACTTGGGACAGCAGAAAGTAGCTGCAGTCAAAACAAAAGGTCCCAGTAGTCACATTAACTCAAAGAACCGTCAGTATGTATTTTTTTACGTACAGGAAAGGCGTGCGATTTTGGAACAGCTCTGTACCCAAGTAAATGATTTTTGCTAGTTGCCCTCATATATAAAATATATGCACACAATTCAAAGCTTATAGGCACAATATCTAGTTATGCATTTTTGTAGGATTTGTGCTGTTTGAGTTTAGTTATCAAAATCATGTGGGAAATGGCAAACTAGTGACCTGAGTGTTAGCTGAAGGTTCACTTAAAAGTGCTCAGCAGCCTAGTATTGGCCCTGCCAGCTTCTGTTGCTCCTTTTATCCAGCATTATTGCTTTCAGTCACTTTAAAAGGGAGCAACTAAGCAGACCATCAGGAGACTCTAGTCTCATATACAGTAGAATCTCAGGTAACCGACGTTCAATTAACTGGCACTCTCAACCAACCTGCAAAAAATTGTTGGCAAAAAAAATTATCTCTCGTGCTCCCAAGACAGCACCCAAAGTAGTGCTCCTGACCCAATAAACTCTTCTCCCTCTAGCCCCAGAGGCATCAGCCACAAATCTCCCTCCAGCTCCTAGAGCATTGCAGCAGTCACCAATCTCCCTCCCTCTGTTGCTGAAGCAGCAAAGCTGGTCCTGACAACCTCTTTCTCCGTTCCCAAAGATGTAGCAGCAGCTAGTGAGCAGGGAAAGTGCTGGTAAACAGGCAGCTTCTGGCCAGTCCTGGCAGGGCCTTTCCTTTGCCATGTCACTTCCGACACAGCAGAGGAAAGATCCTGCCGGGCCTGGCTCTTTTTTGCTGGCTGCCACTACATCGTCAGGTGAGTGAGGGGGAAGGGAGAGGGGTTGTTAGGACTGGCTCTACTGCTTCAGGTAAGGGGGAGGGAGGGAGGGAGAGAAAGTGACCAAAAAAGAAGAGTAGAATATTGCTGGACCTACAAGTGAGGGTGGAGGGTGATAGAGTGAGATGGGAAGGGAGAGATAACTATTTGTACATTAACTCTCAAATAACCAGAAACTACAGTTATCCAGCATCCACTAATCCTCATGGGTGCTGGATAACTGAGATTCTATTGTAACAAAGATTGTAAATGTGTTTGAACTGTTGTATGAGACTGTTTCCGTTCTGATGGTCTGCTGTTCTGCTTCCTGTGCATCCTGCAGACTTTTGTCTTGCTATATCTCTGTGCCAGGCAGTGTTGGTACTCCCATGCTTCTTGTCTGTCATTAGAACAGTATGAATTATGGCTAAATGTGTGGAATCAAGAGTTGGCTGTCCAGTTCTGCTATGATTTGCTCTAGCCAAATTGATATGAGTTGGGGCAGGATTTGTGAAAGGGAGTTTTAAAACCATCTAAAGCACTCCGTTTTTAAATTAAGTAAACATTATTTTTAAACAATTAAGGATTCTAAATTTATGTACAAATACAGAAGTGGTTTATAATATTTTGGTATACTTTCTAGCAGACGTGGGCAGACTTACTCCAGAGTGTACGGCAAATGTTGGAGAGCTTGCTGAATATAGTCATGTGAAAAAATTGACACCCCCATGAGATATTCTGTTCTTTCTTAAGAATTGTTCACATATCGATGTCAAATCTTTTTTTTTATTTATCTCTGGAAAAGAAAGTGATGTAACTGCAGATAAACAACAAAACTTTTCCTTGATTTACTCATGAAACAAAAGATATCCACAAAATTGTGTATTCTAATTGAGGAATAAATTAGGACACCCTAATAGCTAGTGTTACCCCATTAGGCTGAAATAACTGCAGTGAGACGCTTCTTGTAGCCATCTGTCAGTCTCTGACATCAATTGGCCCACTCCTCAATGCAGAATTCTTTCAGCTGTGAGATGTTTGAGGGGTTTCTTGCATGTACAGCCCGTTTCAAATCACCCCACAGCATCTCAGTGAGATTAAGATCAGGGCTTTGACTCAGCCACTTCAGGACTCTCTATTTCTTAGTTTTCAGCCAGTCCTTGGTGGATTTACTGGTATGTTTTAGGTCATTGTCATGTTGTAGGGTCCAGTTCTGCTTCAGATTTAATTTTCTTACATATGTTCCTCAAACACCCTCTGATACATGGTAGAATTCAGGGTGGATTCTACGATGGTGAGCTGGCCAGGTCCTGGTGCAGCAAAGCATCCCTAAATCATGACACTGCCACCTCCATGCTTCACAGTTGGTATGAGGTTCATTCCTGAAATGTTGTATTTGGTGTACGCCAAACATGTCCTCTTTTCTGGTGTCCAAATAATTCAATTTTAGACTCATCTGTCCATAGAACACTTCCAGAAGTCCTGGTGTTTGTCTACATTCTCTCTGGCAAACTTCAGTCTGGCCTTGATGTTTCTCTTAGAGAGCAAAGGTTTCCTCCTTGCACACCTCCCATGCAAGTTAAATTTGTGCAGTCTCTTTCTGATTGTAGAGGCATGCACTGTCGCATCAACAGTAGCAAGAGCCTGCTGTAGATCCCGTGATTACATTTGTTAGTACCCAAATGTTGGGATATTAGAATTACCTGTCCAGGCAACTCTACAACTCAGAATAAATGTGTGTGCTTTATATCTCTTTTGCTATATTTTTCCCAGAGGTCAATTATTATAAAGTAAAATACCAGAAACTCATCCAAACATAACAACTAAGACTAGAAACTAGAAATAAGATTAAATAAGTTGGTTTATTGATGGATAAATTTGATAATTACAAAGGAAAATTATTTACATACCTAGAATCTGCATTACTGGAGGCTTTATAAACAAATCACAACTTTATTGCAGTAAACCTCTTCTTTAAACCCTACCTCTTAATTCTGTGTCTATCTAATTCCTAAGTGAATCAGTTTCTTCCTATGACAACAACTAAGTGTGTATGTGTATGTATGTATGTGTATGTATGTATGTATGTATGTATGGATGGATGTGTATACATATATATATATCTATATATCAAAGGAAACTCATACTTTACCCTAGTCTATCTCTGTAATAGCTGGAGTCCCAAATCAGGATCAAGCCACTCCAACTTCTCCCCTTCCTTTCTCAACAGCTTTTATGTACTAATTCAGGCCATGTGATAGGTGGAAAATCCCAAACTTTTCCTGTAGATGTGTCTTCTGGGCTCATGTTCTGCATTCAAGTTCACAGAGGGTAGATTATTTGAGTACACAATCCTAGCCAATCATCATCAGCCAGCATTGGTCACCCTTTCTCACCTCAAACTGTGATTGGGTGCATCGTGTCAACTCACATTATCCCTATCCCCAGAATAACTGCACAATCATGCACAGGTCTGGTTCACCTCGACCCAGGCTTCTGGGGGGGTGGTATGTGACTCAACTCATCTTGTTTATCCTTTCTTCAGCCCACAGGTTCTCTGCTTGATACCATCTTCTGTCCAACCCAAACACATGATCAATTGCCAGTCATTATCAGCCAGGTAGCAAAAGCCTCGCTAGACTGACATGCCTGATTACCTAAGCAGGATCTATCATGTTACAGAGAGAGAGCAAAAATCTTCCTATTCTCCATTTTGATTCTATATCTCCTGTCTTTCTGTCCCGAAACAAACTAATAAAATGATATTCACAGCTCCTTACACATTTTAGGGATTTTGGAGACTTCTTTTAGCATCTTGAGGTCTGCTCTGGGAGTCAACTTGCTTGGATGGCCAGACCTGGGCATATTCGCAGTTGTTTGGAAAGTCCTCCACTTGTACATTATTTTCCAGACCGTGGAATGGCTAAAGTCAAATTCTTTCGAGATCTTCATAAATCCCTTACCAGACTTATAAGCTGCTACAATCTTCTTTCTGAAGGCCTCAGACAGCTCTTTTGATCTCACCATGGTGTTCACTCTCACCGCAGCAGTCATGAGCACACCAAACTAAATGTCTGAGGTTTAAGTAGGGCAAACATCCTTCAAAATGCTGAGTAACGATGTTCTAATTATGTCCACCTGATGTGATACACTTGTGTGAGATTTGAGCCACTTTAAATGGGAGGATATATGGGGGTGTCCTAATTTATTCCTCAGTTAGAATACATGTTTTTGTGGATATCTTTTGTTTCATGAGTAAATAAAGGAAAATTTTTGTTGTTTCTTTTCCAGAGATAAATAAATAAAGATTTGACATTGATATGTGAACATTTCTTAAGAAAGAATTGAATATTTCATGGGGTGTCCTCATTTTTTCACATGACTTGTAACTAACATAGTCCTGATCAGATTTGTAGTATGGTTGACAGCATGGAAGATTGACTGTCATGTGGCATTTAGATGGTCCAACTTCATGGAAATTTTTACTGCAGGAGTTGAAAAAGGAAGCATGTTTTAATTTTAGTAGGAAACTTTAAGCCTGAGAGAATATAATGAGTACTAGAGAAGGCAGTGCTAGTCTTAAGCAGGTATGACAGGAGGAGCTGTACAGAGCTTCACTCTGCTAGGGAACCCATGCTAAATAGAGTTAGCTTTGCAACTGGTGACTGACCAAAAGTTGAAATACTGTTACCAAGTTCTAGAACTGAGATTTTGGGACAGTCCTGGATTTTAGACCACCCTAGCCCAGTGTATTATGAGACTTGCCATTCTGCTTTCAAGGGCAGGAACAGGCAGTACAAATCTTGGCACATTAAATGTTAAGCCAAAGGTGGTGGGATTTTTGTGGGGTTTTTTTTTTTTAATCTGAATATTTGTTTATCTAATACACCAGCCTTTCAAGTTTGTTTTATATCTGTTTGACTTATCAGAATATAAAGCTAATGGTGGGAAGTATTTCAAGAAAATGGATATATGCCTATGGTGAAACTTCAGTCTTATCCATATCTTTATCACTGTTAAGTTATCATTACAATTAGTAAAGGGGACAGGATCTGGGGCAGAGCTTGGGTGGTCTGTGGTTAGGGGTACTTAGCTTGAAGTAGTTGAGAAACACTGCTGCTGTGGGCACCCTCTACTGGCATCTCAGGGTCTGTCTGGAAGGCCCCTGCACATGCGAGGATATCAACATGATGTCACGCATGCACATGATGTCATTATTGCAATGTCCACGCACTTCTGGGTGCCTCGAGCCATGGCCACCAGGTACGGCCCTTGCTACATTTTCCGACTTCGTTTTGGCCCTGGATCATTTTTGAGTTGTGCAGGTCTGATTTAAAGACTTATGAGCTATTCTGTCTTGTGCCTGGAAAATATACACGTTTGGAAATGGAAAATGTGTTCTACAGATGCAATTTATTTGCATGACCCAGTTAATATAGACATCAAACTGTTTGGGGTTTTTTCTCAGTACAGTTACTCGTGTATCTAAATCATACTTTTGACATTCAAAATCTATCCAGCTAATCTTTTTGTTGTTGTTATTTTTCTTTTGATCTGATGAAGGGAGTGTTGGTTTCTGGAAGCTAGTTAAGAAATGTATATTTATACATAAATCCATTTTTTGTGAACTTTAGTCATAAGTGACTACGGTACTTTGAAGACTATTGCTTGCTTTAGGCTAGTGCTATTCACTTGTGACCCTGTGTTCAACACTAATATGTCCACAAACTGCATTTTTTATGAATATACAAAGACCCGAATTTTGTAACCTTTGCTGTTTTCGGCAACTACCTTAAAAGTGACTGCCGATCGTGTGTCAATCACGCAATGGCGCTGGGTACAGAATTGCGCCTCTGGCAAAGGTAGGCACCAGAAATGTAGGCCAGGGTTTTCCTGGCCTACATTTCTAGCACCTATCTATGATGTGAATCACACCTCTATAGGCGCTTTAGACCGCCGAATGCTACTTTTGGTGTTAGCCACGCCCACAGTGGTGTTAGGTGGCCTAAAGCGCCTACGGAGGTGTCAATATTTTTTAGGCGCCGATAAGTGCCTTGAAATTCAGTTAGCACCAAAAGGGGAGAGTGTGGCGCAATGGTTAAAGCTACAGCCTCAGCACCCTGAGGTTGTGGGTTCAAACCTACGCTCCTTGTGACCCCGGGCAAGTCACTTAATTGCCCCAGGTACAATAGATAGATTGTGAGCCCACCTGGACAGACAGGGAAAAATGCTTGAGTACCTGAACAAATTCACGTAAACCATTCTGTACTTCCCTGGGAGAACGGTCTAGAAAATTGAATAAATAAATATCATCTCCTTATGAAGATGGCAGTAAATTCACAAATGCTGTCTGCAGCAGTAACAGTAGCACATGGTAACTTACTGTGTACCAAGTGCAAGCACAGTCCATTCTCTATTCCTTTCCCAGCACTGCTGCTGTGGTTCTCTCACAAAATGAATACATGGTAAATGTTGACCATGCAGTAACTTACTGCACGTTGATTCATGTGATAAATGTGCTTTACTTAAACAGGGCACTTAAATCACATACAGAAGACAATTTTATAGGCATTAGCCAATATTTACTTTTCTTTCCATTCTTACTTAAGACATTCCTTTATGCTTAAAAGCAAATTAAAATTTCATGCTTCTCTACAACTTCCTTTTTTTCTCCCCTCCAATTATCTTGTCTCTGATTTGGGTTATAAAGCTCTATGTGGCATCGTTACCCCAGGCTATAAGAGTTCCCTATATGCCTGCGTCTAGTTTCAGAGATCTGCCCAGGTTACAACAGGTTTTTATTCTCTCCCTGTAGCCAGGAGGCAGAGGTCAGTCCTAGTGTATTGTTCTCATCCCACAACTCCCCTCAACTGTTTGGTTATAGAAATATTTTCATGCTCTTTGACAATCAAAAAAGAGATAGTGGGAAAGCAGAGAAATGTTGCCTCACATTTTTCACATTTCTATAGAAGGCATTTTTGTACCGCATATATAGATTTTCATCCTTCTCAAGTTCAATTAAGAAACAAGTTTCCTTCCTCTTTCTACATCCGATGACTTAATTTGCCAAAATTGAAACTTATCAGTATTGCTATGACAAGCCACTGCCCTATAAAACCCCTAATACATAGTTCATTTCACCTTCCCTGACATTAAACCTTTCTCTTTAAAAAAAAACAAAACTGAGGAGAAAATCCTAAATATGTAAAGCAATACTCAATAGTTTTATACATAAATCCATTTTTTTCTACAATTTTTTCAGTCATAGCACCCCAGCTTTGGAACAATTTATCTAAGTGGAGAATCCTCATTAGAAAAATTTAAAAGCACATTAAAATGCCACCTGTACAAGGACGCATTTGAGACATAGATAGGATAATTCATCTATCATTAATCCCAGGCTCAAATACATAATTTTAACCAGACTTTATGTATAGGTCACAATCTCCCCTATCCTCTTTTTTTTAGGCTTAGCCATATTTTTAAAACATTCTTCATCACCCTCCTGATGTTTTTTTCCCCTAAATGTACTCTTATTTTCTTCAAAGATTGTAGTTCACCCCTCTTCCCTTTTGTATTGCTAATTACTTGTGTACATACATTGTATGCTTATTTGTATAAATTGTTTTATTTTGTCTTCTAATTTTAAATTGTCATACGTATTGAAGTATTTGATATTGTTAAATTGTCATACGTATTGAAGTATTTGATATTGTGTGTACAACAAACTTTTAATAAACTTGAAAACTTGAGTATAAAAGACCATTGAAACAACATTTTTAACTGAATTTCAAGGCATTTACCGGCGCCAAAAAGATATTGACACTGGAATCGCACCTCCGTAGACGCTTTAGTTTCCATCATAGTTTCCAGGAGTTTGTGAGGATGGACTGTTAACAATAGTGATGATGTGTGGAGTTTTTTTCTGACCTAGGGTTAGTGCTCTTGTTGGCTGGCCGCTGCCGCACCTGCTTTAGAGGGCAAGGGGGGAGGGTCAGTCGCGAAGTGCTGCTATCCGGTTCCCCCCCTCCCTGGCGTCTGCTTCCCCGCACCTGTTTACCTTTGAAGAGCAGCCTGCACAGAAGATCGCGGTGTTAGCGATGTTTGCAAACAGCTTCAGAGCTGTTTCCTCCGCCGTGATCCTGCCTCTGATGTCAGAGGAGAGGCGGGACCGCGGAAGAGGAAACAGCTCAGAAGCTGTTTGCAAACATCGCTAACACTTCGATCTTCTATGCAGGCTGCTCTTCAAAGGTAAATGGTGCGGGAAGGCCAGGGGAGAAGCCGGACACCAGGGGGAGGCCAGGGGGAACTCGCAGGCCTTCCGGTGGGGGTGGGGAAGCAGTCCTTCGGTGTGGGAGGTGGGACAGGCCTTCGGGGGGGGGGGGAGACAGGCATTCAGGGGGGACAGGCAGGCCTTCGGAGGTGGGGTGCAGGCCTTCAGGAGAAGAAGAGAGATGATGGACAGTGGGATTTAGGGAGGGAAGGAACAGAAAGGGAGAGAAGTTGGACACAAGGGATGGTGTGGATGAGGGATAGAGATACTGGATAGGAGGGTAGTTGAGAAAAGAAAGGGAGAGATGGTGGACCCTGGGGTGGTGGGGAAGGAAGGAGAGATGCTGGATGAAAAGGTAGTTAAGAAAAGGTGGATCTGTGGAGGGAGACGAAAAAAAGGAAAGATGCCAGAGGACAGAGATAGCAGGTGGATGGTTAGCACGAAGAAAGAAGGAGACCCTGGCAAGCAAGTTATCAGAAGACAACCAGAGCCTGAGACCAACAAGATTTGAATAATGACCAGACAACAAAAGATAGGAAACATAATTTTATTTTCTGTTTTGTGATTACAATTTGTCAGATTTGAAAGGTGTATCCTGCCAGAGCTGGTGTTAGACTGCAAATGTGAGCTAGGATTTAACAGAGAGAGGAAAAGCTTTTTTTTGTTTGTTGATTTTGTTTACACCACAGCGCCAGTGTTAGGAGAAGGCAAAGGGGGTGAAGAGGCTATAACATAAACCCACCAGGATGTTTAAAAAAACACCCAATTGGGAAGGAAAATCGAATCGAATTGTAAAACCAATTCAATAGGCTGAATCGAATCAAAATTTTTTTTTTTTCCTGACTCGGGCAGCACTAGTCTGCAATTCTTGTTTTCTTTATCATTGACAGCTTTTTCCACTTGGAAAGCTGTACTCCTTAGTACAAGTGTTCTTGTTAATCATTTGTTAGTATGACAGTTAAAATCCATTTTCATTGTGTTTTACCACTGGGGGAAGTATATAACAGAAATGTGGTTATGGAAGTTTGACCATTGAACTTTGAACCTGGAGAGTTTCCAAGACTCATGAGTTAATTACTCTCTTTGCTGATTCTTTGGGCACATCAGTTTGTCATTATGTATCATAATCTAACTGTAATTCATTAATATTGCTTTTTTACTTTTCTATTTGTGCATATGCTGAGTAGATTAGGACCCAGTAGAGGTAGCAGGGATTTTCATGTTAGAGAAGAGTTCTGTTTTCTTTCATAAATCATTTCTGCCCACTGTTGAGATCAATTGAGAGTACTAAAAGGTGCTCAATAGATAGGAGGAAATATATTTGTTTTCACTTAACAGATAAGCTTTGGAACTTGTTGCCAGAGGATGTAGTAAGAGTTGTTAGCGTAACTAGGTTTAAAAAAGGTTTGGACAAGTTCCTGAAGCAAAAGTCCATAGTCTGCTTTTGAGACAGATATAAGGGAAGCCACTACTTGCCCTGGGATTGGTAGCATGAAATGTTGCTACTATTTGGGTTTCTGCCAAGTACTTGTGACCTGGATTGGTTATTTTGGAAAACGATACAGGGCTAGATGGACCATTAGTCTAACCCAGTTTGGCCATTCTCATGTTCTTATGAAGTAAAATACAATAGGGAAAGAGAAGCTCAATTGGGGGTGAGGGGGGACTGTGCATGAGTACAAGGCTGTGAGCTCTTTTGAGCAGGGACTGTTTTCTTCTTCGTGACTCTGTGCAGCACTGCCTACGACTGGTAGCACTATAGAAATAATTCATAGCAGAAGTAGTAACTCGACACTAATAACCTACATTAAATCTGAATGCAAACAGAAGTCAGCCTCCAGCAAAAACAGGGCCTAGTCTCTGTCACAAAACAATCACAAGCCTGTTGTGAAGTTTTCACATTTTGCCAAGTCAAGTTTTCATTCTGCTAACTTGAGCGTGTTTAAGTGATTCAAGACTTTCCATATATAGTAGTCCATTTTTCCATCACCCTTGCAGGAAACTGTGCAGTTGTGCTGATACCAATACTAATCCTGGAGGCAAGATTTCCAAGTCATGGCTTTGATACACTGTCTTTCTGTGGTACAACCAAATCAGTTTACATTTACTACAAGTTCTTTCTCTGTCCCTAGTGGGCTCGCAATCTGTTTTTGTACCTAGGAGGGGGGTGTCTGACATGCAAGTTTTTGTCAAGTATAGCTTTGTAAATTGTATTGGAATTCACCATGGAGGAAAACAATGCTCTGTAAATGACAACTTTTTCTTTCATAAAGCTATTGTGTGCCAGATGAAAATTGCATAAGGTGATTAACAAGATCCTTAATGGTGGGGAAGTGACAGTAAAAAGGGCAAGCAAGTAAATTTTGTGTCAACATTGACAGGCTAGATGTGACTCTTTCTGTGAGACATCATAACCTTTTCTATTTTTTCCAAGACTACCAAACTTATAGTAACATAGTGGTGTCAGAGCAAATTTTGAAGGCTTGTCTTACTCATTTCTCTTATCCTTAACATGGTTTATGTCCCCAAGTTTCCTTAAGGAAAAATAGCTTTTTGTTTCAGTTTTAGCCTTACTGTTTTTAGTTTTAATTTTCTCTGCCAATGGATTAATACATGTTTGAATTTAGATTTATTGTAGGTTATTAGTGTCGTGTTCACAGCTTTTGTACTCTTGCACAGCACCCACTCCTCCGCCCAATTGAGCCTCTTCTATCTAGATAGTGACTGGGGTAAGTAGAATGGGTATCCTTTTTTGATGGATGGAAGAAAAGTTGTTCTCCAAAGACAAGCAGGACAATTGATTCTCTAGTGAAGTTGCTGGAGCCCTGGCATGGATGTTGCCTAGTGATTAGAAGATCCATTAATTTTTTGTCGGGCCCAACTACTCATGCATGTGCATATATGCCTTCCTGCCTGCTCGACTTATACAGGACCTGCAGTTTTCTCTCATCTGCAGGTAAGATGTTTTGTCACTGTTTTTCAAATTTGTCTGGTAAAATTTTTTTGCTTAGCTTTCCTGTGTAGAAGATTTTTCTGTTTTCTTCTTGTTACCCTTTTTTGGGTAGTCGTTTTTGGTATACTTTATTGATTTGAACGGTTTGATTTCCTTTGGCTATTTTTCCCCAATTTGTCTTAGTAACCTTCCAGTAGGTTTAAGAAACACTTGAGGCCCAAATGGTGCCTCTTGTGTTTTAGACCTGATCATAAGTAAGCTCTATTCTCAAATGCAGAAAAGAACACATAGTAGAGAGGCATTGTGCAAGAATCTTCTTGGCGTACCAAAGTACAGTCCATCAACATTGGAGTCATCGGTCCCAGTGGCATCTGGAGCTGCACTAGGAACACATAGGCATAGAGGCAGTCTTCCCTGCCTCGATGTTGGGTTTTGGTAGCACCTGCTTGAAATGAATATCATTGGACTTGACATTGAGAATTCCACATTGTCCTCACTGGCACTGGATCCCAATGTCATGCATCAAGCAGAGATGAAAACCCACCAACAAAGGACCTCCTCAAAGCATGGTTCCAGAAGCTCCAGGACACTGGCCTCCCTGTTACCTGAGAAGCATCAACGCTGAGAGGGCTGCTCCCCCTGTGTGGAAGCAGTGCCAATATGAGTGTCCCCTCAAAGCTGGCATTCCATCTCTGACTCTGCTCTATCATCTTTTCAGGTTGTTTCTGTCTGTGCTGGTACTGCCTGTGCCTGTACCAATACCTGGTCATGTTACAAAAGGAGCTGGAACATATCCTGGCTCAACATCCTCTGGCAATGAATTCCAGAGCTTAATGATTCTTTGAGTGAAAAAAATATTTCCTCCCATGTAACTTGAGTGCCCCCTGTTTTTTGTACTTTTTGAAAGGGTAAAAAATCAATTCACTATTTCTGTGCTACACCACACAGGATTTTGTAGACCTCAATCATATCCCCCCTCTTCCATCTCTTTTCCAAGTAGAAAGTTGGCGGGGATGGAGGAATCCCCTCCATCCCCGCCCGTCCCTATAAACTTCAGAAATAGTTATTTTATTTAATTATGCTACTGAATTAAAGGCTCTGGTAGAGACCCATTTACAAATAAGCAAAGAGACTTTATTAATTTGGAAATATTAATTGGGAAGAATACATACTTTGTAAACGGGTTTCTACCAGAGCCTCTAATGTAAATATAAATACTCAGCTGATGAGAACCCCCAAACTGTCAGCTGAGGACTTCCTTTGCAGTTGGCTGGGGGTCCCTTTTGCCAAGCTTGACAGGCAGCAGTAGCGTCCCTGAGTCACAGATGCTGGCACCTCAGTGGCTCATGGATGCTGCCAGTGACTGCTGTGCTTGGTGGAGGGGAGTTCTGGCCGTCTCTAGAGAAGGTCCTCTGCTGGCGGTGCTTGGGGATCCCCACCAGTCACAGCAAGGGTCAGCAAGTACTTCAACACTGTAGAAATAAAACCAGAAATGCATTTCCTTTTCTTTTGAACACAATACAAAGACATCTGCTATATACATTTCCCAAAGCTAACATTTTAGTCAATAAATTCCGTTTTTTACCTTTGTTGTCTGGAGACTTATTTTTCCATAAAGTTGGTCCCAGTTTCTTTTTTCCGCTTTCCCATCTTCTGTAAATTCTTCTATTGCTGTCCATTGGTTCCTCCTACCATGGTCCTGCATTTATCCCTTTCTCATCTTTCGTGCCTGGCCACCAGCCCCATGCCCAACATTTCTCCTTCTATCACTCCTCTCCAGCACCATGCCACATCTCTCCCTTCATTCCCTTCACCACTATATCCAACATTCCTCCCTCTTGCATCCATTTCAATCTGTCCCACTGTTCCTTTCCATCACAATATTTCTCCCTCTCATCTGTACCTCACTCTCTCCCTATGACCAAAAATTCTCCTTTCTTTCATTCCCGTGTACACAACCATCTCTTTCCCTCCTTTCCTCCATCCTCTTTCCCAAGTTCATGCCTTGTGTCCAAAAACGTACTCCCTCCCCCACCTCAGCATCTCTTTCCCTCCCTTCCTCCATCCTCTTTCCCAAGTTCATGCCTTAGATATGTGACTACTTGTGCCTCATCTTGGGTGATCTATGTCATCGTCTGTCCATGCCACAAGATATACGTGGGCCGTACTAGCAGACAGCTTAAGATCCGCCTTGCTAAGCACAAAAGCAGGATTAATACTTATGCCTTGACATCCTCAATGATGAGTCACTGTACTGAATACCAACATGGATTCGCTGACCTTAGATGGTTGGTGATCGAACAGATCCCCAGTAACTTCCAAGGAGATAAAATGGCTCGCATACAATTGCGTGAGCAGTTTTGGATCTTCGAACTGCAGGCAGTTAAACCATTGGGGTTGAGTGACATGATCAAGAGGAACTCTCTTATCTGAGCTTTTCTTACCTTTTATCTGCTTTCGGGTGAACTTTGTAACCGCTGCTTTTTATGGTCCTTTTCATCCGCTGTTTTTGTTTTGCTTAAATCGGTGTATCAGCTGTTTCCTGTCTTCTGGCATCATGGTTGGCGTGAGAATGAAAGAAAGGCTTGGTGTTACTCTGGCTCCTCCCCCTTTTTGCTTAAGCCCTCCCTCCGACGTCAGCGCTGACATTGGGGAAGACTTCCAGTCGGCTGTGTGCTGCGGCAGAGCAGGTAAGAGAAAGAAGACGAGCCTCGCGGCTTGAGCTGCTTCGAACCCCGCAGGATCCCCGTGACCCTAGGGGGATGGAATCTCCACGGGATTCCCGTCGTCCCCGTTCCCGTGCAGCTCTCTATTTCCAAGCTGAAGAGCCCTAATCTCATTAGTCTTTTCTCATACAAGAGGAGTTTCATCTCCTTTATCATTTTGGTTCCTCTTCTTTTGAGACTTTTCTAATTCTGCTATATCTTTTTTTTTGAGATATGGCAACCAGAACTGTGTGTAATACAGAAAGCTGAAGTAGCAACATGAAGCAACACAGAGGCATTATAATATTTTCTGTCTTATTTACCATCCTTTTCCTAATAATTCTTTGCATCCTATTTCCATTTTTTTTTTTTTTTTTTGCTGAAGCCACATACTGTGCAGAATATTTTAGTGTAGTGTCTAAATTGACACCCAAATATTTTTCTTGGGTGCTGACTCCTAAGGTGGACTCTAGCATCAGATAACTATGATTTGGATTATTCTTCCTGATGTGCATCATTTTTGCTTTTGTCCACATTAAATTTCATCTGCCATTTAGATGTCCAGTCTTCCAATTTCCTAAGGTCTTCCTGCAATTTTTCACAGTCCTCGTATGTTTTGACAACTTAGAGTAGTTTTGTGTCATCTGCAAATTTAATTACCTCACTTGTTCCAATTTACAGCTCATCTCTTGACTGTAAACCACCTAGAAGTCACAAGATTGTGGTGGTATAGAAGAATAAAGTTATTATTATTATTTATAACTACAGTGGAACCTTGGTTTACGAGCATAATTCGTTCCAGAAGCATGCTCGTAAACCGAGTTACTCGTATATTAAAGCGAGTTTCCCCATAGGAATGAATGGAAACTCGCTTTGATTTGTTCTACCTCTTCCTCCCCCCCCACCCGAGGCTACCGGTGCTGCTCCATCACCCCCTGCCCCCGCTCTAACCGGCATCGCACCCCCCTCCCCCCGCGAGAACCGCATAGCACCCCCGTGCTGGAAGCGGCATCTGCCCGCCCTCCCTCCCAAACATGCTCCTTACCCCATCTGCTGCTTGTGTGAGTGAAAGAAAGCTCCCGCCTCTTGCCTGGGCTGGGCCTTGAGCATCTGCGCATGCTCAAGACCTTCTGGCTTTCGTTCTCTCGGAGAGAACGAGAGCCAGAAGGCCATATGTGGAGACTGGCTCTGACTTTTCCTCTCCTGAGTTTTGGGTTTCATTTAAGCTCTGGTGATAACCCCACGTCACTCTAAACTTCCTCACCCAACTACTGCAAGCCAGCTCTCCATTATTGGAGATATGATTACTTATCTGGTTTTCTTGACATTTCAGTGTGTCTTAATGCCTTTCGTGTTCCAATGTTTGTGACTCTTCCATCTTTTTTCTGGATATTCTGCCACTGCCAGATTGCTCCAAGGAACTTTTCTTACCTCATATCTGGCATGTAGTTATCAAGACAGGGGGTATATGTAGATCTTCTGTGATGCAGTTATGTTACTTCACCAGGGAGTCTGTTGAGAAATTTGTAAAGTAGAAGATATATATAAGTATTTATCTTGGAAACCTCAAGCTTCAGTAATCAAAATACTTGGTCTCTGGAATGGAAGACACTTGTCTATACATTTCAAGCTAGAAGCTATGCAAAATCAAATGAGATCAAGAATTTGAGGCTTTTAAACTCTCTTCAGATCCATTTAGCTGAAATTTTATTGGGTCAACACTTAAGATTTTGGGAATTTCTAATGCTCTTTTACCTTTATTAAATTTGTTATCTCTCTGGGGAAAAGATTCAGATTTAGTGGGCAGAAGGTTGGCTTGATCAATTAATTTCTTCAAATTTTATCCTCGCTGGGTTCTTGGAAAATATGCAGGATACAGTTACTAATTGAATTATCCATTTTGTTGTCTTTGTGGCACAACAAGGTAAATTACAGGTATTGAAGTCTGACAGAAAATAAAGCATCTTTATTCTTGAAATAAAAGTCCAGCTTTTTCTTGTGCTACATAATATCAAAGAAGGGCCTTCTGCTGTCAAAACCTCATGTGCGGTTTGCAGAAATCTTTTAAAGTTTCCTTGTATTTTTTTTTATTTTTATATATATATATATCTTTATTTATGCAACAAAACAGACATCTCCAAATACCTACATGTCATAAATGCGCATGAGGTGAGTCTCTTTAATTTGAAAGGAAGCTCTGGAATGAGAGGGCATAGGATGAAGTTAAGAGGTGATAGACTCGGGAGTAATCTAAGGAAATACTTTTTTACAGAAAGGGTGATAGATGCATGGAACAGTCTTTCGGAAGAGGTGATAGACAGACTGTGTTTGAATTCAGGAAAGCATGGATTGGGCACTTGGGATCTCTTGGAGAGAGGATGGTTGCTGCGGATGGGCAGACTGGGTGGGCCATTGGGCCTTCAGCTGCTGTCATATTCTGTGTTAAGACTTTCCAGAGGAAGAGCTATGTCTTTGACCCTAGCAATTAGAAATATTTCTGTTTGAGTATGTTACATAATGTTCAGTAATGTTAGGATTTGGTCATAAGAAAGGATTGTGGGAATTGTAGATTATTTATATAGGGTACCTTAAGAAGTAGGATTTAGCTCAGTTTCTGTGTGTTTTTCTTAATGTTACTTCTCCATTAATGTGGGCTAAATAACCTATTTAGATATTAATTTCCTTTTTACTTAATGCTTCCAGATGTATGGTACTTCATAGGTTCTGTTTTCTTGTTCTTAAGTGTGCATTGTAATGAATTCAAAAGTAGTAATAGTAATAATAAAATAAATACAAACCAGTTGGAACCTGAATCATTTGGTGTTTAATCAATGGCTTTCAAAAGTGCAGCACTTTACGTATCTTTTTCCTTGCATTCTTCTGAAAATTTAGTTCTAAATAAATATCTAGATTGGTCAATAGATTTTATGAACAGGTATCATGTTAAAACTTCTAATGAGAGTGAATGCTAATTCTATTTTATGTTAACAGGTCTCTGCACAAAATGAATGTAATTAGGGAAAATAAAGACCTTGCCTGTTTCTATACAACAAAGCATTCATGGAGAGGAAGGTAAGTTGCTCTCTCTTTTTTGTTCACACTGAAGGCTAAAATTAAAGCGTAACTTATTTCAAATATTAAAATCTGTTTTTATCTTTTTACCTGTTTTACATGTTCCCTCTCATAAGATAAACATCTTTGTATAGTTTAGGAATCCCAGTTTGAGTATTTTTCAGTGCTTTAACACATCCTGGTTAACGTGTAACAGTGTTTTTTAAATACTTGTACAGTTAAGGATAGATTCAAGAAAGTGTGTTGAAAAGCATGGGCATTGAGTCCCAGAGCCTATCTTGGCAATTGCGTGGCCCCTTCGTAGTTGCATGCTATAGCATCTAGGCGCTAAGTTTATAGAAATATGCCTAAGTACGTAGCTAAAAATTAGTGCCAATTAAAGCCACTTAATACCAGTTGGTGCCTAATTTAACAGTGAAGTTAGGCATGCAGCTGGTACTGTTCTATAACTTGCGTGCCCAAATCTGCATGCTAGTCGGAGATTTGGGTACACAACTTTTATAGAATCTGGTTTCAAATGAAAACTGTGCTATGATTCACTGCCATGTACTCAATTGACCATATTTGTCACCACAATCACATTATCTTCTTGTTTGTTCCCATTTCACAAACTTTATAAAAGCCATTTTGAGGGCTCTGAAGAGTCCCCTGGTTGTCCTGTATATTAGATTCTAAACAGTTTGCTTAGCATTGTGTCTCAAACTTTTTTTTTTAGCTCCGGCACACAAAATGGAGCTAATGTTTTTCACAGCACATTATAATTTAAATTGTAAAATTGCAAAACCAACAAAAAATAACATTTTATTTAAAGCTCTTTAAGCTATGTATGTAACAACGATGAAACTAAAGTAGATAGAATAGAATGGCTGATCCATGCGATGGATGTGCTTGTTTTTCTGTGCAAATTAACTCAAAACACAGCTTGATGGTCAACAAGCAAACATGCAATTTATCATCCACCATCTGCAGTCGTTCTCGTTCTATCATGACCTCTGGAAGATGAGCACAGGGCTTTTACTCATTCAACCACAGCTGCTTCCTTTCAGTAGGAGGTTCCTACTATGAGAGCTTAGTGATCCTAGCCATGTGAAGGTGAAAATACCTGAGAAGATCATAGCTTAGCAGATCCCTAAGCTATCATATCAGATATGAGGAAGAAAGATATTAGTGGAAACTGCTGTGGCTCAAAGGGTAAAAGCCCTGTTCCCATCTTCCAGAGGTCATAGGTTCAAATCCCAGCACATATTTTAATTGTGGCATTTTACCTTGCAGGTGCACCTTGATGATCTCACAACGAGGTCATCATTGTGCAGCTGCACACCTCCTTTTGCAATGAAGTAAGAGCCATGCTAAGATCTGTATCTGGTTTTTCTCTTTTTAAGCTTTTACAAATGAAGTTATGTATGCAAACTATATATTTTTTCATGTGCTTTCAGTAGTTAGCTGATTGGAGCACTGTTTAGTCAGAATAAAAGGGTAGCTTTTTAGCAAGAAACCTAAAGCTGTGTTTTTTTTCATCTGCTCTGCTTCAGTTAATAGATATTTTCCTCTAATTAGCAAATAACATTGCTGTTTGTCCACAGAAATAGAAGGTTTTGCATGCAATATATCTATTTAGATGTGCCCTGTTTACATGGTGTCTTATTAAATGTATTTTGAGTATAATAAAGCAAAAATAAAATCCCAGAAAGCTATTTAGCAGATCGCATTAAGGATATCCAAACTGTGCTTAAGTTCCGTCCATAGAACTCACGTCTATCTGAAGACCAAACTACGCTCAAAAGTAGACCTCCTTTACAATGCCTAAAGGACCTAGTTTTACAATTGCTATGCATCTTGCTAGTTCATTATGTAGTACACTGGTTAAACCTACAATCTTCTACCCTAATGTTGCTGGTTCGAATCCCAGTCACTCTATCTGATGGAAGAGAAATAAATTAAAGCATTAAACAGATCCAACTCCCAGTATCACAATTATAATGAAAAACACCATAAAATTGCCATTCTAATAATGTCATAATAATAAAATATTAAAACATTAAAAACACATTGTTTGGACATCCAACTCTTGCCTAAAATCCAATTCTCTAAAGGAAGTCTCAAAATTTGGATGTCTAAACAGTGCTGAGCGTGATTCTTTACAAAGGACGCTAGTATTAGACACGCTTTGCAGAATCAAGGCCTGTGTGTATGCACACAAAAATAAAGTATTAAAAAATAACCTGTTTTCATTGTTATCACCACTTTCTTGTGCTGGGAACTGCTGAGTTGTTATCCTGTTACCTGTCTGGAACCAGCAGCTCTTCTGAAGAACCCTATGTTTGCTACTATCATATCTGTAAACAAATGAAAGGAAGCAAACCCTAACCTCCCTGGATGAATGCAGGGTAAAAGTCAGTCTTCTTGGGCTAAGGTCATGTATTTCTAACTACATGTGCAAAAGAATAGATAATTCTTTTGTCCCTAAGCTGACCCTCCCAGGAAAATCCATAAAAATGCTTCTAATATCAAATCAGCTCACCAAGTTTCAACACACACATTCACACAATGTCTGAGCAACCTCGGCTTTATCTGCATATCTAAGTATTTTTGATTCAGAAATAATGAAACTCCTCAGTAATTATCTCACAGTCCCAAAGAGCCTACCAGGAATACTAATTGAAAACAGCTCTACATCACAGAACCTCTCAGGATTCCAAGACGAGACCACTCTTAAAATTTTAGACCTTGAGTTCTCAGAAGAACATTTAGCTTTCAAAAAAGTTTCAGATTCTCCAAACTTCACACAATGTATACTGGTTAAGGGCTCAGCAGACCAGCAATCGGAAAAGACTGCAGGGATGCACTCCAGCAGAAAAACAGCTGAACAATAAACTAAATACAAAACATTTGCCTTAAATATTAGGCAATTTGTGTTGAATTGGTGGTCAACCAACAGACACAAGAGAAGTTCACATTCCAACTTCGTTTCCCCCCCAGTGAGAGGTTGCAAACTGAAAAAACACCATGAATTCCTTCTCTCACACCAAGCAGCATCATGGGGTAAAGACCTAGAACAATTACTTTCGCCCTCTACTTATGAGGAATTTAGGAAACGTCTAAAAACACACCTGTTCCTAAAACATCTTGACAACTGATCCACTTATCTCTTTCCTCTCAATAGCGACCTACTGTCCTTTTGATCACTTTTCTCCTCAACAATGAATTTCCTGTCTAATTACTTCTCTTTCTTCTTCCCCTCTTGAAGTCAGTCAATTTGTACCTTTGCTTAATCTTTTGTAAACCGCATAGAACTTCACGGTATTGCGGTATATAAGCTGCTATTATTATTATTATTATTACACAGTGAAGGGATTAAAACTCTATTTTCCAGTGCTTAATACTACTTTTTAGCAACAAGAGTCACAAAAATCCAGCTTAAATTCTGAAACACACTTTAAAAGTTCTTATTCTTAACAATTTTCCTCTGAAATATAACTACAAACTTAATTTGGAAATCTCCTTCACAGCCTTCTTATTACACACCTCAGCTCAACAGTCCTTAAGCAAGTTTAATTTCACTGCACAACAATTTTTTGGTTAAGTCTTGATTCCTGAAAAGTTTTTGGTGATTATGACAGGTACCAACTTGGTATGCTCAAATATGGTTTTGGTTTTACTGCATCACGTAAGAACTATGAGAAATAGACATTTTTATGTTTACTGACAATAAAATATATAGTCAAGTTTACGTTTCGCACAAGCGACTAAATGAAACAGAATTAAAAGTGTTTTGCTCCCGAGTTTCTTTTATATTCAGTGTCTGGTGCATCACGTTGTAGCATCCAACAATAGTCGGCAAGCATTGACGGATTCCAATTGCCCTGGTATCGTTTCTCCATCGTAGCTATGTCTTGATGAAACCTTTCACCGTGCTCGTCACTCACAGCACCGAGATTTGCGGGGAAGAAGTCCAAGTGTGAATGGAGGAAATGAATCTTGAGTGACATATTGCACTTCTTTCTCTTGTATGCTTTGAGAAGTTTGTCTACCAGCTGAATGTAGTTTGGGGCTCTGTAATTGCCCAGAAAATTGTCAACAACGTCTTTCAAGGCTTTCCAGCCAATTTTTTCCGGCCCAACTAACAGATCTTCAAATCGCTTGTCACTCATAACATGTCTGATCTGGGGGCCAACAAAAATACCCTCTTTGATCTTGGCATCAGTTATTCTTGGGAACATCTGTCTTAAATAACGAAAACCTTCCCCTTCCTTGTTCATTGCTTTCACAAAATTCTTCATGAGTCCCAGTTTAATGTGAAGAGGAGGCAAAAATATCTTTGTCGGGTCAACAAGCGATTCATGTGCTACATTTTTCTGTCCTGGAACTAACTTTTTACGGAGTGGACAGTTCTTTCTAGAATAGTGCGACTCTCTGTCTCGGCTGTCCCATTCGCAGATGAAACAGCAGTACTTTGTATAGCCAAGCTGCAGTCCTAGTAACAGAGCAACGACTTTGAGGTCTCCACAGATATTCCAGTTATACCTGGTATACTGGACATACTTTAGTAACATTTCCATATTCTCATATGTTTCTTTCATATGTGCTGCATAGCCAACAGGTACTGAAGGATAAACGTTGCCATTGTGCAACAGAACAGCTTTCAGGCTTAACATTGACGAATCAATGAAAAGACGCCACTCTTCCGGGTTGTGATCACAACCAAAGACCGAGAACAATCCTTCAATGTCACAACAGAAACAGAGACTGTCGACTTGTGCAAAAAATTTGGTTATATCATGATGCCGGTCTCGAAACACAGAAATTTTCGTACCTGGTGATAGCAAACACCATTCCTGCAGTCTCGAACCTAGCAGCTCAGCTTTTGCTTTTGACAGACCCAAATCTCTGACCAAATCGTTCAATTCGGACTGTGTTATCAGATGTGGATCGCCTGATGAGGATGGTTCAAAATCCGGGTCAATGTCACTGTTAGAACCCTGCACTGCAGTTTCTTCATCTGGTTCGTCTAAGGTCCAATCCTCTGGTGGTTTCGGAACTGGAAGACTGTCATCATGTGGCATGGGTCTCATTGCTGAAGGCAGATTAGGATATTCAATTGACTTCTTGTTTTTGGCAGAGAAACCAGACACATTAGTCAAACAGAAATAACAGTCCGTCACATGGTCTTTCTGTTCTCGCCATATCATCGGAACAGCAAATGGCATCGTCTTTCGAGTACCTCTGAGCCAGGCTCTCAGACTAACAGCACATGTCGCACAGCAAATGTGAGGCGCCCATTGCTTGTCTTGATCACCTATTTTGCAGCCAAAATACAGATGATAGGCTTTCTTTACAAGGGCAGTCATCGAACGTCTCTGAGGCGTAAGTGTATATTCCCCACAGATATAGCAGAATGTGTCGCGGCGGTTACGACACCGACGAGACATATTGCCCGACACCAAAACGTCTATAGCATCAAGCTTACTTACTGTTATATTGCTACAGCTACTATACTACTATACTTTACTATACTGATACTATATACACACACGGACTATCTATATTAACCAAATGAGCAGGATCGGTGTATGGAAGCCACCATTATAGCATGGTGAGACAGCGCAAGCTCGTTCAGACCTGCCCAGACATGCCCAGGATGTCATCTTCCATAAAACAGCTTCCAACCTGGCTAGATTTTATGCATGGACATACCCAGGCGGCACAAACCGTTGTTGATAAGACACTTATGGGAGAAAAAATTGTTTGCATCCAAATTTAAGAAAAAATCACGACAAAATTGAAGATTTCTCTGAAATGGTACGTGATGGGTAATTTTTGATGTAATATTCATGATCAGCACCCAAAATTCTATAAGAAACACCCAGCAGTGTTCAGGAAGCAAAAACTTTGTTGTGCAGTGTTTTTAGCATTTTTCATGAAATCAAACATTTACAGAAAATATTTCAAAAATATCCACTCCTTCCACACACTAACTCCAGAGCCGACATAGAAACTTTCGCTCAGCAGCCTTAAACTCTTTCCTGTAGTTCATAGTAATGGTCCTCGGGCTCTTAATAAGAGAGCTACTATTATGTGTAGCTTTTCCTAAGCTTCCTACTGCAGACTCTCCATTTTTCATCTTCCCTGCAGCTCACAAGCTCTGTGCATGGTCCCAACCCCTGAGCAGCTCCTAGCATTTCCCTCCTGCTTCTGGTCCTAAAATGCCATGTTTGAGAATTTTAGAAGTTTTATGGGGGTTTTATTGGTTTGATTCATACAAGTTCCAAAGGGGGTGGGGTGGTGGGAGTGCTGTTGAAGTTTCAGTTCATAGTCTCTTTTAGTACTGCACAAACTTTATATAGATTTTGAGTGTTAGAAACAAGCAGTAGTAAGTAGTTGAATCAGCTATTTTAAAAAATGGAAGTAGTATGGAGAACTGTCCATCCTAGTGTCATTGGTTGTCTTGTACTTGTGTGTCTTAATAATCCTGATGTTTATGGAGAACACATGCTACAGATATAATTAATACTGTGTTTCCTCCAAAATAAGACCTACCTCGAAAATAAGCCCTAGCATGATTTTTGGGGTAGGTCTTAATATAAGCCCTACCCCAAAAATAAGCCTTAGTAGTATGGTAGCAGTGTCTCGCTCTGGCACGTGCGTGCCCGTCCACGCAGTTGGCAGGGGGTGGGGAGGTCTATGCTCACGCACCTCTGGACCCGCAGCATGCAACCGTAAAAAGGAGCCTTGTTTTCTCCCTCACATTAAAATAATAGAGCAAGTACCCTGGCCTTCTGTGTGGTTGTGTGGGTTATGGCAGCATGCGTCCCGAAACCATGCAATGTCACTATGAGGTGTTGGGGGTTCGCCGAGACACCGCTGACGACGAGTTGAAGAGAGGTTACCGGAGACTAGCACTGAAATGGCACCCGGGTAAGTAACGGAGCCTGGAACTTCTTTTCTCTGTGGATACTGGACCGAATGGCCAATGACAAGCTGGGGCCGAGCTCTCCCTGTGGGTGGGAGTAAGAATGGACCAGGAGCAAGGCAGCTCGTGCTGCATTTGGATGGATTCAAACTCTATTCCTTTCTTGAGATGTCATGGCTTTGGTTTGTTTAGTCTCGTTGAAACTGAGTACAGTGCTCCTCTGTGAATCCACAGTCCGCTGTTCCGGTCATTTGTGGTATTTTCTGACCGTGAAGGGGAAGGCAGAAAAGGGCAGCTGGAGAGGCAGGAGAGGGCAGCTGGAGCGCCGGTGAGTGAAGGAAATCACTTGCAATATGCTCCGACCGCCTCTTCCTGTACTAAAGTCGGGCCTCACCAATCAGAAACTGCATTTCAAAGCAGCTCCTGATTAGTGAGGCCCGACTTTAGTACAGGAAGAGGCAGTCCAAGCATACAGTGAGTGATTTCCTTCACTCGCTGGTGCTCTGACCGCCCTCTCCTGTCTCCCCTGCCTAAAAACCGTATTCGCAGTTTTTTGACATTCGCGGGGGGTTCCTGGAATGGAACCCCCACGAATATCAGGGGAGTACTGTACTCATTCTCTCATGATTTAGGCTCACTGACTTAAGTTATTGTATTGTATATTTGAGAAAACCTAAACTTGTCACACAGTTACCGTGTTTCCCCAAAAATTAGACTTAGTGCATTTTTTGGGCCCAAAATTAATATGTGTCTTATTTTGGGGGAAACACAGTAGCACTTTACACACGACTAAATGAATGCTATATTTTATTTGAATGGAACTCATTTTGTGAGGGTTCAGAAAAGTGAATAAATTCAAAGTCCAATTGTATATTAGTTGAGCCAAATAATAATTTTTTTTTTCATTTAAGTCCCATATCAGAGCTCTGTTGAAAATCTTTGGCTTTGTATTGGAACAGTAGCAACATATTTTTTTGTCACTACTAGTGTGCAGTCCATTTACGGTATGATTAGTTCAGGTAAAAACACAAGCTTAGTCTCAAATATGTTCTAATTTCCCTCTTCCAGTCCTTTAATATTTTTGTTGGTAAGAATGAGGTTGTTTTATGCCCAGTAACAGTTGTAGAAGTTACTTTGCCAGTTGATGTATTTTGCTTTCTGTAAGAATGAGCAGGAAGGAAGCTGCTAATCATGTTTTGCAAGAAGTTCACATAACTGCTGCTGTTTGCATACTTTTGATGAGTATTGTGTAAATTTAGAGAATAAAATGGAATGAGGAATAGCATGAGTTTATACATGTGGCAGGGTTTTAAACATTTGTCTTTGCACACCTTGTAAGATTTACTGAAAGATGTCTGTCATAAAGCCAGACTTTGCATTAAGAAGACTTTTTACTACTACCTTCCTATTTTAGGACAGGAATGAACAAATGGAAGAGAGAATAAAAATTTATATGGTTAGTACTACAAGAGGATTGATATCCCATGTATTCACATTTTAAAATGGAACACCATGTCCTCTGTTTAGTACCTTTTTAAAACATTTTTCACCATTTCCTGCAACTATTCTTTGCTCAGCTGAAAGAATTAACAATGTTTTTCATGACAGTTGAGTAATAGACTCAGTTTGAGTGCATAGTGTTTGAGTTTTGAATTATCAACCAAAACTCCTAATCAGGAATATAGTGTGATCCAGGTCTGGATTTTACCTCACAGGATGGAAAGCACCAGACAACCCTGAGATGATGATGGATTTAGTTATTTGTGATGCTCTGGTAAAACATAAATAGAGTTTCAGATCTATTCTGAAATTTAATGCTCAGTTCCTCAAAAATTACTTTAAGCAATCACATGTTTGAACTTCTGTAAATTTCTTTTTTTCACATAAAAGCATGGGGTTGGATTGTTGTGTTATAAATTGCTTGCTCTAAATAAATTAATTAAAATATTTATTTTTTGTTTCTGATGACTTTAGTTATGTTTTGGGAGATTCTTCCTGTTCTTATCAGGTTGCTAAAGATGTTTCCATGCTTTATCACTAGTATTCTCTTGCCATACTTGATTTTTCTTTCTTTTTTTTTTTTTTTTTTTTTTTTTGTAACATGAACTTTTATTGAATTTTCAGTTCAGTCTACAAACAAACTCAGCATAGTTTGCAAACAGAGAGACAGCTTGCATACTTATTTTTCAGGTATCTTCACATGCCAGCACAAAAAAATATATGATATGAGAAAATATAAACATTATTCTAGTGCAATAGGTGGGTCATTATGGACAACAGGGAATTCTCCCCATGCCCGCGAGCTATGCAGAAGGAATCCATTCCAGGCTTAAAATTCCTCCTTCTCCAGAGGGCTCTGCTGCCTCCTTCAAATTTTACTTCTGCGTGTAAGCCAGAAGGTGTCTTTATGATCTACTGTCCATATTTCTTAATTATTTTTGCTGTGTTCGCAGCTGAATAGCCTGTCTTTTATGCTCCATACTTTAAAAAGAGGGAGGATGAGATTTGATATACCGTCTTACTATTTATAATCAAAATGGTTTCACTTTAAGAGGTCTGCACGGGAACGGGGATCGCGGAAATCCTGCGGGACCCCCCCCCAGGTCCATGGGACTCCCAAGGGGATCCCCTCCAGGTCCACGGGACTCCCACAGGGAAGGATACTGGTTCTTTGGGGTGTTCACAGAAATGCTGGCCTACCTTTGTTCCAATGTTCCGTCTAAGCTGCTTAGTCCCTCAACACACTAGTTGCTGATTGCTGCTCACATGGGAGCGTTCTGTACATCCACCAATCAGGGAGACAGAGCTGGAGCTTAATGGCCAGTCAGAAGGACTTCCTTGTAGAAGTGCTCCTGATTGGCCATAAAGCTCCAGCTCTTTTTCCCGGATTGCTGGATGTGCAGAGTTCTCCCAGTAGTGAGCATTGGCGTGAGACCTCCCCTCAAGTATCTCATTGGCTGAAGTCCGCCGTCACTCACTGCGGCTGTGCAGAGGAGTTCGGGAGAGACTGTGCAACATAACGTATATACCCGAATATAAACCAGAAATTTCGGGCCAAAAATTTGACCCAAAAATGGGGGGCCCGGTTTATTTTTGGGTCAATTCCCCCTTCCAGGATTTTTTAAGACCTCCACGGCCAGGCTCTGTCCCCTCCTCCTCCCTGCCCTATCTTCCTACCTCTGCCGATCTGGTGGAGGTGCAGCGGGTCCTCTCTTTATCTGCCATCATCTACTATGTTCCTATATGTATGTTACTATGTTGGTGGAGGTTCAGCGGGCAGGAGCAAGCTTTGTGAACCCCTGCCCCGCTGCTAACCGGCTGCGCAGATCCACTTAGTCCATCTCGGCGGCATGAGAAGTAGCGCGATTTGGTGTTGCTTCTCGGTGATGAGCGGCTTCCTTACTGGCTCCCGTGACAATGGTCAGTGGAGATTGCTCTGAGGAAAGGGTTGTTACCAGTGGTGTGCCTCAAAGTTCTGTTCTTGAGCTTGTTCTTTTTAACATTTTTAAAAGTGATATTACTGAAAGGCTGTCAGGTAAGATTGCCTCTTTGCAAGTGATACCAAAATCTGCAATAGAGTAGACGCTAAGGATGGTGTGAATAACATGAAGAAAGTCCTGGTGAAGCTTGAATAATAGTCTGAAATTTGGCAGCTAAAATTTAATGCTAAGAAATGCAAGGTCATGCATATGGGCTGCAAAAACCTGAAGGAACGGTACAGTTTAGGAGGTGAAGAACTTATGTGCATGACAGAAGTGTGGGACTTGGGTGTGATTGTATGTGATGATCTTAAGGTGGCCAAACGGGTTGAAAAGGTGACGGCAAAAGCTAGAAGGATGCTTGTTTGCATAGGGAGAGGTATGGCCTGTAGGAAAAAGGAGGTATTGATGCCCCTGTATGACTTTGGTGAGACCTCATTTAGAATATTGTGGACAATTCTGGAGGCCGCATCTTCAAAAAGATATAAAAAAGATGGATTCGGTCCAGAGGAAGGCTACAAAAATGGTGTGTGGTCTTCGTGATAAGGCGTATGGGGACAGACTTAAAGATCTCAATCTGTATACTTTGGAGGAAAGATGGGAGAGGGGAAATATGATAGAGACGTTTAAATACCTATGTAATATGCATGAGTCAAGTTTCTTTAATTTGAAAGGAAACTCTGCAATGAGAGGGCATAGGATGAAGTTAAGAGGTGATAGGCTCCGGAGTAATCTGAGAAGATGCTTCTTTATGGAAAGGGTGGTATATGCGTGGAAATGTCTCCCGGAAGAGGTGGTGGAATCAGAGACTGTTTGAATTCAAAAGGGTCTGGGATAAGCACGTGGGATCTCTCGGAGAGAGAAAAAGATAATGGTTACTGCGGATGGGCAGACTAGATGGGCCATTTGGCCTTTATCTGCCGTCATGTTTCTATGTTTAACTCCTTGAGGGCCAGCAGCAGCAACAGCATTTCACACTTTGCTGGACTTATCAGCTTTAGTCCTTCTTCTCTGCCGGTTTCTGCCTAAATTCAATTTCTGCGAAGGCAGGACTCGGCAGATAGGTGGAACAAGAGCAGCCAGTTGTAAATGCTGCGCTGACCACCGGACGGGAAGGGTGAAGAAGAGAGGGAGGGGGGAGAGAATTGCTGTACCGGTCATTTTTCTGTTAATCAAATTCTGCCTTAAATCTACTTCTTTGGGATAGCATTTTGCTGATATGCCAACCCCACCTGACTGGGGAGAGGAAGGGAGATCTGTCAGATGTCTGACTTTGTTTTGAATTTTCTGTAAAACTCAATTAAAGCTAAAATCAAAACTGCCAGAATTAATTGATGCTTTTTATTTATTTATTAATTTGTTACAAATTATATAACAAACATGAAAGAATATCAATTACAGCCATTAGCATAAAAATGCTCAATAATACAGTCTAAAGAAACTAAGAATTCAATGATCTAGCCCACATTATCTGCCTGTTTGTACTAATTATAGAAGATCACATTCAGTAAGTAAAAAAACTATTAAACTTCTCGGTAGGCAGAATGTGGCATAAATTTTACTTGTCGACAATCCTCCCTGATAAGAAAAAATAAAAAAACAAAGATACTGTCTGCACTGGTTTAGAAAACTATCTAACCGGACTGGGTCTGTGAAGACATATTTATCATTTAAATATGAGATAAGGCATTTACAGGGAAATTTAAGAAAAAAGGTCGCACCCACCGCTAAAGCTCTAGGCATGAGCACTAGGAATTGTTTCCTTTTGAATTGAGTCTGTTTAGAGACATCAGGAAAAATCATCACTCGCCGGCCACAAAACTGAGCTTCTTTTTTGTAAAATCTAACTTCAAGATAGTTTACTCTGTTTTGAAAACCACCAAGAGTGTAGCCCGTTTTGTAATTGTGTCTTTAGATGACTCTAAAAATTGAGATAAGTCCAAGCTATCAGGTAAAACTATTTTATCAGTTTCCCCTTCATCTGCCTTTTCCTTGGAAGCCCTCGGAATGTAGTACACTTCTCCCTTGGTATTCGCGGGGGATAGGGGCAGAGCCAGACCGCGAATGGAGTAAAACCGTGAATATCTTCTCGTCTGGCTCTGACCCACCCCCGCCTCCCTCCTGCCTTCCCCCCCGGCATCCTGGCCTTACTTAGTAGTCTAGCAGGCTTTCGGGGCAGGAGCAATCTTCCTACACTCTTGCCCTGTGCAGATTGCCAATAGGAAATGACTGCCGTGAGTTCCCGTAGTCTCTCGAGAATTCTGGTGGGGACGGGCGGGATTTCTGTCCCCTGTGCAACTCTCTATTTCACATATTTGCAGGTATTTCTTGTGTACCGGGGGCAATAGAGGGTTTTGTAAGTTACCAGTATGTCAAATCATGAAGGAAACCTTAATGTGTTTCACTGTTACTTCATCTTTCTCATTTATTAAGTAGTAAATTGGATTTTAACCCTACATTCAGTGTTTTGAGATCTGAAGCCTATTTTTTTGAGCAGACAATCACCCTCTCCAGTATACACCATCTGCTCTTTTCTTACCAGTTTGTGTTGATACTTTTTTGCCCTGCCTTTTGAATTAGTAAATATTGAGTTCAGCAGGATTTCATGCAGCATGTGAGATTTTCAGCGGATGTTTGATTCAGCAGCTATCCATCTAATCTTTAATAGAACCTTTATATAGCACAAACCAGGAAACAAAGTTGTTTTGTTTCCAGGCCTGAAGTCTTTCCAGTTTTAATAAGTTTTCAGAATTTGAAAATTATTGTAATGAATAGACATCATTTTCCACTGAAAGTACATTTATACGTAGGGGGAGGGGGGTTTATTAATAGATAAGAATACAATATTTATATGATATTTTGAATTAAATTACTTGTGGGAAGAGTGGGTGTGGAGGGAATAAATTTATGTATGTAAAATCATAATTGAATGAATTTCAAGTAATATGTAAAAGTTTAAAATGATGTAATATATTGTGTACTTGATGTAAGATGAAAAATGAATAAAGAGTTTGAAAAAAAAAAAAAAGTTTTCAGAATGTTATCTGGCGGTTTTCTTCCTGTGCACTATACCTTGAGGCCTTATATGCATCTGCTTGGGATGTTCCCTCCCCTTTAAGGTATCCTCCTTTATTTATTCTAGTCACTGCAGTGACAGCCCTAAGCCAGAGCCGCAGATTTTCTCCATAGCTTAGCAGATGTACTCCCCTATTACTAATAATTATTTCTGTAGCACTACTAGACTTACACAATGCAGTATATCAAAATATAGAAGAGACAATCCCTGCTCAAAAGAGCTTACAATCTAGTGAAGACTGACAAACTGGACAAGAAGGTGCATCAGTACAGATATTGGTCCTTAGCAGGTGGGTTGGAGTTTGGAATTGAAAGCAGCTTCAAAGACGGGGGCTTTGAGTTTAGATTTGAATACTTCCAGAGACAGAGTTTGATGTACAGAGTCTGGTCACTAGGTGCCACCATTTTGCTGTGGTTAGAGCTCCCTTTTCAGAGGGACTGAGAACACTTCAGAGAAAGAAAGGGTGTCAAAACATTCTGGAGAGCTGCAAACCCCATGATATTTCAGGATATCCCCATGAATATTCATGAGATATTTGCAGGCTTTGCCTTCATTGTACACAAATATCTCTTGCACAATCATTAGGAATATCCTAAATATTTGCTACGTTTGCAGCCCTCCAGATTTGCAGTTTGAGGATGCTGTAGAAGCAGCATGTTTTAGTCCTGTTTTCACAGAGATGGTCACATCTTGAAGTGGCCAAGTGAAAGTTCCAACCTAAACACCCGGTGTTGCTGTTTACCTTCAGATTTTGGTGTCTTGGCAGACTTGTGTGGGGTATTTGTTTAGTATAACGCTAGATGCAAAGTTGCACTGAATATGGGAGTATGAGCTGGTCCCTGCTTCTTCTATGGGTTATCTTTTCAAATAGGAAACCTATAGAATGAGAATGTGGGATGCTGCTAGGCTTAGTTTTGTGGTCAGTGCAACTCTTAACTGCCAGCTTTAATCTGATAACCTCTTGTGAGGTACAGATCAGTGCAATGGAAAAAACATGTCAGATGTTCCAAGTCACACTTTAATTCGTGAGGATTGAATTCTGTGTAAGACTTTTTTTTGTATCAGTGACCCTTGATCATTTCTATAAGCAGAGTGTAATTGACATAAGTAGCTGTTACAATGAGTATTGTCCCCATGTTTCTCCTGCAGTGGATTTTCACATCTAAACTGCTCAGAACACAAAACCAGGTCTCATATTAGATAAAGATTTAACACTGACTCCTCTGGTCAGTATTGCTTATTTTGGAATTTATGTGAAGTTGAATGAATAGTGTCACTAAGTTCTTTTTTGTAAGAACAGCAACAATAAAAAAAAAACAAAAAACAAAACTAAACCGAGTATGAGATCTTCAGACATTCATTGGTCCTGGTACCTTGCTGGATTTTGGAACTGACACTGACCGGTACTACGTTCCAGTCTGTTGGGGGAAGAAACAACTTTGGAGTTGAGAAGAGGACCTATACTTTGGTGCTCTCACTCAGAGCCTTTCAGTACATCTAGTAGACTCGAGCATCCCATAAGGAATATTTTGCTAAGCTGGAGAGTACCCAGGGCTCTGAGGAAGAGCCAGAGAACTTCTTGAAGGAGAGGTTCCTTGATCTACCTTCAGACTCCTCTTCATCACAGGAAAGAAAATATGTCTCTGTGGAGCTGTCCTGTGTGAGCTTTTTTTTTTTTTTTGAGAGATGGTGGAAGCCATTTCATTTAAGTTGTAAGTTGAGGACAAGCTCAGGGCCAAGATGTTTGATATCCTTTATCGACTCCCTTCCTATGGTGCCTGTTCACAGCATCTTTAAGAATGTACAGATGAAGAATTGGGAGACGTCTCTTCCTGTGCAAGTTGTCCCAAAGAAGGGGACCTGTTTGGTCAGCCTGCAAAAAACCTTGTGGAACTCGGGGCTTGTATTTCTAGTAGCTTAGCTTGCTTACTGAATCACAGGGGCTTGAGTGCAGGCTGTTTGGTGTCTGTAGGGGGCTCAGCGGGGCTCTTCAGGTTGCCAGTTGTGATTTCTCCTCTCCCCCCCCCCCCTCTTTTGCATGCACAGTTCTGCGGAGATTGAGGATCAGCCCAATTTCGGTCCAACTGGTAGCCCGAAGATCTTAGCATTTGGAGGACTGGCTGATAAGAGGCAAATTTTCTTCTCCCACATCCAGCAGCTACTTAGAGTTGAGGCAGGCTACAGCACCTTCAATTTGTTTGTTAGTTTTTTGTTGATAAACCTGCTTATGTGGGTTTCTGCCATATCCTTTAGGTGTGTGATTTGAATTTTGTGTTAAATTTGCTGTAACATTTCAAGAATTTCATTACTGCTCTTTCCAAGTTTAACACAAAATTCAATCGCACACTTCTTTCATACTCTTACAGACATGTCTTCTTTATCTACCATGATGAAATGTATGAAGTTTTTCCTCTTGCTGTGACCCAACAGTGAAGACTACAGCAGTCCAGCTGCAGATTCAGAAACATCGAAGTACAAGCTTCACAAGAACCAGCACAGCATTGCCACGTCTACTTCTTGGAAAGAAAAACAGAGGCAGTCTCATTACTTTTCAATCAGGTTCAAAGCTGGAAATGCTTGTTGCATAGAAATGCATCAGACTATCTTTTTTTTTTTTTGAGGTGGGGGGAGCTGTATTTTTCTGGACCCCCAGATGTGATTTTGCTCATTTTTAAAACCTGTGGGTTTTTTTTTTTTTTTTTTGCTGGTTTTTCCCTCATGACCAGTTTGCTACCTTTCTGTTTAAATTTTTGAGTAATACTCTTTCTAGAAGCTCTCAGTTCTTTAATAATTACTTTCTTCATATGTTGGGTTGGAAAGAACAAAAACACAGAAAATGATGACAGGTAAAGACCATATGGCCTGTCTGCCCAGCCACACCAAGCTCTATAGTACCTTCCTCTTCCTCAGAGATCCTACTTGTCACATGCTTTTTTTGGATTCAGTTGTTCCATATGCAGAAGCAAAGATTTCAGTGTATATTAAAAAAAAATTCTCCAATGTCAAACAGGGCATAATTTTCTCGCATGTGGAAGCCATTATCTGTGGAGCTCTGATGCCATCATGGCCCAGCATACTCATTCCAGAAGCCTATGGCAGGTCCCACCACGCACATGTTTCTTACCTGACTAACTCACATGTTTCTCTTCATCCATGAAGTGGTACGGACATGCCATGCTTCTCTCCTTGGAGATTTTTTGCTGTTTGCCTTCCTGCTCACTTTCTCATAAGTAGCATGGGAGTATTTTCTTTTTCTCTTATTTTTCCTTCCATGTATTTCTGTAGCATTTTTTTGGGGGGCTCTTTGGCTTTCTTAAACTTTTTCCTTGACTTGTAGCCACCTTAGGCCTGAGCTCCCATCCAGGTTTTTTATTTTTATTTTTTAATAACCCAACAATTTTTGACAATTGAGCCATTTGATTTTGCCATAGCTATTTTCTCTTTCATGTCCAGAAACCTACTGGGTTCAAGCAGTGTATAAATTGTTCTAAGACCATGTTTGTGACTGACCCACATGACATGTACCTAATTTGTCTGGGCCCTCCATAAGTCCTATTATTGCTGTCTTGGTGTTCAAATACAGAAGAAAACTCAAAAGTTGACAGACTTTGTGTAAGAGACTTTTTGGCATGCTGAAATTCAGCCCAAAATCAGCATGGAAGGCATTGGTCCCTATGGCTTCTGGAGCAGCACCAGACACTGGAGGTATATCAGTATTGTGGTGGTTTCCCCCCTTCCTTGATGATGGACACCATCGGTGTGCCTGCTTAGGCTGAACATCATCAGACCTGACACTGAGATTCGTGTGGATTCCACATGGTTCTTATTGGCACTAAAGGATTCCAGGGCAGTGTGTCAAGTTAAGGTAATGATGATGATGTATCTTGTTGCCAGGAGCTCCAGGACACTGGCACCTAAGAAGCATTGGCACTTTGAGGACTGCTTCCCCTCTGTCAAAGTAGTGCAATGCACTAGTCTCCCTGAAGTTTGGATCCCACTTCCAATTCAGAGCCTACATCTTCAGACTATCCCAACTTTACTGATGCCTGCCCTTAAGGAGTGTTTCCAGGACATGTTTTAGGGAGTGCATCCTAGCCAAGTGTGATGCCGAGGCATCAAAACCACCAACTATGGTGACATCCTAGAGACTCATGCTCTGCAAGTTGGCTGTTTGTCAACACTGATGCTTTGCTAGGCATCAAGAGCTATCACTGACAGATGTGGTATTTCTTTCTAGTGCTGGTAAAAAAGACCTGCTCTCAATTCTCAATGAGCACTCAGGACTGAGGGTACTAAATACACTGTTTTTCAAAAAGAAACAGTACTCCAATCTTTAAAGCCCAGGGTGTTCAATCAGTTCATGGGAATTTCACAAAAATCAATAACGAGTTCACCAGGGTATATCCAAGTATATTAGCACCCTAGAGTGCATCGCAGGAATAGCCCACAAAAAACATACTGTCCAACCCTGAAGCCAATATCATGAGTTTAATAAATTCTTTTTGTCTCTTTTTAGATAAATTTTAAAGCGTGCTAAATTCAATCCCCTGAAGTAACCCGTTCAACTCTGTAACTCTTCTGAAAATGTAATCCATCTTGAACCGCAAGATAATGGTGGAATAAAAGTCACTAATGTAATGGAATGTAATAGTTACCCAAAGTGCTGAGTGCAAAAAATTAATGAGACTTCAAAAACATTTAACAATGTAAAGTCACATCAAAAAAGATCCTCATTATTAAAATAGAAATAAATAGCAATCGATTATTTAAATACAAACCACTTGAAACGGGAACTTATCTTAGTGAAAACTGCAAACGTCCACCAAATCAAGGAAGTCCGTTAAAGGGAGTGCCTCAGCTGATCGCTCTACAGAGCCCTGTTTCGTGTCCTACTTCAGGGGCAAACTCAGGGGCACTTCCCGCTCTGTTGTGAATGAAATGCTGCTCTTCTTCAGTGCAGCTCAACACTGTCAAAGGCTTTGCTAAAATCTAAATATACCACATCTAGCGCATTCCCTGTATCCAATTTTTTTGAGAGAGAGCGAAAACACCCCCTCCCCCTCTGCAGCAGGAGAGATGCACTGGGGAGAGGATGGTCCATTTTGGGCATCTCTCCCACTGCTGCAGCCACTATTAACTTTGCTCTGAAACCTTATTCATGCAGTGTCTGGATTCTTATTTTTTTTTCTGCTGCGGATACCTTGCCCATGATTATCATTCCAATCCAAAATGCTTTTAAAGAAACTATGTGTACATAATTATCAAATCAAATACAAATTATTTACAAAAGTCTGTTTTTAAAAAATTCTTTATTTATAATAGCAATATTACATATCAAGTTCAAACTTGTACAGAAAGTAAAAGTTAAGCTATCAAGAATTATACATATAACGAAAATATACTTCCAAAAGCAATCAAATACGTGCTTAAATTCCACTCAAGTCCTCCAAATTAGGTTCCAAAATGTTACCAAAAGCGAGACTAAAGGTAATTTTAACCAGAAGAAAAATAAGGTTTAATTAACTTAGGACAGGACTATCTCTTTTCCGTTGTATTCCATGACATTAGCTCTCGTCTTTTTCCAGTCGTGACAATGATAAGAACGAGGACAGTTGGAAAGGTTCAAAGAAAATAAATTTTTGTAAAGAATAATGCACAATACATTTACACAGATGACGCAAATAGGAAGTTGCTCCTAGAGCTAACACCCATGGTTTTAAAAGTAAAAGTTCTCGACGATGTCTCAGAGTATCACGAGCTAAATTTGGATACATTTGTATTTTTAGACCCAGGAAATCTTTCTGTTTATTTTTTTTTTATTTTTATTTTTTGTAAATTATCTTTATTGACAACTGCAAAGGAACACACAACCACGAGTGAAACAATCAGAAAACAGAGCATCCAGAAACAGTACAAGATAGCAGAACAGCAAATAATCGCAGTACAAAAAACCCCAGGTGCGGGTTCCCCTCACAGTTGACATTTTAAAATACCAAACCCCACCACACAAACACACGCCAATCCCACTCACGCAACCCAGACCACAACAATCATCCCCCACACAGACCACTAGACAGTCAAACATCCAAGCCGCCCAATCCTCCCCCCCCACATCCACACCGGTGCAGCCACCCGAGAAAGAACCAAAACAAAACAGAAGCAAAAGCAAAATCAAGAAAACAGAGGGAGATAACGCAACCACCCCCACTAGGAACCAAATCAAAAAGAGGAAGACGAAGACATGCCCTCCGACTCCAAACCGGAGCAGAGCTGCAACACCCTCTGCCACAGATCTCGATAGCAGCGGTGAATCAAACTCCCAGCCTTAGGAAGACGCTGAAGCTCATAGCGCCCCACCATAGCCAAACGAGCCAGCCAATGCGGAAAGGATGCAACAGACTCGTCCACCCAATGCTGCAACAAGAGCTTTTTTACTACCAAGACAGCCATGTAAAGAACCCTGCGTTGAGGGAGCGTGAGCCCCCCCTCAATCAAATCCCGCTGATCCCCCAGGAGCAGAAAACCATAAGACCATGGTATAGCTCGGTGAAGAAGGCGCTCCAAAAAGGGGAGAACCTGCAGCCAGATTGCAGAAGAAGGGCACTCCAAAAAGTGATGAGTTAGGGTACCCACGTAACGCTTACATTTAACACACACGGCGTCTTCCCAGAGGCCCATACGAGCTCCCTTAGCCCGAGATAAATAAGCCCGATGCAAAATTTTAAATTGCATTTCCCTAAAATCTGTGGAACCCCCCATGGCGTGCACGGTGGCAAAGAGATCAAGAAAGGCCTTACGGTCCAAGGCAATACCAAGCTCCGATTGCCACCGAGAGGCCAAATGGTCAATAGATCCCAAATCCGAAGCGGCCTTCAGAATCCGATACCAGGTAGCCAACTTATTGGAAGCTGGAGAAACCTGAAAAAACTGAACATCCAAGGGACCACATAGCCAAGCCTCCCCCCAGCGACGGTCAAGAGAGAAGTAATAATGCCGGGCCTGGAGATAAGCCCAGAAGTGAGTCCGAGGCAATTGCCATTGAGTCTGCAGCTGTTCAAAAGAAGGAAACCGACCCCCCCCCACGGAGACAATATCATGAAGTGTTCTTCCCCCTCTCTGCTCCCACTGCCGGAACCAGGCGTGTCCCACTCCCGGCGGGAAGTCGGAGTTCCCATATAACTGCAACAAAAGGGATGCAGCCGGAGATTTCCCCTGCCGCCGTCTCCACCACCGCCACGCCCGCCTCATAGGCAAGAGATAAGCAAACTTAGCCCCCCCCTCCCGGGATAACCGACAATGGGATATGCAAAAGAGACAAGACCGAGTGTGGGGCACACCACGACTCCACCCAGCTCCGGGACGAGAATTTATAACACCCCGACCATCCTTCATGAATAAAGCGGAACAAAGCGGCCACATTATAATAGCGAAGATCAGGAAGGTTTAAACCACCCCTATATTTATCCAATGCCAGGGTAGCAGAGCTAATCCGGGCTCGCTTATGACGCCAAACAAAGGAGGAGATAAGCGAACGAAACAGACGCACCTCCTTAGCATTAACCCAGAGCGGTATAGCCTGCAACGGATACAAAATCTTGGGAAGGAGGACCATCTTAGTCAAAGCCACACGACCCCAAACCCCCAGGGGAAGTTCTCTCCATTTCTCACACAAACGCCGAATCTCCTCCAAATGACGGAGCACATTATAGCGATACAGAAGCTTGAGATCAGGACTTAAATATACTCCCAGATATCGCATCGGCCCCTTCACCGGGGGAATCTCAAGGCTCGCATGCCAACCCTCCACCCGAGTAGACCGCAATGGAAGAAGTTCAGATTTATCACAATTAACTCGCAGCCCAGAAATATCACCAAAGGAGCGGACCAAAGCGAGAACCCGCCCCAAATCCCTCCGGGGATGGTCCAGATAAAGAAGAATATCATCGGCAAAAAGATTAATGCGACTCTCCTGGTCTCCAATATGAATGCCCCGAATATCCGGATCAGCTCGAATCCTAGCCGCCAATGGCTCAATAGCTAACACGAAAAGCAATGGGGACAGCGGACAGCCCTGTCGCGTCCCCCTCCCCAAAGCAAACGGTGCAGTAAACTGACCATTAACCAACAGCCTGGCCTGTGGCTGGATGTATAAGCTACTGATCCATTGATGAATGGTACCGTCGATGCCAAACTGCCGCAGAATCCAAAAGAGATATTGCCAGGAGATACTATCAAAGGCCTTTTCCATGTCCAGGCCTACAATAGCCGATTCTCCAGCCAGGCCACGCCTGGAATGGAGGGCCATCAAAGCTCTAACTAAGTTCATGGACGCGTAACGGCCTGGCACGAATCCAGCCTGGTCTTCGTGGATCAAGAGCGGCAAAAAAACATTCAAACGACGCGCCAAAAGAGCGGCAAAGAGTTTGGCATCCTGATTAAGAAGGGAGATAGGCCGATAGGAACCCACCTGTGCCGCATCCTTGCCAGGCTTAGGCAGCAGCACCACATGGGCCAAATTAGGAGACCCCAAACCGCGAGACTCAGAGAGTGCATTAAACGCTCCCGCCAAAGCCGGAGAGATTTGATCCGACAAAATCTTATAATACTCAGATCCAAACCCATCCGGGCCCGGTGCCTTAGTTAACTTAAGCTGCTTGATACCAATCTGCACTTCCTCTGGACTAATAGGGGCGTTCAATTGTCCCAACTGGGCGTCCGTCAACCGAGGGAGCCGAAGCCCCTGAAAAAAAGCATCCCGGTCAGCGTCCGAGAACGGTCTATTCGCATACAGAGATTCATAAAATTGAACAAATTGCTGCTGAATCTGGCGCTCCTGCGTGTAACAGGTACCCTTGGGGTCTCTGATGGAGAGGATAACCTGCCTGGTACGCGGAGGCCGGACCAAATTAGCCAACAACCTCCCTGTCTTACCTCCCCAAGCATACAATTTATACCGTTGAAAATAAATATCGCGGGAAGCCCTCTGCGTCAGGATGGCGTCGATCTGTCGCCGAACGTTCAAGAGACGAAGTTTGTCATCCAGTGAGAGAGAATTACAGTGGCGCGCCCGCAGCTGTCGAAGTTCCCCCGATAGAGTCAACAATTCCGCATCCAGGGACCGCCGTTTACGAGACAGATAAGCAATAATAAACCCTCGCAGGACCGCCTTGGAGGCCTCCCAATAAGTCACTGGACCAACATCTTCGGTATTGTTGTGTGAACTATACTCCAACCACTGTTCCCGAAGATATTTATGAAAGTCAAGATCTCGATATAGAGAGCACGGAAATTTCCAATGGCGTTCCCCAGGATCCGGCGTGAACTGAAGCTCCATGACGACTGGTGAATGGTCCGACAGGGGAACCTCCTCAATATCAATCCCAGACACTCTTGAGAGCAGAGAGGGCGACACCAACAAGTAATCCAATCTGGCATATACATTGTGGGGATGCGAGTAGAAAGTGTAAGTGCGCTCCGCGGGATGCAAAATCCTCCAAGTGTCCAACAGCTGCAACTGGCTAAGCAAAAAGTTTACCCCCTTGGCTCCGTGGTCCCTGGTCCCACCCTTGGCCGGTCTACAATCCAGTGCGGGATCAGCGGTAATATTGAAATCCCCTCCTACCACCGGTTGGTACTCAGGATACATGGCTATCTTGGCAAGCAAATCTGAAAAAAATTTATGATTATACACATTAGGAGCATACACATTACACAATAGCCACTTCTGACCCCAGAGTTCCCCCAAAACAATAACACAGCGGCCATCCCGATCTTGGAGAACTTTATGAACATGGAAGGGCAACTGTTTATGAATAAGAATGGCAACCCCTCGCTTCCGGGCGCCAAAGGAGGACGAACAGACCTCGCCCACCCATTCTCGCCGCAACTTAAGATGCTCCGCAGCCGAAAGATGGGTTTCTTGCACAAAAGCGATGTCCGTCCCCCTCCTCCGGAACCAAGATAACAATTTTTTCCTCTTAATAGGGGAATGAATCCCGTCTACATTTAAAGTAGATATGGTCAACTTAGTCATGATGAAGAAAATGTCCCAATCAGAAGAACAGTATACTTGAAAGTAGTAGAGACGGGCTGCCCCCCAGCTAGGCCTCCCATCTGGAACCCAGAGAACCAAAATCTCCCCAAGCAGGAACTCAGAACAAAAAATCCAGTGCATCCACCCCCGGGGTCGCTGCACCCCCACACACACAGTCTACTCCCCAGCCCTTCCAAACCACAGCCATCCAACCCCACAAGCAAACACAACAGCCCCCCCCCTACCCCCCCACTCCCAACCCTCCCTACCCTCCAACCACAGCCCACCCCCTGAAAAAGCACTATCCCAGAGCCATCCCCAGTGCCTCCCAGCACAGAATGAAAAAGAAGGGAACAGCCCCACCCCGTCCCCCATAGGAAACCATCCCCGGAGGCATCCCCAAAAACCCTACCCCTGACAAAACAGAACAAGGTGAGGGAAAAAACAATGTACAGCACACCCAAAAACAGAAACAACCCAAAATCCCCTACAGAGCTCTCAAAACCCCCGGATCCCCCTAAACAAAGAAAGAAAGAATACTGGCAGATATACAACAAGAAAGCCCACCCACCACAGGAAGAACAACACTGCCCATGTAACCCCAGCTAGAAGAGCAAACAACAGCCAGATATAGAAAAAAGAAGAAGGCTGGGAACTTTGAAACCAGTCCAGCCCTCATCCCAACAGCAAGGGAGCACGGCAAAAACACCAAACCTTGCCAGTCCCCAGTTCCACCATCCTCCCCCGCTCACACCAGCCGAAACCAGCCATCAGAGCACCGGGAAGCACAGTGTCACAGTCTCTACTCCTGGTCAGCAAGCAGAAAGTTAAGAGGCAAAGACCGGATGCATAACTCCCCGACCATGCTGCTCAAGCCACCCGATCTGCTGCAGGGACTCCTCCGTTGTCAGCCACAGGTAGGGAATCCAAATAGCGCTGGGCCTCCGCACGATCAGGGAAGTTGTAAGGCTTTCCCTCCCTCCAGACACGCAGAGACGCTGGGTAGACTAGCGCGAAGCGCACTCCTCTCCGATGGAATGCTGTGCACAGGGGCGCCATTTCTCTGCGGAGGGACGCCACGTGGAGGGAGTAGTCATTAAATAACAGCAACTTCCGCCCCTCATATTCCAGCAGACCGGCTTTCCTGTAAGCATGAAGGATAAGTTCTTTCTCCCTCCAGTTCAGGTACCTCGCTATCGCTGCTCGGGGACGATTAGAATCTCCCGAGCGCTGCCCCAGGCGATGAGCCCTCTCGCACAGAAAGCCCGCCACCGGCGGCTCTAGGCCCAGCCGCGTCGGGAGCCAAACTTGGAAAAAGTTATACAACTCAAGATCTGCCCGAAGCTCCGGCAGACCCACCACCCGTAGATTATTCCGCCGCTGGCGATTCTCTTGATCATCTAGCCGGCCGGTTAGGGTGGCCACCTGAGCCTTCAGGGCGATCACACTTTCCCGATCCTGTGAAGCCGCGTCCTCCCCATCAGATATGCGTTGCTCCACCTCTGCGATGCGGGTAGCGTGGGACTCAAAGCGCTCATTTATGCCCTCCATTGCAGATTGCAGTTTGTGCAAACGATCTTCCAGGGCCGCTGTAACCATGCGGGAGATCTCCTGGGCCCATTCACCCCACTGTGCTGGTGCCGAAACTGGAGTTGGGGACGCCGCCATCTTAGACCCCGACAGGGCCGACTTCTGCTTTGGTGTCTTTGCTAACCGTACCGGCATTCCGGGTCCCAGCGACCCTGCGAGACACCCCCCGCACACTCCCAACCGTAGCAAAAGATCCGGTGGGGGCTAAGATAGCCAGCCAGTAGTTTAAAGGGAGTTAAGCTGGTGTTAGGAGACCCGAGGTCAGAGAGCTCAAAAAAACACGTCCTCTCACTCCAGACTCATCACGTGACCCCCATCTTTCTGTTTATTTTTAAAGAAAAGTTTCAGTAACCAATTTTTATCTGGTGCTAAAGCAACGGTCGGAATTAAAGCTGATGGTATCACTTGTTCTTTATCAGAAAGTTCTAACATCAAGGAAACATTTAATGGTTCTTAAACGATACTTGTTGCTTGTTTTTTGGGTCATTAGGAAGATAATAGACCTGTGTTTATAGAGGTACTACCTACTCTGGAACTTCCAAAATCTTAGCACATTAAAAGTTCTCCAATGCCTCTAATTTCCTATTAAGGTTGGTGTTATCATTGATTAACATTTCTTGAACTTGAGACTTTTAAATTTTGCTTAATATTTTCAATAGAAGCTTTAGAATTAGTCATTTCACATTTTAAATCCTTTATATCATTTGACTGAATTTTTGTTTTTTCTTCCATTTGTTGAAATTGAGGATTTATAGTATTTGGTAGATTAGCTACTAGATCCCAGATGGAAATCTAATGTAACCTCTAGGGGTTTCTATATACGAGGTAATTGCAATTTAATATCACTTAGCTCATCAACTGGCATTTTCTCTCGATAGTCACTCTCCTGGATATCTCTGACCCCAAAAGTTGTCAAATCCTCAGTTCCTATTACTAAACTCTCTTGAAGTTGTGGAAAGTCCAGCACCACGCTCCCCTCAGCATTTTTCTTGGCCTCCAGGGTTGAGTACGCTCCAACATCCGGAAGCTCCTCCACCCGTGGGGAGCTGGTAACCTGAGGATGTTGGGGCAGTGCCCTTGTGTTGGGTCTAGGCTTGGTTTCAAACCCCATAGAGACCGCTTACGTCTCGCCTGCCCGGTGCGTCCCAAGCGGGGAAATCCCCAACGACATCAATGTCCTGCATTTGCCGCATCAGCTCCTCTATATTTCCATAGGCGGCTGTTCCGGAGCGCTGCGAGGCCCCAGAAGTGCTCTTTCCTCTCAGCCTAGGCATATCAGCTAATGTGAAACAAACAAATCGTGGAAAATGTTCAGTTTAGAGCGAGCTTCTACTGCGTGTCTCTCGGCTAAGTAAGCCAGCAGAATTATGCCCTTACTCCCAAATTCTGTATATAACGCCATAAGTTGTGTGTGCAAAATGGTGCGCACAGCCGATTTGCGCATACAGCTTAATTGTTTTACAAGACCAATCAGTGCTGATAATTGGAAATTAACACCCCCATTGGTGCTAGTTGGCACTAATTAGAAGCTGCTTGCACAGCTTGGTAGGTGCATGTCAGTTCTAGTGTGCAAATCTAAAAAGAGGGTATGGCCAGGGAAGGATCATGGGCATGCCTAAAAGTTAAGTGCACTGTTACAGACTATGGGCTAGATTCACTAAGCAAACCGATCGTGTACCAATCGGTTTGCGCTCACTTTTCTACTACTGCTCGATTCACTAACCTTCCTCCAGACCCCATCCGCACCCGATCCGATCTGCACATGCAAATGAGTAAAAAGGCATGTAAATTTCTTAAGGCATCGATTCATAAAACCGTTTCGTCCAAACCAACTGGCTTTTCCGATCCAAAAAGTTTCGACTGCTGAGGACCAGTCGTTTACATCCTCGCCGACTATTCCTGCCTAGCAATTGCCGCGTGCATATTAAGAACCCCATTAAAAATATATAACTACCCCGCAAAATATCCAAAATATATCTAAACTTTAAATATGTGTAAACTTTCATGTACATAAGCGTTAGAAATATTTTTGATTTTTTTTTTTTGGAATGCGCATAGCGAGCGTGGGAGTGAATCTCGGAATTGTAATGCACATGGCGAGAAAATCACAGATTAACCCCATGCTCTCCTTGCACATTGTATATTTCATATCAATGCCAAATTTAAAAAAAATCAAAAATAACTTTTAAGGGCCAGCTGTCCCAACCCCTACTTCCTTCCAGCTAGATTGTCGCGTGCATCTGACGTCACGGGGTCGCCTTTGGTTGCTTCGTGCTTCACGGCTGAAAGAGCCGCACAGCCTCCTGGGATTCGTAGGCTGTATATAACAGCGTGTGATCCCAGCGCATTCAACTGTTGTTAACTGTTGTGCCTTCTAGCAACTTAACAGTTCTTTTCCTGAGAGAAATGTTAAGCTGTTTGGAAGCGTGCAATAAACTTCGAGATCGATCCGTAAAAAAAGGATGAACTCGAAGAATTCCACAGCTCGCTCACAAACCTCCGATGCTATTTCTCCTTAAACTTCTCCAACAAATTTTTCAAAAAGCTATGGTCACAGCTTAAACAGCTTGCAACAGCACTTAAGAAAAAAAGAGAGGTTGGTAAAAACTACAGTTCTTATATTGCATTTTTTATGACAACATTGCTTTGCGGTAGGTACATTTGAAGCCCGCCAAAGATGCCTGTGATTAAACATAGTGAAGTGATTAAACATAGTGAAGTCCTAAAGAGCTAGCGCATGCGTTATGTGCTTCAAAAACAACAAGGAGACAATGTGCACGTGCGTCGATCGATGTTACAGCAAGACGTGGGGACGTGTTTACGATTTGATCATTTGCATGGACAAGCTTTACTGAATCGATTGGCCAGAATGACTCGGAAACGGATAGGACACGAATAGGATCGATTTGTGAACGTTAGTGAATCTAGCCCTGTGTCTGATCTCTGTACAATTTGGGCACAGCTATTTAGGCCTGATTTTCCTTGGCTTATATGGGTGTGCTTAAATGTTAGTGACATGTACAGCTTGTGTGTCTTGTATAGAATCATGTTAAGCACCTTTCTAGTTGCCACTGATTTTTTTGGTGTTATATATAGAATCGGGCCCTGAGTGCATGTTCTATTGGAACTGAACACAAAGCAGTAAAAAGAAATCAGTATTTGTTCTATGCATTTTTCTCGGCCACTATATTAGTGTTGCACACATAAGTATTTCTAAGAGTGAAAATGTTTGTAATAACTATAATTAGATTGTATTTTCTCCCATTAGGAACTTAGCCATCTAATTTCTTAGCCAGTCATTTTCTTGAATTTTGAAAAAAAAAAAGTTTCTTTTTTTTGTTTTCTTATATAAATATGCTGTCTCTTGCTTTTTATTATTCAGGTACAAACGGATTTTTTCTATAGGAACCCATGCTGTAACTACATATAACCCTAACACACTGGAAATTACAAATCAGGTGATGTCAGAAGTACTTGCTTGTTTTAATCAATATCCTATAGAAGTGAAATAGATAAGCTAGCATTCTCATTAAAAAAGAACCCCAAACAGATGGGGGAATTATTTATTTGGATAATTTATACTAGGCATTGAATCTTCTGGTTTATATTTTTCAGGTTTATTCCACTGAGTGAAATTATAAAGTAAAATCTCCTTCCCCTCTCCTTTATTTGCATGTTTATCATTGGTTTGATCTGCTGATATACAGTAATTTCCTTGAAGATTTAAACATCCATTATACTGCCCAGTAATATGCATTGCAATGGCCACTTTATCTCCATAATAATTTAACCATTTTGAGAGATTTTAGCTTACGGCCTCTTTTACAAAGCCACGCTAGCGGCCCCAAAGCCCATAGAGATTTTAAGGGTTTCGGGGCTGTTGCCGTGCGGCTTTGTAAAAGAGGCCGTTAGTGTGTTCAGCTCTGTGAGAGCAACTAAGATGCAATTTGCTCCAATTATGTTTTTTGTATCCCGGTAAGATTGTGGAGGTTTTGGGTTTTTTTTTTTTTGTTGTTGTTTTTTTTTTTTTTAGCAGAGGATCACATGTTGGTGCCTTGAGCATTCTTTTTATTTATTTATAAGTTTCCACATTTACATATCAAGTAAACACTGCCCTGAGCATTCTTGCTTTGATAGAAGATCTTAATGTTGTGTTCCTGTGTAGTTGGCATTGCAAATATAATATACTGTAAAAGGGACTATACATGAAGGAGAAAGGAGCAAATTTGGGGTAATACACCAAACCCAAAATGTAGAGGAAAAGGCCTTAAAATATATAGGTTCTAGTATTGTTCGCATAATCACATGCATTCAAGTAAAACAATGGAAAACGGGGAATTCATAAATTAGTTATTTCCTCAATCAAGCATTGAGCATGCTGATGTATGGGGATGAAGTTCTACTGGTAAAGTAGATATAGATTTTTTTTTCCACATCACCCTTAAGATATGATGTTTATTCTCATTGAGTTTTATATTATTTATAAATACATATTGTTATAACTTCTCCAAGTTGAGTGTGTTCAGTGACGCACAATGAGATCACAATTGATATCTCTTAAATATCTGAATAATACAGATACATTCCACTCAAGCCCAGGCAGCTTCTCAGACCTTGGCCTAAGCAGTGATCCCATAAAATATTTGTAGGGTGGGAACCTGATTGTTTCTGCATTTCTTCTTCAAAAAGCACTACAAAATTACTGTGCTCTCTAGGTGTGACACAAACTTCAGCAGGGAGTCTTGTCTTCCGCCACCCAATACGGTATTGCTTTTCTATATCCCATTGGTTTGAAATGGCCTAACAGAATGAAAAGGAAGGTAAAATTTATTCATACCTGCTAATTTCCCTTCCTTGAATCCTTCCCTGGAAAACAGCAGAGTTGGCCTTCTTTGGACTCTTCTTGTAAGTTGTTATAACATTGGTAGATTTGCCATAGTAGGGATATCAGTTCTGGTAACATACATACATAGTAACATAGTAGATGACGGCAGATAAAGACCCGAATGGTCCATCCAGTCTGCCCAACCTGATTCAATTAAAAATTTTTTTTTTTTTAATTTTTCTTCTTAGCTATTCCTGGGCATTAAACCTTTGATTATCCCAGGACAAGCAGGCAGGTATTCTCACTAGTGGGTGATGTCATCCGACAGAGCCCCGATGCGGACGTCTCACAAGCATACTTGCTTGAAGAAACTTCAGAAGTTTCGAGATGCCCGCACCGCGCATGCGCGAGTGCCTTCCTGCCTGATAGTCCGGGCGTGTCTTTTCTTTCCGCGGAGCTGAGAAGTTTTGCTTCAATTCTGCGCTAAGTGAACCCGTGTTCTTGCCTTCTAATCACTGCGGTTTTGGGTTATTTTACTCTTTATCGTGTGTTTTATTCATTCGATTTCTTATTTTAAAAAAAAAAATTTCTTCCGGAAATTCGACTGGGTAGGCCGCGTGGCTCAGGCCCTGCTCCTTCGATCTAGCGGCGGAGCTTTTTCGGCCTATGTCCCGGCCAATTACCGGTTTTAAAAAGTGCAGCAAGTGCCAGCGCGCAATTTCGTTGATGGACCCGCATTGACGCTGCCTGCAGTGTCTTGGTCCAGAACATATTCCGAAATCGTGCCGGCCTTGTTCCACTCTCACAGCACGTGCTTTTAAACGTTGCTGTTTTTTGTGGGAATCGATGTTCAAGATGGAAGCTGCTAAGGAACCTTCGACTTCAGCTTTGACCAGCGCTTCGCCTACACCTGCGAAGCCTTCCACTGCTCCTGCTACATTGGGTCTTCTGAAGCCGGCCTCCTTCGTTCCAGCTTCGACCCCGCCTCCAGTGCCTTCTTCGGTCTCCTCAGATCAGGTACCTCCTCAGACCATTCCCCCGGTGGTTATCAAAGTGCCGAAAGCTTCTAAGCCAAAGCACTTGACCACTCAGGACCGCGAAGACCGTTCAGGAGGTCCCACTTCGGGTGCGGCTCCCTCCTTGTCGGCTTCGTTGCGGTCGATTATGGAGGCTCAATTCATTGAGATTATGACCACAATGGGGCCAAAGTGGCTGGCTACGATCCAGGGTGATCAACCGGTTCTCCCTCGGGGGGGGGGGGGAGCCGCCCCCTCCTCCTCCTCCCCCTCGCCGCTCGCTCTCGCTGCTCGGGGAGGAGGAGCGACGCTCAGCAGCCGGTCCCTCGAGGCGTGCTTCGTTTAGTGACATGCCACCTCTGGAACCCATTACTCCTCCGGGCAAGGATGTTTGGAATCTCCCTTCGGGTAGTCGAAGCCCTGGGCATCGCCAGGAAGAGTTCTTCCGCACTCCCTATCAAGCATGGAATGTGGCTCGAGAGGCATCGAATCACCCGCCTCTTCGCTCTACTGCCTCCAGCCCCATCTACTCCTTGGAGGCTTCTGGGGATCAGTCTAAGCATCGCCAGTCCAGATCTCCGAGACACCGGGAGGGGCATCGGTCCAGGCATTCTTTGAGGCATTCCTCCAGGCATTCTACAGTATCGCCTCAGAAGAAGCTTCCTGGGGTGGGATATTCCTCTTCGGATGTCTCTCCCCCTCTGGGCTCGGAGTACGAGGATCCCTATGGCTCGTTCTCGCCCTGTCGATCACAGGTCTCCCTGGATCCCGAGGCTTCGACTTCGTCCAGCCCGTCCCGCCGGCCTGTGTTGGCAGACCAATTGTCCTTTTCGTCTTTCCTCAGGCAGATGGCGGATGATCTCGACATCACCTTGGACTCCGGTTCCCGATATTCCAAGGAATACCTGGATACCATGCATTTGCCTCATCCTCTTGCCGAGTCTCTTTGTCTTCCTCTGCACAAACTCCTCGACCAAACTTTCATGAGGTGCTTTGAGACACCGTACTCTATTCCTGTTGTTCCTGGCAAACTGGATGCCAGGTACCGAACGGTGCATCACAAGGGGTTCGAGGGCTCTCAACTCTCTCATCAAACCCTGTTGGTCGAGTCCTCCCTCAAAAGGTCTCATCCGTCCCAGGTGTATGCCTCGGTGCCTCTGGGCAGAGAGGGCCGGACAATGGATAAGTTTGGGAGGCGCATATACCAGAACTCGATGATGGCATCCAGAGTTCTCAATTACACTTTTCATTTTGCAACTTATTTGGAGTTCTTCCTGCCTGTGCTTCGGAAGTTTACATCTTACATCGAGTCTCAAGCTCGCTTTGAATTTGAAGAGGTGGTCGCCTCGCTGTCCCAGCTGCGCCTTCAACTGATGCAATCCTCCTATGATGCCTTCGAGCTCTCGGCATGAGCTGCTGCCTGCTCCGTGGCCATGCGTCGTTTGGCCTGGCTTCGGACCATTGACATGGACCCAAACCTCCAGGACAGGCTTGCCAACGTCCCCTGTGCGGGTGCAGATTTATTTGACGAATCTATTGAGACCGTGACGAAGAAGCTGTCAGACCATGAAAAATCCTTTCAATCCATTCTTCGTCCCAAGCCTAAGCCTGCGCAGTCTCGTCCTTCTCGACCACCCTTGATCTATCAGCGGCGCTATGCACCCAGGCAGGCTCCTGCTGCAAGACAACCAGCGAAGAGACGGCCTCCACAGAAGGCTCAGCAAAAACCTCAACCTTCTGCTGTCCCTAAGGCTCCTCAGCCTTGTTGACTCTCTGTTAGGGAGCATAACCAACACCGTTCTGCCATCCCCTGTTTTTCCCATCGGGGGTCGCCTCCATCATTTTTATCATCGATGGACGGCTATCACCACCGACCTTTGGGTCCTTACTATCATCAGGGAAGGATATTCTCTTCAGTTCCATCGGGTCCCCCCGGACCATCCTCCAGGAGAGTATCCTTCCAACTTGACCCAGACCGCCCTTCTTCTTCAGGAAGCTCAGGCTTTGCTCCGGCTTCAGGCCGTCGAGCCGGTCCCTGTGGACCAACACAACCGGGGGTTTTACTCCCAGTACTTCCTTGTTCCGAAGAAGACGGGCGATCTGCGTCCAATTCTGGACCTCAGGATCCTCAACAAGTTCCTGGTCAAGGAGAGATTTTGCATGCTGACCCTTGCTTCTCTCTACCCCCTCCTCGAGCAGAACGACTGGTTATGCTCTCTGGATCTAAAGGAGGCCTACACTCACATTCCCATTCATCCGGCCTCTCGCAGATTCCTCAGATTTCGGGTGGGACATCTACATCTGCAGTATCGAGTGCTTCCATTCGGCCTGTCCTCATCTCCCAGAGTCTTCACGAAGTGTCTGGTGGTAGTGGCCGCTGCACTCCGGAACCAGGGTCTTCAAGTATTTCCCTACCTCAACGACTGGCTCATCAAGGCCGCCTCGGCCACTGGGGTCATCTCGGCGACACTAACAACGATTTGGTTCCTGCAGAGTTTGGGCTTCGAGATCAACTTCCCAAAATCTCATCTGCAGCCTACCCAGGCTCTTCCCTTCATCGGGGCGGTTCTGGATACTATTCAACTACGAGCATTCCTTCCTCCACAGCGCCTGGATGCTCTTCTTCATCTCTGCCAGTCAGTGTCTTCTCGCCAGTCCATCTCAGCGAGACACATGATGGTTCTCCTGGGCCACATGGCCTCAACAGTTCATGTGACTCCTTTTGCCAGACTTCACCTCAGAATTCCTCAGTGGACCCTGGCTTCTCAATGGACACAGGTGTCAGATCCTTTGACTCGTCACATCATAGTCACTCCTGCTCTTCAGCAGTCTCTACATTGGTGGATGACCTCTTCAAATCTATCCAGAGGTTTGCTGTTTCACACTCCTACCCACCAAAAAGTTCTCACGACCGATTCCTCGACCTATGCATGGGGAGCTCATCTGGACGGTCTTCGCACTCAAGGCTTCTGGACCAGTGCGGACCGGCTGTGCCATATCAATCTTCTGGAACTCAGGGCGATCTTCTATGCTCTTCAAGCATTTCAACATCTGCTTCACGACATGGTGGTCCTCATTCGCACGGACAATCAGGTCGCCATGTATTATGTCAACAAGCAGGGGGGCACAGGCTCGGCCTCCCTCTGCCAGGAAGCTCTCAGAGTCTGGGATTGGGTGATTCGCCACAACATCTTCCTCAAAGCTGTCTACATTCAGGGGAAGGACAATGCCTTGGCGGACAACTTAAGTCGTCTCCTCCAGCCTCACGGATGGACCCTTCATTCCAGGCCCCTTCATCAGATCTTCTCTCAGTGGGGGACGCCTCAGGTAGACCTCTTTGCTGCCCCCCACAACTTCAAACTGCCTCAATTCTGCTCCAGGATCTACACTCCTCATCGCCTTGAGGCAAATGCCTTTCTGCTGGATTGGGGGAATTGCTTTCTATATGCGTTTCCTCCATTTCCTCTCATTCAAAAGACTCTGGTCAAATTGAAATCCGACCATGCCACCATGATTCTGATAGCTCCTCGGTGGCCCAGACAGCCTTGGTACTCCCTTCTACTTCAACTCAGCAGCAGGGAGCCGTTCCTTCTTCCAGTGTTTCCTTCACTGCTTACTCAGCAGCAAGGATCTCTACTCCATCCCAACCTGCAGTCTCTCCACCTGACAGCTTGGTTCCTCTCAACGTGACTCCCCATCAGTTTTCCAAGGCGGTGAGGGATGTGCTGCTACTAGAAAATGCTACTCCCAAAAATAGACTAGATTTTCTACCTGGTGTGTTTCTAATCGTAAGGAGCCTCAACGAGCCTCCCTGTCTTCTGTTTTGGACTATCTTTTGCACCTATCTCATTCTGGCCTCAAGTCTACATCGATACGAGTCCATCTGAGTGCAATTGCGGCTTTCCATCAGCCTCTGCAAGGGAAACCTCTCTCTGCTCATCCTGTGGTTTCCAGATTTATGAAAGGTCTTTTCCATGTCAATCCTCCTCTCAATCCTCCTCCAGTGGTTTGGGATCTCAACGTTGTCCTTTCTCAACTTATGAAACCTCCTTTTGAGCCTCTCAACAAGGCTCCGCTGAAGTTTCTCACTTGGAAAGTGGTTTTTCTGGTTGCCCTCACTTCTGCTCGCAGGGTCAGTGAGCTTCAGGCCTTGGTGGCGGATCCTCCTTTCACAGTATTCCATCATGACAAGGTGTCCTTCGCACTCATCCGAAATTCCTGCCTAAAGTGGTCTCTGAATTTCATCTCAACCAATCCATAGTTCTTCCTGTGTTTTTTTCCAAAGCCTCATTCTCATCCTGGAGAATCAGCTCTTCACTCTGGACTGTAAACGTGCTTTGGCTTTCTACCTGGATCGCACCAAACCACACAGAACTGCTCCTCAACTTTTCGTCTCCTTTGATCCGAACAAGTTGGGACGACCTGTATCGAAGCGTACCATCTCCAACTGGATGGCGGCTTGCATCTCTTTCTGCTATGCCCAGGCTGGATTACCCCTTCCCTGTAAAGTCACAGCCCATAAGGTCAGAGCAATGGCGGCCTCTGTAGCCTTCTTCAGATCGACACCGATTGAGGAGATTTGTAAGGCTGCCACTTGGTCCTCGGTTCATACATTCACCTCTCATTATTGTCTGGATACTTTCTCCAGACGGGATGGACAGTTTGGCCAAACAGTATTACAAAATTTATTCTCCTAAGTTGCCAATTCTCCCACCATCCCATTGAGGTTAGCTTGGAGGTCACCCACTAGTGAGAATACTTGCCTGCTTGTCCTGGGATAAAGCAATGTTACTTACCGTAACAGTTGTTATCCAGGGACAGCAGGCAGCTATTCTCACATCCCACCCACCTCCCCTGGGTTGGCTTCTCTGCTAGCTACCTGAACTGAGGAGACACGCCCGGACCATCGGGCGGGAAGGCACTCATGCATGCGCGGTGCGGGCATCTCGAAACTTCTGAAGTTTCTTCAAGCAAGTATGCTTGTGAGACGTCCACATCGGGGCTCTGTCGGATGATATCACCCGCTAGTCAGAATAGTTGCCTGCTGTCCCTGGATAACAACTGTTACGGTAAGTAACATTGCTTTCTTTAGCAATAGCCTCAATGGTTGCAGCCTGCTTCTTGCCCTTATACCAGTGATATCACTGGAACTTTTCAGAATTTCTACCTCCATCTGCTGGTAAGGGGACATAGCCTATTGGTTTAGACTGGTATGGCAAGACATAAGGAGAGGAAATTTAGTTGTATGAATAAATTTCACCATAGTTGTCTTACTCATATTCTTATTTATTTTGGGTTTAGCTTATGGTTTTGCTTTGGTAGCTAAAGACAAGTAAAATTCAGGTTCAAATGGTATTTCTCCATTTCTAGAATGTTTGCATTTTGTGGCGGGTGGAGTGACTTGCCTTAGATCAAAGTGAGTGTTAGGGGGATTTGAACCCTGGCTTCTTGGTTCTCTGGCTGCAGCTCTTTCATAACCCATGTAAATGTTTTTGTTTTATTAATGACTTACTGTAACAGAACATGTAGTGCTTGCCTCAGAGTGTTGGGAGTCTCCATCATATTGATAAAACTGGAGCCATAATATTGCTAGTCAAATGATAGACCATCATATGGCACTGGTGCTAGTATAAAAGTATGTTTTATAAAAGAAGTATTTTAAAATAGGTTAACCAATCTGCTGGGAAGCTCAGTCGGATCTTTTGTTTTCAAGTTTGTAGAGATCTGAAATTAACTTCCTGACTCCATTAGGCTTTTAGGCCTGCTGCAATTATTTCGTAAATTCCTGAAAACTTTGTTGTTCTCGCAATTTTTAAATGGTTTAACTACAGCCTCAACGAAATGATAATATAGTTATTTTTCTTATGCTTTTCTTATGTACTTTAGTTTTTAGTTAGTTCTTCCTTCTCTTATGTTTTCTGCTATGTACTCTAGTCTTAATTATATGTGAACCGAGTCGAACTCCACTGAGAGATGACCTGGTATATAAACCAAAGATTAGATTAGATTATTTTTCATGAGGTCTGTTCTTGGAAGATACTATATTGACTAGCATGCAAATATGTTTTATTTTTTAGCATAAAATTTAATTTTTTTTGTTTAATTGTAGTGGCCTTATGGAGACATTTGCAGTATCACTCCTGTTGGAAAGGGACAGGGCATGGAATTCAACCTGACGTTTCGGAAGGGAAGTGGAAAAAAAATCTGAAACTTTAAAGTTTTCCACAGAACACAGAACAGAACTACTTACAGAAGCACTGGTGAGATATTTCTAGAATTAAGGTAGCTGGAGGCTCAGTTACTTGAAAGTGTCACTACATATTTTGTTTATTCCATGTTAGGTTGTACTTTGCTTGAAACTATAAGAGGATTATTTTATAAAGCTCCTTAATACTCAGATATTGTTTGAGTGTTTGAAAGCATTGTAAATTTTACATTAATAGTATTTTTATATACACTAACGTGCACAGTGCCCACCAAGTATATTTTTTATATATATATATATATATATATATATATATATATATATATATATATATATATATGTGTGTTGCAAATGTACCATTTATTTGTGTATTATGGACAATGAGTTGTAAATCTTCACAGATGATGGAATAGAGGTGTAGAGTGGGGATAGGCTCTCACTGAAGGTGATGAGGGTATCCCCAGAGTCAATGCATAAAAGAAAGACACTTGTGTTCAGAAAAGGGGAACACAGCAAAATGAGTGCCATAAAAGCAGGCTATAAGTTTTAAAAATAATTTTATCACTTTTATTCAAAATGTATAGAGGGGAAGTGGACAGACGGTGGTTTGGGGATGCTAGCTCGGGGTGGGGGTGGGGGCTTTTTTTAATAGGACAGATGATGTGTGTTTAAGTTACACAGAACGTCTGTTCCATTAAAAACAAAAGCAGAAGCCCTGACAGCAGAGACAGGAGACTGCTTCCCCTGCCACTACTGTTAGGACTCTGCACATGTGTCAGTCGCTCACTGAGCGATTGAGTTGGCAGGTTTGCGTGCAAATCATTTGCATATAAACTTGATAGTGAATCAATTGCTGTTGGAAAATCAGCCAGAGAATCGACCAACAGTGATTGAGTCGCTATCTTCAGTGAATCTAGCCCCAAGTGACAAGGGTTGAAGTGTCTGTGATTAACTGTCGTAATACTAAGTGTCGTGGGATTAACTATTTTAGATCCAGTGCAAACAGATAAGGGCCATAGTGAACTTATTCATAGACCCACTGCAGAGGGAAATAAGCCACCGAAGTTGATGAAAAAGTTGAGGATTAACGACAATTAAAGTGGACTCTTCAGATAATAATGAAGCAATGTACTGTTACTTTTATGCTGCAAACCCTTCATTTAAATTTAGTTTTACCAAGAAGGCCCACAAAAGATGGAGGAGAGAGGAACCATTGCCACAGGAAAGTCACAAAAAGCAACCAAAGCAAATTTAAGATCTCTGATTTTAAAGATCAAAGTAAAGAACTATGTGGCTGACATCTTAAAACAATTGAGAGTTTCTGAGTAAAGAGAGAGAGAGGATATCTTAGAGGAGGCTTCAGAAGAAAAGTATATCGAGAGGGAAATAGAGGAGCCTTAGGAATAATGCCAAATGGTGCAGAGAGAGGGGAATCTGAAAAGGAGTACCTGAAGGAAGACTGATGCACAAGGAGGAAGGTATTTGGAAAGGAATGCAAGAAGGGCAGAAGCAAAGTGAAGCAATCCAGAAAGGAACTTAAGAAGAAAAATTTGAGAGAGAATACTTACAACAGGGTACTAGAAGAAAGGCTGAGGTAGAGCTAGAGAGAGAGCTGGAAATGCAAGAAAGCAAAATAAATGAAGGATAGCTAAAGAGTAAGAAGAAAGGCAGGTAAGAGACTCGGAAGTGGAGGAATTAACAGTTGAGCTCTAGCCTATTTGAAAAGAGGTGAATATTCTAGACTCCAGGAGAGGGAAAGATTACCCATATTGAATGAAACATGTAAGGTGTACAAGGTGAATAAGGCTATAATCTGTATAAAGGACACTGGAAGAATGGATGTCCAAATGGTAGATGAAATTTAATGTGGACAAATGCACTGATGCACATTGAGAAGAATAACCCAAATCATAGTAACAAGATGCTAGGGTGCACCTTGGGGATTAGCGCCCAAGAAAGATCTGGGTGTCATTGTAGACAGTACGACGAAGCCTTCCACCCAATGTGTGGTGGCGGCCAAAAATGCAACCAAGAAGCTAGGAATTACTAAAAAAGGAATGGTTAACAAGACTAAGAATATTATAATGCCTCTGTATTGCTCCATGGTGCAACCTCATCTGGAGTACAGTGTTCCCCTGCTCATTCGCGGTCTGCTCCGACCGCCTCTTCCTGTAGTAAAGTCAGGCTACACCAATCAGGAGCTGTGTGGCAAAGCAGCTCCTGATTGGTGTAGCCCGACTTTACTACAGGAAGAGGTGGTCAGAGCAGACCACGAGTGATTTTCTTCACCCGCCGGTGCTCCAGCTGCTCTCTCCTGCCTCCCCTGCCTTTTGACAGGAACCCCTGCGAATTTCGGGGGAGTACTGTATTGCTTTTAATTCTGGTTACTTTATCTCAAGAAAGATATAGCGGAACTAGAAAAGATTCAAAGAATAGCAACCAAGATGATAAAGAGGGTGGAATTCTTCTCAAATGAGGAAAGACTAAAAAGATTAGGGCTCTTCTGCTGGGAAAAGAGACAGCTGAGGGGAAGCTAATGCATGCCCTGGGATCAGTAGCATGAAATGTTGCAGCAATTTGGGTTTTTGCCAGGTACTTGTGGCCTAGATTGACCAGTGTGGAAGCAGGATACTGGACTAGATGAACTATTGTTCTGACCCAATATGGCTATTATGACGGATGACAAAAGCAAAATTGAAGGCAAGATGGAAAGGGGACAGGGCAAGAATGAAGGGGACACCGATGAAGACAGAGGCAATAGCAAGGATGACAAAGGCAAAATTGAAGGCAAGATTGAGGGGGACAATGGCAAGAATGAAGGGGACAAAGGCAGAATTGGAGGCAAGATTAAGGGGGATAAAGGCAAGAATGAAGGGGACAAACTATCTCAGTCAGAAAACATTCCGTGCAAAAAGATAGAATGGACAGCCATGTATGTTAATGCCTGTAGCTTGGGCAACAAAATGCTGGAACTTGAAACGGAAATGAGAAACGCCGACCTCGATGTAGTGGCGATATCAGAAACATGGTTCTTGGAGTCCCACGGATGGGATACGGTCATAACAGGATATAACTTACTCCATCGAGACATAGAGGGCAAATCAGGCGGAGGAGTAGCTCTGTACATTAGAGATGACATCAAAGTAACTAATATCACAGACATCAAGTATACGGGAGAATCCCTCTGGGTGAACCTTGCCAAGGGCAATAACAAATGCCTATATCTTGGTGTTGTATACAGACCACCAAGACAAAAGGAGGATGCCGACGACGAACTAATGGATGACACAGAGACCATCACACTGCGTGGAGATACAGTGCTGGTGGGAGACTTTAATATGCCTGATGTGGACTGGAACAAACCTTGCGCTACAACCGGCGGCAGTAAGAGGCTACTTGCCTCCATGGAAGGAGCATACCTCAAGCAGATGGTATTGGAATCCACCAGGGACCAGGCAATCTTGGACCTGCTGCTTACTAATGGTGACAGTGTCACAGAGGTATCGGTGGGAGACACCTTGGCATCCAGCGACCACAACATGGTTTGGTTCCACCTCAAGAAAGGAACCACTAGGCCAAACACATCGACTAAGGTCCTAAATTTTAAGGGAACTAACTTTCAGGACATGGGGGACTACGTTTACAAAGTGCTGCAAAACCAAAGCACAACAGACAAGGTAGAGGAACTATGGTCGACTCTAAAATCTACCCTGCAAGGAGCAACCAACATATACATCAAAACCAAGAGCAAACGACGCAGAAAAAATAGACCACAGTGGTTCTCCGCGGAGATCTCAGAATTAGTAAGGCAAAAGAAAAAAGCTTTTGTAAACTACAAACAATCACAACGACCCGAAGCTAAAGAAACTTATCTGGCTAAAGCCAGAAAAGTTAAAACGACAGAGAGGCTAAACTACGTATGGAAGAAAACATAGCTAGGCAAGTAAAGGAAGGGGAGAAATCCTTTTTTAAATATGTTAGCGATAGGAAGAAGAACACAAGCGGTATTGGGCGCCTAAAGAAATCTGACGGCAACTTTACAGACTCGGACGCAGACAAGGCAGAAATACTCAACAACTCCTTCTGTTCAGTCTTCACCTGCGAAGCACCAGGATCCGGTCCTCAGCTACAGACAAAGGGGAATTTGGAGGACCCATTCCGGGACATGGAGTTTACTGAGAGCGAAGTCTACCATGAATTATCGAAATTAAAAGTAAACAAAGCTATGGGCCCGGACGATCTACACCCTAGAGTACTTCGAGAACTGAGGGATGTCCTGGCAGAGCCGTTAGCTGTGCTCTTCAATCTTTCCCTGAGTGAGGGAAAAGTTCCCCTGGACTGGAAAACTGCCAATGTTATCCCACTCCACAAAAAGGGATGCAGGTCAGAAGCTGAAAATTATAGACTGGTGAACTCATGGAGAAGTTGATCATGAACAGATTAGAGACATTTCTAGATGATGAAAGATTAAGGGATCCCCACCAGCATGGTGATAAGCTTCTTTGACTAGGTAACGAAAAAACTGGATGAGGATGAGTCCCTAGATATCATGTATTTAGACTTTAGCAAGGCTTTTGATAGTGTTCCACACCGTAGGTTATTGAACAACATGTACTCGTTAGGACTAGGAAAAACACTGACAGCATGGGTACAAGACCGGCTTAGCGGCAGACTTCAAAGAGTAATGGTGAACGGTATCGCCTCAAAAATGTCAAAGATGACCAGCGGAGTGCCACAGGGCTCGGTCTTGGGCCCAATGCTATTTAATATCTTTATTAGGGATCTCACTCAGGGACTTCGAGGCAAAATTACATTATTTGCTGATGATGCAAAACTATGCAACATTGTGGGCAGAGCAATCAGGCCCAGCACTATGGAGAAGGACCTGCTTTTGTTGGAACAATGGTCCAGTACTTGGCAACTAAACTTTAATGCCAAAAAATGTAAAGTAATGCACCTTGGGAGCGGAAACCCATGCAGAACATACACCTTGAACGGTGTAAACTTAGTGAGAACCACTGTAGAAAGGGACTTGGGAGTTCTTATCCGAGAAGATATGAAAGCTGCCAATCAGGTGGAGAAAGCTTGAAGGCTAGACAAATCTTGGGCTGCATCAGAAGGAGCTTTATCAGCCGAAAGCCTGAAGTCATACTATCGTTATACAGATCCATGGTGAGACCTCACCTGGAGTACTGTGTCCAGTTTTGGAGGCCATATTATGAAAAAGATGTGAAGAGAATGGAGTCGATCCAGAGAATGGCCACTAGGATGATCTCAGGACTTAAAGACATCCCATATGAAGAACGTCTGACCAGACTGCGCTTATATTCTCTCGAGGAGCGCAGAGAAAGAGGGTACATGATAGAAACATTCAAATATATCACGGGTCGCATTGAAGTGGAGGAAGAATTATTTTTTCTTACAGTCCCACGGCAACAAGAGGGCATCCGCTAAAACTTAAGGGGGGAAGATTTCATGGTGACACCAGGAAATACTTATTCACCGAACGGGTGATTGATCGATGGAATAAACTTCCACCCCAGGTGATCGAGGCTAGTAGCGTACTCAACTTCAAAAGTCGATGGGACAAACAGGTGGGGGTGCTACAGAGTTATGCATAAAAGATGGGTACACCAGGGAGGGAGGGTTCTTGAATGGGCAGACTTTTTGGGCCGCCGGCCCTCTTCTGCCATCATATTCTATGTTTCTATGTTATGTTCTTAAGTATCGTAAGAATATAAGAATTACCATACTGAGACAGACCAAAGGTCCATCAAGCCCAGCATCCTGTTTCCAACAACAGAGGCCAACCCAGATCCCCAAGTAGCAAAACAGATTTTATGCTGCTTATCCTAAGAATAAGCTGTGGATTTCCCCAAGCCATCTCAATAATGGCCTATGGACTTCTCTTTTAGGAAATTATCCAAACCTTTTTTTAGGTTGTAACAATTTTTATTGACATGAAAAAAGAAAGGCACGCATTAGTGAATACAGCAACAGCAAATGCCAGCACAGAGAAAAAGATACAGTGGTTGCATAAACAAAGACAATCATACAGAAGCATGTCAAAAATACCAGCCCTGAAAAATACCCAACCTCCTCAAAATCCCGCCTCCCCCAACCCACCCCCATCAGCACCCCCCCGCCCCCCTAAGGAAGTGGAACGCCCGACATAGAAAAGCACAAACCAAATTCCCCCCCCCCAGGGTCTGGACTCTGATGACCCTAGGACAACAAAACCACCTAGGCATTCCCCTCCCTCTAAACAGAACCCCTCCAACCCTTCCACAAACCCCCCCAAACCCCAGAGCAGAGAGATGTCGAGATCCAGAACTAGCCAGGAGAAAGCCGCTTCAAGTCAAGGTGTTCAGAAGAAGGCCACGTCCCCTAGGAGACAAAGAATCGACATAAGGATCCCAAATCAACAAAAAGCTCCACCGACGCTTAAGGAAACCCCCCACCTCCCGGGCCTCCTGAAGAACTAACTCATGAAGAAGAGCTCTCAAATGCCAAAAAGTCGGAGGATTCGAGGAGGTCCACTGCTGCATGATACGACGACGGGCCAGGAGACACACCTTACGACACAGCCAGCGAGCTCCCGGAAGCAAGGAACGAAAAGCTCCCGGTAAATCCAGTACCACCTGCTCAACCGTGCACTCTACCGACGTCTCCAAAAGCGAGCTCAAATAAGAGATAACCTCAGCCCAAAAAGCCTGAGTACACCAATTCCACAAAGCATGTGCAAACGTGTTCGGATCCCGACCACATTTGAGACACAGGGGAGAAGCAACACCACCAAATTTAAATAGTTGAGCTTGGGTGATATACCCTCTATACAAAATACGAGCATAACATTCCTGCAACACGGCTCATCGGATTAAACGCGGCAAGCCCGCCAGATTCTGGGAAACCTCCCAAGAAGCAAGGTCCAGATGGAGTTCCGAGGCCCAGCTATCCTGAACCCCCAGACAGTTCCTAGGAGCCTTAAAAGGAAGCAAAGCCCGATATAAAGCGGACACCGAAGTCTGAAAAGGCTCAACCTGGGCATACAGATCCCTAATACGAGCCCCCAACGGGTGCTGAAGGGCAATCCGGGGAAGCGTGAGAATATAATGTTTAACTTGACAGTAAGCGAAAGTGTCCCCCCAGCATCACCCCAACCGCTCCCTCAAATCCGCTAAAGTTCTCAGGTCCCCATCGACGGTCAGCAGATGTTCTACCAAAAAAAATCCCAACGTTTTCCAACGACGGAAACTCGAATTGTCCGAGCCAGGTACAAAATCCGGATTGCCCATCAGGGGCAACAGAGAAGACACCCGCGGGTCCCCCCCCAGGCGCCTAACCAGACCCTCCCACGCATGGAAGCCAAAAGAATTGAGCCCCGAACCTCCCGTGGCAAGGCCCCCCCCAGGCATGTGAAGCAAGGCAAGGAGAGAATACGGGGCGTACAGAAGAGTCTCAAGCGAGGTGGGGGTATATTGAGAATCCCCAAACAACCAATCCTTAAGATGTCGCAAAAGACATGCTATATTATATAAACCAAAATTCGGAATACCAAAACCTCCCTGCTGCCACCCCCCCACCAGTAGATCATAACGCAACCGAGGTTTCCTCCCACGCCAACAAAACCTAGCCAAAACCCGTCGCAGGCTCCGCAAGTCTTTCTTGAGAAGACGCAGTGGGAGGATCCTGAGTACGTAGAGCCACTGGGGAAAAATGACCATTCGAATCACCGCCACGCGCCCCAACAAAGAAAGGGGGAAATCCTTCCAACGATCTAACTGCTGCGACGTGCTATCCAAAAGCGCCCCGACATTCAAAGAATAAAGACGACCAAGAGAAGCCGTGAGCCGAATCCCTAGATAACAAAAGGAATCCGTCGCCCAACGCAGCGGAAATGAAGCCCCCCAGTTATTCCGCAAGGCAGGCGAAGTGGACAAAGCCTCCGACTTCCCCAAGTTCAGACGAAGACCCGCGAAGTCCCCATACTCCTGAATCGTTTCCAATAACGCCGGCAACGAGCGCTGCGGGTCCGTAAGATGAACAAAGAGATCATCCGCGAAAGCCGCCACCTTAAAACAAAGGGAACCAAAAGAAACCCCCTGCACCTCAGGAGTCAAATGGATCGCACGCAACAGGGGATCTAAAGTGAGAATAAACAAAAGCGGGGACAAAGGACAACCCTGTCTCGTTCCGCAGGAGATATCAAACAACGAAGAGCTGCAACCGTTCACCATAAGGGCCGCTGTTGGAGAAGCATACAAGGCCCTCAACGCCGAAACAAAACGGCCCGCAAACCCATACTTGGCCAAGGTGGCAAATAAAAAATCCCAACGCACCCGGACAAAGGCTTTTTCTGCGTCAAAGCTGACCATAAGCGAAGGCAGTTGGCGGCGTGCACAAAATTCCAAAGAGGCCAGAATGCGTCTCAAATTCTTCTCGACCGAACGGCCCCGCATAAACCCAACCTGAGCCTCATGAAGAAGCTCAGGAAGAACACCAGCCAATCGATTGGCCAGAACCTTAGCCAAGATCTTCCCTGCTCACAATTGAGCAGGGAAATAGGGCGATAGGATTCCACCCTGGCGGGGTCACGCCCCGGCTTAGGCAGAACTATGATTTGAGCCAAGTTAAGATAAGCCGGCATAGCCTCCGCATCCACCATGACATTGAACATAGCCGTAAACTGCGCGACAATATCTACCCGCAACAACTTATAAAATTCCGCCCGAAAGCCGTCAGGGCCCGGCGTCTTCAAAGTCGGGCTTTGACGAATAACCGAATCCACCTCCGCTTCTGACAATGGAGCATTCAGCGTCTCCAACTGGGCCGGGTCCAAACCAGGTAAATCCAAAGAGTCCAAATACAGCTCCCCCGGGAGACCGTGCGCCGAAGGCTCTGCATATAGCTCAGCATAATAGTCCCGAAAAGCCTGACAAATGTCCGCATCAGCCGTAATAGGCCTGGAGTCCGAAGATGTAAGGGCTACTATTTTCTGTCTGCTCTCTCTGTGAGAAATCAAACGAGCTAAGAGGCGACCGCATTTGTTACCATAAGCATAAAGACGATATTTGTAATAGGCCAGACTCTTAGCTGCCCGCTGGTGAAGTTTCTCATTCAAAGCGACCTGCACGTCCAACAAGGCCTGCCGGTTGACATCAGTGGGCTGACGGCCATACGCTCGACGAAGAGTCCCCAGCAGCCGGGACAAACGAAGAATTTCCCGATCCCGATTCCTCTTCGCTTGCGAAACATAACTAATAATATGCCCACGGAGAACCGCCTTAGCGGTTTCCCAAAAAAGAACAGGGTCCTCCCTGTGCTGATCATTATGAAAGCAATAATCTTTCCAGCGCGCCACCAACGAATCATAGAACTTGGGGTCCTGGCCAAGCCAAAGAGGGTATCTCCATTGACAGGACTGTGAGGACTGCCCCGGGGGCGTCCACTCCAACCACACCCAAGCGTGATCCAAAATCGCGTAGGGACCAATCTCCGCTCACTCCACCTGAGAAAAAACAGCCCGTGAAAGAAGCAAGTAGTCAATACGGGACTGCGTGGAATGCGCCCGTGACATATGAGTAAAGTCTTTCTCAGTCGGGTGTAAAATCCTCCAAACGTCCTCCAACTCCAAGAACTGACAGAAGGAGGGGAGCTCCCTACCATCCTGAGCCCGACGATTAGGGACCGCAGTAGTATCCAAACCTTTTTTTAAACCCTGCTAAGCCAACGGATTTCACCATATTCTCTGGCAATGAATTCTAGAGTTTCACTACATGCATAGGAAATCCAACAGAACAGCACTTTATTAAAAAAAAAAAAAAAAAAAAAAAAAGTGACAATGGAGAATGGTATAGAAAAACTTGGAAAATGGTAAAAAAAACTTAGACATGCAGCTGCAAAGGTCAAAAATATACATCAGGCATGGATGTTGTTCAAAAATACCATCCTGGAACCCAGTCTAGATATATTCCATGTTTTAAAAAAGAAGGAAGGAAGACCAAATGGCAACCGGTGTGGTTAACGAGTGAGATGAAGGAAGCTATTGGAGCCAAAAGAAAGTGGAAGAAGAATCAGACTGAAAATAATTGTAAACAGCACAAGGAATATCAAGTCAAATGCAAGGTGCTAATAAGGAAGGCAAAGAGAGACCTTGAAAAGAAGTTTGCGCTGCAAGCAAATACGGTAAAAACTTTTTTTTGAAGTTAAGTGCTGTATTGGATTTCCTGTGAAACTTATTCCAAGGACTATATCAAATCTGGTCATGTGATCACTGTTATCAGGCAGCCTCAGCACCTTTACCTCCTGCACCATTTCCTGTGCTGCACTAAGAACTAGATCTAGAATTGCTTCACCTCTTGTTAGTTCCTGAATTAGCTGCTCCATAAAGCAAGGAAGTTTATCTCCCTAGGATGCCCTGATGTTACATTCACCCAGTCAGTATCGGGGTAGTTGAAATCACCTATTATTATTGTGTTATCCAGTTGATTAGCTTCCCTAATTTCTGATGACATTTCAGCATCTGTCTGCTCATCTTGGTCAGGTGAGCACTAGTACTCTCCTATCACTATTCTTTCCCCCCTTCTACCCTACCCATAGGGATTCCAAAGTGTGTTTCTGCTCATGTAGAATTTTCAGTCAATTAAGGCTCCCCTTAACATATAACGCTAGGCCTCCACGATTCAATCCACCTTATCGGTAAGATGTAGCTTGTACCCTGGTATGACAGTGTCCCTTTGGTTATCTTCTTTCCACCAGGTCTCAGAGAATGCCTATTATATCTTTTCATTTAGTGCAGGGATCTCAAAGTCCTTCCATGAGGGGTGCAATCCAGTTGGGTTTTCAGGATTTCCCCAATGAATATGCATTGAAAGCAGTGCATGCACATAGATCTCATGCATATTCATTGAGGAAATCCTGAAAACCCAACTGAATTGCAGCCCTCAAGGAGGGACTTTGAGACCCCTGATTTAGTGCAATATATTCCAACTCTCCTATCTTGTTTCTTAGAACATAAGAACATAAGAATTTGCCTCCACCAGGTCAGACCAGAGGTCCATCCTGCTCAGCGGTCCGCTCCCGCAGCGGCCCTTCAGGTCTATCACCTGTGCTGTGGTCCCTGACTATTCCTATAACCTACCTCAACTCCTATCTGTACCCCTCAATCCCCTTATCGTCTAGGAATCTATCCAAACCTTCTTTGAAGCCCTGTAATGTGCTCTGTCCTATCACGGCCTCCGGAAGCGCGTTCCACGTGTCCACCACCCTCTGGGTAAAACAGAACTTCCTAGCGTTTGTTCTAAACCTGCCCCCTTTTAATTTCTCCGAGTGCCCCCTTGTACTTATGGTTCCCCACAGTGTGAAGAATCTGTCCCTGTCTACCTTTTCTATGCCCTTCAGGATTTTGAAGGTTTCTATCATGTCTCCTCTAAGTCTACGCTTTTTAGGCTTCTGGCATTTGCATACAAACATTTCAAACAATGTATAAAAAACCAAAACTTAAATGAACACATTTGTTGATGTGTTGCTGATGCTTGGATGGCAACTCTGGCTGTAAAGAACTAAGGCCAGTGCCAGGCACACTTGAAAACAGTCAGTGGCAAGATAATTTGGGGTGGGCTGAAGTGGAATTTGACAGCAGTTCCAGTGGCTTGAATGTAAGGATAATGCTAGATGGACTTATATGGTCTGTGTCCCAGAAATACTAAAGAAAGATCAGGATCAAGTATTTTATATCACTTTTGTTGTTGGTTTAATTATGAATTGATAATGAGTGTGACTGTTCAGGTCTTGATCTGCTGTAAAAAAATTTTTGCTAATAATTTTTATGAGAACTTCTGCATAGGTCAGTATCGCATTTAAACTTCATTCTGCAAGTTTTTAATTTCATTTTTTTTCCCCCAGCGATTCAGAACAGACTTTGCTGAAGGAAAAATCACAGGAAGGGTAAGTATTTTGCTTATCTTTGTCAGTTCCATGTTTGATTTACCTGTTTGGTAAATGTCACAAAAAGCAAACCCTCTGATTGACACTTCATTTTCAGGTTTTTGGGTACTTTAACCTTAGAAGCCTAGGAACTGTAGGATCTCTCAGTGAAGTGTGTTCATATTTTTAAACATATCGTGTAATCTGCAATTTCAGTGTTGGAGCATTTTTGCCCTGGTGATAGTACTGGTGTTGAAGTCTCCTAATAGCCCTTCGTATACACTGTAGTGCACTACAAATAACTCTGGCTCATTGTTTAATCTTTGTAAACTTATTTAATGTTCCTTTTGTCTTTGCCTCATCAACTGATAAAAAATACAGATCCTTACACAACACATTGATTTGGCTATGAGTAGCCGTAATTTTCATAATAATTCCTAGGACCTTTCTAAAGAAATGAAGTGAAAATAGAGGGTTTGTGTAACACCCTACTATTGATAGATTAGAAACAAACTAAGGGCTCCTTTTATCAAGCCGCGCTAGCGGGGTTAGTGCGCATGACTTTTAATCACGCGCTAACTCCTGCGCTGGCCAAAAAACTACCGCTTGCTCAAGGCAGGCGTTAGCGGCTAGCGCAGCCAGCGGTTTAACGTGCGGTATTACGTAATTGTGGGGTGGGGGGTGTTAGTGATTCTTAAGTGCCAAAATTCTGACAGTGGCTATCTTGGATTTTTAGCAAGTTTCCTGCAACCCCAAATCTGCTTTTTTGCCTTAAAACTTGTTGGGATGGAGTTCTTGGGCTTTCTTATCCCAATTCAATGCTAGGGTTGTGCAAATTCTGCATCTCAGGAGTGACCTTGCACCACATGCCATGCAGCATGGAACGGGGAGGTGGGAGCAGCCAGCTTAACCTCCCGTATGCGTTCTCAACTAGTTGAAAGGGTGGCTAGCCCGCTGGGATGCACTTTTCTTTTTTCAGGGCCTGGAAACTATGACTGTTCTGCACAAAAGGACATGGGTGCTCTGCAGCCCAAGAAATGCAAACTACTCATCTCAGGGTGACTCTTTGCTTCCTGGTATGGTTTTCTCTTCAGAATTCATCAATTTAATGTGGAAAGCCTTTTAGGAGAGCTGTGCTCCTTCTTTGAGGACCCAACTGCATCTCAGACTTGATATGTCAGGGCATAGCTCCCCAAGGGACATCTACTTCGCAGTCTGCCAATGTCCAGGACTTGAGAGACCTTTTTGCAGGGGCTATGGATGATGATGATACTCTCCTTATTCCCTTATTGTCCACGAATGCGCCTCCCGTAGCGGAGGAGCCTGGATCGCAGGCTGGCATCTTAGATTCTGTTATGGCTTTGGATCCTGAAAATGACCCCATGGTTCAGTGCTTATTTAAGCCCACTGTCATGCCGGATCTCATTTCAAAGTCTTTGCACGAGTTAAATTTAGACTCCCAGCCAGCTCCTTCTGCCTTCTCCTCCCTCATATGTGGAGTGAGAGTTCGGTCCTCTATATTTCCCTAGCATCTGGACATTAATATCTTGGAGCAATGGGATTCTCCATAAGGGTCTCTGCAGATAGCGAGAGCAATGTCTTAGCTGTATCCTATGGCACAGGAGTGCTTAAAGTGGATTCCTTGGTTGCACAGGTTACTAAGTGCACCTCCCTTCCGAGTGAAGGCAGTGTGGTGCTCAAGGATATGCAGGACTGCCAAGTAGATGTGGTTCTCAAGAAGCTTTTTGAGGCGGTGGCTTTAGGAGTCAAAGCTGCCTCAGCAGTGTCCTTTGTTACACATGTCTGTCTTTCCAGGCTGTGTACTTTGAAGCATGAAGGTAGTGAACCACCCTCTCAGCTCCTTTTATCTGGTGTGGAATATGTAGTGGACGCTCTATGACATTATTCGTGTCATGGGTAAATGATCAGTTTGTTCAGTCTCTGCTCGTAGAATACTCTGGATTAGACAGTGGGCTGGAGCTTCCACATCTAAAGCTACACTCAGTAGACTCTTTTTCAAGGGACAATTGTTATTCAGTAAGGGTCTGGACAACCTCATGAACTCTAGAGGACAATTGTCCCAAGACTCTGCCTGACAGAAGACCTAGAGCCTCTAACGCAGTGATTCTTAACCTTTTTTGAGTCACGGACCCCTTTAAGAATCTGATGAAAGCTATGGACCCCCTTCTCTAGAAATATTCACATAAACACAACTTTGTATGCAATGAATATAATGTACATTATTTATTGAGATTTTATTCTCATACATATATGACTTATACAATCTAAAACAAACACTCCTGTTTTAATGCAAAAAGTAATGGCCACTCATAATTATGAAATACAATCTTCTTGTGCAAATTAAAATACTACCACTACTACTCCTCTCTTGTTATCTGCGAGATAAATCAACAGTAACAGGCTATATACTTCATTGTGCCAAGGAAAGGCTCCGATGATTGGAGGCCCATTCTGGACCTTACGAAAATGCAGTGCTCAGAATTCCATACTGTCTCATGGAGACAGTTCGATCTGTCATAGCGGCAGTGATTTGAGAGAGTTCCTAACCTCGTTGGATCTGATGGAGGCCTACTTTTCCTATTCCTACTTTTCCTATATTCCTATTTTCCCAGACCATAGAAGGTTTCTCAGGTTTCACGTCCTGGAGAATCATCATCGATTCTCAGCTCTGCCTTTCGGCCTGGTTGACAGCTCCTCGCACTGTCACCAAAGTGATGGTTGTGGTAGCAGCTTACCTACCAAAGATGGGGCTGCAAGTACATCCGTACCTGGATGGTCAGGGCTCCCTCGTTGTTTGAGGGTCAGCGCACAGTAGATTAGATGATACGAGTCCTGGAGAACCTGGGTTGAATTGTGAATTACCAAAAGAGCAATTTGACTCTGACTCAATCCCTCGAGTACATGGGAGCTCTGTTTGACACAGCTGTCGGCTGCATCTATCTTCCAGAGGCATGCAGACAGAAGCTTTGCTCTCAGATTTTGCGTGTCCTTGACAAGTCAGCTCTGTCAAGCATGAGACTGTCTTCAAGTCCTGAGTTCCATGGTGGCACACGGATGTGTTACCTTGGGCTGAATCCTTTCCATGCTGCGTTACTATCGTGCTGGTCTCCACTAATGGACTCTTTACAGAAGTCTCTACCTAGGACTCTGGAGACTCGGTCCAGCATGGATTGGTGGCTCTGCTCTCAGTCCCTATCCAAGGGCATGCCTCTTTGGATAGATTTTTGGGTGATCGTCTTGACAGATGTCAGTCTCCTTGGCTGGGGAGCTCATTGCAACCATCCGATTCAAGAGCATTGGTTGCCCTCTCAGAGGAAGTGTTCAATCAGCAGGCTGGAGCTGCGTGCCATTCGGCTAGCCTTGATGAAATTGTAAGACTCTGGAAGGTCAAGTGGTCAGGGTCTTCTCCGATAATGCTACAGTGGTGGCATATATCAGTCACCAGGGTGGAACAAAGAGTGTACCTCTGTGTCTGGAGGCCCGCATGCTATTCAGTTGGTTGGAACATCATCTGCAAGCGCTATCTGCAGCACATGTCACAGGAGTGGACAATGTTCAAGCCGACTTCCTCAGACAGACTCTGGATCCAGGCAAGTGGCCACTGTTGTTGACAGCTTATCAGGCTATTGTTCAGTGCTGGGGTCACCTATGATTTGACCTCCTGGCAATGGCGAAGAACAAAAAAGTGGACAGGTTCTTCAGTCGAAGATACAAGCCCGGAAGCAAGAGTCTAGATGCTCTAGTCTAGCCGTGGCCTCAGGGTCTGCTGTTTACACGACTTTCCTCCCTGACTCATGATAGATCAAGTCCTTCAACGGATTGCTGGTCATCCTGGAAAGGTCATTTTGGTGGCTCTAGATTGGCCTCGCAGACCGTGGTGCAGCTGGTTTTAAGAAAGGTTTGGACAAGCTCCTGAAGGATCAGTGCATAGGGAAACTCCAGTCTCCCAAGATTCTAAGGAAAGGTTCTCTACAAGATAGAGCCTGGAGCTCTGAGACTCGTCTCACTGAGGTCACAGCTACCAGAAAAACCGCCTTAGCATCAAGTTCAAGAGGGATGCCTCTTTCAGTGGTTTGAACGGAGCTTTCGAGAGACCTCGCAGAACCATGTTAAGGTCCCATGAAGGGAAAAAGTGGTTTGATTGGAGGTCTGATTCGGAGAGCACCCTTCAGAAATCTGGCGATGTCTGAATGAGATGCCAGCGTAGGTCTACGGTCCCGAGGCCTGCAACTTGAACCCGAAGGGAAGTCACGGTGAGCCCCTTGTCAAGGCCGACTTGGAGAAAAGCTAACACCACTAAAACTGGAGCTGAAAATAGTTCCACATGCTCTTGGACACACTAATGCTGAAAAGTCTTCCATACTTTAGTATAGGCGGAGACTATAGTCAACTTCTTAGATTTGAGAAGGGTGGCAATGATCACTTCTGAATAACCTTTGCACTCTAACACTTCACATTCAAGAGCCATGCCATAAGAGCAAAGCAATCTGGATACTGGGGACCTTGCGAAAGGAGGTCTGGGAGCACCTGCAACCAGAGATTATGACCTATTCGAAGACACATCATAAGAATATAAGAATAGCCTTACTGGGTCAGACCAATGGTCCATCAAGCCCTGTAGCCTGTTCTCATGGTGGCCAATCCAGGTCACTAGTACCATACTACCAATCCAGGGCAAGCAGTGACTTCCCCCCCCCCTGTCTTTGTCTGGAGTGGATTCCTTCTGCAGAAGGCTTGTGGCCATGGGGAGATAACCTGCTTATCCAGAAGAACACACCTATCTACTGGAAAATATATTATCAAAGTATGACATAATCTCTTTTTCTAGTGCAATAGATGTGTCCTGAATGAGTAAGTCCCAGTGCTTGCGAGCCTTGCAGAAGGAATCCACTCTAGTTTTTGAATCCCTCCTACTTCACAGAGGGTTCCAAGTTTATTTTGTACTTGATATACAGTCTATCAACAGTTTTATAATACTAAATTTTAAAAAGAGAGTAAGGATAAAAGTTAAAAAGGGGGGGGAGGAATTCATAAAAGAAATATGCCCCCTACAGTTTTTTCCTTCTGCACAAGAGCTGGAAGGAGTGTTTCTGATCTGCTCTGCTTATTTATTTTTGGGCAGTTTTTTTGTGTATTTGCTTCATCTTTTGGTGCTAAGAGCTCCTCTAGTTAAGGATTCAGTTCTACCTGCAGGGAAGAGAAGCAGACTGAGGTCTGCAGCTGACAGGCTAATCCCTTGTGATACCTGTTAGCCAACTTGCAGAAGCCTTTCTGGATCTTGGGGCCATCCCCTGGTAGCATTGCTCACTTACTATGTGTAGGGGTTTGAGTGACGGCTGTTAGGCATCCGTAGGGGGCTCAACAGGGTCTCACAGGGTGCTGGCTGTGTTTTACCTCCTCCCCCCTTTTTTGTGCATCAGCGGGGGTTGGAGACTGTCAGATACCGGTCAGACTGGTAGCCTGAAGATTCAGTGCTGGAAGGATATTCTGTTTGAAGCAATGATTTCTTCTCCCTGATCCAGTTATTTTTTTGGAGCTGAGGCAGCCTGCAGCACATTGCCAGCAAAGGTCACAGTGAGTAAAGCTGTTAGTCTATGAGTAAAATCGGGGGTGGGGTGAGGGGTGTCTGCAAATGTTGTTTCTGAAGGTTCTTGCCTGCTCCTTGATGTTCCCCCACCTCTAAAATTGCTAGTTTTTTCATTTTTTTTTCAGTGTTTTGGGTCTTTTCTTGGCGCCAAAATGCTGCTGCGATGACCATCTTAGATTTCTCAATTTATTTTTTCAAAGTTCTCCAGAAACTTCAAATCACCTTGTTTTGCCTCAAAACGGGCAGGGATAGAGTCCTCGGGCTCTTTTGACCCTAATTCATGCCAGGTGTGTGTTGGATGGTTGCCCAAAGAGCGTCCTTGTACCATGTGCCATGCAGGATGTGAAGGGAAGACGGGAGCAACCAGCTTAGCCTCCCTTTTGCTCTCTAGGGCTGAAGAATGGGTGGGAAGCCTGTTTGTTGGAGCAATTTTCCTTTTTGGGACCCGGAATGGAGGTCATCCTAAGCCCCGGGGCACGGAGACCTTGGAGCCCAAGAGACGCAAGCTGGAGTCCTTTACAGGAGACTCGGTGCTGCCTGGTTTGGCATTTTCTCTGGAATTTGTTAATTTGATGTGGAGAGCCTTTCAAGACAGCCAACCTTCAAAGGGGAAGTCTGGAAGCACATTAGACATTGCAGGGGCTCCCAGGATGCGTCTTCCTCACTGGCTGCAGCTGGCCAGGCTCTAGGGGACCTTTCCAAGGGAAATTCAGACGTTTCTTACTATACCGTTGCTGACTCAGGATTCACCCTCCCTGTCGGGGGATGCAGGGTTACAGTCGAACCCCGTGGTGGCTCATTCTGGAGGATGATCCCACGGTTCTCTGGTTATTCAGACCCTCGGCTCTGTTGGATCTGATTACTGATTCACTTCAGGAGTTAAACTTAGATTCCCAGCAGGTCCCCTCTACTTTGTCCTCTATGATGAGTAGAGTGAGATCCTAATCTTTGTTTCCCTGGCATCCTAATATTAATGTGTTGGTCACGGAGCATTAGGATGCTCTGGATGCTATGGAGGGGTCCCATAAAGTTGCCAGAACTATGGCTCGGATTTATCTAATGGCATGAGTGTCAGTAGCTATTCGCTCAGCTCAAGGTGGATTCCTTGATAACGCAGATTACAAAACACATCTCCTTACTGAGCGAGAGAGGCGTGATATTAAAGGATATTCACGATCGCAGAGTGGATGTGGTTCTCAAGGGGCTATTTGAGGCTTTAGCCGTATTAATCAAAGCGGCCAAGTGCCTGTCCTACCTGTTACTGAATCTTGAGCAAGAGAGCAACGAGCCTTTACCCCAGCTCCTATTAGTAGGAGTGGATTACATAGCAAATGCTCTGTATGACATTATCAGAGTCATGAGCAAAGCTTCAGCTTATTCGATCTCAGCCTGCCAGATGTTTTGGATCAGGCAGTGGGCTGGTGACTCCACCACCAAGGCTACTCTCGACAAACTTCCTTTCAAAGGAAAAATGTTGTTCGATAAAGGATTGGATGATCTTGTGACCAGTGTATCAGATTGTCATCCAAAATCTTTGCCTGACAGCAGACCCAGAACCTCATCTTTGCCTGACATCAGATCCAGAACCTCTAGAGGCTGAGGGCACTAATTTCATGGCTTCATGTGGTCTCAGCAGTATTCAGGAGCCACTTCCCAGAGATCCTTTCAGGGATACAGACAGAGGTTTGCCAGACCCAGACGAAACCAGATCTCTGGTTCCCATCCTGCTTCAGCCTCCAAAATGTCACAATGACACCAGGTCTGGATCAGTTCCTCCTTCAGGGGAGGGACAGCTCTCAGCCTTTGTGCAAGACTGGGCTCAGATATCCTTGGACCGTTGAGTTCTGGAAATCATCCAGAGTGGTTACAAGCTAGAATTTTAACAGACTTTAACAGACTGGTTACAAGCTAGAACTTTAACAGACTGGTTTGTAGACTCCCTAGCGGGGTGCTCAGAAAAAGATAGGATGGAGGCTACAGTGCATAGGTTGTTGGAGATTCAGACTAGAGAATGACACGGTGAAAAAATTGGTCCCCGTCACCGCCCCGTCCCCGTCCCCGTCTCACCATCCTCTGCACCGCCCCGTCACCGCCATTCCCTTCACCGCCCCGTCACCGCCACTGCCATCCCATTCACCGCCCCGTCACCGCCACTGCAACCCCATTCACCGCCCCGTCACCGTCACCGCTGCATACATAAAAGCCTCAAACGGGTACGATTTTATATACTTTTCTTTATTTACGTATAAAGGAAACATTCTGTAAAACTTTAAAACTTTAAAACTTAGTTAAATATTAGTTAATAACTATACAAAAACAAAACACGACATGTACTTTTAATTGTCCTTATTTTTTAACCCGTGGATGAACAACAAATCATCCAGCCAGACTTCAGCACGGAGCTGGTTTTTTTTTTTTTCACACAAACAGTCCTACTAGAAACCTCTAATGTGGCTTAGTAAAAGAGACTGGCTGAGCTACTCTTTCCAATAGCATACACATTCTCATGCTGAAATAGAAGGAACAAAATGCATAGGGAGGCAAAAGAAATCATAACAACCTAGCAGACAAATTGAAATTCAGAAAGAAAGGTGTAGAGCAGTAGATATATAGAGGATATGCAAATGAATCTGATTAATATATATTTTAAAAACTATTAGATAACAATCATGAAATCACAGGAAACAGTACATATGGAGAAACACACATTATTGAACATTGAAATAGCATTGAACGTGAATATAGGTGAAGCAAAATTCATCGTGCCAATTTCTCCACTTCCACGATTCTTTCCCTACCCTCACCCCCAAGCCAGCAGCCGATTTCACCCTGCTCCTTCCTCGATGTCCTGAACTTCATCGGGCAGCAGCAGCATTCACAATTCACTTCTGTTGCCCGCTTCAGGCCTTCCTCTCTGTCGGGTCCTGTCTTCATGAAAACAGGAAGTAGGCAGGACCCGGCAGAGAACAAGGCCGAAAAAGAAAACCGGCAAACTAAGGAAAGCTGGAGAGCAGTAGCGTACCAAGGGGGGGGGGGGGGGGGGGGGCGGGAGGGGCGAAAAAGGTAATGGCGCCAGGCCTTGGAGCACCGAGGCAGACCGAACCCCCGAACCTCCTCCCAGCCGAACCCCCGCTGAACCTTTCCGACTTTCCCAGCGAAAGCAGCAAACCTCCCAACAGTAGCGTCATCAGTGACGCGTCAGAGGGAGGAGAAAGCCGCGAAGGAGGTTTAATTACAGGTGTGGCAGTAGCGATTGGTCCTCTTCTTAGGGGGCGGAGTCAATGCGGCAACGTGCAAGTCGGGTTGAGGAGACAGACCACGCGAAGACAAACATGGCCGCCGGGAAAAAAATGACACCCGGTCACGACCAAAGACTCACGGTGAAGACACGGTAAATAGCGGTTCTTTGAAGGGGGTACATTGGCCTGCAGGGACAAATCTTTTCACCTGCGCCTGCGGGCGGTGAAAACTTTTTTCCCCGTGTCTGCGGCGATTTGAGTATAGAGTCTCTGAAGCCCGCAGCCAAACCGCAGGCTCCCCGCGGCTCACTGCGGGGATCTCTCCCCGTGTCATTCTCTAATTCAGACCATAGAACCTGTGCCACCTGAAGACTTGAGCAGATACTCTCATCATGCCAAAGAAAGGTTCAGATGATTGGGGACCCATTCTGGATCTTATGTCAATGAAACGCTCAAGGTTCCGCACTTTTTCACACGGAGACAGTTTGTTCTATCATAGTGGCAGTGATTCTGGGGAAATTCCTAACCTCTCTGGATTTGACAGTGGCCTATTTGGATATACCCATATTCCTGAACCACAGAAAGTTCCTGAGGTTTCATGTTCTAGAAGGTCAGTTTGAAGGTCTGGGTCTGGTCGCTCTGGTCCAGCCATGGCTGCAGAGCAAGCTGTTGTATGTGTTCGCTTCATGGTGTATGATAGGACGGATCCTTTACAGGATCACAGGCCATTGGGGAAAGGCCATTCTTTTGGCTCCAGACTGGCTGCACAGACTGTGGTATGCAGATTTAGTGTGTCTTCAGAAAGGTCCTGGCCTCAGGCTACAAGTTTAACCAGATTTTTTTTCAGGGTCAAGTGGTTATAGAACAGTGGTCTCAAACACGTGGGCCGGGGGCCACATGCGGCCTGCCAGGTACTATTTTGAGGCCCTCGGTATGTTTATCATAATCACAAAAGTAAAATAAAGCAAGTTCTTGATCATATGTCTCTTTAGCTATAAATTACAATATTATTATTAAGACTTAGCCAAAAGGAAAGATTTGTAAACTATAAAGAGTTTTATGTCATGCAAAATTGTCATTTCTTTAATAAGATATTACCTATTTTTTCTGAGGCCCTCCAAGTACCTAGAAACCCAAAATGTGGCCCTGCAAAGGGTTTGAGTTTGAGACCACTGTTATAGAAGATCCGGATCGCTTTGCTTTTATAGCATGGCTCTTGAGCGCAAGGCATTAGAACAAAAGAGGTACTCAGAGATAGTCATTTCTACTCTACTCAGGTCTAAAATGCCAACAATAGTCTCTGGCTATGCTAAGGCTTGGGAAACTTTCCAGCACTGATGCATCCAGGAAAATACATAGAAACATAGAAATAGACGGCAGATAAGGGCCCACGGCCCATCTAGTCTGCCCACCTTAATGTCCCTTAATGAGGAGCCGTTCTCTGCTCTGGTCTTAGTTTCAAGTTTCCAGTTTATTTAAAAATTCTTATACCACTCAATTAGACTTCTAAACGGTGTACAATAAAAATACAGCTTTCAACATATAAAATAAGGTTGGCATTTGACAATTAAGATCTACATGACAAACTCAGACAAAATGGACAGTCACAGAAGGAAAAAGAGGAGGAACTACAATATTTTGAGAAAAGAGAACAATTAAGGAGAAAACAACAGGGAGAGGAAAGATGTTGCCTACTGCTGTCAGCAAGTGTTTAGGCCTTGCAAGGGCAATTAGGTATTGAATGCATCTTGGAACAGAAATGTTTTCAGCTTTGTTTTAAAATGAAGCAGAGATAATTCTTCACAAAGGTAATTAGGAATAGAATTCCAAAGAGATGGCGTGGTTACTGCAAAGTTATTTGATCTTATCGTGTTAATATACTTTAGAGATGGGACTGCAAGAAGGGTTTGTGTCGTAGACCAAAGTGCTTTAGATGGACAATAGGGAATTAGTAAGTTATTGATAAATTCAGATTGGTTTCTTTGACGTGTCTTGAATGTAAGTATTAGAATTTTATAACTAACTAGTCTTATAGCCCGTTACATTAACGGGTGCTAGAATATATGTGTGTGTGTCTGTCTTTATTTCTTTCTCTCTCTCTCCTTAGCCGCTTTCTTTTTTTCTGTCTTTCTTTTTCCTTGGCTGTCCATCACCACCCCTTGCCTGCTCCCCTTGTCCATTCTCCCTTCCTTTTACCTCCCCTGTGTCCACCACCACCCCTTCACAGCTCTCCTTATGCAGCAGCAGCCCTTCTCCCTTTGTTTTACCTCCCCCCTGTCCAGCAGCACCTCTTTCCTTCTCCCCCTGTCCAACATTAGACCTCCGTTCCTTTTTCTTCAGCCCCCCTGTCCATCAGCACCTCTTTCCTTCTCCCCTGTCCAGCAGTAGGCGACCCTTCCTTTTTATCCCCCCCCCTCCTTCTTATCTCTATGATACACTTATCTTGCTCTGCCCCTGATCAATGGTTCCCGACAGCCGCCCAGTTGCACCCATTGGAAAAGTTCCCTCTGCCGCATCCCGCACCCCTCCTGACGCGACTCCCGCTGTCTTTCTTTCTGTCTGTCTCTGTCCCTGGTCCCTTTTGTCTTTCTATGTGTCTCCCTGCCCCTGTGTCTTTCTTCTTTTCTTTCTATCTCCCTTCCTCCTTTGTCTGTCTGTCCAAAGCAGCATTCCCTCCCCCTCCATTTCCCACCCCCCACACCAGTTCCCTGTACAGCAGCATTAGCGTTTCCTCTACCCCCCTTTCCCTTCCCGCGGGCCCGACTACACATGGCGATTCAAGCAGCGTGTGCAGCAGTCTTCACACGCTGCTTCGGGTCCTTCTACTGCCCTGATTTACTCTGGCACGTCTCTGATGACATCATCAGAGATGCGGCAGAGCAAATCAGGGCAGTAGAAGGCCCCGAAGCAGTGTGTGAAGACTGCTGCACACGCTGCTTGAATCGCTGGGTAGGTAGTCGGGCCTAAGGGAAGGGGGGGGGCGGCAAAGGACTCGGGTCAGTTTAAGAGCCGGGGCGGAAAGTTGCTGGGCTCCTCGGTGGGGGCGCTGAGCGGCGGCGATCCCTCTCCTCCGTGACATCCCCCCCCCACCCGCCCGCTGGAGGAACAGAGATCGGCGGCTGGCTGCGGTCCCGGCTTGTGGAGGCATCGGCGGCTGGTGACGTAAGCGCGCATGCGCACTCCTACCTAAGGTGCCCTACATCTCACGGAAAACGGACGCACGCAGATGGGAGTGCGCATGCGCGGCCTAGCATTTTATTATATTAGATTCTGTGTTCAACAGGCAACCAATGTGCTTTGCGCAAGAGGGGAGAAACATGGTCGTATTTTGTTAACATTAAATATAATTTTTATTGGGGTGTTTTACACAATTTGGAGGTGTCTTAGTTCTTTTTTTTTTATGCCTTTATAAAGGTTGTTGCAATAATCAATACATGATATCACTAGGGAATGAATTAGTATGTTTAAAGAGGAAGGTTCCCACAGTTTAGCAAGAGATTTGATCATTCACAATCTATGAAAACAACGCTGAACTATGGTACTAATATAAAGATGATAGGTAAATTTACTATCGATGGTGATCCCTAGTAATTTTAAAGAATTTATAATTTTAATGGTCAAGGAGTTGAGTTTGAGAGGAGCCTGAATCGACAGACCTTCTTTGATGGGAAAGATCATTAATTTGGACTTTTCCACGTTAAGAGCTCACATATTTGAATCTAGCCACAGTTTAACTTTCTCCAGTTTCTGATTAATGAGTATTACCGTATTTTCACGCATATAACGCGCACCTGTGTAAAACGCGCACACGGGTATAGTGCGCGGGAAACTGAAATATATGTAAAAAATTTTTTATATAGCGCGCACACGCGTATACCGCGCATGCTGCTTGCCGCCCCGACGCTCCTTTCCAGCCCTGCCCCGAGTCTCCTCTGGGCCCGACTCTCACTTTCCAGCCCTGCCCCTTGAAGTCTTGTCCCCCCTTGAAGTCCTGTCCCCCCCTTGAAGTCCTGTCCCCACCCTGAAAGCCTGATGCCCCCCCCACGTCCGATTCATCACCCCAAAGGACCGCTCGCACCCCCACCCCGAAGGACCGCTCGCACCCCCCAAGCCTCCCCCCCCCGCACGGAGAAGCTGCCTACCGTTGTTTCCCGATACCAGTGAGCCCTGCTGCTTCCTCTGCTGGCGGTCCCGCCCCTTCTCTGAGCCTGCGCTGCGCTGCTTCCTCTGCCGCAGTCCTGCCCCTAGTCTGATGTCAGAGAAAGGGCGGGACCGCCGGCAGAGGAAACAGCGCAGGGCTCAGAGAAGGGGCGAGACCACCAGCAGAGGAAGCAGCAGGGCTCACTGGCATCGGGAAACAACGGTAGGCAGCTTCTCCATGCGGGGGGGGAGGCTGGGGGGGTGCGAGCGGTCTTTCGGAGTGATGAATCGGACGTCAGGGGGGGAAACTATGTAAAAAAAAAATTTGTACAACGCGCTCACGCATATAACACGCGTGGTTATAATCTGTTTGTAAAATCGTGTATAACGCGCGCGTTATATGCGTGAAAATACGGTACTTCGTCTGGGTCATTAAAGTTGATTGGATGAATTAATTGCAAACATTGTAAAGCCAATGGATTGGCCTAGGATTAAGAGTGGTGCCATAAAGATCGGCGTCCAAGTAGCAGGACTGTTTTGCTTTAGAGCATGAGACCGCAGATCTATGGTGGCGTCTCATTTGTACATAGCCAGATTCCTAAAAGGGAGCACTGTGTATCAGGCCCCCAGTACAATCTTCATTCCATTCTTGGGATCTTAACATAGTTTTGTAGGGGCTTGGTTAAGTTCTATATGAATTGCTGAAGGAGGAGTCCTTGATAAATCTGACTCTCAAAACGGTTTTTCTGGGGGCCATTACCTCAGTGAGAAGGTTCTCAGAGTTGCAGGCTATCTTGCAGAGAGCTTTTCCTTAAATTTACTAAAACTGGAGTCTCTTTACACACTGTTCCTTCCTTTCTGCCGAAAGTGGTTTTGGCATTCCATGTCAATCGGGAAGTCAGATTGCCAGTGTTCCAGTCCCCACAGGTTCCAAGAAAAAGTACTGGATTCTGAAGAAGTTGGATGTTAAAAGGATGCTTCTCCGATATTTTGAAGTCACCAATGAGTTCAGGCTATTTGACCATCTTTTTGTGCTGACAAATCCAGTGGTGCACTGGCTTCCAAGGTTAACATAATCAATTAGTGCCTAATGTGAAGGAAAGATCTCAGATGATCACTCCAAGGATCATATTTCTATTCTCCTTTGGATATTTTGTGGTAAACGTTTATCTTTCATTGATCAAAACCTTTGCTCTCAAATTACTGTGTATTTTAGCAGTCTTATTCAAATTTTCTACTTGATAATTTATAGAAAAATTTTCTGATTCGTACTTTTTTATCATTTTTAAAAACTTTTTTCAACACCATAAATAATGTATGCATTCATCCACAGTTATCGTATAAAACTTGACTTAGCTTATGTTTAAGATTGCAGTATGTGAAGCCAGAACTGCATGCACCATCTAATCAAGAACGGCAAAAGCCTTCACTGTTACTAATTCCAAACATCCTCTGACGAGAACCTGTTTCGCCAAAATTAATTGACTTCCTCAGGAATTTAATGTCGGGCTGCACTTCCAGCATTTCAGGCAACTCTCATTACTGCATGGATAGAAGCTCGGGCGGTCTCCCCCGAGTAGATTTGTAGGACAATGACTTGGTCCACTCTTCATACATTTGCCAAATTTTACAGAGTGGATGTGGCAGCAAGGGAGGATTTTGTCTTTGGGACCTCAGTGTTATAAGCCGACTGCTTTTGTACATCCTGCTCATCCAGAATGACACACCTATTGCACTAGAAAAAGAGATCTAATCTAATCAGAATTTCTGAATCACACTTATCCAGTATAGGTTCAAGGCGATTTACAAGGTAAGAGGCCCATGCAGGGACATGGGGAAGGTTCCATTACATTGTAGAGGAAGGTTAAATTGTTGCAAGAAGCTGCCCAGAGAGTGCAGGACAGAATTATTGCTTTGCGGTTCTTATCTTGCTAATATCTTTTCTAGTAGATAGGTGTGTCCTTCTGGATCCAAGTTTCAAGTTTATTAATTTTTTGTTATGTACGCAATATCAAAAGCTTCAAAGCGTATAACATTTTAAAAATGGGGGGGGGGGAGAACAAAACTCTTTTACACGATTACATTCAAATTCTATCCATTATAATACATAACTGGTATGGAAGGTGAAGGGGATGAACTACAATCTTTAAAGAGAGAAAATAAACATTTAGGGGGGAGCACATTTGGTAGGTAACACAAAAAGGAAAAAAAGAAAGAAAAAAAGAGAGAGAAAAAAAAAGAAAAAGATGAATCTATAATCTATACAGAAGTCTAATTTAGATTTAAGAAGTTTGGTGATTTATAAAATTATGTTGTCTGTTTTCAAAAGCAACCTTGAACAAAATCTTTTTAAGGAACGCATAAATTTTTCTAAAGAAGATTCATTATGAATATAAATTGGTAAATTGTTCCAAAGCTGAGGTGCTATAACTGAGAAAATGGTAGATCTTCTGGTTTCTATTATTTTTAATGAAGGAATAGTCAATAGCTGTTGTTGTGTTGATCTTAATGCCCTGGATGGAGAATATGCTCTGTTTATTTCCTGCGCCTACCTACTGTCTCACTCAGAATGTTCTTATCCAAACCTCCAAGTTGGATGCCAGTCAGACCTTAAGGATATGAAGAGGGCTATTACAAGGGCACTTTGGGGTAGTATTAGAGTTCCATTACTGTTTGTTTGGCATGATTGTTTTGCTGTTTTTATTCAATGTTTAACATGTTATATATTTCAGAGCAATCTTTAAGACTTGGCTAAAGCACAAGTCTACAACCACCCGAAATAGGTAGTATGGAGAGGTACTAGGGGTCTCAAGCGCTCACAGCTATAAGCCCGATATTCTCTTCAAGGCTAATAACTACAAAGTGAGCTATCATCGGTCCCATACACTCTCTGTGATATTTTTTATAAATTTTTTATAACTTTTTATAAACTTTTTAAAGTGATTTAGTGATCTTAATTTCTTATGCAATACTCTCCCATTATAGTTAAAAGTACTTAGCTTCAATATTCTTAACTAGAAGTACTTAGCTAAGTACTTCTAGTTAAGGATATTGAAGCTAAGTACTTTTAACTTTTAACTTAGCTAAGTACTTCTAGTTAAGAATATTGAAGCTAAGTACTTTTAACTATAATGGAAGAGTATTGCATAAGAAATTAAGATAATAATAATAATAATAACTTTATTCTTGTATACCGCCATACCCAGTGAGTTCTAGGCGGTTCACATTAGTTAAACAAGGATTACATGCGGTTATGAATTGGTTGAGCGGATTTACATTGATTGAGTATAATTACATGCATCGTTACATTAGTTAAACATTGTTATGTATAGTAAGTAATAATTGAACATGCATCGTTACATTAATTAAGCATAGTTGTGAACAGTTAAGTAATGATTGAACAGAATTGCATAGAGTTGGGTGTTGGTGTAAGCAGGGATGCAGACAGCGGAGAGGAAGACATTGGGGAAAAGGGTAGGGTGGGTCGGGGGGGGGGAGGGGGTAGGGCAAGGGGAGAGTGGGAGGGGGGGTATTGAGGGATCTTTGGGGGGGACCTTTAAGTATCGTGGCATTGGAAGAGGTGTGTTTTGAGTAGTTTTCTAAAGCTGAGGCAGTTTGGAGCCTCGAGGATTAATTGGGTTATCCATGGGTTTAGCTTGGCGGCCTGGAAGGCGAGGGTTTTGTCAAAGAATTTATTGGAGTGGCAGAGTTTTAGGGAGGGGAAAGCAAATAACTGGATTCTGCGGGAGTTCTTGTTTCTGTGATTCAGGATGAAGTGTGGGTTAATGTAGTGTGGGGCTAGGCCGAAGACTGTTTTGTAGCAGAAACGGGTGAATTTAAATAGGACTCTGGATTCAAGTGGATTAAAGATCACTAAATCACTTTAAAAAGTTTATAAAAAGTTATAAAAAATTTATAAAAAATATCACAGAGAGTGTATGGGACCGATGATAGCTCACTTTGTAGTTATTAGCCTTGAAGAGAATATCGGGCTTATAGCTGTGAGTGCTTGAGACCCCTAGTACCTCTCTATACTACCTATTTCGGGCGGTTATAGGCTTGTGTTTTAGCCAAGTCTTAAAGATTTCAGTGTGTTTCACAAGAGTTTGGAGAGTTAAATTTCAGAGCAAAATAGACTTGTTCTTTAGGGAATTTCCCTGTACCTCCTCCTTCACATCTGTTTCTTAAAAGGACTATTATTGCCTGCTTTGGAACTAATTGTAGGGGGCAGCAGAGCCATCTGAGAAGTAGGAGGGATTCAAAATCCGGAATGGTTTCCTTCTGCAAAGCTCGCGAGCACTGGGATATGACCTGCTGATCTAGAATGACACACCAATCTACTAGAAAAGATATTAGCAAGGTAAGAACCTAATCTCTTTTAATGTCCTCTTGGTGTTTCTTTGCAAATACTCTGCAGCCCAGGCAGGATGTAAACAACTGTTTCTTGCAATTGAGATTGAGAAGACACTTGCATTATAAAGTTTTTAAAAAGTTCTTTTAATTAATCTTTTTTTGCTATATATTCTTTACTAAAGAAAAGCCTATCCCCATGTTTCACAAAATGTTTCTTTGAAGATCACTGTGGTATCATTTAATTTCATATAAGGCTGTGAGGTAAAAGTGAGTTGTAATAGTACAGTATTTTAATAGTGATTGCTAAAATGTTACTAATTTTTCAGCATGAAATGTCATAATCTTACAGCAATACTTAAGATATGTTTTCTTATTCATTAGAGAAATAACTGTTATAAACATCACTGGAGTGATTTGAGAAAGTCTGTGATACTTGAAGTGACTCCTGGAGGTATTGATCAAATTGATCCTGGAAATAATCAACTCCTCTGCTCCTATGACTATAGAAACATTGAAGGGTTTGCTGAGCTTTCTGATTATCAGGGAGGATTCTGTATACTCTATGGCGGATTTAGTAGATTGGTAAGGAACTTTTGTTTTTTGGACAATTTATCTCTGTCATGGGTATGGGTTACTAACTGAATTCTGGTAGATTGTAACAAATAGATGTCATCCCTAGATATCATCCCCCAGGATTTGGCTTAAAATATCACACAGTATGATTTTTCTGAGCAGCCTCGTTTGCTGTTGCATTTAATTTCTGATGTCAAGTTAATGATCCAGGTTAATATTGAGAAACAAAAATCAACACAAGTCCAGATTAAGATTTAGGATGACAGAAGTGACTAAATAAAAGGAACTTTATAAAAAAATTTAAAAATCCCTGTTTCAGCAGTGACACGTATAAGTAAAAATGATTTTAATGTTCATTTGAATTAAAATATCAAACACACAGTTCCTCATGTTAGTTAAAGCACATACCATCTCATATTGAAATAACAGTTAAGCCACCTGAACTTGAGAAGGAAAAAGAAATATGAATTTTGAGGTTAAATTTTGTTATCGATAGTTAAGGTTCATTAGCTTTGGTATGACTATAGAATTAGCTTCTCTGTCGTTCTGACTGCTTTGCTAGCCTTTGATTTCGTTTAAAAAAATTCTCAAATTTTCTTGCAATTATCTGACCTAGATATCCTTAGTACATATATCTTAAGTCAGACTCTTTAGGCTGTAATTATTGAAACTGAGCAATTAAGAAAGATTTAAAACCCTATAATGGGTAAGAGCAGAAAATTTCTAGCCTGAAATCAATCCCAATTGTTCATGTATGTTAAAAATATTTTTTATATTAGCCTTTGTTAAAATGGTTTCTTTGCTACTGACTAGAGCTTATCTAGGTGTGCAAGTGGGATAGAAATGATAAATTGAGTAAATTAATTATTATACACGTTGTGCAATAATACTGTATGTTCTTTATAACTTTTCATACACATTTTAAACATTGCTGTGGATTTAGTCACATTAACTGTTGTAGTTAATGTACAAATCTTAATATTGATGAAAATTAATGGCATCACTAATACTGATGCCTGGAGCTGAATTGAGCGTCAATATCACTCTCAAAGACCCCACACTTTCCTTTAGAGCAGTGTTTTTCAACCGCTGTTCCGCGGCACACTAGTGTGCCGCGAGATGTTGCCTGGTGTGCCGCAGGGCCGCCGGGCCCGGAGCTGATAGGGGGCCCGAGGCAGGGGCGCCAGTAGCTCGCCAAGGCAAAGTGAGTCGATCACCCAGGACTCACTTTGTCTTGGCGATCTAATCTATCGAGCCGATAAGTCTTCTTCTCCCCGACGTCATTTCTGCAGTGGGAGAGGAAGTTCGGGCCAGCCAATCGCTGCCTGGCTGGGCGGAACTTCCTCTCCGATTGCAGAATTGACGTCAGGGAGAGCATGCGTCGGCGTCGGCTTTGGGGCCTGTTATCCATTGGTGGGTCCTGTTCCCCGATGGCAGCGGTAGTGGCAGTGGCTTGGGGAACGGCAGGGAGAAAGAAAGAAAGGGGGCAGGCAGGGAAACAGAAGGAAAGAAGAGAAACAGAAAAAAAGAAAGAAAGAAAGGTCAGGGAGAGAGGAAGAAAAAGTTGGGGGAGGGAATGAGGTGTGGAGGAGAGAAAGCATACAGGCTGATAGAAGGGAAGAAAGATTGGATGCACAGTCAGAAGAAGAAAGTGCAACCAGAAATCACCAGACAAGGTAGGAAAAATGATTTTATTTTAAATTTAGCAAAGTGGAGGCAGTATTACCACAGTTTTCAAAGGAATTTGCCCAAATAACTTAATAGTTAACTGGGTAAATTCCCAGAGATGAAAACTTCCCTTCACTTACTATGCACAGTTCTGAATTTATATCTGCTGTCTATATTTTACAATATGGTCCCCTTTTACTAAACCGCAATAGTGGTTTTTAGCGCAGGGAGCCTATGAGCGTCAAGAGCAGCGCTGGGCATTCAGCGCAGCTCCCTGCGCTAAATACTGCAATTGTGGTTTAATAAAAAGGATGGAGGGTATATTTGTCTATTTTTGTATGCTATAAAAACCAAATACAGAGAGAGACTGAGAGCTGTTGACGAACAGCTACGTGTGTGTCTTTCTTCGATTCCAGCCAGAATATCAGCTTTGTGTTCAGCCAAACAGGCCCAGGTTTCGCACTGAATAAAGTATTTTATAATTTTTATAATTTTTATTTCGTAATAAAGTAATTATAAAATACTTTCTTTGTGTTTATTTGATTCCTATTCAAGAGAATTACTTTATATATAGTCAATATAGGCAGAGAGTTAAATTTTTTAACATTTTCTAATGGTGGTGTGCCTCGTGATTTTTTTCATGAAACAAGTGTGCCTTTGCCCAAAAAAGGTTGAAAAACACTGCTTTAGAGGGCTCCCTAGGCCTTCTTTAAGGATACTCTGGTGGTCTAGGGTGGGATGAGCAGAAGCGATCCACAGTTTCTCCTGCCCATACTGGATTTGGGTACAAAATGTTGGCCACAACATCTAGCGGGAGTGTCATGAGACTACTGCTGCAGATGGCAGTGTTTATTTTAAACCTAGAGCTGGCATGAGCAAGTGTGACTAGTAATGGCTCCCTTAAATCTCCAGGGTAATTAACTTACCACATGTACATGCCTGTTTCCTTAATGCAACACCAGAAATATTGATCTACCTTTTTTTTATTTTTTATTTTCAAAGCACTTGTTTGCTTCTGAACAAAGAGAGGAGATAATCAAAAGTGCAATAGAACATGCAGGCAATTTCATTGGCATCTCCCTGCGGATCAGAAAAGAACCTATAGAGTTTGAACAATATCTGTGTACCCGTTTAGGGAAATACAGCAGTGATGAATCCATTACATCGTTGGCAGAGTTTATTGTTCAGAAGATAACTCCTAGACATTTGGTAAGATTTTCAGCTCTAAAATACTATTCTGTTTGGATTGTGAATTAAGCCTAAAAGCTTTACATTATCTCTTCTCTTTCTCTTCATTGTCTTAGGAGCCTGTGAAAAGATTACTTGCACTTACGGAAACCTGTTTAGTAGAACGTGATCCAGCCACTTATAATATTGTAACACTGAAACCTTTAGGAGAGGCAAGTGACAAGCTTTTTATTCTTGTTTGTAAATTAAATCAAAAGTGATGTGGTCTAGCCTGTTAACTCGGTGGTAGTACTTACTCGTAGTTGGGTATACACTGCATTCTGGAGGAGATTACATTACATTAGGGACTTTTATTCCGCCTATACCTTGCAGTTCAAGGGGGATCTAGGGTGGTTTTGATTACTAGTTCAAATCTTGCACTTTATGGGTTGACTGGGGATGCTGTAGAGGGCAGCATGTGTAGTCTCTGATAGCAGAGAATTCAGTTATTAATATGTAGTCCAGAGTTCTAGAAGGAACTGTGTTTCCCTGCAGAAAGCTTCTCATAGGAATGACTGGTCTAAACTAAAATGGGAAGGGGATATAATATAGAGCAGTGTTTCTCAACCCACGGTACACGTACTCTAGGGGCTGCCTGTTGGAGTTACGCGGGCTGACCACTGCCTGGGATCACTGCCTGCTTGCCCCCCGCGGAAGCCACCGCCGCCGTTTCCTTCCTGCCACACTCCATCCCTCCACCTGCCCACCGCCGCTGCTGCCCGCCACTACTGCCACCCGCCACGCTCCATCCATCCATCTTCCGCAACTCCGGGCATGGACGGGCCAGATGCATGCAATGACTGTACTCAGCCGGCCCACAAGCCTTCCCCTGACGCCAATTCTGACGTTAGAGAGAAGGTTCCCGACCATTCAATCACTGCTGGAAGAGGAGAGCAGGAGAGTCGGCGCTACAAAAAAACAATCATCAGGAGAGTCAGTACTGCAAAAAAACAAACCAGCAATAAAAAAAATTAAAAACCCGGACCCAAAACTCATCACCAGACCATCTGCAGGGAAAGCAGATCGGAGGGGGTGTTCCTCCGATTGCCCTAATTTGAATTTGTTCGTGTTCTGAATTGATCGGGCCTGGTGGAATCAGCCACGGATCGCCCCCCGGAAAAAAGGTTAGTGAATCTAGCCCATAATCTCTCTCTATAGTTAATTGTATATGCTGAGCAAAGTTGCTTATCAATGAATGAAAGTTACTAAAGTACATGACTGCAGGTTTGCACTTGATTAGCAGGAAATTTACTCCACTAATTAAAAGAACAGCATAGAAAAGAGTGTTAGATTTTCATAGCCATGTTTAAAAAAATATATAATAATGTGGCATTTTTTTTCTTCTATAGATATTTGCACTTGTAAGTGACTTTGAAAATCCCCAGCTTTTTACCATTGAGTTTATTAAAGGGCAGATTCGAAAGTATTCTTCAACTGAAAGGTACTTTAAAAGCAAATGCCTGATTTTGTAAGCATGGAATTTTCTGTGTGACTGAACTGCCACATATTTTAATAGTTATTTTCATTCTAATGTTTCTTTGTCTTGCTTCTTTACATTGTAAATCTTTTTTTTTTCTTTGCAGACAGTGAGATAGTTGATTTTGTCTGCTTGATTATTTGTCTGATTTTATTTTCTAACTCAATGTTTTATAAATTGGTGGGCCTTAAAACTTCACAGGAAAAAGAGTCCTCTGCTACCACTCCGAGTTTTCTTTTCTTAAATTGCCCCTTTTGTTTTTTTCATAAGCTCCTTTTTATATTTTGTTTGAAAGCTAAGGGGATCTGTATTACAGGAAGAAACTTCTAAGTTGTTTACAACTCTTCTAAGGCAACTGTCTGTGTGCATGCATATGTTTGCTTTCTGTGTGTGAATAGAAACATGATTACTTTGACAAGCATATACTTAGTACTCTTGACAATGTTAAGTAACTTGATTGGTACTAAGTGACTTGGTGGTGGTCTCTGAAAATAGGTTTCTCTAGTCACACATACACTAATGCTTTCAACTTTAGCCAAGAAGCACGCTGCTAGCTTTCTAAGAATAAACACCAAAAAGCTTGTTGAGGATGTATGCCAATTCCCATATTACTGCAACCACATGGTATACCTCATCTTGTTTTCTGTGGAGACCAAGAGACACTTTTTTAGCTGTCAGATTTTCACAGCTCTGACTCAGCAGAGCTACTTTTTTGGCCTCCCCCCCCCTTTTTTAATTAGCCTGACTTAAGTTTTGTATCTTTCTTTTGTTTTTGACATTTGTCAGTAAGTCCTTGTTATCTTTTCAACTTTTAACAAGCCTTAGTCATGGATATCTCTTTTCATTTCTGATTGCCTGCCTTCAAAAAATTTGTTCTCCTTTTGATTTTGTTGTCCATTCTCTGGTGATTGCTAAGGCCAGTAGCTTCCACTTTTCACCTAACTGAGGGTAGTGTAATGTCCATCGTTGATCTGAGATTACCACAAGTAACCCAGATAAGGACTCATCGTGTTGCTTATTGCTATATGTGCTCCAGGATGTTACCAAGGGCCACCAATGTTCACAATACAAGACTCACTGTGAAAAATTGAAGTAAAAGTCCAAATTCACTGACTTGGTGGTTGCTGAAGGCAGGAAGTTGCTGAATAGGACATGAACCCTTTCTGCACCAAAGCCTTAGAATAGGGACAAAAATTGAGACAATTTTGATCTGTTAGCATGTATCAAACATCAGGTTTAAAATACTTGCGTACAGAACAGTGGAGAAGCTTCATTGAAAGGAAAAGTCCATTGATGATTGTCTTCCTGTGGCTCTAAGCTCAAAGGGATTCTTAAGTGTGTTTTTCAGACCCCTTATCATGGAGGAAAGCTCTACCTATTGCCAAATCTGCTTTTTGTGGCATTGGCTTTTGAAGGCCCAATGTCAAGATTTTGATTCCCTTCAAGATGTGTTGAAGAATGTCAGCCTTCTTTTTGTGATCCATTGTGTCTTCAATTCTGAAACTTTTTGAAGAGGAACTCTAGGGGTAGAAGTAGCATTTGATTACATGAAGTGTTGGGCAAAGGGCATCAACTGGTTCAGTTCTACTCTGTGTCCACTATATTGCCAAGTGTTAGCTTTTATTGAGCTTCAGATATCAAAGGTCATTTATCATAGAACACATGGTCATTCACTATCTGAGAGAAGCTTCTTTAGACTGTCGTCAATACTCTAAGTTCCCAGGAGTTGTCCTTAAAGCACTGAAATTCAGTTGATCGTTGGATCAGCACAGTCTCAGATATACTATATACACTGAAGGTGACTCTTGAATGTTCACAGGAATCTTTTTATAGAGGCAATACATTCTAAGACCCCCCCAAACCCCCCCCCCAAAAAACAACCAACCAAACAAACAAACAAACAAACAACACAATTCTCTTATCCTCCAATCTCAGGAACTACAAGCACAGGCAGACAACTGGGAGAGCCATTTTAATAAGGGCCTGTCAACAAGTCTGGCACAATTAGGTCCCCAAGTCAATGTATCCTCTTTGATTGGAACTTTGGAAGAATGTGTGAAAAACAAAAAATTCATTATTACCAACTTTTTATTCTTACCCAAACTGCACAAGTAGCAAGAGATATACAGTAGATTCTTAATAAAATTAGGGTAAAGGAGACGAGACGCTGGCCTACACTATGGTCATTGTACCAACCTGATGTGCAATCCATTAAAAAAATAAAGTAAAAAAAGCACATTGTCACTGAATGTGAGAACTATATGCTCTGAAAAATTACAATCGAGCAATACATTTCTTAAATTTATTTTCTAATTTATAAACTTCATTTAATTGTAATATTTCCTTACTAATACTATAAGCTGACTAATACTTGTATTTGAAACACTCACTGCAGGTTCCTTTCTCATAGAATCTAGCTTCTGCATACCACAAATTTGATTAAAATGCTGCATTTTCATCATATCCAACAGAGTATGGAAATTTAGAGCCATCCAAATAGTATCTAAACTATAATAATAATTTTTAGTACGATAGACACATCATTTTGGAACTGATGGTTAGTGACCCTCTAATCATGAGATCGGGTGTAGGAGAGTCTCCTCCCTTTACTCTAGGCCAGGGGTAGTCAATTCCGGTCCTCGAGAGCTGGAGCCAGGTCAGGTTTTCGGGATATCCACAATGAATATGTATGAGATGGATTTGCAGGCACTGCCTCCTTGAGATGCAAATCTAGCTCATGCATATTTATTGTGGATATCCTGGAAACCTGACCTGGCTCCGGCTCTCGAGGACTGGAATTGCCTACCACTGCTCTAGGCTGCCCTTTAAATCCTCAGGTTTACTCCACACGTAAGATGGTAAGAGTCAGTCTGTTCTGCTCCTGTTTAATTTTCATTTTGTGTTTTTTTGGTCTGATAGTGAGGTTTTTCGGTGCTGCAGAGGCTCCCTTTTTGGAACATCTCTGGCTGCAGAGAGCATAGGCCCCGATTCACTAAAGTCAGCGATCGTCGCTAAACCTGTTTTCACAGATTAGCGACGATCGCTGCTACCCACCTGATTCACTAAACGGCCCACCGTGTATTTTCCGATCCGACCCAACCCATGCGAAATAACTCAGCGATTGATTCACTAACATTTGCTTGGCTATATTGCATGGGGTTTTACTATCTTAAAACATGACTGCTGTAGACCTGTTGGTAACTGTGTTACCAACAGGTCTGCTGGGTTTTTGACAGGTCTGCCTGTTTTTTAATTCATTTTTTTTTCCATGGCACATATATTTTGCATGTATTACAGACGCAAAATATCTGTCCCATTAAAAAAAACGGAATAAAAAACAGGCATACCTGTCAAAAAACTGCCCCCCCTGACAAACACCCCCCCTCCCCCCACGACCCACAAATGGCAGGAGGGATGCCCACTCCCTCCTGCTACCCAACACTCCCCCTACCGCACTGAAAAATATGGCAGGAGTGATGCCCGGTCCCTCCCCTGCCCGCGGCCAGCTGAACACCCATGCTTAAAAATAAGACAGGAGGGATGCCCACTCCCTCCTGCCATCAGCCCCTTTCCTCCCCCCCACCCCAAACAAACGGGAGGAGAGATGCCCATTCCCTCCTGCCACCAGACAGCGGACAACCCCTCCCCGTACCTTTAAAAGTTGGAAGCAAGAGGGGTGCTCAGTCCCTCCTGCTCCTCCGGCCTCCTGCGACACAATGCGGGCCTTAGGCCCTGCTCCGGTGCATCATGTGATGCACGGGGAGGAACCTAAGGCCCTGATCGGCTCAGGCGCGAGGAGCCTGAGGCACCTGATCCAATCAGGGACTTTCTTAGGGCTGGCCTAAGGAAGTCCCTGATTGGCCATTGTTTTGTTTGAGGCTTGCACAGATGAGGACAGAGCTTGCAGGAATGGGGCAGGGGTAGGAATAGAACTTGTTGAAATGTTCCCATGGGGATGGGGGGGAAAATTTGTCCCCATGTCATTCTCTAATGGGAACCTCAGTGTGGTTTTAACCCAATTTTTTGAGCCTTTAAAGTCTTTCATGCTAAAGTATCTTACTTAAAATGTTGCTTATTTGCTAATAGTAGTAACTTTAGCCTGCTGAGTTGTAGAGTATTTGATAGAAGTAACTTATCCACAGCCAGTTGGTGGTGTGTACAGATCCCTTGTTTCTGCCTAAAACTAATACACATCTACCTTAGTAATCCTGTCATTTTTCCAAAGACCATATGCCAGCAAAGGTAAGTGAACCCTTGTTTTATTTATTTATCTATTTTAGGTATTTATCTGAGCGGTTTACAATCAGGTACTCAAGCATTTTCCCTATCTATCTTGGTGGGCTCACAATCTAACATACCTGGGGCAATGGAGGATTGAGTGACTTGCCCAGGGTCACAAGGAGCAGCACTTTAGGTTGTAGGAGAGCTGTTGTATCTGAAACAGGTTTAAGAAAGATGTTAGAAAAGTTCACCCAGTTTTGTATCTTTAGTTGTAACAAACCTTGGTTTGTTGGCTTAGAGCAACCAACATATAGCAGATTGTACATGTTTCAAACTTGCTTGAGTATAAGTGATCTTAGAAAGGCATGTTATGGAAAAAACATGACATTACAACTTGTCTCCACATCTCTTTGTTTAGATATGAACTTTTGACATATCAGGTCTGAAAAACAATTCTTCAGATTTTTTGACACTTGAGACTCTAATTCTAGCCCTTCTATGGCCTATTTTATAGGATGGAGGTTTGTCTTTCTATTAGAATTTCAATATTTTTTCCAATCTTGTCAGTTATTCCACCCTACTGACATGTTTGCTTTTCCTCTTTGTTGGACACTAAAGAATGACACAGTGGCTCTTACCCATGACTAGCTGCGGGTAGCCGCAGGTAACCCGCCGAAACGGGGGAGAGAAAGGACGTGATCGCCGCAGGTACAGGGAGAAGATCATTCACCGCCCCATGGAGTGGTGAATGGCCTTGTCTCCGCAGTTAAAGGAGGGAACGCACACGGTCACCAAACGCGTTCCCTCCCTCCATACTGATAGCTGCCGCCTGATCGCCGCCGCCCAAGCATCTCTCTCCCTCCCTCCCTCCATCCTGATCGCCGCTGCCATCGCCTGAGCCCAATCGCATCTCCCTCCCAGCCTTACCTTCGCGGCAGGGAATTTTTCTAAATGTGCTTCTTTACCAGCAGCCAGAGCATTGAAATCGCGTGCGGCTGCCGTAAAGGTCATCTTTGACGCAACCAGAAGTTGCATCAGAGATGACCTTTCCTGCAGCCAAACGCGATTTAAACGCTCCGGCTGCTGGTAGGAAACATATTTAGAAATTGCGTGCAGCGAATGTAAGGGGCAGGGAGGGAAGAAAAGTGGGGTGGAGAAAACCAGACACTGAAGGGACTTGGAGAAGGTGGGGTGGAGGAAGTGGGGAGAAGACGCTGGGAAATGGTGAAGAGAGAGTAGGGAGAAGATGCTGGGAAATGGGGAAGAGAGAGTAGGGAGAAGACGCTGGGAAATGGGGCAGAGAGAGTGGGGAGAAAACGCTGAAGGGAAATGGGGATGACAGAGTGGGGAGAAGACGCTGAAGGGAAATGGGGATGACAGTGAGGAGAAGACACTGAAGGGAATGGGGAAGAGAAAGTGGGGAGAAGATGCTGGAAGGGAAGAAGACAGATGCCAGACTATCGGGGAGCGGAGGGAAGAAGATGGGTGCCAAACCAATTGGAGGGGGGGTGAAGGGAGAGGCACAGTAACAGAGCAAATGGAAGGCGCAGTGGATGGAAGGAATTGAATGAGAAGATGAGGAAAGCAGAAACCAGACATCAAAGGTAGAAAAAAAAATTATGTTTGTTTATTTATTTTTGCTTTAGGATAAAGTAGTATATTAGTTGTGTTGATAAAAATGTATAAACAAAGCCTGCCAGCTGAACATCTTTCTCCAGTTCAGTAGCCAGAACTTTGATTTATAAGGAAGGAATAAGCTAAATATTGCAGTACTGAGGCTTGTATGGATGCTGCGGAGACAGGGCGATGAAGGGGACGGTGGGGCAGAGACGGGGCAGTGAAGGAGATGGCGGTGGAGGGGACGGTGGTCCGGTGACAGGGCAGTGACGGGGACAGGTTTTTCCCCGTGTCATTCTCTATTGGACACCACCTTAGCCAGTGATTCCTATGTGTTTGGCTACGGACAACTGTTTTCAGAGAAAGTAAAGTTGCTTACCTCTAATGGACGTTCTTTCTGAAGAGCAGTTCACCGGTCATACAAACATCCTCTTTCTCTTTCTGGAGTTTTATACTTGCTTAAAGATCCAAGGTTACAGAAACTGCATATGTTCTGAAAGACCTTCTGTCTGTGTGTGTGTGTTATGTTTTTCTAAGTAGAAAACTGGAAATATTTTGCATGGCTGGTGCTTTAAGATGTGTTTTGACTGCTAAAACTTATGGCTTCAGTGAATATCTGTTATAGGTTAGCAACTTTGTTTTTTGTGAGACTATTAGGTTTACTGTTGTGCATTATTAATAGAAAAGTCACGACCTAGAGCCAATTAGATTTGTCTGTAACTTGTCTTAAAATTGTATTTGTGGTTTTTAAGACTGATTTTAATTATTGATGGCTTAGAATTCATTTGTATAAGTTTAATTCTGATTGCAGCTTCCTGTGTGTCAGCATACTGAGAAACACAAGCACGTTTCCTAATTTTTCTTAGAGATTCCTTGTTGGCTAGCTTGCTGGATGGAGTTAGAGCATCTGGTAATAGAGATGTCTGTGTAAAAATGATTCCAACACAGAGAGGACAGCGATGGGGACTGATGAGCATGCCTGTTGATGAAGAAGTTGAGAGCCTTCATCTCAAATTCTTAAACATTCCTCCAAGTAAGTCCATTTTTGATAGTTAATTGCATGATATTTTAAGCTGTGCACAACATTTATAAACTCCTGGCTATGTTGAATGATCATTGATATTGTATAATATTTTGATACAACATTAAACACAATATCCTTCTGCAATCTTTAATGCATAGTTACTACGTATTTGTAGTTCTTTGCATATTCAAAATAAGAAAATGATGACTATGGCAAGTTTGGACTTCCAGTTGATTCATTACAAAAGACATCTAAAGCAGTGTTTCTCAACATTTTCAAGACAAGTACCCCCTAAGCCTATCAAATATCAACCGAGTACTTTCACCAAAACTCTGCCCCTGACTAATTGTAATGTAATTTCTTCCATTCATTTTTCATATACATACAACATAATCTTAATAATATACAATGGTAACCACAAAATTAAATAAACACAAAGAACACTATGCGCACAGAAAATGTTAATTATCATTTATATTCTTTCTTTCTTTTTTTTATTTAAAGAGGTCAAAGCAAATAATTTTAAAATATGCAATGTCACCTCAGTAACAACTATAGAAAAATAGACAAATATAGTGCAAAATATAGACAGTAGATATAAATTCTCAAAACTGACATATTTCAGTCACTAAATTGAAAATAAAATCATTTATCCTACCTTTGTTGTCTGGTGATTTCATGAGTCTCTCTGGTTACACTTCCTTCTGACTGTGCATCCAATATTTCTTTCTTTCTACATGTTTCCTCTCAAGGTTTCAAGGTTTATTAAAAATTTCTTATACTGCTTAATCTAAAATTCAAAGCAGTGGACAATAAAATCTATTATCAGCATACAATAGCACGAAAATGGAAGATTAAAAACCAAACATCATTACAGGGGATTGGTCAGTAAAAACAAAAATACATACACCAGACAAACAAAGTAAAACAAGAGGGAAAAGGTTGCCTATGTCATCCATACCATATCTCCCCATGACATAGGCAACCTGGGGGACCCTTGATACAGCACAGACGGTGTGAAACATGTTGGGGTCATGTTCCCAAGGTTTAGCTGGCATAAGATAAGTACACTGAACCTCAGTATTTCTTACTATTACCTAATAAATTATTTATTTAAACATACTATTTAAATAAAAAGCACTTATAAATGAATGAAATAGCCAGTGACGATTGCACCACGTAATTTCTTCTTGAAGTAACAAGATATTACAGCGGTGGAGTGGTGGGGCTGAGGCTTTTTCATTTATCCACTCATGAGTCTGCAAGGTTAAGATTCTTATCCAGTTTACACTTTTTATAATAGTTCTGGACTTATACTGGAATAAGGACTACTGAAACTAGTGCCATAGTTCTAGTGAGCTTTAAAAGAAAATCTGTTGGCCATATAAAACGGAGCAGTGCCATACATAACCTTATAGCAAAAACAACCCAACTTAAACAGGACACAAGCATCAATTGGAAGCCAATGCAAATCAAATGGAGTTAAATGGTTATATTTCTTAAGACCATAGATCAGTCTGACTGCTGTGTTCTGAATCAATATAAGTCTGGCCATGTCTTTCTTGGAGATTGTCAGATAGACAATGTTGCAATAGTCTAAAAGACTCAGCAACAAGGATTGAACCAGAAGTTTTAAAGTAGAAAACTCAAAATACGATTTAATGGTACGTAATTTCCATAACATGTAATAACCTTTATCCCAGGACAAGCAGGCAGCATATTCTTAACGCATGGGTGACGTCACCGACGGAGCCCCGGTACGGACACTTTTAACTAGAAAGTTCTAGATGGCCGCACCGCACATGCGCGAGTGCCTTCCCGCCCGACGGAGGAGAGCGTGGTCCCCAGTTTCTTCGTTTCCGCGGAGCGAAGAAGACGCATGTGTTTTCAACGGCTGTTGAAATATCGGATTTTGCCTTCCCGCTCGCGAAATTGTCTTTCTTTTTTCTTCGGATTTCTTTTCCGTTCTAACTTGCAAAAAAAAAAAAACAACTTTGATTTTTCTTTATTTTTCGGGCCTGTTGCCACCATACAGGCCTCCGGTTTTGATTTTGCGGAGGCCGTGTTCCCCTTCATGCCCCCTCAGCCGGGCTTTAAGAAGTGCCAGCGGTGTGCACGCCCGATATCTCTCACTGACCCGCACAATTGGTGCCTACAGTGCCTGGGTCCAGAGCATCGGGCTGACACCTGTACCCGCTGTGGTACTCTTAAAAAACGTACTTTGAAAAATAGACAGATCCAACAGAATATCCTTTTTGGTACCGGATCTGCCATGGAATCTGCCGCGCTGTCAACGGCGCCGCAAAAGTCGGCACCGACTACTTCCTCGGGGTCGCTGGCACCAGGTAAACCGGCTAAGAAGCCTTCCACTTCCCTTGAGTGCCCTCCTGACACACCGGCGACGCCGGTCCTCCCGGCATCACGCCGACCCCGCAAACGCTCCGCCCCGATTTCGGTGAGTGCCTCGTCATCGGCATCCTCATCGCCGGGGCATGGAGCGGCACCTATGGTACCGACAAAGAAAAAAGCGGTACCGGTGCCCCCTCTGGACGACCGCATTGCGGCCATACTCCAAAGCCAATTGCAGGAGCAACTACAACAGCAACTCCAGCACTTGTTGCCCGCAATTTTGGCCCCACTCCTTCCGGTACCAGACCGGCCCGAGCCTCACACCATACCACCGGTGTTGACACCATCGGTACCGTTGAACACCTCCATGCCGGTACTTGCGGCTGAACCACTTAATCCTCCAGTACAAACACGCTCTGATGCCGACCCTCCCCGACATCGAGACCGACACCAGTCCCCCCGAGACCAGGACCGGCATCGGTCTTCCTCCCCAGGTACCGTCTCGATGCGCTCTGGCACATCTCTCTCTAAGATTCGCCACACTGAGCCGTCCGCACCACCGTCCCGTCCTGCGCACATCGACGTCAGGGACCCGGACTTATGGGAAGAATCCCCACCCGGTACCGATGATGAGGCTTCCTCAACGGACGAGGAACCATTGATGGTCGATGCCAGTTCCAAACCTGAACAGTCCTCATTCACAAAATTTCTCAGGGAAATGTCGGCGGCTCTGTCGATCCCTTTGGAATCCAACTCTAAGAAGTCCCAGGCTTTCCTGGACGCCCTGGACTTCGAACAACCTCCCAAAGAATTTTTAAAGTTACCCGTCCATGACATCTTACGGGAAACTTTTTACAAAAACTGGGAAAACCCTCTCACGGTACCGGGTGCCCCTTGAAAACTGGATAGTTTATACAGGGTCATTCCTATCCCGGGGTTCGACAAACCTCAACTATCCCATGAATCCCTTCTAGTGGAGTCCACCTTAAAGAAAACCCAGGGCTCCAGTGTTTATGCCTCCACCCCTCCTGGCAGAGAGGGCAGAACAATGGATAAATTTGGCAAGCGCCTTTATCAAAATTCCATGCTTGCCAACAGGGCTAATAATTACACCTTCCACTTCTCCTTCTATATGAAGCATTTGGTGCAACAACTCTTCTCCTTACAAAAGTACATCCCTGAGCGTAAGATCCCGGTTTTCCAACAACAAATCTCCAGTTTGCTCCAACTCCGGAAATTTATGGTGCGATCCATTTATGACTCTTTTGAGCTGACCTCTCGAGCATCTGCCATGGCTGTTGCCATGAGGCGCTTGGCCTGGCTGAGAGTTTCTGACCTCGACATTAATCACCAAGACCGCCTGGCTAACGCATCTTGTCTTGGTGATGAACTCTTCGGGGAGTCCCTGGACTCAACTACCTAGAAGCTATCAGCACACGAGACCAGGTGTGATACCCTAATCAAACCTAAAAAGAAGACTCCACCTGCTCGCCCCTATAAACAGCAGTCTTCCTACCAACGCAGGTTCTCGGCCAGACCTCTCATCCCGCCTCAGCAACAACAGCCTCGCCGGCCTCGTCAGCAGCACCAAACTCGGGCACGTTTACAGTCTCACCAACCTGCCAAGCCTCTCCCACAGTCGAAACCATCTCAGCCCTTTTGACTCTTTTCTCCAGGGCATAGCCAGTCACCCCGCCATTATTGCCTCTTCCTCAGCCGATAGGAGGCCGCCTTCAACTCTTCCTCAACCGTTGGGAGGTCATTACATCAGACCTGTGGGTCCTCAACATCATTCGCCACGGCTACTCTCTCAACTTCCAGACTCTTCCACCAGACAATCCTCCCATAGAGTCTGTTTCTCACTCCTCTCAATCCCCCCTCCTCCTGAGGGAGGTCCAATCCCTTCTTCTTCTCAATGCCATCGAAGAGGTACCCCCAGACCAAAGGGGTCAGGGATTTTACTCCCGCTACTTCCTAGTTCCCAAGAAGACAGGAGATCTCCGTCCCATCCTCGATCTTCGGAACCTCAACAAGTGTCTGGTCAAGGAAAAATTCAGGATGCTCTCCCTTGCCACGCTTTACCCTCTTCTCTCTCATCACGACTGGCTATGTTCCCTAGACCTCAAAGAGGCCTACACTCACATTCCAATCCATCTGACTTCACGTCGCTACCTCCGATTTCAGGTACAGCACCACCACTATCAGTACAAAGTGCTACCCTTTGGCCTCGCATCATTGCCCAGGGTGTTCACCAAGTGCCTTATTGTGGTGGCGGCTTTCCTCAGGTCTCACAACCTCCAGGTGTTCCCTTACTTGGACGATTGGTTGGTGAAAGCTCCTACGTCTCCGCTTGTGCTACAAGCCACTCAACACACCATCTCTTTCCTCCATCTCCTGGGGTTCGAGATCAACTACCCCAAGTCACATCTCCTTCCCACACAGCGACATCAGTTCATTGGTGCCGTCCTCGACACCACTCTGATGAGGGCGTTTCTTCCCTCAGACCGCCAACGAACCCTTCTCCATCTCTGCCGTCAGGTGCTCCTTTGCCGCTCTATTCCTGCTCGGCGAATGATGGTCCTCCTGGGCCACATGGCCTCAACAGTCCATGTGCTTCCTCTGGCACAACTCCACCTCAGGACACCTCAATGGACTAGCCAACCAATGGTCACAGACCACGGATTCTCTTTCTCATCCCATCTCTGTGACATCGTCTCTTCAGCAATCTCTTCAATGGTGGTTGAACTCCTCAAATCTTTCCAGGGGTCTACTCTTTCATCTACCCCCTCACTCCATGATCATAACCACAGATGCCTCCCCCTATGCATGGGGAGCTCACATGGGAGATCTTCGCACCCAGGGACTCTGGACCCCTCAGGAGCGTCAACATCACATCAATTTCCTGGAACTCAGAGCCATGTTCTATGCTCTCAGGGCCTTCCAGCACCTTCTCTATCCTCAGGTTCTTCTCCTGTGCACAGACAACCAAGTCGCCATGTACTACATAACCAAGCAAGGCGGCACCGGATCTCCCCTCCTCTGTCAGGAGGCCATCCGCATCTGGACCTGGGCCACGGCCCACAGTCTCTTCCTCAAGGCTGTCTATATCCAGGGCGAACAGAACTCCCTGGCCGACAATCTCAGCCGCATCCTTCAATCTCACGAGTGGACCTTGGATCCTCCCACACTCCACTCCATCTTTGCTCTCTGGGGCACTCCTCAGGTGGACCTCTTTGCAGCTCCTCACAACCATCAGCTGCCCCAGTTCTGCTCCAGACTCTACTCTCCTCATCGTCTGACCCCGGATGCATTCCTGCTCGACTGGACGGATCGGTTCCTCTATGCCTTTCCTCCACTGCCTCTAATGTTGCGGACGCTATTCAAACTCCGCCACTTGGTCCTCAGTTCACACGTTCACTACTCACTATTGTCTGGATGCCTTCTCCAGATGGGATGGACACTTCGGCCAATCTGTGTTACAAAATTTATTTTCCTAATGGCCAACCATCCCTCCTCCCTCTCTGTTAGCTTGGAAGTCACCCATGCGTTAAGAATATGCTGCCTGCTTGTCCTGGGATAAAGCACAGTTACTTACCATAACAGGTGTTATCCAGGGACAGCAGGCAGATATTCTTACGACCCACCCACCTCCCCGGGTTGGCTTCTTAGCTGGCTTATCTTAACTGGGGACCACGCTCTCCTCCGTCGGGCGGGAAGGCACTCGCGCATGCGCAGTGCGGCCATCTAGAACTTTCTAGTTAAAAGTGTCCATACCGGGGCTCCGTCGGTGACGTCACCCATGCGTTAAGAATATCTGCCTGCTGTCCCTGGATAACACCTGTTACGGTAAGTAACTGTGCTTTATGTACTACAGCATCTATCTGTTTTTTCATGGTCAGATGCTGATCCAGAACGACTCACAATATTTTAATTGTTGGTTGAATTGTATACAATGTTGAATTTATACTGATCGAAGGCTCATGAGAGATCTTATGTTGTGACACAACAAAAAACTTTGTCTTATCAGGGTTAAGCTTGAGTTTAAATTCCTGAATCCAAGAGTTCATCAATTTCAGGTTATGGACTCAATTTTATGAGAAATATGGGACAGAACTGTTCCACAAGGTATAACAATTGTAATGTCATTGGCGTAGCTGATCAGTTCTATACCCAGATTACTCGAGCAGAAACCCAAAGACGAAAGATTTACATTAAACAATGTGGGAGAAAGTTGGGAGCTCTGAGGTACACCGCTCGGGTTTTTCCAATTAAAGGAAAGCTGATTATTAAACTTGACCTGATAGAGTCCGGATTCCAAAAACCCTTTGAACCACAGGAGAACATTGCCCTGTAGACCTAAAGCATCTAAACAAGCTAATAATTTGGTATGGTCTACCAAATCAAAGGCACTACTTAAATCAAACTGAAGTACCAATGCACTACTACCCTAGCTCAATAAGCTATTTAGATGGTCTAACAGTATAGCCAACACTATTTCAGTGCTGAAATGGGTTCTGAAACCTGATTGGGAATCATGCAGTAAGGAGTGTTGCTCGAGATATTTTGTTAGCTGGATTTGAACTAGATCTTCCATTATTTTTACAAAAAAGGGAATAGATGCAATGGGTCTGTAGTCAGATGGTAATGAAATAGATTCTTTGATATTTTTAGTTATTGGAGTGATAATTATATTACCTTCCTCATGTGGAAATATTCCTGCTTCTAGAGAGTCAGATAGTCATTCAAATAATTTCAATTTGAAACTTAAAGGGGCAGCTGCCATAAGATTAGGAGAGCAGGGATCCAACAGACAGTATGATTTAGCATATCTACTAAATAGTTTGGAAAAGTCATCCCATTCTGGATTTTCAAAAATAGACCAATGTAGATCTGCGTGAACTTCTTCCATCGTACTAAAATGATAATCGATGATTTCTGGACAAGGCGGACAGGAAGATCTTAAACGAAAACCTTGGAGCTAAAGAAATTCGCTAAGTCATTTGAAGATGGGAGAGGCAACCATAAAGATTGTGTGTTTTTAGTCTCATTAAAACACATTGTTGACTAAGTGGAATAATTTTTCTACATTGGTGCTGGTATTCCCTACTTTATCTGAATAGTAAGCTTTTCGTTTCTCCCTTAATAGTGATTTATAATTTCTAACTTCCTTTATCCATGGCTGATTTTAGCCATTTTTTTCTTAAAGCGGCGTATTGTTCGTTTCATCTCTAATAACTCCGCATCATACCATTTTTTTGGAATCATGTGCTCGTCTCTTTACGACATGCTTGGGTGCGATTTCATCTAAGATGGTGTCACATAAAGTTTTACAATTAGATGGAAATTCATGAGTATTACCTTCTGGTAATAATTCAACTTGTTTCCAAAATTCAAGTGGGTTGGGTGATTTCCTAATAAGGATTTCTTGTTTTTGTGATTTTTCTTTTGAATTATATTGCTTGGTCCATCCCAGTGAAAAATAATAAATGAAATGATCTGACCAAGGTGTTGGTGACCATCTTTCATCCTTTAGCAAAATTTTTGGAGTAAGTTCTGATTTAGTAATTAATGAAACCAGGTCGAAATGGTGACCCCCCAATATGAGTTTGTGATGGTTGTGGGAGAGAATATTCCAGAGAAGATAAGAAAGTGGTCAAATCAACTATATCCTGGTCAGATTTCACTTCCAAATGAAGATTAATGTCATCCAACAATAAACACTGTGAGGTCACAAGTGAATTAAGAATGAATTCATAAAAATACTCTTTGGCCCGAGCCCAAGAGTTAGGTGCCATATAAAAAAGAATACAATTTAAAGAATCTAGTAAATCTATTCTATTAAGGGCGCAAGATAACAATTTCCAAATTATTTTTTTATCAATGAATCTTGCACTTTGAAATTAAAATTCTCGTGTAGTATGATAGTAATTCCACAACCTCTTTTTTCCTTGTGGCAAAGGGGAATAATTTTATAATGAGGAGGAAGTAAATCATTGATGACAGGATCATCATTAGAATGACAGTTGGCTGACCACAAGAAATATTTGGAAGCTGTAATTTTGCTAAAGAAAGTGTTACAAAGTCACCGAAAGGAAGTTTAAGGGTTCCTTTTACGAAGGCGCGTTAGGGCCTTAATGTGCGGAATAGTGCGTGCTAAAATGCCGCATGCGCTAGCTGCTACCGCCTCCTCTTGAGCAGGCGGTAATTTTTTGGTTAGCACGCGCTAATCCGGTGCGTGCATTAAAAATGCTAGTGCACCTTTGTAAAAGGAGCCCTAAATTTATGCACTTGCTACATTCAGTCTTCTTTTTTTTTTTTTCCTAGTTTTGAATCTGTAAAAAGAAAATGCAAATAGTCATTCTGCATTAAAATATACAGAAGGATAGATCACTGCCTTCTGAGTCAAGGGGAGGGGAGTGGTCTGTAGCAAAAGCAACTTGCCAGGTAGGAGATGGTAGCAGTAGCACTTAAGAGATGCACTTGTATAATAATAATAATAACTTTATTCTTCTATACCGCCACAATCTTGCGACTTCTAGGCGGTTTACAATCAAGAGTGCTGGACATTCAGCGAAATACAATAAGTAGATATTCAGAGGAAATACAGAGATCAGAGACCTCAGGAGGCAATAGTATAGAAATACAATTTGTATCTGCAGTCTGCTCTGGTACAATATGCAGAGAAGAAGGAAAAGAAGCAAAAGACAGTTGGAAGAAAGCATAGAGAGAGGTTGCAAGCAAAGGAGAGTAGAAGGGACTGTACATAGAACAGAGAGGCGTTCTTCAGAAACATACTTGTAGATTTCCCATGCTACCACATCTTTTAGTTTCTAAGAAGAGCAAAAGATGAGGAGAAGGCAGAGGGAAAGAAAGCAATCAAAATAGGGTGCAGAGATAACAAGGATTGTGGAAAAAGGAGCTGTTTCATACTACCATCTGATAGGGCAGTTTTATCATTTTCTTGTATTTCTTTCCAGATGGCAACTTTGCAGATGCAGTGTTCAGATTCAATGCCAACATTTCCTACAGTGGAGTTTTGCATGCAGTAACGCAAGATGTAAGAACCAATTCATTTTTCACTACTTTGGTTTTGTTTTGAGATTTTAAAGGTGTAAAAAATGTAATTCTTTATTTATAAACCAGGGTCTGTTCTCAGAAAACAAAGAGAAATTGATCAATAATGCTATTACATCCTTACTGTCTCAAGAAGGAGACCTCACAGCATCAAATCTAGAGCTAGAGAGCCAATTCCAAGCTGTAAGACGATTAGTAGCTTCCAAAGCTGGTTTTCTGGCCTTCACACAGCTGCCAAAGTAAGTAGCTTATTTAGTTTTACATGCTTCAGATCTATCATTCTGCAATTTGTTGGGGTTTTTTTTTTTTTTGGCTAAGTGACTGAGTCCATAAACAGTGACAGAGCTTTTTATAAAGGAACACAGTGGTCAGTTTAGTAATGGTATCCCTTTACAAAAGGTATTGTCTCAGAATTTTAAACTATAAAGTAAGTTTAATTCGCTCATTTATTTAAAACTCAGATTTATAAATGCTATCTGAATAGATGTGATGGACTACTTCATCAGAATCTTATAGTGCAGCATGCTTTGTCTAAGAGTTATAAGCTTAAGAATATAACACAAGTATCTAGCAGGATCCCAAAGTATAGATAAATTCCATGCTGTTTATGCCCATACATAGGTAGCAGCTTTCCCCAAATCTTGCAGGAATTGTAGTAAAAACAGTTAGCATTAGGACATCTTCTTCTGAATTCCAGAACTTAATTGTGTTGACTGAAAAAATATTTTCCCTGATTTGTTTTAAATGTATTACATGATAATATCTTGGAGTGTCTTCTAATATTTGTATTTTTTGAAAGAATAAGCTACTGGTTTACATTGGCCCATTCACTCCACTCATTTTATAGACCTCTCATGTCTCCCCACAGTTGTCCCCTCAGTAAGCAGAAGAGACCTAATCTGTTTAGTCTTCCTTTTAGGGGAACTGTTCTATTCCCTTTTATCATTTTGATTGCTCTTCTATGTGGCTATTTTAGTTCCATTATATCTTCAGTTTATGCACACAATACTCAAGATATAGTTGCACCATGAAGTAATAAGTAGATCATCTTATATGTGAGCACTGAGTGAAGTATGGTCTTGGTGTAATCAAGCTATGCAGAGTCTTCAAGATTGCTTATTACAAAGGAGCTCAGATTGTTTTGTCGGCTTTCTCATTCAGTTTGATAAAGGGTTTGCCTTCCAGATGAACAGTCTTCAGATTGCTCTTATCTGAGGTACATCCAGATTGAACTGTGAAGCTCACTTAAAGGAACTCTACATTTGAGGCATCTGGTTCATTTAGGAATAAATTCTGTTTCTGTAGCGCCTGGTACACTGGTATAGTCCTTACAAATGGTTATATACCTCACTGCTGCTAGCAGGTGGAGACTTAGAACAAACTTGTATATCAAGTTAGCTTCCCTCTTGCAATCCAGTCTTCCTCAGTCTCCATTAGCAGGTGGTAAGACTAATTCGGCTCCCCTCTTAGTTCTGTTGGAATTTTGTTTTAGACTCCTGGGCTCCCCTTTTGTGCCGGATAGAGGTTGGATGGGTCCTGTTTGGGGATACGTCCGACCTCGGGGGTGTTAAACTCGGCGGGTCTCATGCTGGGTCCCTTCCTCCACTTCCCCACATTTTTGTAGAGGTGCCTCAGCCGGCAGCCTGGCTCCCTGGTTGGTCAGGCTTCCAGCTTTGAGAGCCGTGGAGTCTATCCTGACTGAGTGAAAAAAAAATCCTGAGGTGTGCCAGTCTAAAGGGCTCAATTCCCTTTAAAACTGCCTTTTGTATTGTTTTGCATATCTAACCGGCACTTTTATTACAGTTAGGGTGTTTTTCAGCATAATGAGCACTTTTAAGGGGAAAAAATGCTCATTGTGTTCCAAATGTGAGATACTCTCAGCCGGCCTGTGCAAGCATTGTGCAGGCCGGAGCGGTGGGGGAGTCTTGTCAGCAGCGGTTGCCAGCGGCCAGGGCACTCCGCCGCATGTACTTTGCGAAGGATTCCCTTACTGCTGGAGCAGCTGGGGATTCCCTTTTCACGTCTGTCAGTTCCTTGGCCTCAGCGTCAGGAAAGTCCCAGGCTTTTCAGACACGACAGGCTGCAGGAGCTCCGATTTTGGTGGTTTCAGGTCCAATTTTGGTGGGAACCTCCTCCTTCATTTCTGATACCTCAGGTGACCTTCCCGCTGTTCTGAAAATACAGGGGCAAGGTATGGCAGGGTCCTTTTCTGGGGCAGGTAGTCTCTTGGGGCCGCTGGAGGTTTTTTACCCCTGAATTTATGTTGGTACTATTGGGAGACAGGTGCTGGATCTGGTCTGGGGATTGGGGGGAGAAGGGAAACAGGTGCTGGGCTCATGTGGTGGGTGGAGGGGAGTTGGAGGGAAGGGAGAGAAGTGCAGGATCTGCAGGAAGGAAGAGAGAGAAGGAAAGGGAAAGAAAAAAGATGAACCAAAGGGATGAAGGAAGAGTGAGTGAAATATTGAACATAGTGGAGGGAGGGAGGAAAGAGAGATTGTGAGACACACATTGGTGTAAGGGAGTAAGAGAGGAGAGAACCTGGACGCAGGGATCTATACAAAAAGAGGGGAGATGGGCATGTTTAGGAGCATAGGAACAGGGACAAAAAGGGGAATGCTCCGTGGGAGTGATAAATGGACACAGAGGGTTAATGCTAGACATGGGGAGGGTATATGGACATAGAAGATGGCTAAACATGGAGAAGAATAAGCACATTGAAGGAAGATGCTGGTCAGGAGGGCATAGGAATATAGATGATTGATACTGTACACAGGGGGAGGAGGATCATAGAATGGTGAGATGATGAAGGCAGGGTGATGGGAACAGGGGAAATACTAGAAAGGGACGTATAGGAGACATAGAGAAGGGAGATGAACTTGGGGAACAAAAAAACAAAATGGAATTGTCCAGATCAGAATGATGTGCACTAAAAAAGTGTACTTGGGGAACAATACATATACAGAGATAAAAGATGGATGGTGAGCATGGAGAAAGAAGAAATGTCAGGAGACCTTGGCAAGTGAGTTAAGAGAAGACAAAAGATTAAGAGACCAGCGCCTGAGACCAACATGATTTGAAGAAGAAAATGATGAGACAATAAAAGGTAGAAAAAATTATTTTATTTTCTATTTTGTATTAGAATATATCAGATTTGAAATATATATCCTGCTAGAGCTGGTGGTAGACATAATGGAGGACCGCAAAGCCCAGGCTGTGCTTCTTTAGCTTTCAGCTGGCTTAGGGCTCTCTCTGACCATGGGGCAGTTGCCCTAGCTGCACTCCCCTAACACTATTCCTGTGTTGTGTGATTGCGTTATTCTGTTAGCATGATATTTCTGTGTAGCATTCTGTAATAATTTGGCTTATTCAGTTTTCTCGATAATGGAGGGGGGATATATGTGAAGCGGAGGGGAGATGGGTTTTGTTGATCTTTGCTCTGTATTTGTTTATAAAATGACAATTGTACAGAATATTGTTTCTTTTTATACTGTAATAAAATAAGTTCAATCATAACTATTCAAGGCTTATGCAGATAGGATCAGACGGTTTGCGGGGACCGAGCTCATGGGGACTGGGCGGAGATGGGGTTCGAGTTTGATGGGATGGGGCAGGTACAGGGACCAAGCTCGCAGAGACGGGCATCATCTGACATCATCAGAGACGCGGCAGAGCAAATCATGGCAATAGAAGGCCCCGAAGCAGTGTGTGTAGAGTGCTGCACACGCTGCTGGAATCGGCAGGTTTGTAGTCGGGACTGCGGGAAGGGAAGGTGGGGGCAGTTAGGGAGCCATCTCTCTGTTTCGCAGCGGGCTTGCCGGCTCCGGCCAGCCAAAGTTCATTTTTTTAGTTCAAAGCCGACGCTGCGTCTACTCTCTCGATCCCCGCCAGAGTCGAAAGTCTTCTCCAACTCTGGTGAGGTTTGATAGAGGAGCCGCGGTGGGGACTTTGGACAAAAAAATGAACTTTGTCTGGCCGGAGCCGGCAAGCCTGCTGCGAGACAGAGAGATGCGTGGTAAGCGCGCATGCGCACTCTGCCGGCTACGGAACTACAGATCAGGCAACACACCTCTCATTCCATAACCTACCGCAAAAAAATCTCGAGCAAACTATTCTGGTCCAAATTCCTCAACCAACTCTCCTCCAACCCTAGACCTACAGACTCCGAATCCCATTGGCACAACTGGACCGCCCTCTCAGAGTCCACCTACCACTCCCTTGCTCCAAGATCCACTAAAACCATCTCCTACCCCCTGGTACTTACCTCTTCACAGAGATTTGAAACAGAAATGTCACGCTCTGGAGCGCAAATGGAAAAAATCTAAATCCCCCTCTGATAGACAGACCTGGAGGGACAATATTAAGCTTTACCTGGAGGGACAATATTAAGCTTTACAATTCAACACTAAAAAAAGCCAGGAAGAACTTCTTCGGAGACAAGATCTCTAAATCCAACAACCAGATCAGTGCACTGTTTAACAACTGGCGCTCCCTAACTACAAAAAAAGACCCACCCTTGCTCCCACCGTCCATATCAGCCGATGCCCTAGCAATCTTCTTTAATGAAAAGGTTACCACCCTAAGATGCTCCTTCTCACCCACAGTCTCCTACAACTCCCTGGTCTCTACTGACCCCAACCCTACCTTACCTGTCTCCACCCCCATTCCAGCCGACAGATCCTGGACCGTCTTCGAACTTGTTTCCGAATCGCAAATCTCCAAACTTTGCCTCAAACTAAAAACTTGCAAGTGCACCTTGGACCCTTTCCCCTCCTACCTCTACACAGGCCATCACTTCCCTCACCGAACTTATAAACTCAGCCCTAAAATCGGGCCTCTTCTCCTCCGACATGGGACATATTTCATTGGCCCCTCTATTGAAAAAGGCCATACCATCAAACTACCGCCCAATAGCAAATATCCCCCTCCTAACCAAGTTATTAGAATCCATCATATCTACTCAACTTTCATCCTACCTAGAAAGATTCTCTATCCTCCTACCCCACCAATTCGGCTTCAGACCCAACTTCAGCACCGAATCCCTTCTGGCCTCACTAATCTCTAAGGTGCAACAACTCCATTCTCGCAACAAATTCGCTGTTCTCCTACAATTCGACCTCTCTGCAGCTTTCGACATCGTCCATCACGATATCCTTATCTTCCAACTCTCTGAAATAGGCATAAGCGCCACAGTCCTAGATTGGTTCTCGAAATTCCTACGCTTCCGCTCCTACACCGTTAACCTAAACGGTACTTCATCCCCCCCCTGGAAACCGAAATGTGGAGTCCCGCAAGGCTTCCCCCTCTCTCCTATCCTTTTCAACATCTACATGTCCTCTCTGAAACTCCTTCATCTATCCCCCCTAGAAACTCTCTACACCTACGCCGATGACATCCTCATCCTCCTCGAGACCGACTCAAACCTCTCTAACCTCGCTGAGAACATATCCACTTGTATTACGAATCTCCAATCCTGGGCCCAATCTGTACAAATGAAACTGAATGAGTCCAAAACAAAACTACTTTGGTTCGGCCCAACATTAGATCATTTACCCACTCTTCAGCTTGAGTTTTCAAGCAAAGTCCTAGGCATCGTCATAGACTCCTCTCTCTCCTTCAATGATCACCTCAACTCTTTGATAAAAAAATGCTTCTTTTGCCTTCATATGTTGAGGAAGGTGAGATCCTGCTTTCATCATTCTCACTTTACCGTCCTCGTTCAATCTACTATCCTCTCTAGACTGGATTACTGCAATTCCATCTATATAAGCCTAACTAAGAAAACCCTCCATAGACTTCAGCTAATTCAGAACGCCGCGGCTAAGCTTATTTTCGCAAAAGGCAAGTTCGATCATGTCTCCCCACTCCTCTCCAAGCTTCACTGGCTCCCAGTATACTCCAGAGTCCTCTTTAAATGTGCCTGCTTAGCCTTCAAGATCCTACATGGCGTCCTTCATCCCGTTATCCCACTCTTTTGGAATTCCTCAAAACCACACTCCACCAGACCCTCCCAAAAACTGAAACTATCATTCCCCTCTATAAAAGGTATATCCCGCGCAGGAAAACTTGGAACATCTCTCCCCTTTAGAACCACAGAACTCTGGAACAACCTCTCATCCCCACTCAGAAACTCAAGCTCCTTCCAATCCTTCCGCAAACACTTGAAAACTTGGCTCTTTGCAAAAATCTAATCACCTCCCATTCTCCAGTATTCTGTCCCTCTCTTTCCTCTTAGTCCCTCTCCTTTATCCCTTATTGTAGTTCCTTTCCTCTTAACTCTGTAAACCGTGCCGAGCTCTGCGCTTGCGGAGATGGCGCGGTATACAAACCTAAGGTTTAGTTTAGTTTAGTTAAGAGTAAGCATGCACGCTTAGCTTTTTATTATTATAGATGGATGCAGTAATTCTGATTTGTAAGCTGCCCTGGACTGTACTGCAAAGGACAGGGAATAAAATGTAATTAAATGCAACTGGTCAGCTGCAGTCACCAAAGAATACTTGTTAAAGTAAAAAAAGATTGCTTTGACTTATTTCATAAATG